>NW_026851252.1:0-1200000 GCF_030913485.1 Colletotrichum godetiae | reverse complement strand
CTGGTTCGCCCGGGTAGCTGCCTCCGAGCCATGCGTGTCTCTATCTCACCTTGTCGAGACGAAGCGTAGGACAGAGCAGCGTGTGGCTTATAATCTGAGTAACGGTCTGGAACGTCTCGGTCGTGTTTTTATGTCATTCTTCAGCAGTGACGGATGGCCTTGGCAAATGGGCTGGGGTCGATATGACCGACTCTCATGACGGGTAGACTGCGGCTTATGGTGAACAAAACTACTTGCAGCAATTTGGCCCAAGGCAAGGGCCCATCTTCGTTAAACTCAATTGGAGGATTGCATGGTAATATTCGGGCTCATGAAGGCGGTCTTTCAAGTTGGTTCGTGATGAACCAATGGTCTGTAAGCCAAGACTTTGTCTCGATTTCAATATCGAGGCTCACAAGACTCTTGGGTGCCTCTCAAAATTGAAGACAGCGACCGAGAGGTCTAAGGACTGAAGTGAGAGCTTGGAACTTGTTTTTCAGTAGTTTTGCACGATATAGACCTGCTCTAGGTTGCCAGCTTGCCAGATCATCCTCTATAAGGACCCTCCTTCCTTCGTAACGTTGCTGGACCCTTTCTACTCGGAGCCTCAAGGATCCGTTTCCATCATCATTATCAGCCCAGCGGTGGTATAAACTAAGATCACGGTGTGTCATTTCCACTTAGTGAGCATCGGCACACGAGGCTTATGAGGTAAATTTCGGAGTATCCAGATATGCAGAAGAGAATAGAGGCAGTCGGTGCAGAGAGACAGCAGCCGAGATACCGCCAAATATCGATCTGAATGCTTTATTAACGTTTAGGTCAACCTCTTTATGAAAGAGTCTTACGATTGAGGGACCGAAAGAAGGATGGGCGTTTCATTCAGCACAATATCGATGGCCATAGCAGCTCGACTAACATAGATTTAGCAAACCATGAATCTGACTAGATGTTGCTATCGAAACCCATCGGGGTGAATTTACACCCCAAGTACCCAATTCAGTCAACAGCACCCGGAGATCGTCAACAGGAGATCGACGAGTTCCTGTTGCTCAGGAAAGGATATTCCACCGATAACATGACTGAATGTGGCCTTGTCACTGTCAAAATTTCCGGGACAACCAGCAGGCAAAGTTTTATTCAAGCTTGAAGAAGTGCAGGATGATAGGTCTTTAGGTAAGGTCTGACTGGCAAAAGCATACGAACAAGTCGAACATCGTTAACCGCGCCGCCGCCCTCAACTCCACACAAACCCACTTGAACACCATGCTCGTGAATCCACCAAAACTTCAAAAACATACAACACCAGGTATTCGCTGGTCGTCACCGACCCAACTACTAATCCGGCCCTCATTGGCTTGTCTATGGGAGAGCGGACGGGATCCCGAATTTTCCAATGGGTATGGTCGTATGTGATGGTTAGACGAAGCCAAGTTGACCTTATTCCCAAATCATAGCAACGAGACATTAGTGCCATAGATGTAGCTCATTGAAAACATCCATTGACGGATTTAAATACGTCAAAGTGTATCTGTGCCAGTTTTTAGTCAATTTCAGGTGCTTTTTAGGTCGAGAATCTAGTGTGCTTGATTCTTCTTTCATAATATTCGACTCAACATCCACCACTCCTCAACTTGTTCTTCGCACTCATGCAAGCCATGGAACTTGATCTTGGCTTAGTAACCTGTTGTCCATACATTGAGATGACTTTAAAGCTCAACCCTTCGTATGTTGCTCAAAATCGATGAAGTCTGAAAACCTGTGTGGTTGAGAGTAAGCCCCCAAGCTTGGTGCTCTATCAGAATTCACATCGAGTATGACGATCTCTAAGCTTTGAGTCAAAAGTCAGCAACCTCATATTTATCCAGAATTGAGATAGTTAAATGGAGTCCTGACCATTTATTATGCTTCGTACATTGATGCATCTTAGGAGAAGAATTGCGCCTTGACGCAGGCTGACCGAAGTCGCATGCTCAACAAACAAGCCCTCGCGTGGCCTTTGAACTAAGCAAGGCCGGAGGAAAACTCAGATTAAGAAATAAGCAGCCTGTGGCTAAGATGTTAAGCCAGTCGAAGACCATAAAGCTACCTATATGTGTAAAATTCCACTGCCCCCCTTCCCCCATCATCGACGGACCTTATCTGATCTCCATCTCCGTCTTGTTTCTGTCTTCAAGTGCTATAATTCACTCCGAGAGTCATCAAAAAAATTACGGGCAAGAGTTGCTTACCGCTCAGGAACTTCATTTACGAGTCAGCATGCCACCCCCAGATGCTGCAGTGGCCGAGCACCCTGAGATTCCCGAGGATCCGGACGATGAACTTGGGGAGATTTGGAAAGTGGTTGAAGAACGGGTGCGTAGTATGACCAAGGCAACAAGCGGAAAAGCCCCAAATGGGGACATCACGGTCAGAAATGTCACAGATATATTGGCCGCCCAAGCCCAGAAGTCTGCCGATGGCCCTGGAAAATTCCATAGAGTCGAGGAGACCTTTGACACGACTCTGACTTGCACTCAGACTCTCGGGGACATTGTGATTGGACCTATACTAGAAGTAAGATCCATTGATGAGATTAAGTAGGTACAGCTTTTCAGTGGCTCGTATCTTTACTGGAATCTAGGTTTTTTGGTGGAACGGCGAATATAGGCTTCAACGCGTTGACATTTGTAAACGAATAATGTAATACTCCCACCTTACTATCCTCATATCTGCCTATAAATAATCTCGAAATAGAGCAAAATTAGAGAAAGACTAGAGACGGTTGTCGTGACGCTATCTAGCAGTCTATGGTATAAGGGTATGTTTGAGGCTTTGGCCTAGCTTTTGCAAGGATTCCTTGAATCTCTTGGCAGGCTTGATGATATCAAGAACTTGAATCCCACACCAAAGCTGAGGCTTATTTCTTGCCAGCAGTTGATACTATTCTTCAATGTCTGCGACCTCCCACTCAAGTTGCGCCAGAAAGTGCGCTCCAAAGCTCGCGCTTTCTTCACCTCGACCTTCTTGGATGATGATGAGGTCAAGAGTCCTCTAGACGAAGCGAAGAAGCTCAACCAAAAGAAATTCGGACAGATCCAGATGGATATCTTGTATAAGCTGAATCGGGTTATGAACTTGAAGACTGGATCTGGAGAGAAAAAGTGGGAATCTACCATGATTGAAGGGCTCGGTTGGCCGATTATTTCTGTGCTACAGAGCCCAGAGGGCAAGATTCCAAGCTTTTTCTGGAAGGAGCGTTTGCTGACACACTCGGAGAGGTCGTCTTGTGATGACGGCCGCTGGCTTTGGAACCACGAACGCTTCCATGATTGGGCACGCGGTAAGAGTCATCATCCGCCTGTCTTGGGACTCGAGGGAGACGAGGGTACAGGAAAAATACATCTGGCCTCTAAAATCATCGAACATCTGAGCCAGTTGGACAAAGGGCATAGGTGGCATACGACTTCGTAGAGGACAGCCAGAAGACCGAGTCAAACGCGGAAAAGGACACCGAGCCCATTATGATACAAAGACTCATACGTCAAGACCCTGCTAACGCAGAACTTCTTCCTTCTCTTCGCCGTCTCACATGTCTCGTGGAGGAACGAAAAGCCGATGTCAGGGCGCTTGATAGCTATGCAGCAGAAAACCTCCACGAACACCTACGCTCAGCCGTTGTTGGGCCGAGCGACAATCATGACGAGGACTTTTCCCCGGACAATGCGATAGATGATGGGATCTGGTTCAACATATGAAGAGGCGCATGCTACTGATCGTTCTCTAGGGGACTCCTTTCTTCAAGCCCAAGTGGCAGGCTTCCTTACTAGACTTTTCGCCGAAGACAACGCCATTAACTCGTTCCTGGGATTTTTTTGCCCCCTCAGTGATGACAGACGGAAGTTCCTGGAGATGAAAGAACTTCCGGCGAGCTGGAGTATCTGGATCATGGACGATCAGGCACCGGATCTTCTGAGAAGGTCGCTTTTCCGGAATCCTCGTATTCGACGGCACATCGGTGAGAGCGACTTGGTGAAATGCTTTAAAGCGTCGTAGCACGTAGTTGGTAAGCAACACTTCGAACTACTTTGGCGTGAAGAGGGCAGTCACACATCTTTTAGACCCAGGTACGACGACCTACGAAATCGAAACCTCCTTCGCATTTCTTCTCGTTGCTGAGGCAAGGGTTACTGTCCCCTTTCCTGCGAGTTTGATGAAGCAGTTTGTTGCGGGCTTTCCCCAAAGAAATGGGAAAGCAATTGGGTGGATTATGTGGGCGGGCATCTACTCCGACCGTTTCATGGTCGCCCTCGTGCGGACTGCAGACGCCCTAGACAAATGGGAGTTGCTGAAAGATCTTTATGAGCTGAGAGCGAATGCCAATTGATCATTCTGGGCCAGATTCGAGCTACAGTCCAGTTACGGGGTTTCCCTTCTAAGATCTCCGAAGCATTATGATGAAGCTCTGAGAGTATTTGAAAAGCTCGTTCATACAGATCTTGGATCCGGATTTGAGCTCTTCGAGCGCATTTAGCGAAACAAAGTACTAGGGCACATCATGCCAATGTATACAGCACGAGCCACGGCGTCGAAGACGGAGCGACCCGAGTTCGAAGAAAGAGTTGATCGTGTGCGCGAGGATTTCATGGAATCGTTCGGGGAGAGCGATTTCACGCCGCGGACTGTACTATGTTTCTCAAGATATTGCCTTGCCTGTAGCGTGTATGAAAGCTCACCAAGCAATGGAAGCAGTAAGGGACTTGGTACCACAGTCTCTTGAGATGATGTCTAATAACGACCCAAGCGACGACTATCAGTGCTCCTGGCAACTACAGAGGCTTTTCTGGACCTTCAAAGACTATGACAATGCAGTCGCGGCATTGAGTATGCTTGCAGTGGTGGAGTGCTCGGAATGTGTGAGAAACAAGGGGCAATGATAAGTGAACAATAATAATAATAGTAGTGGTAAGTTTCGTTTCGGCGTAGACACTTTAACTCGGCCAAGTTAAAGCCACTATTCCCAAGAAACTGCACTGTATAGCTGACAGGCATTCAGGACACGAAGCAAACATGGTACAGAGTCAAGACGACGCCCCTGATGCACGGGTAGCACCACTTCCCACAGTTTCCAGCATAGGATCGGCGCCAGGAGAACACGACGGTGAAGACCAGGATTCAGAGAAGCCTGAAGAACCGATATACGGCATTGGAATCGTTTGTGACGGATGTGGGAGGCAGTTTGACGATCTGAATGGTGTGTGGACGTGCATAGATGAGTGCGGCCAAGTCCAGTTCGACGAGAAATGCGTCAAGAAACTGCGCGAGGGTACTCTAGAGAAGTTCGTGTGCAGCAAAGACCACCAACTCGAAGAATTTCCCGAGCCAGAGTTCAAGGTCGAGAATATGGCCAAGGACAAGGTGAGGGTGAACGGAAAGATGCTTTCACTGAAGGCCTGGGCTGAAATCATAAGGAGGGAGTACGTGACGAAAGCAAGCAAGGCGTAGAAGTTGCGAAACGACGCAGTTTCTTTGCGCGGATCGTTTGGGCTCTTTTGGCGATAGCCTTACTTGGGACTTCAGAGTTTCTTAGCATTTAGGCTACTGATACTCTAGCGTTGGGATTTTGACAAGTATGCATTTAAATGTCCTTCTAGTATATTAACAAACCATCTCTGTTGAAGGGCTCTACACATTGACTGCCAAAGGAACGAAGGTGCAAAGGGTCAAGGGGGCAAGTTAGCAGGCAAATGGGGGCCATTAGTCTGTTCGAACTACTCGACTAATCCTACCAAGTTCTGGCACTGCCAGGATTCCAAACGAAACCGTGGAAGACCTGCTCCCGATACATTTCTGGGAAACTTTACTGCTGCAAGCCATATTCCGCACTTGAACAGGCTTCTGGATCCATGCCACCTTGATCACCGGTGGTTAATGTCTTCCGGCAAGACAATTGTTCCGCAAGCCGGCTTTACGGTGTGGGAGAAAATAACGGAGGTAGTCCGGTGCTGGCTGGCGCGCTCCAACGGAGGAGATCTGGGATCCGGACTTCCGGACACGCAATCTCCCATAAACACCCGATGAACAGGCTAGCACCCTCGCTGCCATATCTATGGTAGAGCGGATGGCATGCCGAGCAGCCCAAATGGCTGGTGGTATGTGACGATTCCGTGATGCCAAGTTGGCTACATCGCAGGGAGACGCCAAGAAATGGTAATAAGCTGTCGGTCACACGATCAACTACCCTTATCAAAGACCACCGGAAAATAGATATACACGCATGTATTCTCTTCCCATCTCTAGCGGGTATTAGGCTATGTATAACCGATGACCGGCGAGGGGTAAGAGGGGCGTGTACTGGAAAAGGCTTACACGTACCCGCCAGCCTTGCAACGTCTGCACGAGTCTTACACCACTTGGGACTGGAATGATCTCAGCATGTGGTCAACGTGGAAAGCAAGCTGTACTGTGCGAGCTGCTACTCAGACCAGCAACAACCTCATCCGTCCGTCCCCTCGAGCAAAGACCAACTCAGGGGTTTAACAAAACGTCTCAAGACATGTCGTGCATATCGTCTCGTGAAATCGTAAGCCAGCCGCATAATCTCCTCGGAAGGACCAGCAAAAAGATACGGAGAACGGACTAAAAAGAGAAGGGAAGAAAAAAGGCTTCTTCTCAGTCTTGACCAAGTATTGGTCCATCCGCCCACCCCCTCGGACCTCGAGCGAGCTCGCGTTATCGGTAGACCCGGATGGAAGATGGGAAACGCAGGAATCAAGGGGTCGAAGAGTGTCTGACTTGAGCGATCGACCCGTGAATCAGGATAGCGTGAATCAGAAAGCTGGGACATGGGAAAGGAAAGAAAAAAAAAGAATCGTCTTCGTCATCCATCAGGAACATCCCTCAGGATTGCCGTACATGTGAGCAGCGACTAACAAACCACATAGAGGGTAAGAAGGGGGGAAGGGGATAAGCCCGACGTCTCAATGCCATCATGCCCAAACTCTCCTCCCGGGATTCCCGCTTCTCTCAAGGAGTTCGCCTTTTCGCCTTTCTCGCGCCACCCACCTCTCCGTCCCGACTCGAGGAAACGTTTGCCGGTGGACGGATCTTGGCCGTCCAGGGTGGGAACATGGACCACCTACCTCTGGGGGGGGGGGGGGGGGGGGGGGCACAAACACGGGAGAGAAAGGCCGGAAGTCGGAGAGGTGGATGGGGAGAAGGAGAGAGGAAAAGAGAAGGGACGCGGCTTACGCATGAAGCGGTCCGAGTGCCTTGTGGTCAGAAACAGCCGTAGTTGCGGAAAAGGTTGAACTTTGACTTTGGGGCCCCAATGGGGTGTTGCTTTTCGGACAGGGCACCAGGGTTGACCAGGGTCTTCTGTCTGTGTGTATCTGAGTTGTCTTCTTTTTTTATTCTTCGCCTTGTAATACAGATCGGGGCGAAGGACCTTCTAAGACTCCCAAGGGAGCGATGTTTAGCTTTTGATATTGGCAAAATTGGAATAAGCCGCAGTAGGATCAAGTCACTTTTGAATTCGAAAGATGGAAAACGTGTCACGGTTGAATGAACTTGCAAAGATTTGTTTAACTTGTTCAGATTTAATTGAATTAACCGACCGACCCTTGACCCGATCAACGCCACAACAATCAACATGATGGTCTTTTTGTTACATTATAGAAAACTGCTCGTGAAAATGGGTCATTAGTGACAGTCGAGTTGATGTCGCCAAATATTACCAAGCGCGTCATCTAGAGGTTGGTGTGTCCCTCGCCTTTCCCTTTTTGGCTGGTCTTTCTCTTTCTCTTCCTCGCACCAAGAAGTTCATCACCTTCTTCTTTCTCTATAGTGGGATATGGAAAAAATGAATTTCGGAAATGGATTTTTTGTTGTGAAACTCGATGCCTTTCAAAACACGCTTTGTTGTGACTGCTCTGCCGCGCGCGCGCTCCAAGTAACATGATGTCTAATTTTTGTGGTTGATTTTTTTGATTTCTTTCATGTTTTGGTCGAAACTCTTCCTTCTTCGACTCAAGGACGCTTAGCCCTCCTCGACAACGGCGCGGTTGGCAATGTAGAAGCGCTCGCCCTTGTCGTCCTTCTCGTGCTCGAGGGCGACCTTGCTCAGCTGAGTGAGGACGTTCTCGATGAGGGTGTCGGTAACGCTGCGCTTCTTGCGGCCCATGTCGTTGAGGACCCGGAGGTTGGTCAGGACGTAGTAGACCAGGGCCATGACGATGGTGACGGCGACCGAGTATACGAAGACAACGCAGACGGTGACGAAGTCGGTGCGGCCGTTCTCGGACAGGAACTTGTTGAGCGAAGGAGGGGAGGCGGGCTCGCCACGGCCGCCGGAGAACCAGCCGAAGACGCAGAAGAGGATGGACAGGACGTCGACGGCGGCGATGGCACCGATCAGCTGGAAGGAGGGGAAGGTGTCGAAGCCACGGGTGACGAAGATGAGCCAGTTCTGGGTGAGGGAGATCTCGAGGAAGAGAATCTCCTGGACGGAACCGTAGTCGTGGATGACACCACCCTCGGTGATGTACATGGTACCGCGGAGAATCCAGGTGCCGGCGGCGAGGAGGGAACCGAGGACAATGGAGATAATCCAGATCTTGGGCAATTGCCACTCGACGGGACGCTTCTCGAAGTGAGCGTTGTCGTACTATTGGGTGTGTTAGTGACTTGAGGTAGGTATGATGAGTGAACGAGGTACTTACGGCAACGGCAATGGTAGCCAAATCAGCGAAGAGAGCGAGGAAGACAATCAAGTCGGCGCGGACGGTCTCGTTGATGATGATCATAGAGGTGACCAGGTAGATCTCCAAGTGCAAGCAAAGGGCGATACGGTACTGGATGTAGGCCTTCATGCGCTGGAAAATCTGGCGAGACAGCTTAATGGCGGAGACAATGGTGGAGAGACCGGGGGCAAGGAAGACGATATCGGCGGCGGCCTGGGCAGCCTCGGTGGCACCCTCGACGGCGATACCACAGTCGGACTTCTTCAGGGAGGGAGCATCGTTGACACCGTCACCAGTCATGGCAGTCAAGTGACCACGCTGCTGAAGCATCTCGACGACCTGGTACTTGTGCTCGGGGAACACCTCGGCGAAACCGTCGGCACGCTCGCAAAGATCGTGGATGGAAGTACCGGCCATGTCGGAGTGAAGAAGCTTGTCAGAGTTGTAAACCTTGGTACCGAGCTGAAGCATGCGGCAGGTCTCGACGGCGATGGCATGGGCGTCACCAGTCAGCATCTTGACCTGGAGACCGAGAGCCTGGGCCTCGAGAATAGTCTGGCCGGTATCAGAACGAGGGGGATCGAAGAGGGACAGCATGCCGAGCATCTCCCAGGGGCCATCCTCCTCCTTGACGGCGACAGCGAGGGAACGGAAACCACGGCGAGCGAACTCAGCCGCCTTCTCCTTGAAGAGGGCGGACTGCTCCTCGGTGCAGTCGGTGAGGGCGAGAACGGCCTTGGGGGCACCCTTGGCGCAAGTGTAGCGGACACCACGGTGGGTGGCAATGGTGGTGATACGCTTGGAGACGGGGTCGAAGGGAGTGAACTTCTCGGTCTTCCAGCCGTCAGAGATGAGCTCCTTGGCCTTCGGGTAGCGCTTAAGGGTGAGGACGGTGATCTTGTCAATGGGGTCGAGAGCCTTGATGTTGTGGGAAGAGGCAAGGGCGGCGACGGCCATCATCCAGTTGATGTCGACTCCCTCCATGACGAAGGGCTCGCGGACGGACAGCTGGTTGGCAGTGAGGGTACCAGTCTTATCGGAGCAGAGAATGTCGACACCGGCAAGGGACTCAATGGCGGTAAGCTTCTGGACGATAGCCTTCTCCTCAGCAAGGTAGGCGGCACCGACGGCCAAGGTGGTGGTGGTAACGCAAGGCAGACCGATGGGGACACCGATGATGAGAAGAATCAGGGCGTAGTGGAGCAAGTTGACGGAAGTGCCCTCCTCAGAGACCTCGATGGAGCGGTAGAAACCACCGATCCAGGCAGCGAGGATGAAGATGATGACAAGGGCGAGAAGCGTAGTACCGATGGAGTTCATGATGGCCTTGAAGTGACCCTGGTCCTGAGCGCCCTGGACGAGGGAGGCGGTCTTTCCGACGAAAGAGGCCTGGGCGCCGTGGGTGACGATACAGAAAGCCTTGCCGCGCTTGCAACCGGTGGTGTAGTAGCAAGTATCGGTCATGAACTTGTCGACAGCGAGGGACTCACCAGTCATGGCAGACTGGTCAACGGCGACGATGGAGTGTCCGAGGGCAGGGTTGGCATTCTCTTCATCACCCTCCTCGAACTTCTCGCGGCGGGGGGACATGACATCCTGAGCCTCGAGCTCAGCCTTGTAGGCGCTGTAGCCGGCGGGGTTCTCGTAGTCGCAGATAAGCTGGCAATCGGCGGGGACGACGTGGCCTTCCTCGACAATGATCTAGAGAGCCCGTGTAAGCAAGATTGGCTTCCTCGATCGCCAATGCGATGACGGAGATGAGACGACTTACGATATCACCGGGGACGAGTTCACGGGCGCGAATGTCTTCCTCCTTACCCTGGCGGACGACACGGGCCTTCATGGCAATGTCACCCTTGAGGGAGGCGACGACATCAGCAGCCTGCTTCTCCTGGTACCAACCGACAGCGGCGTTGAGCAACAGAATGGCGACGATAAGACCGGCGTCAAGCCAGTCCTGCAGGGCAAAGGCGAGGATAGCGGCACACTCCATGACTGCATTGAGAATTAGCGTTTTGCCCGTGGTGTTTCATGCAGTCATGCCCCGACTGCGGTGAGGTGAGGGTTGTTGGCTTGTGCTTACCGTAGAGAATGGGACCGCGGAAGAAACCGACGAACTTGAGGAACATGTTCTCCTTCTCGGTAGTGAGTTCGTTCCAGCCAGTGTACTTTCTGCGGCGGTCGACTTCCGTGGGGTCAAGACCTTGCCTCATGTCGGTCTTGAGCCAGTCGGCGGGAGTGACGAAGCCGCTGGCACCAGCGCCCTCGACGGCAGCCTTCTTCCAGAATTGCCATGCTGGAATCTTCTTGGCTGTGGCCTCCTCGGTCTCTTCCACCTCAGCGTTGGGGTCCCGGTATGTGTCGATGTACTTGATCAGACTATGGTTGAGAGTGCGGTGTTAGTCGCCAGCGTTACATTGGAGAGGGAAATTTTGAGCCATTGGGACTTGGAGAAGAACCAATGGCATGTAAGACTGGTTTTGACAGTGGTGAAGACTTACGATCTGTACTCCTCGTTGGTACCACCTTCGCCAGCACCGCCTTCAACCCGGTTGTTCCTGGCGCGCTCCTGGATGAAGTTCCCGGTCTCGAGGTCCTGGTCGTCATCCTCGGTGTTGATGGGTTGAGGGTAGTGCTTGTTGCCTCCTTTTCCTATTAAGCCCGCCATTTTGTATGGTGCCATAGAACAACGGAAAAGGAATACAGTCCAGCTGTAGGGGTAGTAGAGGCGAGCGCAGGACAGGTATATATAGGAAGGAAGAGGATGAGGGAGGAGAGAGGAAGGAGGGGCAGAGCAGGGTGAGGAAGAAGGCTAAGCCAGAAGAGACATGAATCACGGTGGGAGAATGGGGCATATTATATTACATCTGTCAAACGGCGAGGCCGGACTGGTCGAAGAGGTTCCGCGGATGGGAACAAGAAGATGGGACCAAGGCAAGGCAAGGCAAGGTACGGCATGGGCCATGGCCCCCAGGGTGGAAGGGGGAAAAAAGGTAGACTGGCATTGTGCCATAGTCCCATACCTTAATCCGTACTTTCGTACGGAGTACCCTCGCGCGGCAATGGAGAGGCAAGAAACGAGACGAGAGGCAAGAGACCGCGGCGTCGGCGTGTATGAGCTGTGTGGTAGGTGTGTGTGTGTGAACAAGGGACCGGCGTGTAGCTGCGTACCCCGTCTTGCTCGGATCAACGCCAAGAAGTTGCAAGCATCAAAACAGATGCGGGTGAGGGAAAAACCCACACACTGTGACCGGGCGAGCGACGTCGATGCTATTTCGAGCAAGGGTACCGTACAGAGTAGAGACGACGGGACATTTTTGCCGCTGGGCAAACGTCTGGCACAAGAAAAAAATAGGAGCAGAGGGAGCAGCAATAGCAGGAGCAGCAGTACAGTAGGAGCATAGAGCAAAAACTGGACCGAGAAAGGCAAAGGTTTTGTCTGTCACTGCCAGTATGTACCACTGTGTACGAGGTACTCCGTACAGCTAACTGCCACTAGAGAGACACTGACAAGGCAAGAGACGAGGACTTCGTGCCGAAGAACTGGGGAGCTACCACTAGGAGCTGGCTGGCAGGGCAATCCAGCCTACTACTCGGTACGGCGTTGGACGTGGGGACCTTTGGGACCCGCGTTCCTTTCCATTAGCTTGGCGGCTTGCGGCTGGCTTGCCTCGCTTTCTCTCTTTCTCTCATTTCTGCGCTTGTGTGTGTGTGCCGTGCCGTGCTATGCTATCTCTCTCTCTCTCTCCGAGTCTCTTCCATGTCTCGTGCCTTTTTTTGGGGCCAAGCCTCTTCTGTGTGGAAGAATATTGGCCAGCTTCTAGCGTAAATTTGGTCCCCCAGATGCCCCATTAGACGGGCCGACCTATCAAGACAGAGACAACTCGCTGTCTCATCTGCCAGGATGCGAGGATGGATATCTGACAACAAGGGGAAGCCAGCGTGAGTCGTGCGTTTCGAGGAAGAAACTCTCTAGTGACTTGCAGTTGTATGGGGGCAGAGGGTGAAGATGGGGGTCAAGTTCAAGTCTCTATGATACAAAAATAAAATGCCTCAGTAGTACTACCACGGTGTGTCCTGGGGGGGTGGTGGTTATGGCGGGATGGACTGGGCTGGCTGGCTGGCTGGGCTGGCCGCTTGCTGGGCACGTCAATAAAAAAGATTTGAGGGAAAAAAAAGAAGAGGTCAAAAAGAAGAGGAGCTAATACACCGTAGGCTACGTACTTGACACAGACATAATTCCGAGATTTCGTCGAGCTCTGCACCTCTCTGTTCTCGGGCAACCCCCCGCGCGCCGGCCGCAAAAAGTCGAGCTCCATTCTCATTCTCCAGTCTCCAGTCTCCAGAGTTCCGTCGGTTGTGAGGTAGTGTCCCATCTGTCTAGTCCACGTTGAGCGCGGACCCGGACACACCCCCTGCTAAAGGACAGGTTCCGTGGGTTGAAAGAACAAGAGACGTTTGACTATCTGGGACTGGGAGTCGGGACTGGGACCTGGGAGACTGGGAGCTGCAGACTGGAGTGACACAGTACAGTGAGCAGAGAGAAGAAGAGAGTCGGGAGTCGGGAGGGGGGGGTGAGGGAGGGGGGGGGATTTCTTTGCCCCTCCAATTGGACGACCGCACCCCCCCTTGAAGGGAAAATTGACCCCTCCAGAGCCCCGGAGCTACGTACCGTGTGCGGTATCGCAATACGTACTCTTTGTCCTCCACTCCCCATCTCTTTTCGTCCGGCCCCTTGTGGTCGCGACAGTTTCAGCTCTGCTCCGAAACCCACGTCACGTGACTCGCCTCATCGCCGCCTCGTCCTAGGTACGAAGTACTCCGTATCTCCTTGCCTTGTTATCGAAGAGATTCTGAATCCTCTGCTCTGTGCCTCTGAACCCTGGAAAGCCTTGGTCCACGCGCGATAAGCAACCCAGCACCAAATAGGTAGGTATCTTTGTACCTCTCCGAAGTCCCTCCATCAACCTTACCGTAGCTGGCTTCAATTCTGGAGACTGGAGTCTCCGTACGGCGAACCCTTTCCGCTTGGTATCCACCCACCTCTTCGCGTCCCGGCTTTGCAGTTTGCACTACTTGCAGACTGATGCTGCATTGTTGGACCTTTCTGCACATCTGCACCGGCACTGAGAACCGCTTTGCACAGCAGTCCAGTGCGGTGCGGTGCAGCATAGTGGGGGGTGGAAAAGTTCCTTTTTGGAGGAGCCGAGGCGGGAACGACAAAGGACCACTCGACCAGAGAGGTCTTTGAAAGTTGAAGCATTGGACGCCGCCATCACTTGCAACTCCAACTCCCCAACTCCGTCTTGCTTCCGCCGTACAGTGCGGACGGGCACTTGGACGGGCAGCCAGGATAGAGCCTCTGCCAAGACTCGAATTGTCATGTCCACGTCTTGCCGTCGACTGCGGTGATGCAAGTTCTCTGGCGATGCCACTCGAGAGCTAGCGCCAAGAAATCCCCGGAATAGACCGCGGCGAAGGGTGTTTGGTTGCGTGTGAAGAGGGTGGCCCTTTCACGATTCGTAGGGTTTTGAATAACACAAAAGTGACGGACGGCGGTCAAAGCCATCAGTCTCTCTCTCTGCTGAGTCTGCTCTGAGCTCTCACTGTGACACTGCCTCTTGCCCTCCCCCAAGCATCGCCAAGTCTTTCCTTGGAAACACCGTCAAGCGATCTGCCTCGCGACGGGCCTTGAGTTGAGGCTATACGTGAACCATCCCATCCCAAAGTGTTGCGCGTTTGCCTTGCCTCTCTCTCTCTCTCTCTTACACTACACACCCGTTAGCGTATTTCTTTTTTTAAGCTCTTCACCGCTGGCACTGGCACTGGCACTGCAGGCGAAATCTTTAACCCAAAATAAAATAAAATAAAACAAATCCAACCAACGAAATACTCCGGGGAGAAACCTGCCAAGCCTTTTTTCCCCCGGCCAAGCCCAAAACCAAACCTCGATCAAGAGTGCAACGGTATCGTAGTAGCGTATGGGTTTCCCGGAATAGCAGTATGAGTAGTTTCTACTTGCCACGGTACGGAGACATTAAGACAAGACAGTTTGACGCCATGTGTCGTGACTATCCAATTACGTACAGTACACACTTACACTGATTAATGTTGGGGCATATGGATATGGGGAAATGGGGAAGAAAACACCGCAATATTGGATGGGGGTGGGAAATGAATCGGCGACGTTCAAGCTGCAAAGTCACTTTGCGGGCCAAGGAAAAAAATGAGGCAGATTTTGTGCAGTGCGGGCAGCGCATACGATGCGGGATATTGGGGTCCCGTTCGCGCGCCGCCGTATGCGTGTGTGCAGCACTGCAGCTTGTGCGGTGTGCCCGCGGTGTATAATCCCAATGTCCTCATTTGCGCTTGAACCTGGCTTGACCGACTTGCCTGGCGTCCATCAAATGCCTCACCCACGGAAGTCAAGAACGCCACTTGGCTCGTTCTGGCCGTATCCTGGGGGAGGACCTGACTGGTCTTACTCTTGGCTTGGATGTGGTGAAAGTGGAAGCGCTACGGATACGTCAACCTGCCTGGTTCTCGCATCTCGGCACGCAAGGCAGCGTGTAATACAGAGTAGTCAAGTGGTCTCGACAAAGATATGGCCAGCATGGCAGTCGGAGGCGAGATGATGATGGGTTATGGTTCCAGACGGAGCTGGATGGATGATTGCTGTTCAATGTGGCAAGTCGGCCGGCCCGTTGACCGGTCACTCCTGTCGACGAACCCCGTTCCAACGAAGTTTCCAACGACTCTCCTTCACGGATACCCAGCTGCGAATTACTCTCCGACCTCCGACGACTCGACGCGCGAGCGGAAGTGAGGACTCGACTAGTCAGTGGGAAACCGGGAAGACGCCATTGGACCAACGTGGCCAAAAGCGAGATTCGCGCGAACGAGACCCGTTGGATGATCCGTGTGCAATCTCTGGCGTAACACGCTGCAAAGAGTCGCGCTCCGCTACCGCTGGGCCTTTGCTGCTTGTCTGGCACTGGTGGGAGGAGCCACAACGTCCTAAGCCAAGCCTGGAGCCCGCCTGGAGCGAGCCTGGAGGAGGAGGCGAGTCCTGACTTTTCCGACTCAGGGACATCGTGCATTGGTGTGTGCGGCATCGAAGGGAAACCGTTCGCGCAATGCATTGCTGGAGCCCATTTTCCTTGCCATGGATGGGGGGACCACTGGCTCAGTGGCACACTGGGTGGGCACCGGTTCGGTTCCATGGAGATGCCTGCCACGATAGGAAAACACTAGCAGCAACGCTAGAATGAAAAGAAGAGGAGTTCCTGGGGCAGCAAGCTGACGAGGAGGGTCCCCTTGCTCCAATGACAAGGCCCCTGCAGAGCCCCAGGGAACCCACTCGATCCCCATCAATCCTCTCGATCGAACAGGGGTTCTGGAGCTTCAGTTGCCGTGGGGTTTCTCTCTTGACGTGCTGCGAGCTGCAGATACGCGGGCAGTGGCCGAGCCTATGCAAATTCACTTTTTGCTCGCTCTTTTTTCGTTATGTTGCCTTCCCTCTCGTCCTCCCTTTTCGTGTCTCTTCTCTCTCCCCGACGTTGCCAATTGGTGGCCAGTCCTTCCGCCTGGGAACTCAATCTTCGTCCGACCTTTGCTTCTTCCTTTTCTCGATTGCGGCTGTGAAAAGTCCCATTGATGTGCTGGACTTGCATAGGAGAGGGTGGCCGGGAGAGTTTATGGGAATCGTCATTGCTGAGGTACGCGCCAAAGTATGATAGTGGTGACAGAACACACCCAGCCATGGGGCTTGTTGTTGTGTCTGCTCAGAAATTGAGAACAGACAATTGGGGCCTACAACGGTAAGAAGAAACCAGCTTCAGCTTCAGCCAAGCCCCCCAACCAGAACTTGCCAAGACATGGCGGGATTGGGCCCCGGAAGTCTGTCATTTCTGTCTGATTGTTCTAGCTGGGCTCGCTCTCGGTGCCGTGTTCTTCTGCCTGTCCTGTCCTTTTTTGAGTCTTCTGCGATCGTCCTGTCGCTGGATAGAGCGATGCCATTGCGCTTGCCAGACGAACGTGGAAAATCCCATCCAACCTTCGGTGCTTTGGGAGAAAAAGTCCCGCAGTCTCGGTGCAGCAGCCGTGTGGGCGGGAATTTTCGACACACGACAAACACGGCAATTTTGCGGGGCCCTTGCAGGCTAGCTAGCCCACCTTTGGCCTGCCAATGCATGTCAACGAATATCCGAGCCGTCATTGGCTGGGATCGATGAAGAAGAAGACGGGGTGGGATTGGATTGGCAGCGCTGGGTTGAATGGATCGGTGGATCAATGTTCTGCAAGTGTGGGAACTGCGGAATTGTCCAGGGTGTGGGTACAATTCAGGTACGGATACCCATGCAATGTCGGCAATTCGACGTTTCTCCGTTCTGTCCTGGTATCTCTTCTGTCTTTCACTGTGGCTCTTTTCTGTCTCTGCGTCTTCCTGATTCGAAGGGTGAGGATGGGATGGAATGGGACGGAACGGGGATGCTGTTCCTTTCCTTCTTTGCCTTGCCGCGTCGCGGGAATCGTCGTCGTCGTGGTTGAATTGAAACAGTCCACACTGTGGAAGATCAAACATCCAAGGAATCTGAAGGGACGAATTGGGACTGCAAGCGTGCGTCTGTGTGTTTTCTCAGTCTCTTTTCCAGGTTGCCTTGAACCTCCTTCGTGGTAACCGTAGCGTTGTGTGGCACAGGGATTGGTAGAAGCTTTGGTTAAGACCGACCCTCGCGTCGCACGACCAGGATGTGTTCGGAAACAACCGCTTGGCGCGCGATCCGTGATCTGTATTCAACTCGGGAGGAAGATAAGAGGACGATTTTTTTTATTTATTTTTTGGCGCTCGATTGCCTTGTCCTCTGACGAATGTGCCTTGTTGGCCCGGGCTTGGAAGTTGGGCCAAGATTAGTCGTTGGCGTGCCTGGATGAGGAATTTCCCCAAGTCGCTGGGTCATTTTGCCGAGGCCTGGGGAGGCATGTGTTCCATGGCCATGTTGGTAACACTAACTTGGTATCAGTAGACTTGTTTGTGTGTGACTATGTGTGTTGCGTCCGTCGCTCACCCCGTCCGGTCTTCTCTCGGTTTGTTTTTTGGGGAAAGGAGATTTTCCCTATCTTTCTCTCAATGTCGCGGCTCGCTTGACAAAGTAATCTCATGGGCAGCCAAGCCTAACCTGGACTCTTCCATTTGCTCACAGGGAACCTGGGGTGGATGAGTGGTCAGTGGTCACTTTGTGGATGGATGGTGGATTTACCGCGGCTTCGGTTCTGACGAAAGAGAAGACGGGACCGAAATGGCATTGGCAACGGATTACGGGCCCCCCAACTTCGCAAGAAATCAAGGAAATCAGGCTGAAGGGAAATCAAAGGCTCAATGTTCGGGAAAGCTTGGTGCCTCTCGCTCTCTCTTCGTTTAAACCCGGTCCTGCATCTCGCGTCATTACCGAGATGCGAACTTTTGGGCCCTGGACACTTCCTGCCGTGTCTGCCTACCAAAGGGAGCATAGCGCCCATTCCGGTTCTCTCCTTCCCTTAGGTGCGTTGCTGCAGTTTTTTGTGGACCAAAAAAAAAAAAAAAGGTTGGAAGGAAATAGTGGGACCGAGACATGACCATCTCACACTCCAATTGCGACTTGTGACTTGACCGTTTGACCCAAGCCTCACTTGCCAAGATTACCCTAATGAAATAAAAAAGCTGGGGGAAACCGGAGTACCAGGCCGAATTTACGAAAGACAGGCAGAGGCAGGTAGGTACTCCGTACGCCAGGCACGGCACTGCGACAGGCAGGCACTCGGCGACCATTGATGATGGAAAATCAGATATCACAAATTACGCAACGTTCTCCTGCTCAATACCAACAAACATACAATGGGGCTTTCGGTTTCCCCCCAACCCCTACCCAGGCCCCAAGTTTCCAACCTCAAGGGCATTGACTTCAATGATTTGAATATTTCGTTGATTGAGGCTTAGCAATTAGACTCTAGCCTCAAGTGACAGACCTCTTACGCTGTCGAGTCGTGAGCTTGGACCGTGACCGGTGAAATGGCCACTTGCATCGTCATAATCGAAGTCAATTGACCCGAGCCACCGATGGCGCCTATCAAGCGTCGGGTGGCTCTTCCGACTCTGGTTGTTCCCGTCGAGTTATCCGTACACTAGCTGTGAGCCTTGCACTTTTAACAAGCCTGACAAGGTGCCCTGCCACCCTGCCCTGTCTTCGGATGGCTTGTGCGTGCGCCAGTACGGAGTACTTCGTACAGGTATGGTCGAGGCTGTGGGATGCAAGATAAGAACCAACAACAAACCGATTTGTGCAACAAGGGACCTCGTTCATTGAGTGGGGGTTCCTTGTACTTGACTTTCCGTCTCTTGTGCAGAACTACAGAACCACAATATGCCGCCTTGTTGATTCGAGTCGTCGTCCGTACCTCGACCCTGGTCCCGCGCGGCCGACGAACAATGTAAGACAAAGAACGCCATATCCAAGGTATGATTAAACATGGAAGGACAAGGAAAGGGGAGAAAACAGTCAACGTCCGGCGAAGGCGACGGAGGCGGTAGTGGCGGCGGGAAAGTTCGACGTCGACGTTCCTGCATTTGCTGATATCTTGATATGCAAACATTGGAAGTCGTCAAGGTTCAGAAACATGAACGGCACTCCGAACGGCAAGTGCCAAGTATTGTCAAGTACTCAACTGCCTTGCCTGGGTGCTTTGAGTGACTTCGAGGTTCCTGCCAATCCTTTTCCTCATTCAACTGCCTTCCACCTGCCTCCCTCACCTTGCTCACCTGCCGCGCCTGCCTCACCTGCGGTGATCTGCGTAAGCTGCGGCAGGCGGGCTGGGCTGGACTTGGCTGCGTGTCAGAGAAACTCCATCGCTTCCCAGCCTGCCATCGACATCCAACCACAACACCATCACAGACTTGAAAGCCACGGTCGAAACGCAAGCTCACATTCACAATGTCGTCAATGTCGAGTCGCACAGCCGATTGAGCCTCCTTTCTCTTGGCATTCCCTCTCTCTATTCCTCACCCCGGTCTCGTCCAACCAAAACCCCTACACCACCAACGGCACATCACGACATAAACACACATGGCACACACCTATCGCACACCGCACACCGCACGCACCGCACACTATCCGCACACTACACATAGTCACTACGCCACCAAACGCCAACACTGGCCGCGCACCACTGTCACTCTTCAACGGCGGATGTGCCCGTCGACATGATGCCCGCCCTAGTACAGCCGATATCTGTAGATCGGCCACTAGAGGCTTGTATCTCTTCGATGGTGTCTTGTCTTCTGTGCCCTTGACACTTGCCGGTGTCACTGTCACCCATCCACCATTGCGTACCCGGCCCCCCCTTCCCCCCAGCCACTCTATACCCTTCCCTTGGCTTTGGGGGCGCACGTCGCGGGAAGCACTCAGGAATCGTCTGTGCCTGGCCTGGCCCTGGACCATGGACGACAGTGAGAGGAAACGTCGTGGGAGCCGTGGGAGCGTACCTTAGTGCCGTGTCAAAAATGTGTCGCGCTTGTTCGTCCGTCGTCCAAGATCGCCAAATGTTGCCGCAACCCTCCCACACTCCACGTTCCCTTCTCAAGGTTGAAGGCCCCTAAGAATACGACCTCAAAAGATACGGACTGAGATACGACTCTCGCCGAGGTCGATGCGACCGTCTCGTTTTTGTCAGGGTTGCACACACAAACAGTCAAGTACCTACCTCCCCAAGGTACACGCGCGCAAAGTTGCAGCCGATGAGCGAACCCCAGAGTTCCTGCATGTCACAACCAGTCAAGGGTTCAACAAGTCTCCTAGCGTCCGCAAAACGCACAGTTCGCCTCATCGACGTGTGTGGTCGGGTCGGGTTGGTGCACGACGGGTACGGTACTACGGATACACTGCGGCGGTAGGTGAATGTAACCCTCCACGTTGGAAACGCGGGCCCCTCGTCCAAACAGAACGGAGCCGCCTCTGCACCTGGGAATACGCCGTAGAGTTGTGGAGTAATCTAGATATGTTAGGACGATACCTCGGTGAGTTATTTGGCTCATACTGAAAGCTCCTCAGAAGGCGTTGATTTCAGTGAGGCGTGCATAGCACAGCGAATGTGGCGGTCTGGGAGTCGGAAAAGGGCCGACGGCGTGGCGTCCTCGTCTCCCCCAAACAAATTCTTCTCTCAAGATAATGCTGCAGCAAGAAAGCAGCCGCACCAGTACCAACGCCAACACCAACAGATGGGATGTCAGGCCTCGAGCCGAACCATACCAGACCAGACCATGTACCGAGTCCCTCAAGCTTCTATTTCCAACGTGGTATCCGTAAATGACAGGGCAGATGCAACCGCGAGAGTTCCGTCGTGTTGCATTATCCCATCTTGTCATCAGAAGAAGAAAAAAGTCAACGGCAATGACCAGCTACCAATCTTCACTTTGACTGAAACCGGGCGAACGACCTCGAACAAAAACAACCCCCAGAGCTCCATCAGTCTAGCCGTCAGCCGTCCTACGGTCCTACGGCGGCGGAGGCGCTTGCCATCCTCGTCCTCCGATCCTCGTCCTCGTTCTCAGCTTGAATCAGCCTTCGACTCCACTCCCAGCCACTAGAGACCCTGTTTTCTGCTCAAAACGAGTATCCAGTTTTATTCTTATTTTATGCCTTCGGTTCGTTTTGCCATGAGTCTCTTCGCGCTTCGCTGATTCGTGACGTGGGGTTTCCCAGAAACGGCGCGTCGTCAAACAGGTTCCCATCAATTACCCAGTCCAAGTCTGAGTCTGACGGAGGAGAACCCAGGGGTCCCTCTCTGACGTCCCGTCGTTGTCGTAGTCGTCGTCGTCCTCGTCGTCGTCCTGTGGCACCCATCCGAGGAAAAGGCCCCCTTCCCTAAAATTGGGCATGGGCCGAATCGTTTTAGTGCAACTATGGGAACTCCATCCCATTCCTCCTCGGTTCCTTTACACTACGGATAGAGGCTAGTGGTTCCCTGTGGATATGGGGCTAATCGCGCCGATGGATATATCACTCTCATTCTCTTCGTGTCCTCGGTATCCATTCCTGGCATTCCATGCTTTCCCAGGTTGTCCTGGCCAATGACACGCCTCGGATCGGGTTATATCTCCTTGCCTTTTATGAACAAAAAGGATTAATACAAAGAAAATAAGGGCAAACCCGCCTGCCCCATCGTCCCCATCTCCGTACCTCGGGACCGCACCGGCGTGGTCGATTCGATGCAGTTTGCGCGAATGACGACGTTCGTGCTATACCCGGACGGCGGTCGGCGCGAATCGAGGGCCGGGCTGGCCATGCCGCAGCGCAGAAATACCCGCTGCTAAACAAGAAGAGTCCGCGGATCTTGACCGCCTCATTATTTCGGAGAGATTGTGATTTGCCCACACGCACATCTCCGCGCGGGCGCGCACCATGGATGAGGCTTTCACGACTCACGAGGGCACGCTACCGTTCGCGAGGCTCCAGTTTCTCCTCCATCTCTTTGCTTCCCCATCGTCCTTCCCCAGTATTCTTCAACTCCGGTCCCATTTGTTTGGAGCACCGACGATGACAAGGCCATCTCCGACCCGGGTTTCCAGGCACACCAGGCTTCCAGCAGGTTCTTGGTTCACTCAAAGTTCCTGCAATTCAACCAACCAAGGCCAACCCTTTGGTGGGCTCCCATGAGCTTGGTAGTGGGTGAGGCCGATAGTGATCGGCCGTTTTCCATTCTGAACACGGCCCCCAATGGCCGACCACTTACCTGTCACGCCCGTTACCAAAGAGAAAACGATGCCCTGTATTTTCTCCAAACAGCAGAGAGGATACCCCAAGGGCAGGCCCCAAGAATGGAGTCCCTTTCCAGGTTGTGAACCAAGAAAGCCACCGGTCAATTGGCCGTCCCCATGGGGGTGATTGATGGTTCAATCGGTGTAACTCGGTGATTTTTGGGGTTATGCGATGTGCTCCCCATGATCCTGCAGGCCCAGCCTCGATTTCCCTTTTTTTTCCTTTGGTTCGCGGATGTCACTCGTCAGGACGTCCCTCGACATTGTCTTGGCAAGACTGCAACTGATTCAGCGCAAGACTTTGCCAAGCCCTACTGTGGTCGTCCAAGTGCCGTAATAACTTGCGGCACGTATCAACTTTCGCCGTTTTGGAAACATGGCTCGTGCCTACCCTGGGCGTGTACAGTCCTGCAGGGTCCGTTTTACCAGTTTTGGCATATGGTTGGATGGAGTTATACATAGTAATCCCGCCGCAGGAGAGATCAACAATGTGATTGACTAAGGTAAAGGTAAGACAAAGACGCAGACAAAACTGCGCTGCAGAGATGTGATGCTCACACGGAGGGGGATTGAGGGGGGACCTCCTAACGGTCTTTCTGCAACCACCTCAAACGACGTAGAGACGGCACACGTTCCTCGAGAGAGAAATCTGTAGCCTCTGTAGCCTGTGGCGCTCGTAGAATTCATGCCTACACATGCTTCGACATTCTTGGCGCGCTCGACGCTTGGGGTTTGCCTATCCCGTACAGGGAAAAGTGATCGCCCATCAATCCCGTCGGGCGGGAAGACAGTCAACAAGAAGAGACGTCTGAACTTCTCTTGAACTCTCTTTCCATTTTCGTCTCATCGTATCTTTCCCCCCTCAAAAAAGTAACACACAAAAGTGCTCTCGACCAGTTGGTTTCTCCCCATCCAAAACACCTAGTGTACCTTTACAAACCCGCCAAGAGCACCCAAGAGTTTCCAAGAGTCCCCAAGAGTACCCAAGCCTTTTCCCCAAGACGATTTACCGGCATTGAAGCTTTTCGATACTCACGAATTATCGGTCTTGGCCCCGGTTGACGCTGGGGCAGATCGGCATTGGCGTTTCTTTTCCTCTCTCTCTCTCTCTCAGGCATTGATGGATTTTGTTCACCAATCAAGCCGGGTAACCGATTTCTTGTCTACATCCCCAAAGAGAAGCCAAGAAGGTCTCCAAAGCATAGACGGCCTTTCCCCCGTGTTTGTCATTCTCCTATTGTAGTAGTTACACCTCGACAAGCCAAGAAGTTTCAAGCAACATGCCACTCTTGGCTTCAAAACAATAGTCAATCCCGATCCCCCTAGCCGCACGGGTAGATGTTCTATTCTCGATACGGCCAAATGTTCCCCCTCTGGCTCGATTGGGAAAAATGATGATTCCGGATTGCTCTCCGTGATGACTCTTCCCACGGGGTGCCTTTCGTTTTATCTGCCATCTGGACCGTGTCGTGTCAAAAAAAGGCCGCGCCGCCGTCGCCGTTGCCGGCCCCAGGAAATGTCACCGTCGGGCACCTATCAAAAACTCCCCGCCATGCCATCCAACCCCCAAGTTCCATCCCCCCCCATTCCCCCCGCGTAACTAGGGGAGTTTAGAAACGACGATGGAGGGAACCAGTTCCAAAATTTGCAAGTGCCGAAGGGAAGGGGGGAGCGTAACATGGGGTGAACACACATACATGTCACACTACACAGAAAAGAAAACATCCCGGTTGAAGATCACCCATTGAATGATACATCTTCTTCACACACGTAGATCAGATATCATCCCACAGGCATTCTGTACAAGAATAGCATTCTCTCCAACGGCGGCACGGCGTCCGGCGGGTATGGTCCGTACGGGAGTATACGGATAGAATCGTCCTGACAAGGCTGACTAGGTAAAGACTTCTGGACAAAGAGCCAAGCAAAAAACCAACTAGCCAGTCACAAGTTACCAACCAACCAACCTCCTCCTCCCCCTTCGGCTAAAAGCCTCAAGGTATGCTTATAGGTCATATGCAGGACCGTAGATCCCCGTGGGGAGCAGGCCGTAGAAAAAGGGCGGTGGCCTGCTTTTCTTGGCGAAAGGAGAGGAGAAAAAAAGCCAATCGTCGTCGATGCCCCCCTCTGATGGAATCTTCCTTGTCTTTCCGAAAGAGTGCCCAGCCACAGATGGTGACGTGGGACGGTTGACCAATGAGGCAGCATTCTACCAGCCCTGTGCCTCTTTTAACAGAGTCGTAATGTAGAAAGCAAGGTTCCGGGAGATCTACCCCAAGCCGCATGTGCTTGTTGACAACTGCCAACCAGTTGTGCCAATGTGTGGTGAACCGCTTTGCTTATTCGTGGGCGATAACGATGTGAGGATGAGTTGTTCGCCGGGCCGCGTAATGAGGGACGCGAAAGGGCCAAGACTTGATGATGTTGATCATGAAGATGGTGATGGTTGTCTTCGTCGTCGTGGTAGAGGTGATGGATTACACATCACAAAGGGCAGTGCCACACTTGGCAGTGCAGGAGGCAAGTCTCTCTCTCTCTCCCCAAGACGAGAATGAACACTTGTGATTGATGGTTTCGTAACAGAAGCTATGAATGGTGCCAAAATATGAATCCCTAGGCTCATTTCCCACCAGAACTTACTTACAGACAAGGCAAGAGGGGCGCTTCAAACCCACCCCCAAGCCACGCCGCCCCCGTGATATCAAACAGTCAACCGCCAACAAGTCGCCGCAACGCCATTGCCAAGAGATATCCCCCCTCTCGTCAACGGACGATGACGAGGGGAGCCCCATCTTCAAGCCACCCCAGACCGAAAATCATGAACATGGTTCCCAAACAACAACACACCACCAATCATCCCTTTCCACTTTACTTTCCTGCCGCGACACCCTCGACGAAGCTCAGGGCCTCTTCGGTAGGTACACAGTCAATGGAACTTGTCTTGCTGTGGAAAGTCACACCGTAGCACTTGTCGGCGACGTGGACAATCTCGGGTCGGAAGGTGGTGCAGATGAACTGCGTTCCGGCCTCCTGGGAAATAGACTCCAAAAGACTGGCGACGGCGGTACGGTACTGGGCGTCGAGGTTGGCGTCGACCTCGTCGAAGATGACCATGGGACTGCTCTCCGTTTGCTGAAGGGCAAAGATGAGACACAAGGCACACAAACCTGAACAAGTTTTTAGTAAGACTGATACGCTAGTATTGGGGATAGGGCATGGCTTACTCTTCTGACCACCACTGAGTTGCTGGATCCTCTGCTGCTCATCCAGAGTCTTCGAGTTGAAGGACACACTGATACCGACACCGGTGTAGTTCTCAACGCTGCGGTTCTGCTCCTCATCAGACTCCTCGGGGTCGACGCGACGATCCGTCCGGCGCTGGATGACCAGACGACCATGTCCAGCCGGGACGAGCTTTTCAAAGATGGTGGCGAACTCCTTGGACACTTGCTTGAAGGTACGCTCAATAGCCTCATCCTTGCGCTGATCGAGATGGGCAACGAGCTCCTCGATAGACTCCTGCGAAGCATCCAGCTCTTTCCTTCGCTTCAGGAGCTGGTCCTGTTGCTGGGTGAAACTGTTGTACTGCTCAAACGCCTTCTTGTTGACGTGCTGGAACTTCTTGAGGGCATTGCGGACCTTCTTCAACCGTGAGTCGATTTGCCTGGGGTCCATCCTTTCGTACTTGTCAAAGGCCTCCTCGGGCAAAACTCCGAGATCTCTGATCGCCTTGGCGGCATCCGCAGCCTGGGCCGTGTAAACGGCCTTCTTGGACATGCTCTTCTCGATCGAGCTACGCTGCTTGGCTTCTCTTGCGGCAACGGTGCTGCGAATCTCTTCTTGCTCTGCCTTCTTGGCTTCGCGGCGGTCGAGCTTGCCGCCCTGCTCCTCGAGCTTCTCCTCAATCTCCTGCATCTTGGCTTCGATAGCGGCGGTCTCTCGTTGAAGCTTCTTGAGTTCCCTTTGTGCCTCCTTAAGGCTGCCAGATTCTCCAGAAGAAGTGTTGTTCTCAAAGGCCTGACTGTTGAGTTGATCCAGACGCAACTGGAGGTTCTGGTTGATGTCTGTCTCAAGGATCTGTTTCCGGCTTTCCGCTTCTCTCCGCTTCTTGCTGGCATCGTTCCACTCCTTTTGAAGTCGCTGCACTTGCGCGTCCAGCTCAACAAGCTGCCTCTCCTCAGCATTACTGAGCGACTTCTTGAAGTCGGACGCGAGTTCGGACTCGTTGGCGGCAAGACTCTCGGTGAAAATCTTCATGTCTCGCTCAACGGCATCGCGGTGCCTCATGGCGTCGTTGAGACGTCGCTTCTCGTGCTCGAGCTGTCCGTTCTTGTTGGCGAGTTCGTGCCTCAGAGGTTCGAAGCCGCTCTCCAACTGTCGGAGCTTCTGCTCTGCCTTCTGAACTTCACCCATGGCACGAGTGATTTCCTGCTCCTTCTGTTCTATCTGGTTTCTAATCCGATCAGACTGCTGCAGGAGCCGCTCATACTCGTCTCTCCACTTGTTGACAGCCTGAACGCCTTCAAGTCTAGATCGCCTGGGGTCGATGTAACCACCCGTCATCGCACCCCTCTTGTTGGTGGTATCGCCGTCCAGCGTAATGGCATCGACACCGTGACTCCTTGCGTACTGGCCTCCTATGCTCAGGTTGGGGCACACGACGACTTTACCAAAAACTTGCTGGAAGGCCTTCTCGTACATTGGATCGTAGCGAATCTTGCTCAGCAGCGGCACGATTCCGTCTTGAGATCTCGGCATGTTGATGCTCCTTGGATGGAGGCGGTTCAGCGGCATAAAGGTCAGTCTACCTCCATAGTTAGAGCGGAGGTGGTTGGTGAGGAATGTGGCCGTTTGATCGTTGTCGACAATGTAGTGGAACATGCTGTTGCCAGCGATTTGCTCGACAGGAAGTCGGTAGGTATCGCTGACTTCGAGGAGCTCCGCCATCGTGCCGTAGGCGCCGGGGATATCTTGCTCATGCTTCAGGCGCCTAATCGTGGCAAGACCACGGGCAGTGTCGCCATCCATCATGGAGCTCAACTCACGCTCGGCCCTGTCTCTCTCCTGCCGCGCATCTCGCAAGATAGTATCGAGTTTCTCTTCTTCGCGGCAGAGCAACTTTTTCTCGTCATCGAGTTTGTCCAGCGTTTCCCTGGCCTTGCTGGCTTCCTCGAAAAGCTCGTTTCGAATCCCGCTCGAGCTTTGCAACTGCTCTCTCAAGCTGGCAACATCAATCTCGAGCTGCTTGATTGAGTTCTCGGTTCCAGTGACATCCTCGTCAGCGTCCATCTTGTTTGCCTTGTGACTCATGAGCCTCGAATGCAAATCGTCGATTTCCGCCCTCAAGTAATTATCGCGCTCGGCCTTGTTCTTAAACTGGGAGCCGCGACTTTGCTTGGTGAATAGGCGATTGCGTGTGGCTTCAGCGGTGTCCAGCTGCTGCTTCTTCTCGACTTCTTGACTCCTTCGTCTGGTGTACTCCGGGATGACATTGTTCAGCTCTGCTTTCTTCGTCTGAAGCTCTTCAATAGTCGCCGCGAGATCGGCCTCGTGTTGTTGCTGGGCTTGAACGGCCGCGGACTGACCATCTGATAAGGTCTTGACCTTGAGCTCAGCCTTCGCCTTTGACTTTGCTGTTTCGCGGCGGTCCTCCTCGAGCTGCCGGCGCTCAACCTTGAGCAGGTCCATCTCCTTGGTCAGCTTGTGGATCTCAGACTCCAACTTGGTCAAGGTCTTTTCGGCATCCTTGAGCTCAGTCCGTATCGAATCCGTGTTGTCCAAGCCGTTCTGTCGAATGTTCTCGATGCGCTCAAGCTGTTCCTGAATTTGCTGCTGCTCTTGGTAGTACAAGGCGTACTCGAGGCATCTGCGTTCGCGATCCTTGTCCTGGAAACCACGGAGCTCCTCCTTCTCCTCTTCCAACTCAGCAAGACGCTCTTTGATGTAACCAAGAAGTTCGTCAATCTTTTCTCTCTTGTTGTTGGTCTCGTTCATGATCTTGAGCGACTCGGTTCGGCGCGCTTCGTAGACCTGTGTACCGGCGACCTCCTTCAGAAGGGTGAGTCGGTCAGACTCCTTCATGTTGGTCAGGGCCGTGACACGACCCTGGGGCACAATGTAGTAGGGATTCGACCTAGAGAAGCCAGCAGCCTCGAGTAGGTTGACAACATCGTTCTTGGTGACAACTTTGCGATCGACCGAGTATTCGTCCTTTTTTGTTCCGATGGTGCGACGCAGAATGACCTCCTTGCCTCCCGTCGGAAAGCGCTCATCGCTATTGTCGAAGATGATTTCGACATATGCAGACATGACAGCCGATCCTGAGCCTTCGTGCAATAGAGCCTGGCGCTCCTCGCGGGTCATCTGAGTGTAGGCGTCACTCAGGACGAAGCGCATCGCCGCAAAGAAGTTACTCTTGCCGGATCCATTGCGACCGACAATGACATTCGTACCGGGGGAGAAGGGTTCGATGACGGTCTGTTCCTTGTAGCTATTGTCAAGTCAGCGGGGTGTCACTCTCTGCGGTCTCGTCGCAAGGGGCACACCTCTTGAAGCCTTGAATAATGCACTGCTTGATGTACATGATGAGGGAGAGAGTCGCGGCCTCAAGGGCGGCGATTTTGCGCGGTTGAAGTCGCTGATGGAGTTCGCTGCGAGTCGCGCAGTATTTTCATCGGTATACTGACAAGTCGTGATAGTCGATTGCTGGTGGTGGGGATAGACGACGCGTCTAGGAATCGCGAGGTCCTCCTGCGTGGGAGGTCAGGGCGCGTCTAACCTGGGGTGCGGTCGCCCATTTGGCAGGCGGTGGGTGCCTGAGGACGAAAGGGCAAAGGAGGCATAATCGCACAGTTGGTTGTACAGTGTGCGACGTATTTATGACTATTTAACACTGTACGTGACTTCCACTTAAACCACCCTCTCTCAGCAGAGTCAGCATTTTACACAACGATGAAACTATTTGGAAATCAGCTATCAGTCAACAACGGCGGCACACTCTTCAGTAAATACGAAATATATTGCTCTAGATGTTCTGCCTGATTATGGACTCTATTCCCAGTCATTAGCGAAAAGCCCATGCTGGATGGCTGTCTTCGCGGGACGAACAGCCCAAGAAAGCTTCATTGTTCCGATGCCCATGACTCGAAAAATGTAATCCGTCTGTTGTTTCTATAAGCTTATTGAAGGAATTGGCTGAGCTTCCGATACAGCAACGGCCGTTGAGCCCATCCAAACGCTATCTACTCAGGTACGGTGAAACTCGCCGATCTGTGGTTGGATCTCTGCAAGATCCATCCATTGCTTGATATGCTTTGGAAAAGGGCGGTCCGACTCGGTCTCGCCAATTGCTCTCGAAGACTTCTTCCGCAACAAAGCAGCTGTATCCGTGAACGCAGAACTATATGCGAATCTCCGACAATACCAGAAGTTCGTCATAGACGGATACACTTGCCCGGACAGGCGCATTCTCTTCGACGCAGCACCTGTCAAGCATTAAATGTGGAGGCATAAGATGTCAACCCGTTTTTCCTTAGGGTCTTTCTTCTTTCACATCCCTCGACCGTTCCGACACTTCCGCGCAGACCTTCAACTACTCGCAGGGCCTGCGCCTGTGTGCCTGAGCGCATGCAAAGCTGTCTGTGACTCTGTGGCTCTGTGGCTACAGGAGGCCGGGGCAAAAAAGTTTTCCTAGTGTGCAGCGACCGGGAGACTCGATTATTGGTGTGCTTGAGGCTTGAGCAGCATTCATGACACCGGGCGATCAGCAAGTAGTTTGAGCTTCAACATGGATGGAGCTGGGTCCGTCCAATATGCACCCCAGTCAAGTCACCGGGAAGCTATGCGCACTGACCACATGAACGACACAGAGTACACGTACTCCCTCCAGCTTTTGACGGGATAGCCACGTTGCTGGATATTAAGGTGTCGGCGGGAGAGCAGGAACCAAGGCGATTCGCTGGTGCAGTCCGAATTTCAGAGGAAGAACAGAACAGAGAACGAGTTTGCTAGCCAGCAGACGGAAAGCCAGGAACATGATGATGTGAGAGTCACATTCATCGATGGCCGCGTTTTGGCTTGCTCGGCCAGTTGTCAGGGGTAGGAAAAAACCAGGAAATGGCAGTAAACTGAAGAGCCAGGGTAGTCGAAAAGGCCGAGGCGGGTAAGACAGACACTCTAGCAGCTCGCCCCTGGAACGGCCGGGGACGGACGGGACGAGCGGAGCACGACTGAGATGACATGAGGCCATCGCAATCCAAAAGTCCGTAATGACTTGTTGTCGCTAGCAGTGCATTTGCTGTGTCTGTGGCTGCAATCTAGGTAGTCAGCTCGGCCAGCATTTGCAAAGGTGAAAAGAACGGACTGGTGGCGGAGACGAATCAGAGCAGCGTGCCGTCGGAACGCCAGATTCTCGGGACCCTTGGAGGGCTACGCCGAGATTCCCAAGCTTACCCCACGTCTTGTGGCAGCCGAAGCAGCTTGTTTCCCATTCGAGGCATCAGCCTAAACTGGCCGCAGCTGCACCAGCATAGCATGCCTGTGATGATCCTCGCGCTGGCGTTGGTCTGCTGCACTCGCAATCTGCCTGCCACCATCGCCATCGCCATCTTCCCATGATCCATCTCATACCTCAGTCCATCCATCCATCCATTCAAAACACTGAGCAGACAAGTCATCCAGTGATTCGTTGCCGCAGCAGGTCTAGTCATCGGATTTCCTGGCGGCGCAAGGTCGTGAAAGGTTGCCTGGTGCCCAGTGCTGCTGATAGGGCGAGGTACAAGAGGTCGTCTTGTCTGTGTGTAGCGCAGGTCCGGTCTAGGTTCCAAGGGGCAGCCCGGCCTGCCCATTGCAGGGCCAGCTTGGAGACCTTAGACCGATCTGTCTAGTTGGTTTAATCAGATGCGATGGATGACCAGAGTTTGGCGTGTTGCTGAAGAGCAGCCCATACCACGGCAACATGGCAATTTGGTGTTTCGGTTTGGGGGAAAAGCCACGCCCAGTCAGTCGGTGGCAAGGGGCAACGGTGGTGGCAGGTATCCAAGAGAAACCGCTTAAGATCTGCCGCCAATTCTTGCAAGTCTTGGAAAGGGACAAGACAAGACAAGGCAGGCCCGCCGGCCATCTCACGCAAGGGAGAGAACTCAGAAAGTTGAATGGCGCATGCGAACGTGGAAGCTTGTGTGCCTGCCTGTTCACTGAGTGACTACTAGCTCTCACTGTAATTTGATGATGCCATTGTAGAGGATGAGACGCCGTTCTGAAAAGTGCCGAGCGGAACTTTGCGCGTGGGGATGAATGCCAGTCTGTCAGAGACGGAGAGAAAACTCAAAAGGTGGAAGAGTTCCGAGGGTTCGCGACGCCAGATGTATGTATGTGTATGGTGTGATGTGGTCAGCGAGTCTGTTCCTGTCTACTTGCGGATGCACTCTTCAGGGTTGGTTAGTCTTCAATGACGAGGTCGAGTAAAGTTTTCCCCCCCATCTGCCCCAGTCAGAGATACGTCTGATGAAGATGGTAGAGGGCGTCGCTGGCTCGTGGCGTTGAAATGCATATATTGGTTTGCAAAAGCCGCAATGCTTCGGTGACACCGTCATTCGAGGTTTCTTGTAAAATTGTTCGGGAGTCACGATGGAATGGAGGTCGTCGCGAGATGAGATCGTGACCCTCTAAGAGGTTAAGAGTGCTAACCGGGGTGATAACAGACATGGAATATCGAAAGGGAGAAGTGGACGAAAAGGGACGATGACATGGTAGAAAAAAAAAAAGGCGGCCGGAGAAGACGACGACGACGACAGGTTCCAGAGTGGCAGAACAGGGTTTATTGTTTGCTGGGGAGTGGAGGTGGACTAGGTGACTAGATGACGCTAAGGAGATTAAGCGAGACGCCGTCGCTGCGTGAAGGAACGGCTGGCTTTCCTTCCATTTTTTTTCTCTCACGGGCCCACGGGTAATTATAAAAGTACTGCAGGCATACCTTTAAGACTGTCCGGGCCCCTCCACCCCAAAATTTCCCTTCCAGAGCGACGTCGAGGTGCTGCCCTTTTGACGCGACCCCTTCAATACTCGCATCCCATTGGCTCGTTTCTCTTAGGTTGGTCAGCACCACAGGCACCAACAGCAGTGCCCAAGGCCCCAAACCACCTGGGCAAAAGCCTTCACCACCTCAGTAAGTGTATTCGTACCTTCTTATCCCGCCCCGTTCAGTCCCATTAGGTAGGATCTGGTATCCGTACCTCAGGCAGGCACCATCCCCCCAATCCACAACCACGCCCGCCTTCACGCACTGCACTGCATTCCCGCCTCGCACCTGGCTGGCATTGCGTCTGCCTTTCCCCAAGATCAATACCTACTTGAAGGTGCCCATATCTACATATGCGTGTCTCTTCCTTCCCACTTTAAGGCGTCATCCCTCCCTTTTTCGAACCTCACCTCACCTTTTAATAGGCGCCTTTTTCTTCTTCTCACGACTTGACGCTTATTCCTTGCAACAGCAGCTTTTGCGACAATTCGGCGCACACACCACAACTATTCACGACGCGTCTACGCATAACGCCTTGCACCGAGATTCTACGTGTTTACGCAACTTTCTCGCATTCCGTCCATCATCTTGCACAACTTGCAACAAGCTCCGACTCGACGCGGCGATTTCTCCTGCATCGTCCTACTTCTGATGCATGCATGGTAGTCGCATCCTTTGATTAAGACTCGGCTTGATCCGCAGTGGACAGGATCGCGATTTGCATCCGGCCCCATCAACGTTACCCGCTTTCTCAATTTCGGTACGTATTACCTACATCGAGTCCGCGTTTCCTTCATTTCCCCGTTATGCTCATATCCACCCCAAACCTTGCACCACTTTCTCTCCATCTCAACATGCCATTGGCCGTCTCGGTCCGGCGCGTCCTCTATCGCTCTACCTGCCCTTCCCTTCACTATCGAGATCACCTCATCGTACCTTACATGTTACTCCACCAGCTGCCATGATTCAGTTTCGACCCCAGACTGCATCATCTCTGTTTGGGCACGGGAAGGTGGCATGTACCGCGTGTTTAAACTCCAGCATCCCTCTTCCCTACCTCCTACCTCATCCTTGCATCTCCAAGCATTCATGTTGTCATCTTTCCTTCACCAAACAACCCTGGACTCACCTCGTCCTTTTGGAACTCATGATTAACATCTCTCACAGAAGTTCAGTCTGATGATGAAAGTCTCAGCAAATACATCATAATTCAAAATGGCGTCGAGGTAAGGTTCCTTCCTGGCAACTTTCGCGATCACTCAGATCCGATCAACATTGAACTAGCACTAACCTTGCTTCAATAGACTTGACAGATTGGTCACGTGAGTACAGCCACCTGACATCCCTTTTGATCTTGGCAACACAACACAACCCTCGTTGTCTGCTTTATCTGAATCCAGCCCACCTCAGCTCTGGGGATGCCCGTGCTTGGCGGGCTTGGTACTCAGTCGCAGTCGAGACTTTGCATCATCGCATGGTGAACTGATTACTAACTGCTTCGCGTAGGATTCTCGAAACGGGCAGCACCCGTTTAATCCGTGACACCGCTGTCAACCAACTTGCCGACTGGCAAAAGCAGCATCCTGATGAGCTTTTCAACCTTCTATCCAGAGTTGTGCCTTATCTCCGGCATAAGGACTGGGAGACGCGCTCTACAGCAGCCAAGGCGATAGGCAAGATCACCGAGAATGCACCTCTGTATGACCCTAATGAGGATGAGGACTTTGCACCAGTCAAGAAGGATGAGCCAGAAGAAAATGGCCACGTGAAAAAGGAGGAGGAAAAGGATGTTGCTTCATTCTCTTCCAGCGAGCTTCTCAAACTGGGGTCACTCAACGTAGAGCACATCATCAAATTTGGTCGCCAACTTCTGAGAGGCGGCAATATCGAGTATGCTCTGGCATCATTGGACCCACCGGCACGGCTAGCCCACCAAAAGAAGACTCTCAATGGACGGCTTGGCCTCTTGGGCAGGGTCTTTGAGGATGCCGAGATGCCAGTCGTTGTCGAAAAGGAACATAGCCCTCTTACTCCGCAGGAGTCAGCAAATGGCCACAATGGCAACAAGGAGAGTGCCATCTCCCACGGTCAAAGCCAGCCGGCAGAAGAAGCAGGCTTGAGCTCTAGGCAACTCAACGTTCTCAAGAGGAAGCGCAAGAGAGAGTTGCAGAAGGCTGCTCAAGGAAAAGGGGGGTTTGGCGATTTAACCATGAGAAGGACGACAACAGCAGGATCCGAAGGTTTCGACGAAACACCAGCAGCAGACGCCGACACAAAGCAGAAGAACGGGAAGGTCAATGACTACTTCAACTTGGACAGACCAGCAGACGTCGATGAGGAATCAAAGGTCGTCAGCGAATTCAAGGGACAAGTGATACCGATCAAGTCCGAAATCGAGGTTGACGAGACAATGGAGGGTGCTGAGTGGCCCTACGACAGACTTTGCGATTTCCTCAAGGTCGATCTTTTTGACCCTTCCTGGGAGACTCGCCACGGGGCTGCGATGGGCATTCGGGAAGTGATTCGTGTGCATGGAGGTGGAGCTGGCAGAGTTCGTTCAAAATCACGGGCTGAGAATGACCGCTTGAACCAGTCTTGGCTGGACGATTTGGCATGCAGACTTTGCTGCGTCCTTATGCTGGACAGATTCACCGACTACAGTTCCGATACCTCAGTCGCTCCGATCCGCGAAACCATAGGACAATCTCTCGGGTCGGTCCTTCGCCATATCCCGGCAGAATCTGTTCACGGCATCTACAAGATTCTCTACCAAATGGTCATGCAGGATGATCTCCAGCTCGATATGCTTCAGTGGTCTGTTTGCCACGGTGGCATGGTTGGACTGAGATACGTCGTAGCGGTTAGGAAGGACCTTTTGCTGGAGGACAGTGAGATGATCGATGGCGTTGTCCGTCTAGTCATGAAGGGGCTGGAGGAACATGACGACGATGTCAGAGCAGTGAGCGCCGCGACCTTGCTCCCCATGACCAAGGAGTTCGTCACATTACGCCCTGGATCCATTGACAGCCTCATCAACATCATGTGGGGCAGCTTGGCCGATCTTGGTGACGACCTCAGTGCCAGCACTGGTAAGATCATGGATCTACTTGCCACACTCTGCAGTTACCCCGAAGTTCTGCAGGCCATGGAGACGTCCGCTGCGCAGGATGAGGAGCGTTCGTTCACCTTGCTGGTGCCGCGCCTGTACCCCTTCCTACGACACACCATCACTTCCGTTCGCTTAGCTGTGCTGAAGGCTTTGATGACATTCGCGAATCTGGGAGCTGAGAACTCACGAGGCTGGCTCAACGGAAGAATTCTACGACTGATCTTCCAGAACGTCTTGGTTGAGAGGGATAGAGAAACACTGGCGATGTCATTGGACGTTTGGACAGCACTGGTTCGCTCACTTGCACAGACGCCCGAGATTCTTGCCGACGAGTTCGCTGCACACGTCGAGCCTCTGATGAGACTTACACTACACCCAATTGGTGTGTCCCGGCATCCCTTACCCATGCCCGCCCACCTATTCCAAAAGCCATCGGGCGGCACTTATGCACCTGTCGCCGTCACACCTGCCCGGAAGGCCTCTTCCCCTGACGGGCCCGAGAGAGCAAACAAGCGTCGGCGCAAATCTGCCAAGACGGATGACGTTCCAGTAACCTCTCATACCCACGACGTTGACGGGCACATGATCCAGGGAGATGTGGACCTCGTCGGCATGGATACTCTGATTCGATCGAGAGTATCAGCCGCCAAAGCCATGGGCCTGATCATGTCCTTCATTCCTATTGCCAGCCTTGCCGAGTACGACCAGCTACTTCTCGCCGGTATCTCCGACCGGGCTTCATCCACACAGCTCTCAGCATGTATGGTCATTGATGAGTATGCTACCAACGGCCCAGCCGAAGGAGCACAAAGATACGCAGCGCCTCTGCAGAAGATCATTGAGACTGAACGTCCTGCTCACTACGGCGACCTCGTCAGCTTCATGCATCGGGTGCGATCCCAATGTCAACAACTTCTCAACATGTTCCGCGATCACGGCAAAGTGTCTAGTGGACGGCTTCCGACACTGGCTGTTCTTGTTCAAGGTGACGAGCAAGCAGGTCCAGGTGCCTTCTCCATTGTCGTTGCAGACAAGGTCGTTGGAGAGGATTTCGACAAGCTCAAGAAGGCCATGTCTCCAGGACAGCGTCTGGTTGCTAGCCAGATGCTCAGCGAGGCCAGGGAAGTGGCCGTTTCTGCGATCACTGACGCCAAGGCCGCCAAGGACTCACGGGATGTTCGCATCAAAGCAGGTGCAGCTTGCGCCTTGGTTGCGATCAAGGCCCTGCCCAAGAAGCCCAGCCCACTGATCAAGGGCATCATGGACAGCATCAAGACAGAGGAAAACCAGGTGCTCCAGAGCCGGGCGTCGGCGACCATTGCAAGACTTGTGCAAGTGTTCAACGAGATGGGTCGTCGCGGACCAGCCGACAAGGTTGTTTCCAACCTGATCAAGTTCTCCTGTGTGGAGGTCGCCGAGACTCCAGAATTCCCTGTCCACGCAGCCAAGACGGATTGCGTGCTTTCAATGCAGAAAGAAGAAGATCGAGTCGATCATGCGGACGCTGCCAAGTGGGCAAAAGAAGTCAAGGCTGCTCGCATCACCCGTCGTGGCGCTAAGGAGGCGCTGGAGATTCTTTCCAAGACCTACGGCGCCGAGCTGCTCACGGCCGTACCTACTATCAGGGTATTCATGGAGGACCCTCTTGTCAAAGCATTCTCTGGCGCATTGCCGGCTGAGGCCAAGGACCCCGAGAATACATTTGGCCAAGAAATTGTTGACGCCTTGTCCCTTATTCGGACGCTGATGCCAACACTTGACAAGGCCATGCATCCATTTATCATGGAAAAGGTGCCGTTGGTGATCAAGGCCCTCCATTCCGAGCTCTCCGTCTTTCGCTACATGGCAGCGAAATGCATGGCTACAATTTGTAGCGTTATTACTGTCGAGGGTATGACAGCTCTCGTCGAAAACGTCTTGCCATCCATCAGCAACCCTATCGACCTCAACTTCCGTCAAGGTGCGATCGAAGCCATTTACCACTTGATTGCCGTGATGGGCGATGCCATTCTTCCCTACGTTATCTTCCTCATTGTCCCCGTTTTGGGCCGCATGAGCGACTCCGATAACGAGATTCGCCTCATTGCGACAACCTCTTTTGCAACATTGGTCAAGCTCGTACCCCTGGAGGCAGGCATTCCAGACCCCCCAGGTCTGTCTGAAGAGCTGCTCAAGGGTAGAGATCGCGAACGAACCTTTATTTCCCAACTGCTGGACCCCAAGAAAGTGGAATCGTTCCAGATTCCCGTCGCTATCAAGGCAGAACTTCGTTCCTACCAGCAAGATGGTGTCAACTGGCTTCACTTCCTCAACAAGTACCACTTGCACGGCATTCTTTGCGACGACATGGGTCTTGGAAAGACCTTGCAAACCATTTGCATGGTTGCCAGCGACCATCACCAGCGCGCTGAAGAATTTGCGAAGACAGGTGCACCTGACGTGCGCCGTCTCCCATCTCTAGTTGTCTGCCCTCCTACGTTGTCCGGCCATTGGCAGCAAGAGATCAAGACTTATGCGCCCTTCCTGAGCGTCACTGCTTATGTTGGCCCGCCAGCCGAGAGAAAGAGTATGAAGGATAACCTGGACAAGACCGATATCGTCGTTACCAGCTACGACGTTTGCCGAAACGACGCCGACGTTCTTGCAAAATACAATTGGAACTACGTCATCTTGGACGAGGGACATTTGATCAAGAACCCGAAGGCCAAGATCACTATTTCCGTCAAGAAGCTGGCCAGCAACCATCGGCTAATTCTGACCGGAACACCCATCCAAAACAATGTGTTGGAGCTCTGGTCCTTGTTCGACTTCTTGATGCCCGGCTTCCTTGGTGCGGAGAAGGTGTTCCTGGACCGGTTTGCAAAGCCAATTGCCGCAAGTCGCTTCAGCAAGGCGTCTTCTAAAGAACAAGAAGCAGGTGCTCTCGCTATCGAGGCTCTCCACAAGCAAGTCCTGCCGTTCCTTCTGCGACGTCTCAAGGAGGAGGTACTGGATGATCTGCCACCCAAGATCTTGCAGAACTACTACTGCGACTTGAGCGACCTCCAGAAGAAGCTGTTCGATGACTTTACCAGAAAGCAAGGCAAGAAGCTGCAAGAAGAGGCCGGTCGTGAAGACAAGGACGCCAAATCGCACATTTTCCAGGCCTTGCAGTACATGCGAAAGCTCTGCAACTCTCCAGCCATGGTCATGAAGCCCGGCCACGGCATGTACGAAGAGACTCAACGCATTCTTAACAAGCAAGGCACCAGTCTCGAGGATCCGGTTCATGCACCCAAATTGACCGCTTTGCGAGACCTACTGGTCGACTGCGGCATTGGTGTGGAAGAAGCCGAGTCGAACGATCCTCTGTATCAGCCAATCAAGCCTCACCGCGCCCTCATCTTCTGCCAAATGAAGGAGATGTTGGACATGGTTCAGAATACGGTTCTCAAGACTATGCTGCCAGGCGTCACTCACCTTCGTCTAGATGGTGGGGTCGAAGCCAACAAGCGACAGGACATCGTCAATAAATTCAATAGCGACCCGTCGTACGACGTCTTGCTTCTGACTACCAGTGTCGGAGGTTTGGGGCTCAACTTGACGGGTGCCGATACGGTCATCTTCGTCGAACACGACTGGAATCCGCAGAAGGATATGCAGGCCATGGATCGAGCTCATCGGATTGGTCAGAAGAAGGTTGTCAACGTATACCGCTTGGTGACCAGAGGCACTCTGGAAGAGAAGATTCTGAGCTTGCAACGCTTCAAGATCGATGTAGCTTCAACCGTGGTCAATCAACAGAACGCCGGCTTGGCCACCATGGATACAGACCAAATTCTGGATCTCTTCAATCTTGGGGACACAGGGCCCAGTCTCATATCAGACAAGCCGCAAAACACGATGGAGGGTAGAGAGGAGGATATGGTGGATATCGAAACGGGAGACGTCGTCACGGGCAAGCAACCGGGCAAGAAGGCTTGGCTTGACGATTTGGGTGATCTTTGGGACAATCGCCAGTATGAGGAGAGTTTCGATCTGGATGGTTTCTTGAAGACCATGCAGTAATAAATACCCCCGACCACGGTCGTATCAGTAGGAAGTTGGAGGGAGGCCGTTGAGAGCCTTGTGTATGGAGTTTAGCCTGGCATCTGGTTTAGACAAGAGCGACTTGGATGCCTTTTCGATAGGGAGGCTTGAGACCTCTCACGCAATAGTGTACTCATAACGAAACGTGTGCGCGGAAACACCTGTACTATATGATACTAGCAATTTAACGACTCAAACGACGCAAGTTGGGTGGAAGAAAACAGCTGAGCATTTAAATCACTTTGACCATTCATTACCCAACTCTCAACTGCATCTGAACCCGTCTCGTGTGGTGATTGACACTATTGACCTATACGTGTGACTTCTCTGTTCAACGTTCTTCATTATCATGGAAACCCCAAAGACGGCAATAAAACTAGTCAACTTTGTTCCTCCAAAGGTCAACAATGAAAGCATTCTGATTAGATAATACACAGTACACCAGCAATCGTGATTTGAGAGGTTTATGATAGGCTACTCTTGCCTCCACATCAACACTTTGGGTGTGGCTAAGCAGCAGAGCGGATTAACACAAGTGCAATTAAAAGACCTTCCTCACACCACTTCGCCCAAAGGAAGCCGCTGGGCCCATGGCCGCAAAAAGGGCATCGACGGGCCTTGTGCAATTCCTCTCAGATCTGCATCTCGAAGCTAGCAGAGATTACTCAACATTTGACTTTCCCGCCGCGGCACCTTATCTCCTACTCTCTGGTGATATAGGTAGTCTATCCGACTACGACAGGTACCTCGGGTTCATCCGCCGTCAGACGGATCGGTACGAGGGTGTCTTACTAGTACTAGGCAATCACGAGTTTCACGGTCTCACGTACGACCAAACACTCGCAGAGGTAGCGAAGCTTGAAGCAGAGCCACCGCTAGAGGGGAGACTACATATACTCCACCAGCATAGATTCGACATCCCCGGTTCCGACGTCAGCATCCTGGGATGCACATTGTGGACGATGGTCCCAGAGGAGGCGAGGGCTGCGGTCGTGGGGAGAGTCAAGGATTTCCAGCACATCAAGGGGTGGAGCATTGAGGCACACTGCGAAGCTCACAGAGTGGACTTGGCTTGGTTGAAGACAGAGGTGCGGGAAGCGGTGGCGCGTGGGAGAGAGGTTGTTGCTGCGACTCACCATGCGCCTTTGTTGAAGGGGACTTCGGAGCCGAGGTTTACGGGTAGCCCATGGTCTTCGGCTTTTGCGACGGATGTATTGGAGGAAGTTGAGGAGTTGAGTCGGGTACGGTGCTGGGTATTTGGGCATACGCATCATTCTACGGATATGGTAGTGAAGGGTGTGAGGATTGTGAGCAATCAGAGGGGTTATGTTGGGGTTGGGAGAGTTGCGAAGGAGGGATTTCATCCTACAAAGACTTTGTCTTTTCGGTAGCCACCTTGCAAACTACTGCTCGGAAACTAAGAAAGAGACTCTGCGTGAAGCTGGTCAATTATCAGCTTGCAACTTGGGAGAATTGATTTGCTAGGTACGGTAATTTCAACCGGGCTGTGTGACAAGTGAACACAAAGAGTCAAAGTGAAAGGTGAGAGGGATGTCGTTGCTGATCTCATTGCTGAGCTCAGCTACCGGGATAGCAATACAGCGGCGGGGTAATGCCCCGCACCTGTGATGCACAGTGGCACCGTACTGGCTCTGCACAAGCTCCTGCCAACCAGCAGCCATTGTCAATCAAAATCCAGAACATTCCACTCAACAACATCGCTTCAAAGTCAACAATCGATGCCCACAGCAACTGGAGGCAATCACTCATCTGCATCATATTGCTGAAGCACCCGTTAAGATGCCCGTCGACTACAGCAAATGGGTGCGTTTCATATCCCCCATGCCCTCCCCAACCATGGACCTGGGGATGCCGACCGCAGTGGCTAACATGTAAATACGATAGGACGCTCTGGAGCTCAGCGACGACTCAGATGTCGAGGTCCACCCTAATGTCGATAAGCGCTCCTTCATCCGCGCGAAACAGAACCAAATCCACCAGGAGCGACTGCAGCGCAAGCATCAGATTGAGACGCTTAAGTACGAGCGCATCATCAACGATGGCTTGATGAAGCGCATCTCCAACCTCTTGGACGCCCTTAAGTCCCATGCCTCCGAGGCCGAGACCCGCAACCCCGGCGAGGTCGCCTTCCAGGCCGTCATGGAATCCGCTGGCAAGCCCGAAGACGATCAGCCGCCCGCGCGTCCCGAGGGAATCCACGCCGATTCGGAGCCGTTGCCTAGCTTCTCCAAGATGATGGCTGTGCTGTTGGATCAGGTCAACAAGGAGCTGGACGAGAAGAAGCCCGAGAACCGCTACAAGGCTATGCTTGAGGGTGTCGAGGGCCACCTGACCAAGGTGCAGAATCTGCAAAAGGAACTGTTTGCCAAGCTGGCTGAGCTGGAGAAGGAGGAGGGACGCAAGATCACGAGCGAGGGCATCCACACGGGGTTCGACAGCTCGCATGTCAACAAGTCCAAGGACACGGAGAAGAAGGAGGAGCAGCGCAAGCCGGAGCTCCTGAACCCCAACTTTGACATGACGCAGTCCCTTCCGGCCAAGTCGACCCAGTCGTACGACGACGATGAGGAGATCGAGGCGTCGCCCGCCGCCAAGAGGTTTGCGCAGATCAAGGCCGACGATTACACATCCAGCGCGCAGTACCTTTCCAAGAACCCGCAGATTCTGACAGAGCGGGAGACGGACGGCCTTCTGGTCCTCGCCTTTGACGCCGCTCTCGAGAGCAAGGACGACTTTTGCCGGCAGTGCGTCCACCAGGCGCTGCTGCTGCAGTACTGCAGAGCGCTGGGCAAGGACGGCGTGGGCATGTTCTTCAAGCGTATCACGACCAAGGGCCACCAGGCGCAGGAGGTGTTCTTCAAGGACGTGCAGGACACGTACGGCAAGATCAGGAACCGGGCGCGGGAGATTGTCAAGGAGCGCGCCAGCGAGCCCGAGGGCGTGGAGCAGATCCAGCTGCACGCGGTGGAGCCCGGCACGGAGATCAAGATTACGATCCCGCCCAAGGACAGCGAGGACCCCGCCGTGAAGGAGGGTCGGGGTATTTTTGAGACATTCAGCGCGGATTTCCAGAAGGCTCTGGAGAGTGGCAGTCTGGATGAGGTCAACAAGGTGTTGGGCAAGATGAAGGTCGAAGAGGCTGAGGATATCGTCGGCAAGCTTGGAGACGTGAGTAGTTCCTTCTTCTGTGCAGATGTCTGATGAGCCGGTTCACTAACAGCATCATGACCTATAGGCCGGCATCTTGAGTCTGGAGGAGCAGATTATCGACGCCACGACGGAAGAGGGCCAGAAGGCGCTCAAGGACATGGAGGCGGCGCAGGCCGGTTCCGAGTCCGGATTCGCGCCGGACCCTGAATAAATGAGGGGAAAAGGAAGCATTCGTACGTCGACTAGAGCCGGAACATGGGTCAGGGTCAGAGCACATTGCGCAGACTCCACGGTGGAGGAAGTGTTGGCTAGCGCAAAGGCACTATGATGAATAAACTGATGAACACGGAAGGATGGCCTGTCTGATCCAGTGGTCACTGAGTAAGCAGATTAGAGAGATCCAGAGACACAAGACATCAAAATTCTGAGCATTGAACACAACTTGAGCATTGCATGAACTGCGGCTGCGCCCTTGTCCGGGTGAAAGACAGGACACGCGTGACGGGAGGGGTGATGAAGGTTTTGACAATGGCATTAATGGCATTGGCGAATTCGTCCACGGTTCGGGTTCAACAAATGGGCTAAGACGAACGACATGCTCGTGTGTGCTGCGGCGGCGGACGTGGTTTTGCGCTCGGCGTGGCTTAGGTTGACAGCATGTTTTCGGGTGACGGTCCCTCCCCCACCCTCCTTACCGTACCTACTATCGTCGTTCCCGTACTTGACAGGCGTCTTTTTGGTTTTCCCCCTTCCCCGGCCGAACCGTGGCAGGGCAGGGTTACGTACGCCTCGGAATGGGCCGTGCGATCTTTCCTTGATTGCGATTTAGCCACTAGGCCACATGTGTTTTGTTGGTTAGTCACCTAAAAGTCAGAGGTTTGAATCTCTTGCCCTTTGCCTTGTGGTTCGTCACGATTCACGGAAGGGTAGCGCAGGGATGTGGGCGCATGGTGCCCGGTCGAGCGCCGAGGTGCCGGATTCCCCCCCATGACCGGGGGGGGGGGGGGATGGTTTGCCTCAAACCTCGTAAGGTGACATTCATCTTCAATTGCGTGTTCCCTTTCCTTCGCCTTGCGAGGCTCAGAGGGGAGGGAGAGGCCGAGAGCGTGGGGCGTAAGCGATTGGATGTGGTGTTTGCGGGCGATTCGCAGTATGGTTCTCACCTCGGTTCTTGGATGGAGGAAGGTGGGTTTATTCGGTGTTCACGATGTTCTGGACTGGAAGGCGATTTTGGGCTACGGATAACCTCCTGACGAAGAAGCTCCCGTCGGTCTTGGGAGTCTTGGTATGTTAGTATACGGAGTAGAGGACCAAGAGATTCACTAGCTAGCGGGACAAGTTCCGATGTCGTGGTCGACTAAATGTACGCTAGCTACTGTGGTAGACGTATGTGTTTGATGCGGGCCACGCACATCGCGGGCATGGCATTTGCTTGGTTCGTCTAGGCATGGGGTTTTTGATGGTCTAGGTGTCTTGGGAGGATAGAGAGAGGTAGAAAAATGTGACGAACACAGAGTCCGCGCGGAGGCAAAGGAAACGGCTTGTGCGCAGGACAAGCCAGTTTCCTATCCTGCGCCTGGACCTTTCTGGACCTGGAGAGTAGAAAGAGCTAGGTATCCGTAGACATGTTCGGATAGAGCTACCGAGCAAGACTGACGAGACAGACGTGGCTTTTCACCATCCTTTCCTTCGGGGTGATTGATAGATGTCAAAACGTTCTGTCTCGGATCGGTTCACTTGACTGCCCCCCCGGCTACAATTAACAACAGCTCTCTAGGTCGTTTTGACGATATTGGCGGTGTTTCACAGAGGTCAAAGACAAGCTGCGCAGCGTCACGTGGATGTATTTGTCCTGATCATTTGTTCATGTACTCTGTACTCTATACGCTACGATGAGTCTGGATTTCTTTTCCCGACCGCGCAAAGACGAAAGCGATCGGCATATCGGGGCGAGGCAGAGAGAGGAAAGAAAAATAAGCATGTCTTGGCCAAGCTATCGCTTAACCTACCATGTCGTCAGGTCCCGAAGAGGGAGTGTTGAGGCTGAGCAGAAGAAGTGAAGAAAGTGACATGAGCAGACGAGCACTGCGCAGAGAGTTCAAAAATAGCAACGGGAGGCGATCTGGGGCTGGGTACCCCTGTGGAGACCCCTTTTTTTCGACGGGAATACTGCGGTCTTTTCCGCTCGCCAGGCATGTAATATCCGTACTTCTGTCTACGTACATTCATTCTGCCTTGGACAGTTGTACAGTTGGGTGGGCTTTGTCAGCGATCCGTTTGTCTGCTGTGGCCCAGTGAGGATGCTCCTCGAAGATGTTGCATTTGGCGAACGAGTGCTGATGATGGTCATGGTGACGAAGCTGCTCTTTCTGTTCGGTGGAGAGTCCGTTACTTGTTTACTTGGTTTCCTGTTCCTGTTTCTTGTCCACTGTAAGTCTCCATCAAAATGCACCCAAATGGCATCTCTTCTTTGGATGGCAGAGGTACGTCTAGCTAGTGGCGACCCTAGAAACTGGGACAAAATTCCCGTGGCTTGGGAAGTTCTTTTCTTGGAACAGTGCTGGGGAACCCGCCGGCAGATGGGAACGGGGGGGGGGAGGAGGTCTGGACCACTCGAACCGCTTCGCTGGGCGGATGAGAAGCCACACCTTTTTTCTGCGGTGGCGGCGCTGGACTTGGAGTGTAGATCTCTAGCGTGCAAGCCACTCGCTTTTCCTTCCACCTGGCACCGCACCCAATCAGTGTGTCAGTGTGGGTGTTGTCTTGTGTGATCAACAGCAACGGAAAAGTTGGATGTGGGCTCTTCTTGTCGAGATTCTCCAATTTTTGTATGAGCCAGCCTTGGGAAATCAACAAGTACTCTCGGCTGGCCGGCTGGACAACCATTTGGGTTGGTGGGTGGTCGTAGTTCGGTTGTCGGAACGGCATGTGCGTATGTACAATCGGTTGACATGCCAAAGTCGGTGAAGTGACACGAAAATGTGAGGCGACGGGGGGAAAGGTGCAGAGTCAGCCGCAGTCCATAAGCAGGCACCACGAGTCAGCCTCTAGACAGCCTTTCTGAACAACACTGTTTACGAATAATGCGATTTTCTGGCCGAGGTACGGATACGTTGGTGGTTGCGAGGTTAACCATCTGCAGTTGTGCTAGAGAGATCTGCACACCGCATGAATAATACTGGAGCCCGCGCGTTGCAGGTTTTCCAAGTCAGAAATGGCCGTGGCAGGAGAGTTTGCAAGTTGCCTAGGTATTCTCTTGTTTACATCACTCGAATGGCGATGGAGATGAAAATAAAAAGAGGTTGACTTGGCTACCGACCTCATTCAGTATCCAGTTTATCTGGAGAGTTCGGATGTATCTGTACGGAGTGCATCTTGCATGTTCTCCATCAAAAGGTATCCTCACTATCCCAACGTTCATGTAACCCGCTGCCAGAGATACGTCATTGGGCCCCAGAGAAACATTTCCATCTTCACTTCTCACACACGGATCGTCCTCGGGCGGTACGACGGCGCCGAAAGCGAAAAAAAAAAAAAAAAAAAAAAAAGGACGGGAAGTCTGTCCTGGACCAGGGGGTTTCTTGTCTCTTGGCCCAAGCAGGAAAAAAAAAGTATCAAGCAATTAAGCAGTAAGCAAGTGTAAAGCACGGGACAAGATCTTTGTGCGATTGGGCAGAAGATTTCGGGTTGCGGCTGCGACTACGCAGGACACTCTGGCGCGCAATGCATTCCCATGAGCATGGTGATGGCGTGCTGTGGAAGGAATAACGCAGTTCACGTTGTGAGAGGTAAGGGAGGCCCCCGGCACTCGAATCAGGGGGCACCCTCCCCGAGGTTTAGAGGTGTGAGACTGAGACGTCGAGCGACCATTGCGACTGTCCATTCTGTCGTTCTGTTTTCTCTTGGGCTTGGGACTTGTCTCACGTCCGTGGAGTAGGCTTCAACTTCTATATTGTACTATGAAAGACGCTAGTTGAATGGGCGGGAACCAGCAGAGTGGGAAAGGTGACACGCACACCACACTGACACACCACCTCTGGGCCTTAGTATAAGTGAAGAGGGTCGCTGATGGTACACGCTGCCTTATTTCCTAGCTCCGTCTCGGGCTTACTACGCAACAGCTAAAGCACCTAAAGCACTCTGAATGAGGTCGCGCCCATTTCTTTGTACAGGGTACAGTCCAGAGAGACATAAACTCACAGAGTCCGGCCTGGATCTGCATGTAACGGGCATTGCTGGGGGGGAGGAAAGGCGCGAGAGAGCTCTTATTGGTGACGGCAGGAGAGGAGGGGGGATGAGGGAATGGGAGCTCAATGGTGAAATGTGCTCGGTGGTGGGTAAAACATCACGCTTCACCCCCTTTGAGTCTTTCTTGCTGCACTGCACGTCTTTGCCGACGGACTTGGGCCTGATGCACAATTCGGAGAGGGAGGCTGTGTAAGTCTGAGAGGTGAGATGTACGTGTACATTTGGCGGTGCAAGTAAGTTATCCGTGGCAGCTATCTGGGATCCGTACTTTGAGACGACCCAGACAGGCATACTGAAAGTGAATTAAAAACCACAGTGGCTAGTGTTGGTCTCTTCGCGGTGGTTTCCATCGTTGTTCTCTTGCAATTCTCGTATGTATTCCATACAAGGGGGAGGGAAAAAAGAGTGACGGGAAAAAAGTGCGAGTACAACCGTGGCTGCGCCATGCCGCCATGTAGCCCGCCCACACGCCCGGAGCCCCACCGGGAAACGGGGGACGGACTGGGGGCCGCGCAACCAACAGGGTCCAAGTCTCTCTGACTCTGCTGCCATACTCCGTTACTCTGGTGCACCTCCTTCTTCAGCTTCGGCGCACTCTTGTCTGATATTTCTCCAGCCCCATTGGGGCTACGTAAGTACCCATGCCATAGGTATCCGTACCTAGTGTAGTGTACGGAGTACTGCGCAGCATGTATGGGTACGGAGTATGGATACGGATACAGAGTATGGATTCCGAATGGGGGATGAGGAAACATCCCAAGTGTTCCCCTTCGACCCTCCTTGGCCTGGCCTGGCCTTGCGAGGATCCTCCCTTCATGTGTCCAACATATTAAGAACTGGGGATCCGGCACCGACCTTTCCTTTGGCCTCCACGCTTACTACTAATACACCAGTGACACTACGAATACGCTACACCTCTGCCTCGCCTTACATCAGACTCGAGGATTTTGCCTGTCCTGGATCTACCTTTAACCTACCTTGTCCGGTAACATCCCGTCTCGCGTTGCCCTGCTCACTTCAACCTCCTCGCTACTTCAGTCTCCGCCTTTTTCGACTGCCTCTCGTCATCTCTCTCTCTCTTTCTCTCTTCCTCTGCCTCATCTCCGACCTCGTGGGATTTCCTGCTTTCTTGCAACTTGAGCCAACCTCCTCAAAGCTGCAAAGCAAGATCCCCAGACCGACGATCGCTTCTTGAGACGTTTATTTAGTCGACCATCTTCCGCTTTCGTCGATTCACGCATCCGAGGTTTTTGGGTTCAGTCTTACACGGACAACACCAATAAATTATACACACTCACACACAAATACATCAACAACATGGTCTTCTCACTCCGCAAGGCCTTCGCGGCCCTTCTCGCCACAACCGCAACAGTCTACGCCCTCCCCTCAGACTCCTCATCAACAGAATCGACGGTAAACACAACCACCCTCGCCGCCACCTCCTCAAACTCAACAGTCTGCAACAACTCCCCGTCCCTTTGCAGCCGCAAGTACAACAACATCACCCACATGGGCGCCCACGACAGCGCCTTCCTCCGCGACGCCAGCACCTCAAACTCCATCGCCGGTAACCAGTACTACAACGCCACCGTCGCCCTCAACTCGGGTCTGCGCCTGCTCCAGGCCCAGGTCCACCTCGTCAACGGCACTTCGGGCAGCGTCCTCCAGCTCTGCCATACCACCTGCAGCCTGCTCGACGCCGGCACCCTCGAGAACTGGCTCTCCGCCGTCAAGGACTGGATGGACAAGCACACCGACGACGTCGTCACCATCCTCCTCGTCAACTCAGACAACCAGGCCGCCTCGGCCTTTGGAAAAGTCTTTGAGTCCTCGGGCATCTCCAAATACGGCTACAAGCCCTCCACCTCCTCCGCGACCTCGAGCTGGCCCACCCTCCAGACCATGATCTCCGCAGACACCCGGCTCGTCACGTTCGTCGCCTCCATCACCGCCGACACGGACTACCCCTACCTCCTCCCCGAGTTCGCCTATGTCTTTGAGACGGCCTACGAAGTCACCTCCGCCGCCGGCTTCAACTGCACAATCGACCGGCCATCAACCTACTCCACCGCCGCCGCCGCCGTCACGGCAAACATGCTGCCTCTCATGAACCACTTCCAGTACCAGACCCTCGCCACCGACATCCTCATCCCGGACGTCAGCGACATCGATACCACGAACTCGGCCTCCACCAGCACGGCGGGCAACCTCGGCCTCCACGCGCAGACGTGCAAGAGCCAGTGGGGCACCAAGCCCGTCTTCATCCTCGTTGACTTCTTCAACAAGGGCCCTGCCATTGACGCCGCCGATAATCTCAACGGCCTCTCTTCGTCCGACATCTCGGGCCGCAGCAGCAGTAACAGCGCCACCGCGAGCTCAAGCAGCGGCAAGTCTGCCGGCAGAGCGCCCGGCGGTATGGAGACTGGCGCGCTCGTCGCGTTCCTCGCCGCCGCCGTGTTCTTGTTTTAAGGGGTCGTCTCTGTCTCTGATTGTCAGGGTCCGAGCCAAAGGGGATGTGACACTTTTCATGCGACAACCTCATGAACAGAGTGTCTGTGTGTGTCCGCTCAAAGGGACATATCTCGGATGAACACTAAGATTCCCCCTCTTGTTTTCTTTTTTTCTTCTTTTTTTCCAACAAAAAGATGCATAGCGACGGCGTTCTATTATGAGCCGAAATCATCGGCAGAAACGACTCTTTTCTTGCTTTTTTTTTTTTTTTCCACAGCTTTGTTCATGTATGACCCGGGGAAAACGGGACCCCCGCGAGTTTTGTTTGGAAGAGAGCCCTTTCGGGGTTTTAGGGGCAGTTGATCAGGATTGGATCAAAGAAGTAGATAGATACCGGGCATTGAGTGACATCATGCTCATATATGAAAAATCAGCTTGATGAAACAAACTCCAAATGTCCTTTCTTAATGAGTGAAGTTGAATTAATTGAGTTAAGAAGTGAGGATAAGACAAAACTCAATAGGAAGGTAGCAAGCACCCCTCCTCTACGGGTTAGGAACGGACCACCTCCACCCCTCATTGCATCGTTGGGAAAGGTACTCTGCACAGCGACGGCATCTCAAAGTCAACGACATATTAACTTACCTTGTATTTCTATTAATTTCTCCCTCAAGATCCTCCTTCAGAGTACTTAAAGTAGCGTATTCCATTTCTCAACCTCAGCAGACTTTGCGTGAAGCCAAGCCCTCGCATACCCTCAGGAACCAACCTCATAGCTACAACACTCAACACGCCACCACCCCGTAGACTTCAGTACCTAAACCCAAAGTGGCGCAAATCCAACCCCACCACATACCTACCTACCACTCACTCACTCGAACCCGGCATCACCAAACCTTCACTCACTCACATACGCACACACGCACTCACACCCACCACATACGTTCTCCCTACACAACATAAACACGAGCAAAAATGTCCACCGAAGACTACTCCAACATCCCCACCCCCGAAGCCGCCTACGCAGACTTCTGCCTCATCCCCGTCGGCACCGGCAGCGTCTCCGTCGCCAACGAGGTCGCGCAGGTCCAGCGCCTGCTGAAAGCGAGCGGGCTCAAGTATACCATGCACTCGGCCGGGACCACCGTCGGTACGTCTCTCTTCTGGCTCATCCCTTACCTTGCCTACCCACAGTCTTCTCTTTCCCTCTTCATCTCATGGCTACCTACCACCTTGCAGAAAGAACTGACAACATCCCAGAGGGAAGCTGGGACGACGTCTTCCGCGTCATCGGACAGGCGCACTCTCTCGTCCACCAGAGCGGCGTCGTGCGGATCCAGTCTTCGATGCGCGTCGGCTCGAGGTTTGTCTATCTAAAATGAATCTTCCCATCACAACGAAGCAAAGCAGCAAGTTGTGTTTGCGTGGACAATGTTTGAGTGGCTGATGATGTTTATTTCTTTTTTTTTTTTTGCAGAACGGATAAGAAGCAGTCTGCCGCCGACAAGGTGGCACGTGTGGAAGGCATCCTGGCTCAAGACCAGTAAACGGTGTGGTTGTTTGAAGCCAAGTTGTGGTATGCAAGACGGGTTCGCGGAAATTACACAAGACAGAAAAGTTGACAGCTTATTAGGTTATGATTTGACACAAGATATACTATTTGAATTCCCCCGTAGCCGCCGCCGCCGCCGCCTCCTTTCATGATGGTACATGTATACATCTCAGCCTTCGTAGATTGTAATATTGACACCGCCGATCCCTTCCTTGGACCCCTAGACCGCCCTAGGCCTATTTTCCTCCAGATTTTTTTAAAAAACATTGATGAAGGGTAACTAGCAACTTTTCAAGAGCCTCCACTAGGGGAAGCATTCAAACACTGCTTTAACCGCGCATGGTCTGCTTCTTCATGCTCTTCTTGAGGTCGCGCTCACGCTCCCTCTCGAGGTACTTCTTCTGAGCCTTGGCGTCCAGGGCGCTGAGCTCGGCGTCGCGCTTGGCTTTCTTCTGCTTCTCGCGCTCGAGGGTGCGCTCCTCAGCCTTCTCAGCCTCGGCAGCCTTCTTGAGCTGGGCGACAGTCTCCTCGCGCACGCTGCGGACCTTGCGCAGGACCTCGGGGCGGAAGTGCGCGCCAGAGACGAGGGCGTCGGGGATGCGGACAAAGTATTCGAACAGGGGCAACAGGGATTCGTAGTTGTTGCTCGAGGGGATGCGGTAGCGGAGGAAGACGCGCTTGCGGGGTGTGGTCTCCTCGATGCTATTACACTGTTAGTTTTGTACATAAAAGACAAGTTGCAGTTGAAACTCACGTGCTGGGGCGCTCAATAGGCTGGTCAGAGACGATGAGGTAATCAAACGCGTCGCCGGCAGCCTCAACGGCCTTGATGAGCTCAGGGGTCAACAGCTGCTCGGTGATCTCGGCGCTCTCGCTCATGACGGTAACCCAGTTGGGAAGCTTGCCATTGTCCTTGGTGAAGGTGATGGAGACATCGTAGCGATCGTCGCGAACCTGCTTCATGCGCTCCTTGGAAACGATGGCCCAGACAAAGTTATCATACGTGCTCTTGTTCTCCTTGCTGCGCAGCTCGTGGGTGCCGGGAATCGCAGGGACAGTGAGGCTCTCCTTTCCGTCAAAGGGGTAGATGACAGCCTCGACAGAGTCGTGGGGCGCCTCGACGGTATCCATGAAGAAGCTGGTGACGGCCTCGATGATGCTGAGGAACGGGTTGAAGCGCTTGGTCAGCGTCAACTTGACGTCCATGAAGGCGACATTCTGGCGACCGGTTCCGTAGCTGGCAAATTCGAAGAGAGACTTCTCGCGCAGCAGGCCCGTAGGGTCCTTGGGGTCGGTGTCGGTCGTGGAACGCGGGGAGAAGCCGACGGAGGCGAACTCGGACTTAAGCACCGGCGCGTGGGCCGTGGCCCAGGACTTGGCCTTCTTGCGGTTGAGGCGCGAGCCAATGATGTGCAGGAGGAAGATGACGGCGCTGACGGCCAGGATGGCGCCCTCGAGCTTGAACTCGTTAAGGGAGTGGCGCTCGTGGATGTTGTACCACTTCGTGAAGGGACGTCCCGTGGCCTCGGGCGCGCCGCCGAGAGTCGTGCTGCCAGGGGCAGCCGTGAAGGCGCTGGGAACGGGTGACGGGTCAGCAGCACCGGCGAAGTCTGCAAAGTCTATATGCGAGAGATGATTGCGTCAGTCTAATGAGGTTGTGGATTTTGTGGGTGCTGAGGGGAAACTGGAAGCTTTGACAGCACGGGGGTTGGTTTAGGGGGCAGGGGAATTGAGTATCGAGAGTAGCATACCAGAATCACCGCTAGGAATTGGGGATGCGGAAGGCTTGGAGCCTCCGAAGAGACCGTTGAGGATGGCGGCCATGGTTACGGTCGGGGGAGGGATGGCTGGCTGGCTGCGGTGGTGTCGAGATCCAAGACTGCAGACAGTGAAGCTGCGAGCTTGTGAGGAGGTATCGCCAACCAGAAGGCGAAATTAGGCCAGTCGTCAACCTGTCGTCAGCCAGTCACGTCGCTTTTCTGGAAGCTGGGGCGCAGTGACGTTTCTCCACCTTTTCATCTGACTACGGTCGACCGTCGTAGAACCCAGGCCAGTGGGTCTCAGTGTCTCGTGCTCGGCCCGGGAGGACCTTTAGCGGCTGCGGGATAACGCATCTTCCGGGCAAGCTCTGGTTGTCTGGACGACGCGAAGGGAATGTCAATAGATCCCAACGTCAGTCATGGCGACATCATGGAATAAAGCGTCAAAAGCGATAGTACTCAACTCAACAGATCAACCCTGTATGGACTCTCAAAGAAGAAGACGAAATGGTGCGAACAACTGCAACTCGTACTTACGGCAAGACCTCAACAAAGGCAAAGGCAAGGCGACTGTTTGCTGAACTTCCACAAACCCCGGTTCGGAAACCCAATGCGACAGTCACGGTAGACCCCGAGGATGACTCCATCATCAAAATTACGGAGGAATTGGACGCCCTTGGGATTAACTTGGATCCTTCCTACTCCTCGGAAGATGAGCTATCAAAAGACTTCAGCGAAGTTGTTGTAGCATCTCCGCCAACACCACAAAAACCAGAAACTCCACCACGAGCGGTGAAACAAACCCCAAGGACCGCGAAAACCACGAGAAGGATAGCCCAAGGGTCACTTCCTACACCCGTATCAAAGGCCGAAACGCCCAAGACCAAAGCCACCGAAGTACCAGTAGAGCCTCAGCCCGACTATCGCATTCTTACCTGGGAGGATGTTTGCCCACCCGGAGACACAATCGAGAAGATTGCCGAGGCTTCTTACGCAGAAGTATACCGCGTACGAAATGAGCGTGGTACGAGCATCATCAAATGCATCCGCCTCGAGTCGCCCATCAAGGCGCAAACCAAGGCCCAGGAGCGCTCTGGACTCGTTGACGAAGAGCCGCACTCAGAAGACGATATGCGTGGTGAACTCAGCATATCCGAGTGGCTCGCTGGTTTCGTCATTTACAAGGAGCGCTACCTTGTGAAAGGAAAGGCCCCAAAGTGCTTGCTTGAAACACATCAAGGCTTTCATCGAAAGATGAAGCGCAAGGACCCGGACAGGCTGCAGTATTACCCGAGCCCGAGTCGCTATCTTGATGACACCACTTTCCTGGTGGTGGAGCTTGGTGATGCAGGAACCGCACTCGAGGACTTCGAGCTTACGGACTCCGGTCAGCTGTGGGATATCTTCTTCCATGTAGCCATTGCACTGGCTAGGGCGGAAGACTTAGCTTGCTTTGAGGTATGTTGGCACGCCATTGAAGCGACTGGCGGGACGGCGTGAGTTAACAAGATCAGCACCGCGATCTGCACGAGGGCAACCTTTGCATACGGAGATCAGAAGACCCACAAACGCGGAATCCGACGAGAGCAGGGCCGTACTTTGGCTACTCTGGCCTTGATATTACGATTCTTGACTATGGTCTCTCTCGCGCCGAGGATCTCGAATTGGAGGAATCTGAGCCTATTGCGCTCGACCTCGAGAAGGATCTCAGCATCTTCACCAGCACTCACGCTGCACAATGCAAGGTCTACCGCCAAATGCGATCGTTTCTTATACGCGGCGAGCGTGGGCATCTGCCACCGTCCGCCCACAAATCACCTTATTGCAAGGGGGTAGATGGTGAACCTCTTTCGTGGGACGTTTTTGTGCCGTATACCAACGTGTTGTGGCTGGCATACCTCTACCAGTACATGATCAAGGGTTTCCAGGGCGACAAAAAGGACCTGGCAGCATTCAAAAAGGTCACAAAAGAGCTGTGGAAATATCTCGATCCCGATGCCAAGGCTGGAACGCCAGCATTCGGGACTTCTGCCGAGGTTGTGAGGTTCGCGGTTGAAGCCGGCTGGATAGACGAGTCACAGTTGATGGGAGACATCGAAGAAGATAGAGAGGAGAGCATCATCCTTTCCAGAGAAGAGGTGCAGGAGCTGGGTCTGCGAAGATCACCGAGAAAACTGCGGTGACATTGAAGAAAGTCGAGTACGAGATTGGTTTGAAATTACGGCGCATTGCATACCAAGGGGCATCAGGGACCGGGGCATTAGAAACGGGCAACAGGCGAAACGGCGGGTGTAAGGTGCATGCATAGATGATTGCAAATACCCAATTGATATTGTTCGGCAAAGCTAATCAGTGATACAAAGCGAAAGCAGCTCAACTCAAAGATCATCTCAGCGTTGCTGTTCCTGCGTGTAAGACCATCCTCCAAACCCAAAGAAGTCTCGCACTTGACCATGATGCTATGGACTTTGAGTTGGATAGTCCATCGAAACCAATCCCCACCCCGCTGCCTCTAGCTAACACTTGTGCTTTGCTTCTCTCATCCTTTTCTCTCTCTCCCCGTCCTTTCCCTCTCCGCTCTATCTCGATACTTCGTGCTTTCCCTGCCAACCTCGTATGCTCGGGAAAATACGACTAAGAAAACCCGTCTGAGGAAGGCCGTTTTCTTCCGTGAGCACCTCTCGGAGGCTATCCTTGCCTGATTGAGAAGATTGTACTTCAGTGTCGCTGGCAAGCTCAAATTCGTTCCCTCGTAGCGTGACTTGCAGCATCTTTGAAGTCTTCTGGAGAACACCTGCAGGCTGCAGGCCGTCGCTCAAGGCTTCGCGGCAGTCATTACTGAGGACGACAAGAGTTGCCAGAGCCGAGTCCTTTGCGTCGGCCGGAACGTACACACTTTCTGGTCCTCTTTCTCGAGATACCGCGCCCTGGGCAGTAATGACGATAACAAGAAATAGTACTGCTGCTACAATCTCGATAGCGAGGAAAGAAATCCACCCCCAGCTTATATGGACGTACGCAATCTCTTTCAAAGGAGTTCCCTCGATGACGACAGCACCCGGTCTATTGAATTGATGATGGGTGGTTCGTAAGCTGTCAAAGTTAGTCAGAGAAGTGGTACAAAGATAGGAAAGAACCTTACTCAGATGTAATACTGCTAGCAATGCCGAGAAAGAAATTGTCAAGGTGAGTCTCTCGCCGCGTGGAGTTGAATATATTCTGCTCAGTGTAGAGCACATCATTGAACCAGGTCCAGACAAATTCACCAACCCAAAGACGGCCGTTGGGAACAATGCTCAATCCTGCTGATGATAGCAGTGTATAGGAGATACCCACTCCGATATTGAACATGGTCGCATACGAGGCGCTAAATTTCGTTGGTCTCGAATTCGGTGGTGTGATATATGCAACTAAGTCGCCCGGGTCTTGTTCCGGCTTACACAGCAGGAGTGACTGCTCCATTGTACACTTGGGCCCTAAGATGAATCCTTTTCTTGGGTCATCTATTCGCGATAGAGGGTCGGTTATGTAGGTCTCTTCCACAGCCGTGCGAACTTTTGTTTCAAATGTCTGAACGCATAAATGGAACATGATTTCGCGTGCCTCGTAGTCGAAGTCTCTAATCGAGTAGAGCATATTTTGAAAATCATCTGAATCATCCGCTACCACGTGAGTCTCGTTAGGCGGTAGCGGCGTGGTGTATATGAGAAAGAATGAGGCGATTTTGGTGTTAAGAAGGCTTGTGTTGTTTAGGAAGCCGAAGGTATCGGTCCCGTCCAATTGACCAAGGACGATCGCTAGTTCACTCTGATGTATAAAGCCATATTTGCTTGAGAGGCCAACGTCCCATGCACTTTGACCAGGAGTCAGTGTCTTTCGGCCTCTCTCCGTTAAATCAGAAGTCAAGTTACTGATCGCCTGAATCCGAAGCTCCGAAGTGATGTTAACAGACTCCACACAAACACCTAGTGATTGATAGGGATTGAAATTGCAGTTTCCTGTAGAGCACGAGGCTTTCTGTGGAGGCAATCGTCCTTCATAATTCCCAGTATTCGTCACCGAAGCCATGAGCGTCGCCATGTTCACCATATTAACCAAACTGAAGTCTTCCAAGTTGATTTCGTTGATGGTGAGTACCGTGGCTTCCTCCCTGGGGGCGGTATCATTTCGCAGAGGATAACTGATGGCCAACTGAGTAACTGGGGAGGAAAGAATGCTGACAACCATCAAGATAGCACCGATAGCGACTGTGTGCTTGAAACGCACCCGGAAGAGCAACTTCATAGAACCTAACCAGCCTCTACTTGCCTGATCGAGAACGTAAAAGTCGTTTAAGGGTTTTGGTTTCAAGAACCAGGTGAACTTGGACTGACTCAAGGCAATTGACACTGGTAACATGAAGCTTCCTTTTGCCAGCGTTGTGAAAAGGGCGAGAAATGTGTTGAGCGTGATCTTATGAGGCCAACTTGGCAGCGAATGATTATCAAAAAGAGCGAGAACGACGACGATAGCTAAAAAAAATCATGAGAAGTCAATGACCTTCCCGGGTGAATTCTGGATATCTTGTGTCCAGCCGCACGTTTGCTTACCGATTAATGAAGCAATGCTGGTAATGATGCAAAACATCTCTTTCCACCAGACTTGCCAGAATGGGGCATGCACTCTCGGTGCCGTAGAGGGCTGAGACTCACTCCTTGAGTCTTCGCTTCTGGCCCGCGATTTGTCCGTAGATATGGGTTGCCCCTGGCTGAAAATGGAGGCGTCGTCAATCGCAAGTTCTTGGACTGTGAGTCGAACTGGCATGTTCCCATCTATTGGCTCTCTCGGAGATCCATAACCACCTGCCGTTGAAAGAGAGTTGTCGGTATGTTGTTTAGGCTGCATATCGGAGGGCGTAGTAGAAGACGGTGACAAGACGTTTTCCTGGTAGAGATGGCACGTTTGCGCCGAATTGTCTTGGCTAGAACCATCGGGACCGGATGATTGGCCCTGGAGAGCTTCAACAACACCATCCAGACTTGAGCTTGTTGGCTCTTGCTGGTGAGAATATCGTTGACTATTCGGCTGGAGCACCGCTGCCTTTTGACCCGACATAGTGGGAGAAGAATGACAAGAGGAGCTGATCGATAGCTTCCACGAATCGAAAAGAAATGGAATCAACTGGGAAGAATCAAGACCTTTATGCCTCGCTACAGTAAGTGAGGCTTGTACGGGTTTCTTGGAGCTTTTGAGTCTGCCTGTTTGACGCGGAGGTGCAGGTACAGCTGACAACGAATAACAAATGGAATTGAACCTCGTATTTTCCCTCCATGTGCAACTCTAGAAGGGCGACATCTTTTTCCAGTGGAAGGCGGGAAGGGTTGTAGAGCGAACTGAATTCCTGCAAGTAGCCTGACCGTAGCATCGTTCAAGCGCAACCCACGGGAGTAACTGAGTAACCTCTAATCACAAACAAAGTCTACGCCACACCGCTGATCTATCATGGGCAGATTGAAATTCTTCATGGTTACGGCGGTGAACCTCATGGGGTACATGGCTGTACGCTGCCTGCTGGTCAGACACGAGTGGCACTGCATTGCCTCCGAGTGTGGGGACCACATTGCATGGTTACGACTCCTGTGCGGCTTCACAAGGCTACTGTTATCACGGTAGCATTCGGGGACTTCGAGCTATATTTGTATAGTGTCGTTACAAAAGAAAGACGCTTACATCATAGGGGACGTAGACATTTCGACAATAGCTTGAGTTGGTACTTCAATGAATGTTGACGGGTGTAAGTCGTTGCATCCGAATCATTTCACCTTTTCTCGATCCAATGTAAATACTGTAGATAGCAGACGATATCATTACCTGGCGGCTGAAAGTCGCATGTACACACAACATTATTGTGAGATCTCGAGGTGAGTTCTCGAAATCGGTGGAGCTGTATACCAACTGAATAGCCAACCGCCAGGAAGAGAAGGAGGAAACTGACGCCCATAACTGATAGTCCATCACTGACCTACAAAGCCATCGTTCAGTCAGGCACTCCGCAGCTCAAAGCTCTTTACAGGCTCACTGACCGACACTCCCACCCACGACGTGGCCAAGTCATTGAAAGCGGAGCGCGGATCCGTGGCTAGGCGTAGGTAGTTAAATTGAAATAGAAGGAGCGAAAGCTTTTGAATTTCTCCAATGACCTTGATCGGGAGACGTTCGTTGCCATAGAGTAGTCTATTAACATTCTCACAGCACTTAGTAGACTGGATAAAGGTCTCTTCCCCTCCGTGAATGCACAGCGCGCGACTAAATAAGCACCACGACTCGGGAACCCTCCCAGCTCTCATATGCAGGCATTCAAAGGTCACGCATAATCAATATTTAGCATCGTCTACGCCCCCGAAGACCACCTTCTAGGATTTACACCGTATAGTATGTGTGCAGGTGCAGTAAGGTAGATGTACGGGCAGCGGGTGTTCGCTTTACGCTTTTGATGAGCTAGGAGCTCTTGAACGCCTCACGTAAGTTGGCGCAAAACTCCTACTTTCAAGTGTTCGCGGCCACGGATACCCGTTGACGCTATGTGCTGGGCACAAAACTACAACCGAAGATGGCCTGGGTTATCCGCACTCTGAAGGGCCATAAAGCAGCGCATTTGAAGGAGGTAGCGGAAGCCCTTCAATCTAGCATCTCTCGATAAACAAACGTTTGGTGAGGGCAAAGACAGCACGCTACCGTATTCACGACCACGAACTCCAGAGATCCGAGACAGATCTAAGTCTAGCGAGATGCATCAGCGAGACACCCGTAGCCCAGAGCTTGCACGAAGCACACGACAAACGAGGACACTTTGGCGCGCTGATTACGACGCACTAGCTCCGAGGACGAGTGTTCTGGCCCAAGCGGACACAAGATGTCGACCTCTATATCAAGTCATGCACAGCAGCATCTTCCACCTGCGGGTTACGGGAGTGACAGGGGCAAGTTCTTCATAGAACGCATCGTGATGTGGTCTTGAGTCCAAGAATTTGGCAGAACAAGAGTTCCATCCCAACGAGTATGTCATTCTCAAAGAGAGGGGTATATTATTTTAATCATCTATTTATTTAATTGCACTTCACCAATTCGCCGTCCCTCAACCAGCAATCAACTTATCATCAGTCTCAAGAACCTTTTCCTGAACACTCTGATCCTCCTTCTCCCCATGCTTCTTCACTTCCACCTCCTTACTCTCCTCCTTCACCTCCCCACCCCCAGCAGCCTTCAACTTGGCCTTATCCTTCTTACTCAACGACACCGCCCCCTTCGCCATAGCCTCCTTGGGCAAAGGCCGAATGATAGGCTGTACAACCCACCAAGGCCTCTTACACCTCCTCACCGCACCCCTCGAACTCTCCCCGTCCTCCTCCTCCGCTTCTACGGCATCCGCCTCGGGTCCAAGACCCTCATCACCCGCAAACATCTCCGCGCCCCTTGCCTCATACTCAATCAACCCCTCCGCAACCTTGCGCTCCACCATACCCAAAATCCTCTCATACGCCTCCAAATCCCCGGCCCGGCTCTTCGCTAACAGGTCCCGCACGTCGGTATGCTTCGACACAAAGTGCCGCAGCAGGTGAAACATGTGCGGCTGCATCGCCGAGTAATTCGCGCTCAGCGCCCGGCTCTTGGCGGATTTAGGCCCGTTTGTCACGTCCCGCCTCCTCTTCTTCCGCTCCGGCTCGTCCTGCTCCGCCTCCGCCTTGTCCATCTCCTCCATCCACGCTGTGTCATCACCCACGACAAACAGCGGACGCCGCGAGGGCGGGTCTTGGCCCGCGGCGTACTTGTGCAGGATATCCATGTATCGCCTCATCACCGCATCGACGCGGTACCCGCCCTTCCCGTCCTTGCCGCGCCAGTACTCCCTCGTCTCGGCACCGGCTTCCGGCGGCCGGCTGAAGATGGCCGGGTCACTTAAGTTCCCCTCGGCGCTCATAACACCATCCGCGCCAGTAGCATCCAACGCGCGTTGCAAATCTTCATGCTGTAGAATATTGCCATTCGCAAAAAGCACAGTCTCAGCCGGCAGCTGGCCCCTGAGCCACCGAATCGTCTCCCAATCCGCCAACCCCGTCAAATGCCCCTTTTGCTCTCTCAGCCGGCCGTGAACCGTAAGAATCGACGCACCCGCCGCGAGCACGTTGCGCGCATACGCCAGCGTCGCCGCCCTCGTATCGAGGATGCGGATTTTCGCCGTCACGGGGATGGGCAGGTTCTTGTGCAGGGTGTTGATGAGCCTGAAGATGAGGTCCTGGTCCTCCTGCAAGAAGGCGCCGTATTTTCCCTTCTTGGCGATGCCTTGCGGGCAGCCCAGGTTCAGGTCCACGGCATCGCAGTAGGGGGCGACCTTGAGCGCTGCGCCGAGGAGGGCGTCCGGGTCGTTTGCGCAGAATTGCACAAAGAGAGGTCTGTCGATGGCGGGGTTGCCGTCGAGCCAGGGCTTGGTCGTCGCAGTCGGTTTCGTGGCGGTCGCGATCGCAGTCGCATTGTTCGAGTCCTCAGGTCTAACCGCCTGGAAATGGCACTGGCGGTAGTTTTCCGTGTCCTTGTACAGTCGCGCATGGAACATGGGCGTGTAGGCCACCAAATTCTTCTGCTCGGACGCCGGGATGAACGACCGACTCAGCATTCGCCATGCCTACAGAAGCCGGTCAGGCGCGGTTAGCAATCCAGCTCCCAGACAACGCCTATTTACCTCAAGAGCTTTGAGGAAAGGGGAAAACAAAAACCTACAAATTCAGATTGATCCACCATAGGTGCGAGGATGTACTTTGGACTTCCAATACTCTCATAGAATGCCCGGCCGTGCAGCTTCGGTCTGGTCGTGGGCGCTGCTGATGCGCCAGCCTCAAACCCCGCGGTCGGGGCCTCTGTCGTTGTCGCCATTCTTCTCGTCAAGGTGAAGAATCGGGCGAACCGGATTGTCTGAGACGTCCGGAGCCTCCAGAGCCTGAAAACCCCCTCCAGGATCTCGACTGTCGCTTGACATAAAATTCAAATTATTAAGCGACCGAAGCTTGGCATAGCACGTTTGACTGAATTCCGTTTTGACGTCTGCTGTGACTCCCTAACCAAGGGAGCTTGTGATGGCAGAAATTTTTGATTTAGCCTTACACACTAACAGAGTGCGAGGCTGAGGACCCCAAATGGGAAACTCTCCCTGATTGGGTGGGGTCATAGACCCAGTCTTTCCCCCACGCATCGCATGGAACCTTAGGCGCTGCGAGAGAAGGGGAACTGTCACCTACAGCAAATGACGTCGTCCCGCCGATCAAGGAGAAACGTTCTGCGGAGACAAAGTACCCTAAGGTATCCGACACTGCAGTTTCTCAAGACCCGACTGGGCTCATCTGCTTCTAGCACTGAGACGATGTGTCAGACCATTCGTGACACACGCAACCCAACAAAGGATTGCTTGCGTAAGGCCAGGGCTCTTCACATGCAAACTTTTCACCACGCGCGTTCTAGTCCGCTCTAAACTATTCAATTCGCTGGAGCGGTCGATACCAGCATCGAGACCTCGCTGAGACTAGCTGTTCTTTTGGAAGAAAAAAAAAGCCACACTCTATTCTGCCTCCTAATGACCCGACGAACTTTGAAGGCGACGTAACTCGAAGAGAACCGACATGTAACGAAAAGTCCTTTAAGCCCTTACAAAACAAATATCGAAACACTAAACCTCGACCGAGTGCCAAGTGTGTGTGTGAGTTTGTGTGTGATGCCATCTTTTCAGAAATCCGCATCCGGTTCGTCAGAGGACTTGGGCCCATCTGATAAAGTGTAAGAGGTCACCGCTATTATCGCCATCATGTCCTCGGGGTCCGTGTGATTGCTGCTCAAATGCAAACAGACCATCGGCCTGTAGTCTGCACTGACTGGCCTACTGCAAGGCTGTCCCGTCCGGCCGCCGTCTTCGTATACCTCCCGCCCATTGTGACAATAGTAAAAAAAAGAATTAATCGACAAAGGGCGGCCGGGCAAGGCTTCTCAGTCAGACAAGAAAAATGCTGTCGAGTGACGATCGTAAACGCCCCGACACCGTACGATGCTGTTCCTGAACGCCGTCGAATGGTAAATGTAGTTCAAATACATGATCAATGGGTTGCTGCCCATCATCAAGAAGCAAAAGGGGGAAGATTCCGTTTTGTAGGCGTAGCCGTCGTTAGAAGAAGTGCGTGTAAATCTTGGAGTTTTCGTGAACTTCCATTTCCTGTTAACAGTTAGCAATGAATCCATCTAATGTGCCCAAGATCAGTACGTACCATCTTGAATGTGTTGAGCTCCTCCTTGATCTGCTGGGCTAGCATCGGCGTCAGGCGATTGCAAGTAGCAATTTCGCCCCTGCGGTCATACTCGCCGCTGGGCCAAGTGTCGTGGAAGACAATCCTCGGCGAGAAAGTTGCGTTTCTCTTGGCGGAACCCGAGGGCGTTCCCGGGGCACTCTTGGTGTCCTGGCGAAGCCTCAAGGCAGTCATGAAGTAGTCTTCGTTGCCGATGGCGACGGAACCCGAACGCTTGTGGCCCTGAGCCTCGTCATTTGGCGTGCTGGGTGCGGTTGAGATGGGAGAATCGGCGACATTCGGGATCGCGGGCAACTCAAAGTTGGAGCGCGGGTCGCGAGCAGGGCTGCCTGATCGGTTGTGCTTCAAGATGCCTTTCCTGACAGCGGCAAGGGCTTCGGCACGCTCCTTATCACCATCGACGATGCTCTTTCGTCTTGCGCTATCGGCACCTGAACTTCCAGCACGTTCCGAAACCATGCTAGGGGTATTCGAAATATCCAACGAGTTACGTTCCAGATGAGGAAAGCCAGTGCCACCACCGTTCTGTGCATGAGGATCAGCGTTGACGTTGACTCTCTCGGCTTCAACCGTGACCATCGACACGGCAGCCTGGCTGGCTTCTGGGGCCAGCGCATCTGCTGCCGGGACGCCAATGACAGATTTTGGCCGGAAGAGACCGACGAGGTTACGAGTGCTCTTCTTCATGCCACGACCCATCTTACGGATCATGATTGAAGCAGACGATGCGGTGGACGAAATGGAGAGGTTATCCGTCGAGCTGGAAAATAGCCTTCCGCCATAGATGTTGTTCCCGATGCCCCCTTCCTCCTGCTTCTTCGCGATGGCGGCCTGTTCTGCATCGTAGATTTCGGCCGCTGTCGGCTCCTTGTGCAATCTGGTCGCATCGGATACACTATTTTCGTCGATAGTAGGTTCGGGACCGGCGGCCTTTTTGAAGTCGGCCGCGCTACCGAATGAAAAGGCTCTGCGCAATCGCGATGTCTTGCTCTTGGATTTTGTACTTTTCTGATTAATCGCAGCCAAATGTTGGGCTGCGGGGCTGCTAGCGTTGTTGCTGTTGGACGCAGTCGTGCTCTGAGACAAGACATGTTGCGGAGCATTGCCCAGAGAGGAAGGTGGTTTTTGGGGACTCGAGTCGGTCGCCATGGTCACCGGCTTGGAGAGAGGAGAGGGAGTAGACTGCCTCTTGGCCGCATCTGACGATGAGCTTCGTGGAGGAATATTCACGAGTTTGGGATAATCTTGCTTCGTTAAGCCATCATCCAAGTGTGAAGGAGTTGAAGAGGAAGAGGGGTTGCCCGTGGGGGTGGGTACGCTGCGGTTGGCAGACTGGTGGAAATAACCTTGTTAGCGATGGAACACTTTGAGGATGGCTGGGCCAGTGCGTGATTGGGCAATCGAATGAAGGGATGAGGCGGAGACAGAGCGCCTCCAGCGACACCGCAAAAACCGGGAGTGACAACTTACCGAAGATGGTCTGGAATGGCTGCTGCGGCTCGACGCAAGACTTTCAGCGCTGCCATTGCGGACATGCATGTTGTTGTCGGCGGGAGGTGCAAGACTGGAGACGATGCGAAGTGTCTTGTCGCTGTTTTTGGGAGTTGGCACGCGGTCGGAACGGGAGGAATCTTCCGGGTGAGAGAATTCCTGTGGGGTTAGCGGCTTGGGATAATCGGCAGAATCAAGCGAGTGCATGCTGCGCCGCCTGAGTCGCTTGCCGTCTTCCGCACTTTGTTGTTGACTTAATTGCATGTCGTCAACCGCACCATAATAACTGTTTGGTCTGCTCTGGAAAGACGGGTTTCGACCTCGCACTGACGTGCTCTTTTGCTCATCATTGTACAAATGACTAACAGTCGCCATGCCTGAGCCTGACGGGGCGCTAGTTTGGCGAGTTTGTTGTTGTTGCTGGAGAGCCGGGCGCCGGTACCTATCAGGCGTCGTCTTAGTCCCAGCGGTCTGAGCGAATGTCATTTGCTGTGTCGTGTTGCCTGCCAAATACGCTGACTGGGGCCTCGGGGCCTGTGAATTTGTGCGAGCAGCAGGAATGCCCGAATCGTCCCTCGAACCTCCTTTGCTAGTTCCCATGCCGTGATTGTAGCCAACGTTGGATACTGAAGAGCTTCCAACGTGACGCGTGCCTTGCGTTGGTACCGCAGGTGAAGATGCCGTGCGATATCCGTTGCCATACTGTTGCCACTGATTGTTGGTATTCAAGCTCGGGGTGCTGGTGAAAGCGTAGGGCTGGATTGGGGCGTTGCTGCCGCGATACACGGCAGAACCCGAAAAGTTCCTCTGCGACTGTTGAGCAGCCATGTATTGCTGGTTCGCCTGGGCTTGTGTCGGGACCATGTTGCCTGAGGGTCTCGACTGGAGAGTGGTAACAGTGGTGGTCTGCTGGGGGTACGTTTGAACCAGCGCGGCCATGTTCCAAGCAGCCGTCGAGAACAGAAAGTAGCGAACAAGCAGTCCTTCGCCGGTCCTTATAGTCGGGCAAGTTGCTCGGAATCAAAGTACGGCTTGGTTGTCGTACTGCAAGGAAGGGCGAACTCGGATAATAATCAAGGCGAGCAATTTGCTGGGCAGATGTGCTGAATACTGAACGAGGCAGACAAATTAGCAAGGCTCTTTCCATTCGAGTTTGGCGTCAGCAATACGCCCTCAGCAGCGCCAGCGGACGGCTCACTACTGTCCAACATACGACACGACAAGAAAACGGCCGCGAGCAACCATCAGAGTAGAAATACAGATTTAACGAACCTTTTTTTCTCTTTTATACGAAGGCAGGAAATGGAATGATGGTTATTCTGTCAAACGACCGACTTCTTTCCCGACAGAACGGAAGTTGTGGTTGGAATCAGATAGCGATTGTGGAAACGAAGGTCGCCTGCGGCCAGGGGTTACAGCGAGAGTCTCGTCGTATTGAGAATAAAGAAGGATGGTTGATGCTTCGCTTCTACCGCGAAGAGAATGTTGGAGAGCACTCGTTACGGGCGATGGAGGAATCGACCAAAGGGAGGCAAGATCAAGTGTCACCGAGACAACTCGATTCAAAGCTAGCAGTCGACGGAGAACATGGAGATGTAAAGCACTCGTATCGGCTCGGAGTTGTAGCGAGGCAATCTTCGGGAACAGGACGAGGTGGTGACGAGTCAGCCACGCAAACCTGAAGCTCGTCTTGTATTCGGGGTTTGAGATGGAGGATGTTTCGAGATTTCGGGTCACAAAAAGAAGAAGTTGCAGTCGTTAGGCGTGTAGAGGGTGCGGTTTGTGCTTGTGTATTTTTTTTCGGTTGCTTTCTTTTCCTCCTTGCTCTTGGAAGCACGAATGGGCGACACGTAGAAAGGAGAGAGGGCGGCAGTAATGGACGATGCAAAGTGCGATTCGGGGGGGCAACGAGTAGACGGGGGAAGAGAAGATGGATCCAAGTCGGGAAGGGGACCCTGAGAATCAGGCAACCTCTTGGAAGTTCCGTAAATTGTTTTTGGCGAGAGAAAAGGGGGTACGTTGGTGATGTGGGTTGGGATTTAGGGGAAAGACGGTGGAATTGGGGGCAGAGAGGCGGCGGAGGGGGGGAAGAATAGAAGGAAGAAGGGGGAAAGAAAGGGAAGAGAAGAGATGGGATGTTTTTTTGAGGGGATACAGAGAGAGCAAGTCGGGTGTGGTGAGAGGGAATTCCCAGGAGGAGAGGAGGAGAAGGAGGTTTCTCTCAGGCAAATGGCGGCTCGGGGTGGGAAGGGAAGGCGTACACAGGAAGGTACTTCGTAAGGGTCGAAATGGAGATTGCCAAATGGGAAGGTTTTTGGTATCGTACCGATGGACCATGGTGCTGCATTGGTCTGCTGGAGCCAGGCGACGATGGAGTTCCACTTTCCCGGAGACCATACGCAGTACTCACGAAAGTACCTGTATCACCCTTTTATGCGCGCAAAGATACATGTGCTTTGCTTGTAAATGCACAATTCACCAGGGCCTTGATCCTAGGCAGGTCCCCTACCCTTGATCCCATGTACCCTGTGTTTTCCTGCGGCAGACTGGGTGCCCCGGTCCAACGCCATCGTATCTGACTGGTCCATTTTAGTTGCTCCTGCAAGTGCGGTTCTATGTACGAATACTTTCCTCTCCTATCCATCCGTGCCTTGAGTAACATTTCAGCGTATTTGCTCGTTGCCTGCCTTTCTCTAGCTAGATCTCTAGCATTCTGTCTGGCTTGGTCTATAGAGCACTCATGTCATACGCCTGGAGACTGTGAATACGCAACGGGGAATTCATTAGTCGTTCTTGCCCTTACGCTCTTATAGGTGAGATATCACAGGACAGACCAACAACGTATCCGTGAAATAGCTGATGAGAGGTTCAGGAGAGAGCCCCTTCCATGTACCATTGTACAAAGTACTCCGTACTGTCCATAGCCCTGTGCGAGACTGGACCGTCCCCCTTGTTATTCTTTTCCTTCTCTATCGGACCTGCACACAGGGCGGATCCCCCAAATCCTCACCAAGAATAATCCAAAGAGGAAAGATCAGAACGCGTCCCCTTGGTCTCATGGGAAGGACGTGAGAGACGTCCCTTCGGCTTGGAGAATTTTGGCAATCTGTCATTGGGCGGGTGAACGAAAAGCGGCGAATCACGACCACGCTACGACCCCTTGCTCCTGGGCGACTGGAAATGCCCGCCGCGCTCAGAGTGCCCTTCCTGTGTGTGTCCTGTGTCCCGAATGAGGAAGCCCCAGGGGATTCGGGAAACAACAAAAAACACAACCACAACATTCTATCACTTACCGTGCCGGTGCACCAATCCCACGCCCGTGCCTATCTTAGGTATTCACTGCCACTACCCAAAGGCAGGTACTCCGTACGTATACCTAGGTACCTTACCCTCCAAGACTTGCGTAGGTATCCGTACTCGGGTAGCCTTAGCCTGCCTCTTGCGCTTGAGGATCGCCAGAGAGCAAAAGCAAGAGCGCTGCAGATACAACCACCTCACACACAAACACCCACACGAATACCGCAGTACACAACAAATAACAGCACGCTCAACATGACCATCTCAACTCCTGCGCATGCAGAGAACACCACCGTTACCTGCAACCGCCATTCCCATGCGACACCGGGCATAGGTCCGGGCACTGTCAGATGAGAAAGATGGGATGCTTGAGCTTAATCCAAAGGCCCAAGACCAAAAGACGCAACACCGCCTCAGAGACATGTTCAACGCGCAACGTCCATCCATCGCGCGTCAGAAAACGTCCAAGGAGGCGGAAACGAAACGTCCAGCTCTCGAAGCCCTCCCCCTCAACGTTCACGCTCCAAAGCCCGCCCGTGCTAGGTTATCTGACCTCACGCTGCCGAGTCTTCACAGTAGCCGTACGCCTCCTCAGCCTCCCTTGCCAGAGGACCCTTAGGCTCAGTACACGACAGCATTGTATGGATGTACAAGCTACTCAAAGTGCCCAAGTGCTGAAATTCAGCAGGAGCCAGTTCTTCGGGATCGAGGCACACTCACGCACACGTACGCACTCACACACAAACCCATACCTAGCAAGGCTCCAGACTCTTACACGATGGGACGAAATGCAGATTCTTCGGCTCGACCAATGTCATCAACTCACCAGCAGATCCAACAAAGGGACGCATGTACGTAGTATACTAGACACTTCCGTACTCTACTGGGCCGTCTGGATTCACCAGCTGGAGATTCTACCTAGCTTGTCGATGCATCTCTCGGCGGACTGGACGACAGACCGCCACGGCGGTACAACAACATGCCTCACCAACACTGCCGGCCAATCACCATTTGGTTCGCCTCAATCTTGTCTCTGGATCTGTCTCTCCCCCTTCTGCAGTGCAGTCTGCGGCGCGGGTGCAGTCGTCAGTCACCGGTTACGTGTGATAATCGGCGGATACGAAGGGGCAGAAGGGAACGCTTCTCCGTATTCAACTTACAAAGTACCCCACCACGGTGGCTTTGCCTTGCTAGTGGTGAGGTAATGCTACCTGCATATCGGAAGGGATGGCGTCCCCTGTTTTCGACAGGGAAAAAAATTGCAGGGCCACTTCACCATCCTGCCCAGTCCACTCTCCGCCTCCCACCCCACGACCAAGAGACAAGGCCAATTCGTACGAATTATGCGGGCATCTGAGAGACTGGAGCTTACTGGAGTTATTGCCGCCGCCGCACTTCATCCGGTATGCCTGGACGTCCGGGTGGTCACCGACAGGGAGATGTGAGATGGGGAAAGAAGCCGTTCGTGATGGACTCCGCAGCTTGGCGCCGACATCAGCAGCACCATACCAGCAAACCCGGAAGATGCGATTTATATCCGAACCTCAACGCCTTGCAGAAAGAAGGTAGATACCTATGCCGTATGATTTTGTCTTACGCGCAGCCTGCAGGAGATACACTCTCGGGGCCGCTCAGGTAATCGACCGTTGACTTCACATACACAACACACTATCTGTACGTAGTAGTCATCATATGTAGTATTAACGCACACGCACGTACGGATAGTAAGGACCACGCTCAGTAGGCTGCACCCCGACCTGCCTGATTGATTCATTCGACCGGCCGCTCTTGACAGCATTGATAACGTTGGCTAGAGCTCAGCCTTCGATCTGATCTGATCTCTGGGCTTGTTGATATTGCAATGCTCATGACCTCACTTGAGCTTCCCTTCCTTACTCCTTCATTCTTCCATGCCTACTCGTTTTCCTTACCTTCCTTTGACTTTGAGCCTTAGCTCGCTTTCACACACTATATTTAGTCCACGGCGAGGGATCAGTCAGGGGTCCACAAGACAAGTCGTCGGCCAGCGACCAACGGGTCGCCAGTGGCACGAAAGAGGCGGGCAATGGAGAGACATTCGAGGTATGTTGTACGTGGGATGCACGAACACTTACATGCAAAGGGGCGACGCTATGTGCGACCCACTTCGTACATGTACTTCTCGTACCGAAAGTGGCGGCAACAGCTACACACAGCACCATCGACCGCGACGACAAGCAGGATGAGCACGACACGTACACACGAGATTCTCACAGGCTACAGACGGGTTCTTGTTAGCAACGACAGCGGGGGTAAGGTGGAAACGACGCTAACAGGCTAACAGACTAGCATGCTTGCTAACGGGCCATGATCGCTTTTCGCGGCGATATGGCGGCGGCGTTGCGGCCCCTACAACTTTCCGGCGCCCCTGCCGATGAGATATGATGTGCTCGTATGCTAGCAATCTAGCAGGTGGCTTGAAGATGCGAGCGAGACGAGATCAACTTCGTACGGATACAGATGCAGATTATCAGATGCAACTCATTCGGCACAAGTGCGAGTACAAAGCAGGCCAAAGTACGCATACGGCTCGAATCGCGGTGAGATGATGCAGGCCTCTGGCTGGGGAACGCCAACGGGCAGCTCCAGCTAAATTTCCGTACTCCGCATCGTAGGTTATTCGTACGGATAGAAGCTCATGCTTTGGAAATGAAGGGAAGGTTTCCCGTCAGCAACTATCGAAACAAGCCAGGACCCGCCAGCATAACGAACAAGGAGACGCCCCGTCGCAAGCAATTTGCTTCTCACTGCGAATACTCTTTCTATGCTACGCACAAACTCCAGATGCCTGACAGCCACTTCAGCCCTGTGGTGGTGCTGGCTGTCTAAGTGTATCCGAGAACAAATGGGGCTGCTGGAGGGAAGCATGAAGTTCTTGTATCCGTACGGAGTACTCTGTACACCGAGCACAACTGTTTTTTGCAGCTCATGTTGCTTTTCCATTCCATCTACGCATTGATCCCGAGATTTGCCATGCTCAACCAGGGAGCCCTTAATAACCATGGATGATGCGCGCCCATGCCCGTGGTCCTGGGCTACTTTGCTGGGCTTTTGCAATGTGTAAAGATCGAACGACCTGTTCGCAGATGATGCATCCAAGCACCCGCGCGATGTCATCGCTCAATCTCTCGATGCTGAAGTAAGCACACAAGGTCAAGGTTGGTCGACCGTATGATCAGATCATGTCCAACTGGAGGTCATTGAGCGGCATTGAACAAAATTGCAGGACAATGGCAAGGATGGAGTGTGGATGAGAAGTTGAGTAAACGACCAGCGTTCGGGTTTACAAGTTCAGTCAGTATGCCGGACGGATAACTACCATGCCTTTCCTAGGTCGCGCCGCCACAGTTGCTTCTCATCCGCCTCTCCTATTGCTGGCGCTGATTGGCATCAGTATTGCTGCGAGCATCTGTACCTAGTGGGTTGGCACTGAGCTTCACCCAGGGCCAAGACAATTACCAAGAAGCTTCGCAGGCGATGACCCTGGATGAGAACGTCTGAAAGGGAGGCCGTCGGAGCCAACGGCTCGCACCTACTACAGGCGCGAGGCAAAGCCCAGGCCAGGTGACGGATGATTGATCACGGGTGACACGATCGTCTCGACGGAAACGAGCCGCTGTCTGCTTGAAACGACGGTCCCAAACGCCGATGCTTCAACACTCGCGGTATGTGATTTCGATATTGACAGGTGCCTCCTTGCCAGCAGAATTAACTTGGGCATGGAAACGCTTGCGGCAACCACCACCTTAGCTTGGAGGAAAGGGATTGTCTCTGTCTGAGCCTGCAGAGACGGCACAACAGAGTCCAGACATGCATGGCTCTTGCAGTTGTCTCGCTCGTCCGGTCTTGGATTCTTTGGCGGCCCAAAGGCTCAGGCGGCCCGTCAAGTTTTCATCATCATCGACAGACTTTCGGCAGCTTCCAGCAATATCTTTCTCCAGGAGACCAGGACTACCTTAATCAGAATTGAGGTGTTCTTTCAGCTTGTCGGTCGGGAGCAAAGCCTCCGCAGGAATTGTGAAAGATTTCCGACCACACCCTAGTCCCTGTCCACGACATCTCATGGGCAGACTGCCTGGATCCCCGTCGCCAAATCTTTTCTCTTTTCGCAGACCCGAACCTTCTCTCTGCTGTTGGACCCGATCACGACGCTAGGTCGAAGCTGCGCACCGGCATAGAAACAAGCTCACCTGCATCCTGCACTGACAGAAACTCCATCCGCAATGCGAGTCTATCTCAATTCACAGGCCCCTGGGCTGTTTGGAGGGCCGTCAATCAGTTAGACGGGTCGTTCGACTCGTTCCAACAACCATCTCGATGCACACACGTTCATTATCAAAGCCACAAGGGTACGGAGTACTCGCTGTTCTCTCCCGCGAGTATGACCCGATCTGGCAGGATATCACCGAACGGGGCCGCCGCCTCCTCTCGGGACCTCACTACTCGATGACGCGGGCATATCGGTCTTCGGCAGCGTATCGGGCCAGTCACGCCGGGCCACATCTAGAGAGACGGCATTGCCCAGCAAATGCAGGGTCGCAAGCCTGCGTGGGTAGGCTCGAGCCTCGACTATGCCAACCTCCGATCTGATACTTGTCAAGAGACTTTGTTACACCGAGTACCAGTGGCGGCGAAAAACATGGCATCCGTCTTGCTGCTTGTTGAGCCGTGTCTCGGCACTCAATCTTGTCCAGCCGGAGGACCATGGAGGGCTCTCACTACCTATCCTTCCGCTCAACGTCGTGCCGAAGCAGATTGCAATGAGCTTCCACGGACCACATGTCCCACCCTTCTCTCTCTCTCGTCAATCGGGTGTCTAGGCTCGTGATGCCCTTCTAGCAACTTCCCTGCGTCTAGGGCCGAGTTGTTCTCGAATTGTTCGGTTGGGGGGCGCGCTCAACGTCTGGACTAGCCCATGCGGGTATCGAGCCCACGGGTCTTTTCTTTTGTCGGCTGTTTCAATCTCACCTGGCCCCCAAGCTTTCAGCCCAGCACGATTTACAAGATTGATATGCGGCCCATCCGTCGAAGGGCTGATACGGTGGTATCTTATTCGACAGTCGCGCGCCCACCGCGTCCGTTCCACCCGCCACCGGCAATGACAACAAGCACAGAGGCGCGACGGGCTGCATGAGAGTGCTTCCTTTTTCCTCATCTCGGTCAACTGGGATGGCTTCAATCCATCATTTCTTCTGATGCAGTGCGGGGGAGCAATGGCGAGCCATTATTGGTTCAGCCCGGATCCCGTCCACTGCAACGCTGCAGCTTCACATGCGCTTGTCCTGCTGCGTGCTCTCAGGCCTTGCGGGGAATCGACCACACCAACGCGCGCGACCCTTTTTTAAAAGCAGCAGCGCGATTCAGAGGAGTTGTTCTCTCAGGATTCAAACAGTCTTACGGCACAGACCCGTCAAGCCTGTGTTAATTCGTGCGATTGTGTCCCTGGATCGCTGGATCTGGAAGATGGATCTGGCAGCACAACGCAATACGATGTGCTATCAACGCAAGCACGGCAAGCTCTTCCCAACAGTCAGTGTCAGTATGTGAAGAGCAGGGCAGTCCATCTCACTGCTCAGTCTTCTGTCTGGATCAACCTTGTATTAGACTGCAGGAGGAACAACAACTCAACGCCTCCTCCAAGGTCAAATCCATGATTCCTGCGGATGTCCTGGCAGCACCGCTGAAGATCAGAAGCATTCTGTGGAGATTGTCCTATCATGATCTTCTTGGCCCCGGACCGACTTGGTAGTGATCGCTTCGGGGTTGGAGAGCGGCCATCAACAGCGTTCTGGGGGGGGGGGGGGGGGTTGCTTGGCTGCCAGTTGTGACCCTGCCCTGCCAACACACTGCACACGCACACACGCAACAAGCAAGCAGTGGGATATTCAGGGTCTGATCCATGAAAGTCGCCATGGCGTATTCTCGATGGCCTATACTACAATTACTGTTATGCAGAACAGCCCGGAGATTCCAAGTTTGCTCCCTCGCTTCGCAATTGTCTGCAAAGATGAAATCGCAGGCGGTCTCTCAGAACACAGCAAAAGCCTATGCTTCAGAAATCTCGAACATGGGGTGTTTGGCCAACGTTTTCCCCATGGCGGGAAGTGGAAATTATCGAGACTTTTCGCCGATGGCCTCACCACTTGCGCGGCCCCCGTTCTCGCCCACAGACTGGCGCAAGCAAGCCACGAACGACAGTGCCAGATCAGGAGGCCCGCTCTCGGCCATGGAGCGAAATAAGTGGCTCTCGACAGTCGAAGGAGTCAAGGACTGAGGGACTCACTTGCACAGCATCTTCTGTCGCCCCACGATCAAGAGTTGTGGGTTCCTGGCGTCGTGTTCTAGTCGGCAGCGCGACTATCCACAACGCCATCGCCCGTATAGTCTAGCGGCAGGATGACGGGCGACGATCATTTTACCAGAGACAGTCCGTCTCTATTTTCTCGTCCGTTCTGGCGGGCCCCGTGCGACAACGGCGACGAATCGCAGAGCCAATTCATCGTGAAAAAGGCAACGCAAGTGCTTCGATCAAGTTCTAGCTGCAGCAGACGGCGCACCACGAGCGCTGCAAGCGATGCAGACGATGCAGGTCAAAAGGCAATGGCGCGAAGCACTCCCGATGAGGCCACACTGGCCGGCCCATCGGTGATATCTTGCAGGACCCATTCTCCTCCACCCGTGGGTACGATCCCAAGGCCCCGAGGGTGCTTGCGAATGGTGTGGCCAAGACCGGGCATGACCCCGAGTTTGTCCACTGAAGTCTGACGGGGACGCCCCATCCTTGATGATGGATCACGGATCAGTTGCGGTGAGATGAACGGAACCAAACCTCCATCCCCGCACTCATCAATTCCATGCCTCTCATCAATCAGTGTATCCTGCCGAGGCCGGGAGGCCTCGACGTCTTCCGCGAGCGATTAGCGAGGCTCAGTAACTAATTGTGTGCTCGTTTAAGCCACAGTCATCGGAGAAATGATCAAAGGTGATGCCAATTAAAGCATTTCAATAAATCGTCAGGCCCAGGGCAGACCGGCCGCGCGCTCCAGCCACTGCAATGAGTTGGCCCCCAATAGCACAGCATCTCGAGGCGGCCGGTTTCCTCAAAGGCCAAGAAGACAGGTATCCCAGTCAAATGGCCTGCCGTTCTAGGCAATTGGACTTCACCGAACCCACTGGATATGGCTCATGTTTAGTTCCAACCTGGAAGTCCTCACCTTTACCCTTGTGAACGGAAGCCATTCCTGGACATATGGAGCCTTAAGAGGTCAATTATTCCCCGCTTATGGCCGTCAACTGACCATTCGTGAGCGAAACGACACCATGGCTATACATACCGACTGCTTCCACTACCGAAGCGACCTTTCTGGCCAAGTTACCAAACGAGACTCAACGAAGGCATTCACTTCGCAGCGTTGCTGTGCAGATGGAGCATCGCCGCCCGTCCTCCTCATGAAGTTTGTATCCGTAGCCGTACCCACACCCCTGTTTTCGGGGCCTCCATGTTCACTCCGGCCACCATCACTGTTCCGAGCCAAGCCGGGTAGTGGCTGGCATACTCCAGACGGCCGCGAAAGACGGGCCCTTCGGTCCACTCCCGTACGCGGTCACCTGCAGTGGTGTAGCACGCCGTGCAACAGTATCAACAATACCAAGGGCTTTTCCCATATGAACGAGCGGAGTGACCGGTCGTTCAACGTCGGGTCCGGCGCGGAACCTGCTGCGGAAGACTGACACGCTTCCCTCTTCAGCCCTCTCCGAGATTGTTCCACGGAAGCAACAGTACTATGGCTAGTTCTCGCTGAACTCTTTCTTACTTGCGGCTAAGAGGGAGAGAGGGTAAGTGTCACCGCCCGACCCAATGGGCGGGATGCGGCGTCGCACATGGCTTGCGGGACGCTGTGCGATGGATGAGGAAATGTTTCGCCCTTTCCCCCTTTCCTCCTCCGCCTCTCCCCCTGGCTTGCCGATGTTGTGCTAGATTCACGCGATCTTTCCCGGGCATTGGGATGTTTGGTCCGGGTCCCCGAAGGAGATCGTGTCGTCTGATGGGCTGGCACGTGAGTGGGTTGCACGAGTATCGGCCATCTGGCTTCCGAGATATCTCCACCATCGGGCCCGAGGCCGTGGTGTGTCTCTGGTCCAATTGAGGAAGGCAGGCCGGTGGCGTGTAGTCTCCGGCGGCTGGTACAGGTAGTATTAGTTTGACCTTGGTAGGTACGACATTCACCTCGTGTTAGCGAGGCATCGAGTGCGTAGATATTCGGAGACCTTAGAGTCACCTAATCTGCCTTGCCGTATTTACCATGGGACAGTCTGATTCTTGACCAACTGCTAGTGTCCTTCATCCGTCCGAATTCAGGATTGAACGAATTCCAAAGGTTTTGTTCAAGAAAAAGCGGTGTATATGCTGTACAACACCATGACATGGCCAGTAGAACGCTCAAGTCACAACTGGCTCCAACGTTTGCTCCCTACCACAACCTACCTTGTACCTACCAGAACATTGAAGTCTCCGGGAAGAACCTGCATTCCCTCGTGAACCGAATCCATGGAGCCCGTGTCGTCTGCTCAGTATATTTTTGTGCTATGGAAGAGACGCTGCAAGTTTCCTATTCATCTTTAGGAAGCCGCAGCGTTGGTTTGAGTTCATGGGGTTTGATTTGCTGCCTTTTTCCTTCGCCCAAGGACACGCACATCTGACGTACGTATGTTTCCAAAGCTGGCAAGAAGCATGAAAGGGGAGTAACTCGCAAAAAGAGGAAGGAGGGGATTGTCATGGTTAGAAGGAAGGGGGGGTCGAAGAAGAGTTATGGCGGTGACGTTTCAGTGCGGCTCTTTCCCGCAACGCTAGATATCCTTGTGGTTCTCTCTACGTAGGTGAGTTATAGTGATTCTCTTGTTCGTGTTCTCCTAAAAGCCCGACTGGTGGTAGACGAAGGGATTGGAGCTCCTTCATTATGCTTCTTGTTGCCAGTATAGGGGTGATGGAGGTGAACAGGGAATATTCGATGTCTTGGAGTTAAGACCAGTCCAATGTCATGTGAGCGTGTTTCCTCATATTCTGATGTGAATGCGGGTTCTCGCTAACCGGTACGCTTCTCTAACACGTAGTGTACTTGGTACACGAAGACGGACCTCATGAGGCAGGTGACGTCCGGACGGATACCTCAGGATGTCATTCCATCTGATCATTGACCCGCCCACCTGAATAGACAACAAGCCTTCATATTCCCCTCCAATTTAATTTCTGTCACCAGCATAGCAGGCGCCTTCTAGGTCGGGGGTCAGGTCAAACTATGGCGTGAGTGGTGGAGTGGTTAATGGCCAACAACTTTCGGCAACCAGCCTACTCGACGACAGGCTACGAGTTCGAGTTAGATTTTCCCGTCGTGTGCGCCAGGAGATGTAGCCCCCAGTTCAGCACCGGGGGGGGGGGCGAACTCTTTTGCTTCTTTGGATCTTTAACACTTGGGCAAAAGTCTCAGCGATATTGATTTGTGTTGGGCTGCGTGCAGGTTCAATGCTATCTCTCAATAGCCTCAATGTACTAGATTGACGATACGAGAATACATGATGGGATATACAGCAAAAGTTCTGGCGTCTTGTTGCCCTATCCTGCGTACATCGTAGCGTGTGATGTCTCTTGACAGCTGGAACCGATCTAGGTCGGTCCTGAAGGATCGAGACCTTCGCAGAAGAACCCGGACATCCAAAAGGAGAACCTAAAACTCGAGGCTTTTAGTAAACGCTATCGGGGTGACTTCTACTACTGAGGACCTTGATGCTATTACAAGGGCAACTAAGTGTAAGCTTTTTACCATCCGCTTTGAATAACTGAATTTTGGCAGCTGGACGTCATTTCTCAAAGTACTTTTTTCTCATGTTCACTTGGAGGAGTTTCGAGATGAATTTCTTGAGGTCTCGGCAGGATTATCATCACTGCTAGTGCGCATGGGACACAGCAGCGGGAAGGATTTGGAAGCGGAAGCGAGCAACGAGACGACGGCCAGAAGTTTTCGTAACTACGCTCTGAGCCTCATGCTGGGGCCCGGGACGGGCGATAAGTGATGTACGGATCTATCATTGCAGGCTTCGTATCCCGTTGTCATGTTATAGCATGGCCGGCGGATCAGTGGCCGATCCTGTCTGATGGTCGATTGCGGGAATATTTGTGGACTTCGGGTAGGCGGGTGGCCGATGGCACAAGTTTGCCTGACTACTTGGTGATACCTATCTTCACGGATGTGAGGGCATGGTCCTAGGAGAGATTGGAATGGGCATTTGCGTTGGAAATCATCATGCCCGAGGAGAGGTGAAGCCTCGGGGTATAGATATCTCACTTGTGAGGTGTTTATGATGCAATGCTAGTCTTAATAAACCAACAATGATGTCTGATAGTTAGGGAAACGGTACATCTCATCGAGCCCAGCGCCAGTTGTGAGTCGCGCTCGCGAACACGCGAGAGTCTTGGGCTGGCATGTTGGTCGTCGAGTTATGTCTTATTCGGTTCGATCTCATCCGCGAAAGAACAAGAGGACTCGTCACCGGCCCGAGAGCACCTTGAGAACTAGACACTTTTCTCCGTCCAAGAGTACCAAGATGTGTCGACTGACTTCAATTCCGAGTCATCAAATTCGGAATACTGTAGAATATGCAAAGCCTCAAGCTTGATGTACTGTGACCTCTAGACTGGACCATTTCATGAACGAGCGACGATGGAGGGTTCGACACTTGAAGGTGTGCTAGAAGCCTCTTAAGAGCAACTGTTCTGTCTTTCTAGTGGAGGGTCGACACTAAGCCGCGGTATACACTGGAGCGTGATGTACCTGGGCCGGAAGGCTGTTGTATGACAAGCGAGAGCGCAAGGGACCATATCCGAGGTTGCGAGTAGGAGCTCTAACACAACCCGGGCGAGTGGTTTATGAACGGGTAAAGCTCTCTGTATCACAAACAGCTCGGCCAGTCCATGTAAGCCTCAAAGCATCACATTTCCTTGGTCGGAAGGCCAGAGATCCAGGCCGAAGACTAAACAGTCTGTACAATTCTTCCTCTTGGAAAGTGCACTCTTCAGGGTGTTGTATGACGGATGTTTGGTGACAACCGCACCTCAGCCTGGACTTCACCAGCGACGAGATGACAGAGGAACCGAAAGACGCAATACGCGCTCCGGAACAGGCCTTGCACGAAGAAGCTCAACACAACTCTCATCGTCGCTAATGGCTAGGGCATCAATGTGTACTTGGCCATGCTTATCCGTTCACGACTGGGATATTTGCAAGGATAGCTCTACAATGACATCGACGCCAAGAGAACAGAGGAGGGGAAGCCTTATCCAGTTGCACCTTGAGATTTGGTCCCAGTGGAACTCTGAACCAGTAATCAGAGAGGTAAAGTAAAGTCAAGGGGTAAGTACGACTTTTATTGCCCAGCAGGACTGATTGAAGGGAAACGATCTCCATCTTCAATCCCCACCAGCTTCGGCCATGTTCCGATCGACGTTGGATTAACCTCGAAAGTCTAAAAGACCAGACCAAGTCACTAAGAATGCGAACATGCCAACCAAATGGCAAAACCCCAAACCCCCTCATGGAACTAGAAGCCGACCGGGGGGGAAGAAATGTCTCACCGGGGATCGCAACGTACAGTGACGATCATCGAACGGTTTTTTGTACCAACTAACTTATAATGGACATGACCCCCAGCTTTCCCCAGGACTACCAGCCCGCTTCACTCCCCGCCCCGGATTGATGATGCGGCGCTCGAGAATTTCCCGGTCGCGTCGGCTATTGGGAAGAGGACGTTCAGCACCGTGAAATCTGAGAGAAAGCTACAGCACAATAAACACGCTTGCGTGGTCTGGACCTTTTTTGCCGAGCTCGACATACAGGACCCTAGGCCGGTAATAATTGAGGTCTCACAGCATTGGGCAAGAACAAACGTAATGTCGATTGCCGCCGTCTCTGCCATGCCGGAGGAGCTGCCACAACCAGAGTATGCCCCGTTTTCCAGTGTCATCCAGTACATGAATCGCTCGTTACACGGGAGACACAAGCATAAACAAAATTACCCGACGATGTCGATAATTTGGCGGCTGACTGATCCGTGGCTTGTAAACTCGTCACAAGCTCACAACATCTGTACTTCAGGGATAAGCGCCATAAATCCCTGGCCGAATGGTGGAGGCTGATGCTGAAGTGTGATTTATTATGCTAGATCGCGCTTATTGGAAGCTTGGACTGAGAGTTAAATTCCCCTGTAGATGGCATCGCATTGGTGGTACACGCCTTATTACGCGAGGCTCCATCATCTATGGCAGGACTTAACGGTTCTTGAGAACCTGGAGCGAAGGAACCTTAGATCATCCTTGTGACCTCCCACCTCTTTGGTTTCTCGACTGCCTCGCGGCAAACCTTGATTTCGAAGCAATTTGGCGCAGGTTTCCATGTGGTCGCGGTTGACGCTTTAGAGGTGAGCACTATTGATAGGAGTGGGCGTGAGATTTCGGCTGTGCCATATTCTCCGTCCGGCCTAGGGCTCCCTCCGCCACGGTCAGCAACACCGAGATTTTGAAGTACCGCGGCTATGCTTTGTGCCCTTTTGGCTCACTATGTATCCTATCCTGTTTCTTTCTTTCAAAGCCTAGGTAGTTGACGGAAGTTTTACAACATAAAGTGCTTTCGAATGGGAAGAAAGGCTCTTGGCGTTAAGCAGCACGAAATTTACACGAAGCGAGAGATTTACAGCAACCGAGCCTGGGCGGCTTTTGATTGTCAACCACTTTTTTGCCAATGAGAACCCATGTTCGTATTCATTTGATGTCTTGGAAGTTGAGAATCCGTCAGTCGCCGCATTTCTCCGCTATGCAAGTGTCCTGAGTATGTACCCAAAGTTTCCGCTGGTTGTCGTAGTTCCTCTTTGTCGCCTTGCCTCCCCATCCGCATGCTGCCGTCCCTTTTTCCCATCATGCGCGCGTATTGTTGTCTTGGCGCCTTTCAGTGAACCTGGCTCCTGTGGGCTCTTGGAGGATCTTCATCTGACGGGGTCCCAGAATCTGACTCTCCTTTCCTACTCTCGCCAACCCTTACACACACCCACACACCCCAGTCAGACGGGCGTGGGGACTTCTTTCTTCCCTCTTTGGTGGAGTCGCGGAGTAGACTGGACTGGCCATTGCTTAACCCAAGGAACCAAGCACCACCAAGAAATCAAGCTATGCAGGCCAAAGTATTGTGTGGAGGCGAACTCCTTGGCCGCAGTGAGTGTGCTGTTTGTCATGCCCAACCTCGTGAGGTGGCGGCGTCTGTTTGGGGGCGTGCCTCCTGCTCCTGGGTCCTATCTTTGCCCCGGACTGGAGCGGGCACCTCCTGAAGGATCTGTCAAGATCTGTCTCCCGGAAGACCGAAAGGTAGGATAAAGAGGTCCTCCGTCCCCCTTCCTCCCGGGGCTTGCTATTCACCAAACTTGAGCCCATTCCCTTTCTCTCTGCCTCTCCGAGGAAAACTTTAATACTGCTTATATTTCAAGAATCCATATCCAACCCTGCCCTGGTTCCGACTTACACCAATACACCAAAACCATGAAGTCTTCCCTTCTCCTCCTCCCCCTCGTGACCCTGGCCTCGGCCATCTGCCACCACCGCACATCGCTCTACCGCCGGAGCCACGGCGGCATCGCGGTCCGCGGCGAGGACGGCCTGGTCGAGGTCGCAAAGTTTGGCTACGATGACCTCACGGGTCCCCTCAACTGGCACGGCCACAACAACCAGTCTTCCAAATGCGCCACGGGTGCGTGGCAGAGCCCCATCAACCTCAATGACACCTCGGCGACGCTCGTCCCCGGCACGAGCTTGAATTTCGACGTGCCTGACTTGCCTCACGGCGCTGCGTTTGAGAATTTGGGCAGCACGCTCGAGGTCGTGGCTGAGAACGGCACGCTGATGAGGCGTGGGCGCAAATTTCACCTAAGGCAGTTCCATTTCCACACGCCTAGTGAACATAGGGTTGATAGCGAGTACTTCCCCATGGAGGTACATTTTGTCTTTGAGGCCGATGAGCAGCAGTTGAAGAGTGAGTCTTCCCCCCTTCTGCCCCTTCCAAGTTTTTCCATGGTCCTTGTTCTCGTTAAAAGCTACGAGTCAAGAAGACCTACCTGTACTCCGTACGAATTTGCTTTTACGATATCTTGTTTCCTGTATCGAGATGGGGCGTGTGGATTGCAAGGGTGGAGTACGAAGTAGGATAAAAGACTGACCAACTGTTTCTTCTCCCCCATAGACTCCACAGGCCCCAGCAACTCCGTCGTGGGGTTCCTCATTGAAGTCGACAACCGCGCTCCCTCGCCCTTGCTCGCCAACGTCTTTGCCTACCTCGACGAGGTCGAGGAGCCGGGCTCGCACGCCGAGACGAACAGCCTCAACTTTGGCGAGCTGAAGCGCCACCTGGAGCGATCGGACGTCTACCAGTACGACGGGTCCCTCACGACGCCGCCGTGCACCGAGGGCATCGCGTGGAACGTCGTGGCGGAGCCGTTGAGGGTCGACGACGTCACGTACCGCGCCGCCAAGAAGGTGATGAAGTTCAACTCGCGGTATACGCAAAACGTGCCCGGCCAGAGGAACTTGTTGGAGAACTCGAGGGTTATGCTCAATGCCGTGTCACCGTGAGGAAATCAAGGCGGGGGACAGGCAGGATGAACCGATTCTGGCTAGATACGCTAGAGCCTTGGGGCAACCTGATCTTTGGGTCAGAAGGGTAGGCGAGATTTAGAGATGTGGAGGAAGAAACAAGATTTGGGGTGCGTGTGGATTGTTTCGTTTAATCCTGTATACTCGGGGCTGGGTGGTTAATGATGTGGATCTCACGGAGACGGAATTTTGGCTCAATTGGCGTTTACGAGGGGTGTTTTTACGTATGGATTTGCATATTGAGTAAAGATGTGGGAAACAACATTGGAGGGAGGCTGGTGAGCATACATATTGTGCATATGAGCGGTCATACAGATACGGAAAAAAACGGCTTGTTGCAATGGAAGCGTATGTAGATGTGTACGGATACAGCGTACGCGTACAGATATCACAAAATACAATCAAAGCATGACAGGGTTTACGCTTCTCGGCGTGGACGAAGCACAGGGTCCAGAAAGATAAGAGCAATGATCCAAAAAGTTCAATGTAAAACGTTGTATTCTAATCTGTAAAATTTGACTCCATGGTATCAATCCATAAACGCCTTTCGAGCACCGGTGCTTATGTCCACGGAATCCGCGCACACACGAGAGTCATGTTCTTAGAAACTCTGGCAGTAAACTGTGCCGAATATTCCTCTCCCCTTTTCCGATGACATCCATTCCTTCGCGAAACCCCGGATTTGCGGCCATGGCTTTGTCCGCCTTTCTCCGTCAAATGACGAAGCAAGACAAACGAAAACGTGGGCGGGACGTCGTTCTTGGCTCAAGTAAGAGCAAATCGTATCCGCATGCATGATGCAGGCCGAGATAGAAAAAAGCAATGAACGACATGGACGGACGTTGACCGGAGCGATGTCACGCTCTTGGGCCCGTCTGGTTTTCGTCTTGGTTCCTTTCTCCGCAGTAGGGCGGCGGCGTCAAGCACCCCAACCCCGGACAAGTTGACAAGTTGATGGGTCACTCGCAAGGAGAGGGAGAAGGAGGAGGCTGCTATTGTGCGAGTATCCGTAAAGTGATGAAAGGTCCAATTGCGAAACGACGGAAGAGGTTGACGACGCCATCGTGTGATTGGTGACCTGTTTTGAGGACCCCCGGTTCGATTCAACGGTTTTCACTTGGCACAATTCAAGCTCTTCCTGCTACTCGTTGGCGCGAACTTTGCCAAGACACCGGAATGGAGATGTGAGAGGTTTAACCAAAGGAATTGGGTACGCGGACTATGATGCCCTTGTGGAGTGTAGAGTGGGCCGGCCATTGACCCCAAGTCTCGTCTTGCGTGACGTGACCGCGGAGGCCAGTGTGGACTGTGTGGGAGGTCGGGGCGCAACGATGAATGCAATTTTCCCAATGGGTCTCCTGTGTTGGCTCTTGGCGTTGCATGCACGAGTCGGCTATTCTTCCCCCTTTCCCCCTCATCTCAGCCTGCGGCATCTATCTTTCACTCTGCGGACTTTTGTTCTTGCAGTAGGCAATGGAGCACACAGAAAGAGGGAAGACATGGATAGCAGGGGGGGATGAGGACTGGGGATCGGAGGCCGAATTTTGCGGTTTCCCGCTTGGCATCGGAAGCCGCGTGCCGGTTCCTCGAGCCTTGTGGGGCTCCACCGGTCTCGCCGATTTCTTGGCGGGGCTCTCGCGGTCCGATCGCGTACGGCGACGGCGAAGGGACGGTGGATTGCTGCCGACAGTGTCTTCGTGTTGTTTTCGGTATCATTGTTTTAATCTCGATTTCTGGAAGCGCCTCTGATGGGTGTTTCGGGCTTCCCTCTCGAAATATCAAACACTTCAACCCAATGACAACCTAGTCCTTCTTGAAGACGCTGCGGGCCATGTCCGTGAGGGAGCGGCCGCCGAACAGGAACTGCGAGCTGTGGCGCCCGCAGTGAGTGTAGACGTTGACGGTCTGGGAGTGGGAGGACTTGCGCTTCGAGGGGCGCGGGCAGTCTGTTGAGACTGCCCTTCTGTGGGTGAAGGTGTCCGAGTCTGCGGAGATGGAGCTTGCGTCTGAGCCGGCGCGGCTGCTCTTGGGACGAGGAGCGTCGAAGTTGGGGGTGTTGAGGGAAGACATGATGTAAGAGATTGGTGTCTTTTGACGATTCTTCTTGTTTGTTTGTTTGGACGTAGATTTCTTCAATGGTTGGATGGTTCAATTGAAGATTGAATGATGAATTGGTTGTACAATGCAATGATAGACCCGTCCAGACCGCGGGGGCACCCGTCCTTAAATGCTCTTGAAGGGTTCGTCATTGCTGGATACGGCTACACGGCGTTATCTTCTTGGCTTCCTGCTGACGACCGCTTGGTCGGCATGGATTCACGACGCCTGGTCTAAGAATGCTGTGCCCCAAGTGGCCGCTTGCCGACTTGGCCGGGTTGCCGGTCGATAGCAGACCCACACAAGGGCCGGTCTGCTGGACACGGTTTACCCCATTGATGTGACGCCGCGACCGAATGCGAGCCGCCGAGTGGGAGAGGTGGAGCTTGGCCTCGTAAGGCAACAGCTAATGCAGGTGCGCTCCCTTGTGTTCGTTCGCCATGACATGCTTCCGCATTCGTAGCGTACCCGTACGACGCCAATGGCTGTCTTTACGCGAGGATCTGCAACCTAGGCTGATCGTTTCGCGACGGCCTCAAAACTGGCGTGCTGACACAAGGGATAGGCTTAAATGTAAAATTTGAGGCCCCTTCGAATGTTCGCCGGAAGAAGCAACAACAGATTTCCTCCCCGTTGCTCAAGCCTCACAATCTGTCTCGCCAGAGTCTCGTTCGGTTAACCAAGAAACGAGGAACGTGGGCGAGATAACGGCCGCATACAGTAGGTATGCACGCATTGCATGGTTTTATCTCGTGACTCTGAACGACTTCTCGGTGTCGGCGAATAGGACGGTATCTCGGCACGGCAGCGTCGTCAGCTTGGTTGGTTCAGTCATACGCCGTACCGAAGTTCGGACGACGCCGATGGCTTAGCGCCGTTTGTGGCTCTCGGCGCCGCTGCACGTGATGTTTGTTTATCTGGATGCCTGCTGAGTCGGGCGCACCGAGAATTGCTCAGGCCGCAAGGCATAAACGTAAGTAAGGTATCCTCACTCGTGACCCCAACCAGAGTGACAAGTGACTTGCTCAAGCCAGGGGCACCAGCCACGTTCCCCGGCCACGTTCCTGACCTTGGCGCCTGGAAGCTTAAGCCTGCGGGTTAGGTACCCCAGATTCGGAGCCGTAGGGCTGATGGAAGGGTCGACTCGGTGAAGCTTGAAATTGTATCGTCGTTAAGAGAGTAATCATGAAGAAGTTGGTCTTTTTCCGGTTCATTGTTGATGAAAATTGAACGAGTTGGTTGAGATCCCCAGGCGACCCATATGCCGAAACTTGATAGCACCAAAACCCGTCCTTCGTTGCTAACCACAACTGATGCTCAGAGATGAGCATTCTGAGGCCCGAATGCGATAGAAAATTGAGTTATGACATCATTGGCATTGACCGGTCATTATCAGGCGCATCTATGCGCCGCGGCTTCTCACTCTCCCAAAATGCGAGCGGGTTGTCCAAGGCTGTCTGACTTGCGTTTTCGTTGAGTGATAAGACGCAGTGGCCCGAAGTTGCACTTCATTCGAGGGCTCTCAATGTCTCTCTTTCAAGTTACAATAATGCGGTCGCGACAATGCGACAATTTGTGGTGGACACTCATCGCCGCCCACTTACCCCGGGCCCGACTTTTTTAACCTCTTGCGCCGAGGAGCACCGTCAATCCTTGCAGAGTGATTGACATGCTTCAGACTTTCAACAGGTAGAGACGAACATGGGTTGACAGAGCCGCTGACCGTGCTCGGGTAGCCGAAAATTGAACAGACAGTCATATTTCCTAATGTCAAGGAAAGAGAATTCCAAGATGCAGATTTCGTTCAGATTGAGGCCCCCTCAACGAAGTCGTTTGGGTACGAAGAAGATGGATCCACACTCTCCAAAGCGGAAGTCTCGTAGCCTGAGAGCGTCAAACGCTCGGGCCATTTGTGGCTGGTGGGCGCTGCACGTGAGACCCACTCTACAGACTCTCGTCCTTCCTCACCCGAGTGAACGGCGCGCAACTACGCGCTGTGGTGATTTTTCAGCGAATCCGACTTTATCATCAGCAGGCGGCGTTTTCATTCCTCGCTGTGCAATATCGCCAGCAACAATTGTCGTCGACATCGACGCCGACTCGACTTTTTGCGATCGGATTGCTCAGAAGCCAATGGCGTTGTGCCGCGCAAACACCTTTGCCTAACGCCTCCATTGTTCTTGCACAACATCCTCCCTGAGCGCTAAGACACTGGTATGGCCTTCCTACTTTCCTTCATCTTTTGAGTCGCTGCAAAGGAAAAATGAGATTGACCTCATTGTCTTCTACCGGAGCGCCTCTAATTGCGTTTTCTTGTTTGCATGTATATGCTAATCGTTGGTATCCAGACCTTGGCTCAAGGTACCTAAGGCAGCAAGCAGTAGCTCCCCAGGCGTGCACAATACTCAGAGAACGCGATACCAAACCTTTCACCCACCACACATCGTCTAATTACTCAATCGATTCACAATGCCCTCGAAACGAAAGCGCAACATCGAGGATTTCGATCCTAACAAGTCGGATTCTGATGACGAGAACTTCGAGCCCAACGCGGATGGCCCCCCCGTTCGCACCAAGAAGCGATCGCGTGGGTCCAAGAGTCAAAACGCCGGTGGCAGTGGACGGCGCCGGAACAACCGCTATCGAGGATCTGACATTGAAGATGAAGACGATGACGACGTGTCTGATAGTCAAGACGAGGGCTCCTTCGTCTCTGAAGATGACGAAGAAGAGGAAGAGGCCATGCCTGTCAATGCAGCTGGTCGTAGATCAAGAAAGGCCGCGACGAAGCACAATAGCTACAAAGAAAGTGACGACGACGAATCCGACCCCGCCGAAGAGTCAGATGACGTGCTCTCGGAGGATTTGCCCAAGCCTAAGACAAAGGACAGCTTAATGATTAAGCTGAAAGTGCCAAAGGCTGCATCGACCCCCGGTCCTGCTCCTGCCACTCGACGATCAACCCGTGCCCACACCGAAGAGTACGGCGAGGAGCACGTTGAACTCACCAACTCCGGCAAACATGGCCGACCTGCGTCGCGTTCTAGGAGCCCCGAGACTCTGGCCCGCACTCGGTCTTCCCGTTCTATTAAGGGTCTGAAGAAGGGACCCGAGACAATCGAAGAGGCTACCCAAGAAAGCAGCGGCCCTCGGGAGGAGGATGCCGAAGTCGATGAATTGGCTGGCGATGTTGAACAAGTCGTCGAGGAAACAAAGGATACCGAGATGGAGGATGTCAAAGAATCGACAGAGATCGTGAAGGGAGACCTTGCGGAAGACGATGATGACGACGAAGACGAAGGGCCAATCATCACACGGCGAACCAGGGCAAAGAGAGGAAGTGGCTCTGGACCTGCTGAGCCCGCCGAGCCGGAGGCTGATGCCGAAGGCGAAGCCGACGACGACGTTCCCAAACGATCTGGGCGGCTTACTCGCCGCAACGGGCTTCGAAAATCAAAATCTGTCCAAGAGCCAAGTAGCGATTTTGAGCCCGGCGAAGAGTCAGCAGGGGAGGAAGAACAAATGTCCGAGTCGCCCAAAAAGGATTCTGGCGATGGTGACGACGGTGATTTCGACAGCCCGGCTCCGCGCGGTAGGGCCGCCAAGCCAAAGGGTCGATCCACCCGGAGCTCGCGCCGTGGCGCCGAGTCAGCGGAGGAAGTCGAGCTAGACCAAGACGAGTTGGCCGAAGAGCTCCACGAACTAAGACAAGATTCACGCTCGCGGCGTCCTCGACGACCTTCACCTGCAATCATCTATCAAGAAACAGCATCTAAACGACGCAGAGCTGCCGCCAAGCCGATGAACTACTTCATGCCACCCCTCTCTGCCGTTAATATAGAGGAAGATGACAACGAAGATCCAGCCCCGACTCCTGCACGTCGTCGCGGAGGCCGCGGGGGTGCAAGCCAGGCTTGGGACCGCGCCCTCAACACAACTTTCGGACCTTTTGGAGGCGGAGGCGGCGGCGGTTCACTTCTTGCCGGGCCCTGGGGTTCCGGCATGGCCGCAGGAGGTGTTGATTCGGACAGCAGTGATGATGAAATGGGCCAACGCTCAGGGCCTGCCGCTGGAAACGTTGGCATGACGCCCACATCAGCCGCCGCTCCAGCTGGACTTCTTCCCGGTCTTGCGCAGCCTTTGGGCGGGGAGGGTGGCGTGGGGGCAGCTCCCAATGTCGGCAAGATCAAAAACCAGAAGGCTTTGGCAGATGCCGATCCTCTTGGAGTCGATCTGACTGTAGACTTCAATCACGTCGGTGGTCTCAAGGGTCACATTGATCAGCTGAAGGAAATGGTCCAGCTCCCCCTTCTATACCCCGAGCTCTTCCAGAGATTCCACGTCACGCCACCTCGAGGTGTTCTTTTCCACGGTCCTCCCGGTACTGGTAAGACTCTACTTGCTAGAGCCCTCGCAAACTCCGTCGGCGTTGGAGGTCGCAAGATCACTTTTTACATGAGAAAGGGAGCCGATGCTCTGAGCAAATGGGTTGGTGAAGCCGAGAAGCAGCTCCGTTTGCTCTTTGAGGAAGCTAGAAGGACGCAGCCTAGCATCATTTTCTTCGACGAAATTGATGGCTTGGCTCCAGTGCGCTCCAGCAAGCAGGAGCAGATTCACGCTTCCATCGTCTCAACACTTCTGGCCCTGATGGACGGTATGGACGGCCGCGGACAGGTCATTGTAATCGGCGCCACCAATCGTCCTGACAACATCGACCCCGCTCTCAGACGACCCGGGCGATTCGACCGAGAGTTTTACTTCCCACTTCCAGACGTGGAAGGTCGACGGTCCATTCTTGATATCCACACCAAGGATTGGGGTCTTGCAGAGCCATTCAAGCAACAGCTCGCTGAAAACACCAAGGGCTATGGAGGTGCTGATCTTCGTGCTCTTTGCACGGAGGCTGCTCTCAACTCCATTCAGAGAACATACCCGCAGGTCTACTCGTCAAAAGACAAGCTCATTGTCAACCCTGACAAGATTAATATTCACGCGACAGATTTCATGCTGTCGATCAAGAAGATGATCCCGTCATCTGAGAGATCCGCCGGCACAGGCGCTGCTCCTTTGCCCAAGGGGATCGAGCCGCTGCTTAGAGACCAGTTTGGATCGATCAAGAAGGCCTTGGACGACGTGTTGCCTCGTAAGAAGAAGCTGACAGCGCTGGAAGAAGCCATGTTTGAGCAATTTGAGGACGAGGACCACGGCTTCGGCAGAGAAGCTCTGCACCAAGAGTTCGAGCGGTCGAGAATCTTCCGCCCGCGATTCCTGATTCACGGCTTTGCGGGCATGGGCCAGAGTTACTTGTCCTCCGCCCTACTGCACTACTTCGAAGGTGTGCATGTCCAGAACTTTGGGCTTCCCAACTTGTTAGCCGACGGACGGGTAGGTCCATTTTCATCCCACTGACATTTACATTGCTAACGTTTCGCAGCCCATGGAACAGGTCATCGTCAGTTTGTTCACTGAAGTGAAGAGACACAAGCCAAGTGTCATTTACATTCCCAGCATCGAATCATGGTATGCCGCTATGAGAGACACACTACCATTCATCACATTCAAGAACATGCTCAAGTCTATACCGCCCACGGATCCCATTCTGGTGCTTGCCACGGCAGAGTATGAAGCTGGAGAAGACCTTGCGCCTGAGCTCGTCCGAGAGCTATTCGCCTTTTCCCGGAAAAATCGATTGCAGATCCAGCGGCCGAAGCATGTAAGTGCAATAGATGAATGCTTGCAAGGATCTCTTTGCTAATTTTATCAGTCAAATCGGCGGGAATACTTCGCTTCCATCGTCGACCATATTCGCAAGAGTCCGGCCGACTTTCCTGACCCCGCCAATCGAAAGAAGAGAGTCTTAGAGGAGCTGCCGGTTGCTCCACCGCCGCCACCGAAAGTACCCACCAAAGAAGAGATCAAGGCCATGCAGAAACGCGACCACCAGTTGCTCAATATCTTGAAGGTACAATTGCAGCCAATCATGGACCAGATCAACAGGAAGTACAAGAAGTTTAGACAGCCCGTCCTTACCCCCGGCCAGCTGGATTACCTCTTTCTCGAAAAGGATCCCAACTATGTCCGCCCCGATGTAGCGGGTATGGAGCATCGACCTTTTGAGATCGTGAAGGACAAGTATGATGTTGATGTACTACGCGAAACAATCTCCGGCAAAACTTTCTATAACCTCGAAACGACCACTATCGAGGAGAGATTGTCGAACGGCTTTTACTGTCGACCAAAGGACTTCCTTCGAGACATCAAATCGCTTGCCAAAGATGCCAAGAACATTGGCGATAAAGAGCGGACGCTCAAGGCAAATGAGCTTGTCAGCAATGTCGAAGTCGACGTCGCTACGATTGAGGGCAACACCAGCACTGTGGACTGGGAGGCGCTGCACCAGAGACAGCTTCAACGCGCCAAGGTTCAAGCCGAGAAGGCGAGGAAGAAGATGGCGCTTCAGTCTGTTCTCGACCGTGTTCAAGGCGATGTAGGCGGTGGTAATGACAGCGACTCCCAAGGGCCGGTTACTCTGGGCGAGCAGATTCCTGGGTCAGGCCATGCCATGGCTCGTTTCCAGGTAATTAGCCCGGGACCAAGTGGCGGCGTGGGATCTCACCAGCAAAGTAATGGCACATCAAACCCTTCTCGGCAGAGCGATGTGCACATGAGCGGCGTAGACGACGACACGACGCAAGATAGCTCCATGCAGCCGCCAGCTCAATGGCCGCCGCAAGGAAACGCGACAACCGGTACTACACAGGTGTCCCAGAGATCTGTCATCACCACGGTACCACCAGGCATGTCGCCCTCTGCGATCGTGAACGACGCTTCCACCACCAAAACCTCAGATCCATCGGACAGATCAACAGACAAGTGGAGCACGCAAGCGACAGGGCCGACAAATGGGTTCCATCCAGATCAATCCAGCCAAGGCGACAACTCGCAGCTGCAAGATACCCAGATCCCTGCCGGTATGGATCCTGTGAGCCAGGCCACTTCCAGCGACGCAGCTTGGCCACATTCCCAAGCCCACGGTATGGCGCGTGGAATCATTAACCCGCCTGGTAGTCAGACGTCGTCCCCCAATAAGTCTAGGAGCTCAGGAGACTCGAAGCACATCATGCCTTTGGTCAACATTCTCAATGACTCGACAAGCGAAGATATTAGGAATTCAGGTTCATCATCCTCGCAGCAGCAGCCTGTCATTCACGAAGGCCAGGTTGAGCAATTCCTGGACGAGTTGACGGAGAGAACATCGGGCTGCACCATTGAGCAATTAGAGCAGATCAACCGCGAGCTCATGGACGAGATCTGGAACACGAGGCATGAGTGGAACCGCATGAAGGTACTCGGCGACCTAACCGATGTGTTCAACGAGACCATTAGCGACATTGAGAGTATTCAGGGCTTGTTCCAGCAGAGCCAGCAGGCATGAAAGAGGAGACACGCGAAGCCGGACACCGCAAATATTCTCCACGACTTGTACCATAACACGTTTCCTTGAATTTCTTTTTCCCAAACAATGTCTTGAGTTTTTCTTCCCGGCATTCATGGCGGAAATACTGGTTGGCGATGGAAGGGGTTGGGTTGGAGGTTGGGGGAAAGGGCAACCGGCAATGGTCTAATTTGTGAGCGACGGGATGACCCCCTTTTTTCTTGTGATAAAGTGCATTATATCGAGAAATAACCGCATCCTACTCTGTGTAGCATGGGGTAGGCAATAGACAAAATTGCATTGCACTATGCTCGCTGATGAACTTTGACTGTGCTTGTCTCGACTATCGTGAAGACAATGGCTTGGCTTGATCTATCCCTCGGGATGTGTTTGAAACGCAGTGAAATCACTTCTCATGCAATACTGTAGTAGTGCGCATGCACTAGCGTTCCTGTAGCAGGCTGCAGATAGTTGTGTCACTTGGCATGCCTTCAAACCCGCATTACCTGAGTTTGACTCTTGCGATGGGTTAAGAATGCAGTGCAGATGCTTCGCCAGCCTACCTACCCGGGAGATCCCCAACCTAAGACATTGGCTGAACGCAATAACCATAACCCCCCCCCCCCTCTCTCTCTCCCTTAGGTAGCTTCTGCTTCGCTACTTGGGAAGCTTGGATACCATACGTCGACCACGCTACCTACCCTCATCAGACGGCATTACACTGTCTCTTTGAAGAGTCACTCGATTTCTACACAAGATAGCTACCTAAGGTACTCCATTCAAAGCTTCGCCTTGGCACTATCATACCTCTTCCCCTCGTCGTCCTGCTCCTTGACACGCAGATCGGGCAGGTCCGCCGGCATAATCCTCCGCGGCGTGGACCCGGGTACGAGGGAGTACTTTGAAAAGTCCGTGACTCCCGCGTGGTCCCGCAAAAAGTCTTCGTCCAAGACGAGCTCGCCGTTGACTTTGGCGGCGGGCGCGCGGAGGATCTCGAGGATGGCGTCGGAGAAGATTGTGGGTTTGCGCAGGTCTTTTGATTCGTCAGCGTTTGTGGCTTGGAATTTTTGGGTTGCTGCGGATTCAATGGCCTAGAATGAACGTCTCGTTAGTTTGCGTGATTCAACGTGTGTTGAGTTTACCAGAAGATAACCCAGGCTCATCTATCGAACATTGCCTGAGACCAAGAAGCAGGTGCTTCTCCTCGGAGAGAGGCTACAGGAAAAGAAGAAGGGCAAACATACCGCGGCGGGCCAGATACTCGTAATCGCCATCTCATTCAACCCCTGCCGGACGAGGTCCATGGCCAAGCCCTTTGTTAGGACGCTCATGCCGACTTTGCCCATGGCGTAGGCCGTCTTTCCCCGGAAGAAGCGGCTGTAGATGGGCGGGCTGACGACGACGACGCGGCCGCGGCGCTGGCGCTTGAGATGCGGGAGTGCGGCGTGGAGGGTCAGGTAGAGGCCCTCTGGGTTCACGCGCTGCATGAGCTGGAAGCGTTTGGGGGGCGTATCTTCGATTGAGGCCCACCAGATTGCGCCCGAGTTGTAGACTAGGACGTCGAGGCGGGCGTAGATCTGGAGGGGTGGTTGTGTCAGTGGATACACATGTGGGATAAGTAGGAGAGCGAAGGGAAGTCAGTTGAATGCATACCTTTATCGTCTGTTCTACCAGCTGTGTGACGCTGTCTTGGTCTCGCACGTCGACAGCGATGGGTGTTGCGTCGCCGCCGGCCTCGTGGATCTCACGGGCTACCGTGCTGATGGTTGATTCATTTGAATTAGGATTCGGTGGGAAGGGGTTGGCGTTGGTTGCGTCGCTGGTGGTCTTTGCGGCAACGACGACTGGTGATGAGGCTTTAGCTATCGGATTCTATGGACCGTGAAGACAGAAGATAGGAAAGTGTGCAGTACCTGCGTAGCCATTCTTTGCGAGGTCAATGGCGATTTGTCGACCGATGCCTCTGGAGGCGCCGACCACGAGAGCTACTTGCTTGGATTCGCCCATCGTGTATACTTGGGATAAGTGCTTGTCTGTCGTGGGAGATGTGACCGGGGAATTCTAGCATGTGATGAGATGGAAAGTAATTTAAATACGATTATCCCACAAAGCGATTGATCCCAGGTCAACTTAGCATACACACGTATATAAGCCTTGAGTTGCGCAAAGTAATGTGAGACTTTGTACACATGCCGTCGGGACTCGGTATAGATGTGTATTAGTGATCGTCCCCGATTGAGCTTGAAGCTAATCAAGGGAGCTTTATCCGTACCCCAGACACCCACTCGCTTGTGCCGAGGTTCCCCACACCATCCACCTCAAGTTCACCTCTTCAACTTGTCTTGATGAACATCTGTTCAACATTCACTACAAAGATTGCGCCATCGAGTGTGTATCGGAAAATATCACGTTCTTTTCCGTCAACAAGCCTAAGTCGCAACCATCGCGACAGCTTTCTGTCTCCGAGTACCGCCAAGATGGGCGGCAAGATCGATGCTTACATAGACATTGGTGAGTCTCAGATTGGACTACGAAATACTCAGGAACCGAAGGGCTCTACTCACAATAATTGTCAGCATCACTGTATAGTTATATCGCCTTCACTCACATAGTCAACAACCAGGAACTACTTGCAGCTCATGGGGTCCGAATAGAGTTCGTCTTCTCAACCCAACCAGTGTCCCTCGTAGTGACAGTCACTCACCGATATCTCATTAGTATCCACCCGGTTCTTCTTGGTGCCATCAACAACGCTTCAGGTAAATTTGTCCAGATATCCCAAGAAACTAATGAGCATCTAACTCCTCTATCTCACAGGAAACAAACCACCATGGACACTCCCAGCCAAGGCAGAGTACGGCACTTTTGACGCCCGCCGCTCCTCCGCCCGAGCAGGCAAGCCCGGCATCACCACCCCCGAGAGCTTCATGGAGCGAAGCATGACGGTCGGCCCCCTCCGCGCCCTGCACTTCATCAAGGCAAACTACCCAGACGCCACGTACCAGACGGCATGGCACTGGTTCCTCCACTGCTTCTGGGAGCCGCCTAACCTCAACCTCACGAAGCCCGACGTCCTGGCCAAGGCGATCGCGGACGCGCCCAAGCAGTACCCACCGCCCGCCGGCGGCAACACGCAAGAAAAGTTGTTCAGCGAGGCGGACGTGAAGAAGATCGTGCAGGGGGCCGGGTCGCAGGAGATTAAGAACTCGGTCAAGGCCAAGACACAGGATGCGATTGATCACGGTGCGTTTGGCGCGCCTTGGTTCTGGGCTGTGAATGAGCAGGGCAAGGGCGAGCCCTTTTTTGGGAGCGATAGGTTTCACTTCATCTATGAGTACCTGGGCGTCCCGTACCAGGACATTGCCATCTTGCCGCCTAGTGGCAAGGCGACCGCGAAGCTATAGTCCGGTCATGTATGAGTACTGTCTGTAAACTGTTTAGGGGGTATCTCTTTTTGTGATCTCCATGATAAACGCCGAGCCATTTCCAATACCCAAGACCCCGTGAAACCAAGTTGAGAGAAGAAGCAAAACAACAACGTAAAGGGTTTCACTGCACACGACCAGCCATCCTCGCCCGCCGCGCGTCGTCGTCCCTCTTGGCCTCGCTGCGCGCCAGGAAATCCTGTCTTTCGGCATACGACCCCTTGGCCCTGCCCGCCAGCTCGAGCTCGTCCTTGAGCCCTTCCTTGTCCACGAACCCGGCCCAGTCCATCTTGCTCTTCTGCACCGTGTTGAGCTTCTTGGCCTGCGCCTCCTTCTCCCTCGCCTTGATACGCACCGTCATGCCGAGGTTCAGATCAGAGCGCTGGCTGACAATCTCAATGACGGGCTCAAAAGCCGAGCGGAACGCCTTCTTGAGGACGCGTTTCAGCTCCCCGCCCTCGTTGTCCGCCTCCGCATTCGCAATTTCCGCGGCGGCGGCTTCCTTGCCGAGTGAGGCGAGATAAAGCTTTGCCTCGGCCGAGGAGCGCGCCACGACTTTTTCTTCGGTGTGGACTTTGCCTGCAAAATTGTAGGTTCGCTTGATGCGGATCGTGTCTGATGGGTCGCCTGCCTGGGATTCATCCGGCTTGCTCGTATCAGGCGCCGCGGCGGCAGCTGTTGTAGCGTCGGCCTCCCCTGCGGCCTCGTTCTCGCCGGCCGGTGCTGCTGAAGCCTTCTGGCCGGATAGCATCTGTGCCCAGATGGCATCGACGTCGACCGTTATCGGGCCAGACGCAGCCGCGACTTTGCGCTCTTCTTTTCTGTTACACAAACTGTCAGCGACGCCGAGCAAGAAAATCGTGCGAGAAAACGCCGTGCCTCCGACTTACTCTGCAGCGCGCATGCTCCGCGTCTTCACCAATCCTCCTTCGCCTCCCTCATCCTCCACGCTCAGAGCCAGGGCGGCGGCTGCATCCCTCGCTGCCTTTTTGAGCTTCTTCTTCGCTGCCTTCTTGATCAGGGCTTCATCGCCCGAGTTCTCAAAGTCTGCAGTCTCGTCGTCGCCGGCATCGCGCTTGCGCTTGGTGGGTTTCTTTGCTGCGTCCTCCCCGTCGTCGGCTTCGGAGTCGGACGCTTCGGAGGCGCCATCATCGGCTGCGGCTGCGGCTGCGTCTTCGGGCGCAAAGTCCGAGTCCTGGGAGGATTCGTACTCTTCGTCGTCTATGGTCGGATCGGGAGGCATATTCGATATTGTGGTGGGGTTGACGTGGTTGAAGGAGTTGGAAAGTCGCGTTCGAGCAAGGACTTGGCCAAGAAAGTTCGGTCGGCTGCTATCGGCACTATCTTGACCGAAGACGCTCGGTGAACGAGGTCTGTGTCCAATCAGATTGCGTTACCTCCACTATCTATCGACACCGCCGAGTCCCTTGACGCCCTTGGTTTTATCCGATTGGAAGCATCATTGACACAATATGTACATTTCGAGAGGGGTGGCAGGGCCTGGTTCCATAAAATCAATTTAACCGGTGCGGCGGGTTGTATTTGGACGCCTTGTAGGTTTCTATTCCGGCACGCCCTCCGAGTTCTACACATCCTTCTAGATACTCCTCTTTAGCGGTGGTCAATACAAACAACCGGTCTGCCCTTCGCTGGGTTCTAGACATAAATAGACGACTTCCATCCTTGCTTGAAACTTTGCTTCAATGCTTGCTCAACCTGTCTGCGTTCTATTGACCCTAGCAGAATCTACTGCATCTTTATACACTCAACTTTGCTATTTATTCCCCATTTCCAATCCCCCCACTAAAACAGGCTGGTAAAGAACGATATATACCTTTCACTGCCGCTCACAACCATGTCTGCCAATATCGAACCGCTAACCGACGCTCAGAAAGAGCACTTCAGAACAACGGGCTGGTTGAAGCTGAGCAACTGCTTCACAAAGGAACAAGCACAATGGGTCACCAAGGACGTATGGACTCGACTTGGTATGGACCCCAACGACAAGTCAACCTGGAAGCAAGTGACAAACATGCCCCACCACCGCACCTTTGACGCCTCCGAGTACGCGCCCAAGGCATGGGCCGCCATCTGCGAGCTGTGCGGCGGCGAGGACCGGGTGGCACCCGAGTCAAAGGAGTGGAGGGACTCTCTCATTGTCAACCTGGGCAGCGAGGAGTACGAGGGCACGGAGCCCGACCCCAAGGAGCTGGGCATCTGGCATGTTGACGGTGACTTTTTCGTCCACTACCTCGACTCACCCGAGCAAGGCCTGCTCGTGATCCCGCTCTTTACGGATATTGTCCCCGGTGGCGGCGGGACGTTCATCTGTCCCGAGGCGATGGCGGGAGTCGCGCGGCATCTGTACGAGCACACTGACGGGGTCTCGCCGCGGATGACACCGAGAGACGACCCCGACTTCTCAAAGGAGAAGAACCTCGACTGGTTCAACGGGCTCGCGCGGAGCTGCGGTGATTTCGTCGAGGCTCACGGGGAGGTGGGGGATGTGTATCTCTTGCATCCCTTGATGCTCCACAGCGCGTCGAGGAACCCGCTGCGGCGGCTGCGTATCATCACGAACCCACCGGTATTCCTGAACCAGCCTCACGTCTTTGACAGGGCGGATGGGTCGTACAGTCTTGTGGAGCAGGCGACTCTGAGGATGTTGGGTGCTGAGTCGCTGCCCGGGTGGAAGATAACGGCGCCGCGGGAGCGGGTCGTCCCGGAGAGGCTCAAGGTACAGGAGCGGATGAAGCAGGAAGAGATTGAACGTCTTGCAGCCACCGCTTCTTAGATTTGCGTAGAGTTGGCACCATGGTAGTGCTTCTGGATGATAGCTAGGAGCCGATAAGCGCCGTTGACGGATGAACTCATTTGATAGATGGTCTTGGCAGTCACAGCGAGTTGGGGGGCAGTCTCGGCTTTAATAACAATTGTTAGAATCCAATAGCAAAAATGTCGCGAACAGAGCCTCATGCAAATGGTGGTATCCTTCTGCCCCGACACTGCTGCACCTTGCAAGACATGCAATCAGTAATCGGCATCTTGGCTTTCAGATGCCAACTCATTCCAGTGGGCAGACTGTCAGAAGCAAATTACCACAATATGGCTTACACTCTTACATCGCCAATTTCGAAAGATGATCCTGTTCTGCAGGCTGCAGTTGCGCTGCAGGATGCGCCTCACATTGCACAGGGATATTTGAGCGAGATGCCGAGTCAATGACAATAGAGAATTGAACCTCCCTTGCTCTACGAAGTATCCGCTACCGATCACTTGGCCGGGTCTAATGCACGAACAAGGTCTTGATTGACCAATACTACAAGTGGTGCTTATCACATGTGGAAGTTCGAAAGACCCCTCTTCGCAATAGAGGGGTGGGACCGAGATATTAATTGATATGGGGACAGCTGCAGGACCGGCGTGTATTTTGCGCTTGTGTTGCATGAGCGCTATGCCAATATGGGTTCCGTCTCATGGAACCGCAACTTTCAGGATGTCGCGATCTGATGATCATGATAGTACGAGGTATTTTGAGAAGAGACCAACGTGAGGGGGGTATGGGGTGGAAGCTATTGGGGCTGCCCGTTTCCGAGATCCATCGATGGCGGGCATGAGTTTGGACCAGAAGCCTCTGGGATTCAAATAATCGTGAGCAACCATTCTATTTTCAAGCCTTTTGATTGCTTTTCTGTCATCTCATTTCCCGCAGAGCCAAGACTACGTCGAGATGTTTTAACAGTTTGCTAACTTAGAACACCTTTGTTGAACTCTTGGATTGGAAATATCAGACGCTACTTCATATCTATTGTTTGAAATCAAGTCCTCCAATCACACCAGATACTCGTGGTTCTTTGAACTTGAGTCTTGAGGTAAGTGGCAGCCATTCGTCATCTCAGCTTGAAGTTCTTGTCGGATGTAAAGTCGCCTTCAGACGAACGAGATACCAGACATCAGCAGATTCTCAGATTACATACGCATCTAAAGTGACTTCAACTTACCCACACGTCGACGAGCCACCATGGCCCCTATTAAGAGCATAGAGTACTTCCGAGTACCTCCTCGCTGGCTCTTTGTCAAAATCACAGACGAGGATGGCAACTACGGTTGGGGTGAAGCAACCCTAGAGGGGCACACGCAGGCAGTCGAAGGATGTCTCGAGTTTTACAAGAGTCAGTTTACTGGGATGGATGCCGAGTAAGTCAATAGCCTTTGACGTTTTTAGTCCTCTAGGTCTTCCTTATTGATTGCGATGTATTTCGTAGTGAGATTGAAAATATCTGGCAGACAGCCTGGCGCAAGCACTTCTACCGCGGCAGTGCGGTCTTTATGAGTGCCTTGTCTGGCGTTGACATTGCCCTTTGGGACCTGAAGGGTGAGTGTACGCGACTGTATACAGCACGGCGGGAGATTGTAGTGACGGGTAAACAGGGCGTAAGCTGGGTGTTCCCATCTACGAGCTTCTTGGTGGCAAGGTCCGAGACAAGATCAAGGTCTACGCTTGGATCGGCGGGGACCGTCCTGACGATGTTGCTTTGCAAGCGTATATTGAACACCCCTCATTCTTGAGACATCGTGATCAAAAGGCTGACTGCGAGGAAAGGCAACAGCGCCTTGAAGCTGGTTTCACCTGTGTCAAAATGAATGCCACGGCGGACCTCGGCTGGCTCGACTCCCCAGCTGCTCTACAGACGTCCGTGGATAGACTGGAGACAGTGAAGAAGATGGGCCTTGACGTCGGCGTCGACTACCACGGTCGAGTCCACAAGGCTATGGCAGACCAACTCGCCAAGCTCATGGAGCCACACCAGCCCTACTTCATCGAAGAGCCGCTTCTCTCAGAGAACATTGGCGGCATCGCGGCCCTTTCGCAGAAGACGACCATACCTATCGCGCTCGGCGAGCGGCTCTACCACCGCTGGGATGTCCGCCCCTTTCTGGAGGCGCAGTGCATCGATATCCTCCAGCCCGACATCTCCCACGTAGGTGGTATCTCAGAGATCCGCCGCATCGCCGCCATGTGCGAGACCTACGACGTCTCCGTCGCGCCGCACTGCCCCCTGGGTCCCATCTCCCTGGCGGCCAGCGTGCAGGTCGACACGGTGATGCCCAACTTTTGCATCCAGGAGATGAGTCTCGGCATCCACTACAACGCCATGGTCGGCAACGAGGACCTGACGAGCTACATCAAGAACCCGGAAATCTGGGGCCCGGTTGGGGGCTATATCGACATTCTCCGAGGTCCGGGTCTGGGAATCGAGGTTGACGAGGAGAAGGTGCGGGAGCTCTCGAAGGAGTGTGACATCTGGGTCACGCCTGGCTTTAACGGCCCTGGGGGGGAGATTCGAGAGTGGTAGATCACTGCTCGGGGAAGCGGTGATGAGATGAGATGTTTCATCGGATGAGGGAAGGGTGGCACGCGATCAACGTGATGATCGGGAACAAGCAAGCTGCCAGGAATGCTCCCAAGCATTAGACATCCTAGATCTATCATCTAAACAGGTGGCTCACCAAGTACCTTGTCAGTCACGGTTAGTCTGCTATCAACGTAGCGCGGATCGGAGAAGTTTGCAACATCCGTTGGAAAAGTTGGATATCCTCTTCTGTTAGGAGATTATGGCTCAACGATTTTTTAAATTGTCTATACCCTTCTATAGTCGTATGAGTCGTTCGAGTGTTTTGTGAATGGCAATAATTCCTTGACGTCGGAAGCGTTGCCATGGAGGAGAGCTGGTCCTCACTAATTTGCTCCAGTGTACTCTATACTCATGAGGGCATCGCTCGTTAAATTTTCGATTCTCTCCAGCTCTCTGTCTCTCAAGGGTTTATTCACATTTGAATAAGTCCAGATATTCGAAAAACACTGCTCAATTATAGAGAATAAGTTGAGGTATTATCTGAATATTTGAAACGACAAAAAGCGTCACAACATCGGACTTAGTTGAAATCGCAGATATGGCCTAGCCCAGCAGAACAGCCCGCAGGTCTTCTACTGAGACGAGGGCCGCCAGTACGTTGGGTACAATGCAGACAGTCGTAAAATGAATGAGTGATGCCTTAAGAAGATTATTACCACGGATACACTGGAGTAAATGGACGAGGAGTCGTAGGATACAGTAGCGGAGATGTATTCTGCGTGCCTGCATGGCAAACGTCGTTGAACGCTATGACCACCGCCTTGGGATGGCGCCAGCAAACCTTCGGTTAAGCAGGACCCTTGCGCAAGTGCTCCTGCCTGACATCACCCCATTCGGTGTGCGATTCTCGGTCTCTCTGTGCCTAGAATTTGGGACCTTACCACAATTACCTTTCCCCAGATTTTCCTCCTGACACTTCTTCTTTCCCCCCCATCCCTGAGCAGCCCGCAACAATGAGCAGCGACGACGAGGACTTTGTGGTCGAAGGCCCCGAGTTGGCCGCAGACGACCCTATGCGCGCATTCCTACCGACGTCGTTTGGAAAAAAGACGAAGGAAGCCAACATTGCCGCCCAGATCGATCGGAGCCGAAGAGTGGCAGAGAAGCCCTTGGCAGGAACGGCCATTGAGGGATCCGCAGGTCCACCAAAAGCTGATCACAAAGACAAGAAGTCCGACACAGACAATGACAGTGACAGCGACGACTCCGACTCGAACGATTCTGAAGATGGCGACGACTACCCAGTCTCCCACGAGTTGGTCCTGAAAACACACGAAAGAGCAGTCACCACAGTGACGCTGGACCCGGCAGGCGGAAGACTCGTGTCGGCCTCACTCGACTGCAAGATCAACCTGCACGACTTCGCGTCCATGACACCGAGTACATTGCGAGCATTTCGAAGCGTTGATCCATGGGAAGCGAAATCTTCTTCTGCGAATGCCGAGTCGCACCCGATCCACCATGTTGAGTTTAATCCTCTCGCTGGAAGCGTATTTCTCTGCGTATCGGCCCACCCGCAGGCAAAGATTATGTCGAGGGACGGCGACATCGTGACCGAATTCGTCAAGGGCGACATGTACCTCAGGGACATGAACAACACCAAGGGGCACATCTCAGAAGTCACCACGGGAACTTGGCACCCGACCGACAAGAATCTCTGTGTGACTGCCGGCACCGACAGCACCCTAAGAATCTGGGATATCAATAACAAGCGCAGTCAAAGGGACGTGATTGTCTTCAAGTCCAAGGCGGCGGGATCCGCTGGTCGAACGAGGATGACTGCGGTTGCCTGGGGCGCGCCGGCGCAGGGTGGCAACAACGTATTGGTCGCAGCCGCACTGGACGGCTCGCTGGTCATGTACAGCGGCAACAGCCCGTTTTCTCGGCCAACGGCAGAGATTCGAGACGCCCACAAAGCCGATACCTGGACTGGAGGTGTGGATATCTCTTCTGACGGTCGCATGGTCGTCACCCGCGGAGGCGACAACACGATCAAGTTGTGGGATACGCGAAAGTTTAAGACGCCTCTTGTCACGGTGGACCATGCGTCAACATCAGATCACTTCCCGATGAGCAACATCAGATACTCTCCCAACTCGACAAGTATCTTGACAGGTTCCGCAACAGGCGACCTGCACATTCTAAACCCCGGAAATCTCAGAGCCGAGCATGTCACGCCAATCACGCCAGGAGCACCTCTCATTACTGTCGATTGGCACCCCAAGATCAACCAAATTGTCACGGGATCTGCGAATGGCGAGACACATGTGCTGTACAGCCCGACAATGTCGATGCGGGGTGCCGTGGAGGTTATGTCGCGAGCGCCAAAAAAGAGGCACATTGACGACGATCCATCCCGAACGACAGATATGACAACGGGCATGTCTGGAGATGCTATCATCACACCAGGAAGCGTGATGGCTGGCCGGAGAAATGCGGGAGTCACGGCTTCCGGCAAATCCAAGGATCCCAGGAGACCGGCGGTCTTGGAGCAAACGCCGTTCATGAGAAATCAGCCGGACGAAAAGCATATCGCAGAGAACATCCCTCTTGCGAAAATGCTTCACGAAGACCCCAGAGAGGCACTGCTGAAATATGCTGATGCCGCGAAGAAAGACCCAATGTTTACGGCTGCGTGGCAGACGACACAGCCCGTTACTCAATACGCAGATGTGAGCGACGACGAAGGGGAGCCGGACAAGAAAAAGGTCAAGCGGTGAGCAGTGCGGTGCTGCTGTCGGGCCTAGGTGTTTGATTTCGTGGGGAACCATGGCAGGAGTATGAGTTTAATCCTGGACAAGGGACGTGGTTTTAGAGCAGTCGAGCGCTGGCTAATCAATTCGGGTTGCAGTTGGGATATGGGTACGGGGAGAAACACCTAGGAAATGGCAAGCCTACGATTCGGCTGCATTCCTGAAGGATCTCTCCACTTGTTCATCTTTCCATCAGATTAGCTTCGCTGGGAGCAACCCCCCAAACATAGAGACAGGCAAAGCAGCTGACACTTGCAGCAGTGTGTGGACGTCCCTGCGGGCCGCCACGGCCAATTCACCGGGCCAGGCCGGGGGGTAGGTAATCCAGCCAACGCCGCGTCTGGAGGAGAACCTAGTACGGGTCTACGGGAGAGAGACGCGCTTCTGCTCTGATGCGCCGACGACCTAAACACTTTTTTCTTCAACCTTGTTGCAAACGAAAGACGACAGATGCCAAGCGGCGTGGATCTGGCATTCCTTGGTGGCCGATGAACCTGACAGGCGGCAGGCCACGGTTTGAGGCGCGTTTGTGGCCCGGATAGTACCCGAAGCCAACCAGTGGCCGACCACGCCGGCCACTGCCTGGTCGTGCCTGGTCGTGCCTGCCTGCAGTAAACCAGGAAAAGAGTTGGCCCAAGCGCCCTCGCTTGTACATAAGCAGATTAGCGTAGACGCCTCAGGCATGAAGTTGTTGCGGTGCTGAAAATTACGGGGACTCAGTTTCACAGAGTCCGCACCAACCATCAATGAATCTTGTCGTTGTCCTCACCTCTCCATCTCAACCGGCACCGCGCGCATCGAAAAATCGCCATCCCCCCTCTACAGGCATCGACGCCCATCTCGGAAAGTGTCCAGCAACCTATTCCACGCGATTTCCTCGCGCATCTTACTCGAGGTAACGCACCGACGCCGCGCCCATCCGACCAACTCCCGTTTTTTCGCATCACGTCCTGTTCACCCTTCCACCCGTTTTCCCCCCCCACGCTTCGCGGCACCGCATTCGCGTCCCCCATCCATCGCCTCTGCCGCTGAACTCCATCAGCCATCTCGGTGATTTCGATTCCACGCGACCGACGTGTCTCCGTTCCGACCACGGCATCTACCTTGCCGTCCCCGAACCACGTCGCCGTCCCCAAACCCCGTATTTTCGATACCGACGCGCTGCATTTTACCGTCCTTATCACCAATAGCCTTCCAGTCTCTCATTTCGCGACGAGCCGAGCGCGACAAACCTTCAATAAGGCTCCACTTGTCTACACCTACGACGCCTTTGCATGATAATGCGCTCGAGGTTGTCGTCGCATCTCTAGAGATTCCCGCAGTCATTAGATTTGCTGGAATACATACGTCGCCCACCATGGCTTCAGTACAGGCTGCGCCTGCCGTCCAGCTCCCTGGCGCCGGCATGGCGGCTACCACTCCTCAACAGGCTCAAGAGATATTCAATGTAAGCGCCTTTGCTCCATCATAACCGCATTCCTTTCGCACTCCAATCATGTGTCAAAGTTTGATGTGATTCCATGATGCTAACACACCCAAGAAATTCAAGCAGATGAGAGAGAGCGGCGTCCCAACCACTGATCCCGAATACATCAAGGCGGAGCAGTTCGTCTTGTCCTTCCAACAACAGGCGCGTCTGCGACAGAAGCAACAGCAGTTCCTCCAACATCAACAGCAACAGATGCAACAACAGCGACAGATGCAGCAGGCTGGCGGACCCAACGGCGCTGTCAATGGCTCGCAGGCCGCTCAGCAGCACCCTCAGTCGACACAACCTCCCACATCAAGCGCGCTCAGCGCCTCGGCGCTTCCTGCAGCCAACTCAAATAACGCTGCCGCTGCCGCTGCAGCTGGGTCTCCTTCGACAGCTGCTCCTCCCAGCGGCCCAGGTGCTGGTCAATTCAACCCGCAACAATTGAGTTTGCTTAGACAACAGATCCACGCGTTCAAGCTGTTGACGAAGAATGCTGGAGTCCCTCTGCAGATGCAGCAAGCTATCTTTGCCCAGCGCGAGCGCAGGAAAGCCATCGCCGCTGAGGCTGCTGCACTGGCAGCTTCATCTACACCCGCAACCACTGGTCGAGACTCTGCACAGCCCGGTATCAATGGATCCGAAGCCAAGTCTGAATCTCCTCCCGAGGTCCAAGGACCAACGTTCAAGACCGTCAAGTCTCCTCATGGAGATAACAATCTGATCCGCAAGTCAATCAGCCACTTCGATCATACTCAACGGAAAAACCGCAAGCTGATTCCGGGATTGTTCCCCACTGGTGTCGACTTCGACCAGCTGCGGTACGAGAGGGAATTGATTGTGTTCAACCGCATGAGAGATCGCTTCGCCGAGCTCAGAAATACTCCAGCAAACATTGCCCACTGGGATACCACCAAGGACGATGTCGAATTGGATGACAGTGCAAAGGTTAAGGCCATCATCGAGATGAAGAGCCTAGGCTTGTACGCCAAGCAGAAGGCGCTGCGCGATAAGATTGGCCGTTCGATGATGTTCTATGACAACCTTGCGATGACGACCAACCGTTCCGGATACCGCCGCACGAAGAAGATGACGGTTCGCGAAGCCAGAATCACAGAGAAGCTTGAGAAGCAGCAACGTGATATCCGGGAGAATCGCGAGAAGAAGAGACACATTGACTTCTTGGCCGCCATCACGCAACACAGGAACGAGATCCAGCAAACCGCATCAAGCCAGCGCAACAAGTCCACCAAGCTCAACAAGCTCATGTTTGCCCAGCACTACAATATTGAAAAGGAAGAGCAGAAGAGGATTGAGCGTACTGCCAAGCAGCGTCTGCAAGCTCTTAAGGCTAACGATGAAGAGGCTTATCTCAAGTTGCTTGACGAGGCCAAGGATACTCGCATTACCCATCTTCTTAGGCAGACTGATGGATTCTTGCGTCAACTCGCTGCTTCCGTCAAGTCTCAGCAAAGAAAGGCCTTGTTGGAGCAGACTGGCGAGGAGTTGCCTGAGGAGGAGGAGGAAGAGAGCGAACCCGAGGAGGATGACGACGACACAAGCGGACGGAAGATCGACTACTACGCTGTTGCCCATCGCATCAAGGAAGAGGTCACAGAACAGGCCGATATCCTGGTGGGTGGCAAGCTCAAGGAATACCAGGTCAAGGGTCTGCAGTGGATGATTTCCCTGTACAACAACAACCTGAACGGTATTCTTGCCGACGAGATGGGTCTCGGCAAGACTATCCAGACCATCAGTTTGATCACGTATCTCATTGAGCGCAAGAAGCAGGACGGCCCCTACCTGGTCATCGTGCCTCTCAGTACTTTGACCAACTGGACACTCGAGTTCGAGAAGTGGGCGCCTTCTGTCAGCAAGATCGTCTACAAGGGTCCTCCCCTGGCCAGAAAAGTGCATCAGGACAAGATCCGCCAAGGGCGTTTCCAGGTGCTGCTCACGACATACGAATACATCATCAAGGATCGACCAATTCTGAGCAAGATCAAGTGGTTCCACATGATTATCGACGAAGGTCATCGCATGAAGAACCAGAACTCCAAGTTGACAACCACTATCCAGCAATACTACAACACGCGATTCCGCCTCATCTTGACTGGTACCCCGCTCCAGAACAACCTCACGGAACTGTGGGCCATGCTTAACTTCACGCTTCCCACAATTTTCAAGTCTGCAACAACCTTCGACGAGTGGTTCAACACACCTTTTGCCAACACTGGTGGACAAGATAAGATGGAACTCACCGAAGAAGAACAGATTCTCGTCATTCGTCGCCTGCATAAGGTGCTGCGTCCTTTCTTGCTTCGTCGTCTGAAGAAGGATGTCGAGAAGGATCTCCCGGACAAGACCGAGAAGGTCATCAAGTGCAAGTTCTCTGCCTTGCAGTCCAAGCTTTACAAGCAGATGGTCACGCACAACAGGATCCTCGTCAGCGACGGACAGGGTGGCAAAGCTGGCGCTCGCGGCTTGAGCAACATGATTATGCAGCTTCGCAAGCTTTGCAACCATCCGTTTGTGTTTGACGAGGTCGAGAATCTCATGAATCCTATGAGCATCAGTAACGACTTGCTATGGCGAACAGCCGGCAAGTTTGAGCTTCTCGACAGAATCCTGCCAAAGTACAAGGCGACGGGCCATCGCGTTCTAATGTTCTTCCAAATGACGGCCATCATGGACATCATGGAGGACTACCTCAGATACCGCAACCTTAAGTATCTTCGTCTTGATGGTACAACCAAGTCAGACGAGCGTTCTGATTTGCTGCGCGAGTTCAATGCTCCCAACTCGGACTACTTCATGTTCTTGTTGTCGACTCGTGCTGGTGGTCTTGGTCTGAACTTGCAGACTGCTGACACTGTCATCATCTACGACTCCGATTGGAATCCTCATCAAGATTTGCAGGCACAGGATCGTGCTCATCGTATCGGGCAAAAGAACGAGGTGCGAATTCTTCGTCTCATTAGTTCCAATTCGGTTGAAGAGAAGATCTTGGAGAGAGCCAGATTCAAGCTCGACATGGACGGTAAGGTCATTCAAGCTGGCCGCTTCGACAACAAGTCGACGGAAACAGATCGTGATGCCATGTTGCGTACCCTCCTAGAAACTGCCGACATGGCGGAGACGGGAGATCAGGACGAGATGGACGACGAGGAGCTAAACTTGCTCCTCGCTCGTAGCGACGACGAAGTCGGCGTTTTCCAGAAACTCGACGAGGAGCGGAAGCAAGATAAGACTTATGGCGAGGCAGCCGGAGCAAACGCCAAGCCTCGTCTCCTGGCGGAGGATGAACTTCCTGATATCTACCTTGGCGATGGCAACCCGATTGAGGAGGAGATTGAGACAAGTCTTGGACGTGGAGCTCGTGAACGAACTAAGGTTCGCTACGATGACGGTCTCACGGAAGAGCAGTGGCTCATGGCTGTCGATGACGATGACGACTCACCAGAGGCGGCAGCAGCACGAAAGCAAGCCCGCAAAGATAAGCGGGAGACTAACAGGCTCAAGAGGTCCGGCATGTCTAACGCTGCTGACGACTCTCCCCCTGCAAGCCGTGCCAGTACTGAGGAGGTGGAAGAAACTCCCAAGAAGAGAGGCCGAGGCAAAGGAGCTGCGAAGAACCAGGAGAAGCGCAAGGCTGAAGAAGGGGACGATGAGCCTCCGGCTAAGAAGCGTCGTGGCCCGCAAGGTAGAGCAAAGGCGGTGTCCGTTTCTGTTGGGTCCGAGACGCCGCGAGTCTCGGCTCAGCAACGCCAACTCCTCCAGGCAAATACGCGGGCTCTATTCGACGGACTCATGAACCTTGAGGTAGATGATCCAGAGCCACCAGAGGAGGATGATGACGAGTCGGTTGCGGGCAAGCGAATCATCATCGGGCCCTTCCTTGCGCTACCACCCAAGCGTGACTACGCCGACTACTACTTGATCATTCAGGCCCCCATCTCGATGAAGCAAATTGAGACCAAGATCAAGAAGCAGCAGTACCACAGCCTCGGCGACATGCGCAAGGACGTCGACCTCATGTTCCGCAACTGCCAGACTTACAACGAGGAGGCATCGCTTCTGTACCAGGACTCTCTTACTCTTCAGGTTAGTAACTTCTGACTCTACATACTTGACCATTCAATTAACTCTGGCACAGAAATTCTTCCACGAAGAACTCCAGAAAGCTCTCGACAAGCATCCAGAGTTGCAGGAGCTGGAAAGCGATGGCGGCAAGGAGGGCTCCGTAGCGCCTAGTGCGAGTGCGAGCGCCGGAACGCCTCAACCAGCAACATCCACAACGAGGATCAAGCTGATTTCTTCGGCTTCCAACGGCGTCAAGGATGCAAACGGAGCCAGCAACGGTGCGCAAAGCGACAAGGAGTAGCCGAATGGGGGTTTGTTGATTTCGACGTTTCAGTGATCACAGTTGACGTTTAATGACGTTTGTGAAGTTTTTTTTTTATTTGGGGATTTGATGCTAAAAAGAAAATGGCGATGGCATACAGCCGAGAGACGACCAAAGCAAACGCAACGCGGTGGTCTACTCAACTGCAAAAACATCAAAGACTGTTGCACATTAACAAGGCGTACAGGATTGGGAGGCTTTTGGAACGTGTAAAGGTAACGGCGGGAATGGCACTCGATACAAATACCATGGGCCATAAATCAGGCCGCAGAGGGAACTAGTTGAATGGTGGTGGATGGCGACGAAGGGGGGGGGGGGGGAGAAAGTTCTGTCCCGGTCGACGATGGCAGGGACCTGTTGCGAAGTTTGTTAGACTAGCAAGCAAATGTATTTTAATAGATGTGAGTACGATGGACTTGAACACATAATGTGTATCCCAATTGCTTGGTAGCCACCATCGTGATGTTTGACGCTGTGCGGATACATATACAGGCATTCAGTCGATCGAGAGCTGTCACCCATCAACATTTGCATGGGTCAATTGCTTTTTGGGTATTGACGTGCTCGGCTAATTAGATGTTGGGAGATCATTAGGTAGGGAATGGCCCTGTAAATTATGACAGCCCAACCATTGATCTAATCCATCGAGGAAAAAAGAGCATCGACTTTTATGCCCAATGTGTCTCTGTTAATTTGGTTGTAATAGAGGGGGCTGGGGGGGAGAACGATCGAGGTTGGGTCGGGCCGGGGGTGGCAGTGCCTTTTTCGACCTCTCACCTCTCACCTTCTCTGCTCACACACTCATCTCGCGCGCCGCAGCAGCACCTCTCACATCGCAGTCAAGTCTCACTGACATTGCGTGGCGTTGCGCGTACTAACGCTGTCGCAAAGCCATTCATTTTCAATCTCGACGCAATACACACACACCACGACTTTCTCATCTCATCTCACCCATCTCTAATCTCATTTCATCGCAAGCAATTGAACACCTCATTATCATCATCGTCCATCGGACTTTCAACATCAGCGCAACGCCCGTGATTCGTCTTTGCCCTGCATATCAGAATTTCCCGCGCCCTCCCGTAAGAAAACCTCCGTTTCGCACGGTCTCACCGAGCCACACTTCACTAGTGTCACGGCGCAACAGCAAAAAAAAGGCCAAGAGGAACAGACCTCTTTTTCGTGAGGGAGGCCGAGTAGGAACTAGGAACAGGTTTACGCCAAAGATCGGATTCCCGTTGCTGCGGAACCAAAGCAGGGCGACTGCTCAAGCCCGGCGAGCGCAACGTAGCTGCAAGCGCATGAGGGGCCGCGCAATTTACAGCTTGCATTTGCAGCAGTCACGCAAATCTCATACAACGGAACGGGGAGAAGAGAGGGGACCTTTGCGCTTTGAGAGAGAGAAAAAGTGAGGTGAAAGGGGGGGACAGATTATAAGACAAATGGACCACCCGAGTCCGTCCGCCGACCGCAGCGGCGGTGCGGCAGCACCACCACCACCTACAGCAGGGACGACCAGGCGAGAAGGAGATGTGCCACCTGGCGTAGAGATTATATCCGACGACGAAAGTTCGGCCAGTTCAATGTCGGATGAGGAGGATCCAGGTGACGACCACGACCACGACAACAAAAAGCATCGCCGCGGCGATCCTACGGCTGCCGGCGGCAGATATAGACCCGAAACGCCTTCGCCACCGCCGCAGAGGCGGTCGCAGCCACACGTTCCGCCGCCGCCGAGGGGAAGCAGGGAGAGAGATATTCGTGCAGAACGACATCGTGACTTGCGGGATCGTGATCGGGATAGAGATAGGGATAGGGATCGCGACAGGGACAGATCCCGGGGGCCGGAACCGAAGCGACGGGGAGGAGGAGGAGGAGGACTGCCGCCATCGCCACCACTGGACAGGGACCGGGATCGGGATCGAGAAAGGGACAGGGACAGGGACAGGGACCGCGAAAGGGACTACGACAGAGATCGGGACAGAGACAGAGACAGCGACAGAAGCCTGCGCGACAGCCCTCCCCTGAGAGGCAGCCCCCGCCTACGAGACAGCCCTCGCATAAGGGAACGAAAGCGACAGAGCTTCGCGCCGGACGAAAAGTACCAAGGAGAAGGGGGCCGCAGCAACGTCAACGGCCACGCGAGAAGACAGCAGAGCGTACCCCCCAACAGCGCCAACAACGGTGCGAAAAGGCAGAGCATCACGGAGCGCCTCATGAGCACCTGGACGGCAGCGCGGTCAGGCGCGGCGCGCGGCGCAGGGGATCATCCGCCGGGCGTAGGGGCCGCGGCCGCAGCCGCGTCGTCGACGCTCCCTTCGCGCCGCGCTTCATCCGCCTCGACAGCGAGTAAGGCGTTTAACCCCGTCGGCAGGGTGCGCGAGTGGCTCGACACGTGTAACGCCGAGCACGGCGACCACTGCTCCGGCCCGCCTGCGGATACGTGGCGGCCGATATGGCTGATTGACTCGGTGAACCGGTGTCTTGTGCGCGCGAGGGCGACGGATCGGTATATCGCGCTCAGCTACGTCTACGAGCCGCCGCTGCCTTCGTCGCGGGGTCCCGTGGAGACGTTGCGGGAGAATCTGGAGGTGCTGACGGCGAGCATGGATGATGCGGATATACCGCAGACGATTCTGGATGCCATGTGGTTGGCGAGGAAGCTGGGGATCAAGTACCTCTGGGTCGACCGGTTTTGTATCGTGCAGGATGATGATGTGGAGAGGGAGGAGTATGTTAAGAATATGGCGTACGTGTATGCGAATGCGTACATGACCATCGTGGCGGCTGCGGGCGACGCAGAATCCGGGTTGACGGGCCTGTTGCGGAGGACGCCGCCGCCGCGGGGCGCCGCGGGGAGGAAGCATGATGATCTTGTGCTCTCGTCGCGATGGGCGGGCCGGGCGTGGACGGTGCAGGAGGGTATGTACTCGCGGCGGAAGGTGTACGTTTTCGAGGAGACGGTGACGTGGGAGTGCCACTGCGACGCGTGGCAGGGACCGCCGGGCGCGGCGGGGGGCGGCGGCAGGTTCAGCAAGATCCTCAAGGGCGGAGGGTTGGGGAGGCACGGCGGCGGCGGGGGGCCGTGTCTGTCGAGGACGTTCCCTGCCGCGACGGGGTATTTGCACCCCGTGTGGCCCGACATGGACGAGTACGCGCGGATCGCGATGGAGTTTAGCGCGCGGCGGGTGACGCTCATGTCGGATACGACGAGGGCGCTGCGGGGCATCACGACGGTGCTCTCGCGGTCGTTTGCGGGGGGGTTTGTGTTTGGGATGCCGGTGAGCTTTTTGGATGTCGCGATGTTGTGGCAGCCGAGGGCGATGGTGCGGCGGCGGCTGATGGTGCAGCCCGTGACGGGTATGAATCCGCTGCCGTCGTGGAGCTGGTTGGGTTGGCACTATGATGGTGTGCCTGCGGACCTGACGCTCTGGCGGGCGGCTGCGGACTACGTCCAGGAGGCGCCGGCGCATCATCACCAGGGCAAGAGGGGCGCGGAGAGGCGGTTCAAGAGTCCGTATGCGTTCCGGTTGCGGGGGTTGGTGAGTTATGAGCTCACGGACCGGGCGACGTACACGCCGTTGCCGAATGATGGGATGGCGTACCGGGATCGGAGACATCGGAGGACGGTGCCGTTGCCTGCTGGGTGGTCGAGGAGCGGGGGCGGGTTCCGGTATGCGGGGGACCCGGAGGTTGTGTTTCGGTACCCGGTGCCTGTGGCGGAGATGGCTGGCGGAGGAGGAGGAGGAGCGGAAGGGTTATTGGGGGCGGGGACGTCGCCGTTTGGGGATTTCTCGCTGAGCGCGACGCTGCTTTCGTTCAGTACGACGGTGGCGTACTTGGACGTGGACTTCGCCATAGCGAAGAACGGGGCGCCGCTTGACGCGAAGGCGGCCAACGCGGTGAACTCGGGCAACAACACGGGGCCTGGCACGGGACTGGTTGCGCCTGGACGGGGGTACGGCGTCCCGCTGGCGGTGGGAAACATCTGGTCGAGGACGGGCAAGTGGTGCGGCGTGGTGACGGCGCACGATAGCTGGCTGGGCTTGCAGGGGGCCAACCATACCGGGGAGGAGAAGCTCGAGTTCGTGGCCGTGTCGATGGCGAGCGAGAGGGGAGGGAGTCATGTGTTTGACTTGGATGCGTTCCGGGATAATATGGACGAGGACGAGATTGTGGACTTTGTCAATGTGCTTTGGGTGGAGAGGGTTGGCGGGGTGTGTTACCGGAGGGGGCTCGGGCATGTTGTGCAGAGAGTATGGGATGCGGTTGCGAGGGACCGAATTGAGGTTCTTCTTGGGTAGGAGAAGAGGGAGATCGGTTTCGTCGCGATGTGTAATTCCCTCCAGGACAATGTGTTTACTGGGGAGAGCTGTCTCAAGATGGCTGGTGAACCGAGGTCGAACTCTGGGATGTATTTGAGAGGAAAAGGGGATTTGTACGACCACGGGTTCTGGTGGATGAAGGCGATTAGCATCTGGATATCCCATGTACGAGATGTATGTTTCCCTCTCTAGGACGGGACATGACATGTTTACTCAAGCTTTCATAGCGATTTGTATAATGAAAGCCTCCCTCGATGGAGGCATTTCGATTCTATACGAGACTTCTCTCTGCGAAACACCGACTGCTTCCCTGGTCCGGGCTAAAGCGTCCTGGTCTAGAGCTGTCTTAAACGGATTAACAAACATTAGGACTATTTGTTGTTTGCCAAGAGATATGCCGCAAGTGATGACAAACAACAAGTTCAGAGGTAGGAAGAGAGGCACAAACAGACGACCGACATCCAAACCCATCTCTCCGCTACAATTCCGAGAGAATTAACAGCTATAAGCCTCTACCAACAACGCAGCATAATTCAAAGGAAGCACCTCATTTACATCCTCCACCCAAAAAACGGACCATTGCCTTCAGTTGTCGTTCAGGATCCCGTAATTAATTTACACACCCGGCGCAGCACTTTCAAGGTGTGCGTCAAATCACCCAAGGCTTCCCCAACCATGCTGCACCACACGACAAAACAGCTGAACTTACACATCAAACACACAGTCAAAGCAAATAACTCTACAAATACAATTTCTGCTTCGAAGCCGACGACAAAAATTTCAGCGCGGATCAAGACTGCCTAAAACGACCGCCCAGCAAATCGCCTCCCAACACCCGACCAAACTCCACCATAGGAGACCCACTCGCCAAACTTGAGCTCAAACCAGAACTTGATTTGCATCCAACACCTCGGGGCGTTTAGCTCAGTGGTAGAGCGCCCGCTTTGCATACCTTCAGCGTCTGCGGGAGGCCCAGGGTTCAATCCCCTGATCGTCCACAACACCCGAAAGATCGCGCAAGCGGTCGTTTGCTTTTGATCTTTTCTGCCTCAAAGGTGGCATTGCTAGCTATTCAGCACATTCCCAAGTTCCCACGTCGTCTTTTTTTCTTTGTGCATGGTGTTGTTGTCGTGTGTTCGTCTTGCGTGGACGGATAATCCTCACGTTCTGATGATGATTGGGTTTTCAGCTAGACGTGCAAGTACTCATCCCAAACCTACATATGCAAGACAGGAACACTCTAGGGCTATATTTCACCTTAGCGACTCAACAATGATCACGCGGTAACAAGAAAGCAAGCGAGTCAAGAAGCCGCCTCGAGGCAGCAAATTCACCAATAGACATTGGCACCGTCCCCCATTCCGAATCTGAATAGCTATACAAATATCAATCTGGCCCGTGCCGTGCTTTGGACATTGGACATTCCATCCACCCCTGCGAATCCATTATAAACACTCTCGCCTGCTCATGCCTTCCAATCTCACTCATCTTCGTCCCTTCTTCAGCGGCGGCGGGCTTCTCGACCTCGAAACCGAATCGCTGTATCTCCTCCGCTTGGCGCTCATGGGACTTCTCGAATCCCGGCCTCGATCCGGCGAACCCCGCTTGAGCGACCTCTTGGGCGGGGGACTCGGCGAGCGAGAGTGCGACGCATCGCGACCGCCGTTTCTCGCCCTCAGCGGGGGCGCTGAGGCACTATCACCATCTCGTGCCCTCGGAGCAACAGGTGAGCGGCTATCTCTCGGCCCACGACGGTCTATGGGGGAGCGAGAACGCGAATCATATGACGACGCACGACTCGGCGACCGACTAGGAGAGCGACTGTCGTAACGGGCGCGTTTCCGCGGCGCGCTGCTCACAGATGAACTATTCCTCCTCACTGGGCGACGAGCATCTTGCCCTGGACTACGACTGCGAACAGGTACGCCTCGTGCAGGCGGGGGGGTGGCAGAGCGCGAGACAGAACGTCCTCTCCTTGGGGGAGGAGATCTACTGACGCTTGAGCTGTTTCTCCGGACTGCCCGGCGCGGCGGCGGTGTCACGCTGAGACTACGACCCCTAGGACCATTTCGGGCCGGAGAGGGTGATCTTGAGTAGCTGGCGGAGCGACCGCGTCTTCTCGGAGGGCTCGCCGAGTATGAGTCGTCGCGGCGTCCCTTTCTGGGAGGTGAGACTGAACGACTGTAGGAGCGAGATCTGGTAGAGCTGCGACCCCGGCTGAACGAGCGGGCCCGTCCACGGGGCGAAGGAGACCTGGAGTCGGCATGCTTGCGGTCAATCGCGCGTCGAGGCGTTCGCGACCTTGATCGAGAGCGAGAGTATGACGAGCCCGTGTACGAAGAGTAGCTAGACACCGACTCCGAGTCGGAATCATCAGCCGGTGGCGCAGGCAACGCGGGCTTGGGCATGTTCTGGAGGTATTCTCGAGAAGCTTCCGTGAGAGCACCCATGCCGATACTGGTAAAGTAGTTGATGGAGAAGCGAATGTTTCGTGGGTTGTCGCGCGGGAACAGCCCGGTGAAGCTGGGTTGGAGGATCTCGTCCTTCATCCGGGCCTGCAGTTTTGCCATACCAAGCTCCTCAGAAATGTCCTGGAAGAGAATCTTGATGAAAATTCTGGAACTACTCGTTGTCTCTTCCTCATTGAGGTGAATAACGGAGAGTACGTGCCAGCCGATAGCATCGGTTGCTAGCAAATGCGCAAAGAAGCGCGCAACATTGCGAAGCCTGTTGGTCTCGTATCGATGGATTTTGCTGTAGTAGTCGGCAAAGGATTCTTCAAAGAGACCGGTCCATAACCTGTTAAGCTTGGCGAAACGCTCACCGATCAGACCGTGAAACTTGGAAAAGGTCTTTTCCTGAGAGCAAATCTCGACAATCATCGAGGGAAGCTCCGCTTCTTGGCCAGCCGGAAGGTTTACCCGCAAAAGCTTATGCACTGCTTCCTCGGGATCGATGGACGACATGACCGTCAGGTAGATGGTACGGCGCAGATTTACCAAATCGGTGTTGGACTGATCCTTGATCTCCATTGCTTTCTCCTCTTCGTCGTCCTCCTCCTCGGAACTCTCATCTTCATCGTCATCGTCGTCATCGTAGTCGCTGCCCTCGCCCAAGATTTCGGCCTTGAGCTTCTTGTAGGCCTCCTCGTGCTCCTCCCACTCCGCGTCATATTTGAAAATGTTGAGGCCATCCTGCACGTCGATTTCACCGTCCAGGTCGACCATATGTGTGATTTGATCCTCCTCCTCAACCAAGTCAAGCTCCTCCTTGATAGGTGGGTTGTCCTTGAAGTTGTCTTTGCGAACCTGAAACAGGACCTCGATCATGTACTGCACACGCTTGTCGATATCCGCCTCGTGCAGCACGTTCCTCAGTTGATCCCAGACCGCAAGGGCGATTGCGGGCTGCATATCCTGCAAGTGTTGACCAACTTCGCGCATGAAGTTGACGGCAATCTCAACGCTGTCGTCCGTCGGCTTGTGAAGGAGAAGAAGGAGCATCTGACCAGCAAGTCTCTCGTGGGCAACCTGATGGTTGACGAGATGCGCCAAGAAGGTCGTAGACGAAACGCAGACAGCCTTGTCACTGCGCTTGAAACCCTTGCGGAAGGACATGATGAGGCGCTTGACCAGGAGCTCGCCGACGGCAGGCAGCTTCGTGTTGACAATGGCCACCATGGCGGCGAAGACGGGTGTAAAGGGAAGAGAAGCCGCCTGCGCCTTCATGATGGACCGACAGAACAAGCCGCGGCCCTTGATCAGGTTCTCGCCAAAGAGCTCGGGAACGATGTGCTTGATGTTGGAGTAGTTGACCTTGTTGATCAGACCGTTGATACTCTTCTTCAGCGCCTCCCACATCAGCCTCTGGTATTCCTTCGAGCTCTTGTCCGTGATCTGGGCTTGCAGCGCCCTCAGTCGCGCCGGCGGTATGTAGGTGCCTCCAGACCGCATGGACAGCAGCTTCTCGTACTCGGCCTTTGCGATAGCCTGCTTCTCCTCCTCCGTCTTCATCGGCGGCGTCGGGCGTCGTTGTTCTTTGGGAGCCGGGCGGTAGCTATCGGTGCGATCGCGGTCTCGGTTGCCGAGGCGATCGTTGTCGCGGTTGTCGCGGTTGTCGCGGTGGTGGTGTCGACGGTCGCCGCCGTCGCGGTCGTTTTCCATTTCGCCATCGCGTTCGCGGCGCTCGAAGCTCGGGGAGCCAACGTCTGCCGATGCCATCGTGCGTCTATGCTCACGTCTCCAGAGTCCTGTGGATGATAGGGAATCAAGCCAGGGGATCTTGCGACCCAGAGGAATGGCGGCAGTTGAATCAGAGATGCGCCGATTGCTGGAAGTATCGGGTTTTTTTTTTGCTGGACTGGAAAAGTTACTGCTGCTTTGACGCAACAGGATCGCCAAGCAAGAGTTACCTAAAAATCCAAGTGTGGCTGGGGAATGAAGAGGATCCACTATCTAATGGAGAAAGCACAGGCCATGCGGCTGGAGCTTCCCAATTGCAAGGGGATTTAGCTAAGGCATTTGGCAGCAGAGGTCCACCGTCCACCTCAAGTCATTCAGTCAACCGTGGCAGCTCCATTTAGCCCAGCAGCCATAGAGGTCCAGTACAGGCGCGCCCTCGTCCCCTGAAATCGCGACGACAATTTTCCCGATCGGCGTCTACCTTAACTGGCCTTACCTCATCTCGACCTCCTTCCCACAATCACCCACGACCCTTCTTTTACATCGGCCTTTCCATTCACACAGTCACCGGTCACCACTTGCGCGCGCCCATCCCGTCGATTCCTTCTTCACACTCCTTATTCACCCCTTTCAATAAAATCGACAATGGTACGTTGACATGGCTCCTCCCCCCCGAGTTGGCGGGACCCGCCCGCACTCACTCAATAGCCAGCATCCCACCCTCGAGCGCAACAAGGGAGGGCAAGCAAGCAAAGAACCAAAACATCGCCAACAGCTAGCTAACCAGTGATTCTCTTACACTACAGAGCGGAACTCTCGTCGGCTTCGCCATGCTCGTGGCTGCCTCTGTCATCTTCACATACTACTCCATCTGGACCCTACTCATGGTACGTAGCCCAACCCACCTCCTCCCTCATTACCTTTTATTTTGCGAACAGGCCAACAAGGTTGACTAACACCTCCTGCCACAGCCCTTTGTTGATGAGGGCCACCCTCTCCAGAGCTTCTTCCCTGCGCGCGTTTGGGCCATCCGTATTCCCGTCATTCTCATCCTCCTCGGTTCGGCCGTCGTCGGCTCCTTCCTAGGCACCGTCATGATCCGCAGCAACAGGAAGAAGGCCGCCAAGGCCAAGGTTGCCGCGAAGAAGAAGGCGTAAAGGATACGGAAGTGGGAAACTATTATCAATTATTGCGCATGTCGAAGCTTGGGAGGTCCAGGTTATTGTTGGATGTCTACGACGATACACGGGCATGGAACATGAGGGCCAAAAGAGACGGGGTCCACAATTGCGAGAGCTCAAAGATGGGTATCTAAGCTGGATTTATTGGAGAATGGGCGCGCTGCTCACCTCAAGAGCAAGCAAGGCTACTCTACTCTGATTATGCTCGAGGAGGTACTACCCTAGGCCAGAGAGAACCCCCAAAAAATCACCAATAAAGGAGTGAGTGGCACGACCGGCCAAGTACATATCCTGTCCCATGATCTCATGCCTCGGCCCGCGCATGTCTCTTTGGGCTGATGCCTGATATCCGTAGACAAAATCATGGCAAGAAATGACTCCTGGTCTAATCTAGCTCCAAACGCCTCGTGGTTCCTCTTTCAAACTCTTTGATCTGCAAAGTCAAGCACTTCACAGTCATCCTCGAAAAAGCCATCCTCATCCTCCGTGTGCCTCGCCCCACGTCTTCGACGGGTTGTAACAACAATCTCATCGCCATTCTCTCCACGGTGCATAACTCTCTCCATCGAAGACAGCGGGAGCGCGCGGTGATCGTCCGAAATGTTGAATTCGTCTTCTGAAACTGAGAGGTGTCCAGTGTCGAGCTTCACCAGGTTGAGTGGCTGACCAAATGCCCAAGGTTGCGAATAATTTGTTTCCAGAGCCGTTTCTTGAGCGCGCGCACGCTGCTGTCTCTTCTTTTGCTTGGGTGTTGCGTGATCTTCTAACGTGGTATCGGCCATCAGCGCAGCTAGCGATGGTGGCAGGGCAGCGGGTGGGCTTGCGTACTCATACAAAGCCACTCGCCTATCCGTATGGAACGGCTGGTATGGTGCGCTGGATTCAATTTCGGCTTGCGGGATGGATGCTTCCGCACTCAGGTCGACCTGGAGCGGTCTGGCGCGCGGGTCAAGCGTTAACGTCTTGCCCACGTCCATCTCTCGGTCTGACAGATCCAGATACTCGTCTGAGTCGATGAATTGTCGAACGGCTTGCGAAAAGCCATCGTCGGGTAGTGCAGGGACTTTGAAGTCCTTGTATCGGAGTCCTCGAGGTGTGCGCTGCTTGCTGGCAGCCGCTGACGGGCGACGAGTCTTGGATGGAAATGTTCGCACCAGGCCGTCGCCGACCACATACAGAGTATGGTATTTTCTACCAGTGATCCATACGACGCATGATGAAGCTGGCAGAAGTGAGCTTTGTGGCAGAGAAACGCGATTGTCTCCCGTGTGGCGCAGCTGGTTTAAAGCGACGCCGGTTTTGCCCAGGGAATGGCTGATGCTCGCAGCAATGGCCCTTCCTCCAACACTGGCTGAATCGACAAAGTTGCCACCGGCCAAACCTTGAGCGTTCACGCTGCTCCTACGCGGCCGAGTGATCAAGGGTCTGGCGGCATGATAGGCAGCGCCGAAGGCACTGGATGCAATCGAGACAGCCGAGTTTGGTGCATCTGACGCCGGAGCACCATTTTCTTCCGTGGCTTTGCGCCGACGAGGCGGCGGCCAAGTGAAGGCACTGAATGGCATTTCGAGAAGATGAACGGTTCCTCTTTCAGTGACCATTGCAATCCGCTCTCCGTTAGGTTTCGACCAAGCCACGTCGACGATCCGAGCAACGGTCATCCGTGAGAATTGCGCGACCTGGCGCACTCGTGGACCAACTGCGTTGTTAGCAGCGACCGCCTGAAGAGGTGACGACTTGGTGTACTGAATGCACATCAGATCCCATACAGTCTGCACGTCGCCCTTGCCGCTCGCCGTGAACAGAGATATTCCAGTCGGTGAGAAGGACAAGAAGCTGCAACCAAGCGGAGATGCAAAGGTGATGAGCGGGTGCAAGGTGGCAGAAGTTGGCAAGCTGTCCATGTCGAGGATAGAGACGAGACCGGGGTCTTTAGTCACTGCCTGTCCAGGTGTACCGTGTGTCGGCGGGAATTGGTTTGCGTCGTGCCGAGGAGGGTACGAGCCGGCCCATTGCTGAGCTGTCACCGGAGGGGATCGAGACTGCATCGGAGGTGCCTGGCTCGCATTCTTATTCCAGTACGAGTTCCAGGCCGACAGTCCTTGTTGGCCAACCCACTTTGCTCCAGAGATCAACTCTTGCGTTGTTTCGCGCATTATTTTGTTGACCATGCTCTCGGCCATGGGAGAATCGACAGACCCGGTAACTGCGGGTAGCACGGGAGACGTCACTGAAGAGATGCCCGGAGCTTTCCCGAGAATGGCCACCGGTACGTGAGCGCGCAGAGCGATTTGCGAGGATGCCGCCGGAGGGCAGTACGCAATCCATTTCCCGTTGAGCGACAAGATTGGAATCTGCGGGTTGGGACGAGGAGGCGCCGGTGAGTGGCGACGTTCAGCATCCTCGGCAACCTCTCCTCGAGGGGACTGCTGGAGGCTAGTCCAGAGTTTACCGACACAGCCGAAGCGAACGATGCCGTCGTTGGAATCGAGGATGGAACGGTAGACCCAGCACTCTCCACTGGTTCCGGAGGCGATTGCAATGTTTCCGGCATCAGCTTTGATCGTGAATGCGCCCGTCGGCGGCGGCGCCTTGAAGATCGGGCTTGTGACTGGTGTTGACAGTGGGACTTTGGGAGCTTGTAGAAGCACATCGACGAGTTTGCCAGTCTTGAGAGAATACAGCTCGACTGATGTCTGGTAAAACTCGATGGCCGGCGTAAAGCGACCGGAAGGGCCTCCTTTCTGGCTGCCATCGGCTCGAGGACTACCTGGCACATCGGCTTTGTCTTCGGTAATGGTGTCGTTTGCTGTTTGGATTGCAATCTCTGGCGATGTCTGTGGTAACACAGGCCCGTGGATGACGACAGCCACAAGCGGAGAATCATCAACCTTGTTTCCAGGAGTTGACCAAGGAAGAACCTTGGCATCGTATACGCCTCCTCGCAGCCCTTTGAGACCGGCAACACGGTCTAAGCCGCGCTTGCTGACTGAGTAGACTTCGAGGCCACCCTCATAGCCCGCCAGCGCAACGTTGTCTGATCCTGGAGCGAATTCGTTGTGTGCAGCAGGAAGTGAATCGAAGCCAAAGTAATAGCCTTTGTCACCGGCCTTCATGCCAGCCTTGGCAGCCATATCAAAGTCGATGTCGGGAGCACTATAAAAGTGCGGCTGGGCTTGATGAGGGAGCGGGGGTTGGGGGCCTACTCGGGCGTGGGACATTTGCGACTGCATGGAGCTGCGACGGTATGCTGCAGCTGCAGCCGGCTGATGGTAGGCCTCGAGGGGAAACTGCGCGTCCATCTGGAAGCTGAGAGGCCGCTTCATATGGTTTGGCATGCTGTTGGGAGGAGAAGGCGAGGCAGTTTGGGGCGTCAGGGACTGGCGCTGGACGGCCCATCCGTGGTGGAGGCGACCAGAGTCCTCGTAGGAGGAAGGTTGAGTGGGCGGTGACTCGCCCATGAGACTGATCAAGTTGCCTGGAGAGCCAGCGAGCCCCCCTCTTGCCCAGTCGTGGTTTGTACTTGCAGCCGATGCCGAGGTGGTGGAAAGTGCATCCAGAGAGGGCGAGACAGTGGGGTGCCCATCGTATGGGGACGGGTCTTGAGTTATTGGTCTAATATCGGGAGAGTGAACGGGAGGCGACGATGCATCGGATGGAGGGCTTTTGGAAGGACTGCCGTTTCTTTGAGGTTGTTAGCCATCGGTGTCGCGACAAAGCCAGAATGGTCATAGGGGTTGCAGCAGTGACTCAACGCCGACTATCGCGGGGTTCTAAGATGACAGGCAGGGGTCGAGGGGAACCTACGCGAACTTGCCCGCGGCGAGTTTCGTCACCGCGGCGCTAACTGCACCATCTTTCGCGTTCTTTCTGTCCTTCTTCGAACCTGTAGAGAAGTAGATGATGAGTATGCCATTACTACATGGGTTACAGCGCGTATGACAGCCCAGGAGCGCAGAGGAGAGAGACCCGAACTTACTCGGCATTCAAGTGGTGTTGCGCGGCAGTTGGAGCAGTCTCCTGCTCCAAGGACCTGCGTTTCCGCAAGCCAGCTGTACCGCTTATTGGGAAATCGAGGGAGTTGATGCGAAACGAATTTGCAAGTATCGTGGCAAGTGGTTCGGTATCGTCGTATGAGGGTTGTTGTTAGGGTGGAAAGGACGAAACTTGAGTTATTGGTCTATTAGAGAGTCGCGTGGAAGGGTCGACAAAGGCGGCAGATGACCTCGGATGACGAAGGCTGCCGCAGGCTATTTTTTTGTAAATGCTTTGAATATGGACAGTTTTGCGTGGCAAATAGAGGCAGGCAAATCAAGACGGAATAAGTCGAATACCGTTGGGTAGGCAAGATGGACGTCGGTGTTGAAGGTGAAAGTGAAGGGAAGAAGCAGTAAAGAGACGATAAAGAGCGGCTTTCTTTCCAGGCGCTGCCAAAGTGGAGAGCAAGAGAGAGATTACTAGGATGGCCAAAGGGAAATCTATAGAATGAAACAGAAGAGGAAAGGACGTGACAGGTCGTGACGGACGTGACGTGACTATTGTGTTCACGGGAATGCTGCTATCGTGGATCGTTGTTTGAGTTGTTGATGTTGATGAGTCGAAGGAGAGAGCACGGGGAAGAGTGAGTGACAGTGAGGTCAGGTCAGGTAGCGTAGGCAGGTCCCAGGTCCGGTCCAGTTCCAGTTCCAGTTGGGGTGAGGTGTGCTCCGGGTAGGTAGGTGAGGTGGGCTGCGCTTGATTTGGTACGTGCCCGCCTTCTGCCCCCCCCCCCGCCATCAGCCACGGAGAGCAGCAGCAGGTCCAAGTCAGGCCGGAGGGGTGGTCTGTCCCATCTCCACCCCCTCCACGGCGGCGGCGGCATCTAAGATAAGATAGGGATGGGAGACCTTCCTCTTCCTCTTCCTTCCATCCCTCAGCTACCACGGTACCTTAGGTAAGGTATGGTACCTTCGGGCAAAGGTAGTCGGGCACGCTGTCCAAACAAGACACCACATTGCACCACCTGGGCACGTAACAGGGCCTCTCTGACGGTTCCAGGTTGCTTCGTTTGGTATGCGAGAGGCCTGCCAACTCTCACACTTAACAACCCAACGCCTCAGTCATCCTCAGTCATAACGACATATCTGATCCAGGCACAACAGAACCTTGCTGACCTACTACCTAGCAATGAAAGCCATATCTGAGGCAGACCAGGTACCTTCAGCTGCCGCCCGCGGGATGGAAGCGGGGCATTGGAGTGCTTTCGCTCTCTCGCCCCAGTTGTTCAGGTTCCATTGCCCGCCTCCATCACCCCCGAGTACGGCGCGGTGCCCCCCAATCCAGTCTCCTCTCCAAGCCACCCCTCCATGCCCACCCATCTCATTGAGTCTGTTGGAGGAACCTGAACTAGGGTGACAGGGGTGTCAAGTGCAGACAGCTTGCTGGGATGCATTTCTGAGAGAGGGGGAGGGGAAAGCAGAAGAGAGAGGGTGGAATTCTGCGATTGGATTGGCACTGTCCTGCAACTGCATCTACGAGCTGGGAGGTTCCAGGCCAGAGGTAACTCTCGGCTTGAACCTCGCCGGCAAGTACCTACCTGCGATGCACATCACGGGCAGGACGCGCACCGCGGATACAAGTGCAGATACAGCGCACCAACCTTGGAACAGCTCGCAGCAGACAAGGGGGGTTGGTTGGGTCTTGAGACTGCTAGTCTGGGGGGCCCCGGTGCTGTGTACCTGGTCATGTCCCTTTCTCGTACCTCCGCCCGCAGCTCTTGCTTGTCGGAGAACTCGAACATGACCATACCAGCTGACGGATGATACATGGTCCCGGCTGTCTATCCTCCTACGAACAGGTACCTTTCAGCAACAACAGTATGGCAGGTGCGTGCCTACCTACTTCGTACCCATAGAGACAATGGAAGACATGCTGGGCTGCAGCGGGCGCGGATACCGTGGCTAACACTTTCAAGACTCTAAAGACTCAAGAGGCACTCCTGAACACTTTACACGCCCTCGCTCTCGCTCACTCCTTTCTTACCTTACCTTAAGGTATCTTACCTTACATTGGACCTCGTCAACCGGAGTCAAGTCCAGTCCAGCCCAGCCCAGCCTGGCTAAGCTTCAACTTACTACTTACCTCCTTTATTTGCGCCTTCCGGCTTGTCTCTCTCACAAACTAGTTGATTGCAGGCACGGAGTACGCGCGCAGTACCTAGCGCTATCAGTTCGTCTGTCCTCAATATTCCTGACGGAAGCGACCAAGTCACACTCTCGTCATGCCAGAGGAACGGAACACTGATTCAACTACGAATTCAATATTGTCTGAGACCCCTCTCCTCCGTCCACCATCAGGTTGACACATTTTCTTCCATTGCTTTCTACCGAATCTCCGAAGTGTCTGCCACACACACACACACACACACACACACACACATACACTTTAGTACCTAGGTATACACGCACACACTCACAAAGTCAATCAAACGCCTACCTAAGCTCAGCTCTGCATACACATACCGGTACAGAGTCTCTTGCCGAGGCCGGAGATGCAGGCGGCAACGGCGCGACGTCCAGCCAAAAGCTACAATGCCCAAGCCAGAGACCACTGCCATCACAAATCCCATCACAAATCCCCCAACAAGCCATCCTTGGAGCGGGGACCAGCTGCTGACACCTGGGCTGTGCGTGCGTTGCCTCTTTGCCAGCAACCTTTGAAGACGAAAGACGGACGACGGCAAGACGGACGACAGATAGTTGAGGGTGACGATCTGGGGCTGGTAACCGATGCCATCATCCCGCTTTGGCCTGATGACAAGCGGCGCAGTCTCTACCGACGCTGACTGGACCAAGCTTCCTCCTGGGGTGGAATTATGGACGGATTCCAGACTAAAATAACGGTGTCGACTTCATTTGCCGCCAAACACTTTCAAGATTGTGGTCCTGCATCCTGGCTTCCCTCTGGGGTATGCCGTCGTTATCCCGTATCCTCCCGTTGTCGGTCATCCGTCCGTCCTATCGCACCGCTTCCCCATCGAACTGCCACACTCTCGGCGGCTCAGGGCCAGACCGTCCGACTGACAAAGACACCTGACCCCCCTCGGTGGAGGAACGGGGGGCACCACGTCAGGTGAACGAGCCACTCACAGCTCTACCGTGGACCACGAGAACAACGCACCATAGCTGACGTATGGAGGGGCTCTCCTGGATACCCCTCCTCATTCCCCCCAACCTCGTCTTCAGCTTTACTGGATGGATTGCGAACCTCCATCATCGCCGTTTCAAGAATTGAGATGCCGGCAAATGTCATGATTTTTGTTGAGGCAATGCCTAAATTTCTGGCTACCCTCGGTCCAATTACTTAAGCAACCCATTCGGATGGGGCGTAGCGACGCGAGACGAAGCCTGGACGAGGCGACGCGCGATGAATGCAAGGCACGGGGCCAGCCGCGTCCGCTACGCCGTCGAAGCGCAAGCAAGCGCATGGGGCGGTCTGAGGTCGAAGCCATCACCGGATGAATCTGCCGTCATCGATGAATTCAAGACCAATCTGCTCGCTGCTAAAGACGGTAGAACAATGCCTTCGCCGAAACACGGTGGCTGCGACAAATCGCATTGCGCCGCCAATTGTCAAGCGTCTCTCGTTCAATGATTGAGTGACACATCTCAATGGCCCGATTGCCCCCGTTCACATCGATTTCTTGTTGCTATTCAGCGCATTTCACACTGCTGGATATCCCGCTCAGCCTGCGCCGTCATATGTCACACTTTAGAACTCTGACACCGAAGGCAGTTCCCCCTCAATGGGAGCCCACTGGTCGAGCCAGACTCGATATGCATCCATCCGCCACTCCCCATCCTGCTTCACCCAGTCTGCGCTACCCGCCCAGCTGAACACGTTCTCACCACCATCCAACCCCTTCCTCCGAACTCCCCCCTTGAGCATGACGTGCACACCCTTTTCGGTAGCGGAGCCGATCGCACTCGTGATCCAGTGCTTCCTCGCCGCGACTGAGCTCCACATGTCCGCCCGTAGTTGACGGAGGTCTGATATTACAAACATGTCAGCCGTCCCGTGTCTTTTTAGCACATGGGCTAGGTAGCAAACTCACTCTCATGCTTCTCGGCCGCCGCCGGACCAATCTTGACTTTGGCATCAGGCGTGTAGAATTCGATCCAACGCTCATTAAGTTCCTTGTTATCGCTCGTCCGGTAAAAGTCCCGTATCCGGAGTCGGAGGTCCCGCTCCATCGCCGTCTGGCTCGCCGAAAACGGCTCCATTTTGGAGTAGCTGTCGTTGGGCTCCACGCCCTCTGTAGCTGCATATGAAGCCATGGTTATTTTCCGTCTCTTTTTATGCAATGACTGCCGAGCGTCAAGGCCTTGGTCGTTCGAACGAGTTGGTTATATTGGTACAGAATTAATGATGAGTGTAACGTGTACGGCAATACGGTATGCAGAGCACGTGTGTGAGGAAGTGAGGTGACGTTTATATCCGTCCCCGTTTCTCAAATGCGGGACGGCGGGCGGGGGGGTTTGTACCACCCCACAAGTCTTCGGCCCGGAAGCCCTGACGGCACCCGATGGAAGCTTCGGAACGGGAATATTTACCTCGGGAAAGGAACACAATTCTCATTGCTTCACTAACTTAGATTTGTTGCGAATTAACGTTCATCGTCTATTGTCTTTTCCGTCCAGAGCCTTCTGGTGTGTTATGGGTTTGATTTGTAATGATATGGGAGTGCTGCACCTTTGCGTCTTTCGGAAGTTCCGTCGGAAATGGAGCAGGAGGACACTTGAAATGGGCTCTGAATCACTCAATGAGAAGGGATGTAATGTCCTACTTGTTCTTTTCTTATTCCTTCCTACGGGTATGTTGGTAGCAATTCAGCGTTTTCAAGCAACTCATAGCCAGCTTGAAAGATATCAAATAATGAATGGATCTTCAATCGTGCCACCACCGGCACCCGTCACAGATTCCTCGACAGCCTCCTTACATGGCTTCTCTCCTATTGCCTCGGTAGTCCAGATCGAATTCTGAGAGGAGTACATCTCAAACTCGGGAACTGATCGAGCGGACTCCTGAGAGGAGTATGTAGCCATCTCAAGAATCATTCGTCTCGCTTTCATCCCGGGAATTTCGGCTAGTACATCCTCCACAATCGGGTCTTGCAGCTTTCTCTTCTTAGTGGAGACCGATTCCTCGTGGGAGTTCTCGCCATCAAGAGTATAGGTACTGCCGTGTCGAAGACCAGAGCTTGGGGATCGTGTGTCTCCTAGTGTCTCCTTGCTGCTCTGGCCTGCGTCGAGGCTCGTAGATTTCTTCTTTGCGAGATCGACAGGACTCGCTGGCGTTGCATTCGTTGCAGCCTGAGATAGACGGGAACGGCCTGAAGGGCTTGTGGTTGTTGGTGCAGTATGATTGCCAACAAGCCTAACTCGGTTCTTGCCCTGAACCTTCTTTGCGGGAGGCTGCTTCTGATTGTATTTAGTGAGAATCTGTGGTCGAAGCTTCAAAAAGTCCCGTGAGATGTCTTCGGTGTCACCCTTGACTTCAAGAGCGCCGCATGTAAGTATACAGGTGTCAGAGAACGCATCTCCAATCGCCAGAAAGAGATCAGTTACAAAAAGAAATTTGGCAGCAAAACTTACTAGAGGAGTTGCCCGTGCTCTCGATCTTGTTGGGGGTTCCTTCCTCGCTTCAAATTCCAGAATTGCGTCGAGCAATTCGAATTTCACGTTCTCGATCGCACACTCTGACCCAACGAAGATGTTCTCGATACCAGGAAATGCCTTACGAGGATCCAGTTTGACGGGGGTCGTTGGGGCTTCCTTGTTCTTCTTGGCGAATTTGGCAAAGAGATCCCGAGAACCGATTTTCCCCTTGAGAAGCTTTTGATTAACCACCGTGGGTATGAATATCTGAACCCACCCAGCAGCATCGAGTTTCGAATAGTAATGTTGCGACATCCAGGGAATTGAGGTTCTGAGGGTTTCGGTCGTATGCATACGATACCACTCGCCCTGCAGGAACGGGAGTCTTTCGAGAGCGTCCGAGCCGGAAACGACTGGCGATAGGCAAGTTCTCAGAGCCTCAAGATCTGGAAACTTCTTCATGTTAGACTTGCCCTTGTCGAAGTGCAAGCTCCGTCCTAAGACCTTATCCTGTAGAATATCGTCGATCGATGCTTCCAAGCTCTTTCGCCATCTTGTCGCCTGTTCCTCCGTCTGGATATGCGAAAATTCATCCACGAGAGCCTCTTTCTTGGTAAGATGCTGCGCTAGACTGATTCCGCAGCCTTTCAGTCCGCCGCGGACGTAGTCAAATCCGACAAGCATACCAAGGAGTGCAATGCTCTCCTTACTGTCAAGGCCTTTCTGCAACTCGCAGAGTTTCTCAAACTCGAAAAGTTCTGCGTCCTCCTTGAGCTTTGCGCCCTTTGCATCGCGCCGATTCCTAATGAGGACGGTGCAGCCGAACATGAATGTATCGCCATCTTCGGACCAGACTGCATCAACGAGGCCTTTCTGTTGGAGTAGCGCACACTCGGCTTCTGCCTCTCCTGGGGCCTGGTACCAGGGTACGCGGATGTGATCCAGTGTGGTCTTCAGATCAGCGGTAGTAGTTTCGAGTTGACCGCCTCTCTTGTGGCTTCTTTTGTAGCTCGGACGCCCGTCCCCATCGAATACGAATAGCAAGTGGATACCGAGACGCTGCAGCGGAAGGATACGTTCTAGGATTTGCTTCTCTCTTGGAAGAGAACCTGGGTTGTCTGTATTCGGACTGTCAGTGTCTGATTATTTTGATTCTTCAGAAGGAAGAACGATGACATGTAAACCACCCAAAACATGTCAACTGGGTGCGGGATAGTGCAGGGAAGAATAGGTATGTGTAAAATGAACGCCAAACCTCTCTTGATTTGGGCTACTCTCTTTTCCGGGATATTTTTGTATCGCCAGTGTGCCTCGTCAACTGCTATGCGCAGCGGGCGACCTTTTTCCTTCAAGTGATCACTGGCCCACTGTGCCAAGGACACTTTGACGCCAGTTTCTCCCGCGAGGTCCCAGAACCTAAAGCAATTGACTGGAATCAGTAAGCTTAAGTTTAGATGTACATGCACAGAAGCTCAAAAAGCATGAACAAACTGCTTGATCCCCATTTTCAGTACTATTCTATCCTCGGATAAGTGGTCAAAGTACTCTAGAAAAGGCCTTGGCAACAGCGGTGTGAAAAGTAAAGATGGGCGACGTATTCGTACGCGTATTAGCTGACTTTGGAGACGCGTCGGAGGCAAGGAGAGAATGAAAACAGAAGGCAAAGCGACAGGAGGCAACAAACCTCAGAGACAAGGAGAAGAACAGAAGAGGGGAAGGCATGGAAGAAAAGAAGCAAACATACCCAGGGCACCGGGGGGGGGTGCTTCATATCCACATCGCCAACATCAACCTAGGAAGGTTGCATGCGCACTGACCACATTCAACCACTTTTGACTTTCAACACCTTCAATACATCAACCCCGGATATCTCGACAACTAGCAACGATACGAAATTTCTGAGAAGAATTCGGGGCAATACAACCCCTGACCAGCAAATAATCCTGAAGTCGAGGGTTGTGCGCGATCAACACGCTGGTGACAGCAATGTCTTTAGAAATTTGTGTTTCGAGACTGCGTGGGGTTGCAACCGGCCACGCTAAGGCTTCGGTCACTCGAGCATTAGAGTAAGGGTAGGTTCCCAATGGGCAATGCCAATCTCCACTGTCCGGCCCCACATGTGCCGAACTGTCCCGTGTACGGAGTACTGTAGTTGCCCGAAGCTGGCATTAGAAGCCCGGTACAGAAGACATACCTTTATGCAAAGAAACTTTACCACACGGTCTGGCACGAGAAGTGGGCATCATCGTCATCTGTCCTATAGCAATTTTCGGGTGCCGTAACAGCCACACCGTGGTGCAGCTTTCATTTACTGTTGATACAAGACTGGCTCTTTGTCCATCATAAGCCCCGGCAACTTCACTCCTCGCTCCTAAAATCCCCTCCAAAACGCCGTTAGAGTTCTCTCCCCATAATTCAGCGCCATACCTCGCATCTGGGACCTCCTCTCAAGCCTTAATCCCCCTAGCATTAATCTCGCCCTTCTCCCCAATGTTCAAACGGAGGCGGCAGTCGGGGCAGTACCACTTCGTTGTGCGCGCAGGAATATGGGTCATACCCATACACTCTAGATGGAACCATTCCTTGTCGCAATTCTTTTCAACGGGGAAAAAAGAAGCAAATGTCAGTGCAATCCTAGACCTCAAGCTGGACGTTAAGTACTTACATCATTGTCGCACGCAATCATCTCGCCAAAACTGACTCTGTTGCAATCGCAGTATCGTGGTTCTTTCGGGTCGATTGGATTACCCTCGTCGTCTTCTTCCAACTCGATCTCGATCGGCTGGCCCTTTTCCTTTTTCTGAGCGCGTTTCTTCTTGGGAGCCGCTTTTCGCTTACCCACGGCACTGCTGCCTCCAGCGTTGGTCTTGCTGACGATACCAGGCACAGGCTTTCTAGTCCTCTTGCTCTGCTGTCGCTGCTCGGGAGCTGGCGTATTCCGCGCGGTACTAGCGCGACGGGGTCGGTCAGTTGCTAGCGAAGGCTGTGGCTCTTGACTCATAGCTTTTCCTCGCGAGCTGGGACGTCTCCCTTGGCCGTCGGGCACCGGTGTTGTACCCGGTGTCGCCGCACGCGGGCTCGATTGTTTGATCGAAGGCGCTGCGGACGACGAGCGCTGTGCTTGCGGAATCTGCGGCGCCGGCACCGGAGTAAGATTCTCCAGTTGCTGCTGATTCTTCTTTGCCATCTCCCCCCTTGTCTCCCTTCGAGCTGCAGAGTCACGCACCGGAGGAAGAATGGGCGTGGTAGACTTTTTAGGAGACAGAACGGGTGGCGGTATTGGCGTCTCCGCGGGTGGCTTGGTCAGTATACTTGCCGGAACAGTGCTTGCGACTGAAGCCGGGGGCCCAACTGAACCAGTTGGTGAAGAAGCCGGCGCGGATGTGTTGGCCGGCTTTGCAGCCGCAGCGCCAGGGCCTATGGCCGAGCCATCCTGTCCGGGAACAGGTATCGGCACTGGGGTCGTCATCTTAGGAGTGACCGCAGTACCGCCTGGTGTAAGAACAGGAGGCGGTACAGGAGGCTCTGCTAGGGATTGTGCAGTGAGACTGGCTCGCTGATGAGGGAGTGGGACCGGAGTTTCCGTTTTGGTGCGCTTTGGAGCGGGACGAGGCGCTGGTGTCTCAGCTGGCGGCTGCTCAGGCTTCTCGGCCTCGGCTTCTGGGAAAGAATCTCTTTTCCGCTTGTTGCCGTTGGCTTTTGGCTTGGCTGGAGTCTTCGCTTTGCTTGCACCCTTTGGCTGATCTGCAGCTGCGTTGGCAGGATTATTATTCGAAGTGGAGGGTGTAGTAGTGTTGTTATTGTTGTTATTGTTGTTGTTGTTCGCGACCGATGACGACGATGCTTCATGAGACATCAAAAGCCTTGCAGCTTCCCTAAACTGTCTGGCTGACTCTTCCGCCTCTTCTGCGGCTTGTTTAGCCAGTGACTCTCGCTTGAGTTTCTTGGCCTCGTTGAGCTTCATGCCCCGATTGCTTAGCTGGATATCATCAGACGCAAGCGCAGCGGCGCTAATGGCACCTTCTGGGATTGGTTTATTCCCAGCTTCAGCATCAGGAGCCAGAGCCGCGGGCACTTGGTCAAAGACTCTGCCCTCGTCCTCAGCCTTCTTTTTCGCCTCCTTGTAGGCATCAATTCCACGGCCGAGTGTCTTAAGTTCTCGTAGAATCATGGTATCGCTTGGACTCCAGGTTGCATTCTTCTTCATGCGCTTTCTAAGCCTAGCAAGTTCCCACGGCGTTAATTGCAACCAGGGAGCATCCGCGCTTCCTATCACGGCATTCTCTGGCGGAGGCTGCAGCACAACAGCAGGAGTTGGCGCGGCAGCCGGGCCCGCAACAGATTTTGGAGGTCGTGCTGAGGACGCAGCCTTTGGTGTCTTTGGGGGCCTGGCCTTGGGGGTTTTGACAACTTTGATCCGCGGTGCTGGTGTCGTTCGAGCTGGCGTCCGGCCAAGGGATTCGTCATCTTCCTCTTCGGAGCTCTCGTCGCTGTCGTCCGAGTACGCCACAAATTGGTCGTAAGGCGGCAGCACTTCGCCAGGCACAGTAATCCTGGGGATTCGTGGCCTTCGCACCTTTTCGCCGTCTTCATTTCGCATCACCCGCGGCGCTCGGACAAGCTGAGACTTGGAAGTCGCCACGGGACTCTTTTGTTCCTCCGCCGGATAATTCTCCAGCAGGTTCTTCAACTTGGCTAGTATCGTATTTGCGCGATTATAGTGACGGTTGACATTCTCAGACATGCGAACTGCCTCGGCGTGCGCATAAACGCGCGAGCTGACGGCATGGTTCAGACTGTCAGAAATGTCTGCGCGCAACTGTACTGGAGATGGACGCTCTTCGGCAGGAATGCTAGGTAGCTTGCCCCAGGTCGAGGTGAGGTTGTGAACGTTGATTGACGCTTCGGTATATGTTTGGTCGAGCTTGCCGATCAAAGTCAACGATCGCGTCATATCGGAAGGTAGGTATTCGGTAAAGTCGAGGAAGTCGGTGACAGTAGCTTGCGCGTCTGGATCGGCGCGCATTTCGAGGGACTCGACGGAGTTGCTGATGGAACCGAGCGACTGGTGTATGTCGTGTTCGACCGAGGTCCTGTCTTTGGGCGACACCTCAATGTCCATGGCGTCTGCGTCCTCTTCGGTGGAGGCCATTTTGTCGGAAGGAGTGTAATGAGAGTGTGTTTGGTCGGCCTGGTGGGCGGCGCATCGAGCGCTATAGATGCATTTGACACTGGAGAATCGATGGTGGCTGTTGGGCGTGTTGCGACATACGGTTGCGCATGCTTGAGATGAGGTTGCGGGTCGCGTATGCAAGGGGAGTCGCGACGTGATGTTCGCTTTAGCTCTGTGAGCTCCCTGCCGCTAGGGACCTTGGGGGCAGCTGCGATGGAGGCGGCGGGGCTTCCCACATCCACTGACAGATGCGCTTGGCCCCTGCACTCCTGGTCCGTGCTCGACCGACATTACAGCCACGGATTATTCAACTTCCGAATACACAAGAAACTGAGTCCCAGATACGTATCTTTCCATCGCTTTGTTTCATCTTATCTCACCACATGTTGGCACCTAGGTATTTAACCTGGCAAGCATCGAACATGACTGGCATTCATCAGGGTGGTTCTAATACATATAACGCCTGCTTTAACTACTATTGGTCCTATCTACCTGTTGTATTGATGAAATTTGTTGCAGCTTTTCGATGCCATTTCCCAGTTTGCCGTACTCTCCGAAGATACGGGATTTCCGCTTCGAAAAAATGGCGCTGACCTTGGTCGCTTCATCAACTATCAAAATGAACAGCTAACAACTGCTTGAGGCTCGAATGCTGAGCAAGCTCTATAAACTTTGAATTTGACATGCTCAACTCAAATCACTTATCTAATCATAGGAAATTCTAGACCACCTTAGCTGGCCTTGAAGTCAACTGCCTTCATACAAACTTGGCATCCATCTTTTCGTAGATTCCCTGTACCCTTTTCCACTTCAAATCTTTGGATCGCGAAAAGGCATGTTTGGTTTGATGCTGCGCGCCATCTGCAGTCGCACCAACCCCGGGCTGTAATCTATCGATTTGCTCACATATCAGATGCTCTTTTTCGGGGTCTGGGATATGGCCGATGACTCTCAAATCTGTTCCCCTTCGAAAGTCGAGGCACACCAAGGCGTGCCCTTTTGCCGTTACAACCTTCAGCATCGTCAAACCGCTAATCAAGAGCGTTGACGAGCTGATAGGTTTATCGATCGAAAACCCATCAGGAGATCTTCTGAGGAAAGCCGAGTTGTAAGGACCACGGATTTCCAGTACGCTTCCGCGCCGTTCATCATGCAAGAGTTTAGCGATGATGAGCTGCCCATCTATCCTAGTGACTGACTGTAGTTCAGAAACTGAGCAGCAGCGAACCCGCCCCCGGAGAAAGTCATTCCATGTCCATTCTTTGACCTTCATGCTCTTTCCGACCAAGACGATAAAAGCAGCTACAACCCAAAGGTAGGTCGCCAAATTCGAGGGATCAACACCATTGATCCGTTGGCCGACGCTGAAGCCGACCCCCAAACCACCTGCTGCAAATAGAACGGCTGTAAAAATGACGCCCCAGACATATCCTGGGCAAGACACCGTTACGCATGTTTCATCGACGACCCACTCATCCATGTACTTTGTCAGCCTCTTGAGTTCATTAAGTTGATGCGTTGCCTCATGTTGTTCTTTTGGTGGAGGGTGTGAGCTCCGCACTAGCCGGGACCGCGAGAAAAAGCCACAGTCCAGGGCTTCAGAAAGATGAAGAACGCCTGGTCTCCTCATACTGTCGAACTGACTGGTGTACATGCGGAAGAAGGCCCCGAACTTTCCTTCCGCTAGCGGCTGAACATCATCTTGGATAAAACCCGTCAGAGCTATGACATGTCGGAAGCTGGTGAAATCCGCCAAAAAGATCGGGCAAGTCATCGCTAGAGGTACCATCACAGTTATGACTTCGTCCATGGAACTGAGTCGTAGACGTTGGCTGGAGCCCGCAAGATCGATATCGATCTGACCCGACCGATTGTCCTCATCTCCGCAATATTTCCATTGTAAAGTTGTTTTCAGGCCGTTGGTGCATTCTTCCTGCTCGCGGTTTTGATGCTTGAGATGTATGACTATCTGGTTGAGGATATTGAATGCTGAATGTGCAGTATTCATATTATCAAGGTCCGACGTTGCCGAATACTGAAGATCTCTATCTTGGAACAAAAGCGCCTGTGATAGAAGGTTCAGAATACAGAACGAGTTCGAGCGAGTGTACCACATACCTTGAAACCTTCGAAACCCGTCTCATATGCTACGGCACAGATTTCGAACGACGATGATGGAAGGCCAGCGCGGTTGGTGGATCCCATGGATATCAAGATATGCCTCAAAGCTGAATTCAGCCCAAACTGAAACTTACTTTGCTCGACACAATGAGCCGCTGCCTGTTTTTCCTCAGACGATACGAGCACCTCTTCCAACTGTGTCTCGACCATTTGCATAAAGTCTTCGCACTCCTCATCCTCATCCATTTCGCCACTTTTTTGTTGCGTACTAATGGAATCGCGGATTTTGGACAGAAAGGCACCTGCTGCTCCGGCACCGATTACAGAGTTCGCGGGTAGGTCTATCAACAACAGCTTGATCTTGGTAATTCGCTTGATAAGAACACTAAGAACGTTTGTTTGCCAGTAAGAGCCTGGCGAGGTCTGAACGATCAGTCTCGTCAAGACTGCCGAGATGTAGTTGAGCAGCTCGTAAGTAGCCCCGAGGCTGGAACATGTTTCTTGAAGGAAATTGGCCTTTCCCATGCCCACAACGCTCTCTAAGATAGTCTGGCCCTTAGAGAATTGCTTGATGAAGCTCAAGGGCCTTTCGTGATTGGAAAACCGAGCACAGTGCTCCAAGTTGATCTGTTCGTTCTCGAGAAGACAAATTGAGAGAGCTATCAAGACTTTCTGGCATAAATTGGATATGTCCCGATAGCCCTTTTCGGTGTCTCCTTGAAAGAACTTCCTACTTGAAAATTCAAGTGGTATGTCCGGATTCCTAGCAATGTTTATTAATCGTTCCGTTTCAGCGTGCCACAAAACCTTCAGAACTTCTTCAGACTGAACATATAACCCAGCAGCGTCGAACTCGGGATATTTGGCCACACCGTCTGTTCTGGGCAAGACTTTATCCAGCACTTCCTGGAAATCGCATTGGGCCGGTTCACCTCTGGGTCTAGGACGTTCCTCAGAGTTGATGGAGGGGCCTTGGCAAGCTGGGTGGACGGGGTGGACGGGCTGACGTCGTAGCCTACGGAAGAATTCTCTCGGCTTATCGCCGGCAGATCCCAATTTGACACGGCTAGGAAGTGGCAGGGGTTCAATGCCCGAGCTCGATCGAACTGGTGCACTGTGGTCTGACCAGGCGTTTGGTTGACTGGGAGGAGTCTGAGGACTGGATGCCTCGCACGACTGGCTTTCTAGCCGAGTCTTCTCATCCAGGCCTCCGCCCGAAGTCGCCGATCTTGAAGACATGGTGAAGACCTCAAAGCAGTTGATTTGTCTATCAGTGACGGACGTGGTGTTTATGTGACGACTGGATGCCGTTTGAAGATAAGAGATGCGGTCAAGGGAAGCGAGAGGCTCGGTATGGACTTCCTCCTTAAGTCTGCGCTCACTGGCCCAGGTCAACGGAGTCTTTTGCTTTTATTAGGCCCAAACCCTACTGAATCTATTTATCAAGTACACCGTTGTCATCAAACTTCTGTTTTGGCTTCGGTCAGGCATTGGAGGCAGGCTGAATGGAGGCCTCTGAGGCGGACTTGGTGTCAGACTTAAGGCGAACCACTTTGGAATGGGCGGCAGCATTGCCCGGACGCCGCTGTGGCTGCTCACTTGCAGATGTAATACAAGCACACACATGAATTTGAAGGTTGCCCGTCGATTGGGCGAATTCCATGGCTGCCTGATGCAAGCTCGGTGAGGGTGCTGGTCTTACAGGCAGGCGTACAAAGCAGGAGCTTCGCCTCACCACCACCTAGACTCAACTCTGGGAATCTTTGTTACGATGAACCGTCTCGAACAGCCGTCTCATAATCTTGCAATTTAGCAGGCAAAGCGGAGGAAAATGACTCGCAATACTGCTAAAGCATGCGACCTCGACGCCTACTTCACGGCGTTGGGGATGCAAACCCATCCAATCGATGTGCCTGTTTACCCAGAACCTGTTGGACAAAGATCCTCCCAGTTGCCGACGCAGACACCCGGAAAGAACCAGGAAACAGATTTGACGAAACAGCAGCAGGATCCAAAGAAACATGAGCAATCAGATGAACGTGGTTTCACTGCTCAAGTCGAGGGCGAGCACTCTTCGGAAGAGGATGATAACCACCTGCACACCGACCCTGTGATACTTGCAGAAGTTCCGGATTCATCAATTTGCAATCACCCAAGTTATTTAAAAAATCGAAATAGCCATTCGAGCCATCGCCTGCAATCTGGGAAGCCCATCGGGGGTAATGGCAATAGTGAAGATGATGAGGACGTTGACGATGACGAAGAACATCTCAATGTCTACGACAGCGATCTAGACTCAATATTGGGTAGTGCAACTCAGCACAGTCACTCTCGGAAGATGCGAAAGTGGAAGAGCTTGGTCAAAGGGCGGTTCGAGAAGATGCTACTCGATTGCATCGTCAACACGGGTCAGAATCCAAACACGTCGATGTAAATGCTTTCAACGCCACTAATATTGTGCAACAGACAACATTGCGCCAAACTACCGAGACGTTTTTATTGACCCCTCAATAATCAACAAGCTCGAGCAAGTAACTTCGCTTTCGCTCCTACGGCCGAAAGCTTTCTCATGTGGTGTGCTCAAGGGTAATAAAGTCACGGGTTGTATTCTCTATGGACCCCCAGGCACAGGCAAAAGCATGTTGGCCAGAGGCATGGCAAAACAATCAGGATTCAACATGCTGTCTATCTCAACTTCCGAGATCTGGCAGGCGCATCACGGGGAGGACGAAAAGATGATCAAGGCAATCTTCTCTCTGGCCCGGAAACTATACCCTTGCATAGTTTTTGTTGACGAGGCTGATGCAATGCTTGGTACACGGAAAGCTGACGAGATTAGACACATCAGGTCAATGCTAAACCAGTTTCTCATGGAATGGGACGGTCTCGTTATAGACACCAAGGCCCCCTTCGTCTTGCTTGCCACAAACAGGCCTCTTGACTTGGACCCGGCCGTTCTTCGACGCGCACCGGTGCAGATACATCTCAACATTCCTACACAAAGCGAGAGAGCTGGGATCCTGGACCTGCTACTCGAGGGCGAGACATTGCAGCACATAAACACGAATCTCATTGCAAGGCTGACCCCGAAGTACACTGGGTCAAACCTCAAGAATCTCTGCGTCATGGCTGCTACCAACTGTGTGAATTCACAGCCGAATGACACAACCGAACGTATTTTGACGAGAGCACACTTCTACTCAGCCCTTCAAACAATATCTGCTACCAATATGGGGAAGCTCAGTGCGAACGAGTTCAAAAAGTTCGAGGGGCGATTGGAGAAGAATGTTGAGGATTCGGCGAGAGGTGAAGACGAAGATCAGACCAGACTACAACTATGACTTGCCATAATTCTTAGCCCCGAATGCTCAAGAGTCGGCCCCTTCGCTGGAAGTTTGCACGTATTTACTATCATTAATGGGATTGGAGTTGATTCTCAAGGCTTCACTGAAATAATAGACTAGGTCGTCTCTAAACATTATTTGAGACTCATGTGCAAATTGAAATAGGCGTTGGCTAGGAAATTTCCCGACCCCGTGGTGGTAAGCAGTTGAATGAGCATCGATCGATCGTTGTCAATGCATCAACATCCCCTCTGCCACTGAGAATCGCAGGAGGCCTCGCTCGAACAACTTCTATGCCGCAGGTTTGACGGCGTATACCTCCAATGCGGTATTTGCTTAGGGGAGATAATGTAGGCTGACATGGCTAGCCCGTTGCAGTGGCTGAGGCTGTGAACCACGCTCGTAGGCTGTCTGCATGAGGCTTTTTTCTTGTAGGCCGCCTGCATGTATCTGTTCTTGCGGCATGACTGCCTACAGCCACGCCCTTTAGGAAGTCTGCCTGCGGCTACGCCGGCGGTTGCCTCATTTTTCGCTCGTTCAGGCAAAATGAAACGAGAGTGAATCGCGACCACTGTCATCATTGGAAGTGGGACACACACTGTCTTTAAAATCTCCATCGGCCACGCCTCATATGGGCGAGGGATTCAAGAACATCCATCTAGACTCTATACTCCCAACCTCAACATGGAATCGGACGACGAGGAGGTGCAGACCGGCCGCCAGACGCCAAAGGAGGGCCTGATCAACGAAAATGTGCAGTCAAGCAGTGATAATGCCGTGAATGCGGTCGATACGGAGTATCATAGCTCAGAAAATGAGAATACTTATGAGAACCATGGCCACAGCGAAAACGCCGCAGAAATGCACACTGTTAACGTTCAATGTGAGAACGATAAAGATAGGAGATCTCTTGATAACGTTGTGGAGGCCAAGACACAGAAACCTTGCAATTGCCACACGCCGACCGAAACTGCCGCGAAGAGTGTCACGGGCCAGAAACACAAGAAAGATACTGTCGAAGACACGGCGGAGACGAAGAAGTCTGAAGAGGCAGATGGCACGCAAGGTACTGGTAAAATCCACAACGGAAATATACAGCATGGAAGGTCTCTGCAACAGTCACGCGCCGCACTGAGATCTCTGCCATTTCACCAGGGTTTCGTGGAGGTTCGGGCCAATAATGACGGTAGTGACTCAGATGACCAACATGATACGAGACCTCAAAGAGTTGACAATCTGTCTTCATGGGCAAAGTCTGTGGTCAGTGAAACAATGCCAGAGGATGTTGACGACCGGTCACAGTCAAGGCTAGAATGGCTGAGACAAAAACGGGAAGACGGCGAAGAGAACCCGTATCTCGACCAAGTCATGTCAATGGTTGGTTTGGAGAATGTGAAGGCCCATTTTCTTGCCGTGAAGGCCAGGGTCAGGGAGAGTCAGGTAGATGACCCTTGTCTAACGAGATTCCGCCTGGCGAAGTTGCGACTTCACCTAGTTCTCTATGGGAAAGATGGAACAGGTAAGCCCCCTTGTAGAGAAGGAGAAAATGTACCATTGACTATCTTGTATAGGCAAGAAATCCATAGCCTAACTTTACGCACAGTTTCTCTATTCTATAGGAGCTGTACATGGGCGGAAATTTTTCGGGACACCCAATCCCAAGAAAACCACATTACGCAACCCCCCGACAGTAGGTGATATTCATGGCCATGTACTGTGAGGTCCTGACGATTGACAGGTTGTTTTTTGGGACGAGAATGTACAGGATGAAGATTCATCAGACAGCAGTGACGATGATTCTTCCGATAGTGAAAGTAGCGACCTTTTTGGGGCTGTTCATACCCGAACCTCACTCAATATTAAGGATCTTCTGGAGACTGCGGCAGAGTCCATTTTGATCATCTCATCGCGAAACAAAATTCTGATTGAATCTATGGAGCGCAATGAGAAGGCTTTGCGGGAGTTTCAGAGCCCACTGAAACTTCCAGACTACAATGAAGAAGAACTAACGCAACTCGTTGTGCGTATGATACAGAAACGGGGCATGTTAATCGAAGGGGGTCCCGAGAATCGCAGCCTTCATGCTTTGGTACGGCGAGTGGCCCGGAAACGGAAGTCGGCTTCCTTCTCGAACGTACATCACTTAGAGAAAGAACTAAACAATGCATGCAGACGGCAAGCTCTCCGGCTACAAAGAGAACACGTCCAATGGTTCCAACAGGGTTTAACTCAAGCTTCTCGAACAGAATTTCTGCCGGGCGAACGTACGCAGAATGAAAGGGAGACCGACGAAAAATGCAACGTCACCGAAGCTACCGATGACCAGAAACGCCTCTTCACCTCATCGGATCTCTTGGGCCCGGATCCTAAAGATCTGAGGGACGATAACAAGTCATGGAAAAAGTTAGAGGGTCTGATTGGACTCGAAAAGGTCAAGAGAGAATTTGGCGACATCATCGACTTTGCCCAGACCAATTACCGCCGTGAGCTTCAAGGGATGAAGCCCCTTGAAATTGGTCTCAACAGGCTGTTTCTCGGACCTCCTGGAGTAGGTAAAACTACTGTTGCGCAGCTATATGGCCAGATACTCATCGACCTTGGACTTCTTTCTGGAAAGAAGGTCATGTTACGAAATCCTTCCGACTTGATCGGCCCGCATACAGGGCAATCCGAGATGAAGACCAAGGAAGTTCTTGAAGAAGCGAACGGGAACGTCTTAGTTATTGATGACGCACATATGCTGTATCCTGGCGTCCAAGACGCCGGTAACAATACGGACGATTTCAGGATCGCTGTTCTTGACACCCTCGTCGCGAATGTCTCCGCGGAACCAGAGGACAGATGCATCATACTCGTTGGGTACGACTCCGAGATGAGCCAACTATTCAACAACAGTAACCCCGGGCTCCAGCGGCGGTTCCCAAAGGAGACTGCCTTGCGCTTCGACACGTACAGTGAGGATGAACTCTGTCGAATCATGGATATGAAAGTTGATGAGTGTGGTCTTGAGATGACCGAGGACGCTGCCGCAGTGTCTCGACAAGTCTTGAGCCGTATGCGTATCAATCCGAGATTCGGAAATGCGGGAGATGTTGAGAGCCTACTCTCTCAAGCTAAAGTACGCATGAACGCCCGAAGCAGATCCGCAGACCACAGATCAGGATCCATACAATTTACGATAGAGTCTGGTGACATCGACCCTGATTGGGACCGGCCATTGCGGGTTGACGAAAGTCGCGCTAAGCTTTTCGAAGGTTTCGTTGGATTCAAGAAGATCGTCGAGCAGTTCGAAGGCTATAAGAACCTAGTCGACGGTATGCGACTTTGGGACATTGATCCCAGACCTCACATTCCATGGGCCTTCATTTTCCAGGGCCCACCAGGTACGGGGAAAACGGCAACTGCTCAGAAAGTAGGGCGCTTATACTTTGATATGGGCCTACTATCCACAGACGAGGTTGTGGTTTGTTCGGTCACTGATTTCGTCGGGCAATATTTGGGACAGACGGGACCCAAAGTTGTCAAGACCCTCGAGACTGGCCTGGGCAAGGTCTTGTTTGTTGACGAAGCCTATCGCTTGGCAAGTGGTTCAGAATTCCACGCAGAGGCTCTCAGCGAGCTGGTCGACGCAATGACACAGGTGCGCTATCAGAATAACATGGTCATAATATTGGCTGGGTACACCACGGAGATGGAACATCTTTTACGAATCAACCCTGGTTTGCGTAGTAGATTCCCGGAACACATCACATTCCAAGCCATGAACTCGCACGCTTGCCTCAAGCATCTCAGGCAAGAGGTTCAGAAGCTCAAGATCGACATCGTGGTAGCAAAAGATCCAAGTGAGGAGAAGTTAGAGACAGTCTACCGTCTGTTCAGAAAGCTCGGCCAAACGAGGGGATGGGCTAGTGGCCGTGACGTTGAGACTTTGGCCAAGACCATTATAGGTAATGCGTATAAGCGGGCGGGGAGAACAAAGAAGAGGTTGGACACGATTTCCTTACAAGTCACTCTGGGCGAAGTTATTGAGGTCCAAAAAGGGATGCTAAGGGAACGGCTGAGACGAGTGGACGACGAGGCGGAGGAGTAGACTGTAGGCCTAGAAGTATCGAGTTACGACAGAAACACAGAGCCAAATTAGCTCGAATGCCAGATATGAATATCATTGTGTCTCTGCCAACGAATCTGACGAGGCTAATGACCTTCTCGTCGAGGGCATCGACATCGCCAGCCTACTCGAGCGCATGACAAGATGCGGTCACATCTCATTCTTTGCCCCTCATTGTGACCATGGTTCTACGCACTGGTCCCCAGGTCAAATTAGGGTTTCACAACGGTCAAAAGAGCCCACTGTCTTAATTGGCGCGCAAGCACGAGCAGAAAAGTTTACTCCTCAAATTCCATTCCGGATTTGCATTTCTATTATTAGAAAACTGGCCTCTCAAGCTGTGTTCCCACCCATACCATCATTCCTTTGTCAAGCCAATACTGGTGCCAAACGCCGTCTCCCAAACGCCAAATGACAAGCTAACGCCCTAACATCCGGACCGCCGTCTCGACGCATCCAAGACATCGCAATGACCTCAGTTTCATCCGTTTCTGTAAGTGCGTGAAGCATCACAACTTCACCAACTCGTATCTTCCTCGCGACTGATAATCGCTCCCCAAATCTTTTCCTCTTCTTCAACGTGGTACCCTGAATTCGGACCCACGATTGTGAGGGACCCGTACAGGAGCAATTTCTTGCATTTCCTACAACACAGAATCAGAATTTGGGCCTCTCGGAAGGGAACAGCTCACGACAACTTACAGGAACCCATGTATCATCGTGTTCCCGTATATCTCAAGATCATTGACCTCACACGTCCCCATGACGCTCAGCTTTCCAAAGCCTTTCACCTTATCACTGTTAAAAAAAGATATTAGCGTCGTCTTCTCTCAATCATTGGGGCATACTCAAACACAAACTTACCTGATAGACATGTACCCCACCACTGAAATGTTGCCATATGCTTTCATCTTCCCACTGTACACACCATGATATCAGCATACGGCCCAGCTTCTGTACATGGGAATTCATTCCTCAAAAGAGGATAAAGGTACTTACTCGCAAACCAAGTTCCCGTTGACATCAACCGTCCCATACGCCTCAACCTTATCCCTCACGTCAAAGTCCCCATTCAGCGTGATGTTTCCCCCAGCTTTCACAGAGCCCGCGACTTCGAGGGGACCTTGTAACACAATCTCGCCCTCGCTCCGGATCGACTTGGACCTCACGACAGCCGTCGTTGTCGTAGTTGCCGCCGCTGCCGCACCTGGAGTCTCCTCATACTCCGTGAGCGGACTAGGCCCAGTCGTCGCCGTGGTTGACGAAGAGGCATAGTAACTACCCGTCGTGCCAGCAGGAGAGACCTCATCGTAGTATTCGTATTGGGCGGAAGCGGCAACGGCTACGGCAGCGGCTTCCTTGCCCTTTCTTGATGACTGTTTCGACTTGGGAGCCATGATCTGTCTCTGTTTCTGTCTTCTTTTCTTAGCAAAATGACTCTTAAAGGCCCGAAAAGTGACTGTGAATTGTCGTCTCCACCGGCGAGGGGATGTGGAATAACTCTAAAGCTCGGCAGTAACATACCAAAACCACATTCACTTCCGAGAAAATGGCGGTTCCTTTGGAAGATCATATATCGACGAAATAGCAAAGCTGCCCGACTTCCCCATAATCAGCCCCTCAGCACGCTGGGCAGATTCCCAGCAACCACTGGAGACAATCCAAAGAAAAAAGAGACCAGCCTCAGCCGCTCCATGAGCAAATCGAAACATCACTTTCCCAATCAAGAGTCCGACCGGAATAAGCTGAAGGGGAAACTGCAAAAAGTGAACTCCTCCCACCCCGGTCCACCACCGTCACTCGAGCAAGAAAAAAAAATGCAAACGATACGAGTCTACGACGATGCCTCCCCGCGGTGCCTGAACACCAAGTTCCCCCCTACCCTCCTTTTCGCCCTAGATAGGTTCGGCAAACTCCATCCTCCGTGCCTCCTTTACCCCCTGCTCAAAAAGTGATATAATCCATAGAGCTGATCTACTGATCGTCGTTTCCCGGTAAATCCCCATCCCCCCCCCGATACCCAACCCCCCACACTCGCACGCACACCCATACACCCGAACAGCCGCGTCAAGGTACGGCATATTAGTCAGGCAGACAATATTTTCCCCTTCTCTTTCACGTCGTCATCCAGGGCGGCAGCCTAAAGTCGTCGTGACCATCCATACGAATGTCGATGATTCATTTGCCCATTCGCTCATTGCTCCCCCAGCTTGCCAGCTCCCAGCTTCCCAGCTCCAGCCGCAATGCTACGGTACAATAACGACGCACGAACAAAGGTCTGACCTTGACCTTGCCGCCCTGCCGCCCTGCGTCCGGGCACAAGCAAACCCGAAAAGCCCTGATCTACCTCACCTAGGCGCGGCGGGCGGGCATGCATGCAAATGTAGTGAGTCCGAATCCACATACGTGCAGATACAAGATAGAAATGTGTGCTGCAGGCGAGCAAAGCAAGGTGGTTTCGAAGAAAAATAGGCAAGAAAGCAACAGACAAGATGCCCATTTGAGAATCACGCATTTTCCAATGTCTCACTGTCTCAGTTGAATCCCGTCCCCCGTTTGCCGTCCATCCCCCCCTTCTCTTCCACCCCGATGTGAAAAAAAGCAAGAATAAAAAGTGACCGAAAACTGCCTTGAGAAACACTGGTAGGTATCCCAAGGAAAACAAGAGGCAACGACACCCTGGTCGATAATCCTCTCGGTATGGTTCGCCAAACCCAGCACCCCAACTAGCCCTGGCGCAAATCACCCCAATCAGGAATCCCGGAGATAGATGGCTCATGGGATGTCATTGACGAAATCTTTCAAAGCCCGAGCTTCCGAGGCCTCACTTGGGACTCGGGAGGAGGATGGCCAATTCACGTCCCCAAGTTCCACCAGTTCCACCACCGACAACAACCGTGACACCTCAATCCAGGAACCTGGGAATCCTCCTTCACCATATCCACCCTGCAACCTGCACCTTGCAACCCTGCGCCTGCATCTTGCGCCTAGCCACCGCGCTCTGCTCGAGGCTTGCATATTATTTGTCCGCCTCACTTGAGACAAAACCTCACATCAAATGTGCCTGTCCTGTCCTGTGCTCTGCCTGTCCCGTCTGATCCGTAACCCCAGCTTGCCCAACTCCAGGAGAAGATGTTCTCCATCAGCTGCGCAGGCAAGGTAAAACCCCTAACAAGCTGGAGAATGATAATCCAGCCTACACGGTACAGGCTCATCAACCCACGCTTCAGGTTCGCCGAACCGCATTGGTAATCCAACATCCCAATATCCTGCTTTTTCTGACCGAACCTCCGTCATTCCTACCTCCCCCACCTGTTCAGCCCTACGTTGGCTAAGCTGACCACTCACCAGAGACATCAAGACAGCCTCCCCCCCTCCCTCCCTCCTGTATCCGTCCCAAGAAAAATCCAAGACAAGGAAACGAAACAAATTCCGCTAGCTCCCTGCACGAAGCCGATTGATTGGGACTAGGTCCATTCTATTGTCCAGGCGAGGCTGACTTTCGGGCAAGGGGGTAACCTAGAGGGGTGGAACGCGGAGGGGTTTACCTTGTTGATGGTCACGAGTGAATTAGATATGTGTGCCATTTTTAGGCATATGCAGGCAAAGTGAACATCACGAACCATCACGTCACTGATTCTCGTCACCTGCGATATTGGCTTGAACGTGTCTTCGATAGCTAAGTCTCGCTGGACATATCACCATCAGGATATCGCTAGACAGACAAGACGCATGAGAAAGGGAAGACCAAACGATGTACACTACTCGAGACATGAACAAAAAAAAAAAAGACGCAAGAAAAGATTGGTATACATCGACTTGGATAGATCACCGGGCAATGCAACTGCAGCAATAACCATTCGATCTGCATCATCGCTCCTCCAAGCAAGCAACCTCCCCCTCGTTTCCAAGGGTGCGCAAAGTTCCCCGAAAAGCACAAAAAAAAAAAAAAAGAGACCGCCCTAGGCCTCAAAAAGCCCCCAAAACTCCTCTTCTTGGACCGTCAGCATCTGCTGTACGCCTCGCCAAGGTAGAATTTGCCTTGGTCACGAGGCAAAGCAAGGTATACATTCCCCAATCCCCGCTCATGAGTCTCCACCACCGACAAATGCAAGACCGATGCCGGTGAAGAATGCCGCGGCGACCCAGGCGCCGGAGTAAACAGTCGCACCATACGACTCGACACCGTTGACAGTCATGAAGGTCTGCAGATAGGTGTTGACCCCCGTGACGACCATGGCGACAAAGGTTCGCAGGATGACAACCTTTGCCCGGGTTGTGTAGCCCCAAATGTTCCACGCCAGAGTCTCGCCAAGCGTGGCCGTCGCAGGGTCAAATTGTGCGAGCTTCTCGTCCTCGGAGGTCTCGCCAGTCGCGACGAAGGGGGTGAAGATGAAGGACTTTGCCGCAACACCAAACGCAACTGTCACGGGCAATGTAGCCAAAAAGTTGGTGGTGTAGGCAGGTGCAAGGCTCGGCAGCCCCTGGAAGTAGACCACGAGGGCGGTGGGCAGGTAGGTCTTGTAAGCAGTGAACAGGGTGAGGCTGTAGATGGCTGCCGACAGGATAGTGGTGTAGATCTGGATCGGGATGTCGGTGAGGATCTCTCGGTTGGCGACGTTCTTAGCGCCGGCGTGCGCGCCCGACAAAGGCCTCAGAAGCTGGAAGGGCAGGAAGGTGGACAGCATCTCAATGCCCAGAGCCGAGATGGCGGTGGCGGTGCTGATGTTGTAGAAGGTAGCGATAAGGTAGACCTAGATGCAGAATGCATGTTAGCAAAAAGCTGCAGTTGACTGACCCAAGCCTGGTGTCATCATCATTCCTCGTCGGAGCAAAACGTACCGGCGGGCCATGCGCGAGTAGGTTGAGCGCAGCGAGATCATAGCTGTCAAAGTTACCGAACCAGCCAAGGGCAAGCTCGAATCTACACGAAGACGCGATTGTCAGCAAAAACGCCATTTCCTGTACAGTCCTCGAGCGATCCTCTTTGAAAGATCACCCCGGAATTCACAAAGCAACTCACATGCGCCATCCAGCCAAAGTCGCAACCTCGCCCCAGGTATCCAAGCTCTTTGAAATCCCCGCCAACTCCCCACGGCTCCACTCGCTGAGAAAGCTGTAGCACAGACTTGAGATGCTAAAGCTCAAGACCGTGACGAGGGGGAACTGCAGCGCCTTTGGCAGGTGCGATCGCTGCTTCCGCGGGTGCTGGTGATCCCGATCCCTCTCGCTGATCTGGAGGGCCTCTGTCTCTTTCGCTGCCGCCACCTCTGTCGCGTCGTTGACAACAGCCAGTGCCTCGACCGTGCCGTCAGGTGCGGTGTCGAGCCGCTCGAGGTGGCTCGCGATAGGCTCGATCGCGTTGGACGTCGTCTCGTCGACCTCGGGCTCCTCGACGGGGCGCGAGGCCTCTCTTCTGCGTCTTAACGTAGGCATCTTGCGTGTGCTGTGCTTGGGCGTGTGAGTATTGATGGAAGAAGCAACGTGTCTTGTTGTTCGTAGTTGAGAACCTTGAAATCGGAATTGGCGATGCGCTACCTGCAGATGTGCGAGAGGGGTAGAGCTAGAAAAAAAAGAGTGAGGGCAGCGAGGCTGTAGGAGAAATGAGTAGTAGCAGCAGCAGCAGCCGTTTGCGATGTGCGGTTTGCGACACGATGAGATCAAGCTGGGCAAAGAGGAAAGAAAATGTGAGACCTGTACGTTTTTTCCGCCCCGGGGCAGCTGTTGTGGACAGTGGCCTATGATGCCGAGTGGAGAAAGAAGCTGTCTGGACGGGTAAAGGTGACGCCGCTGGGGTAACAGCAGCTCATAGAAGGTGGTGAGGTAAGCTGTGTGGTCCGACAGTGGGCAAAATCAACCGAAGGAGCCACCAAGAGGTCCTCCTGCCTCGAGTCCTCCTACCTTCCTCAGTTCCTTCCCCACACCGCCGGACACCAAAACGACTGCTGCCGTGCCTCAGCAGCCCGCCCAGTAAACGGGAAAACTCCACTGTGAGCGGGCTCCCAAGGATGGGTATTTTCTACTGGCTCCGTCCATGATCCGTAATTGCAGACTTTTTCTTGCATCAATTTTTTTCCCTTTCTTATGTTTTCACCTTTCTCTCCGATGCAAATTTCTCCATCATCCCCTTCCGCTCTAGAAATATTTAATACATGCAAACCCCTCCCAAGTTTTCCAAATTTTGGGAGGCTGCTTGCTATCTGTACCTTGTCAAAAATTGGCCTTGCTCCAACCTATCACCTTGCCTTTGCCTCCCTGTTTGCTCTGCTTGGTGTCTGTCTTGTCTGTGTGATCTTCAAAACTTGATGAGCTCACATGCAAATCTTCGCCTTTCGGGAGCAAAGCTCCGGGTGTGCCTGGTTAAGGTTGCTGCTGGCGTTCCAACACACCAACCATCTCCCAGCTTGTCTCGCCAATCCAGCCATCATCGTTGGTAAACATTAGCCACGCTCCAAGCCCAAGTATCTCGTCGCCATCAATACATTGAGTCTTATTGTTCATTCAGACAAGGGGCGATACAAGTCACCAGCGGCAAATATCAACCAGTCTTTTGAACTTTTTAATCTTTTTCATTTTAATTTCGTTATGCTGGCTTCATACCGAACACGGAGCGTCGCGGCCAATCTTGGGCATCGCACTCGTTTGTCTCGTCATGACCATCAGCGTGATAGCTTTGGGCGTTCGCTCGACGCCCTATCCGTCTCTCACTTTAACCTCGTGGAGATGCAATCTCGATCACATCCTATCGACCTGCCTTGCTTGGACAGACCATGATGCAAGATCGGGCCCTCCACTCCTTGGTGCTGAGAGATCGGCGGCGGAGACAGAACCACCTCATTTACAAGGTTTAGTATATGGTGGTACAAAAGAAACACATCCTCCCCTCACTTTCCCTCTTCGTTATGTACTCATATCCTCAGATATCGTCGGCATCAATCGTGGAACGGGGTTTCGCTATTCCTCCATACGGCCGAAGACGCCGTCGTCATCTTCGTCGCTTCGAGATCGAGATCGGCTGTCAAAGTCATCATCGTCCATCACGCTGTCGCTATCTTCCATCTTGACAACAGAGCCGCGGACCTCGCCTCGTGTGAAGCTCTCTGGCTGCCTGCTAGGGAAGCTGTTCAGAAATCCGGCACTGAAACCTGCGCTGAATCCAGCACTCGAGAAGGATGCCGCTTGATCAAGATATTGCGCCGGTAGCGGAGGCACGGGAGGGGCGTCTGCTGGAAGCTGCACTGTTCTTCCGTTGTTGCTGTTGAAGCTGCAACTCAGAAGCTCAACCGCGGCTGCCAAATCCTGATCTTCTTGCCCGGTGGCATTTCTTCCTGACGACGGCGGTCGTTGGTCCTGGCTGGTTTGACGGAAGTGTGAAGAGAATCCTGATCTACGGGGCATGCTGCCTGTCACGAGAGGATTGATGGAAGGCGCCGACTGGTATGATCGACCGAACCCACTTCCGGATCCATAACGCTTCGCGAACGAACGATCCGACGACGAGAATCCCTCCAATTGAGGGGGTGGGGTGGTATCGGCAGAGCTGTGTCGCTCGTCTGAATATCCAGAAGCAGCGGGAGAAGTCGACTCTTCTTGGTCACTAGGGAAGTCCTTGGCGGAATCCGGGGGCGTCGCCGCATCACCCTCTTCCTTGTGGTTCATGGTCAACAAGACAGAGGCAGCCTCGAGGAGCTGGACTTGCTGATGCTTAGAAATAAGCAGCTTGGAAGTCAAGGACCACTCGGGAGTGTGTTCCCACCTGAACAGAAATGAGTCAACAAACTGCCCGACTAGTTCTGATACGGGGAACCCAGCATGCAAGTCTCGAAACCCGGACTACAATATTTGGAATGAAAAAAGGGGATCGGGGAAGGGGAAGGGAAACGAACAAATGCTTGGTCAGGCAACTGCTGTGCTTGTATCCCTTTCCGCAGGTCTCGCACTTGAGCTCGATACGGTTGAACTTTCTGCCCTCTTTTACGAGAGGCTGACCATCACTGGCGCGACGAATACGAGCCTTCTGAGCGTTATCATCGCCTTCATCGGCTGACCCGTTCATTGGATCATCCTCAATGGCGCTCTCGTGGATTTCTGTCTTGCCGTCCAAGAGGAATTTATGCGTCGGCAGACTCGCTGGGGGCGAGGGAAGACTCCCGATGATTGCGGCGCGGGCTGCGGCGCTCTTCGATGCCGTGTTCCTACGAGAGCTGACGGCAATGGGCGTGACCTTATCGCCGCCCACTTCCTTGATTGCCGCTGCCATGGCCGCTGCGTTCGCGGCGGTGTTTGTCATGGACTTGCGGCGAGTCACACGGTGGTTGGCATTGAGAGCGCCGCTCAAGATGGAGTGGGAGTTGGTACGGGAGTGGGATTGTCGTGTGGTAAGTCCGGAGGAAGCAGTTGATAGTGAAGGACGGTGTTGGTTCAATGGCCTTGTGGTCTGCTGTATTTCCTAAAAGAGGACGAAGTGATCAGCAAAACTGGGTTGAGATGCGTGTTGGGAGCGAGCTAAGCAGGGCAGGGCATGGGGTGGAATCCCGATTCCGGGCATACCTTTGAAGAGGCCATTGCCAACTGCCGATGCTAATCAGGTTCGACAACGAGTGTCGAACACTTTGTCCCTGGCTAGAGTATCGTGGAAGTGTAGTGATCTGTAGACGTGGTGGTATCGTGTGTTGTTGTTCGACGGTGGTAGGCAGATGGATAGGTAGAAAGTGAGTCGCAAAGACAAGCCTCCGGGCGAGAAATAATATTATTTTGGGGAGGAGCAGCAATTCGGCAGGGGTGTGTCTGTGGGCGGGTGTACCTAGTAGCTCCGAGCTGGACCAGCCGACAGCATGTGGTGAGTGTGGTGGTGGTGGTGGTGGTGTTGAACGGTCAGGATGCCTTGGGGTTAGTCGACTGATGATCAACAGGGCTGTCGAGGTCCAGGCCGGATTCAACTTTTTTTTACCCTTCCGCTTGAATGCTGTGCTTTGAATCGAGGTGTAGCTGAAGTGAGAAAGAAAAAGTTGTGGGCTCGAGACAGAGTGCGTTTGGAAGAGGATCCAAAAGTCCAGCAATGGGCGAAACAGTCCAGACGGTCCTTTCCAACAAGTTGCCAGAAAGAAATGGAAGAGAAGCGCTGGTCGGGGACGAGCATCAGCCTTCATTGGTCGTATTGCACCACCAGATCGCTAGGATGAAGGAGCCAGAAGGAGGAGGGAGGGGAGGGGCAGGAGACCGTACCGCAGCAGGAAGTCCAGGACCAGACCAGACCAGACCAGACTCACTCACACACTCCCCCTCCCACCTTCAACTCACAGAGCGCAGAGAGCGACGACGCTGGGCGGCGGGAAAGAAGGAGAAAGCGGCAGAGGAGAGAAAGAAGAGAGGGCGGGTGGGGCTAGGTGTGTGCCGAGAGAAAGGGGGCGTAGGTTTTGGCGTTGGAAGTGAGGGTGAGGGCGGCTGGGCGAGGGAAGGTGACTGGTTGGCTGGCTGGCCCTCTCTCTCTTTCTCTCTCTCTCTCTCCCTCTCCGTCTCTGTTGTATCTTTCCACCTTCACTCTCTCTTGTCCCCTTCCCCGTGTCCCACAGTGTGCAACCGGGCCAAGATATGCTGGTATGTACCTCTCAGGTGGTGGGAGGTGGAAGTGGACATGACCGTGAGCGCAGCGGACGGGCGCCAGGAACAAGGAGCATGGAGCATGGCCCGTGGTCGTCCTTTGGCAATGGGCGAGCGATGGTCGGCCTCCCGAGCGATGGACGTGTCCGTAAGGCGCCGGTGCGGCGGGGAAAGGTCACTGGGGGAGGGGTGAACATAACCCATGGATCCATCCCAGTAACCCATAACCCTCTCTTCGTCCCAGAGCCCAGACCCATTGATGGCCAGGGCCGATAGCGTGCTTGAGCTGCACATTCGTAAATAGCAATTTTATGTATGGCACTTTTATTCTCGATTCTCGAGTGCTCGCAGGCGCTGTTGCTGTTGCCGCTCGTCGGTTGTTCTCGTTGCTCTGAACTTGGATGATCCGGATCCTTGAAACAGGCGCATACATGACGATATACGGTGGAGGTGTGTGATATGGGAGTAATTCTGCCCCGGGATCTATGCCAGACGACTAAGCCAACAAGAGAGACGCTCAAAGAAACGCGGCCTTTGTTGGTAAACGCCTCGTCCGTACGGAGCACACCAACACAGGTGGACTCGTGCCTTGGTCCCTAGCTGGGCCAGGGTGGCTTAGTTTGGCTCGAGTGCCTAATTATTGCTCTGATTGTCTGGTTCCCTTGATCCCGTACGAATACTTTGTAGGTAGTCGTCTGAAGATTTGTCGGGACCTTGCCAGTCTGGTGATCGCCAAATCTTTTTTTTCTGCTTCTCTTCTTCGGAGTTCTCTGTTCGCGAGGTAACGATGTGGAATGATTGAGACAACAAGGCTCCAATGAGTTGTAAAGAATGTCGTGTCTTGGTCGGAAGCGAGAGGTCTATCGACTGCAAGTGGCATGTTTCGGCGGGTTGCCAGGTTCAGAGTTGCGTCGCACCCCACGACAGCTCTACCTTACTCCCCTAACGTGGAGACTCCATAGAGGCAGGCGGGAGGACAGGCGACTGCTCCCGGGCCATAGAGCTGGAGCTGTGAACATCAGGTTGGGGCGTTGGAGCATAGGGCGGAGAGAGAGAGACAGACAGACAGGGAGCATTGGCCGCCTCTGGTGTCGTTTAACTGGAGAAGGTTGTTTCCATCGGATCAGGAACGGAAGTTCGCACGCGGGGGGGAAGGCAGTAAGTAGTAGCTTCGCATTGCTATGCTAGGTCATGCCAAAGTTGTGTTGTGTGAGCTTCCAAGTTATGAGCTGTGCGCAATGCGCTATGCGTTGGTCGAATGAGCGAGACTGTGAGGGGGTTGTCAACGGCAGAAACCCAAGCTTGGGGAACACTGCGCGAGAACCTTAGTACATGATACTCCGGAGCGAGTCCCCATGGTAAGCCGCAAAAGTGGGAAGAAGCAGGCCAGGTAAGGCAGGCATTGCGCAAAAAGGCATGGGAAAGATGTCTTATTGAAACCCGGGTGGATGCCTCCTAGTGTTTCTGCAATTGCCGACCTGTGTGCCTTGACTGTGATTTGGCACTTTGATTGAGGGGAGTTTGAGTACTCTGTGCTTCACAACCGTTGTTTCGATTTCTTCTTTCTTCGAACAACCGGCGTTGCCATAAACCTGTTGTTTCTTCATCGGAGCTGCATGCTAGTCGGCGCAGAGAAGCGCGAGTAGCAAGGAACTTCGAGGAATAGCTAGTAAGTACAGTTACATACAAGGACGAGGGAAAAGAAACGATGAAGAACAAAAATAAAGAAATCCCCGAAGGACGGTTCTGCTGATCGTTGATCACACGGAAGCCAAGCAGGAGACAGCTCTTCGACGGCGTTGTTGGGTTGACAAGTCGTTGGGTGCGGGCAGCGAGGCAGGTACAACTTCCTTCATGTTGGTGCTGGGAAACAACGCAGGTACACAGTGCAGACCCGGTTTGACCTTAGGTAAGCCCCCCCCCCCCCTGGCCCCGGGCGAGGTACGTATCTCTGCATCTTCTCTTTAGACAGTGATACTTCACCACACACTGTAGAACCGCCTGCACAATTCTGTGACAAATACACAGTGGGGACAGTGCCCTGGTCAGTCACGTTCCTGGGGAAAGCCCCAATCCGTCCGTATCTCAACCAGTGACGTAGTTTGCTCCGAGCGCGGAACAAGCATGAGTTGAATTCTTTGTCAACTCAGGGGCAACAGCTGCGGCTTCGATCCGTAAAGAATGTAAAGGACCACGGCCAAAGCAGATGGGAAACGACAGGCAGAACATCGGACAAACAAAACCCTACACCGTGCCGTTCAAGCTCTCGTGTCCGTTTCGGAGACGTGCTACGACCATCAACGGATTGCGACGATGGAGAGCCACCACCACTACGGTCTACTTTACCACACACAGTAAGTTGACGATAACACCACCCCGTCCCCTGTCCACCTCCCCCTCCCCCTCTCGCACTCCTTGTCCTCTTCAATTTTGCTCCACATTAACCAGACACCCCAGCGAAACGTCCTCCCAATCATCCGCGCCTGAGCCGGACATCACTACCATACGCCTGGGGCTTCCCCACCACCAGCTTACCTCCTCCACCACCTTCTGACCAAATACAGGCCCCCTCCTAGTGACCACTAATCACAGGACTCGTCCACTGAGACGGACGGTCTCCCTGGCCTGAAGTTGACCGAGGCGGCGTGAGAGCAACGCGAACCCGATCAAACAGCTTTTCCTTTACGGCCCGGCCTACTGCGCTTTTCGCAGCACGGAACCGTCAGTTGCCCCCTCGCCGTCGGCCGTCTCTTACAATAGACTCGCTCTCTTTATCTTCCGCTGACCGGCAATCCGCTGGAATCTGATAGAGCCCAGCTGTTGACCAGGATATCGGTCAGACGGTCAGTCCTGGGCCCGGCCTCGTCTCCGTCTCCCTCACGCCGTGCTAGGGGGGCCGCCATTTCAATTCGGGACGGTCAGCTGCCCCCTCCCTCCTTCATCGGGCGCCATGCGGGCTTCTGCTCTGGGCAAGTCGGGTGGATTCTCGTGCCTCTGGCGGAACGTCGTCGTCCACCCCGTAATTATTGCGCTCCCCGACGCAGACCGTCGCTTATGCTGCCTCCTCTTGCTCTGACCGGCCAGAATGGGATGCCTTTGCCACTTGACGCTATTGCCTACGCAGTAGTTGCCATTGCTCAGCCTGGGCTATTGGTAACGCAGTCTAGAGATCGTCAGCGGAGTTGTCCTCCAACATCAATGTACTCGTCAATGTCCGGAGATGGACAAGCCACACCGCACGCGAGAAAGACACGATGCACGCTCTGCCCGAATCTTGGTTACAGCCAACCTCGCCTTCCTACTGTATTACCTATCTTCAGCATGCAACTAGTACGTCACTGGGCGCAGCTTTTCAAGTTTAGGCCTGGGTGATCAGAGTTTCAGTTGCCAAAAGTGACGCTTTGAACGCTTGCAAAATGTCTTCTCGGTTTCTGCCGTTGGTACCTATGTCTTCGGTGATTTCCCAACGTCGACGAGCCGCTCCTGTCTCGGGAACAACAGAACGCGACCATTTTCTTGTGCCATCAATCTGGGCTCTGGGATCCTCCGTAACGCCAGGCTGGCTATGTGCTTCTAGGCCAGCCACCCGCCTCCTCTTCTGCTTCACATCTTGATTCTTTGATAGTCTCAAACCATTACACCGGTTTTTACGCCCGTTACCATTCAGGGTGGCCAACTGGACGGGATCGACTGCAACCAGTGTCTCAGGGAATAGAGAACACAATTAGTGAGGCTTGCTCTTTGGAATTGGACGTCACTGAAAGTTGGCCAAAACCGATGCCAAGTTGCTTGAGAGCTCAACTCTTGAAAGCAACATGCGGGAGTTTGCTTCTTGTACGTAAGGCTCTCGGAAACATTGGTCACGTTGTTGTTCCGCTGAGAGAACTAGAGATGGAAGAAACATTGTTCAACAGCCCAACCAATAATCGACGGCAGCTAACAACGTTGTGTAACCCATGCAAGATGACTTTCAACCAGATTGGGGAGGCATAGTCCGGAATCTACAACAAACGCAGTACACACTATGGGGACACCATGCTGGCTGTCAACTGAAGAGGACAACTGTTCATCGTCGCATTTCGACGTCGACTTCATCCGCGTCTGATTAACGCAAGAAGTCGTGCCCTATACCCTTGATCCGTGATCGACAAAGGGTTCCCACAAGACGGCCAGGTACAGCCAAGCATTCTCCCAACATTGTCCCTCGACAAATCATAGGATTCAAGCGCATCGGCGCACACTCCGATTACTCCGTATTTTTTTTTTCCAGACTCTGAAGCTGGTTTGCGCAGAACAAAAACACACTAAGGGCAACGCCCCAATGGCAACTCCACCGCGAAACTGTCAACGTGTTGTCGATCGCCAACTTTATCACACTTCGGCCTTTCACTGTTACAGGGTTGTCCTAGCATATCGAGCGGGTTGAAAGGGAGCCACCGGGCCAAATCGTCGATTGCTCCCAAAACTTCAGCAGCACGGCGGTAGGGCAGTTGAGACAAAGTGTGCCAGGGTCCTGCCCTGTTCCATTGCAGCTGCACCCCTCACTCTCCGAACAGTGCCATGCCATCCCGAAGCTGGTTTCTCCATGCATAAAAGCTCTCCCATCGAGGCAACAGCCCCCGCCGATCGTCGCCGGCCGCACAATTTCACAAAACGGTTGTGCCGGCGGACTCTCTGGAAAGGCGCAACCCTGCACGCGAGGGAGATAAGGTTTACCAGGTGAGGTGACAGCTTCGCGGCCGACCTCGCGCCTTGGAAGAATCGAGACACGGAACAAGCAGATGCCTGTTCTCACGGGTCATAGGACTGAGCGCAAAAAGGACAGAGTTGCGCTGCGCCCCATCTTACGGTCTTAGGGTCTTACGTGAGTACCGTAGAAACTCGAGCAACTCGAACTTGCGCTAGCCCGTGCCAGCCCTGCTAGCGGCCCACACTAAGCCCTTTCGAGGGATCAGTTTTATCCGATTATATAATCGACTAAACCGTATACGGAAGGCGGTAAGTGATTATTTTCCATTTTTTACTCCTACCCAACTGCCCACTTCCACCGATTACATCACCGATTTGACCACCAATTATACTGTCAATTATACCTCCAATTACACCTCCACCACGGGCCTCGTCGACGTGCCCACGATGCCCTCACGACGGGCCCTTGCCGAGAAGGATTCGAATACGGCAAAAGTGCCAATTACACCTCCAGCAGCTAAGCGCCGCGGGCCTGCTCCTACCCCCATCAAAGACCGGAAATATACACCGCGAAGTGGCCCAATCAAGCGCCGCCAGCACCACTATACCCACGATACCAAAGTCAACGTCCTGATGTTTTTAGAGCATCACCGCGTGAGGAAGCTCGACGAAGAGTCGATTTGCCCCCCGAGGCTGCGCCAGGGCGAGACCGAGCTCCCAGGGATATACAGACGTCCCACATACCAGGAAGCCGCAGATTGGTTCAAAGTCCCTCGAAGCACGGTTATCTCCTGGTATCAGAACCGCGAGTCAATCGTCAATCGGTCCTCCAACTACGCCTACCACCCTCAGTGGCCAGAGCTCGAGACAGCGCTATACGGCGCCTTCCGCCAGCGACGAAGTGAGGGAAAGCTCGTTAGTACCAGTTGGTTCAAAAGGACCGCTAAGCGGATTTTCGCCCAGCAGAACCCGAACAGCAAACATCTTTTTATTTTTTCCCCCGGTTGGTTTCGTGGCTTCCAGAATCGTATGAGAATTACCCGACGTCGACTTACCAAACAGGCAACGAAGTTACCCACTGAGTACTTCAAAGTTGTCAACAGCTTTCTTTCCTTTATCCGACGAGTTAATCAAATGGCCCTGGCTAAGGTGAAGCGGTCTAACGTCGGAGATTTACTCGGAAGTCCAGCCCGTCGATTTCCTAACTCGCGAATTCTCAACCTCGACGAGACCCCAGTTCCTTTCGAATACCTAGACGGTTACACATACGACGACGTCGGGGCCAAAACCGTGGCTGGCAAGAGCGACCGCAGCGGTTGGGGCAAGCGGCAGGCCACATTAATACTCTACATCTTCGCCGACGGCATACAACGAATTAAACCGAAAATAATATTCCACGGCAAGCCCGCAGAGGAAGGGGGTCAATTATGGAAAAAAGAGGGCCTATTATACGCAGAAGGAGTGACAGTTGAGTTCAACAAGACTGCCTACAACAATGAGTACTTGTTCAAAAGATGGATTGAAGAGGAATTGGTAGCGCTGACTAAGGGAGACGAGTACCTATTGGTAATGGATGTCGCTTCCTTCCATAAGACAGATTCCATCCTTGCGCTATTACGTCAGCACCACATCACACCCTGCCTCATACCGCCAGGGACCACTTCCCTCCTCCAACCTCTCGATACCGCAGTCAATAAGCCCTTCAAGCAGTGGCTTTCAGAAGCAACCGACGCTTACGTACTCGACGAGGAAGAAAAAGCGCTGAATAAGCAGGAGGAGCTCAAGTGGGAGACGGGTATGAAGAGAATAATGGTCACCAAAACAGTCGAGACGGCAGCCGCTAAATTGGCCCACGAGAAGGGCTCAATGGTCAGCCAGGCCTTCCTGCAGTGCGGAATATCTATTCGGCCCGATGGCAGCCAGGTCGACGAGATCCGGATCAAAGACGTGCCCGCCGAGGCCATCGATTACACTGGGTGGGAGCTCTTCGACGTAGAAGCCCACATTGAGCAGGAGACGCTGCAAGAGGAGATTCCAGACTTCGCTGTTCTGAACGACGGGTTAGAGTACATTTTCACAGCAGAGGAAGTCCGTGATGGCATCAATGGGCAGTTCGTCGACCCGACAGTCCAACCGCCGTATGAATAGGGGCCCGTTGGAGGCAGTGGGCCAGGGGACAGTCAGGGGCTCGGTTGCTTACGTACGACTGCTTCCAATTGACACTTTTGCCCTTTTTGCCAATTCGACGAGAAAAGCTCAAAACCGACGAGAAAGCCAAAATAATTATTGAATTATATCAATTGTGGGTCCGGCCTCGACGGCGAGCTCTCATTGGTCAGATCGATCGAAATGTTAACCTACGCCAAAAATAGGTGGCGGCCGCATTTAACCACTTTAGGCAGTATTACGATTCTGCCATAGCGCTAGCAGGGCTGGCACGGGCTAGCGCAAGTTCGAGTTGCTCGAGTTTCTACGGTATGGGATTTCACCTTTTCCCTATCCTTCCACCAAGATACGGATGCCTAGGATTCATCACATCAGCTCCTCTAGGAAACGGTCCAGCATGTTATCTGCTACGTTGTCATCCCCGCGCCGTCGTGACGAGAACAGAAGAACAGCGGAGACACTTGTGGATGCCACTTTCACAAACGGACTAGGATGATCAGCGCGTCTGGCCAGCTCGCCCCTCTTGCCGCAGCTGCACATCACCCCTCCAGTCTCCGTCGGATGCGTGTCGCTATCAGAAACCCTGTCTGCGAGAGTGGATACTATACAGGTAGGTACACTTTCGTACTGTCAAGTATCTCTTGACAAACACCTAGATGGGGGGCTCGTTATCATTGGGAATAAGAATGGAGGGCGCCCACGACAGCCCCAACCAAAGGGCTCGCGGGTTTGCTTTTACCAGTCTGATTCCCAGCGTACCTGCGTCAGAGAAGGCATTCCACGTGGAATGATGCTATTTCCTTGGTTTGGACACTCTTTTCTCTTTGTATGAATAGAGAGCGCCAAACCGTACGGAAGGTTCATCGGGGATCGGGAGAAGGTTTTTGGTGTTGCCGCTCCCGTGCGTTCCGCTCCCCCTTCACATAAAGAGACTGGAAAGAGAGGGGTTGGACCCTTAGATTGCCTAAGGTAGTAGAGCTCATCACGAGAGCTGCAATGGGAAAGTCTCGCAGCAGCCACCTTCGGGGATAGCTGTCAGCTTTGGATTTTGTAAAGCACTCGTCTCAGTCCGGCGATGATGATGCGTCAAAGGTGTTTTCCCTAAGGCGTTGCTATTGTTGAAGACTGAAAAGTCATGGGTCCTGGTCGACGTGCCTGTCGATCTCTCTCTGAATCTGCCCGAAGCCGAGCAGAATTATCCCTTGACAGCAGCACATGGAAGATCCAGGATGAGTGAAGGGCAGGACGTGTCCGGATGCAGCGATCGACAAGCGAGTGCTGCGTTACGTGAGCCTTTCTATGCCCCTTGTTGAGCCGCACGCGTTGTGTCCGAGGGAACATATTGCCAGAAAGGGAGCCATACGAGATACATTCAGCCCATGCTCCTGAAGACTCGGGGCAACCTGCGCACAGCAACCTGGCGGTCAGGAATGTCTGTTGTCGATAGACTGGAATGATTCTGTCCCTCAGAAGCCCGACTGCGGACACCGATAAAGTGGTGTTGGGACCCATCCCACGCAGCTTTGATTAACCCCGCGGCGCCACACTATGCAAGTGGCTAGCCGATAGGGAGTGCCAATTACACCAAAACTGAACGTCACTTTTTCTTATTGAACCAATTGCCCAGCGATACCAGGCAGCATTTTTGATCTCCTTTTCACATTTCCGTCTTGTTCCATTCACGTTTTTGACTGTTTCGTACCCGTTGTTCCGCCTTAGTCGACTCACAAATAGCTCGCATTGTCTGTATTATCCAGACAGACCTAGCCATAACACAAAATCCATCTCGTCTGCAGCGTCAAACTCCAGGACCCCTGAGCGACGACCACCATGTCCGACGTATTCCGTAAAGTAGGGAGAGGAGGCTCAGGGAACTTCTTCTCGAAAAAGGACGTGGACAATGCCGAGAGGGCGAACCCAGAGGTAATGCGCAAGATTGGACCGACCTTCTCAGAGGAACGCTTGGCTGACTGACAATGCCCACGACAACAGGACATCGAAGCCCAAAAGTCAACCGACGTCGCCGCTTCCTCAACATCACCGACCTCGAGCGGGTACGTGCGCGCTGGACGAGGAGGTTCGGGCAACTACGTAGACCCGACCTCTTTGCCCGGCACCAAACAACAAGAGGAGCTCGCGAGCAAGACACAGGCGGCAGTGAATGCTAGCATTGCGCGGTCGGCGGCGAGGGGCGCTTCTGGCCGCGGCGGCGCCGGCAATTATACGGGTAGCGTCCCTGGTGCTGAGACGACCGAGGAGGTGAAGCGCAAGGAGGCACTCGAGAAGAAGATTATTGAGGATGTCGAGGCTGGTCTGCCCATGCCGCCCAAGGCTTTTCACCACACTACCAAGAAGGAAGAGGAGGGTGCTTGAAACGTGCTTGGAACCATAACACCCGGACTGGTGTGTACGGTACCACGGCATGCTCCTGCCGTGAATGGGATTGAGGGATACCTGGAGTTGGGGGGTTTCGTTTGTATAACATCTCAAAAGGCATTGATACCCGCAACGCTCATCTTGAGCGGTTTCACTTGCATGTTTTGAAGGCATGTAGGAGATTTGACAGTTTGTAAGCCTGCATTCGCTATGTCTAGTTTGCTCGCTCCTTTTGTGAAAAAGAGGGCGCGGCAACAACATGATGGCGCGCGTTCTGTTAGCATGCCGTTGATTCACTCCAGACAATGTCCGATACCCTCGAGAATGCGGGGTACATCCGGAAGACTATCCCAGACGACACGGATCGAGAGGATACGGCATCCACGAGGCGGGAGGAAAGGTGGCGACTGAGATGACGGAGGAACCGATCTGGATCAATCTGAACCTTGAATAACTTTTTGTGGTATTCCTTCTCAGAGCCACCAAACGCCGTCGATGCTAAATCCCCCTTTTGTATCCCTGAACGCCCGTATATAAAAAAAGCATAGCCCCCCAAAACCAACTCTTGTCTCCGCAGAAGGAGAGCGGAGAGAGAAGAGAGAGAGGTCCATTCGATTAGCATTTTGTTCTTTCTTTCTCTTCGTCCGTTTTGTTGGCTTTTTGTTTTTTCTCGTCTTCTCCTTTCCCTCGATGGGGGGAAGGGAACGCCTCCCTCCTCTCCTTTTGGTCGGTTCGTTAAAAGAAAAGGACGTGACAAAAGAACGTCCCTCGTCGTCGTCGTCGTCGTCACTCTCAATCCTCCATGTCGACATCGCCGTCCTCGTCATCATCATCCTCCTCCGCATCCTCATCGTCCCACTCGCCATCGTCCTCCTGCATGACGCCGCCCTCGCGCTCCTCGACAATGTCGCCGTCGACAGTGACCCGCTGGCGAATCTTCTCGCGACCAAACACCTTGCCGGCCTTGCTCTTGGCCAAGCGGCCCTCGGCCTCGAGCGCCGCAATCTCCTCCTCGGTGGCGCCCTCGGCGGCGAGCCTCTTCTTCTCGGAGCCGCGCATACGGGGAAGCAGGTGCTCGTTCTCGGCGACGAGCTTGCGAGCGGCGGCGATCTCGCGCTCGCGCTTGCCTTGCATGCGCTTCTTGTAGAAGACGCGCTCGCGGCGGGACCGGATCTCGGAGACGCGCTCCATGGCTTTGAGCGTCTTGGCGACGAGGTCGCGGTCGTAGCGGACAGGGACGTTGCGCCGCGCGCCGAACTGGAGGGTGCTGTCGACCGTCATCTCCTTGTGCGCCGAGGCGCGGTAGGCCTTTGTCCACTTGAGCTTGCGGGGGTTACGCTTCATCTTGAACTGTAGTGCCAAGAGGCGGTTAGCCATTGGCCGATGGGAGGCGTGTTCGCAAAGTCCTTGAAGACAACTTAGAGACGTACGTTCTTGTGGCACTTGCTGCGGCAGAAGCGAAAGACCTTGGAGTCATTGCGGACAAAGGTGATGCCCTTGCTGGGGTAGGCAGGGCGACTGCAAAAGTAGCACGTCTCGATTCTAGAAGCATCATAAAGTTAGAAAGCCTGCAAACCAAAAGAATTGAAAGTAAACCATAAATCAATGGTTGACATGTAAGACAATGGAATACTAGACAAAAGCATACCTCATTGTGACGGCGTTGATACCTTCACGGGTATCACGGAACTAGTCACACGGTTGTTGGGTTGTTGGTGTTGGTTTCGACGACTCTTCCAAACACACACACACGGGGAGGGTTCAGAAGGCGGTGATCGAAGCCTCGCCCTCCAAAAGTTTTTTTAGAAATTTTTCTTCTGCCGCTCCGAGGCACCGCTTATCGATAGTGGTGGGGCTGGGGGGATGGAACTGACGGGGGGTGGTTCTTTGCTGTGCGATAAGATTGCAGCGGGATTGGTGGGACTCTTGGTCCTGCTGATATAAGCCAGCATCTGGGCTTCAATTGCTTGTCGGAACGGCCCAATAGGTCTTCCGAAAAACAGTTCAGCACGGACCATGACCGGCGCATCGCGGCTTGCTCTATGAGCGGCGGCGAATGTAGCCCCAAAAAAAAAAGCATTCTTCCGACTCCGAAGACCTTCTTCGCGATACCCCATCCGCATTTTTCCGCAGTCATCCACCATCTTCCAACGACTCACCGACGACACATAACACCGAAATTTTGGCGACAATGGCTTCTGTTCTTGCTATCGGAGGTGGCGCTGCCGTCGCAGCTTTCTTGGTACGCTCCACGAGACAAGCAAAAGCGCATTCCCTTTAAAACACGACTAACCCAAGAGTGTTTCCTACAGGGCCGAGCAGGTCTGGTCGCATGGCGCCGATCACGCGGCGGCGTGGGCGCGATGGGCAAGGCTTTCTACAAGGGCGGTTTCGAGCCCAAGATGAACAAGAAGGAGGCCTGTCTCATTCTGTCCCTTCAGTAAGCCGAACGAACCCCCGATACGTCAACCGGGCGAAAAACTTGGAACAACCGGTCAACCTGGAAAGGTCGGATGGAAGAAACAACGTCTAACATTATGTGTTCTCAGGGAGAGCGGCGTCACTCGTGACAAGATCCGCAAGCAGCATCGCACCTTGATGCTCCTGAACCATCCCGATCGAGGCGGTAGCCCGTACCTCGCGACCAAGGTCAACGAGGCCAAGGAGCTGCTCGAAAAGACAACATCCTGACACTAGCCGTCATTATTTCGGTTTCCGAAAATCTGGAATGTAACAACAAGCACGAACAACATACGAAGGAAAAAATAAGATGCCATGGTTCACTACGGATGGGCGGACGGGCGGGCTTCATCATGCCCAAGCCCGAAGCCTCGTAATGGAATGGTATTGTAATAACACATTGGTCGTTCTTCATAGCGGTGGCGTTTTATGGGCGACGATATGGACCTTTTTAGAGGGGTTCTTAAAAGAGGGGGTTTCGCGTATGGCCGGGCTAGGATGGTCTGGTCTTCTGGGTAATGGGGTCCCTGTAACATTATGTTTAATGGCATGAGGCCCTCTCGTCTCTCTTCTCTCCCATCTATCTATGATGTCATTGCATATATCTCCATTCTGTGAGCCATCTATGGAGGAGCTCCTCCAAGAGCGTAAGACGAGCAGGTTGAAAGCGAATGCAAGCATTCCGAGATGAGGAAACTAGCAGCGGATCGACCTAAATTGCCTTTGTTTGTCTAGTCAGATGTAATGCGAGATTGCTATCGCCAGGAAATATTGGATACCGGGCTGCTGCTTTGATTGTCGATGAGTTATTCGGGACTGAGCAAGTTCGTTGAATTGTCGTTGTGGTGTAAGAGAAGACTGAAGTTCTGCCATCTAGCTGTACTGCAAACCAGTTTCTGATCTCAATCGTATCGATGCATACACCCACCCATGACAAAAGCCAAAAAGCTGAAATGCTTTTACGGCTTTACCGCCAGATGCTTTCACCACTTCTAGTCAACTCACAGCATGATTTCGCCCTCAAAACACTTGACCTCGCAAACGCTCGGGCTGAGGCATGCTTGTTCATAATTACCCAGAAGCATCCCGCCCAGATAGCTTCAACCTCTTTCCTGCTTAAGATTTGATGGACTGCCGGATGCCCCAAAGTACATTTTCTCGGTAGGAAGACTTGATGTGATAGTTCTTGTTTCCAATCCGCTGACTGCAGTAAGTAGACGTGATAAGCTCTGAGATTTGTCTGCAAGGTCCTACCATGCCAGTCATCCTTTTCTCAGAGGCAACTCAGTCGCCAACGCATCGTTGAAGTATCGAGTCCTTCTCACTGAAGTAAAGTTGGTCTTTACATGACTCTCCACAGTTGAGAGCGTTCGACTTGGCAAAGACCCTCTCAGTAGTGACACGCTGACTTTCGAAGACCCACAAGCTCTCTCAATGCCTCTTTTCTGGCAGGAGATCGTGCATGTTCAAAGAGCACAAGTGAGATTCTCATCATCCCAAACAAAGCTGCTCCACGAGGAGCTGGAGTAGGTGCCGCCATTCTAAGCCACAGATAAAGGTGAAGGGTCTCCATGCCAATATTCATAGCAACAGCATTTGAATGGGCATAGCACTACGTTCCTGAGGGAACCTCCCACATCTAAGTTTTTCGGTTTTGCCGCATATATCTTGATCCCTCCATCTGGATCATTCTATAGTCCTACTGAGTATTCCATGTGGAGAAGCATCGTTCGGGAAGGTACCTCATCTCACTGCCTCTTTCTCTTTCTTCGTTCTCTCGTAGCCTTCTGCCTTTGGAAGGGAGCCTACGCTCAAAGATCTCTTCTTCTATCTCTGCCAAGTTCAACTCAGCCCTCGTCAACCCAGCTACTCCCATTAATCTCACTTTCACACGTGAGCCTCAGTTTTACACTCTTGACCAAAAGAATCCTTTCTGGCCAGTTCAAATTACTTCTTCCGTCTTTCGAAACTTCACCTACCAAACCTGTCTTACCATCTACATCCTACGGCATTCTTTACATTTCTGTACACTGACTCCACAATGGCCGTCACCCAGGCTGAACAGATTGAGCGTCTGTTCGGGGCCTTTGGCGATGAGATCTTCTTCGAGGAAGGAGCTTCACAAGAAGTGGAAGATGCCCCAGAGGCAATGATCCTGGACCCTCTCCTACTCGATCGCCAAGTTGCAGCCAGGAAAGCAGCAATTCAGGGAAGGTCCGTCACCAAGCCAGTCGAGAAGAAAGCTCCCCGCTACATCGGACCACCTCTTGAGCCTTCCAAATCTGAGAAATTAGCTCCTGCGGATTTCAACGCCCTAATGAAGCAAGACTTTCCCGAGTTCAAGGGGATGAAGGCGGGCGACCTCTCTGCGGAGAACGCGACCTTCGTCTCGTGGGATGTCGTCCAGAGATACCCCTTCAGCTTCATCGGCAAGACCAATCGACCCAAGGTGAGCAGCTTGCGCCAAGATGCCTCGTTTCTCTAGCTAACGCCGGCTATAGGCAACTCCCTTCTTCGATGCCATAAGCGAGGAGCAGACGTGGGACTTGTAGGTGATCGCCTAGAATGCGACGGGCCCATACTATATGAGAAGAAAATAACACTTTCTAGCTTTTACGTCTACCATCCCAAGGCCCTGGATCAGTCGCCCTATATCTTCGTCCCGACGGTTCAGTTCCAGCACTTCCTGGACGTCGTCAATGCCTCAATCAAGACGAATCTGACCATCCCTGCTGGTAAGCCAGGCGAGATGTTCTATCTCGTGTTCGGCTCCAGCTGCACCATCCGACCCAAGTACATCGCCCGCTCCGCCTCGCACAACGAGTACCGCGCACTCGCCGACGCGATCCCCCCTGCCGAGGAGGACGATGCGTGCGCCGACGCCACTGCCTTTGGTATGGAGGCGCTCATGAAGCTGCTCAAAATGCACGCCAACTACAAGGATATCAAAACCAAGAGCAAGAAGAAGAAGCAGGACAAGGCGCTGAACCGGGCCGAGTCCATCTACGATGCGCAGCTGTACCTCGGCCTTCGACCCAAGGCCAGCGATGTCAATGGGAAGAACAAGAAGGTCGAGCTGGACAAGCCGGTCCCTCATGCGCTGGAGCAGAATGTGGTCTTTGTGTGCATCGACATTGAAGTCGCCGAGGAGCACCATGGAACTGTCTTGGAGATTGGCATCTCGATTCTGGACACCAATGACCTCGTTGGCGTCGCGCCTGGCAAGAACGGTCGCAACTGGGTTCCGTTCATCAAGAATCGCCATCTTGTCACCGATGAATATCGTCACATTCGCAACCGCAAGTATATCAAGGGTTGTCCCGAACTCTTCAACTTTGGGTACATCATTTCACTGCCACTCTCCAAGAACAAGCGTCAACTAACAACTAACAGCAAGAGCGAGTACCCCAAGCTCAGCGAGCTTGGTCACAAGATCAGCACCGCCATCAGCGATCTCTCCTTTGGCGGCAAAGAAGACGCCGCCGACAACGACAAGCGCCCCCGCACCATCGTCCTCCTCGGCCACGACCTCGGGGCAGATCTCGGATACCTTGATAAGATTGGCGTAGAGCTCTGGGGCATCAGCGGCGTCGCGAGCCGTACCCTCGACTCCAAGGACATGCACCAGGCCTGGCGCGGCGAGTCGCAGGGCCGGAGCTTGGGTATGGTGCTGACTGACCTCGGCATCGAGCACAGCAACCTCCACAATGCGGGCAACGATGCGGCGTACACCATGCAGGCGATGCTCGGTGTGGCTGTCAGAGACAGGGTTGACAAGGAGTGGGAGAATGCTGAGAAGGAGCGGACTGAAGCGAAGTGAAGTTTCTCGGACTGGAATGTAGAGGAGTGCTCTTCTTCTACACGTTCACAGAAGCACCTTTGGAACACGGATAGATAGACAGGCGTGCATAGGAATTAGTCTTTTGCTCATTTGGGGCATACGCTAGATACCCCCTAGACTATCTCAAATTTCCCAACGCCCGCTATGATTTGACCCGTCACTCATTTTGACTTTAAGAACTGCAGCTCAAGTTAGCAAATGTGACCTCTCAACGAAATTGATCCCCAAAAAAGGGGAGCAAAGGAGACAAACCTCATCAGCCTCTTCACTCTTGACATTCGAAACCTCCGACGTCCCCTGATCAATCAACCCCAACCTCGACGTCCTCACCCGCCACCACATCTCTCTCCGGTCCCCACCCAACTCGCCCGAGAGCATCTTCTTCTTGAGATCTTTAATCAGGTCATTATAGACCCCAGGCTCCTCGAGCTCGACGAGCCCGCGGCGTAGGACGCTCAGGTTCTCGGACGCGCGGGCGTACTGGCTGTCGCCGAAGCTGTCCGTCACGAGCTGGGCGACGACGGCGGCCATTTGCTTTGCGGCATCGCGGATCTCGGACTCATCTTCGGCGAGGGCGAGGGCGCGCTTGAGGTCCGGGATGGCGTTTTCGGGTGTGACTTTGGGGCGTTTGCTGGAGGTGGATTTTGATGTTGTTCCCAAGAGGGCGTCTACGTCGAGGCCGGAGAGGGGTTTTGAGGGTTCGAATTTGCGTTTTCCCTTTGCTTTTGGGGGGACTGTCGTAGTTGTCAGTTAAACCGAGTCTTGGAAGGATAGGACAGGGAAAGGGGGGTGTGGTGGGGGAAGGGGTTGGTTCTTACCTTTCTTCACTTGTGCTGCTGAGATGAGGCCCTCGATTTGGGATTTCGATTTCTCGACTAGATCTTCTGGGGGTGCGGCGTAGCGGACTAGGATGGGAGGTATTGGGTCGATCTGGCCTTCGGGATTGACTGCCCTTTGGCGGATGGCTTGGTTGATTCTGTGGATGATTGGGTTGTACACGTCATCTATGGCAGCGTACTCTGATGGTTTTCTTCATCATAGAGAGTCAGTGGATGCTGAAATGATAACATCACGTTGGGAAGACGTACCCATCATCATCGGTACTAAAGATACCAAGATCCATAGAGTCGACGTAGTCGCTCATGGCATCTGTGAGCTCGTCGCCAGGGAGCAAACGGTGATTTGTCGTGATCTTCTGCCCGCTGACGGTGATGACCTTGTCGAGCGGCGGGAACTGGTATCCGCGAACATCCTCTGCAAAGGGGAGGGGCACATCGTATAGGCACTCCATGTCTGGCTCGATGCGCGGAGCCAAGAGGACGAGGAGGGGGTCCTTCTTCTCCTTGACCACGAGCCGGGCGACGGCGTAGGACTCGAGCTCGTAGAGGGCGTGGATGAGGGAGGACAGCGCGAGCTGCGACTTTTCGTCAAACTTGCGGCCGACCGTCACGCACGTCTCGCCCATGTTGAGAAATGGCTCGTACTACGGTGGGAGGTTTCTTGTTAGAGAAGGAAAAGGGGCGGAATTTGCATGGTGGGAAGAACGTCTCTCAGGACTATACCTTTTCACAGGGAATGAAACCAATGATGCTAAACGTCTTGACCGTTTCGAGCTTGGTGACATTCCACTCGGACTCGCTGATTGCGACGGCTGTGCGGCCGTACTGGTAACCCTTGGCCAGGGCATCAAACTCGACATCACGCTTACCGCCCGGTGCGTCCGGGTCGTTGATCTTGTACGCCCGCGCCGACTTGACCGCCGCGAAACCAGCCGACGTCGACTCGACACCCTCCATGGGATCGCCGCCTTCAACCTGCTGTGAGGAGCCTGGCTCAGCTGATACCACGACAGTGGAGGCGGTCGGGGCTTTGGCTTGCTTGGTCTTGAAGTAGCGCTCGACGTTGATGACTGCGGGCGTGGGTGGGATCTTGAGGTCCTCTGGAGGATCGGCAAGACCGAGCGTCAGGGGCCCGTCGTATGTCTTGTAGGGCTTGACGAGTTTGAGGCGTGGTGTGTCGAGCTCGTCGATGGCCTCTGCAATGGTTGCGAATTGGGCATTGTCACATTTTGAGACAAAATCATGAAGAATTCCCTCATTCTTTTTCTGTTACAACGTGTTAGTCATACGAGGCAGAGAATAATCACAGATACCGTACCTTGATTGACGGCTTGTCCTCTTCCTTAAAGCCATACTCTGCATCGTCAAAGTCCACGCCCCTGGAGGGTGTTAGTGCGAGGCCTACGCTGATGCAATTGATGAACTCACAGGACAATCAGCTCAATCCCATCATGATTAATCTTTTTTGCAATCGAATCCACATCATCGCCGTCAATCTCAGACATGCCGTCGGTAATAAGGTAGATGCGCCGCTTATACTTGAGCTTCTTGGTAAACGTCTCAATCATGTCCACCGCGAGGACCACCGCGGATACCGCATCGCCCGTCTCCGTCTCGCTCGGCTTCACCGCATCCGTGAGTTCCCTCAGAGAAGTCATTGTCATTGGGCCGAGCTCCTGCAAGACTGAAAGGTTGCCGTATCCCTCTTCCTCTCCCATGGCGTTATTGGTCTCATCCGTATTGAGGCCGATGACGCCGACGGTCCATGTTTTTCGCGAGGCAGCGACTGTGGTTGAGATCTTGTCCCATACGTACCGCATGCTCCAGTCCAGGTCGGACTCGGTGCGGCCGTTGTGGCAGTCGGCCATGGAGGATCCGAGGTCGACGATGTAGACTGACGCCTCCTTGTCCGCCATCTTGAGGATGCTTAGAAGAAGCAGAGGTTTTGGGACAGAAGATTTAAAAGTAAGTCATTAGGCTCAATGTAAGGCCTTTCAGCATAGAGAGGAAGTTCTGAGCGGGCGATGGAGGGTGTGTTTAAGAGGGACGTTGGCGCATAGAGACTTTGACCTAGATCCTGGCTCAGTTTAGGCAGATGAGGTCCATCGAGCTCCAGGCTCCAGCGCGACCTGGGGTACCGCGCTACAGCTGCTGTAGGTTGGCTTTCGCAAACACGAAGTCACGTGTTGATAGCGATAAGACATTGGAAGAGACCAGCGAATCAATCACCTCTTGACTGTCAGCTCCTGATTTAAATCACAACCATGTCAGTACCTCGAAATGCCTTCTCGAACGAGAGTCGATTTTGCGAATTCAGCGTCAAGTTCTGAGGAAATATTGTGCACCCAGCTTCATATGTAGACCCCGAGACATTGGACTTGCAAGCAAGGCAAGGACGGAAGTTTAAGGACCCCGAGCTGGCACTGGTGCAAGGAATGGAGCTATGCCGAGGTGACCTCATACATTCGACGGGACCCCTGTACTCCTCACCAGCGGCTCGTTCCAGATGGCACCGCATCATTCTGCAGCTTCTCAATTAATGCAACCATTCTTCATCATCTAACCTCACCTCCAAGCGGGATACCTTCCATTATCAAAAACCGTGCATCAGTGACCACCGTTGCCCATCATGTCAGAGTCCATCGCATTCTCCCCGGGTCCCTACCACATCATCTCGTAAGCCGTTCCCATTCCCTCTCTCTCAGCTGCACCGAGTCAGATCATCCATCGTCGTTGATCAATGACCTGATATTCTCAACATAGCTATGGAGCCCTCCTGGGAACGACATTCTTCCATGTAAGTCACTGCCGCGATTCACACACTGGCCCGCCAGCCACCGCAAGAGTCCACTAACAGGACGAAACAAGTCCTTCGTAAATGGCATCACAATGTTCCGCGTCCTCGAGCGACCGGCCTTTGCAACCGCCCAAAACGCCCTGTTCCCCGTCTACTTCACCATCCAGACAGCCCTCCCCGCCCTCATGGCCCTCACCTACCCGGGCAGCCGCAGCCTCCTCGGCGAGCAGGCCAGCAGCATCAGCGGCCTCCTCCAGGAGTCGAACCGCTACACCGCCCTGCTGCCCATCGCCACAATGTTCCTTACCGGCCTCGTCAACCTCGTCGTCGTCCTGCCCAAGACCGTGACGGTCATGAAGGCTAGATATGCTCAAGGTGGGTCGAAACTGGCGACAGCTGCACAGGCGGCGATGTTTGGGATGAAGGGAGTTGTACTGACTTATTGGACGCAGAGAAAAAGGATGGAAAGAAGAGCTACGACGCCGCGCCGCATTCTCAGGAGATGCAAGCCCTCAACAAGTCTTTCGGCAAGTTGCACGGCATCTCCACCCTTATCAACCTGGCAGGCTTCATCGCCATGATCCAATACGGCTTCTCGCTGGCAGCGCGTCTTGACTAAGGCCATGTCTATGTATCATAGGTAGTGTAAGAGTGCAGATTGGATGACTGGTTAGGTTGGCCGAAGCCATGTATTAGGGTTTAACTCATCGCACGTATGTACAACTCGGCAGATTACCGCAAAAACGCAGTACGTTGTCACTTTTCCCGTCCCTTTTATCCATGTTCATCAAGCAACCCCAAGAATAAAGAAATTGCTCATGCTCGAATGAAACGCCGTTTGGTGAGGTGCAAAGACATTCATCTCTGTGCGCTACTGATTGCCCAGATATTCCAATGTCCGACGCCTCTGCCTTCCTCTCCGACTGCTAGTGCTTCCACCGTCCGTCCATCAATCCGGTTTTACGCCTGGGTATCGTCTTCGACTGGCGCACGGTGCCCGACGCGAGTCCGTTCGCGTGCCGAACAAGCCGTGTGTCGAAGTGAACTGAAAATGCAAGAACACTGAAATTCAATTGTCGTCGCCGGCAGTATCTCGTAGGATGCCTCGCCGTTGCCGTAGCCAGCGACGTCTTGTCCCATTTGGCCGTGATTCGTCGTCGCCTAGAAGTTGTTCTTTTGCGGCGGGAGCGGAACGTTCTTGAGAGCCTCGCTGGAGGCGAACAGCTCCTTCTTGGCGTCCTCAAGGGCCTTGCGGCGCTGAGCCTTGATCTTCTCCTCGTCGACAACCTGGACGGGTCGCTCGACGGCAATGGATCCTCTGACAGTCCAACGGCCAGGTTTGCGAGAAAGAGCCTCCTCGACGTCGATCTCGGTAGTAGGCTTGGGAAAGTCGCGGGAGAGGGGCGGCAGGGGGTTCTTGCTCTGGAGGGCCGCATAGGTTGTGACAGTGCCACCAGGAGTGATGACGGGTCGGTCCTGAATCTCGGCGGATGTGCGTGAAGAGGTGGTTGTAGAGCTCTGGATAGTGGTGAAGTAGTCACCCTGGACAGAGGCGTCGGTGGAACCCGTGACGGGGGTCTGTACGTTGTGTGCCTGAGAAGCCATTGTGTAGTTGTAGGTTGGGAGGGATGAAAGGTTGAGCAGTTGCTCTTCAGAAATTGGGATGGGTGCCATGGCTGCTGATATATGTGCTATCGAAAAGCTGTCTCCGGTGGGGTCTGATTTGCCGCTTTTTTCGGTCCAATGCTGATGAGACGATTGTTTGGGCCGGTGGAGAAAGATAGCGTAGGTCCGTAGGGAAGAGTCAGATTCCGCGGGACTATTTTGAGTGGGTGTGGGAGGAAAATAGGGATTAATTTGGACCAAGGTGGACAAGGTTATGGAGAAAGGGCAGCAAGGTAGGGACGAGCCAGGGAACCGTGGTGTGTGGATGTGGTTGATGCTGAAGGTGGGCGGACGAGAACTCTCGTATCAATGTTTTTAATGCTGCTTTTGGGTGCAAAAGGGGCGGCGACCGAGGGAACCTTGGGTGATCGTGACGAGGGAAAGAAAGTCAAAATCTCGACGGAAGGCTCTTTCAGTTCAAAACTGACTGCTCTGGTGACTTGTGACCGTAAAATCCGAATGTGTGTGGCGATGAAGCGGGGAGAAGCAGATTTATAATACCTTCCGTCCGAAGCAAACGACTGATTTTCTTTTCTTTTTTTCTTTTGGGGGTTGTGTCTGATGTGTCTCCCGTGGGGGAAGGAGCAACGGACCGAAAGGGCAATAGCGATGAAAACTCGTTCATCACCTGAAGTGCGGCGTGCCTGCAGCCTCGGTGTGTTGCAATTTTCAACCGGGAAGGGTCCGTAGAGACGGATCGGACTAGTAAACTTTTTTTTCTCATCATTCTCTGAGTCTAAAGTAGTTACTAGCCGTGTTGTCTGCTTCACCTTCCTTACACGGGACCTTTCCCATGCTTAGCTCCCCACGCCGAACGTGGCCAGCCTGTCAGCCGCCCAGCCAAGCAACCACCCTCATCCACACCCAAACGTCCCCCAAGGGCCAATACTCACGATCCGTGCCTTTCCCCGGACGAGGGTCTCTACCTTGCTGCAGCTCGACTTCTCTCCTCGTGAGCTCCCCAAGACACCCCACGCTCATTCCCCAGGGTCTCTGCCTGGTCTGTGAAACATGCGAAAGCGGTGAGGCAGCCATTCACCTACACCGCCCGAGGAATGAATCATTGTGCTTGTCACGGTCGGCCGCTTCGGGCAACTTCCTCATCCTGGTCCAGCTTAGGAAGCAATAGAACGAGACCCCATGGCATGCCGCGCACGCAATTCGGCCTCGGATTGTGTGGATGAAAGCCCGCGGGGGTTGGGATGTCAGATGCGACGCCGTAGTCGGAGGTTCAAACGACGTCGCGAACGGAAGAGAGCCGCTGTGCCAGCCTCCCGGTGGTGGTAACATTACTGACAGACATGCAGCGGAGCCAAGCAGAATTCCATCCATTGATCATCAGGGACTAACATTTCCAGGGTCCGCCGCTTATTCTGGTCCGTTGCCGCTGATCGGCACAATGGCCCCCGATCCAGAGTTCTAGACAAATCTGCGATCTGCCACCACTGAACCCCCGTGCACTCGTGCACTTGCGACGGCATCCTATCCGGCTCCCACGGAGGTTTCGGAGCTTCGACGTTATTATCTCAGGCACTTGGCACTTGAAGGATGGCAGACGGACACGGCGGACGGCCTGACGGATTGCGCGTCAATTCAATCTGTTAACGGAGATCGGCATACGTCAATGGAACTGTCAGATGCACCCGTTGGCGCCTACCGTATTTACGGTACGGATACCCTTGTCATCCGAGAAAAAAGCAACGTGATGGGGAATTAAGAAAATTGGCACATGGAAAATCCGTTCTTGACGCCACCACGCCCGGACACCCCGTTCAACGATTCATTGTTTCCATGCGATGACAGCTCTCCACCTGACGTCACCTGGCTTTACATTTGTCATCAGCGTCAGATACCTCAGATGCATTTTGTTCATGCAGAAGCCCAGGCGGTAGGAACGGTATTACAGATGGAGACACGAGGTTAGCAGATTCGCAGAGGTGCTGACACAGCTGTAATGCAAGCCCGGTAGAATACAGAAACCCCGCACCCGGAGCGTTTGTCTGCTTTCTTCTCCTCGGCGTGGGGGCCGTTCGACCACTGCGACCGGCAGCGGGATTGCACGGCGCTTGTTGTCTTGCATTCCATCCATCCCATTCACCAGGTTGCATGGATGCTTCTAGGTCGCCTTGCGCTGCTGAATATGCTGGAGGAAGCTCATTTCGACCTAGCTGCATTCCTCAATCATTCCGGCCCATGGGGAGCTCCCCGTTTTGTTGAAATGCTTGTGAGCGCCATGCCACTGTCCCTGGACAAGAATGCGGGCTTGCATTGTTAGATGCTGCAATGGTCCGGTTTCGCAGACATGAGGTGAGAGCGGAATCGAATATGTCAGAATCTGAGATGAATGCGAATAACAATCCCAGCCATTCTACTTGTCTCAACTGCAATGGACAAAATCTGGGGAAATCAGCTTGGGGAACACAACGCTCAACGCAGCGATGAAGTCTCATCGAACATTGCCTACCAAGTAGGTGACAAAATAAGATGCTGGTCAGTATTGTGTCACTTTTTAAAGTACCTGCTTTCCTGTCTCAAGGCATTCCGACACCCATCTCCTCAACATTTGGAAGACCTAGTAGACTCGGAAAACAAGACCTTGGCCCATTGCATCCAGACCAGAGAGCCACAGACATGTTTCTGAATCTCCCCTCAGTCTCACTTTTTGCTCCCCAGATTTCAATAATCCCATGCCAACGACCCCCATCCAGAGAGCCGGCCGTCACTCGCAAGTTGCAAGGCCAAGCACCCGTCAGCACCCTGGGGACCAATCGGACGATGGCCGTCCGACCTCACTCCCCCACTCCGTCATCAGCGCCGCATGCCAGAAACCCGCTTCCGCACCCTTGTCCCACCATCCCGAAACTCAACCTCTAGAACGAACTGCACCTCATACTCACTTACCTAGCCCAGTCCGATACTTTTTTGTTGAAATCTAAACACCAAGCTCCTAAAAGTTCACGATGTCTCAACAACAGCAGCCCAAATACCTCACCGGCGACTCTGCCGCCACTCAAGAATTCCTCGACAAGTTTGACGTGAGCAGCACACCCCCACCTCGTTGAGTCATTTTCACCAGTGGAGAATCTCACGATGTTTCCTGAATGTCAGAAAATGAGATGAGTGGGTTACTGACCACGAGATACAGGTATTTCTCATCGACTGTGATGGTAAACCTCATCGTCCTCATTCCGGATGAGCAAACGCTTCTTCCTTCCGCCGAGCAACAACTGACAAGTCTTGTCCCTCTCCGCAAACAGGCGTCCTCTGGTCCGGAGACCACCTGTTCGACGGCATCCGCGAGACGCTCGCCTTCCTTCGCTCAAGAGGTTGCTCACCCTGAACCCCCCTCTTTTTGCATGAAATTTCCGCAAAAATCGCATCTCTGAATTCTTTGGCCCCTAACCTCATGAGTGCTCGTTCTCCCCCACCAACAGGCAAGCGCACCGTCTTCGTAACAAACAACTCGACAAAATCCCGCCAAGAATACCACAAGAAATTCGCTGCCCTCGACATACCCTCTGACGTGGAAGACATCTTCGGCTCAGCCTACTCCTCCGCCGTCTACGTCTCCCGCATCCTCGACCTCCCCGCCGACAAGCGCAAAGTCTTTGTCGTCGGCGAAGCCGGCATCGAAGCTGAGCTCCGCGCCGAGGGCGTCGACTTCATCGGCGGCACCGACCCGACTCTTCGCCGCGACATCACCCCGGAGGACTTTGCCGCCATCGCCGACGGCTCCGCTCTCGACCCGGAAGTCGGCGTCGTGCTGGCCGGTCTGGACTTCCACATCAACTATCTGAAGTTGTCGTTGGGATACCAGTACCTTCGCCGCGGCGCCGTCTTCCTCGCGACGAACACGGACAGCACGCTGCCCATGTCGCACACTTTCTTCCCCGGCGCGGGCTCCATCTCGATTCCGCTCATCAACATGGCGCAGCAGCAGCCCGTTGCGCTGGGGAAGCCGTCGCAGGCCATGATGGACGCCGTTGAGGGGAAGTTCCAGCTGAACCGCGAGCGGACGTGCATGATTGGCGACCGGCTCGATACCGATATCAAGTTTGGTATCGAGGGCAAGCTGGGCGGTACGCTCGCCGTCTTGACCGGTGTGCACAAGAAGGAGGATTGGGAGAAGGAGGGCGCCGCGGCTGTGCCGGCGTACTATGTTGACAGCCTGGCCAGCTTGAAGCTTGAAGCTTGATGCTTGAGAGATGAGTTCGCGGGCTGTGTGGCACGGTTGGAATGAATTTGGTAGGATTATTTCCCTATGACTACATGCTCCAGATGCATAGACGAACTCCATAACGACCTTATTAGAAACTAGAAAGAACCCCCCTAGAAGAGTACACAGATGCAGTTGACCGTCTATTCCGACTTCCTCGATGCGCACCTCACCACCAAAGTAACATATTCCGACGCTGGCTCTCGACAGAACATACCTATTCTAATAGGGGGTACGCAAGGTTTTAGAACCTACTCTATTTCTCCTTCTTGCTCTGGCGCTTGGCAAGCTCGCTCGTGCGAATGACCTTGGGCGCGGGCTTCTTGTACGGAAACAGCGACTTGGGCATAAACATGCCAACCTGGCTCTGATACTCAGCGTACTCGTGGTACTTGCCCGCCGTAATCAACTCAGTAAGCCACGTCGAGCCCTGGAACAACATCACAAGGAACGCGGAGCCCGCGAAGGTGTAGCTGTACAGCACCTTGGTGGCGTAGCAGCTCCACTGGTAGAGCACGAACCAGACCATCTGCTCGGCGAAGAAGTTGGGGTGACGGCTGTAGGCCCAGAGACCGTGCGTGACGAAGCCGCGCTCAAGGTCCGCCTGCGCCCAGCCGCGGGGGACGGCAGCTGTGGCGCCGTTGCCCTTTTTGTAGGTGGCTTTGGCGGTCTGGTAGTCCCATTGCTGGCCGTCGCTGATGTACTCGCTGAGGACGAGGCCGGCGAGGATGGTGAAGAAGGCGTAGTCTGAGGCGGCGAGGTCGGGATCGATGCGGCTGGCGAGGAGGAGGGAGTAGGCGGGTGCGGCGGAGAAGGCGAAGAGGAGGATGGACTGGATGAAGGAGATGAAGGTTACGTTGAAGAGGAAGAAGACCCAGGCAGGGACGTATGCGCGGACGATTTCCCTGAGTGAGTGGACATGTTAGAATACTCGCCGGAGGTGCAGTGATCGCTGGGGAGGGTTCAGTACCATCTGTAGTCTTCACTTCCGCGCTCGTAGCCTCCTTTGCGCCAGTAGTTGAAGGTCAAGCGTGTCTATCGGCACAACGCTGTTAGCAATGCCCTCAAGCTACGTAATAGATCATTCTTGGTATCCTTACACTCCAGAGAGTAGTCGCGGCCCCGGCCAGGGCAACTCGTTGCCAGGGTTCGCCATTCAGATACGCCCATGCCGCCGTGTGCAGGACATACCAGTTTGGCAAGAGACTCCACAGCCGGTCGATTTGCGAAAAGTTGCGGTGGTACTCTGACACGCCGAGAGTGAGGACCGCGATGAGCAAGGAAAAGGCGAAACCGGAGACGAGGGGGTTCGTCTCGAGGTAGATCTGAGGCAGCGACTGCGGGCTCGCGATGATCTTGCCGGGGAGCTCGAGGAGCTGGGGGATGAAGGGTTCGACAACCTTGGCCCACTCGGAGCACTCCTCCAGAGACTTGACTGCGGGGAGCGCCATTGCGAACGAGTTCTATCGGGCTGCTTGGTTCTGGTCAATCTTTGTAGCTGCCAAATTGCACACTTCAGATCGTTGGAACTATGGATGGCTTGCGAAAAGGTATTTTGAAGACCGTCTTTGTTGATCGTGTAGCTGTGGTGGTGCAGATGGGGCCAATTGTACAAAGCGCGTCATAGATCCGCAGGGAGCTTAGGTCCCCGCCGCCAGCTCCGATGCAGTGCAGGGGTCCTCGGCCACTTTGACACCGAAGATCCGTTCTTTGCGGCAATCCATTGGTAGAAAACCGCTGCTTACCGTAATCGATTTGCGAGACAGCACTGAGTAAGGACAGTGTAGCTTTGCAGTGAGAATAAGGACTTCTGACGGTAAGATCCCAGATCTGAGACGGGGTCGATCAATCTACCAAACCTCCTTTGTTGAGATGTAGAGTTGGATCGATGGCTTACGTCAATTTAGTCTTGCATGTGAGGTGGTGGCCACCATCTCGACAAGCTCAGAGCGTACCATTAGGTATTCTAGGTACTCCGGTATATTCCATCGTACGGGGCAATGTCGAAACCCTTTCATAGCTTCCATTGGAATCGCAACTATTCCTCCAAGGAAGCAGCGGCCGTTCTCGACGACGACCGAATGGTAAATTGGTGCTTTGAACACCCTAGTAAGGCACGCGACGGGCAAACCTGGAGTGGTAAACATTCCAACCAGCCGGCCATAGCCGGTAGCTTACCTTCTTGTGACATTTTCGATGCTAGGGAGTTTGGTGACGGAGCGATGCAGCTCCCAGGACAGGTACCTACCTCACCTACAGGCCACGTGGGCCTCGAGACTGAGAGGTCGCAGGTTTGAGCCGACGGGCTTGCTTTACCACTTCTTCCATCCCGATTAACTCCCGGGCATGTACTTACAGGCCGTGATCCAGTTGCCTAGGGATTTGGGTAACTCGACGAGCTGAAGCTACTGTGTAAGCGTCAAGTACCTGAAGATGGCCAACCGGCCCAGGGATCCAGGCATGTCCCGGAGCTGAAGCCTGTAAGCACGCACGAATCAGCCTGGGAGCCCCGCTGTGGGGTTGCACCAGGCCTAGGTACCTTAGCGAGGAAGATGATCTCGACCTCACTTCAACGACGTGCACTTCAAAATCTTCAATGTGTCGATTTCTGACGTTAAAGTTGGGCCAAGCCGTTGGTTACAAGGCACAAGACTTCATCGCAGTCACATACACTGGATCCCTTAGCACGTGTTAGAGACACTGAAAAGCTGGTGTGTGAGGGTTTGACGCGTTTAAGCCTGCGAAGACGCGCCTCTGAGGCAGGAACATAGATATCGCAAGATGCTCCTGCTCTCCCAGCAATAACATTCGTGACTGCACTCGCGGAAAGGATCAAGGACCACAGAACTACCGAGTCACAGTCCATCTACATGCAGTGGGAACCGGTTATCCTGACACACTGAGAACATGAAGGTCCTCTGCGTTGCCGAGAAACCATCCATTTCGAAAGCCGTTGCCGGCCATTTGGCAGGACGAAGCCCTGAAGTCGTCAGTATCACATCAATCAAGCCATATTTCTCTTACAGAAGCTGACATTCCTCAGCACAATACACGGTCTCAATACATCAAGAACTATGGCTTCGACTTCGACTTCGGCGCCCCATGGGGTTCGTGTGGTGTCACGATGACAGCCGTTCTGGGCCACCTCACAGGACTCGAGTTTACGCCAGAGAACAAAAACTGGTCGCACCCGCCACCAGAGAGCTTGTTCAGTGCACCAGTCGTGACCGTAGTACCTCAGGTGCGTCTACTTTGGCTCTCGTCCGGGGTTTCCATGGATTCTGATAGCTGCATGTATAGGACAAGAAAACCGTTGCGGAGAACATTGAGCGGCAGGCTCGATACTGCCAACTTCTCGTTATCTGGACTGATTGTGATCGAGAGGGAGAGCATATTGGAAAAGAGATTGTCAATGCTGCCAAGAAAGGTAACAACCGAATCACCATCAAGCGTGCCACTTTCAGCAACATCGAACGAGCGTAAGCCTGGCCCCTTTTCGTTACATGCGAGAATTGTCTCTGATAGTCTGTAGCCATATTCTCACTGCTGCCCGGCGCCTCACCGACCTTGATCAGAAGCAAGTCGACGCCGTGGATGCGAGAATAGAGCTAGATCTTAGGATTGGGTATGCTTTTACGCGTTTCCTGACCATCAGTCTTCGTCCCCTGGGAGGTGCGCTGCAGGAACGAACAATCAGCTATGGTAAGCTTGTACTTGGCGTGCCATTTATCTTCTAACAAAATGTCAGGCTCTTGCCAGTTTCCGACTCTAGGATTTGTCGTAGATCGGTACTTCCGGGTCCAAAACTTCGTCCCCGAACCGTTCTGGAGCATCAAGGTCATGCACTCCCGCGAAGGCAAAAAGGTCAACTTCGGCTGGTCACGAAATCGCCTCTTTGACCGGATGTCTGTTGTCATTCTCTACGAGCGTTGCATCAACGCGAAAATGGCCAAGGTCACGAAGGTTCAGGAGAAGCCAACGAGGAAGTGGAAACCCCTGCCTTTGACCACGGTCGAGCTGCAAAAGGCAGCAACTCGTCTCCTCCGGATGAGTGGTCAACAGGCCATGACAGTCGCCGAGGGTCTCTACAATAAGGGGTTTATCAGCTATCCCAGAACCGAGACAGATCGTTTTGACAAAGGCATGGACCTCAAAGCACTATGCAGGAAGCAGACGCCTGATTCTCGATGGGGAGAATATGCGCAGAGCCTACTAGATGGGAACTTCCGTCAACCGCGAGAGGGGAAGCATGATGACAAGGCCCATCCGCCCATCCACCCGGTCACATATGCGGCGCCCACAGTATTGAATGCGGATGAAAAGCAGCTGTACGAGTACGTCGTGCGACGGTTCCTGGCTTGTTGCTCTGAAGATGCCAAGGGCCTGGCAACCGACGTGGAAATACTATATGGCGAAGAGACATTCCATACTCGTGGACTAGTCGTCCTAGAGCGCAACTACCTAGACGTGTTTGTCTACGAGAAATGGAACGACTCTGCGGAACTACCGAAATTCACGCCAGGAGAGACATTCCAGCCAACAGAAGCCTTGATGACGGATGGCAAGACAAGTCCGCCAGGCTACCTTACTGAAGCAGACCTCATTGCTCTTATGGATGCCAACGGGATCGGAACAGATGCCACGATGGCGGAGCACATTCAAAAGATTCAAGACAGAGAGTATGTTCAGCTAGCTGACGGGGGTCAACGTGGCCAGGATGGTGACGACGATGATGACGACCGGGATAGACCTCCTTCGCCGCCAGCTAGAGGCGGCCGAGGGGGCCGCGGCAATCGCGGTGGTCGCGGTGGCAGAGGGGGTCGCGGCGCGTCGTCGACCGGACGTAGAGGGCTCAAGGTCTTTATCCCGACGCAGCTCGGCGTGGCCCTCATCACGGGATTTGATCGCATGGAATTCGAAACTAGTCTGGGCAAGCCATTCTTGCGGAAAGAGATGGAGAACAAGATGAAGGCAATCTGCGACGGGCGCATGACCAAGGAGGCCGTCTTGCGGGAAAGTCTAGGTCAGTACCGACAGGTATTCAGGGACTCGCAAGAACGGCTCAACGTTCTCAAGGCGGTAAGTCGGGGTTCCATCACTAAGACGTCTACTACACGCGCTGACTTTACCTAGGCGTGTCGCGAATACATGTCGATTCGCGAGTGAGCCCGGCAATTCGATTGTACGTGATGGCAGATAAGGGCTCAGCCCTTTATGGGTATGCGAGACGCGAAAGTGTCGAAATGAAGTGGGATAATCCCAAACATCGTCGTCGCAGTAGCATGGCTCCATACAACAAACAAGGACCACGGGGCGAGGTTTCCTTATCGATGGTGTCCACAGGAATCCAAACGTGGGTGTGACGACTGGTGCGTCTGGAAGGGTCACCACGGTCCGAGAATCGGCGCCGTTGGCCTACTTACCATTGTCTAGCTCCGAATAAGCTGCGCGACATATCTACAAATTTCTATCATCGTCTGAGGTCTCTTGGCGGCTAAGGTCAGGTCAGCACGCACGCCGGCGCTCTTGGTTTCAACCAGCCGTTCGGGACTAGGAGCAAGGCAAATACGGAAGAGGTCGGGAAAGGCGCAGTGACGAGGGGCGTGGAGGGGTGTGAATGATACCCCGCCGCGATATCTTGGACGAGAAGCGGGGTGAGGCGGCTACTGCAAGTCGACTTGCAGACTTGCAGTTGGTGGGTGCCCGCCCGCGTGAAGGAGGGGGGGGGGGGGGCAACCCGGGCAGAAATCGGCCCAAAGGCGGAGGATTTCCCAGGGATCATTGAAGCCGAGAGGTTGCGAAAGAGAGGGAGGAGGTAGGAAGGTAGTTGCGGCGACGCGGGATCGAATGACCCCACAGACTTCCCGAGGGAGGGATCACATTAGGAACAAAAAGATGGGCACATTGACCATCGGGAGATAGAGGGGCGTCTTTGGTCTGGTCTTGGGAAAACGAGAAGCCTTGGGGCTAAGGACTTTAGAGCCCGAAGCCTCGACGATGCAGCATGTCACAACGTGGGGTTTCGTAAGTGGATGAAGGTGGACGACCACGGGCTCGCGATGGAGGAGCCTGATTCGACGACGACGACGGCATTGACGTAACTACCTCATCGTGAAAACCTACTGTGTTGGGTACGGGATAGTTGTAGAGTTGCATACTTGCGGATTGAGAAACATCAAGTGTCCACATTGACGAGACAAAAGGTACCGTGAAGTATACTACCTATGAAGACCGGGTATTTGTTGAAAATGTTTGGTACTTTGCATTCCTGGATCGCTTCGCATGTTTTCTCCGGGAACAAAACGTGTTAGGTTGCCCTAGAGAGGGTTCATCCGGACGGGGCGTGAGTGATTCTTCGCAGCTGTGGCGCCAGAACCAATCAGATCATGGCCTGGGCGCAACGTGATGGTTGCGCTCGTCGGCGTGCGACGAGAAGAAGTTGGGCTTGGTGGTTTTGCGCGAATTCCGGGCATGACTTTTTGCGTCAAAGATGAGGAAATCTCGTCCATTCCTGGCTCAAAGCTTAGGTATTACAGCCAGCCACAGATGAGGGGAAGAAAGGGTCGCCAGGTACGGGATGCTGGTTAACACACGAGATTTCTGTTGAACTCCACGATATCTCCATTGGGATGTCACTACATGTGGTTTGACACCTCTTACCCTCGGTTTCTCCTCCTCCTCCTCCTCCTGTACTCCCGTATGCGGTACGTCCGACTGCAGGTCGAGGCCTTCCGAAACGCCGAACCCACCAACGACGTTGTGGGATGTTGCCCGGATGCATGGTATATCAGCACATCACCTTTGCATGATGAGGAGGAGGAGGAGGAGGAGGAGGAGGAGGAGGAGGAGGAGGCGAAGAGAAAGAGAGGGGGTGAGTTGTTTATAGACAGTATATGTCAGGTATTGCCGTCTTCTACACGTTTTTGGTTGGTCGGACACTGATACTGGGTATGCCTAGACCACAGGGGCGTGCAGATTATTGTAGGTAAGTAGTCGGAATCAGAACAGATGAGATGCGATTGATTTGATTTGATCAAGCCAAGTTGAGGCGGAAAGCAAGCACATGGACGGATTTGACCAAGAGGCATAGTAGAGACAGAGAGAGGAGAGGGTGCGGCGATTGCTGAAGAAGGCCGTCAGCATGCCGCCCATCGCGAAGAGGGAAGGCGTACGCCGCACGGGAAACCGGAAAAACGCAAGTTGCTACAGTAGAAAGCCTAGAAGCACGGGGTGGCTTTTTTTCTCTAGGTCATTGGGGGCACAAGGGGGAAATCCGGGGGCTGAGGGGGAGATCGCTGCGAGGTGCATCATACGGATACGGATTGCTTCTATAAACCACCCAAAGCATCAAGGTACGAATACCTAGGTGTAGAGATGGGAAGACAGGCGCCTCAGCCGACACGGTTCGGCCGGGTCTGTCGGTCCAATTTTCAGACAGGCAGACTTGAGTTGTGGCGCGCGCCTTGGAAAGATAAGCCCACACATCGCCAAGTTCCATTCTGGCGGTTGATGGTCACCGAATCTGGAAATGATACGGATAACGGATCACTTTACAGATAAGCAGCTGCACCACCACAGTGTCCAACATTGGGAGTGATTTTTTGTGTATCTTTTGTGTGGAGTTAGCCAGAGCCCCAGGGCAGGGCGAGCAGGGCGAAAGGAGAGCGGGATGAGATGGATTTCAGCTGTACCGTGGGGTACAAAGCAACTACACGCGCGCAAGAGAGAGAGAGCAGCTGATTGTTAGGGACACGCCCCCTTTGGTTCAGGTCCAGTTTCCAGTTGCTCTACCCGTCACGAAGCAATTGCTGGGGGGGACTCTGTGCGTGGTCACTGGTTGATGGTGTAGTCTTGGCACTTCTTTGGAATGCCGCAGTGTGCGAGGTCAAAAGTAAAATAGATATCCGTAAGATATTCGAAAAAAAGAATCGCAATGGAAGAAGAAGTGCGACAGCGATGCTGGCGTCGCAGGGGCAGGTGTTGAACCGGGGATTTTTCAGCTGAAGCTCGCGGTTCCTCACTTGCGACTTTGAGGCGCAGGTTTAGTCAGGTCTGGAGTGTCGATCATCTCTAACGCGACGGGTTTAAACTTGGTGCAAGAGGACACGTCGTCGCGTCGGCGGACTAAGACCTCTCTGTAAGAAAATAGCCCATGACATATGGTATGTTTTCTTAGTTGTGAGATGGTTTGCTTAAGACTAGCTTCGTTGTCTCGATCTCACCCAAGGAAGAGAAATAGGAGAAATGGACGATGACGGTCGAGTCCTTTCTCTTGTTCCTTTCTTGGAAGTTGGGTGAGCGCGTGTCTCAGACATGTCCGGTCTGGATCGTCCCGCCGGTATATGAATGCTTATTGGTATTCGTAACCACACAGGAGTAATTAGGGTGAAAACATGAAGAAATATCCGTACAGGAACCCGACATTGCTAGCCTGTCATTGCTCCTGTTGCTGCTGCTTGAAATCTGCACGAAATTGCGCGTTGCCAAAGGTTCGGTTTGACTTACACGCCCCCTTGCATCTTCTGTCTTGATGCTGGTATACCATGAAGGCATAGAGACATGGGACAGATTCTATTCAGGTTCTACCAAGACTTCCATTCCAGGATCTCCACGGCGTCGTCCGGAAAAGGGGGTGTTAAGGTGAAGGGAATAAGAGGCGCTCCAGGGTAAGGAGGAATGTCAATCTCGCCAAAGGTAAGAGTTTTCTTTCACTTTCTTTTTCGAACCATCTCGATCACTTGGAGTTGACCAAAGCGTCGAAGGCTTTGGGAATTTCCTCCAAAAAAAAAAAAACCACAATCAAAATTGCAACCATCGCAAATAGGGGGATGATGGTGACGGAAAATACAACATGAAAATGTGCGTGTGTTCTGTGCGGTGATGAAAGGCCCTCTCTGGCACTCTGGCCCCTGGTTGTTTTGACAAGGCCCCCGGCCTGTGTTGGTATGGTCGCACGTTGCTGGTTGCTGGGCTGAGAGTACTCCGTATTCTTACACTAGGAAAGAAATGGACTTACAGAGCGAAGCTGCGGGTTTGCGATTGATGACGACACTATCTCATTCTCCAGTTTCCCGCAGCAGCAGCAAACTTGACGGCCGCCGAAGTATCCATCTCAAACCCCGTCCGTCCGTTTCTGCTGTTTCCGTCTGGGATAATAGCAGTAGCAACAGCATTTTAGCAGCAGCAGGAAGAAGCACACTCCCACAGCTCTCCACCAAGTCAAACTTCGCATTGCTTTGGTGCTTGCCTGCAAAGCTGTAGTTGCTTCAGTGGACACCGGTCCCGTGGTCGCGTCTGCCAGCGGCTTGCTGGCGGGAAAGACTTCAGACATGGATGGGACATGGGTACGGATACATGGGGGGTTTGACAGGGGCAATAGCATTGGCACGGGATCCGGGCACAGGAAGCGGGTGGGTTTATTAGCGGGTACGGAACGGGTAATGAATCAAAGGTTGACAAAGGCTGATGATAATGAGATATGGATATATGTCAAAGTGTGTGTGCGATGTGGGAGGAGAAGAAATCGCGATTGGGGTTTTCGAACCCTATCACCACAATGTTCTAATTGTAGGTGAATGAAGGGGGGAGAAGAGGAAAGGGTAAAGAGTCAAAATGCCATGAGTCGGAGTTCGTGTTATCGATGGTGGATCTCCAAGGGGGGCTTGGATGCCATGGATAGGTAGGGATGGGAATGAGACGGGACAAACGGATATGGAAACAGGGACACTTTGGAAGCAAAGTTTCATGGCTGAGTCTTTTGACAACGTACCTCAGGAATAAGGTACCGTGACAGAAGTGACAGACGAAGGAGAGACTCAAGAGAGCAAGAAAGATCCCCAACAGATCGGTAAGCTCTTTGGCTGCACGCTGTACCCGAGACGAAGGTTTCCATTTTACCGCGCCCAGTGTACCATAGAACGGGATCACCGGTTGGGATACACTATGCGCGGTGGGCTGGGTGGTGATATTGTGGTTGACACGGGCGCCGGCGACGCGGTTTGATGCGCATCTAGAAGCAGCCCTTGGACCTTGGCTCCTATGAGTGAGTGGAAGGAAGGGGTGGGTGGGAGGCGGCAATTTCTAGAGCTTAACGGCTTATGTGTATCGTTATGTGTGCGCGTTTCGTCGACATTGATGCCCTGACAGGGAGTTGGTGACTTTGCTGCTTGCTTGCGCTGCGGGTTTGTTGTGACTTGTAACTGGCAATCCATCGTCTGCTTGACCCTTGACTCCTGGCGTAACCTCTTGATAGTGCGGCGTTTGACACGATGATCGGGTACTCTCTTCGTTTTCACCGTCGTTTCTCTATCCTTGTATCAAGCTTATTATGGACCTGTCTAGAGAGGGCCTGGACGCGGAAGGTCAACAGTTGGTTACTGGAATGGACTCGGAATGGAGAAGCGCGTTGTGGGCTAGGCCGGGGATCAAGTGCGTGGGCTTGACTGCAATTCCGGAAGGCCACGGGTTGCTGTCCCCCTTCCCCTACCCTTGGCCCTGGGGCCACTGGGGCCTTTTTCCCAGGCCTTGGATCATCACACTTACCGGCCGACCCTATCGGCAGTCCGGGGAAGACAACGAGGTGGGAACTTCGTTTCAGTAGCTTCGGGTTCGGCATGGGGCATGGGTATGGGAACTTGGGAAGAAAGAAGACCAACTGACCGGCGCATGGGGGGACGTGTCTTCTGGGTCCGTCGTGGAACTTGTCGCGGACGCTTCAAATCATTCATGGATATGGATCGCATGGGACCTTGGACCTTGAAGGCTTGAACCTGTGTATCTCAAGGTATCCGTATCGATGGCCGGTTTGGCGGTCAAGCTCGGGGACAGGAACGGGATAACGAGATGGAGCCTGCCCAAGCTCCGTCGTTGTGGATTGCTTGGAGGTCAAGGATGGAGTTTAGAGCTGTCGATGGGTGGGTATTTTTTGATGGGTTGGCGGTTTGTGTGCGGTGTGTGTTGAAGCTGTATCTGTCGTTGGAATTTGGTATCTTTCTGCAAAGGTACTTGGATCAAAGAAAAATCAATCAGTTGGATCAAAAGGTCATAGAGATCAGGACCCTAGGGAAGATGAGTTCTCTACCCTTACCCAGCGCTGGACTTTTAGGTCAAACTGTCAAGGTGGCAGGTAGGATCACGAAAGAATATCAGATCAAAGGTTGATAAGGACCTCTTGAGGATAAGGTAAGCCCGGACAAGGCAAGTAGAAAGGTAGTAGGTAGTCTCTCCAACTCCTCATCAGCCTGTCATCAGCAAGAGCGATGACTCCCACCCAAAACCAGGGCAACTGGAATCAGTGGATAGTAGGGAAGAGGCGGAAGCACAGGTTTGGAGGCATGAGATGAGGTATGAGGCGTATGTAGTGTGCGACACACTGTGTACAAGATGCCTTTGAGCAACTCTCTTGCCCTCTGCAGACTGCAACAAGGTGAAGGTGGGAGAGTGGAGGAGCAAGTAGGAGAATAGCGATACACCCCCCTTTCCTCTTGCCGTTTCTCCCATCTCCTCTCGCAGCCGGGGAGTCCTTTTTTTGGTATCAGCGACCCAGCCACACATACCTCGTCCTCCAGACACACACTCGCAGTCTCGCACACACCATCCACACTCAGCTACCGTCAGTCACCACCTGGTGACCAACACTCGACACCCCGTGGCCATGACTTGCACCCCCCGGGGTGTGTTGTCCATCACCTGCGCCAACGCCAGCCAGCGGCGCCCGTCTCTTGCTCCTTTCCTGTTGTCGCCGTACTACGTAGTCGTTGTTGCGTTGTCGGGGCCTTGTCTTGCCTTGCCTTGGTTTTGCTCTTGGTGCTTGAGACTGGATGGTAGCAGGTGCCCATCCATCCATAATCCGGCCATCCATCGCCTTCCCTTGCCTTCGCCGCCGCGGGCCTTTGTCTTCCTGCAGGCGGTTGAGTTTGGTACGGGCGTCAGGTTGGCTGCGAGTTGCTGGAGAAAGCACCCGGGCTTGCGCCCATGTAAGGTGCCAAAGCCAAGCTGCACTGCATCATCTCTGTCATTCTCCTTCTCCTCTCCCTTTAGGCTCTCTGGGGTCATTGCCTTGTACCAAAGGAGACTGGCCCGCCACAGGGAAAGAGGAGGAGTCACCAGCGTGGGAGGTACGGAGTAGATACCGAGGAAGCAAGAGAGAGAGCGAGGTACATGAGTGTACCACACTTGACTGCGGATACCTTGGATCCTGGGTTGCATCCGTCCGGTACCGTGGGTACCTCCTACCCCCCGGTCGCCGTCTCTTGACATGCCCCAGGTCTTGCAATGTACCCCATGTACCTCTCTTCCTCCTACACACACCTTCCAGCCCAGCAAAGAGGAACAAGGTGAGAAAGAGAGAGAGGTAGGTACCGCGAATGTCTGGTGTGTGGTGTAAGGCAAGGCATGGTGTGTGTGTGTGTGTGTGTGTCGCTCTCAGTCATTCTACAGTCAGGTATGAGTCTGTCACTCCCATCCCATCCCATCCCATCTCCGTATCCGTCCACCACCACGGTCCCTTTTACTTTAGCCCTGGCCGTCGCACTCATCTCACCCTCCCTTTCCCTTTCCTCTCTTCTCTTCTTCAACGCAAATACAATATCACGAAGAACCACAACTGAATACTGACGAGATTCTCTTGTCACAGTCACGATAATCGCAACAGCCACAGCAACACCAGCCTGATCTGCCAACAAGTCTATTAGCCGACCCGTCGAACTAAGCCTACCTGCACAGTTCCACACTTGCATCGCATCCCTTCCGCTTCTAGCAGTACGTCAACAGGAAACCCTATCCCACCGCACAGCACTGCGCTGCGCTGCGTCACATTATCCCTCCCTCTCCCCTTGGTGACTCAACACCACTACCTCCCATCGTGGGATTCCTCCCATACACTCTACCAGTCTCATCATCATCACTCTACTTAGTACCTGTAGCTAACCATCGCTATCGCGTACAGACACGTCTAGAAGCTCAAGACACGTCTAAACGACATCATGGCGACCATGGCAGCTGCTGCTTGCGATATCCACCAGGCCTCCAACATGAGCCGAGACAACTTGACTGTTGTAGCGGCTCGGAGTGTTCCTGCGACGACTGTGACACGATCTCACCCCCTCCCTACTCCTCCCAACTCCATCTCTCCCGCCCTTCCGCCTCACGGCCTCAAGGCCCAGCTTCAGAAGGCCAGGCTCGAGCCTATCGACTCGGATCTGGATCTGCACGATGACCCAACTGGTCGCAGGCAAGCATCGCGGTCACCTTCCTACGACGCCACCGGTGCTATCAGCACCACCCTACTGGCCAAGCACCACCTCCCCGAGATCCTCCTCAACCACGGCCCTCTGGCTATCCGTCACATCATGGGCTACCTGACAACGTCTGTCCCGGGCTTCGCAGGAATTCCGCCGACAAAGGCGCGTCGCTTGGTCGTGGGAGCCTTGGAGTGTCGCGGAGGCGAAGGTGGCGGACCGGACGGCGATGTGGAATTTGAAAAGGTGGGCTGGGGCCGATGGGATGCTCGACGACGTGGTCAGGCCGCGCGCGGGTCTACACCCCCCACTGACTACCGATCCGGCATTCCCATCAACAAGACCGGTGGACGCGGCGCCGACAGGTCTCGCCTGAACGTCGCTTCGTCTTGTGCTGGCGATTCCATCGTCTTCTCTCACGACGATCGCGATGCCATGATGATGGAATGCGAAGCGGACAAGATGTCCTTGGATGGCTCGGCTTCCGCCTCGTGCTCCGAGGCTCCGGATGATGATGATATCGCTATGAATGACGACCCCGAGGACGCCACCGACGACGAGGACTGGGCTGCCGTTGGAGCTGCCGCTCTTCGCGCCGAGTCCTACAACACCGCCGGCGCAACTGCCCCGTCTGCGGGACGCAGCTTCCTCTCCACTGGTGTATATAACTCGGGAGGCATGCGGACCGTCTCTACTGGCATGGCGCGCTCGCTTCAGCCTATGCCCTTCGACTTCTCGGCGCTCCAGGGCCCGTCTGACGCGCAGGAGCGTGAGGCGGTTGAGGCTCTGTTGCGTCTAGGTTCTGTATAATACCATTTTTTTGCATAGCACGGCGTTGGGGGATGAAAGGACTCCGCTGTGCGATCGGTCTGTTTGACTGATGAGAAAGCATGTCTCCTTTTTTCCTTGGATTCGGAATGGTTAGCTGGGTTGGTTGAACCAAGGATACCGTGTCATGACTTCATTGGCCGAGCCGGCGCGCTCTGGATCATGCACCACCATTTTCTGGCATTCGTCATGGCACGGCGGTTCTACACTACATGGGTTCGGCGTTCCTGGCATTGGAACGGCAAATTACGCCCTCGCGCGAAGGGCAATCATTGTGGCCTTGGGCACCACTTTGCATTACGATCATGGCTCTATTGGAGGATACCCCGACACGTTTGGTCAACAACACGTTTTGACACACTACTACTTGGGCCGGCTGGCTATCTTGGGGACTGTCGTCTCATCGCCCCGCCTCTGCCTGTGTGGTCTCATCGTGGTACCTGGTTCGAAGATGTTGAGCCCTCACAATCATCTTTGTTCGGCTTCTACAAGCACCGGTCTATTTGAGACCAAGGCAACGCGGTGGCGTCGACGACAGGTTGGAATGGGCTGGCCTGACAACACCACATCCCCAAACACACACTTCAATTCTCTCCCATTCATGCGTATACCACATTTTGCACATACCCCCCCTTTTTTGTTTTTGTTCACACATCTGCATCTCCCCACTTCAACACGCCGTGGAGGATTACATCATCTAGCGCTGGGCGAGCTTCACCTCGTCAGCCATCACACTACGCGCCCCTATTTGCGCACTTCACACCAACACCTGTTTTAATCAGTTTTGGGGTTGACGAAGACGACGAAAAGATTATGGATATTCGTGTCACATGAACACTGAATACACACGACACATGATTTTGTGTTTGCGAACTGGAAGAGTCAGCATGAGCTTTGCTGTTTGGCAACTCCCGCGGAGGACAGGACGCGCAGTTAGAAATGAGGAACCTTGGTGATGCTTGGCTCGCTGATATTGCTTACCTATTTGATCGGCTTCAGAGCACTATGTCTTTTGGGACAGGAGAAAGAGCAGAGGAATTGAAACCAAAACCCAAGGGAAAAAAGGACAAAAGAGAAATTACCTCCCTCTACTTTTTTTTTTCTTTTTTTTTTTGGCGAACGGCGGGATCTGGGTTTTTCGGGATTGGGCGGCTAGGTCTAGCCCTCAAAGAATGGAACTCTTGATTGTTTCGTCCCATCCTTGTGGTGTATACTGACGTGTGATCACTTCGTTCTTTGTGATTTGTGTATGCTGAGGCCTCCTCACAGTGAAATAGCACCTTTGTCGAGTTGGGGTCTCTACACCACAATGCATAGAGACACTGGATCCTGCGGCTCCCGAGCTGACATACCCCCAAAGCCTAGTCAATTGCCTGGTCAATAGACAAAGACTCTAAACTCTCTAATGAGGATAGAATTACTCTTGGGTTGATTATGGCTGTACGTTGCACGGAAGTTTCTTAAGATGTGCGTCAAAAACCAACGACAACTGTTGATCAAGGGGCCATGACATGATTTCGTGACGTTGAGGATGGTCACCCCGCCGAGTCTATGCGCAGGGTGAAAGATGGCTGTGAAAAAAAGGAAGGAAAGTGTGGACGATACCATGAAGGTTTGGGTGATGTGGGAGAATCTCTCTTCTGTTCGTCATACCAAGAAGAGTGAGTACATTAGTTGTCATGAGAAACGTTCCTCCTGAGAAGTGTGGAATCGTCCTTCATTAGACTTGACGGATTGGCCAAGATAAGGAAAGTGTTGCTTTGTTAGAGTCAAGGCAAGGTTAGAGGTGGGAAGCATACGCCTCTGCGTATCTGACAAGCCCCTTTTGTGGGGTTTTCGTTTTCTTTTCAACTTGATCACTCTTACAGAATCAAAACATTCACACGATGAAGTACTTGTACAAAGACTTTGGTATTTACATTGCAATTTATCTATAGTGACCGGGCTTTCAAGCCACCGAATATGCTAGACGAGAAACTCATTGGGCACGTACAGCGGCATAGAATCCTCCCACAAACTATCCGTAAGCATCCTCTTATTCGACCCATCCGCGTCCATGACGAGAATCTGCCCGTACGGCTGGAACGTCTGATCATAGATGGCCGCCTCGTCCCGGAACCCGTACATCCCACTAGAATACAGGATCCGCCCATCGGCCGACCATACGGCGTGCGCGTCGTTGGCGCCGCTGGACGTCAGCGTCTGCAGATCCGTGCCGTCGGGCCGGATCGTACAGACATCAAAGTTGGTTGCCGACGTCTTGCGCGTGAAGACGATGCGCTCGCCGTCGGGCGACCAAAATGGCAGATTGTCCGTCGCGTTGGTCAGGCTGCGCACCGTCTTGGTCTCGAGGTCGATGACGCGGAGGCCGTAGCGGAGACCCCACTCGCGGAAGACGAGGCTGCGGCCGTCCGGGCTGTAGGAGGGGAAACCGGAGTGGACCGTCCCGTCCGTCAGGGCCTCGTAGAAGCTGCCGTTGGAGGTTGTGCGGTAGACGCGGGCTTTGCCCGTCGCGCGGGACTGGAACCAGGAGCCGAGGCCAAAGGCGATCCAGCTGCCGTCGCTGGACCAGGCTGGTTGGAAGGCGCCCGCGAGGCCCTTTGCGACGAGGGCGGCGTCGATTTCGCCGGTTTTGGAGGAGTCGAAGACGAGCTTGAGGTCGGTGCCGTCTGGGTTCATGGAGACGATGGAGGAGTTGCCGAGCTGCTTTTGGGTGATGACGAGGCGGCCCTGGAGGGAGAGCTGGGGGAAGACGTCGGTGGAGCGGTATTCCCAGTCCGTGTCCCAGCTGTAGAGGGGCTTCTCCATGGCGCGGGCGGTGAAGCCTACTTTTTCGTAGATGACGAAGCGCCCGTCGGGGGACCAGGCCGGGGAGCGGATGGCGGCTTTGACGGGGGCGTGGGCGCCCGAGGTGTAGTTGTATCCTTCGTTGTCGCCGCCCTTGATCAGGTAGGCGATGTTGCTGCTGCTGCTGGATCCGTCCGAGGTGCTGTCGTCAGCCAGCCACTGCGGGAACATCTTGACGCTGGCGCCAGAGGTGTGCTCGATGCGATCTTCTCCGGTCTCGAAATCGACAGAGACGATCTGGGAGATGGCGGCGGCGAGGGACTCGGGCCGGTGTGCGTCCCACGTCTGCTCGGTCGTGATCTCGTAGTAGAGGATCCGCTTTCCGTCGGGGCTCCATTTGGGCGATCCGAGACAGTATCCCGTCTTGGTAGCAATCTGGCGGAACCCGGAGCCGTCCGGGCGAACGACGTAGACGGAGAGCTCCTGGGTGTGTTCCCATCCCGTGCCGTTGCCGTGCCCGCGCCAGGCCGTGTTGCGGTCGGAGGCGAAGGCGATCCACTCGCCGTCTGGAGACCAGCTTGGTCTGAAGTGGCCGTCGGGTAGTAAGGGGTCGCCGGCGATGGCGGGGGTGTTTGTGAGGTTGCGGCGGGCGCCGGTGGCGATGTCAAGTACCCAGATGTTGGCGCGGTAGCCGTTCTCGGTGGAGACGTAGGCGAGTTTAGTTCCGTCTGGGGAGAGGGCACCCGCGTCTTCGACCGAGGGCGTGGCGATGAGCTCTTCCAGGTTGGAGCATGAGGCAGAGGTGGTGTTGTTTCCGGTGCCGGCAGACGAGAAGCTGCAGCGGTAGAGGTCCGAGTTGCCGTCGCCGTTGCGCTCGGTGGTGAAGGTCACGAATTTGCCGTCCGGGGAGAAAGCGGCGTGGTACTCGAAGCTCGAGGCGTTGCCGAGGAGCTTCTGCTCGTTTGTGCCGTCCGCGTTGGCGATATAGAGCTCTGACGTGGAGGGTCCGATGCGGTTCATGAGCAGGACGCCCTTTTTGCCGTCTGCGGCGGGGAGGCCGCGGGCCGAGTGGGCCTGCGGGAGGGAGGCGAGGTTAAAGTCGGCGCGGAGCTGGTGGACGTGGCGAGCCGAGATCGACGACGTGCCCAGGCAGAGGCAGACGAGGGAGGAAAGGAGTGACGACCGCATCTTGAGGGCTTGGGGGTGGCGAGGCACACCGCTTTGGAAACGAGTGAGAGTGAGGTGGTGGTGGGAGAGAGACAGAGAGAGAGAAGGGTCCCGAGGGCATCTACATCGTTTCGTCTGGTATTTGTCTTTCTTGAAGATGGCTCGACTTTGCCATCGCCGCCGCCCCTCGCATATGGGTGAAGTCCGAGACCCAGGAAGGGGAGGAGCTTTCACAGCAATAAACCAGGGTCCTGGACATCGGCACTGCGAGCCCAGAGCATTCTCTCTAAGTCTGAGTCTTCTCAGGGAGAATTCTATTGGCTTTCATGACGATTGCGACGCTTCCTTCCCGCCCAATTGCCGCTTTCCGCCATGAGCAGCGGTTCAAAGTCTTGGCGGAGTGGAACATCGCGGGTGTAAAAGAGCTTGTTTTGGAGAAGTTGAAAAGTTCCTCCCCGTTGGGGGTGACATCCCGGGTTCCTGAGCGGGTTGCCATTCGATCGGACCAGCCCCACCAAAGGCTACTCTCGGATAGCTCCCGTAACTTAACTCTCTGATGCAGGACTGATCGGACCTATCTTATGGAGTCAATTGCCATTAAACACCGCATGAGGAAGGTTCTTCTTTTCGAGAGGTATCCAATGATGATGAAGAATTTTCCAACTTCTTCCATGTGAGTCTCCCTGAGCCTCCGATGAAGAAAAAGATTCTGTAAACGTGGGTGCGTGGCTGCGGGGGAGATGCGAACGTTTGTTGACTGGGGTGGACTATCCCGTTCCCCTCCTCCTCCCATAGGCTATCCCAGCCTATCGAGATTAGTTGCATGACGTTAAAATTTTGTTAGGTTGTCTTATCAATCAATCGGTTCTTCAAGGGGAGGCTCAATTTCCCTCGGAGTCGTCGTGCATGACTTCGGCAGATATCGGTCAGAAATCGGCCACTGATATGTTGTGTAAGAGTACCTAGAGGCCTCCTTGTGCCCCATTCTAGCGGGTGAAAGCCGAGGCCGTTCGGTTTTCGTTACGTACGTGGACTTTTCGCGTGGCTGTAGCCACAACTCTCAGATGATAAGTAAGTCTATTGATGTTTGGCTCTGCTGAGTGGATAGCAACGCAGATCAAATGTGCGAGGACGGCAAAATGTGTCCAGAGAAAGTGTAGTCGACGCAGGACAACACCGTGTTAAATAGCTATTCATCCACCTTAGCTCTGAACCAGCCCTCCCGTGTTCTCGTATCCCATTAACTGCTACATAGCGTCAGTATATCCATCTCCAGTACATCCATCGCCAGTCTTTCTCCAATTTTTCTCTATTTCGAGATTGTTCATAGGCGGATATAAGGAAAACAGAGCAAAATTAGAGAAAGACTAGAGGCAGATATAGTGACGCTATCCAGCAGTTTATGGGATAGGGAACTCTCTTTGTGAAGGGCAGGGTTTCTCGGGAAGGAGAAGCATACCCCTATTATCTGTTCGCAAATCTGAACGCTGTGACTTTTCTCGGTACAGACTTCTGCAAGAGTTCAGATCTGCGAGCACATATCACATATCGCGAAAGGCGATGGTGACGGCGTGCTTGCGCCACCTTAGCATCCTCCCGCTGACCTGCACAACATCTGCAATTATGCAGTCTGAGCTGCCAATGGGCTCTCGTCAGCAGACGAATCAGGCAAGTGGCGCTCCGATTCGGGAGACTGCATCCCTGTAGCATTCGGCTCCGGTACCCTGGTCTCCGACTCCATTACCGGCGTTGCTAAGCACTAAGTAATACTGCTTTTTTTGTGTACCGGGTGCTGGTTCTTTTAGGAACGAGCACGAATTTTAAGTTGATGAGCATATCAGATTCACAAAATAAATAGGAAGAGAAAAGCTATAGCTGAGGGCGCGGAAATAATGACAGCATCTTAGGTTATGCGGGTTTGTTGCGCTTTATGAAGCTTTCTCATTCAAGGATTTGTTTGTCGCTAATAGTTGCCTGTAAATCCATTTGGCTGCTGCTAACTTTTCACACACTACGACACGATATAGACCAACTTGGTTCCGCTGACCTTGCCCTGTCTAACAAGATCAAGACCCTTAAGAACGCCCTCCAGGCCACTTCCACCCTCATTCACAGTCGGCTTATGAGCCACAACCTTTCCCTCTGCCAATAGCCGCTCAGTATCAGCCCAGAACTTGCTCCCAAACTCCAAGTCCGCCGGGATCGCCGGCAACGCCTGCGGGCCAAACTGGCACGGCTCGCCGATGGCAGTGTACGCCAGTGTCATCTTGGTCGTCACCTTGCCGTTGATGGCCGAGACGAGCTCCGCCGGCACGGGCCGCAGGGTGGAGTAGATGCCGCCGTCCTCCGCAATCGCCTTGACGCTGATATCCGCAGATGATTCCGAGGAAATGCAGTCCAGCACGTGCTTCAGCTGGCCGCCCGCGCTCTTCTTGATATCCTCCACGACGGTAGCGGACTTGTAATCCAAAATCACGTCGGCGCCCAGCTTCTTCAGATAGTCAAAGTTGTGAGGCGAGGCCGTCGTGATGACGTGCAGGCCAGAGAGCTTCGCGTACTGGATCGCCAGCGCTCCGGTCGCCGTGCTGCCGCCGTAGATGAGAACGGGCAACGTCTCCGTGCTAGGCTTGTCAAAGTACGGCAGGCCGAGGCTTTGGTACAGGCCCTGGCCCACGGTCGTCACGCTGACGCCGAGGGTGGCGGCCTCCTCAAAAGTGACGTTATCCGGGATGCGGAGCTGCAGGTCACCCTTGACGGTGATGTATTCCGCAAAGGTGCCGTCCTCGTGATGCACGGCGTTGGACCCGTGGGCGACGCCGGCGATGCGGTCGCCCTTCTTGAAGGGCTTTGTGACTTGGGAGCCGACTTCCTCGACGACGCCGGCGTAGTCACAGCCCACGCGAGCGCCTGTTACTGCGAAGAGGTCGATGTGGAGGGCGTCAGTTGGGTTCAGGGCGACGGCCTTGACCTTGACGATGAGGTAGTCATCGCGGAGCTTGGGGGCGGAGGCTTCGACGACCTGGGCCTTGCCTGCACCCTGGATGACAATGGCGTGATTGGAAGACATGTTTGTATAAAATGATGGTTCTTGGTAGTTTATGGTAAGATTGATCGCAATTTGATAATGATAGAGAGTACTATCAGAGTCTTGAAGCGAATTCGGTTTCCTCGATTGTCATTTATGCTCAGCTTCCCGGATGCTTTCTCTCATGCTGAAAGTTGAAACCCGAGAACGAACATTATTAAGCACGATCCGTTCGCCCCCAATGCGAGGGCTACGAATCCATAGTGGTCTGTCCGTCCTGCCGCCATTGCGGAGTTGCGGAGAGGAGACGGACGGTCAATCAACGAGTTGCGGGTGGGACTCGAGCCCCACATTCGACGGGCTACGGCTGCATTCAAATCGGTGCCGGAGAGTCTCCACTTTCTCGGGGGCGATTATTAAACAGGCCCGGGAAGATTATGGTTTACTCACCATACGCAATCGGTGGGCAGAGGGATAAAAACTGGGACCAAAGCTTATACCAGTAGAGTCGACCTTTGTCATCCCGAGGCCCTGCCCGGCCCCTCCTTCCGGAACACGACATGGAGGGGAGGTGGCGCGCCCCAAGATGGCGGGACAAGGAGCATCTGAAGGCTCCGAAGGCGCACGTTCTTGCTGTAATCTTTAAAAAGAGTGTTGGTCTATGAGCTTACCAATTATCGTCAAATTTGATGCACACAGCTTGAGATATGTCATCATGGCAAAAGTTTGACTGACCTTTTTTGCCATTTTGGACAATGGCTTGAATGGCTTGATGAAAGGCAGGATTTGGGTGCCATTGCATTCCAAATTGCAGCTATCGCATCGTTACTTAAGTAGTACAGGATTTCCACGTCAAGATTACGTGGTTAGACAACTTATTCAACTCGTCCAGCTTCTTCAGTCTCCCAAGTATCTCACCATTCAAACATCGTCCATCCTCACCTTGTCGTCATGTCGTCACCTAACAAGCGAACAATCCTCATCACAGGGTAAGCTGAACCGCCGTGAAGATACCATCTCTTGTCTTTCTCTGTTTCTTGGCCTTGCATTTCTCCAAATTCTGACGTGTCTTTAGATGCTCTCAGGGGGGTGTCGGTAATACACTGGCGCTCGCATTCGCAGCCCAGGGCCTGCGCGTATTTGCAACTGCTCGCTCCCTCAAGTCGGTGGCGAACCTCACAGAAAAGGGCATCGAGACGCTCACACTCGACGTGACGAGCTCGGAGAGCATCGCTACGGTTAAGGAGGAGATTTCAAGACGTACAGGCGGTAGCCTTGACATTCTGTACAACAACGCGGGTGCTCGTAAGTCCTCCCCCCTCCGTTCCGGACATCCTGACTATACCCCGTCAGAACAAGACAACTGACAAGCTTCTTCCCACGTCAGTCTACGAAGCACCAGCAGTAGAAGCAGACTCCTACCGCACCCGCCAAATGTTCGACGCCAACGTCTTCGGCCTCTTCGACATGGTAACAGCCTTCACCCCGCTCCTCCTCGCCGCCGTCTCCACCTCTTCTTCCTCCTCTCACCAACCGACAATCGTCAACGTCGCCTCCGTCCTCGCCCGCCTCCCAGGCCCCTTCACATCAGGCTACAACGCCACAAAGGCCGCCGTAGCAGCCTACTCCGACACCCTCCGCCTCGAAGTCGCGCCCCTCGGCCTCCGCGTTCTGACGGTCTACATGGGCGAGGTCGCCACGTCCATCATCCAGGCCAACAACATCGCCTTTGACCGGGACAGCCTGTACGTCGACGCCGAGGACAAAGTGCGCGAGCGCAGCGCCACGCACGAGAAGACGACGATGAAGCCCGATGAGTTTGCGCGGCAGGTCGTGCCGCTTGTGCTGAAGAACGGAGGGAGCCCGTATGTGTGGAAGGGCACGAATGCGTGGCTTGTGTGGTTTTTGAATGCGTTTGGGCCGAGGACGGTGTTTGATGGGACTATGAATGGGACGTCTGGGTTGGGTGATGCGGTGATTAAGAAGAAGATTTTCGAGAGGGGGCAGGAGAAGGTCAAGAAGGCCTAGGTTCTGGTTTTCCAGAGTTGGCAAGAGTCAATGACTGGGCGGGGTGATGTTGGTGATCTAGAGCGGCATTCTGATTTCCTGTACCGCGTTTTTTTGTTTTTGATTTTGCTTGTTCACCTTTTCCTGAGATGAGCCGCAACAGGCATTAGAGTAAACCTACCTATCAGCGCTTAATCCAATCTTCCGTTTCTCGAATATCTCGCTCCAAGAACATCACGAGACTTCCTCAACGTTCCCCGGGGTTCCACCTCTTCAGCTCGATGCACGAGATCTCTCACACCTGCTTTTCTTCTCGCAGACCAGGCGTGAGTGCCCTGTATTGCCTTTGATATACTCTGGAAATCTAGAAGCACACTGATACACGGTGGATCCTGTTGGGAAGAGGTATTTCAAACCCGGATGCTGGTGTCATCCCGGCGCCGAGTAGCCGTCCCCGCCAGGCCTGTCATCATCCGCGGGTCTCGGCCTTTTCGGCCCCGGACTTTCGAACTTCACTCAGTTCTGTCGTAAACTTAGTAAGTGATATCCATTCATCGCCCCGCACACCCGCACGACGCATCCGCATATGCCGTCAAGAGTACGCCGTACGGGTTACTCCAATCCTGGGTGACGAAGTACGAATTTCCTAATGCAGACAGTATGAACTTAACTCCAGTCAAATAGGCGAAGAAAGCTAGAATACAGCTCCATTAAAAAGATTCAGAGCTTAGAGGTAAAAGTTTCCAGCATTGATGAGAAAAAGGAGTTAACGGGGATAAGGAATAGTTAGACGTCAGATCTCGGGAAAGTTGGCAAACAAAGTACGTATGAGGTGGGCGCCCGGCGCTACTCGGCGCCTCGGATCTGTTGGTCAGTAGCGCCGGATCACAAATCATGGAGTTTCTGACTAAATTCCACTCTGTAGCCTCCTCGAAACTCCAAACCACCAACACTATCATCATGAAAACAAAAGGTGTATATAATGCTGTGCAATCGGCCCTCTCCAAGATGTAGTACACAATGGAGCAGAAAGATATACAAGACAGTCCTGACATCGCAACATCAAAGTTACTCACCATCTCACGACATCTAAATCCAGCAACCATGTCTTTCCCAAAGACGTACAAGGCGTGGCAGGTCAAGGAGGCGGGCGCTCCTCTGCAACTTCAGACGGTGGAAGCCAAGGCGCCGGGTAAAAGCGAGGTCCTCGTCAAGGTGCTCGCCTGCGGCGTCTGCCACTCAGACGTCGGCATGCAGAAGGGCGAGTTTGGCCCCGTTCACCCCCGTATCCCGGGCCACGAGATTGTCGGCGACATCGTTGCTGTCGGCGAGGACGTGACGAGATTCACTGGTGGCGAGCGTGTAGGAGGAGCCTGGCACGGAGGTGAGTTTGCGTCTTTGGAACCCCCCCCTTTCGGATTGCCAATGAGCAGGAAGATGGGGATTCTAAGATCACTTCGGACCGCAATGAGCTGACGTTCATACAAGGCCACGACGCAACCTGCGCCAGATGCCAGCTGGGCCAATTCCAATCGTGCCAAAACGGCGCAATCAACGGCGTCACCCGAGACGGAGGCTACGCAGAATACGTCACCCTCCGGCACGAAGCCGTCGTCCGCGTCCCCGCAGACCTCGACCCCGCCGAGACGGCACCCCTCCTCTGCGCTGGCGTCACCGTCTTCAACGGCATCCGCAAAATGGAGATCCCCAAGGGAAGCCTCGTCGCCGTCCAAGGCCTCGGCGGCCTAGGTCACCTCGCCGTGCAGTACGCCAACAAGATGGGCTACCGCGTCGCGGCCATCAGTTCCGGCCCCGCCAAGGCGAAGTTCGCATCTGAGCTGGGCGCAGAGTACTTCATCGACAGCAGCGTCGAGGACCCCGTGGCGAAGCTCAAGGCCATGGGCGGCGCTGCGCTTGTGGTCGCGACGGCGCCGAGTGCGAAGGCTATCAGCCCCCTTACGGGAGCGCTGCAGGTGCGCGGCAAGTTGTTGGTCCTCGCGCCGGTCGGGAATATCGAAATCAGCTCGTTCCATTTGATCGGGCTCGGGTGCTCGGTTCACGGATGGCCTAGCGGGCACGCGCAGGATTCGGAGGATGCGATCGAGTTCTCGAAGAAGCAGGGCGTCAAGTGCCTGATTGAGAAGTTCCCGTTGAGCGAGGCGCCTGACGCAGTGGAGCATATGATGTCGAATAAGGTGCGCTTTAGGGGCGTGCTGGTCATGGAGTAAAGATTTGTAGATCGTATCTCTAAGGCGCGGACGTTGTAAGGGGTTGGGGGTTAGCGATACTACAGAATCAAGAGTTATTGTTCGAGAATGGCTTGTCTTTGTGATGGAGCACGTTTCGTTGCCATACACGATGAAGAGACCAGAGAACAGGAGATGAAGAACTTCTCGTAGGCCATTTCGCAATTGTTGGGCAATTGGGCCCGGCGTAGACAAGAACTGTACTGAAAGGTGACTCGCATTCAGCATCTGCAAACGTATTCGAGGCGTCTCGCGATACGATCGGCGATGAGTCGAGCTCAGCGCGGCTTCTTCAAGCTTCTCAGTAGTCAAGTATAGCAGCGGGTTGGGTGTGCCTACAGACCCAAAGAATCCTGTTGATTATCTGCTTTGCATTCAATGTCTATTAAACGCCGAGGACTAGCTGACATGATGTGCAGCGGAAAGCACCATCGCCTGTTTGTGGTCAGGGGGCGTCTATGAGGAGACCGGCCTCCCTCCAGAGAGCGGAGGCAGGGAGAATTGGTTCGAAGTAAGGGAACATCGACTACATCAAAGAAGATTGGCAGACAAATACGTAGCGGAGATGAAGATGACTTAACAACCTCGAAGTGGGCTGCCTACTGTAGCTGGCAAGAATGGCCATGGCGACACTAGCTAGAGGTATGTTGAGCGCAAACGAGACCGGCGAGTAGATCTCATCGCCTGCGAAGCCCGCCAGACTACGAGAGCCGAGGCGATGTACGCTCCAGCATTCCATCGATTCTCTCTGAACCAGAAACTGGACTCTCCCTCCTTCCTGACGCGTCCAGCCCGTACAAGCGGGCAGATGCCAATTGATGGCCAGATGAGTCGTTCAGTGGCCCACCCAACAATGGAGGGCGATCACTAGATTTCTTCTCCTGGAGACGTAACACACACTGGACACTGCTTGCGTCGCGGAAGAGAGACAGGAGGCCTCATCGAGGAGCAGCCGTGACCTACTGACTGCATCATGCTGCAGTCCGAGGGGTCTGCACACCGGTAAGAGTGACAGTGGCCTGCATTATGCTGCCATGCCCCAGATCAATAACCCGCCGCCGGATCTCTTTACTTCGACTTTGCTGAATGAGGGAAATTTGGTCCGCGGACAGAAGCGGAGTCTCCATCAGTCGGTGACTTTGGTCATATTGGTCAAGCATCGACGCAAGTCCGGATTCTTGGCGTCTCATGGGGTGTGAGCGGCCGGGTCATTTCGGAGGTTCAACTAGATCAATTTGATAAATGAACGGCGAGAAACAGAAATAGCTGGAAACAGCAATGGAAACAAACAAAACGACGATGGGGAGAAAGGGGTCGGGGGTTGCAGCTATTTTCTGCAAGTGGGGATTTCCTCTGGCCACTGGCAAGATGCCCAGTACGACAGTAACAAGCTTCTTGAGCCAGAACTACAGCAATGGAGTAGTCCATGAGAAAACGTCGTGTGCCAAGACTAACCTCTCGTCGGAAATTCTCACCGTCGCCATCGAATAGCGGCAGCTGTTGTCGGACCTAGGTCGCATCTGCTCACCAAGACTCCGCTTCTGATTGATCAAGGGCATTTGGCCCGGGCCTAGATAGCTGTTTGTCCACAGCATCGGCGAGCGACTGTCCGTACGTCGCTTGATAGAACGCTGGTGAGGATCCTTGGCAAACAGGAGGCAAATGGTCGCAATAGAGATCGTCGTTTGGTAGGTAAACGCCAAGAAAAGACAGGTCGCTGCTCTTCCAATTGATAGTAAGGGTAATCGCCAGTTGACAGCACGGCCCACTCGTCGACGTTCATCTCTTGTCCACCCGGGTACCGAAGACCGGCAGCCGTTTCAGTCCCCCGAAACCCAAGGCTTACTCTTGATCATCGTCACAATTGCCCGGCCAAGATGGAGCCAAGGCCAAAATCAAGGCGTTGCCGTCTTGGAATTGAGAGGCTCCGAATACTCTAAAATATCGCCCAAGTTTCTCGACTGTTTCCAGGGGGTTGCGATGTGATCCCGCGGCCTTTGGGTAACGGAGGTTGCTACGTGACTGAAGCCTTCTCCTTCTGCGCACTCTCTCCTGCATTGCACATCAGCATCACCTGTGGCAGATGGAAGGGAATATGAAATGAGAAGATGGCTGTGGGCCTTGGCCACTCCACCTGTAAGCCAGTTGGCGCTGAGACTTGATGTAATCCAAGGCCACACAGAAAGCGCTCAAGCTAAAGCCAAGACGCCGAGAGGTTCCGAAGAATTGTTGCACAACGCGGTACCATGCCGGCGCGCTTTGCGGACTGGTATGTCGCCTTTGGGCAGCGGGCCTATGGTCGGAGGCCAAGAAGGTCCTTCAAAGTCTGGAGCTCGTAAGAGGAGGCCAAGAGTGCATGGGCTCGATGAGAATGGAGCAAAGCCCACTCTGCAACAAGCCCTACTGGCATCTTGGCTTGATCCCGCCGAGCCAGGACAGCGGTGATCCCCCTCTTGAACTGACTGCACCACCTGCAGAGTCCTTCCTAATCTCGGCCTGGCGTCCGAACTCAAGCACCCCATTCGACCCTCCGCATCTGGGGCTTTTCGGTGGACCACCCGTCTCTAAACTGCCGGGGTTGTCGCGATCATCTGGGGAGGCGAACATGATGGTCTGATTAAGCCCGGAATAACTGCGACCAAACGTGGAGAGTTCCAGTGTGGACGATGGCACAAAACTCGGAAGAGTCATTGTAGTGTGCGGCTACATCCAGGTGTGCGGGCAGTCGTGTTGCTAAAGGTGCACGCGGTCGTTTTCTCGCTCGGGTGTCGTGCATCCAAGATTTCGCCGGAAAGCTTGGTAGATTTCCGTGGCATTGGCAGGCTCATCGGGCTCGTGGCACATCGGCGAGCCTTCTGGCGGCACAGCCAATGGATGATGACCATGCAGGACGGCACAAAGTGTGCGGGTATTCCTCCTAGAACCTTAATTCTTCAAGCCATGTCAGTGAGAGTGTGGGACGAGCGCTGACCGATTCGAGTAGAGGGAGTGAAAGTCAATCTGGTGATGGACGAGGGTGTGGTAAGACTCAAGCGACTTCGAGACGGACCAAAGGAACTCACAAACTCACAAATCGCGCAAATTAAATGCATGTGGCGGCCAAACAATGTGAGAGGAGCAATGCCAAGACTTGTTGAAGGCCTCGTTTTGATTGCTTCTCCTCTGATTGAGTGTAAAGCGCTGGCGATGTGGTTCCCCCCCTGGACCGGCGAGAGTTGAAGCCAGGGCGAAACTACCCATCCTCGCAGGTCTTGGCATTGCTTGCACAGCCTCATTGAACGGCGAAGCGGCGGGCGCAAGGTGGACAGGATGGGGGATACAGGCTGAAGGTGCTTGGTGTCTGCAGCCAAGAATGCCCAGCTTTCGTCTGGCTGGGCTTTGAAGCGGCAAATTCTCAGGTTTGGCTGATTCTCGAGCCCTTGGGAATGGTCTGCAGCGAACACACTGTGCCAGTGCGGTATCCCGTGGACAGGCGGGGTCGGCCATGATGCGATGGCATGGTTTGTGAGACGGCTCGTCGTACTTGGGCTTATGTCTTCTTCTGTCGAGCAAGCTTGGCGCCGTGGCCAAGAGGAAAGAGGCCAAGTCGACTATCAACGACACATTGCTCATCCAAGGAGAATAGGGGAGCAGTCTGACACCAATTGGCGTACCGCCATCATGGGTCGAACTGCCAAGAGTTGAGCGACCCGCTCACCTGAATACCTGTGAATATGGCACTATGGACGGGCGTCGGCGTCGGGCACGTTGGCACGTTGGGTCCATGTTTTAAGGTAATCGACGGGGTGACAATTGGCTAGATCGATCAAGTCAAGATGGCTGTGTCGGTGCGTTTGCGACGTATTACACAAAGTGCCGTGGTGGAAACCGACAACGAGAAGGCAAATTGGGGTAGTCGAAAGGCAAAATAACGTATCCATAGGGGATTGAGTGGTCGTTGAGTGTGAGGGGAGAAAGTAAAGTGCCACCTACGAAGGAATCTGTGGATGGCCGGTCAGGGACGGGATGATCTTGGGAAGGGGGTCGAGAGGTACCTGCCATTGCCAGAAATGAGTCTTGGCGGATCGAGGCTGGCGAGTTGTAACTTCCGTTGGTGTCGACTCGAGGCATGCGAAGGGTACGTGTCCCTCGGACCCCGACAGCTGCGTCGTTTTGGCACAGGGCATCTCACCCTCCTCACCACGCCGCACCATTCGCCCACCCTTTTTTTGATTTCGCAGATACACATCCCTCTTTCTCCATCTATCCTTCTTTCGAGCTCCCAGTTCATCGAAGATGGTCCATCATCCACGTATTTAAAGTCTTGGCGAACCCCACCGCATCTCCCGTACCGAATGCGATTATCAACGGCCGGCACATCGGCTTCCCTGCGTGGGCCATAACAGGCGGTATTGCGCAACACTTTCTGGACGAGCCGGTTTGAACGGCTTCTGGCTGACCATAGGGGAGCGGCGACTGTATCGTGGACATGTCGAGAAGAGGGGGCGACGGCCAGCGTCAACAGGCGAGGGCATTTGGATTGCGCGTAGCCCTTGGCGCTAAGGACTTGGCAGTCTTGGCTGCGGCGGAGAGGCCAAGAAGAGAGGAGCGGAAAGCTTCTTTTGGCTCTTGGGCATTGCCCCAAAACGTTGTCAGAGTCTCCAGCGTCCCCCCCGTCACCCGAGAGTCACCTGCCCCCCCCGAGTGTGCCGTCCCCCAGCTTATCGAGGATCGGGCGCCACTTGTGTGTCCGGCTTGTCGAGTTTGTTCCATACTCAAGTTGAAAAAAGTGGAGGGGTGAATCGCTCGGTTAAGCACATGGGTGATTTGTTGCGGCTTTGCCATGCTCTTCGCAGCGTGGCAGCTCTTCGGTGAATCGGTGCGGCCTGCGGAAATGACGAGCTGGCTGCATCCCGTCTTGCCGTGTGCGGCGCGTTATTCTTGGGCCGGCTCCATGGGATAATTATCAACATCTACGGGGTATGCGCTTATCGGAGCGTCCGAGGCCGCCGTCGCATCCTCGTCCCCACCCCGTGTCGTGTGTCTCTTTTCGCTTTCTGCTTCTTTTGGTACGAAGGCACGGAGACTTGGTCTCTTGGCTCTTGGTAGTCTGGGACTCGAGGCATGGAGGTCTTGGTAAAAGAAAAAGAAGGGTGGAAGGCTTGTCGTTCTCGTACCCCTTTCCCTGTCAATCGGGCGCCAGGCATCTCCCATGTCCTGTCAATCGTCCTATCTCTTTGGTCGCCTGAAAGTGTACTCCCAGTGCGACGGGTGCTTTGCCCGTGACATCAGGTACGGGAGTACTTGGCGTCTTGTTTCTCAGGACAGGTCAGTTTTGGAGTCTTGTCCCGTCCGGTCACCCCAAGACCCCAAGGACCCCAAGCAATCCAAGGCCCAAAAATACTCGGCTCACCTGCTTGGCTGGAAACAGCGCTCCCTCATCTGAGACGGTCGCAGGCCTCTTTTTCAGACGACACAGAGTGTTGTATCCCGCAGACAGAAATACCTAACACATTGCCATTGCCATGGGGAATCTCCCACGAGCCGCATCGATGATGGGTGCTGCCGTTATTCCCACGAGCGTGGCAACCGGTCGCACGACAAAGAAGGCCAACTTTCCCAGAACCCAGAAAGCTGGCAGGAACCGGTGCGAAGGCCGCCGACGAATGGAGGAAATCAGACGCTGGGCTTGCGGCCATCAGCTGATGGCGAGCTATTGACCAACGTAAATGGAAGCGGGTGCTCGCAGGATGAAGCAATAGGAGCCAAGTACAAATGCCAAGGTCTCGGCCAAGGGAGAAAGAGTGAAAACTGGAGATTTGCCAAGACGCCCCAAGACAGCCAGAGTCTTGGCATCGTATGCGCCCGGATGTTGCGGTGTTGGCGAGGTACTTGGAATGCCAGTGGGTGGTGTCTGTTTTCTCGTCAGGATCCGACTGTGTTGCCGAGCCGCCGCTATCTCACTAACGGCTATCTGTCACCATGAAATGATAGAGCGGAGTGTGCGGACTACAGTGCCAGCCCAGGTAAGGCTCGACGCACCTTGACTGCCTTGTTGTCTCCCCCCATCATCCGCGACATCAGCTCGGCAGCCCTCGCCACCTTGAACCAATCAAAAGTAGGCTGGTCTCACAAGCCCCGGTCGCCAAGACTTTGCCAAGACTCTTGGAAGGGTAGGAAGAGCGGAGAGGAAATGTGATTCATGAATAAAGAGAAGAGCCCATCGTCCATGCCCCCCAGATCAGACTGATTGATTTCCCTCGAGAACAACCCAGTCCTATGAGAGTCGGCAGAAAAACATAAAAGCATTGCTGACCGTCTCTTTTTTCCCCCTTCAGCTTTGTATTATCCCAAGTATACTCTCGCCTGGTCTCGGCAATCTACAACCCACCACTGCCTGAAGTATCAAGAAAAGGACCCCACTCCAACTTACACAACCATCCAATCCCAAAGCGCCTGCTTTCCCACAACCCGAACGGGACCCGGCACATTCCAATTTTCCGGACTCTCTTCACCGAGCCCGCAAGTTCGGTCAGCACTCACACACGCATACACACACATTATACCCCGGTCACCATGTCCGCCAAACAAGAGAATGAGAGCTCTGCGAGCAACTCTCCCAAAAGCAGCACGCCCGCTCCCTCAACAACAACCAGCAACACTTCCCAGTCTGCCAACAGCACGAGCAACGAGGACAACCTCATCTGCAAGTGGAACGCCTGCAACCTGAAGTTTGTCTCACCCGAGGCTCTCTACGTAAGTGGCAACTCACGCTTAATCTTTTATTTCACCCAAACATCTCACTAACCAACTCCACAGGAGCACATCTGTGAACGCCATGTTGGCCGCAAGAGCACCAACAACCTCAATCTGACTTGCCAATGGAACTCCTGCAGAACGACCACTGTGAAGCGTGACCACATCACTTCTCACATTCGTGTGCACGTTCCTCTCAAGCCTCACAAGTGTGAGTTCTGCGGCAAGTCATTCAAGCGTCCTCAGGATTTGAAGAAGCACGTCAAGGTAAATCAGCCAACATCTACCAACCAAAACTATTGTGCGATCTCCAAGCTTACACGAACCAACAGACCCACGCCGATGACTCGGTGCTCGTCCGCTCGCCCCAGGACCAAGGTCTGAACGGCTACCGGGCGCAGCCTGGCAAAGGTATGTAGAGCTCAGTTTGCACACTCCCAAAAAGTCTGTCCTCTATTTTCTCCAACTAGAGGCTAATTTGCCTCCAGCTTCTTCTAGCTACTATGATCATAATGGCCATATTCGGACTAACAGCGCCGCCTTCGCACACCAGGCTGGGCATGCTAGCTACTATGCACCCCAACCATCTACAAACTATGGACTGTACTTCAACCAACAACCCTTGAACCCTCCCCGAACTGAGTACATTGGCCACCACGGCGGCTATGACAACCGCAACAAGCGCGCCTTCGACATGGTTGACGACTTCTTCGCACACGCCAAGCGTCGCCAGGTTGACCCGACCTCCTATCAACAAGTCGGCCGATCTCTTCTCCCCCTTCACGGCGCTCTCGGCCTGCACGCCGGCCCCATGCCCGGCTCCGACTACATGGCAGCCCCGCCCCAGCAGCACGTTCACCACCAACAGGCCGGCGGACCTCCTTCCGGCCCCGGACCCATGTCCCAGCAGTACTACCTGCCGCCCATGCCCAACGCCCGCACCAAGAACGACCTGGTCCAAATCGACCAGATCCTGGAGCAGATGCAGAGCACTGTCTACGAGAACTCGCACCAGGCCACGCAAGGAATCCACATCCATGGCCAGAACACTTTCGATCTCCGCCACAGCCCCTCGCCCCCGGGTGTTCACCGAGGCTCCCACGCCGGCATTCCAGTCACCCAAGACGGCTACCCCGTGTCCGCTGCTCACATGGCGTCCCCGTTGACCGCAGTCTCGTCGACTGGAACCCCCGCCGTCACTCCTCCCTCAAGCACAATGTCATACACATCTGGTCACTCGCCCAGCCCCTCTTCTTCCGGCATGTCTCCCCAGTCAAGACACAGCTCCACCGCTTCGTCAGTCATGTACCCCAACCTCCCGGCCGTCAGCTCCGTCTTCCCTGGCCAGTCCACTGCCTCCACGCTCGGTCCCAGCTTCGACAGCAACGAGCGCAGACGCTACTCTGGAGGCATGCTCCAGCGCGCCGCGCCCTCCTCGCCAAAGTCTCCCATCATCTACGAGGACTCCTCCAGCGTCACCACTCCCAAGGCCGAGTCCGTCGCCTCGTCTGTCGGCTCTCCCTCTTCCGAGTCGGACACCAGCGAGGGCGCCCGCGAGCGCGAGGAAAAGTACGACCAGTGGCTCGAGAACATGCGCACCATCGAGGCGCTCCGCGAGTACATCCGCGATCGCATCGATCGCAGAGAGTACTCTGAGGAGTCCGCCGAGAAGGCCGCGGAAGCTCTTCCCAAGTCTCTTGAGGCTAGCCGTCTCAAGTCTCCGGAGCCTATGGAGGTCGACGCGAAGCCTGCTCCGGCTGCGCCATTGTACCCCATCCTGCGCATGGCGAACTGAAGAATCCAGACACTGTGCTGTCTGCCGAAGAGAGGGCCTCTCAGGCGCGTGTACCAATAGCTGTGTGTGTCCTACAAGCGTGTTTTCCAGAAAAGTTTTTCTCCAACTTTGAATTGAGGGAAAAGTGATCGGTTTTAACAAAAAACTGGTTCGTATATTATTCTACTGCAAAACTTCCTTTTTTCTTCTTTTTATCAAATGCGCTTCTGGCAAAATACCTCCCCCCCAAGGCTCAAGCCTTGTCGAAGCCTCTTTTGTTACGTTTACATACCCTGGTCGGTGGAAGTTGAAAAGGGCAAAGTCGGATTTGAAATCAACGCAGTCTTCAAAACGCAGATGGATTGGAGTGGACATACTCCCAAACCAACACACCAAACAACACTTTTGATTTTCACACAACACACCCAACAAGCATTTTATCATGTCAACGGAAAGAGGGAGAGTTTTAAACATTCGGGAGGGCTTTGCGAGTTCCAAAGCACATTGCCATGAGTGCGAAACACATCTTTTTTTTGCTTTCCACCTCCATCAACGAACGGTTGCGCAGTTTTTTATCATACGGAAATTATCGGAACGGGAAAATGATGAGATCATGAAAACAAACCAAACCACCAAAACAAAGTCATGTTGCTTCGCCACCTATGTAGTCAGTCTCCTTGGCCTCGAACGCAAAGGGTCGAAATGAATGCTTTATTATTACCTCTGAACATTTTTGATCATTTGAACTTGATTTGATATGACATCTTGGCACCTGTGATTATTGTAGACAAACATTCCGAGAAACTAGATCATTGGCATCTGTCTCGGGGTGTAAGTCAAGTCATGTCTTCAACTGAACAACCCTTCCCATCCGGGCCGTTAAGCCGAACTTGTGCCTAGAAATCCAAGTCTCTTCTTAATCACCGAAACCGCCTCAAGGCCCCAGTCCTTCTCGCTGCCGCTTTCGCTCCCCGGATGTGGTGGAAGAAGCCCCGAGATCTACATCTTTAAACTTTGCCATCATCTTAAAAAAGTCCGGCCGACTAAGTACTGGCAAAAGCCCGCAAGCCATGTCATTCCACAAGAACCACTTCTCCGCACGCCGACTCTAAGAATAGAAACGGACACCAACGGTCTCTCGCGAGCTGATTCCTCGATACGGCCCTTTGGCCATTATCGTAGATACAGCAGAGGGCTTGACGATTCCTGACAGTCCGTCGTTGCCCGGCCCTAGCCGAGAGAGTCTACGGATGGGATGCCTTTTTGAGAGAATGAAGTTGTCTTGCCAAGATGGCCGGATCCGGTCTCTGGTAGACCGGGGGCCGGGCCGCAGATCGTCATTCTCACGTCTGCCCAGGACGCCTTTTCTTCTCGGTCACCCAACCCTAAATTCTTCTTGCGCCTTTGAGGAATGTTGCCGGAGCCCCGTGACCTACTTCGCGACCCTTCAGAGATTGTTTCCTTTCCAAGGTTCAGGTAGAGCAGGCTGCAGAGCGGGAATATGATTCGGGATCCCTGGAATGATCCTTCACGATGGCCTTGGACCGGCCCTTTGATCCCTATTGATCAGACGCTGAGGTTGTATCAAATAATTCAAGATGAATTCGAACATTGTGTATCATCAGGGAACGAGAATTGCCAGTCATACTGTCTGCCGTATGACATTACCGCCCTACGCGATACCGAGTCTGTTGAGTGCTTCGACTGAGACATGAGCTGACGGGTCAGCACCTGCCAAGCTTCCGGCTTACAGACGACAGACATATCGAGGACGAAAACGCCCTCTCTGACTCTTGGCGAGAGCCGCGAGATGATGTACAGCTCATATCTTGGTAGCTTTCCTCCCTTCAACAACACTTTCGACACTTACACGGGTGTCTTGCAGTCTACTTGGATTCTCCACATTCAACCGAACATCATAGATCGAGACATTCTTTTAACCCTGTGATCGGCCAGTTCCTCGGCGGGAACCGAGATCTTGCCGGGGGGTGGGGGGGGTAGTCAAGCCCGCAACACAGCATATCGGTGGTCCACGAGCATTAAGCTAGCAACTCATTGCAGCCCTAGTAATCTTTTTCGTGCTTTTCCAGGTCTGGTTCCAGGCCATATTCATGAATTTGATGATCCGAGATGCCTAAAAATCACCTGACTTTTACAATTAGCATACAATCGACCCTGCGAATTCTGAAATCTCGCTTAAGAGCGGGCGTCTAGCATTTTCTGGTGAACCGAAATAACAATAAACTCAAAAAAAAAACTTCAAATTACCCTACGCATCGTAAGAAACGAGGTCGCACTCCGTAGGTAAGCGGCCATCAGAGTTTCTTTTCTTCGACAAACGATCCGCAATTATCTGCGCAGATCCGGCGGTTTTCGTGAAATTCTTACGGGTGGCTGAGATCTAGACGAAGACGCTAAGCGGTTCGTGCTACTGCCCAATTCAGGCGTGCAGTGCAACGCCATCAACCTCACCGGTCGCGGGTGGTGCCGGCTCGAGGCTTGAAAGTCTCAGTCTGACATCGTCGTGTCTCTCCTTGGGGGAACTTTCTTGACTACGGAAGGGTACGAAGTAGGTCTAGGGAGGGTTTAGATATGGCTCTTCTAAGTGACCAATCAGGTTCTTCAGGTCAGAGATTTGGTGCGATGTTGTCATCGTTGCCGGTATAGCTTGATAGATTCTCACAAGCACGAGGAGATAGTCAAGGGGTTACACGATATAGAAAGAGTATATAAGTCGTCGTAGAACCTCGAAGAAATTGAATATGTCTTCCAGAAAATCACCACACATCCAGTCCTCCAACATCAAACATCAAACCACAAAGACCATAACACCTTCAAACTTTCCAACCAAGAAAAGAGTAAAAAAAAAATACTAGTACCAAACATGCAATTCTCTATCAACCCCCTCCTCCTCGCCATCATCGGCACCCTTACCCTCGTCCACGCCTCCCCCGCCGGCGTCGCCTCCGGAGACCTCCTCTCCCCCCGCGAAGCCATCCCCTTCCCCGAACCAAAGGCCAACTGCTGCTCCTGCGACCTCGAGGACCGCGGCGCCGGCAACTACGTCTGCAAGGTCGCCAAGAAGAGCATCTGCGCCGTGCCACTCATCGCGTGCCCGCTCGACCCGGCCACCCAGGAGCAGTGCTGCTGCTGCGACCCCAAGACGCCCGCCATGCGTTGTAAGGCGATCCCCAAAGGCAGCGGGTGTATCTGCACCGCCGTCAAATGTCCTTTCTCGTTTGACATGTCGTTCTTGCCTGCTGGTGGTTTCTGAGGTCTCTTAAAGTGTTGGTGGAGGCTGGTGTTAGTTGGCTCAAGGGGGGTTTTAATATGCACGATCTTGCCGGGGTATTCAGCCAATAGACTAGCATTCATGGGATACTTCAATGAACATGGCGAGAAACTGAAGAATAATATTTTTCAAACAACTCACTTTTAGTAATACAGATGATATAAGTGACGTTCCGCTGGTGATATGTCCATCTCATCGAAGCTTTGGTTTCGGAAGAAAAAGTCAGCCAAGAAGTTTTGGCAGAACACCTTCATTCACAATTCTTTAGACATCAATCGGCTGTTGCTCAGTGAGATAGATGGCTTTCGCGAAATAATCTCTTGTTACTCGGAAACTTACAAGTCCGCAGCCCGCGGGACATCCCTCCATGTCGCCTCATTTTGGCGAATGGAGCAAAATAGAGTTATTCCGTTGTTCATTCGCCTCGATTCGAAGGTTGGAGAGATGAACAAGAATGTTGGTTCGGAAGCGAATTGTGATCCACAATCTATTTCCCCGATACCCTTGACAAACTTTCCTTGGCTGAACTATCCTTGTTCAGAGTCCTTCGGGCATACGCTATCCTTATCCTGCTATCTTTATCCGCCTCGGTGTGTTTGAACACCTAGTCTACAATAACCCCGCGTAACCAACAAGTGATTGCTGACCACAAGCGCGACTAATTTAGACGAAGATGGGAAGAAGGAGGGTCGAGAGAGAAGAAGGATATCAGTGGAGGCGGAGGCGGAGGCGGAGGCGGCGGCGGAGTGAAGGCCGCGGGTGATCTAGCATCTAGCGTAGTGAAGCTCAGCGCGATTGAAAGATGTGGGGAGGGTTGGGATAGCGCGGTATGCATCGGCGGAGCTCCGCTACACATGGAGGCTTGAGGATATGCGCGAGAGCTTAAAGGGTTGTTGTATGCGCTTGGAAACTTGGAGATGTCATATAAGAGCGCATTTCCGTATACAACATCACAGAACTCAAGCTCAGAGGCATTGGCGATCCAAGACACCCATGGTCTAATCCTCGTCACCCGTCCCTGAAAGTCCCCTTACATCGCTACAATTTGTCTTCAGCTCACTCAATCTTCCTCAAGAGTAATCCGTAAAGCACACAGATACGTGTCTTACTACCCCAACTTTACCCCTGTCTTCCGTTTCTTTACCCCCCGAACTCGACGCAAATATGGGTTCTCTCCCCGCACCCCCGGCCCAAACCGAGTACCAGATCTTGGAGAAGCCAAGCCGAAGCGGAAGAAAGCTCCGCATCGTCTGCCTCGGCGGCGGCGCCAGTGCCCTCAACCTCGCCCACGAGATCGACACCTGCAAGACTCTCGACCTGGACCTCATCTGCTACGAAAAGAATCCTTCCATCGGCGGTACCTGGTACGAGAACCGCTACCCGGGCTGCGGATGTGATATCCCCTCTGTCAACTACCAGTTCTCGTGGGCGCCGTCGCCAGAGTGGACAAAATTGTGAGTTTTCTGGCGTCTGACGGCCCCCGGCTTTCAGTGCAGAGATTAACATCGTTCTTGGTAAAGTTACTCGAGTGCCCCGGAGATCCTACAGTATTTCAAGGATATCGCGGATAAGTACGATCTCAACAAGTACATCCGCCTCAACCACACCGTGACGGGTGCGTTCTGGAACGAGGGGAAACAGAAGTGGAGCATCCAGATCCAAAAGGCAGACGGCACCACCATCGAAGACTCGGCCGACATCTTTGTCAACGCCAGCGGCGTGCTCAAGTATGCAGTATCCTTCTCAAGATTGTCAGGCGTCTCTGGCTAACACATCGTCTGGCAGCAAGTGGAAATGGCCCGCCATCAAGGGCAGAGAAACTTTCAAGGGCAAGATGATGCACAGCGCCAACTGGGATAACAGCATCGATCTCAAGGGCAAGAAGGTTGGCGTGATTGGCTCTGGTTCTTCTGCGGTTCAGATCGTTCCCAATATTCAGCCAAGTATGTTCTCTCTCACAACCCTAACCCCCTATTTCGGCAAGAAATCAATCTAACAAGTTACAGTCGTCGGCAGTCTGAGTTGCTTCATTAGAAGTTCCTCTTGGGTAGTTGGGGGTTTCGGTCAACGCTTTGCTGGAAAGAAAGGCAGCAACTTCGAGTGTAAGTTGTCATATCATAAACCAGCATGTTTGACAATTTTCTGACATATGCGAATGCAGACAGCGAAGAACAACACGAGATCCTTCGAAAAGACCCCAAGAAGTACCTTGCCTACAGGAAGAAGATTGAGTCCGAGTTGAACTCCCGCTTCCGCTTTATTCTCAACGGCTCAAAAGAGCAGGCTGATGCCAAAGCAGTAAGTACAGTCCCGACTTCCTCCCCCACATCTTAGACTGACAAGTCATCAGTTCGCGGCCGAAGACATGCGCAGCAAGCTCGCCAGCAGGCCGGATCTCCAGGACCTCATCATCCCGAAAGACTTCGCCGTCGGCTGCCGGAGGCCAACTCCTGGAAATGGGTACCTCGAGGCGCTCTGCGAAGACAACGTGAACGTCATCTCTTCAAGTATCCAGGAAATCACACCCAATGGAATGAAGACCGCAGATGGAAAGGAGCACGAGTTCGACATCATCATCTGCGCTACGGGCTTCGACGTTAGCTGGAGGCCGCACTATCCCACGATAGGCCGCGACGGTGTCAGTCTCAGCGAGTACTGGCGGGAGACACCAAACACCTACCTCTCTATGACAGTTGCCAATATGCCCAACTACGTCAGTACGTTGACCCCACTACTCCTAAGTCTAATGCGAGAACTCAGGCTAATTGTGTACCAAAGTCTTCAACGGTCCTTACGGTCCCTACGGCCACGGAAGCTTCCTCCCCATCACCGAAACGGTGGCGAGATACGTGATGCAAATGCTCCACAAGATGTCAGAGGAAGAGATCTCCTCCTTCTGTCCAAAGCAGGAGGCCGTCAACGACTTTGCCGAGCACCGGCGCAAGTTCCTCCCAAGGACTGCGTGGACTTCGCCATGCCGATCCTGGTTCAAGAGCGGCACCGTGGACAAGGAGCCCATGATGTGGCCGGGCTCGCGTATCCAGTTCTTCGAGACGATTGCCACCCCGCGCTGGGAGGACTATGATCTCAAGTATACGACGAGCAACCGGTTCGGATACTGGGGCAACGGCTTCGCGCAACGTGAGCAGGATGGTCGGGATTTGACCTGGTACCTTGGGCTTCTTGATGGTGTTGATGAGCAGCCTGCACTGCCTGACGAGGATTTTGAGGAATTCTTGATGAACAAATAGAAGGGAAATAGGAATAGCGTGTTTGAGTAATTGAAACAAGTGGCCACACAATAATATTTTATCTGCGCGGCAAGACAGCTCAATCTGCCGCAATACGGCTGTATGTGTGGCATCACATTACATAGCACGCTTTACAACGGATTAATGCTATTGCTAATTGCATCAAACGATCAAATGAGCCGAATTTGTTCCCAAAGACCACAAATTGTGTCCCTTTTGGGGCCTTCACTAGAGCCTGGACTTATCACAGAACAGTTCCTATAACTTCTCGGACCGATCAGACAAAGATTTGTCAGTCTTCATCATGCCTTCCTCCATTTTCGTTGCCTAATCTGCAGTCCAGCCTGCTTCCAGATATATTCAAGACTTGATGCTCAGATTGCTCATCATTCCATTTAGACCACGACGGTTTTTCTTTCCTTTCTTCTTGAAAGCACCAATCTCGGGACTTTGTGCGGACATAACTCTGTCGTCTTGCAAATATTCTCGCTTGTGAAAGATTGGTATACCAACATAACTAAACTGCCATATTGGTATCACGCAAAAAAGACGCAGTCAGTATATGCTGTTCAGTCAGTCACAAAATAGCATCTCACTCCTAGAAATACCCACACCCCATGCGTCTCCTAAGCTAAGCTCATGCGTCCCGGTCACTTAGCTAGCTGTAAAACTCTGCACCTTGCATATGTTATTTAGTATTCCCGGGTTGAAAAGCAGCAGGCAAGCCTTTAAAATTTACTCAAGAGCTGTCGCTGGAAGGAGGAGAGCAATTTGGCATTGATATCACAGTTTTTATGAGAGACGAAATAGCTACCGTTATTCCATCCTCTATTGCTCCGAGATGAGAAAATAAGCTAAATTCATCAAAGCACATTAAAGAACATAGCGGAAGGCGGGCTGTTCGAAATCCGTCAAATCTAAAAACTCAGTTCCTGATGCGGCGGCCTCCGGCTCCTCGGCCGCCTTCTTATCACGGCGCTTATTCTCCCAGATGTTGACAAGTCGGATAGCGACGATAGTGCAGCCAGCGAGGCCGTACATGATGGCAACCATGAGCTTGCCGTTGTGATAGTTGGGTGCCTCGTTGGAACGGAACGTCTGCGGGCCGATCCAGTTACCAGCTCCGTAGGCCAGGATCTGGAGTCCGTTGACGGTGGCCTTCTTTGTGTAGCCGAGGGTGTTGTTCGAGATCATGACCATGACGAGGCACCACGATGAGCCTGCAGCTCCGATGAGGTAGTAGCCCACGAGCAAGGCGCCCTGAGCCGAGAGGGGAATGACGATCATCATGATGCCGCCGATCATTGGGATGAGAATGGCGATAAAGGCGAAGAGGGAGCGGTCCATGAACTTGTCTGAGAGGTACGTGAAGAGGAGTTTGCAGGTGATATCCACGACGCCTGTAGGCATGTTGAGAAGGAGAGACAGGCGAGAGTTGAAGCCGAAGGAGTTGATAATGATGGAGCCAAAGGCAGTGATACCTCCGTTAGGGATGTTCATAAGCAGTGAGAAAAGAACGTAGAGGTAGGTTCGGGGGTCCTTGAAGGCCTCGTAGAATTGATCCCACTTCCACTTGCGACTTCCGATGCCCTGGAAGTTACCACGAATACGCTCAATGGCAATGGTTTTCTCTCGGTGGTTGAGAAACTTTGCATTAGTCTGGTTGTCGGGCATGAACCACCAACAGTAGACACCTGTGATGACTGTGGGCAAGCCAAGGACCAGGTACAGAACCTTCCAAGTTGCCAGGACGGTGTTGTGTGCACCGGAAAGACCGTAGGCAATTGGGCCAAGGGTCAGCAGGGCAACACCATTGCAGCTGAGCCAGTAGCCCATGCGCTTGGCCTGCTCGTTTTGCTTGTACCAGGCCGAGGTCAGGATGACGAAGGCTGGTGTCACGGTGGCTTCGAGAGCGCCGAGGAAGAAGCGAACCGATAGGAGACCGGCGTAGTTGAAAGCGAAGACGTGGCAGACTAGGACAACGCCCCAAAGGGTGATGTTGGCCGATGTGTACTTTCCGAGAGGCAGGCGTCGAAGAAGATAAGTCGTAGGGAACCTTGAAGTGATTAGCAGAATATTCTGTAGTTTTGGGATGGTAATGAAACCCACTCCCAGAGGAGGTAGCCAGCATAGAAGATAGAAGAAGCCCAGCTGTACTCCTGACTTTTGGGGTTGAGACCCGTGTCCTCACGGATGCCCATCAACGAAGCATAGTTCAGGGAAGTTTTGTCGGCGAATTGAAGAGCGTAGATCCACATCAGAAGGGGCAAAATCGCCCTGTCAATCTTCCATAGAACTTTTCGTTCCTCTTCAGGGGTGAATGTGACTTCTTCTCCATTGGCAAATGCTAGGGCCGGGTCGACTTCACCATGCTTGAGCTTCTCCATGCTGCCGTCCTCAAAGTCGGTGTGGGTTCGGATAACATCGCCACCATCAGGCTGTGCTGTCTTCTTGTTGGTTTCGGAAGACATTATTAGGACTCTAATCGAGGGAGGTGCTGATGAATGATGTGGTCTTCGAAGGGGTGTCTGGATAGGTGCTGGTCGAGTACCCTCACGACACAGGTCGTTTTCTTGACACCTGACTGTAGAAAAGATAAAATATCCAACCGTAGGTAGACTTGGATGTTGTCGAAACGCCAAAGGTTGTGTCGAGGTTGACCTAGGCAGGTAGAGGATGGCTAGAGGCAGATGCTGGGAATTTTCAAGGGGCTGGTTGGGAAAGCTCGGGGTTTATAGGTGTCCCGTGCTGAGCAACGACAGCAATCAGTCTTCTCTCTCTCATCTTGATTGAGGCTGATCTAGGAGCAATCGACATGGGGTGGCCTTTGTGGCGGTAGCAAGCCAAACCACACTCAATTTGAGAGTGGCCTGGCTGGTTATCGCTGAGATAGGGGATTTTCACATCAAGCTCGGTCATGCTGCTATCTCGGATCCACCCTCGTCTCATGCATGCCAACGGAGCTCCGCCCCCGCATTTTGAGGTTGGCCTGGTCGACGCAGCAAGCTCCGCAATCTTGGGGTACGACGGGATGAGACATCCATATCCCGGCTGAGTGCCGTTGCCGTTATCTCCGAGTCTTTCCATCGCCGCTTGACACACACTCTAACATACGACGCTAGATAACATGACAGTTGTCTATGGAGCTAGTATCCAGCTGGATGGATCAGCGGAGCCCCGTTCCCTCTCCCCGGATCCGGAACAGTACGTCTTTGGTAGCTTCGTGGGATATGCACCCCAAGTCATGAACTTGGAAATGAAACACAAATGGACAACGATACACTGTTAAGCGTCGCTCTTCTATCCGAGTCCCCATCAGACGTATCTAGACTATCGATAATTTACTTATTGAGTCACGACTTTGAAAAAGGTCTAAGAGAACTGGTATTCGTGAAATTAACAACGGTTTCTCGTCTTCTCAACTTATTTTAATAACCTTTGTTTCGGAATGATGCCTCAATTGGATGAATCCAACAGCGAGCTCATTCTAGTTAGACTGTCTACTGTTCTCGTTCCAAAAAGGCAGTGAAGCTTCGAGCCGGGCTGCACCGTAGATTGACGAACTATCCAATGATTCTCCTGCATACTTCCTAGCGGCCTCCATGCGGGACAACGCTGTTTCGATAGTCGGTATTCTCGTACCATGCTCCTCGGCGATCCTCACCGCGTGTCCGGCATCCTTGGCCGCCAGAGACACGGCGAAGCCGGGGGGCGTCCCCAGGGGTGGCGCGTATGCGCCCGTTGTCATCCGCTTCGAGTAGCTCTCGATAACGGGACCGTACATGTCCCTGATGAACTGCTCCATCTGGCGAGTACCGAGCCCGGTTTTCTCGGCAAAGACTTGCGCCTCGGCGGTCAGCTCCTGGAAGCCAATGACAAAGATGTTTCTGTCGTAGATATGTGTGATTAGCAGTTTGGGTAGTCTCGGACCGATTTGGTTTCATGGCTGCCAACGGGATTAAGAGTTGGTTCTTACCCTGATATCTTGAGCAAGCTTGATTTGCGGACATCTTCTCCCATATCTATTATGCTCTTGCCCATAACATCGACTACGAAGGGCCTCAGCTTTCCAATAGCAGCGGAGGGGCCGGCCATGGCAAAGATGAGTTGACCAGCGGCCGCCATAGGACTAGCCCCGAAGACAGGGGACGCAACAAACGTGGCGCCTACTTTAGCAAGGCGTTCGGAGCACTTTGCCGCCGTATCTGGGTGGACGGTTGATGTGTCAACCCAGATCTTGCCTTCGAGTAAGGCGCTGCTCCAAGTGTCGAGAACCTTCGATACAAGGCTATCCAGAACCTCATCATTTGAGATCTGGTATGGTCAATAAGCGAGTACGGCTATAACACAAAATCACAGCATGATTGCAAATTACCATTGTGAAGATCACGGATGACTTCAGGACCAAAGTCTCGAAATCTCTTTCGGGAAGACCTCCAGCTTCTCGAAGAGTCTCCCCTCGAGAGAGTGTCCGATTGCTGTAACGAAGAGGTGGCAGACCCTTCGATGCGAGATGCTTCTGAAGATTCAAGGCCATGCCTATCCCCATTGACCCTAAGCCAAACTAGAGTTACATGTGAGTGAGCAAGGGACTGTGGTGAGCAGCAGGGGGAAGCAGTACCCAGCCGAAAGTCTCTTGTGCAGCCATTCCACTTGGCGTTTACTTGACGGTAATGCAATCAGCGTTGGATTGACGTGCGAGATAAGCTGACGATAAACCCCTTGGAAAGATCGAAACAGTTCGGAAAATTCGGAATGTCACAGACTTTTCCAAGTGACAATTTAAGCGCCTCTTGAAAGTGTAGATATACAGTTCGAGATAAGTGGTGGCTGCGGCGGAGCTCCGCAGCAACCCTAGCATCGGGCAGCGGCCTCCTCGCCGCGCGCTAGTCGGCATAACCTTACTCGTAAGCCATACCACCAGCCGAGATGACCTCCTCAAGCACCGTCGTCATGAACGACCCCATTGCCCAGACAGGCCTCTGCTTCCAAAACTGTAATACGGTTTCCATGAAGCGTACCTCGCTCGCCTCCGACGCCATGCCCAATGCGGTAGACTCCCGAACCGAGAGGCGCCGAGTCTGGCCACTGATGTCCTCTTGAAGCTGCAAGACTTCAAGGATGGAATTGAAGACGATGGTCGAAGCCTCAAACCGAATGCGGACGGTCGGCTGTGTTCCTGCCTTGCGTCGCATCTCTCCTGTTGCCCAGCGCAGTAGCCTCCATATCGCCAGGAGGATCTTGTATGTAGCCACCGTTGCCCAAGGCGCTTCTCTCAATGGATCTTGCCTTTCGATGTTTGTCACACTTGACAGGACGTCCATCAGGTCATCAAGAAAGACCAACATTCCGTCATCGCCGGAATTATACCTGAGTAGGTTTTGTAACGATCTTCGAGCTCCCACTTGAAGCCCCATGGTGAGATGTGTCGCGGTGGTGAGGCCAGCAACAACACTATTCTCCACGATACCACCAATCAGAAGATCATCAGGTTTGCAGAGCGCGAGCTTGACGGATAGTGCGATACGCTCGGCAAAGTTCAAGATGTGCCAGTTCGAGCTATTCGCCGCGGCGACTTGCGTTGTGATGATTTCGGAAATGTATCGCAAAGCTGCACTGACCTGTCTGTTTTGAGATTGAGTGAGAATGTGGTACGCGTTGGGGTCGGCCAAGGCCGGTGGGAGCTGGTAGTAGCATCGGGTGAAATCCCTGACCAGGGAATCGAGGCTGGTGAGAACGAAGAGCGTCGCCATCGGCGAAGCACGTAGCGCCGCTAAGAGTTGCGGACTCGGTGTGTCCGTCATCAATGATTGCATTGCAAGGTTGAGTGATTTGGTTGTTGGGCAAGTCATGCCAGGCGTGTCGTGAGATCGGGTCAGTCCGACGGTTCGGGGTTCGTCTCCGAGCCGCTGGGCCCAAGCTAGAGAAGTGTCCGCCTCCCACAACGATGAAGCAAGGGGCAGCTCCCAATCGAGCTCAGTGGGAGTGGTAAGTGGGCGAATGTTGCAAGGGGAGAAAATATGAAAGTCGAGGAACAGCAGAGTGTACATGGATAGCTTCATGGACTCTGACTCGACGTATGACATCCAGTGATCGTGTAATGTCTGTTCTTCGGAGTCCCTGAACCTGGATGTCGACTGGAAAACGTTTTGACGTAGGAGACCCAGGTCTCGGGCGGCCTGTTCACGTTAGATTGATCAAATACTCAGCCAGCACGTATCATCAAAGACAACTAACGTCTACAATCCATCGCAGCATCTTCTTTGATCTGTCGAAGTGTGATGTGTTGCCAGTAAAGGCCCCATAGATGATATGCAGGAGCCAAGCTTGCATGACCCATGTCCTTCGGATTTCTCTCCAGTCCACCTCAACCTGGCATAAGTGAGCATAATACGACCAACACTTGATCTGAGATAGTAAGTTAGACTTACAACTCGCCAAAGTTCATCATGACTATATTCCCATAGTGTCTGGCTCTTCCGCATTAAGGATGTCGTTTCCTCTTCAGATTCGTTTCTGGAAGCATATAGCATGCCAATTGAAACGATAATCTGCTTCGACAACTTTGGTAGCTCATTCCCCAGGCTCTGTCGATGTAGGAGTGGAAATGATGGATGAAAACTCTCAAAATACGTTGATATGTAGCCTTCTGTCCCGCCCATCATAATCCTGGAGAATCAGTCAGCTACGAAATAAGACATCATCTTCATACAACATACTCCGCCACCAGAAGCTCCTCCGGGGTAGGCGCTTCTGTAGCTTCTGGTGGGCTATTCGGGTAGACTGTGTCATCGCCAACACCAGCTCTGATGCCCTCCTGAGAAGTCGAAAAGGGCGAGTTATCTTGGTCGTCTGGTGAAAGAGCAGTATCTTCAAGAGCCGGTGCCGGTTGCTCTGCTCCATTCTCGATACCAGTGACCGTCAACACACTGCTGAAAGTGCCTCTACATCTTTCGGCATGTCGTTTACACACATCCTTCCTAGTGAACCTGGCTTTGCAGTTTGCACATCTGAATGGCCTACGGCTATCGCTCCCATGTCCTGGGGAATGTGAGTTTCACAAATGAAAAGTCGGGGGCCGGAGCTGACACATACTCGAACGTTTATGGCGTTCCAAATTTTCCTTCAACGTGGCTTAGTCACCATAATGAAGTGCAGATCGAAGAGTACATACGTTTCTCGTAAATGTCTGCGTGCACTCTGTGCAGGTGAACGGCCGCGAACTCATCATGGGCGTAATGCTGCTTTTGATGTTTGGGTGGACGTTGAGCACCCCAGTGAAGAGAGAAGTAGCTAAAGGGGCGATGGGCCCGTGCGTATGTGCTTATCAACTCCGGTTGTTGCATACTGTAACTGAGGGTCTGCCTATTGGCATACTTCTCCAGACTCTTGCGCTACAAAGGCGAGGGCGACTATCCCATTAACTGCTAGATAGCGTCACTATATCCGTATCTAGTCTTTCTCTAGTTTTTCTCTTCTTCCCTTATACCCACCTATAAATAATCTCGAAATAGATCAAACTTGGAGAAAGACTGGAGACGGATGTAGTCGCTATCTAGCAGTTGATAGGATAGTACCAATGTAGCTGGAACTTTATCTTCTTGGACCTTCCAAATTAAACAAGTTTATATTTATGAAGATCGAATTCATCGGTTTTCACCAGTCTTACAATCTCTGCAACCTGATTCTTCGCGAATTGCAAATGTCCCGTCTCGAGCGAAACCTCATTTTTCCCAAGTACATATAAGTAAGACTGGTTGTTCATTAGGATTGTATTTGATGGTAAAACGTCTTACGAATTGCAATTCGTGGCGCGGCGCAGGGGCTCTAAATGTGCCACTTCGCCATGATGGTAGTTTGTAAATGGTAGAATTTAGACACCTACTGTTACTACTGAGTCTCTACATAGCAATACTAACTAACTAGGGTTCACCTGAACGGAACTATGAAGGTAAAAAATGTAGATTGAATTTCGTTCTGGGAAGAAGATAAGTGACACAGGAAAATTTTAGGCTTGTCGAGAGCTGTATCGAAGATCCAATCACATCTCAAGCTTGATGTTCCTGTCAATATTGTCCGACTCAAACGTCCGAATCATAACCCCAGTAGCTGTGTCATTCCATGCAGTCGTTTCTCCTTGTACGAATCCGCTGCTGGTACAGTAATCCATGATCCTTCCCGCGGTTCTTGCAATTTCTTGACTGTGGTCGGGAGAATCCTGTCAGTAAAAGTCGCTTAGAGGATTCGAGAAGAGTCAACATGAGGGCAGGGGCAAGCGCTTACCAAGTCGACTGGTGCAGAGATTGCTTGTTTTTCCTCCATCCGAGAATGAAAGTTTTGCCATTTGAGCGGCAGAATCCTGTCGCCTCCTTTTCATTCACAACACACCTGTTGTCAGCTTGGTTTGCTAGCCATTGAATGCACCAGGCGGCGTCCTCCATCTGCAGTTTAAACATGGTCAGCCAGATAATTTATTTGGTGCTACACTTGGAACAGAGTTGATAGCTGTGAAGACGCACCGGTGCCATGTCTGTGGGGAAGCTATTGCATCGAACAGTGTTGATGTCAATTATCTTGCCGTTATCCGAGGACTTGGACTTGAGGAAAACTTTGTCGCGCTTGTTCAAGTGATTCCCGTCAAAAACTCCAGAACCAGAAGCATTGTGAGGAACACTTGGCTGCCAGCCTGCCGTGGGAAATTAAAGGTTAGCAGATCATTCACGATCCATCCACTTTTGGGTCCTCGTCCATAGACGAAGCTAGGGGGCAGGTAGAAGTCTCACCGATGATGTTGCGAGCCCTAACCGAAGCTTCGGCCGCCTCTTCCGCAGACAGATGCTGAGCCGTGGGATTAGTGATGATATCATCAGCCCATTGCTCAAAGGTGAAAGGCGCGAGTGAACGTGGCCGGCTGGAGGATCTAACATCAGTCGGACCTGCAGCTATCAAAGGAGCAGTTGCCAGGACACAGAGTGCAATTATGGGTTGCAGGAGCATCTTGACTGGTTCTCAATGACGAGATGATTATGGCCTGTCAATATGAAAGTGGAAGCTGTGATACTGAACTGCTGTTGTCCAACTCGACTGCTCAGCGCTGAGTTCCATCCAAACGCAAAAGGAGCAGAAGTCTGTTATATATAGGTAATAGACCGAATTACTAACGTGATTCAAATTCTGTGTGTCTTCTTTGTTTTGATTGATGATTCTTATTGACCGCATTGGGACCACAGGGTCCGTTGTGTTGCTACGTTGCTGAGGTGCCCACTCCCTTGCTCCCTTGAATCTTTATTCCTTTCTGCCCTGCGGGCAATGGCATGTTCTTTTGCGAAAGTTTCGTACAAAGCCTCTTTCCGAATCAATCAAGTAGAAGCCTGAGAGTCTTGCTTCTCAATGATGCAAAATAACGACCAGGCCCAGGGCCATCCGCAAGTTGTTTGGAATTTGTCTCAACATCGCCCTTCGACATCGACATTGAGAAGAACTATCTGATGTCGTAAAGTAAGGTACCTTAGCAAGCTTTACTATACGACACGAAGGCAGGTACGGTTCAAAATGCAGGTCTGAACTTGTTGGAGTTCACCACCATCTTAAAGGGCCGAGATCGTCCAGCTGGACACCCTGCGGTATGGCGGGAGAGGAAATCGATCGTTTCAATAAGATGTAGGTACATGCGGACGACTATGGCAGGGCTACTCATGCATTCCATACGGCTTGACATTTTTCTTCCGGCTTTATCAAATTGATCCATCATCTAATAAATCCCTCGATCGCTCAACATCAATGTTTCCTGCTTCAACGTGTGATGCTACGATGCTCGTGAACCTTGGTCTACCTTGAAATGTCACCGCAGCCACGGCCCCACCGACCCCACTCGCTCCGGCGATCAAACGGCCACTCATCAATACCCCTGCCCGCCCGCCGTTTCAGGAGTCTCGGCCGCACCCTCCGATCTTGCACCAATCATACCGCCTCCATGCCCCCCGTCAGGGGCACCCCGCCACGGCCCACGGCGAGTCAAAAACCCAATTCAATACATGGGGGAGCTACCTCCCCCGATCCGGAGCTTGCTGTCCTCTTTTCCGCGCCAATCTTTTCTCCTTCTCCTTGGATCTTGCTTTCCTTTTAAGCTTCTTTTCACCCCCACCACCGATCACTTGACAGGTGCAGTGGTTTCCCTCGAAGCATCGCATAGCGTAGGGCGCGTCTTGTTTTCGCAGCCACCCCTCACCATGTCTATGAAGACTCTCTTGCCGTTGCTCGCGCTCACCGGCGCGGGCATGGGCTGGCAGCACAAGACCGAAACCGAAGTTCGTGATGCCCTCAAGGCGAACGAGCACAGCCTAATAGCATGTAAGTCCAAACGTGTTCCCACGGCTCCTTTCTCGGTTCATTCTTTCTCCAATGGCATGCTAACAACATCAACAGTTGTTGCGGTAAGTTAAGTCTCCGTTCCATGAGCTGATGTTCTGCGATCGCTCCCCCAAGTTCGATGCTGTCGCCATATGCTAGCAAAGCACTGACCGTACCAAAGCCCTCAATGTACGACACTCCGCACCTGTACAGCGACATTCGTTAACACGGATAACAGCGATGCCAGCATAGCCCTCGAAAGGCACTGGTCCGCAGTCGAGGACGCCATCCCGACCGCCCTTTCGGTAGACTGCTCGATATCAGCCTCGCTCTGCGCCGACTTCGACGTCGCTTCCTACCCCGCTATCCGCCTCTACCGCCAAGACGGCACGAAGCACCACTACCGCGGCCCCAGAAAGGCCTCTGAGTAGGTTACCATTAACAACCCCCTCACCACTTCCAAAAGAGTCTCAGCTAAGCGGTGCGCGTCTCTCATTTCAGAATCACCGCCTTCGTCCGCCGCATGCTCCGCCCCGCCGTCGTCCCCCTCGACAGCAAGGCCGCGAAATCCTTCAACAAGGATGACGACGTGGTGCTGATTGCGCACATGGCTGAGTCCGAGACCAGCCTACGCGAGCGCTTCGCCGAGATGGCCGACCGATATCGCGACCGCTACGCCTTTGGGCTGACGACCATTGACGAGGCGCCCGGGCGGATCGCGTGCTATAACAACGCCGACGGGGCGTTCCACATGACGTCTGAGTTGGACGAGGTCGACTCAATGGAGAAGATGCTGAAGAAGTGCGCGTCGCAGCTCGTGCCGCGGTTGACGAGGAGGAACGAGGCCGAGTATCTTGGCGTCAGTTGGTCCCTTACAGTCTACAGTCCTGCCTTAGGAGGTGCATTGCTGACGTAGATATATCTCACAGTCTGGCAAGTCGTTGACGTACTTCTTCTCCACGGACGAAGGGAGCATGGACTCGTGGACATCGGCCGTGAAGCCCATGGCGAAACAGTACCACGAGTACATCACCTTCGTGACGGTCGATCTCGGCGAGTACCCCGATATGCCCGCGCTCTTCGGCCTGCCAGCGGATGCCACCGAGGGTGTGGCAGTCTATAACCCGGCTGTGGGCCTGGCGTTCCCGTTTAAGGGCGGCAAGATCACGGTCGACGCCGTTGCGCAGCACATTGCCGACATCTCTGAGGGCAACGCCGACGCCTGGCAAGTAGGCGAGTCGACTGCAGATGAGGAGATTGTGGAGCAGGTCATGGAGGAGGTCCCGGTGGAGGGACAGGCAGGGGTGCAAGACGGTTCCAAGGCGGAGGCCGAGGAGGTCAAGGAGACTGAGGAAGAGAAGGTCAAGATCCACGACGAGCTCTGAGTGAAGAAGTCTGGTGTGGCTACGCGCTGCTCTCACTCAACGCTTTTTGCTACAACGGGATCGATACCAAGGTACCATTTGGGGCGAGGTCCCAGATAGAGTCTCTTTTGCTGCCCGTTGTAACTCTGATGGGGGTGGACAACACCAAAAAAAACCCCGCCTTGTAGGCTTCATAAAAGTTCACCTATTCGCACCGATGAACCGGCCTTGGGATTCCCGACTTGGAGAAAGAACACGTCGGCCTCGAAGCTACAGCAACAAACTTGACTGTGTAGGATTAAGAAAAGGGGGAAGCCTGAGAAAAAGCATGGTCAGGTCAGCTGATAGGAAAGGAAGGACAGCAGAGACCCATCTCTTGACCAGGTCTTCTCATCACTAGAGCCCTCTGGGCTTAACGAAATTCACATAATTTCGAGCGCAGTACTCGCTCTTATATAGAAACAGACAACCAAAGTCGATATAGTGCCTCGCGGAGCCGGGCACCGCTCCGTCGTTACCATCTCTGTTCCGCAAGCTACCAACAAACGATCAGACTGTAGTCAAAGCTGCTTCGGGCCTTTGGCGGCGACGGGCTCTCCCCCGCCAGGTCATGTTTTCCACCTCTCCCATTCAGCTTTGGTTTCACCTAAGCCCAAACCCGCATCGCGCGCATCGCGGAGGAAAGGTGCTGGAATGGGGGGCGGGGGGACCTGCGTCCGTTCCAGCACTTTGGAACGTTACACAAGTCGCCAAGAAATCAACACGATTGCCATTCCGGAGCCGGATGAAGCTCCGTTAGGGTTCCAAGTTCAACCACGCACAGAGCACGCTGTCGTTCCTGTTCCAATCAGCGACTCTAGAAGTTCGTACAAGAACCAAAGGCCGTTCATGCCCACTAATCCCGCATCAAGATTCGAGAGAGTCCGAAGACCTTCTGGCTCTTCTCCCCATCTCGCGGAGGCGGGCTTCCTCTCCGCTGCCAGCGGGTCTCAACTCTGCCTTTATTTTTAACTCGAAAACGCCCTTTCCTGACTCCCAAAAGGCTCGGAGCGAGCTCCGGGATTCACAGAGCCAATGGCCCAATCAGTTCGCTCCAGTCCAGGCGCGGAGACGGGCGAGGCCCCGTCCTCCATCCCAAACTAGGACACTAGAGAGGACTATCGCGGAGGCGGGCTCTTGCTCCGACGGTGCCGTCCCAAATCTCAGCTTTCTCAAACCAGCCTATAAGTTCACAGGCTCATCCGAGACTATAAATCCTCTTCGATTACCCGATTCGTGAGCCAAGGTCACATGACGCAGTTTTCTCAACTTCGCATCTACACCTCATCCAGGTTTCCCATAAGACAGGCCATTCGAGTCCAGTCAACTCTCGGTTTTTACTTTTTTACAATTGAGAGGAAGGGCTTCGAAGACAGCAATCTGTCTTTCTGCGAGTAAAAAGGAAGAACAATCCCCCAACTGAATGCCCGTAGACCAGACTCCCGCCGTATCACGACCTGAATTATCACTATTCATGATCCTTTCGATCGTGCCTCGCAATCAATAGACCTGAACAAGCGTCCAGCGAAAAAACACAAAGCCTTGTGAGGGAAGTTATATCCCACAAGGGCAAATCGCCACCCAACCCCAAGAGAGAAAATATCTCTCATCTCTACACAGCACCTTCTCCATCAAGTATCCAAACCCCGAGCTCAAGTGCATTAGACTCAATTCCTTCCTTCTTGGCACCTTCCAATTGTCAACTTAGATAAGACTTTGAATCCAAAGCCCCCGCGACCAGCAGAAATTGCTGTGCCGCAAATCCTTCGACGCCCGGGGCAGCTCCTTCAGCTCGTTTACTCGCGAGTTGTAACTATTACTTCAAGTCAAACAGGGGCTCATTTGGGGTGCAAGGAATGAGTGTCAATCGGACGGTAGTGAGTCGATGACCATGACCGTTCCAAGTCGTAAGGCTCAATCAACCCCGCTTTCTATCAGCCCTTTGAAGCCCTTCCTTTGAGATCCCTTGGCGATATCGTAAAACTTGGACGAGACTGGTAACTCGAGAACAACGAATCCTACCGGTGAATGACTCCACAATAGGAATGTAGATAGCATCCTCTCTTCTCGCCTTGGAAGTTGGAACCTTCCGGTCAAAATGCCAACATATCGCCAATACAACTGACAAAAGTACATAAACAACCACTACTTCTCTCCAACACCAGGAAAAAGCACGTCAGTCTCAGAGACAAAGACACAATCATCATCATCATCACAAGAACCCGATTCCCAGCCCACGCAAGCAATCCCAAAAACATGCATTTCAAATCTCTCTTCGTCCTCGCCCTTGCCGCCGCCGTCACGGCAGCTGCCACCCCAGGCGGAGAGACCCTCGACAAGCGCGCCCCCACAAAGGCAGAGTGCTGCTGCTGCTACGGCGGCCCCTCGGTCGGCTGCGCCGCGGACCTCAACTGCGCGGGCTACACGCCCAGCATCGGCGTCTGCCTCGACACGCGATGCCCGTTCAAATGAGAAGCTCGGCTCGAACCGGAGGGGAACCCATGGATTCTCACAAGTGTTTTGAGAGAATTTGTATGTTGGAAAGAAGTAGATAAGAGAGGGTTTCGTGCTTCAGAGAATGCACACAGCTTGGGCAAGAAGGCCGCTGTCCATTGGGCCGGATGTGTGTGTGCTGGTATAGGCGGTCTATTTCAGTGCAGTTCTTCGTTTCTTCCAACCCACGAGATCGTTCCAGAGCTGAAACTTGATGTCTGGCTCAAGTTCCTAGGATTCGGGAAAAGCTGGATTGGGCCTTGGAGGCCTTTTGATTTCAAGCTCGTAACTCTTCGATGACGTCATGAATGGAAGATTGCAGTCATCAAACCTCTCTGTACTGAACAGTGGATGTGGTGAAACCCAGGTTGTCCATATGCCGATCTTTTCAACTCCCAACATGCTTTATTGGCAGAGTGCCAATTTTCTTTGATCTTTGGCATCAGTCCTGGCGTCGTTTGTTCATGCGGCATTGACTCTGTCGTTGCCCTTTCCACGTTCGCCATATCAAAATGCCGAGCCGTCCTCGACGCGTCTCGAGTAAGAAGGACGACGCCGTTCAAAGTCTAACCAGCGCATCCTACTTCCAATACCTTCTGAACAACCCAGAGATTACAGGAGCCTGATGCAGGGTAGTTGCGTGGTTGGCTCAAAAAGAGGTGGTCCTTAGGTATTAAGACGGGCTGTAATGCCGTGACATTGGAGAAATCGAGAGAGTTGCTCACTATACCCTCAACCTCTACCTCTTCAATTACCAAGCCAGTGATTCTTGCTATCACCCAAAGAATATGGCCACTGCTGTGTGCACATCACATCTTGTTCGAACTTCAAGGCATTGAGCAGATGTCCACGTCTACAGCCATTAGCACATGTCTACGCAATATGTATTCCAGGGTCCATCAGCACCGAGTTGACTTGGGTGCAAAGAGCTACACAAAACTGAGTAAAATCTGGGCGTCCAGATGTACGCTATTAGCGTTCATAGATGCCCAATGACAATTTCGAGCTTCCTGAGGATTCTGTAGGCGGAAACATGCAAATGACCTAGGGATGGGCTTGGTGATGTCGCTGGCAGATAAATGGAGGCGATAAACCGGTTTCACTTGTACGGGCAATCCGTAGAGGATGAACTAAAAGGTAGACCAGAGTAGTGTGCATATAAAAGGACGTTTCGCGATTCTTTTTGTCGTGTATGTCTCCCTCTTCTCCCGACTCCATGACCGGGAGCTCGCGTACAAGAATATCCGAAAGGTAGGAACCCTCCTAACCTTAGAGGATGTAAAATGGATCTTTCTGTTGCCTCGACCCCGAATTTCGACCCCTCCAATGATATGATCTCTAATGGTATGTTTCCTCTATCCCCCCATAAATCGCTCGCTAATCGCAAGTTTTCCGACGTTCAAAAACCGTCGGCGGAAAGTAGACAGTGTCGACTGTAAAATCTCTGGGTAGGTCTTGTGGTCAATGATGGGCATGGTTCAGGATGCCTGCGGTTCGGCAGCAGCAGCTTCATCTCGACATCTTTGGCACATGCACCACCCGCCGAGACTTCCCTTTGCCCAAGCCCTTCGTTGATCGACGGGCATCGCAACGTCACAGTAGTGGTTCAAAACCTCTTCTCCGGCTTTGAGTCCTCCTGGAGCACCGCCCACAACCTTTGTCTTCCGCGCCCAGAGCGTCATCTGTCCTCCCCAATCCCATGTAACATTCGGATTGCAGTCGTGGTTGGCTAAGCACCACAGGGGGTGTACCGCCGCGACATCGGGTCGACCATCTCGCAGGTTCTTGCGGGCCGACGCTGTACCGCGGAATTTGCTGTAGAGGGTATTCAGAACCCATAAATCGTGCTCTTGGATAGTACTGTAGATGTCCACATCCATCTTTTCGAGGATATGGAAGGGCGTCTCGATGTTGTACTTGAACGAGAATGGTAGCGTCCACTCCGGCGGCGGATTTGCGCTCGGTGAGATTTCGATATCGTTCGATGCCGAAGGCACGAAGTCACCCCAGATATATTTGATCTGTGTCACATCCAAGGGGTGTATTTCCTGGTGGTTAGACATGGCCAAAACACGCGCAAGAAGCAACAGGTGTAGTGTTTCATCTGCTTCCGAAGCTTCGGGGTCCTTGGCGATGGCATCGACATCCTTCTCGCATACCGCAGGATGATAAAGTTCTTGTGCCATATCATGACAATGTTGGCTACAGAAGACAGTGTCGTAACATTCGTCGCAACTGACAGCGGCCGGCTCACTGCCCAAGGGAGGCAGTTCCGCACTACACGCATCGCAGACTGGTTCTTTGAGACGGTTATTGGCGGTCAAGAGCGAGTATTCTTCTAAGACGGCCTCTCCTGGCGCAATGTCTTGCGTCGCAAAGAGGCCCAGCTGATTGCAGGTGGGTATAATATCGTAGTCGTCCGTATCGCTGGCTGCCTCTAAGAGAACTGGAAGCTTAGACACTTGGACCGCACATTTGGGTGCAGATTTGGATAGTTCGGCGTTCAGAAAATCGAGGGATTCGGGAGCAAAACGGTCAGGCTCGTATGTATTCCAGGGGTAGACTTCCCTCCGAACAAGACCCCATTCCGGAAGAACGTTGACATTGAAGTCATCCCTGCGACATCTCCGACTTGCCACGTGCTTAATATATCCCATCGTCTGGAGTAGTTCATCGTTCTCGGGAGCGATCAACAGTCCTCGATCGCAGAACTCGTGCGCGCTCTTCAAGCATCCGCACAACAGAAGACTAAGAGCAAGGATCTGAAAGGCGCGAACAGAAGATAGCTTGGCCACGTGAGCGACAAGGCCTGTTTGGTCTCTGGCCTCTTCGGTGAGGTAGTCGCTCCCGAGCTTCGACAAAATCCCATGATCCAGAACAATTGGCAAAGGATCAAGGGGGCGGGATCCAAGAGCCTCGATGGCTTGCTCATGGTACTCCGAGCCCTCATGGAGTACGTCGTCGGTCAAAAGAAGAGCTTTGTAGGCATCGCCGGCGGCCAAGTCGGGGTAGCCCAACTCAGAGTGGACAACTGCACGCTCGAGATAAGTGATCAAGTCGTATGGGTTATCGACCAAAGTTGCTGTGAGATGTCGGCGACGGTCGAGTAGACCTTCTGAGCGGTGGGTGGTTTCATCCTCCAAGGGCGACTCATTGCCGGTGGTTGTGGTGCTTGCCGTCGACATGGTGAAGAAACGGAAGCTAGTAGCAATGCGCTTGGGGGCAGCACTGTTCGGGTCTAGCATCCAACAAGGTGCAGGCAGGGCTGCTGATAAAAAAAAAAGGGAAACAAGGCAAAGAAGGAAGATGCCGCCCAGGATCGAGATGGAAATGCGATGCAAGTGACACTGACGTCAGTGAGGAGAATAACGATCCTGGTTTTGCTGGGCTCAAGGTCCAAGTCGAGCGGACGTGTTGTGGTACCTTAATGGAACACCGTCTCGGGAACGGAACGGTGAGATGAACCTGAACCCTAGGAGGAAAAAGCCCGGCACACGGCTGCGCGCGGTTGTGTCTCGAGGTCTCTCTCTCTTTTTTTTTTTTTTTTTTCCTTTCTTAATTGTTTTTATTTTCCACCGAGAGGGGGGGGTTTTGGTAAGGAGAACGGGGCAAGCCCACAACTGGTCAGACCACTTTATGGCAACCCTGGCCGGGCTGTATCCGTTGGAAGTTGTTGAACTGGAGATACGGCGTAAGGAAAGAAGCCGGGGAAAATGGATTTTGAAAAATGGGGGAAACGAGAATGGATTTGAAAGGGGGGAAAGGGCCGATGAAGGAAAAGAGACGAGAATGAGATGGCAGGACTGGACGGAAGGAAGGCGTCCTTATTCGTCAATCAGACGGAAATGAAGGTGAGGCGGTGGTGTTGGTCTGGCGGGTGATGGCGCGCCCTGATGCCTCTCTTGTTTTAGTCCCGTCGTGCTTGTTTTTGTGCTGAGGTGCTCTTCTCTCCGATTCTGCTCGTCTTCCCTGGCGTTTGCTGCCTCCACTGGACTGTCTTGACAGTTGTAGCCGGAGGTGTCTAGCCCGTTTTGTCTAGCTCGGTCCCAGTAAGACGGAGACCCTATTTTTGGTTGATGACCGGTCCGTCCAAGTATGCCGTTTTTAAAAGGGGCAAGGTGAAATTGACACAAGCGCAAAGTCGTCGTCGTCGACCTTGTAGCCAGAAAGGAAAGCGGAAGAAATTTGCAACTCATCAATTGGATATTGGCCGCGGATTGGGGTCCGTTGGTGCGTGGTGACAAGTGGGGGGTTCTGGACTGGACCCTTGAAAACTGGAACTTCAGGGTCCTTCGCGTGGAGGGGTAAAACTGCCCTGAACTTTTGTGACTTGGGGACAAAGTAGTGTACCGAGTAGCAGCCGTTCCCAAGACAGTACTCCGTACTTCATACCCAAAACTGTCCGCAAGCGCATTGAACCCGGGACGACTTGACGTTGAACCGCCAGGCGCAACGGCGTGACTGGACGAGAGAGCATCGGACACCCATGCCAGTCCTTCAGGGGGTAGGTAACGTAGGTTGCGACCCTTGATTTGCCTTAGTGTCCGTAGTCCATGGTTCCTGGTAAGATGACCCTTCGATGAACGGTTGAGACGGGGCAGTGGCAGTGAAAACATGGTTTCGTACCACTTGGCTTTGCAACTCGGCAACAAGGTACTCGACCCTGTCAGCCTCACGTACCACGCGCTTGCCCGAGCTCTCTCTCCCCGTGGATACCGGTACTGGGGATTGCGACTTGTCGCGAATTGGCTTGGGATTTGAGAACCTTCTCCAAGGAACCGCATGTCTGGTGACGTCAGTATCCAGTCTCCCCGTTGCTTTCATCATCCCGTCATTTCCGTTTTGACTTTTTTTTGCCTTTCATGGGCTCTTGTTTCTTCCGCATGAACCTTTTTCTCCTAACAATTCACATGCCGGCGCATTCGTAAGGTAGGTAGGTATTCTTGCCTTATTCGTACTGATGCAAGTGACACGAAACAGACGCGGCCGATGGAGCATTTGACGCCCGTTGGGTCGATCAGATACCTCATCCGTCCAGTTGCCTGCCTTTCTGTACAAATTCTGGAAAGGGGCCTCCATTTTTTATTTTATTTTACCGCAGTGCCGGAGTTATTCCTGTCCTTTGTTTCCTCGACGAGTCCTTGCCAGTGCCTGATCGTCATCTGGGGCAGCAAGGGATAGCTGGAGCAGCAGGGCAAAACGCAGAATGAGGCTTACTTGCAAGGGCCCTGGCACCCTACCTGGGTCGCCCTGAGGATACTGCGTTCCCGTCCCATTCGTGATTAAGGGTCCAGTCGATTGACACTTTTTCGTCGCATCTGCTGCTCCCCAGTCCCCACCGTTTGTCGCTCGATATCAGCTGTGGGATATCATATGTATCAAACACGGGAATAGCTCCGTGTACTCCGGCCTGTCGCCGCGAACGAACCAACAGCATGCGCCGTCAAGTGTGGATTCGCAGCCCTGGGCACACCGCCGACGTGAATCATGTCCACTTCCTGCAGCGCGCTGCTGTAAATCGGACGCCTCTTACATATGCATCGGCGATTGCGTGGTCTTGATCGTTAATTTGTCCTTGGAGCGTCACGCGTGTAATTTTGCTGAACTGACAGCCGGACCGTTTGTGGATGATGATATCGTGGGATTCCGTTTCACAGAGCGGCGCTTCACTTCAAGCGCTGCGACCCGCCAACACCCCTCCTTTTTGGTTTTCGAGTCAACATTATGACGACAGCGTCCCCGCAGTAGCTGGACCAGGTTTCTGGTGAACCCCCGTCCTCCCGGCGGTTCGTGATGGTTCCCTTGAATTGGAGATGGACGACTTCCGAGTCAGTTCGTCGCTGTGACGTCATTGTCGAGATGCATCGATGCCCGGCGCAACATCCTGATGCACCGTCAAGTTTGCACCGGCTGTGATCGTTTAATAAGCCGAGTTCATCAGCCACCTGGTGGTGGTTTTGTCGAGTCATGCAGGGGTCTATCAAACGCGCCACGGACAATGACGCATTGCAGACTCGTCGTAAAGACTGTCAAAGATGTCAACATCGTTCAAGGTGATTCAAACGTTATTGCTGACATGAATGATAATGCAGAACGTAGTTAGGTAACGAGACTTTCGAAGTAGTGATTTGCAGAGATGTCACGCATCAACCTTTGTACTTGTGTCCGCACTGGTGACATTGAGACAGTCATGCAGAGACCCCCTGGTGGATACTGAAATGTATCATCGATTTGACATAATGATTGTGTCCTGGGTAGCGAATATAGCGCCGGTGTTCGACAGTATTTTGCTCGAGCAGCTTCTTGCGACACAACAGAGATGTACGCGGATGCTGTTATCTCAATCAGAACTTGGACTGCGATTTCATGCATATTGGGGGGCTGATAGTTCACTCAAAGTCACGCTTTTGCCGGTGGCCCGCGAATCCTAGGGACGCCGGGTACCGAAAGATTGCACTGCCGCCGCTTGACGTGAAAATAGCATAATAGAGTTGAATTTGATCTTGAACTCGGCCGGTAGTTTGTAGGAGGCGTGCGGGTTCGGGCCAGTGGTCTAGGCGTCTTCCCCAGACTCGCTGGCACATGCCAATAGCTTTTGGCACAATAGCAACGTGGGAGTCACACTCACAACGTAGGTGAACCGGCAGTCTCGTCCATTGAGGTGCATCGTGTTGTCGATCCCACGGCCAACCGGAGACAAGCGGTTGTACGATGACTGCCCGCAGCGCCGCACTGCATTCGACGAACCAGCGGAAGAGCGATTGGCTGGATGCGAGCGGAGGTGGCTCTTGGAGGCTTGAGTAATGTCAGTCAGGTCTGTTCTGAGGTGTCTGCAGCAAGCTTGCTTCGATCAGCAGCTCTTGCTAGGCAAGAATTCGTGCTGAGCATTTGACCGACGAATAATCGTGCTCTTGGAGGCATGGAGCCGTGCCTTTGAGCCGACGATATTAGCATCGCAAGCAGATGAACAACGTATGTATCCGTAGTCGCGCTGCAATTGGATCCAGTGTCTTAGTGGTGCTTTCAGTGGTCGGGGGAGGGACATGTGGGCGGGCCAATAGCTCCTGGAGCGTTTCTTCCGGCAGGTTGTTGGAGTGCAAGAAGGGATCGTGCATGGCGCTCGCCCTTCGTGGGCTGACGACATGGCATTCGCAATGTTGCTCGCCCTCTGAAAGCGCCCGACCCTGACCGACTCTCTCGACCTTTTCAAAGCAAGACAGTAGCGTATTGCAAATTAAATAAGCCGATGACAAAATGGAGGCTGTGGCATCCGATGTTGCCCTTCAGTCTCGTCTTCTTCCTTCCTTTATCTCAGGTACAAGATGACAGGCAGGGACCGGTCGCTGCCTTGCTCTGGGCAACTGCTCTTGCCAAGGTTGGAAGGCTCCTTCAGTTCGCGTGAGACTCGGCAGGAACGTTGAAACCAGCCAGGTGGAACAAGCAGGAAGGCAGGAAGCGGTTCAGGTTCCTTTCACCTCAGTATTCTTGGTGCCTGAATCTCTTTCCCTTTTTGCGCTGTGCCTCTGCGCTGCAACATTGCCGTTTCTTATCGACATCCATGGATCCCACGGAATGCTCACGAAATGCACCCGAGCGACCTGAAGGAAGGTTAGATGCTTCCATGCTTTAGCTCTGAGGCAGCGGCGCTGCTTCCCGACCGCCGGACAGCTCGGTCAGGGCCGTGAGCCGTTCTGTCTTGGACGACTCGGTTCGCCACAAAACCATCCCCCCAAGTTTGTTCTACCTTACTTCCGGTCATCTCACTAAATCCTCCACCCACCAGCCACCCGACACGCCGACTCGATCTACAACAGTAATGCTGCATCAGCGCCATGCCGGACATTGAGTGTCCATTCCCGGAACTGCAATCACTACTTGACCCTTTGGCGCAGCGCAGCCGTTTTGACAAATCACCGATGTGTACCTTACGGAAGCACTAACGGACCAATGATAACTACAGTTAGCTTTGCGGAGACAGGTATCATTCATCATCACTCTGTCTGACCTTTCTAATTGCACCCAACTTTGTGGCCTTCACTACTCTTCGTCGTCAAGATTGAAGCCTATAGTATATGCCGAGTGCCACCACCGACGGACGTTATTCGCGAGTCCACGGCTCAAGTCTGTCAAAGGAACCGTATCAAAAGTCCGGACTCTACGTCAGATCAACGATGAAGCCAGGATATCACAGCCGGTCCACTGGAAACATTGCACCTACATCATTCTACACAGTACACACACTTGAATAAGGTCAGGTAAGATAGTGAAGTGCCGCAGTGGTGCTTTGATCAATGCCCGACTTGCCTTCTGCCCGCCGTTATCGATCACAAATCCATGGTGAAACGGTGCAAATTTACCTGCAGCCCGCATACATCCGCCCGCCCTCGTCCTACGCTATCTCACATGAGATTATTACCACCAACCATCAAGCACCAAGCACTTGCTCCTCATTGACCTTTAAGCCAAACAAATCGTTTGGATTGCAGGACCCAAGCTTCAGAGCGCAGCCGGCAGAGAATAATTGGGTCGAGCCACACTTAACTGCAGCCTGCCCAAGCTGCTGGACTGAGATGCTCTTTGCTCTTTCGTCTTGTCTGTACGAATACGTACCTGACCTTAGGTACTGTGTGAGGTGCACTTGCTGAGGTGCCCCGATAAAAAAAATAGAGAACACAGATACAAAATATTCAATCATCTGCCCCGCTATCGGGTTTTGGTTTATTTTTTGTTTTTGGCCCTTTTACATCTGGAAACATCCATGACCCATCCCGCCGCTTGATTCTTAGACCGACGCTACTTATCTCTTCGGTCCTTATTACGTCCCTCCCGTGTGCAGACTGACGGCACTCTCAAAAGCTTCCATCTTCGTCTGAACCTCCAACTTTCAACCAACCAAACGCGCCACCCAAGCAAATCTGTCAGCCCAGAAAAACGCAGTACATCCCGCAGCAAGAAGCCGGAGTTCGTGCGCACCTTCTCCAATTTCGGACCGCCCCTCATTCTGCACCGACAGCAGACCGTTTTCCTTTACATCCTCCTCTTCCACCCCCTTCACAACGTAAACCTCGCTTCCGACATCACACTTCTCCGCCCCCCGCCTTCCGCCTTCCACCAACCTACCTCCAGCTTACTTTACCCCACCATGAGTAACAAACAGCCAAACCTCTTCGCCTACCCGTCGGTTGACGAACTCGCGCCCGCCCTGCGATCCTACGTCATCCAAGCACAAAATGCCGGTCTGAATCGTCACGGTGCCTTCAAGCTTGCCGTCTCTGGCGGCTCTCTGCCAAAGACTTTGGCGCAGGCACTGCTCACACCCTCCACCGGCCCCGAAGACCAGGTTCACTTTGGAAAGTGGGAAATCTTCTTCGCCGACGAGCGCGCCGTTCCCCTCGACCACGAGGACTCCAACTTTGCTCTTCTCAAGAGCCAATTGCTAGACAAGATCCCCGAGGAGCTTGGTGCCCCGACCGTTCACCCCATCGACACCACCTACCTGAACGACACTCAGGAGCTGGCCGACCAGTACGAAAAGACTCTCGTCACCAGCTTTGCCAGCCGCGACAGCGTGCGTCTCCCCATCTTCGACTTGCTGCTCCTCGGCTCCGGCCCCGACGGACACACCTGCAGTCTGTTCCCCGGCCACGAATTGCTGCGCGAGACCACTGCCTGGGTTGCTCCCATTGAGGACTCCCCTAAGCCCCCGCCCAAGCGCATCACTCTCACTCTTCCCGTCGTGAACCATGGCGTCAAGATTGCCTTTGTTGCCACGGGTGGCGGCAAGAAGGAGATCATGAAGAGGATCTTTGAGCATGGCGACGGACTTCCTTGCGCCCTGGTCAATGAGGGCGCCGGTGACCGCGTCAGCTGGTTCGTCGATAACGCCGCTGTCGAGGGCGTCAGCTTCCCCCGCCGTTCGTTCTTGTAAACACCAAGAACGTGATGGTGAGAGACGATGGATAGATCTGACGATGTGGAGGACGATTGCGAAATAAAAGAATAACCATTGCTCGCTCCAGATAGACAGAGACTCAACGAACGACACATCTCTCAAAGTGATGGAAACTATGAAAGGAAGAAGAAAAAAAGGACCGTACCGACAACCGCGACGACCTGGTGTCCAAGTCTCCCAATCTACCTTGTCTCGGGTTGCACTGGAACTCTTTCCTCCATCCCTTCTCAGGATTTGCTATCTGTTCGCTGGGCCTCGAACTTTTGATATCCACTCATGTCAGACTTTATGATTTCACGATACAAAGGAACGAGACGAGAGATTTGGGAGGGAAACTTTGCCAGACGAATCGGCCATTGCCGTGACGTAAATGTCGGTAGATAGCTCGACGATCTCCTCTCCGCGGAAGGAGAAGAGACCGAAGCAAATGCAAAAACAGACTCATATCCCCATCACACGAGGGTATCGTGATATGCTCGTGCCTCACGTAAACCTATGATATGCAATTTTGTGCGGCTTGGGGCGTGGCGACCGTTGTCTCTGCCTTTTTTTTTTTTTGCCTTTGCTTCCCTGCATCCCGCATTAGAGTCGCGTTCTGCCTTGGTAATAGGACGCCACATACCTCACCCCGCCGATGACGATCCATGTAGGGCTGAGAACCTTTTGACTTCTCCAGTGCTCCAGTCATGCATGCACTGCTGACGTGGGGAAGATGATGAGAGAGAGAGGAAGGAAAGAGTAGATCCCCCTCACCGACTCTTCGCCGAGCCTCCATGCCCAAACTTTCGGGCCGAGTATGTGAGATGAAAGGAAAGCACAGCACCGTACCCGTAATTTCTCAAATATTTCCAAGTGTTGAGAGACCCAAGGTAAGGCATATAGGTCCTCCTCAGATCTGTTCCTGTCACCAGCTAGGAGGCGCCCGTCTAAGTCGACGGGTTATGTCAAGCTGGCTGGGTAGTGGAGTAGTTCGTGGTCTACTAAATAAAACCGCTAACAAGCATAGACAAGCATCCGAGTGTGAATCTCAGCATGAGAACCAAGAGATGTAGCCTACCGAGGTGAACTCTTTTCTGTATTGGCTTTTGGATGGACCGCGTGTGTAAACTCCTTTCCCGGCTGAGAAGGTCACTTTCCCAAGGTAAACTAAAGTAGGGGCTCTCGCTAGATGTTCCCTTCTTCTTCTCAAGTACCTAACCTAGGGGTCGGAGCAGATCAAAGAAGAAAGTTCGTTCTCTTCCCCGCCATTCTCTTCTACACGTTGTCCGGTGCGACTTCATTGCTGGCGTTTTGCACATCTCTTACTTTCTACCTCCTCCCTCACTGCTCGAAAAATAGAATTGGTCTGAGATACCTGATTCACTAAAATTGAAGATACAAGGGGCGTCGTGAAATGCCAATGGCCCGCATTTTCTCATGTCTGGAGGTTTGTTCTCGATGGTCGCGTTGGTCTGATTATCTTACCGAGCCTTTGACGGTGTCCCGGCGGCTGTGTAGCTTCAAATAGCATTGGTTCGAGGTACCAGGCTGGAGAGGATGCGCGCCTCGTTGGCTTTCTGCGACGGTGGCTGTTCTGCTTCTTTTCATCTAGCCTGTGTTTCTCAAACTTTTGTACATAGAGTTGAAGGCAAGGAGTGAGGATGGGACAGTATATCATGCTGCGAACTCGGTGCTCCTCTCACACAAGACGACGAACTCGAGACAAACTCAAGGGCAATATCAATGGTATGAGAGCATACCTAGGTGTTAAAAGGGGACTTCACACTCTTCGTTCTACTGGGAAATCCTACAATGATGAGTCAATAAAAAGGATATCAGAGGCTCGTTGACCTAATTCTCCATCGACCGCGATCGTATAGGCCAACTCGGGCTACAAGTGTGTCTGACCCTTGCGGATCTTTGATGGAATCTTGGTATAATATCTCTTACGTGTGTTTGCATATATCTGTCCTCAAGTCTGACCGAGTCCATCCAGATCGCCTGCCCCTATTTGTATATTTGCTTGGAATACATAAGATCAACCGAGGTCTCGCAGACAACAGCATGTCTCATATTCTTCACTGATTATATAATTACTCGGCAGGTTCAGACAAGACGTTTAACTAGACCAAGCTAGACAGGCGTTCTGACTTCGTAGGCAGTTTCGCCTATCGAAGTCAGGCGCTCGGAGCTGCGTGTAGCAGGTGAAGAAGGCAACACCAATCTCTCCAGCCTCGAAATTCTTATAGACCGCTGTCCAAGTTTGAGGTACTTGGAATGACTAGAACCAGATACGTAGGAGAGAAATCTGTTCTTGGTTGCATGAAGCATTTGTAAGGGCATCTTCCCCTTCCCCATATCCACAAAAAAGAGCAGGTCTCAAACTGTTCCCCATACCAAGAAACATCCAAGAAAGAAAAGAAAGAAAAAAGGAATGGAAAGGAGGGCTGGTGATAACTTACTCGAGAATTCACGCCCCTGCCCAAATTTGAACAGCGCGCCCCTCGGACCAGCACGGCTTCATTGGAGTATTTCATTATGTCGACTCTGCGTCAGAGTCGAAACCGCTCGGCCAAATGGCCGGGGGGTGCTGGTGATAGACACAGGTGAATTGGCTCCTCAAGTAGGATAAGGGGAGGGTAGGAGGAAAGAAGGTAAGCACGTGGGAGGGCAGGAGCGACAGGTAGGTGGGAAGGAAGGAGCTGGACGTGGAAAGTTGGGTATGAAAGACCTGTGTCAAGGCATCGGCTTGAGCGAGGAAAAAGTAGACTGGTCTCTTTCGAGTTTTCTTCACCTCAAGGAGGCTGCGCCACCCGCCTTCTATGAGCGTAACCTGAGAGCAAGAGGCGTGAGAGCGAGACCAATAGCATTCGATCAGGACTACAATGCTTTGTCAAAGGCATCGCGGAGATGTGATATTCGACCGCGTCCGACTAGATGTCCTTCACATCGCACGCCTTACGAGGAAATACAGAGTAGGCAAATACAGCACGCTTGGCCTTGATACACATTGATTGAGATTCCAGGCACAACCTCTGCCTCGATCTGTATATGCCAGAATGTACGCTGTCTAGTGTCCTATCCAGCCCCATGAATTTCCATGTTTATCCACAGTTGGGCGGAACATATGTTGCTCTACCTCCTCCTAGGCCATCAAGGCTTACTTTGAAATACGAATTTCCTTTCTTTGAGAAGAACAGCTGAACAATAATTCTTGCCCCCGCTCTGAGTTTAGGCTATAGCAGCCTCCAAATCCTTCAACTACTCTTGGTATCTTCGCCTACAATGCCATCCCAAGCACCGCCATCTAAAGACAAGTACTTGTTTCTCAAAGGACTGGCAATTAGAGGCCTCTGCCCCTTGATCTTGGGAGGAGTTACGCCGCCTATCACGACATGAGACAACATGACTGTCTCCACGGATCTCTGCTACGCAAAATGTCAACTAGTTGAAATCCTGGTGGTGTCGATACTGGAGACACCGGGGATTGGGTTTTCGTATTCACCAAGGTAGTTGTAGACAAAGCACTCAGACCCAGACGATAGCTCAATCCCTTCCACAAGCTAGACGCCTCCCAGATCCCTTCAAAACAGCCACCAGGTTCCACTTCCCGAGGTACCTTTAGAAACCCAGCAAACTAGTGTCGTCTCCTGATATCAACTTTATTGAGTGCTAGAGAATCGAGATTTTATACACATGTCGTTTTTGCATCTCGAGCGGCGGAGGGATCTAGAAGAGGGGCCGCCCTTCAAGTGCTATAACACCACGACCCCTACCCGTCCTCCATCTCTCAATCAAACAGTATTCGAAGAAGAATACCCTCTACCTAGGTTTCAGCATGAAAGAGAAGAGCTTCCGGCCCTCTAGGATCGCACCCTCCTGCTGCCTCGAAACGAGAGATATGATCGCCCGTCTGCTGCTCACTCAGACAGAAATAGGTAGAGAAGCCATGGATCGGCACACTGTCTCTGTCTCTCCTAGGACTTTGATCCTGATTTTCCCCCTGAGGGCTTAAATACCTACGAGGCGCGAATGCGCCGGGCGGGGGAGGTGGGCTTCGTGCTAGGACAGGTAGACCATACCTGCAAGGCCCAGGTACAACGGCAGACAAGCCGGTATCGCGCCACAGGATATTGTTCCTCCCATGATTCATGTGCATACGTACGGCAGCGCATGGATAAACAAGTACAAAAGCCGCACAGGTCACACGAGTAACGAAGAGAGGACGAGGGCACAATCGCAAGTTTGGTACAAACGCAATGATGACAAAACAGCATACTTTGTATTCCCTACTCATAACGCCGTTCTCTCCGTTCCCCAGTCCTGCCTGGGCCCAAACCATAGGTGTCTTTCTATAAGCTCTGTTCTTTGCGCTGAAATCTTGCCCAGACCACCGGAGTTCCATGCAGACCCATGATCGAGGATGGGTCGGTGTGTCGTTGACGTTCCCCTCAAGAGTCATCTCATGGACCCAGCAAAGTAAATAACCAAAAAAAGAAAGCGAAAAGAAAAATTCGTCTTGTTGCGTCAAATGGCTTTCTCTAAGCACATCCGGCTCCGCCTCAGAACGAGAGCCGTGCTGTTCAAGATTGCTCTTTAGGGTATCTTGACCAAATTTTGCTCCATGGCCTCCGTACGGCCCTCCCCTTTCCACCCATCCCTCATATCTCTTCCACTCCATCATCAAATCGTTTGTGTCCTTCACTCCTCATCAACCTCCTGGCACCAAGGATGCGCGAGAACCTGGTTGATGTCATATCTCGCAGCCACATCCCGGTTAAGCATGCACCGCACTAGATCGATGCTCTCATCGCTCATCGTCCACGGGACTCGAAGGTCTCGGTCCATAATCTCGTCAATGCTGTAGAACGGGTTCTCTTTGTAGATGATCGTGTAGAGCAAAATCCCGAGCGCCCAGACATCTTGCTCCTTGCCACCATATGGCTTGCCAGCGAGTACCTCGGGAGCAGCGTAATCTGGCCAGTTAGTTTCAATCACGATACAGGAGAAGCGATATGAGACTTACCAATAGTGCCCACAAATACGTCAAAGGGGCCGTTCTTGATGTATGCTGCACTTCCAAAGTCGATCAACTTAATGTTGCCCTCGCCATCCAAGACCACATTCTCATCCTTGATGTCTCTATGGACCACCAATGCCTTGGTATGCAAATGGCCGATAGCCTTGGCAACTTGGACGAAAATACTGCGGCACTCAGCCTCCTCCATGTTGCTGCGGAGCTCAATATAGTCGAATAGATCCATGCCCGGCAATCCGTGAGGCACCATCTCAATGTAGTAGTTGACCTCGTCCTCGAAGAAGGATTCCATTTCGACAATATTGGGGTGCTGTAGATCGGGTCGGCGCAGATAGTCGAGAACGTGAATCTCCAGAGGCACTGTGCCGAGCTTGCGATCTCTCGTCCACGTGTCTACAAGGATACGTCGCTTGGTCACGTACTTGAGGACCACTTTCTTCTGCGTCTTCTTGTCCTTGGCCAGCTTGACCTGACCATATGCACCCTGGCCCATGTCTTCGAGGATCTGGAAATCATCGATGGACTTTTTCTGCTGCGCTGGCTCAACAAGCTTTGGTACGGATGGCTTTTCCTGCTTCTTCTCGGTGGGACGCTGTGAACCGGTCAACCTTGCGGCGGCCGTCATCGCGACTTCCTTGAGTTGTTTGGTGATGGCGGATGCTGTCGACGACGAAGGCTCTCGAGGCTTTGGCTCGTCGGAATCCGAACTAATCTCAAGCGGGGTGTGCGCCGGTGTCTGCCCAGGAGACGGCTGATGCAAGGGAGTTGTCGTTCCAGAGGCGGACGCCGACGTCACACCGAGCGTCAACCGGGCGGCGTGCATGTGCCTGGAGTAGGTAATCCAGAGGGCGAAGACCATTTCTGAGTGGGTAACCGAGAAAGAGTCGTCCTGGTTGTCTCCGTCCTTGTCTTCATCCTCGTCCTCGATGACAGTCTCTTGGATTACGGTGGACTGTTTTGCGCTTCTTACCACCCGCATCTGCACATCAACCTTGAGCTCTGACCCATCCCTGTGCTTTCCGGGTACCCCGTCCGGCCTTAAGAAACTCGCAGCCGCATCTGGGCGATTTTCTCTCAGACCAAGAATCGCCGACGCCCGGCGGAAGCTGTGCTCTGGCACTACAATCCCATCCTGCAATTGAACACCATCCTCTTCCGTCAGAATATGGAGAATCTTTTCGAAATCGGGCACCAAAGAGTCAATAGCCATGCCGTCGGGCTTTTCGTAGCCGAACAGAGCGCCGCAGAAGACCGAGTTTGAGCTTTGGATCTTCAGAGACTCTGGATCCACGACAATAATCCCTGCAATGTGCGGGAAGCTCGAGACGCGTAGCTCTGTCTTGCCCCGTATTTGCTCAACACTGCAGGGAATGTTGACTTTGCTCGGGTTTGGGCATGTGAAAAACTTACGCCTCGCAATCTGCGCAAAGTCTACCTCGCCAGTGCGAGGGTCGATGCCTTGCCGAGGAATGCGTGGGATCAGCTTGCCAATATCCACGCCAGGTCTCAGTGACTCAAAGCCCCAAATTGGTGCTGTTGCTCCTGAGATTTTCTGGACAATGCCGTCGTCGTCGAGCTCTATCTGGGCCACGTCTTCGTGAATTTCCTCAAGGACCCAAATGAGACCAACCCGCTTCTCCTTTACCCACAAACTTGCGGAGCCCGTCGCACCGTTTCGTTTCTGGATTGGAACCACGTCACCGCACAAAAGGACGCCTCTCGACCGACTGCTCTGGTGCCGTGAGCTTCCCCTGAGTTTGGGCGGGTTGGGATCTCCGCTGTGGACGGTTTGCGCCTTGCGAGTGACCACTTTCGGGGGCTGTGACCTAGAGTTCGGCTTGCTCAAGAGCTGTGCCGTAATCCCACCTCGTCCGCCTAAAAGTGACGTCGTTGAGGCAGCAGATGCAGTCGGTGCAGGCGCAGTTGTTTTTGGGATGTCTTCTGCCTCCTTGATTGTGTCTTCAGGGTCCATCTGAAGCAACTTCTTCTCCAACCAGTCTCTCCGCTCCTCTTGAACAACCTCCAGTATACCCATCCGTCGCACCTCTGCCTTTGTAACTCCGAACACCAGGCAAGCCAGGTCGTTGGCCGCGATAATCGTCCATGGCGGTTTTGACTCTGTTGTGAAAATGGCCTGAGCTGCTGGAACCCACCGCGTCGAGTGCCCATGCACGGCTGCGCCAAGTGCACTTGGCATGTTCCCTGCGGACAGAGGGTGTGCTGTTGTTGGTGAAGCTAACATTTCTTGAGCTGCTAGGTACGGTTGTGCCATGGTGTCAATGAGCTGTTGATGAACCGAGACCGGGAGCGTATCTGTCAGCGTTCGCTTCAGGCTAAGTCTTCGAGACGGCGGCGGGGATGTTTTTGCAGTCGTTCCACTCTCGTTCGTCGGCGTCCTGCTCGAGTTTTCCGATTCACTATCGCCCGTGGCGACTTTCGGGGCTTCATCTCGCTGCTTTATTGACGGTCCGTCGTTCGGGGGGAATGTTGCAAATTGTGTCGTAGTGGGAGACGCGCTTAGAGACTGAAAGGGTTCAGGGCTTGATGTTCGAGGAATGAAGTTCGCTTCAAAGAGATTCTCCCCCGAAACTTGCGGGGGCCCTGTCAAAGGACCGAGGATGGACTGATCCATGGATGGGAGGTTGCCCGCTCCGACAAGTTGTGCCCTAGCCAACAAATCCAGCATGTTCTGAGTCTCGACATCCCCGGAGGCTCTTGCCTGGGCGCTCGCAAGCGCAACGTTCGAGGGCGAGACGGACCATCCCATCCGATCTTTCATGAATTCTATGGATCGCTTGAGGACATTTTGCCGGTTATGTATGTACTCCTCGGACTGGTGGGCGAAAGAGAAGGAGTGTAATGATTCGGAGGGGAAACGGGAGAGGTCTTCGGAGAAGTTGGGCGATGAGGGATGAGAGCTGAACGGCATGCCGGAAGGGTTCGCGAGTAGTGTTGTCATAGATGTTGACCTCGATAGACCGATAGAAGAACTTCTGGAAGGGGCGGCGGAGGGAGCTCGCGAAGACGGTTGTTGTCGGATTCGACGTAATCCGGACAGACCGAGGCCATGGTCATGGTCTGTTACGATTGAGGATCTATGACTGGAAAAAGACCTGTCAGCACGGTGATGCCTCAAATGACTGGATTGCCATGTGATGGCCCAGCTGCCACCCAGTGACATCTGAGGCGGTGCGGCCGCGCCCGTGACACCCTTCACGCTTGTCGCTAAGCAAAACCGCACTGCAAGGTGCTGCCTCCTCTGCCAAGATACAATAACTCCCATGATGTTGTACTCGAATCCCACTTGGAATTGGCTTGTGGCGTGAGCCATTGCTTGATGCGCCTACGAGGGCCAGGCGCATCCCAAACGTGAAAGGCCCCTCTGTTTCGTTGCCGAGACGCTTGCCTTGGCAGCTCTCAACGACGTCCAACTCCTTCACGAGCCCGCAATCGGCTCGGCAGCTTTTCCATTCAAGGGATATCGAGGTGTATTTGTGGGCGAAAGAACCAACCTTGGCACATGGTCGCCGCCCTCTGCAGCAGTTCCGGCATCGAAGGAAAACCGCATTCGGCCGCGGCCGGTGTTGTTGTCGTCGGTTATAACGGCGAGGTTCCCGGTGCTTCGGTTCTTTGGGAGTTGCAGTTGGGTTGTCGGGGTTCTGCTCCTTCCGCGAGGTTCTTCGTGATGTGAATCGGTGCCTGCGAGCCATGGAAAGGTCTGGGTTAGAGAGGGAGGAGCATCTTGGGGTTTTGGAGACGAGATGCGGGCTCTGCGTGGGTTAACGAAGGACGTACCATTGTTGTGAGGTCCCCCATGCGTCTGTAGCATAGTTGAATAAAGATAGGCAGTCGACTCGGACAAATGTCAGGGTCAAGTAAATGCGGGCAGGAGGCGGATTCGACGATGCAGGCTCGGATTCGGCGGGGTCGAGTAGTGACGGTCGTTCTGGGAGGTATCGGGGTGCGGTCTCGTCTGCTCTAGAACGTGGTGGTGGGAGAGAGCAAATGACAGTACCGGCGGTAGGTAGGTGTGTTGCTGGCCGAAAGGTAGTTAAGGTATGGTGCTGCTGTACGACAGTGGCTGTTCCGGCTTAGGTGGGAGGTAAATGAGGTACAGATGGAATTGCTGCCCAGAAGATACCTCGGGCAGGTAAGGTGGTGAGGCAGGGAGTCAGTCAGTGGTGAGGTAAGTTAGGTAGATCAGGTTCGGTGGGCAAGGTTTGCCACAAGGATGAGAGTGTGGGAGTTTTCGACGGGTGGGTGTACGGTAAGGAACGTTTTGTTTTTCCTGCTTTGGTTGCTGGTGGTGCTGGCGTTGGCGCTTGTGCCGCAATGCTGGTGGTCCGACCAGAATAGAGGAAAGCGAACGAGGGAGGGGAGGCTTTTCAGGAAGGATTGATGGAATGATCCAACAACAAGCGGTCGGGGAGAGAGAGCGGGAGAGATTGTAGGTGAAGGTGAAGCTGAAGAAGCTGGTCCGTGTAGCAAGCAGCAAGCAGTGGTGGTGGTACCAGTCAGGTGCGATGCGGTGCGGTGCTGTGCGGTAGAGCAAGCAAAATGCAAGCAAGTAGCAGCAAAATCCGGTCGTAAAGACAGACGGACGGAGCAGGAGCAGGAAGCAGGAAGCAGAGACGCGGACCTGCTCTGGCGGTGGTCCAGTCCGGTCCAATTCAACTCACCGAACGGCTAGGAAAGGGAACGTGAGTCGTCTCGCCGTCCCGTGCTAGTGCCACCTCAGTGCCAGCGCGCGCCAATGCCAGAATGCCAATGCCAGTGTCAGTGCCGGTGTCAATGCCGCAACCGGATGTCCCTGCTTGGTGGTGCTGGACTCTGGACTCTGGACTCTGGAGTGCTGTACGGATAGAGTGCAGAGTGCTGCGTGCTGGGCTACCTTGGTCCAATCTGTTTTACCCTTTCTCTATGCGTCTCTTGGCTCGTCTCTTAATCACTCGAGATCCCACTCTGCTTCTGTGCCGTTGACAAGCGCAACAAGACAGAGTCAGGCAGAGAGTATGGAAGAGGGGTGTAGAGAAGGCGAGTGTGGTCGTCTTCCAAGGCAATGCGAGTGACTGGCTTTAACACCCACGTGCGGCTGGCCTCGTGAAAGAATCGTCTGCCGTAATCATCCAAGATGACCTAAGACAAAGTCTCGAGAAGTGACAGAAAGCCTGGGGGGTTGTGTGGTGTCCACGGTCCTGGGCGATTCAGTCCACACTGTTGCGGCAGATGCTTGTCCGAAAGTGAGGGGCGGTCTCGAAGGCCTGGAAATTTCCACTCGTCAAGCGAATCCAATGATGCCGAAGACTGGAGGGCCTTGGAAGTAACAGTGGGCGGCACGTCACGGACGAGGGCGGCGTGGGCGGCGGATGGGCGGGCGGGCGATGAAGATGAGGGATGGACGATAGACAGAGGCAGCACAAGCTCACTCGGTGTCAAGTTGAGATGATTCGCTTTAGGAGGAGTATGTTTGACGAAGAAGGAGAAGGACAAGTTTAGGGAAAGGGGACGAGGGGTGGAAAATCATAGAGACTGAGGGATAGAGAGAGAGAGAGGGCGGGGGAGGGAAAAATCCAAGTCCACTTTCTGCCTCCAGTCATCGAAAATTTTGAGATGCATCTGCGTACTCTCTCTACCGTGCACTGCACCGCACACTTTTCATGTCAAGTAGCCTCATGAAAACCCTCGTCTCCTGTTGAGAAACCCCCTCCCAAATCCGATTCTCGTGTAGTCGTTTGCAACTTTGGTGGGCGCACAACATGGGTTGCAGCTCGACTTACAGCGCCGAAAAGCAAATACATCACTGATTGGGGGGCTTAACATGCGGTAGTGGCCCTGGGAAAGATGGCTGCAAAGTGGGGGGGATCACACCTGAAGCTCGTGCCGCTCACATCTCATCAAGCTGTAGCTCACCTCATCTCATGCTGAAGCTCACTCCCGTCTCATCACACTCTCACTTCGTTCACCACCTCGCCTGAAGCAGGCGGGAACATGCACGTGAAGCAGCAAAGCTCTTCAGCTGGACTGGCGGTGGACCCACCACGATATTGAGCGGCCCCAATCTCCCGGGGGGAACACCAGCAAAAGAAGGGACAGCATATCCCGGGATACGTCACAGTGCCGCAGCCAAGGCCGACAACATAATGCCTGGCTGAAGGCGCTGTTGAGCCATCACCGCTCAGATTGGCCCGATGCCTAGCGCCTCTCAAACATCCTCGATACTCATTGGGCAATGCCTCTTGTCCGTAGGTGCTCTGGGTACGAATTGCCCTGCTTACCATCCGAGGCAAACGTTATCGATGCTCATCGCTTGCCAAACCGCCTGAATTAGGACAAGGAGATGGACGAGGTGGGAGGCGATAAGCCAGCTAATAGCTGCCAGGCGAACAAAACAAACATTCCGTCGTCCGCCCACCAACCACAAGAACAACGGGGCAGATCCCTGTAGGTATCTTTTTCAAGGCGTAGGTAACAACGCAACCTGCCCACTAGCCAGATCCAAGTCGTCGTCTGCCATGCTTTGCATATCAAGCATATGGCAGCGTGTTCTCCGGTGAAGCCATCTAAGAGCCTCTTCATTAAGCTTATCGACTCGAATTGCGAAAGCCTGAAGTCAAGAGCCGAGGCCGTGGCAATAACTCCCACAGGAGCGGCTGAACAGTCCATGGTATTGCCTGACTTTGTCAAGGTTTGCTTACCCATCTCTAAGCAAAATCAGGAAGCACAAGATTGGCGAGCTGGCCATGTGGACCATAAGGATGCTCTGAAAATGATCCATTCTCCTAAAGCGTCGATGGATAAGCTGCGCCTTGTCAGTGTCCTTTACCAGGTTACCTTTGGGTGTATACTTGAGCCGTACTTCCGTCTCTGCGGAAAGTCGGCCCAGGGTACAGACAGAGACGGGGCCACGGCCGTGGGCCGTGGATGGTCAGTCAAGGTCAGTTGCGAATGTAGCATTGCTGGAATCGTGAGGACACACTCGTGGTTCCTCTCATTACCTTGGACAAGTTGTCGTTTCACTGAATCATGGTTGGCACCATACTTAGGTAAGCAACCGGCTGTCGACGAGAATTTCGGCGACATGGTCGCCATCCACGCTTGCCGATTAACCCCGCATTTGGCGTTGTGTTGGCTGAAATCGAAGGACTTCAATGCTATCAAGTTTGCTATGACAGCATGGCGACCCTCACTGTCTTCTTCTCGGTCTCGCATCTCCCGCCATCAAGTCAACACGATGTTGACGATGCTGCGGGAGAGTCGGAAATCGAGTGAGCGAGCTGGCATTATTTGCCAAGATATCAGCAGGGTTCGAGGTTGTTTCCCGTTGTAACCAAGTTACCGGACCACGTTAGCGATGAGCTGTTCTAGGCTCTGGTAACTTGAGGCGTTAGGGCAAGTCCAGAACTCAGGCTTGTGTGTTATCTTATCGGAAGCTGTCGGCAATCGGGAGGCAAGGTACATAAGCAGCACGTGGTTTATATTGACCACAGCACCTAACAGTAATATATTTCGTCCCGAGGTAGGCTGAGAAAGCAAGTGCACGACCGATCTACGGCTTGGGTCCTGCATCAAAGCTGTGGCACTCGCTATCTGGGCAAGGGCGAACAGATGCGATTTATCTCTGTTGCATACAAGCTAACAAAGCTTCTATCGTGTCTTTCGACAACTTCGCGAATCGCGCAGCCTAGAAAACTATCACTCTGTGATAAAGCATGGCTCTAATACGGATTGGGCATGAGATAGGTAGCTGGGTCACCCGATCGCATGGTGAACACCACTGGGCAAGGAGTCGATGAACAGTAGAGTCGTATCTTAAGGAAGATGCCTGGACAAGAAAGCGGCATGAGGAGAGCGTCCGATCCGCGACAAAGCACGCTTCGCAATATTCTTAGATAACCAGAGTCAGTGACGAGGTGTCGCGTGGCTCACCGCTTGCTACGTTCTTATCTCGTACCCGAGTCGCATGATATGCCACAATAGTACCCATAATCCCGATTTTCGGGCTGAGCTGCATCAGGCGACCAAGCGAATGTGTGTCTACCTAGCGGTGTTAGAGGCGCTTCACCAACGAAACGGGGCTAGGGCGTGGAAAAGTTGTGAACGTGGTATTAAGGGTCGTAGTGTCAGATTGCCATGACGGATCTGGATGCAGATCTGCCAAAGAGTTGCGACCCTGCCAAGGCTGCAAAATCGACCGGCCGGAAGGCAGAACATGTGCCTCTCAAACAAAGCACGGCGATGTCAGCTTCGGCCAAGCTTCAGACGAACAGTGCTGATCCCACTGGCGAGTCAGAATCCGGACCGATCACGGCGTGAGATTTGCAGCGCTTGCATCTCAAGCAGCCTCATGGCTTTCCTGGAGCCCAAGAAAGAGCTGAGGCGAGGATCTTCAGAAAGAAAGGATCTTGAAGACGGATCCGATTGTTGCCATGTCTCTTGTAAACGTGGAGCGGGAGTGCTAGCCCCGCCAAAACCTTCGAATTCGGGTTCCATTTCGAAGGGAGAATGTTCTCCGTCCAGGGTTGTTCGGATGCGGCCATGGCAAAGAAGAAGGACGGGGTTCGGCCGACAAAATGGCATCCTCTCCCGACAGCAGGAGTCGGGTCGAATGCCGCCTGTGGGGAGGCTGGGACGCCAAAGACAAGCTGCAAAATCAGCGTGGGCGTGGGAAATTTGTATTACAGAGCTTTTATCGGTATTGCCTTCTACCCAACGGCATGTTCCTTGACGAAAATGGATCAGAAACAAAACGTCTTACCAAACTCGAGGATGGGCTATTCGTACCTTGCTCGACCTGGTATTTTAGCGAGTCAGTCCGTTGCCGCCAGTTTCGAGTGTAGATGTTTACCCGAGTCGGACAATCGGCAACTTGTTCCCAGCAACACCGACTTCAGATGGAGAAGAGACAAAAGTATCCGCAACACAGTGGTCCCAGGACAGACAGTATGAATGCTCTGACAGGCTCGAGAGACGGCGCCGCGGCCGTGCAGACAGTGAGCGGAAAGACGCCCCGGCGACGGCCATGGCTGTTGGAGAAGTGAGAGGCGAGTTCCTCCAATGAGCGATGATAGAAACGGCGGTTCCGAGCTGCAGGTCGGTTCGGACACACCACACCAAGTGCGTTCAAGAGTTCAAGGGTCCAGCCAACACGCTAGCCAGCTAAGGACTGTTGGGTAGGTACCGTACAGGATTCGTCCTGCAGATCTGGTGTTCAGGTCCCTGCTTATTGCAAAGATCAAGAGGCGGAGGACCCTGCGATATGTTGTTGAATGCGGCAGGACATAGGTAGTTTGTCTTCCTCGGGGTTGAGTTGAGGTATGGTCGACGACCCATGTTGTAGGTTACATGACCTGGCGATGTTGATAAGACAGATTGTTTCTAGGAATTTGTCTCGTCGGATTGCACGTCACTTGACTGACAGAATGGCGGGATAAGGGATGGTGATGGTGCCACAAAAAGGAAGAAGGTGACTTGGGCAAGTGCTCATGTCATGCTCTCGCTCCCGTCTCTTGGGGGTCTTTTGGAGGGGGCAAGTGCGGTGTCAGTCAGCAGCGGTCTGAATGGCTGTGTGAAGTGGAGTCGGGATCTTCTGTGACCCATTTTTACTTACCAGAAGCCGAAACGATTGGATAAAGGGGGGGGGGGGAAGCATCAGGAAGGAGAGGACTTTCCTCCAGTCTGCACTCCGGGCGGACCCATCCTTGCCCTCCCCTTCCCCCCCAGTGGCCCCTCGTCCTTCCCCCACTTGCCCGCTCTTTGCGCCGGACCACGGGCCCCGCACGATGCACCATGTGGATACTTTACGGCAGAGGTATCTTTCCTGCGTTTCGGCCGCTACTGTCGACTTCTCCAAGTTCCCATGTCTCGCCTCTTTTTTGCCTCCTCTGGTCTGGCCCTCACTGTGCCTCTTGCTCGTACTGGAGCTGGCTTCTGCTTCTAGACTCTTCCCACCGCCATGCCTTTCCTCAGCTATACAGAGTTGTTGGATCCGGCTAGAAAGGCAGGTGAGAATATCCCAGGCAGCTTGATCCGTTTCGGCGGCACTTTGTTTTCCAACTCTTGGCTAGAAGCAGCCGAAATCCCGAACAGCCTTGACAGTTTCCTAAGTTGCTGTACATACCAACGTGATGTACCTTGGAGAGAGCATCGCACCGCCAGTGGCCATATTCAGACCCATGGCCCTGGAGGCATTTATTGGCACTGTCGACCGTCAGACTGACCCGTTGGTGTGAGTGATGGGCATTGTGTATGGCGAACCCGGGACCCATCGATAAGGAGGGTCCTTGTTTCGCCGACACAAAGGGGATGGATGGTGGGATGGGATGGGATGGGATTGGGGGGGGGGGGTGAGGGCCGTTTTGTGCATCCGTCCAGAGCGCGTTTTAAGCTTCTACTTACTTCCCTTACCCGGCCTTCGGTGCGGTGTATTGTGTCGTTCCAAGTGTGAGTGGTTTTGTTTCCGCTCGACTCGTCAACTTTTCTTTTACCTTTCTCATTTATCCCCCATCCTCCGACCTCTCCTCTCTTTTTTCTCCGCCAACTGCCACCCTCTCACCCTCATATCTCACTCTTCGCAGCCTTGCCCGTGTCCCAGACACATCCTGCTCGTGTGACCTTCCACATAGGAATCAAGAGGCCATGATATCTTGAGTCTTCGGTGTGCCATGTGCTCTGCCCCAACCCGTAAGGTCCCCTTCTTCCAGCCTTCTGAGGCTCCACACCCCGCTACCTGCACCGGCTGACCTCCATTATCGATAGCCGGCTCACACCCGTTCAGATAGCAGATCTCCACCAAAATCCCTGGACCCTGGCCACCCCTCCATCCTGACCCCCCTTCTAAGAGAGCCGAAAGCCTTCAAGACCACAACTTCTCCCCGATTACTCGCGCGTTCATGTCTCATCCGTCTTCCTAGAGACTTGTCCTGTCATTTCGTCTGCATTTCTCTGTGCTTGCGATTCTCTCTTGCGACGCCGAATATGAAATAAGACCATCCGCCGACCCTTCCGAGCCTTACTCAACTCACCGGGTCTAAGACGTGGACTACCGAGCTCAGCTTCACTGCCCCGCGCTACCTACCTTCACCAACAAAGACAATACCACCCAGGAGAAACTACGCAACTTTGAGCAAACGGCCTCAGTTGTTGTCTGACTGTGGCAAGATATTTCAGCACCATTAGAACATTTCTGCATATCCTTTAAAGGCGTTTTGTCCTCCAACTAGCCATCCCGCTCGGTCAACGTCTTCACCATGGCCGACACCGAAATCCCCGCTGTTCCGGTTCCTATGGAAGTAGTTGATGAGCAAGGTCCAGGCCTTTCAAACCCCTCCGGCAAAGCCAAAGGTCGACACCGTGTGCTATGTGGTGTGCAACGAATGTCGTCCTCGCCTTCGTTGGCGAGGAGCGGCCGCGCTAGATCACACAGCAATCCTCAACGTCCGCGTGGGAACGTTTCCTGCGTGAGCTTGGCAGGACCCTCGACCGCGGGCACCTCGTTCACTGGCGACTCTTATTTCCCCGCAGGCGCAACAGCATCAGGCTATGCCAGTGCCTCTTCTTCCGTTCCAGGAACACCATCTAGCGAAATTATTCAGTTTGTAGGCATTGACGGCCGACTTGCTATTCGCCGGGTCGACAATGTCTTACCTACTACACAGTCTCCGGGCGCCCAAACCATAGGACTCCCATCCGATTTAAGGACGACAAGCAAAGCCCAGGTCGCAAACCCGGCAGTTCCCAAGCGTGGCTTCAACTTTTGGGAGAACATGCCACACGAGATGCGCGTGCACATTTTCTCCTACCTATCGCCCAAACAGCTGGTACGAGCTTCCCGCGTCAGCAAGGCTTTCCACAAGATCTGTTTTGACGGTCAACTTTGGACGTCTTTTGACGCCACGGAATTCTATCAAATCATACCTGCCGAGTCACTCGCACGGATCATCGTGGCCGCTGGGCCGTTCATCAAGGATCTCAACCTCAGGGGCTGCGTTCAGGTCGAACACTACAAGAGGGCCGAAGTAGTCGTGAAGGCATGCAAGAACTTGGTCAACGCAACGCTCGAGGGATGCCGCAACTTCCAGCGAAACACGCTGCACAGTCTGTTGAGAACGAACGATAAGCTCGCTCAGCTCAACTTGACCGGTTTGACAGCGGTCACCAACATGTCCTGCAAAATCATCGCCGAGTCGTGTCCGCAACTAGAGATGTTCAACGTATCATGGTGCGTACATATGGATGCGAGAGGCATCAAGGCCGTGATCGAAGGTTGCCCGAGGTTGAAGGATTTGAGAGCGGGGGAGGTCAGAGGGTTCGACAACCTTGAAGTCGCCGAGACGATATACAAGACAAACAGTCTCGAAAAACTGGTTCTGAATGGCTGTGCCGAGCTCAACGACCGCGCGCTCAAGGTCATGGTGCACGGAGAAGACCCTGAAATCGACATCCTCACCGACCGACCGATCGTCCCCCCGAGGAAATGGCGTCACCTCGACCTCAGCCGCTGCGCCCGTCTTACTTCCCAGGGCGTGAAGGCTCTAGGCTACAACGTCCCGGAACTCCAGGGCCTGCGCCTGTCCGGCTGCACCGCCCTCACGGATGCCGCGCTGGAGCCAATATTCGCATCGACGCCGCGCCTCACGCACATCGAGCTCGAAGATCTCTCGGACCTGACAAACAGCCTCTTCTCAGAACACCTCGCCAAGGCCCCCTGCGCGCCGTGGCTGGAGCACCTCTCCATAAGCTACTGCGAGAACCTCGGCGACGGCGGCGTTCTCCCGCTCGTCAAGAACTGCGTCAGCCTCCGCGCCATAGACCTCGACAACACCCGCATCAGCGACCTCGTCCTCGCTGAGGCGGCCTTCATGGTCAGCAACCGCTCCCAGAGCAACGCCGTAAAGCCAAAGCCCAAGATCGGCTTGCACATGGTCGTCTACGACTGCCAAAACGTCACCTGGACCGGCATCCGCGAGGTCCTCTTCCGCAACGCGCAGTCGAAGCCCTCCATGGCTGAGATTGGCAAGTTCGCCTACGCCTCCGAGGCCATTGGCCTGAAGTGCTTCTACAAGTTCCAAATGACCGTCGACGAGCACACGAAGCGCGTGCTTCGCGGGGACCTCGCTGCCGCCAACCGCCTCGAGCACCGGTGGGCTGATTACATGCAGGCGAGCGAGGAAGCCGGGACTACCGGGGCCGGTCACCGCCGGCGCAGACGGAGAGCGAGGGAGGCGCAGATGTTGCATGCCGACGAGGAGGAGGGCGGCAACGGCGGTCGGAGGCGGGGCCGGACTGTTGGGGCGTGCACCATCATGTAGAGAGAGTCAACTCGTGATCGTGTTAGTGAGACCTTTGGGGGGAGGGGGGCTCTCACTGAGGGAGAAGTCTTTTCCAACCACATTTCTTTCGACGATTTTCTAGTCATATGGGTACATACATACTTGCTTGGCGTTCTGGAGCCACACACACACACGAACGGCACTCTTACTCCCATTACTAGATCTGGGATACATCATTTTCAAGCCCGTGGAACGGATTGAAACCGGCGTCTCGCATCAACAAGGCGCTTTCATGCAGCATATTCTGGTATTCTTTTCTCTTCACGGCTGGCGTACGGGAACTTGGATAGGAGGTATCGGCCTTTTTCAGGGGTCTCTCTCTGGGTGGAATCGAGGATTTTGCCTCTGTACTTACGTGGAGGAAACCACTTTTTCCCATGTTCATTCCAAGGTTGGATAAATAGGCTACTTCAAATGCACACATCACACAGTCCTCATTACACAGTTCTCTTCAGACCAGAGAATTGATTTGGGTAATCACGCAATGTGAACATGACTTGCATCTAAGAAGCTATCTTGGTCGCTCGTAGCCTCAAGGTTTCCCTAGTACACCTCACTGTTCAACAGCGTCAACAACTTACTGATCGCCGTGCTGGCGAATATACCGCCGAATCTTGTCCTGGAAGACATCATCCTCATCACGCCGCTCATCGCCCTCCATGACGTACATATCGTCGTCCTCGTCCTCGTACGGGTCCCGCGTGTCAAACTCCTCCTCGTCCGAAGCGTTGGCGTTGCGGAACAAGTAGGCGTGACGATCATACTCGTCTTCGGAATCGACCTCGTCTTCGGGGTAATCCGCCGTGTAGTGGTTCTCAGCTGTGCGCACAATTCATATCAGTCAAAGTCCAGGCTGTCTAGAGAAAAAGAGAAAACTCATTTTTCAAAACTTACCATTCTCGTCCTCATCGTCGTCGAGGTCCGAATCATCATCCTCGTTGCCGTAGAACAGCTCCAAGTCTTCCTGCGAATCGAACCTGAGCACACCAATCTGCTCAGGCGGAATCTCCGCCAACACCGGCTTCGAGGGCGCGAGCTCGTACACCTCAATGACGTAGTCGTCGTCGCTCTCGTCCTCTTCATCGCTCGCCTCCGCCATGGCTTCATCGCCGCCGCCGTCGAGCTTCTTGACCATTTCTGGATGGCGCTCGGCAAAACGTTTAGCGGGCGCCTTGGGCTTGAAACGTGAAGGCGATGCAGCGGCGGACGGTGAGCGCGGCGGCTGCTGCTCCATGGCCTTGAGATTCAGTCCGATCTCGTGGAGGACCCACTGGTCCATGTCGGCCGCAATCTTGCTCATATCCTGGTTAGGGGCCACGCCGGGCATGGGTTTGCGCTGCGGTTCAGCGTCAAGCGTCTTCGTCGCTGTCGTCCCGGAGGCTTCTCGCGAAGGAGGGGGCCGTCTGGCAAGGGGCTTCTTCGGCGCGCGCTTATCATCCTCCTTCATCTCGACGTCAACGGGAAGCCCTTCTGCAGTCGTCGTTGTCGGCGTGGTGCCGCCGGACGACGTGGCAGCCCGGCGTGCGCTCTTCTTCTTCCCCCGCTCTACGAAGACTGCCGTCCCGTAGCGTCCTCGCTTGGAGACACCGCCGACCTTGAGTATCGTGCTGCCTCCAGGCGAGCTCATGGCCGACCTGGACATGTGGAATCGTCTCGGCTCGGTGGCGGGGTTCTGGGGGCGTTGCATATCGGAGGCGGTCTGCGGTAGTGGCTTCTGCGCATCGAGTTGGGCCCGCGGTGGCGGCGCTGCCGCTGCCGCTGCCTTTCCTGTCGGAAGAGCATGGCTGCCCGAGTGAGGAGGGCGATGTGGGCTTGAGATCTCGTCGCCGGGCTTCGACGTCTGGATGACCGGTATGGAGGGTTGCGATGGGTGCTGTGCTGCCGCGGCGGCAGCGGCAGCGGATCTGGCGCTTGCTTTGGCGAGACGCCTCTGGTAGACCCAGCTGCTGCCGGCTAGATGTCGTTTAGATCCCGGTTCGAGTTCTATCTTGTGTTAGTCTGTTCGCCTCTCGTTCGAAGAAAAGGGAGAGCAGTCGTACGAAGGTAGGTTACCGGAGCATCTTCATCGCCCCGCTTCCTCTTGATGTGGATCAGTTGAGGAGGGGCAGACATGGTGGGCGAGAGAGAACACTAGAGGCTGTGAGAGAAGAAGAACACGGGAAACAGGGGTATTGTCAGGGTCGTGTATTAGTTGTTGTGAGTGTTGAGAAACTTGTTAAGCCCTCAATGGTTGCATCAAGAGGTCCTAGATTAGACTGGATCTGTTGCGACGTTGCTTTTCATGCAATTCTGGTTGACGATGTTTTTTTTGGCAGGTGGATTTTTCTGGAAGCAGCCGCTAATGCACACGGCAACCACATGTCGGGCGCAGTGACAAAGTGTAGAGCTGCGATAAAAAATGCTTATCGGGGGTCACGTCACTGGCCAAAAATGTCACCGCCTTCGGCAGAAAATACACCGGTGCTGGGGATGGAAGACCAGAAGGCCCCGCCATTTCCGATCAAGATTGAGCTTTCCACCCTTAAAGCAGAACAAGCGTCATTGGTCTCGACGCAAGATGGGAGACGGCCAAATGAACGCATCAAATGATCCGAGAACGCTTCTTCAGCAACCCCATTGCTAGCTTCTTGGGTTTGCTATCCTTTTACTGGTAGCCATAAAATTTGAGATAAGTGAGACATGGGCATTGGTAATTCGCTTTCGCTGAGTTAGGTGACATTCGAAACTACCTCAGCATTTGCCCAACCTCACTTCTGGGCTTTGGACAGGAAGCGCTAGCTGGGAGTTTTTTGCATGCGACTAGTATCCTGTACCAGTGGTGCGTGGATCAAGGACCTAGAGTCTAGTAGTATGTAGGTTCCGTCTGACAGCGGAAGAGAAGAGTGCGACTTTGGTTGAGAAATAAACATTCGAGATGGAATTGCAGCTGATTGCAAGAGGAACACCCATTCCACGGAGCTTGTTTGGCATGATGGAGGTGGCCGTTAGCTCAATGTCTGAAGTTGCCGTCTCGGTCTGGGCCAGGCCTTCCAGTTCCAACTTCATCCACCTGGACCCACGATCAACTTAGCCCGGCGGCTGTGGAGCTGCATGGCTCGTGCGGTACTAGAAAGTCTCCGATACTTTGGAAACGGGAGCAATTGCATCCAATGAGCATGTCCTAGCGACTCCCCTGGTCTCGGGATGCATCAGGGATGATGACGCACAAAGCATGCCGACGCTGAGATGGAGCAGCCGGGTGGCCCATTGACTGCGGTGCTGATAACCGCTACTCAATGCTAGGGCAATGATTTGCGGGAGCTTCCAGGTCGTGCACATTGAGCGTTGGGTCGGGAGCTAGGTAATTGCCAACAAAACTTGAATCAAACGGGAGGAGGGGATAGTGTGAGTGAAAGAGAGGAAGCGGCAATCTCGTCTCATGCCTCAGCACCGGTTCCTACTTCCGTGGTCCATTCTCGTCTCATTAGGGACCAACAATTGCCGTGTGTCATCCAGAACAGATAGTGCAATCCAGCTCAATTGCTGATAAGCCCGGGTCTTAGGTGTTTCTTTACCTTGAGATACCTTAGGTAGTAGAATCCATTGCAAACAAGTACCCGACCACCAGTTGCAAAACCACCTTGCATTCAAACTCGGGCAAGTCAGGAAGCTGAAAGTAAGCAAGTGCATTGCCTCACTCATCTAGCAATTAGCTTCCTCCCTGACCTCGTTCCTCCCAACCTCTTCCCAGTCTTCATCCTCTCCGGCCGGCACACCCCAACCTTTGACATGGCACACACGACATACGGAATAATCATGCAATGAACCCCTCCTGTGCCGCAGCTTCCCTGTTCTGAGCTGCTGCACCTCCCACACACCCAGAACAAGGTATCGGCTTCTTGATCTCTCTGCTATCTGAGCTCCCCTCACTCAGCTCAAAGCATCTGCACGTTTCTCCTCCGGCCTCCGTACCGCCTTGCTGCGGTAAGTTCTGCCCCCTTCTACCTCGTACTCTTCCAGCCCCCGACCAGCTCGTTCCCTCAAAGCCGTTTCACTCGCACAAAATACGCAGCCCCCGATTCTTCCTCGTTGGCGTCGTTGCGTGAAACACTCATCCGGGGACTCCACTCCAAATTCCTCTCATAGAATTGTCTCGCATCCTTTTGTCTTCCTCCATTTCTTCTTCTCACCAAAAGTCAATCCCATCATCCTGACGCCTACTTGCTTCCCACGACTAGCGCCGCATTTTAAGGTATCGCCCAGAGACAGCCGCATTCGTCAGCGTTGTTGCCCATCTCAATCCGCCACCCTCGCTGTGGGTTCCTAGGGACTAGGGAGCGGCTTCCTTTTCTGCCATTTTCGTCGAGTTCTCCTTCCCGAAAGGTCTCTCTTGACTGTGCTGACTTGAGACGTGCTAGAAGGGCAGCCGACCAAGAAAAACCCACCTTCCCGAACGCTCTTCCTCGCATGATTGAGTTGGCCGAGTGGCGACGAGAGTTGAGCTTCCCAACTTCAACCTACCTCGCCCGCGGAGGCCATCGTTGACAATGGTTTCCGTCACCATCACCTACAAGCAGCCCGGCACGCAGCCTCCCATCTTCGTCGCCGGCTCCTTCTCAAATCCAAAATGGGAGCCCCAGGAGATGGACTTCACCACCGAGGATGGAGGAGAACACACCTTTTACAAGAACATTGAGGTTCGGCCAAGCACGCAGATCGAGTACAAGTTCCGTGTTGGTTTAGGAGACTGGTGGGTTCTTAATGAGACTGCAGCCATAGGAAAGTTTTCCCAATGCTTCATTTCCAGAGGCCGTGTCTAACATGCAGTTAATCTATAGTTACCGACGAATCTGGCAATCGCAACAATCTCCTGACAGCACCCGCGTCTCAAGAGTTGAAGCAGCTCAATGGTGTGAACGGCGACAACCAATCCACAAGCAAAGACACTTCAACTTCCGAAGCCGTGGACGCCTCGAAAGCTGCCAGAGACCACACTGCTGCCCAGCTTGAGCCGAAGACAAAGGTCCAAGATTATCTCAAGGACGAAGAGCGGCAAAGACCCTCATCGACCCCAATTGGTCAGGTTGCGGACACCGCTGCAGAGGTCGCCGATACCGCCGAGGAACTTGACGCCGAGGTCGACATGTCTAAGCTTGCACCGCTCCCCAAGGGCGTGGAGCACCTCAAAGATGAGGAGAGGAAGCGTCTGTCTTCGACGCCGATTGAACAAGTTGCGAGCACTGCGGCTGAGGTGGCCGATACTGCCCAGAAGTTGGACGCTGATGAGGTATGAGCCAAAGAGGCGGCAGACTAGTATCTTTGGGGCTTATATTGACACCATGTTAGGACCTTAAGGGAGAGGATTCGGACGATTGTCCCGCACCTCTGTTCGCCCACGAAGCCCTTGGGCCCTATGAGCCTTCGGCCGATGATGAAAGTGAAAATCTGAAGAACTACGACCATCATAGCACTGTGGAGTACGATGTCGACAAATATGACCTCAATGATCCCACCCTGGAGCGGTGGCCCTCTAATAGGGACGGAATCATCGACGCCGTGCGCAAGGTCGAGACTGGACGCAACGAAGATCAGACTGCTTTCTATGGCGCCCCCATTTCGCCAGTAGTTGGATCAGCCCGAGCCAGTGCTGATCAATACTTCGAGGAAGCTGTCCTTTCGTCAGGTCCATCTAGTCCGGGTTCCACCAAGAGGCTTGAGCTTCCAAGAAAGTCACATGGCTCCATGGTCTCGGACAGATCGCTCCTTTCCCTAGGTTCAATTGCCGAAGAGGATAAGGAGACTCCGAATGCTGATGAGGCCAATCGAGAGAATGAGGGTTTGGTCAGAGTTCCGAGCCCCGCAGTACGGCCGACACCGCATGTCTTCACATCTCCCGGGAGCGATGATGATGAGGGAGTCGTTATGAAAGGCTCCAAGTCCAGGAAAAGCTCAGAGTCTTCAAGCTCAGATTCACCTGCTGCCAACGGCCAGTCTAATGGCAAGCACTCGAGGGATCTGTCGCCCAAGAGTCGTCCTGCGGAGCCTGATAGCCCTGCCATCCGCGTTGACCCGCCTCAAGACAGAGCAAGCTCCAGTGCTAGTCAGAACGGCGGATTGGCAAGGGCTTCTGCTTCGAGCCCCAGCGGCGAGGCATCGACTTCCGGCCGCGATGGCGGTCACAAAGGCCAGCTTAAAAAGCGCGGGCCCGCGTCGACCGAGCGTCCTGGAACCCCTTCCTCTATACACAGCGTTACAGACAGCAAAGGAGGCTGGCTTCAGGCCTTCTTCCGCGTACTATTCGTAGATTGGATCGGTGGACTGTTTAGCCGGTTGTTCGGCAGCAAGAGAAAGGCGTAAGGTTTTCTCTCTCTTCCGGTTCGCATAGCACAGTGGATCGGTTGATCGTGTTCTCATTACATTTCTTTTGTTTGTCATTATTCCTCACAATATCTGACAGGTTGACTTTTATCCGCAGGATGCTGGTCACAAGCACGGCCGCCATCGTTGTAGGAGTTGCATGGTGGAAGTTCGCCACGGGCGGCGACTTGACCTGGCTTGGAACATTGATTTGACGGATTACACGAGGGTGGAAAGGGTGTATGCCGGCCGAAATTGCAAAGAAACGGAGGTTGCGGTCAGAACAAAACAACTTAATTTGTACAATTAGGTAATTGGGTGTGGAAGGCATCGTTATGGAGGATGAGGGATCGATTACCAACAGCGGAAGTGACGATTGATAGCGGGAAGCGGAAGTTGTGTCGACACAGCATGAAGACAAAACATTGGCATCGATGAACTTGACGCCGAGACCCTTGAGCAGGATGTTTCTCCTTTAACGATCGCTTGCTTGCCTCGTAACATGGACGTGTGGTGTGCGTTTATACAGGACCACTCACACCGAGTCTGTTCCTTAAATCACTCTCCAAATGGCACCGGCTCTCTGGGTATCTCGGCCGCGGCCGTCGTCTCCTTCCCTATTCATCCTCTTGATCCACTCATTCTCCCTCTCTACCGCCGCCGCCTCAATGTCCTCCATGACGGCCAGCTCGTCGAGCATGTCCCTGACGAGACTGCCGCACCCGTCCAACATGCGCTCTAGGCTCGACGCTTGCGTGGTAGTACCAACAGCCGCGTCTCCGTCCTCCTCTCCCCCGTCGTCATCACCGCGATACTCTAGCTCCCTGAGCTGGGCACCCCACCCCTCGAGCCGCCTCACCAGCGCCGCGGCCTCCTCTTTCCAGCGCGCGTCGAGACCGCCCCCGAAACGGACGTCGGCGTTGTCGTCTAAGAGTGCAGACGGGTCTGCGCTGTCCTCTGCGCGGGCGCGCGCGGCTTCGAGGTCGGAGAGGGTGGAAGCCCAGCGCTCAAAGGCGCGGACGAGGCGGTGGTGTTTGCCGCCTGGGCTGTCGAGGGACCAGAGGGATGTGAGGAGGGCGTCTAGGCGCTGGATTCGCTCTTCCAGGGGTAGGAACGATGTCTTGCCGCCGCCGCCGCCGCCTGCGGATGATGACGTTGGTGTCGTCGCCCAGTTGCGTAGGGCAACGAGGTTACGGCGCTCTGCGGCGTCGGATTCTAGGGCCGCGAGGTCTCTTGCGGAATTTGCGAGGTTGGCGTGGCGCGCGGCGAGTTTGGAGCGGGCGCTGGCGTGCCACTGGGATGTGACTTGCGGCAGGTCACGGTGGAGGAGGTGGAGCTGGAGGAGCTCGGTCTGCAGGCGGGACGTCTCTGCTGTGAGGGCGACGTTGGCGGGGAGTTTTGAGGGGGACGGGGCGGCGAGGTAGGTTGCTGTCAGGGGCTTGGGCGCGAGGGATTTGGCGGGGGAGTAGTGCTGTTGAAGGGTGGAGAAGGCTGGGCGGAGGACGGATGGTTTTGTTGTTCTTGGTGGTGAGGTTGGGGAGGGGTGTCGTTGTTGGGCTTGTTGGCGGGCGAGATGTGGTGGTTGAGATTGTTTCAGGGGTTGGCGGGAGGGTGCTGTTGTGATACTGCCTGCTCGGGCTGTGCGTGTTGATGTCGTTGAGGTTGTTGCTGCTGAAGAGAGAGAGGAAACGGATGGTTTGGAGGAGAGGCGGTCTGTTGCTGAGGGCGGACGGGGTCTCGCGGTCGTTGTTGATGCCGATGAGGATGGGTAGGAAGACGCGGGAGGTGCTCCGTACAGGGACGTCGGGCGAGATCTCGGTGGGGGAGCGGCCCCGGTAGACGACGTCTGGCTCGGCGGTCGGAGGATGGTGCTGTTGTTTAGGGTCGCGACGCTTCTTGCGCGCGTGTGGCCCTTTGTCGGACTCCCGGCTGCTCCCGCTGCTGTTGCTGTCGATGTCGATGTCAATGTCGCCCCTGGTGCGGCGGCGCGTCTTGAGGCTGGTAGACCGCCTGACGTGGTCGGTCTTGCTGTCGTTGGCGTCGACGGTCCGGAGCCAGTACCGGCTCTGGCTGTTGCGGTGTGGGATGACGAGACGAGGCTGAGGTTACTCGTCGAGGCGTTTGCGGGGTATCGAGTCCGCGTCAGGCCCGGTTCTCTCGTCGAAGACGTCCTTGTGAGGCCTGAGAGCGCGCTTGTCCTGCTTAAGGGGGCGCTTGTTGGTCCCGAGCTGGTCGATGCTCCTCCTGCTGCCGTGGCTGTCGCATCTCTTTGCCTCGTCGACGTCGACGTCGTCGCGGACGCTAGTTGACGCGTCGAGGAACTCCTGCTTAGCAATGACGATAAGGGGTTCGGTCTCTTCGTCTTGGGCGCATCGGAGGCGGTTGTGGCCGCCGTGCTGCCGGCGACGCTGGCGCCGGAGACAGTACGTGTTGTAGGACGTGTTGCGGCGAGGGACCGGGGCGCGGGGAGTCTGCTCGGGGACACGGGGCGGTGTGACGTGGACGCCGATGCTGATGGTGGTGGTGCTGCTCCTCCTCTTGTGGTCGAGCTCGCGGGGCCTCTAGCTGCTGCTGCGGTCGAAGCTGAGGATGTGGAGGTTGTCGTCGTCGTCGTCGTCGTCGTTGGGGGGAGATCGGTTGAGGAGCCTTGCGTCGGCTTCCGCAGGGAGCGGGTACGGGCTAGTGACGAGGACATGACTGCGCCGGGTCTCTGGGGTGTGTGGTGATCATGCGGTTCGGGGGTTTCTCTCCTCGGTAGGAACTCGACGGTTTCTTTGCGCGAATCGCTACTCGTCTTTGTGGTAGTTGCGGGGACCCCGCGCTCGAAGTCGGTCGATCGTTCGGTCGCTTGAGGGGTGGAGAAAGAATCGCAAACGTAGGGTTGACGAGGGTCACAGAGCGATCGGTGGGGATGTTCACCCAAGTGCCGCCGGGTTCGCGATGTTGATGTTGATATTCGACGTCAGGGGCCGCGCCGTATCCGTACGGTTCTTTGCGGTGTGGGGGTTGCTAGGGGCCCGGGCGGCGGTGGGGGGCCGATGATGTGAGGATCAGGTTCAGGTTCGATTGAAGTCCATGTGAAGATAGTGGGATACTTCTTTTAAGCGTGCAAGTACTGCGGCAATGTGAGTACTGTAGTAATGGATTGGCTGGACTCAGCTGGAGTCCTGGACAGCCTACCACCTCTACCCGCCCGCCCCGCTGCAGGCCAGCAACCTTCTAGCGCCGGCGCTTGGGTCACCTCGACTCCAACGTCGGCGGGCTGAGCCGAACAGTGGCACCCCGTCTGTTCGCGAATCTCAGCTTTGTGTTCCCTTTTTTTTTTCCCTTTTTTTTTTCTCTCCGATGAGACCCTCCCTACCTTTCGTTTCGCCTTAGCCTACCTGTCCGTATGGATACATCCCTCGTGTGTCCGCAGGCCGCGATGCAGCAATTTCCGGTGCATCCGGAAAATAGCTCAACGTGCCTGGTTTTTTTTTGCTGAATATCGTGCCCCAACATCGTTGCAGATGAGTAAGTTGTGGAAACAGTCCCGAGCTCTGCTTGTTACACGACGTATTCCTGATGTATGTCTCGCTGGTGTCCCTAGATTCTGGTCGTGTGTAGCACTACAGTTCACCGCATATACGAGCTTGAGGATTTTTTTTTTAAAAAGTAGTCGGGTTTCAATTCCGGCTCTCTGAGAGCCCACCCTTCCAGATCTGTAGTAACCTGTCTTTCCCCTTTGCCTGTCTTATCCGTTCTCGTTATGAAGCTTCGTTTTCGTATGCTCAGAGCTTGCATCAAGCAAGTAGTGGTAATCCTTCCACCAAACAAACAAACAAAATGTGCGCGTGACCCTTTTCCCCTTCCTTTTCCTAGGGCCACGACTTCCTATACACAAACATTGGTATCTTGGGGCGAGAAGGGGTATCAACCAATCGACCTCTCTCTATCTAATCCCGCAATGCAGAAAGTTAATTTGCCCCCCTTGACGATATCCGTGAAAGTCCGGCCGTCGGGGGAATGTTGAAAACCGCTTGGAAGTGAAATGGCCATGTGATTTCCCTATGCCAAGCAAAGAAGAAAAGAGTTGGAAAAGAATGCGAATGCAAAAGCAATCAGGCCGCAACTGATTGCTGGTACTGTTGTAGTTGTTGATCATCTGTGCGCTGCTCTCCCTTCTCAGAGGCCTCGATGCCGGTGGCTGTGGGAGGGCGCTCTTGGGAGGAGCCGTCACTTTGCGGGTTACCCTCCAAGTGAGCCACGAGCTTTCGGAGGTCTCTGCGGTTGCTGTTGAAGATCTGCAGGCAGGAACCGCACATGCGTACGTAGCAGAACTGGCACTTATAACGGTCCTCGGTATCGGCCTTGCCACAAGTCTGGCAGGTGAGGGCGTAGTTGCGGTTGCGAGTTCGGTCCATGGTGCGGTGCTTGACGTAGCAGTCGAGCATGCTCTCCTTCAGGGGCAGAGCCTTATAGATCATGCCGGGACTGGGAGGCTCGGAACCCTGCATGGGGAAGAACGACGCGCGAGGGTCGGCAGGTGGCAGGTCTTTGGCCTTGAGCTCGCGGTACTCGACGGGCTCTTGGTTGGGGCGCTGATCTCTCGGGGCAGCTCGCATATCTCCCTGCGCGAATCCGGGTGCCGGCGCATAGGGCACATACTCCCGCTGCTGCTGCTGTTGCTGCTTGTTGGGTGCGGCCCGAGGCGGGAACTGGTTCTGAGGATCGGGACTAACGGGGCTGACGGCGAAGTCTCTCGTGATTGTCGGAGGGACCTCGCTGCTGGTGACAGGCCCATCCACGCGCATTTGAGGCAAGCTTTGAGCGTTGTGTAAGTTGCGCGCCGTGACCGCCTTGCGGGGAATAGGAGGCTTGGACTCGTTCGATTGATCGCGGCCAGGCTCGGGGGAGGAAGCCGGTGAGACGGGCGATACAATTGTTTCGACAACCGGCGTTTTGACATCCTCCTTCTCATAGTCGGGAGTCGGCAGGCGTTGGGTTGGCGAAAGTGCAGTGTCGCTATGAGACGTTCCCACATTTGCGCCATCCTGACCATCGCGCAAATGATGGATTTTCTCCTTCAACCGCGAAACCTCTTGGCCCATGTTGTTAGTTTGAGCCGCTTGACTTTGAGAGGGAGCTGGACGAATATTTCTGCCGGGAAGATTTGATGTGCTGCGAGGGGGGAATTGTTGCTGCTGGGTCGGAGGAGGGGTTGCCGTGTATGAGGATTGCGCGGTGTTTGGTTGAGAAGAAGCAGCAGTTGACCCGTGGCTGACTGTGAGGTGTAAATCTGGGACCTCTATATTACGATCAGATTTTACAGATCTCCTCCTCCATAGTGGTCGCTGTTGTTGTTGCGGCGATGCTGCCGATACATAGCTTGTCGGGCTGCCAGCAGTCGGGGCGGGTGCCGAGTTGACCGGAGCGGCGCCGGCCTGCTCATTGTAGTAGGCCGGGTGAGGCGGCAGTCCCTTGTTGGATGTGAACTTTTGTGCGCCATAGTGGCCATTGTCGCCAGATGACACCGAGGTTGGTGTCAGGATCTTGTTTTCCCTTGTCCCATACTGTTCAGAGTTATATGCCTGGCTCGAGTCTCTCTGACTTGCGCTTCCATCCGGCGACATGATGAGGGATTCCCCAGAGCTTCTTGAGTATGCCGAGAGCAGACTGCCGATCGAGTTCCTTTCGTCCTCGGGAGAATACTGCTGTTGCTGCTGCTGGTTCGCCGGGGCCGAGGGTGGTGGTGCTTGCTTTGCAACTGGGCGGCGCGGTATATGTACCGGGGGCAACGCTTTTGTCTCGAGGGGAGGGAGTGGAGGGAGAGACTGGTTGAGGGGTTGCGGTGGTGGAAGCGGTTTGTCTGACATGGCGAATATCTTCGTCTTCTTGGACGGGACGGGAGGAACGGGAGGTATCGAAGGGAGTTGCTTATATTTGGGAAGAGATTCGGTCTTTGGAGACGGAGGGGTGGGTAGGGCTTTTGAGAAGCGCGATCTTCCCTTGCGACTGTGAGAACGGAGGAAGTCCATTTTGAACGAGGGCCCCCAGATGGCGGTGGGCTACCCTATACTGTGTAATTGGGATGACGGGGCAGTATCCGTATTCCGTACCCCTTCCCCTTTGCTACCTTGCCTCTCTTCTCTCTACCTTGCCTGCGGATGTACGAATAGTTTTGGTCTGCTTAGACTCTCACCAATCGGCTGGCTGGAGGAAATCACCAAGGAGGTAGGGCCAGGGGGGGATCAGGGCAGCAAAAGCTGACCACGGAGGGCTGGTGGGACTCGAGAACGTGGGACGAAGGAGGGATGGCGACAGGTTGATTGGACCGATGATGTTCGAGGGGGGTTTGCCTTTGCCACGATGTTCAGTATTTTCAGTGCCGTAGTGTTGCGATGCTAGGAGGAACAAGCATCAAGGGTCTTTGGAAGAGAGGAGTAGGGGAGGAGTGGACGAGGATTCCGCGACGAGCACCGCTGCATATGCCTGTAGGATGAGGAGTAGGTACCTTGGTAAGGAGAAAGAAGAAACTTGTGAGGTGTCCAGGAGTTGGTTGGATAAGAATGTAACTTGAAGGGGTAGCAGAAGCAGAACAATGACTGAATGACACCGGAAGAGATGGGAAACGGGAGAGAGAGTACGGAGTAGTAAGTACAGGGTAATGGGAAGTGTAGAGGGGGGAGGGGGGTGTAAGTTCGGCGTCAAGTTTAAAGCTGGCAGCCACGGAGAACCCTGCGACGGGGCCGGGTGTCTGAACGTTGACTTTTTCTTCCCTCTCTGTGGTTGGGAACTTGAGAAGTTGGGATGGGATTGACAAGGATGTCATCGATATGTTTAAGGTGAAAAGTACCTTGTGGATGCCCACCTCATCAGCAATGCAGAAAAGGCAGATGCGTCCAGTTCCATTGGTACGAAGAGGTACGGATACGCGGCGTGTCTGCTACGGTATTTGCACGTAACATACCTACTAAGCACCAAAGGTCGATAAGGTAATGGGCGATGGGAGACATGTACCTTGAGTGCGTTGTGAGCAGCTAAAAGGTACTTGCTAACACATCACAATCCTTCCATTTAGTGTACTTCGTGACGGAAGGCACTATCTTATTTTTGCTAGCGTCTAGTGCCTGCCTGGACGACTGCGTACGCACCTAGCATCGTGGCACCGCAAATTCCGTCATTGGCTCCGTCAGACTGGATCCGGCCCCTCCCATCCCAAAGTGCGGAGCAATTGGCAGTTGCAACCCTCTCAAAGTCAGAGCAAGCATCGGCAGCCCTGCAATGAAAGCAGGCATTGCAAAGCAGGATTCAGGAACAAGAACACTTCTTTGCCGGGGTTGTTCGGGGCTGGGGGGGGGGGGGGGGGGCTGGCTTGTGCTTGCACTGCTTGGCCGGCTGGGGCTGGCGGAGTGGCGGCTCGCAGATGTGTTGACACGTCTCCATGTACTCCACCACCAATTTCACTATGGGAGTCGACTTTGACAGCTCACCTAAGCACCTCGCCAGTCCACCACCATCGGCACCCGCATCATCAACCCACGGGCAGCGGAGGCCGAGAGGAAGCCACCCTCAGGCTTCAGCTGTCAATGTCAATCCCTCCCATGCACCTTCCGGGCTGTGCTCTCTCTTTCCAAAAAGGCACTACGGAGTACTACGACTACGAATCGCTCAGCATTGAGCAACAGAACAACCACTCTAGGTACTCTCTCAACCGACCTCTCTCCGGATTCATCCTCTTATGAGCACCTTAGTAGAGTCTGCACTCACGCAACCAAAAAAAGCCCAGCGGCTTTTGCTTTCACGCGCATGCGGCTCCTGATTCAATCCCATCTTTAATCTTATCCTGCATACCTCGGTCGCGGCAGCTTCGAGACATTAATCAGAGGACAAGACAGGCGTGCCTCCAGCAAAACCAGTCAACCACCCCTCCGCGCTCCGTCACCACTCGTCGAATCGTCTCCAATTCCCATCTCGATTGTTGGTAGGCTGAAACAGCCCGCTGATGGAGGGGACTGCCAGTACGAAGTATTCATTCGACCCAGGCTCGCGTTTAATCACTACGGATCGCACATCGCAATGACTGAGAATGCGTCTTGTTACGAGTTGACTGTACAAGATGAGCTTCTTTCCACTCCTTCGTTCTCTGAAGGGTTCGCCAGATGACGCCATGGCCTCATTCATCAGCTGTCGACAGAGTCCAAATGGCGAGGCCACCCAAGTACCCAAAATGAAGCGTCTACAGGGCTCCTACGACAGGAATCCGATCTCCCTCATCCGATATTTCGTTCCGACGTATCTGTACGACAAATCGTTTGCGGCGTGTACATATCCTCCGTGATCCTCGTGATAGATGGCACCCTATCTGCACCTCAGCCGCCATGCCGCGTGTTGAGGCGACATGCACCTCGTTTCGCACTTGGCTCGAGTCGGTATCGGCATCGCTACCAGAACCCTCGATTCTTCTGTGCTACTTACCTACGGACACTATGCACGCCATCATGAATGAACTCCCCAAAGAGACAGAGAACCGCACCCAAGCTAAACCACCCGCGGGCCGCCGTTTCTGCCCACAACGCCTGTTTGCGGAATCGAAATTAACTTGCTAGCATCAAGGCCTGTCCAGCGGGACGTGGGACCTCATGGAATGCACCGTTGCAGACTCGAAGCAGGGAGAAATAGGTACACAAAAGTCACCAATCGCAGCCCGCACACCGTCTCGTTGAAGCTGAACAGAGGCCGCCGCCCAGCCACTCTCGACGTGGCAGAGGTTAAACCCGCATGATGTCTCGCCCGTGCGTGGACATAGCGCGACGCACGCGATTAGACTACTACGATCTTGAGCTCTAGCCTTGCAATCTGTCAACTAATTATGCCTTCTAGACCGTGTACGATCATTGACAGCTGGTCTGCGTTCGCCGCTCGCGTTTCTGGGTCCGCCGCCATGAGAACGCCCATTTACAGAAAGTTGTAGCGACCGAGCATGCCATATAGCGATCTGCATCAGGGAAGCCAACCAGACTTCAGAGCCTTACGGCTACTGGGTCGAGGACGGGGTCACATCTCACGTTCAAATCCCCGTCCGGCATCAGAGATTTGTGGGTGCCTTGCGGCTCGCTAAGCCCAGGAGCCCGCGCTGCCCGTGTCCCCCCCTGACGAGGGATCTGTTTAGCAAAGACGAGGTGAAATCCAAGTCTGATGAACATCGGATCAAACCCCCTGAGAGCTGCGCCTGGCGTCGAGAAATTGTTCTGCGGCTGCAAAACTGGCTTTACCGGAGCAGTGCCCCGGAGGGAGCACTACCTACATGAGTGCCTACCAGCGCAATGCCCTTGTCGCTCGCATGAACAGCAGGTTTGAGCCATTTTGAGTTCCTCGGTCATCCGAGTCTCACACGCCTGCCTCTGGGATGACCTTGCAAGCACTTCAGACCGAGGGGTGCCGAGCCTCCGCCGGGCTTCCCCTGTGGCCTGTGCCCGCCCCTCGAAAGCCAGAGGTCGATGACGACAAATTGTCGAACTCCAGTCTCCCTCCTTGTAGATGCACAAAGTTGGGACGACATAAGGGGTCGGATGCGCCATGGTCGCACTGCGTACCACTCTGCCATCTGTTGACCTTCAACTATTGAAAGCTTACATTCGTGAGGAAACGTCTGGGACGATGTCGACTAGACTCACTGGAGATGTTGTACAGCACACGAGAATCGACAACGCTGGCCATGCTGTTCTACTGATACGTACGGAGTAGGGGAGTAATAGGTACTCGTAACCGCCCACAGCACCACTCGATTCGAATGGGACAAGCGGCCGTTTGATTGAGGAGCGACGTCCACGGGCTTGGCACGAAAAGGGACGCATTGCAGCGGACCAACGACAAAGGCCTTGTTCCTGTTGGTCCAAGTCCAGCCAGCCGTCGAATGGTTCGCATCGCGGCATGCAGGTTACGTTCTTGCGGGAACCCGCATCGCGGAAAATAGATTAACATTAAAATGATTTTTGGGGCAGCCTTTGTGGAAGGATGGAGCAGAGACGCGACGGTTTGTTTCACACCGGCAGGATTTTTAAGATGAGATTCGATCCGTACCCATTCCACATCTTAGTGTCATGGTGAGCGAGCACCCTCACTGTTCAGTCACAATGTCACACCGTAAGGTACTTCATCGTTCCTGCTGGCCCGCCCTGCTTACTCTGCCGGCCGATTGATTTGATTAACGAGGCCACTGCTCAATTGCTGGCCGGGAAGCTCGGGGCGATTCGGTCGAAGGCCAGGCGATGTGAGGGCTTTCCCCCCTTCAAGTTCTTGGGAGCAATGAAGCGGGTTGCCAAGCACACCAGGCCGATTTGATCTCCGACGCCGTTACATTTCCACCTCACGAGTCACCGGCTAACACCCTAGTTCTGTCAAAGTCTGGACGTGTCTTCGCATTCTTGTTTTTTCGGCCGCCCGTTGTCGATGAAGGTTTCGCATCGAGCACTTGAGTGCAGAAAGTCTCTGCTCTGGTACGACTCGACTCCAAGTAAACTCATGAGCTAGGGTTCAGACCGACATCTTCATCGCTGTCTTTGACTTTTGTTTTTTTAGGACTCAAGACGGGAGACACTGACCCAAAATGCTTCTTCAGTCTCCACTCTCCGAGAGACTTGTGCGATCACGTGCTTCACGGCGGGAGTGTCGTCATAGGCGATAAGGCACGTTTCTAGGCTTATCGCGCGGGCAAGCATCCGATGAGGACCCCGACAGAAACGGAGCTTAACTGTATGCAGGAGGCAGATTAGCAATCCTCGTCGGCCACAATGCGAAAGTCGGAGAGATAGCGGGGAGAGATAGGGAAATCAATTGACTTCTTATACGACCGGCATTTGGTGATTGTGTCTCTTGTTTGGAGCGATTCAACGTTTTTGGTCATAGGGGGAGAAGACAGCAGAAGTCTCGCGAGTAATTTCATCATCACCAGCAACACTCACTAGTTTCGGCTACCACCTGTTCCGCGAAGATGACCGGCTCCGTCAATGGCACCTCCGTTCCGACGGAGACGTCGCCGCTACTGCGCAACTCCGACGCGGATGCGGCCAATGGCAACGGCACCGTCGACTACGGCGGTCAGCAGAACGGCGCCACGTCCGCGGCCGCCCCCGATGCCGATGAGAATCGGGACGGCAACCCGGAGATGGCTAAGAAGATGCACTTTCTTCTTCCGGCCGTCGGCATCGGCGTAGGTTCCACTCTCCCAGCCCGGGCCCTCCTTGGCGCAAGTCTTCGGGCGACGGCGGCGGCGGCGGCGGCGGCTCGAGTCGACCGCTACAGAATCGGTATGGACTAACTGGCGTTTCTTTCTAGATCTATCTCTGCGCCGTCGACCAGCTGCTCACTGTGGCGACGTATGCCAAGATCGGGAGCGAGCTTCACGCGCTGAATTACACGAGCTGGCTCGCAACATCGTGAGTGAAGCACCCTTCCTCCCCCGTCAGAGACGATCGTGACATCCAATCTCGTATGTGATGTAAGACGAGGCAAAGTACTAAAGTGATGGCCCGGCAGCTACTACATCACCCTAACCAGTTTCCAACCCCTCTACGGCAAACTCAGCGACATCTTTGGCCGCAAAGAGTGCCTCCTCTTCGCCTACACAATCTTCGCCATCGGCTCCCTGGGCTGCGGCCTCGCCCAGACTTTCACCCAGCTCTGCGTCGCCCGCGCCATAGCCGGCATCGGCGGCGGCGGCATGAACAGTGTCGTCGCCATCCTCCTCAGCGACATTGTCCCCCTCCGCGACCGCGGCGTCTGGCAGGGGTACCTCAACATCATCTTCGCCGCCGGCACGTCCACCGGCGCGCCCCTCGGCGGCCTACTCGCCGACTCGGTCGGCTGGCGCTGGTCCTTCACCGGCCAGGTCCCGCTCTGCGTCCTCGCCTTTTTGGCCGTGTACTTTGTCCTCGACGTCCCGCGGACGGACCACGCCCACTGGCGCGAAAAGGTGCGGCGCATCGACTTCCTGGGCGCCGCCACGCTCGTCGCCGCCGTCGTCGCGCTGCTCGTCGGTCTGGATTCCGGTTCCAACAACGGCTGGTCGAGCTTGCTTACCGTTGCCGCGCTCGCCGCCACGCCCGTCCTGTTCTCCGTCTTCGTCTACGTCGAGATGCGCGTCGCTTCGCATCCCTTTGCGCCGGGCCACATCATCTTTGACCGCTCGCTGTTCGCGTGCTACCTCGCAAACTTCTTCGGCATCGCGGGCCATATCGCGTCCATCTTCTTCATCCCGTTGTTCTTCCAGGCTGTGCAGGGTACCTCGGCCACCGTCGCGGGCGCGGCGCTCGTGCCGGCCATGATCACCTCCGTGACGGCGAGCGTCAGCTCCGGCTACTTTATGAAGCGCAAGGGCCGGTATTACACACTGACGGTACTGGCGTACGGCCTCATGGTCGTCGCTGTGGCGCCGACGGTCGCGGCGCTGTATTTCCGGTCCTCGGCAGGCGTTGTGGGCGGCATGGCGCTGCTTGCGCTCGGGGGCGGCGCGGGAATCACGACGACGTTGGTCGCGTTGCTGGCTAATGCGGCGGCGCGGGATTCGGCCGTCGTGGTTGCGTGCTCGTATCTGTTCCGGAGCCTGGGGTCGAGTATTGGGATTAGTGTGTGTTCGTCTGTGCTGCAGCAGGTGTTGCGGACGCAGCTGGCGGCAAGGCTGAGTGATGGTGACGAGGCGAGGAGGGTGGAGGAGAGGGTTAGGGAGAGTTTGGATTATATTCGGGAGCTGCCGCCTGCTGTTGCTGGGGAGGTGAGATCGAGTTATCAGGTTGCGACGTTGGGGGCCATGGTGCCTATGGCGGCGTTGCTTGTGCTTGCTTTTGGAAGTACCTTCTTCATCAAGGAGAGGGCTCTGGGGAAGAAGTAAGGGTGTGGGAGGGAGAGTTTGGAGTGGTGTTCTCCCCCCTTGGAGTGGAAGCCTCATGGCGAGGTGTGGATTCGCGACTTGGTATCTACACGTTCGCGAGGGTAGAGAATTTTGGAGGAGAAACTGGGCGGGAGGGATGTTGCTTTACCCGTACCGGCTTGACATACCTCAGGACTCTGTGTAACGCAATGGGTAGGCTTATAAGCGCGTCCATACCCTGTATATATACCTCACGTAGAATCTTCGAACCCAAGACTTAATCTCTCAACCCAAAAGCATCTCTGGGATCTTGCGCAAGGCTGAGACAGCATTTTCCGAAACAACATTGAAAGACATCATTCCACCCTACCAGCGGGATATAGGTTCATACTGGGAACTCATTGGCTGGGAGAGTAATCAAACAACATCTCAATCCAAATGTTCTATCTTACAGCGCCGATAGCTATCTATAATTCTTTCTTGCCTGAATATAGTCGGACTGAGAGGCGAGATAGAATACTGAGCGGATTAGGCGCTTGGAAGATATCGTGATACACGTCACCGTCATAAAGCATTTAGACAGAATTTCTCGACGAGGAAAAGCCCGCCATAGTCTGAAGGCCTCTACAAGAAGGTGGCCGAGGAACCAAGCGTCAAATTCTGACGACAACTTGCAGGCATACTCTCGCCACAAACGTCGCAAGAGGAAGCGGGGTTTTGATTGAACTTGTCTTATCCGAGACATGAAGTCTCGTTGTAAGAGATATATACCAGGTACGAGGTCAGTTCTAAGAAGGACATGCCACCACACCAAGTTAAAGCTAATTGCATGACAGAGTGGCACATATAAGTTAGGCACGCATAATTGAGTACTTTATCTTGCTTCTTTGGAGCGACTCGGTCAATTCTGGTCTTTCTAGATCACCAGTTGCGAAAGCGAAGCCTAGAGGGGGTGGAAAGCTTGTCTCCAAGTCTCTCCGCTTTGAATTTTCGTTCCCCTTACGAATATCCCAACAATCTCAGGAAACGATGAGATGCTGCTATTGGTGGCACGTTGGGCAAACGAAGCTTCGGAATCTTGTGTTCTGAACCCGTTACCGTACTCGCGTTGTGTGAGGGCAATGATAAACCGCTATGTAGAAAGCATGACGACGAGAGTCATCCACTTTCGAGATTCCATCTAATTCTGTCGGAGGAAAAACGCTGATATGGGAGTATAAGCCTTCCTCAAGCTCATATGTAGTCATAGTGACTGACGTCTCCAACAGGTCGAAATGAATGTGCGCTGAGAGCTGCCGAGGGCCACCTAAGAATCTCGGCAAGGGGGCAAGAGGGTTTCTGAGCCTTTGGTGAGACTGGCTGTATATTGTGGTATAATATGAACAGTAAGACCTTCAAAAGTATTCGCTCTCCCTCTCCAAAGAATGCCACTTTAGCCACCATAGTAGCCACCACCAATTGGTCTTCCAATATACCCGCCTCCAACTCTGCCACCGCCATTACCTCCACAAGCTCGCCTGCCGAACCCGCCAGGCTCCATGTCTCTAGTCTCGAACTTGGCCTCATCAACTTCGAAAGGAAACCTGGCATTCTGTCGCTCGACCGGGTCAGCGCTGTCATACAGGTCCGTCTTGAGAGGGTCGACGGCGCTGCCGAGCGCGATAGAGTCTTCTTCGCTAAAGAACATGAAAAAGGTGTCGGCGGGCTTCGTGCCGTCGCAGTTGGCGTCCGTCACGACGACGTTGTCTTGGTTGGCGCAGTAGGTCTTTGCGCCCTCGGCGACGCGCGCAACGAGGATGGCGGCGGCCAGAGATTTGAGGCCCGGCAGGGCGACGTGTTGTCGCTTCATGATGGATGTTGTTGCTGTGTCTCTTTGAAATGTAATGAATGTAAAGGCTTGGTTTGGATTTTAAAGAGAGTCGTGAGCCAGGGTCTTGTAGCCTAGCTGAGGATGGAAGACATCGGGTTGTAGAATGTGGATGCGAAGCGCTCAGCCCGTCACTTATAATGCTGATCCTCACCTGAAAAGCTCCGAGCCGCTCGCAACTTGATAGTTGAAGTCATAATACAACAAGCTTTAGGAAAAGTGGCAACCAAGCTACCAACTAGACCCGGGGCTTTAATACTCCCTCCATCAAGGGAGCCTATACTTGCAATCATCAATTAGACACACCGAGGGAAATTGACTACGGAGCCTCCGAGTGCGGTTTCATCGGCCTTTGCTGCTAAATCTCGATTTCCGTCGGGCCCTGCGGGAGCCGGTGTGGTTTTTGAGGCTGGCAAGTGACCTCGTGATTACCGTGGTAAGTTTAGGTATTCTGCGACCAAGCCAACCAGTACGCTGTTCTTTGATAATGTTGGGCAGAGGAAACGAGTGCACAGTCTCTGATATTTTGAGTTGAGCTTGAATAAGGCAAGCCCGGCGCGCAAACGATTAATTAAGCTTTTGCCTACGCCTCTGCTCCAACCACTTACACGACTCAAGCAAGGGGATCTTCATTTCCGAGTATACGACGAACGACTCAAGGAAGGAGTGCATTTGTATTGACTTTTAGGGACCGCAATCAAGGACAATTATGGTACCTCTTAAGAGTTGCAACTCTAATTCAAGAGTCAACTAGTCTTAATCATGGGATGAACACCAACTGTGTCAATCTCGGTCACGCACATATATACTTGTCAGCATGCAACTGCTCTTGTGTGACGAATGCCCCTCTACCCTAATTCCCACTCAGTCTGGAGAACCGTCTAAGTCCAAGGCCTGACACAGAACAGCTCTCAACTTTACAGTCAGTGACCCATCCCGCACGCAAAGCACACAAGAGCAACACCCCCTTGAATCTCAATAACTAACATACAACTAAATCAGATGCGTCTCGCCTCAATCCTCTCAGCCACGGCAGCGGCCATGGCCGTCTCCGTCCAGGCAGGAGGACAATGCGCCGACAGAACGGCCAGCGGAGACGCCATCACGGGGTTCCGGTTCTCGCCCGGCTGCAACACCTGGCAGTGGTACTCCCGCGACAAGGGCACGACCATCACGCTCAATCCGGACTGCCAGCTGCGGCAGGCGTGGCCGAACCCGACGGCCGTGTCGTACGTGTGCATCCGGAACAAGTCGGGCGGGAACAAGTGCTTTGCGGCGCCGACGCAGAACGACCAGAACTTTTGCGGGATCCCGGCGGATTGGTGTAACAATATCGAAAACATGTGGGGTTGGGCGTAGCGACTTAGAGAGAGAATAGATTCCCGTGGCTACTATATGTTGCTTGGTGCCCTTTATGTTGTACCCTTTGGGTTGTCTTGCGATACTTGCTATGTCTTCGGCATAGGGTCACACAAACACTCAACATCGCTTGGTCAATGACGATCCATAAATCCCAGTCTATATTTTTCCTTTTCTTGTCCTGCGGAATGCCATCACAAGCAACTTTTGATAGCACGTGCTGTAGCCACATCGGCGACGAGGCCGCCGAAGCGCTCTTTTTCATCCCTTCTCATAACAATCTGAAAGCAAGTGACCCCCGACCCACGGCCGACTTAAAAGCCAGCTATAGTCACAGTCCGAGAAAGCCTACGCCAACACAGCCCATCTCAGCTTAGACATTGAGCTCGGCAGCACTAGTGTTCTTGATGTACTCGGCGTAGGCCTTGATCTGCTCCTGGACGGGGCCGCCCTCGCCGCAGTAGCGCTGGACCATGGTCGCGGAGCGGCCAGTGAACAGGTTCGGGTCCAGCAGCTGGTCGATGGAGTCCCAGACGGGCTTGAAGTACTCCGTGGCCTTGATGCGCTCGATGAGGTCGTTTTTGCCGCCCTGCTTCTTGACGACGTCGGCGGCCTGGTGGGACAGAACGCGGATCTCCTCGTGGGCTTCCTGGCGGGAACCGCCCTTGGCGACGATCTTCATGATGATGTTCTCGGTTGCCTTTTCCACAAATGTTAGCCAATTTGTGCGCGAAACCCACCATTCTCTCCGGGGTGTGTTTTAGCCTTACCATGAAGGGGAGCTCCTCCATCACGTGGGCGCGAATGACCTCCGGGTAGATGACCTGCGTAGCTGTGAGCGATATATTTCATGGTGGTTGGGATAGACAAGCGTCTTGTTCCCGAGTCTGGAAGGGGTGAACAGGATGATTTACCAGGCCTGACGTGACGTTGTCAAGTCCAAGAAGGATGGCATCTGAGCATGTTAGCACAACTTTGACAACATAGCAGTGCATATAGGTGTCTCAAGTCGCTCATAACTGACCTGCCAAGAGGAACATCTACTACTGGTTAGTCTCACGTCATACTCGTAGACGGGGTGAACTTGCCTCAGGGATATCGATTCTGCGAATAGCAGAGTCGTCGAGAGTTCGCTCAACTAAGCCGTTGCCATTAGCAACTTGGGAGTTTCATCAGAGTCGGGGGTTTAGGGGGCTTACACCACTGGTCCGCGTACGTATCCGCGAAGTTGGCCGGCAAAGAGCGCAGCTGGCTTATGTCAGCATGAATCTTCTTCCACGCACTCGGACAGACGAACCTTGCGTCCGAGAGAGCAGATACGCTCGCTGCGCATGGGGTTTCTAGTAATGGTGTCAGCTCGTTGGAATGGTCTTGGTCATTGCTAAAGGGCGCCAGTGCAAGGATCTAATGTGGACATGCGTGCCGTCTGCTGAGACCCTTTCAAGACGAAAGCGGGGGAAAGAGAAAACGCGGGGTGTTTCTACCTCTTGTACGCCCTGTGGTGAAGTCAGCATTTCGACTCTTTTGCAAGTTAGGAATCACACATACATTGCTGAGGAACCGATCTGATCCTTTTCTGGAGACATTGTCAGCCCGATATTCGGACACGATCCATACCCCCCCTTTTCTAAACTCTCCGCTGAACAGTCCTTTGAGAATGCAGGGATTCAGGGGCAAGAGAGCCTTCCAATACTCACCAAAAGGCTCTTCCATCTCCTTGGAGTGGGCGAGATGTCGGATGTCATTGGTAATGTGCATGGCGGTTGCGCCGAGGCCGCAAATCGCGTTGCTGACGTCGAGATCCGTCTTGCGGGTGTATGTCTGGGTTGAGATGTCATAGGTCTTGGGGAAGCCGGCCTTCTCGCAGAGAAGGTCGTTGAGCTTGTCAATCTTGCCGCCGTCTCCCTGGAAGATCTCCATGAAGGAAGCTTGCGTTCCGGTGGTTCCCATCGCACCGCGGAATGCCAAGCGCTCACGCGCAGTCTCGATGTTCTTCAAGTCCATGCACAAGTCCTGGATCCACTGTGCGGCGCGGCGTCCCACGGTAATGAGTCTTACCAGATGTCAATGTGTATTCTTGGCACAGGAATAGGGGCGAGACTCACTGTGCGGCCTGGTAGTGGGTGAATCCGAGAGTTGCGAGCCTGTAGAAATTCTTAGTCTCTTATAGGACCTCGCAAACGGATCATTCCCAAGACTACGCCGATCCAACCGTTTGATCGAGCCTTGACTTACTCCTTGTGCTGGAGAGCGAACTGGGAGAGGTTGTGAATAACCTTAGCCAGCTTGGGCAAGAGAAGGTCCATCGCATTTCTGCCAGGCGTTAGTTTTCAACCTCTGAAGTCATCTTTCTCGCATTACCTCATCAGGATGAGCTCTGCGTTATCCTGTAATACAATATGTCAGCCACTATTTCACAAGACCGTCTCAGAGACCCTTAAAATTGTTCCAAGGAGTCTTGAGATAGTACAAGGCGGCTCCCTTTACGCAGGCGAGCGTGAGGCAACATACAGTGACGAAGCAGCTCGTGGCACCTGTATACACAATAAGTATGAAGAACACCACATGAATCGCAGATTTAACTGATTTCTTACCCAGATGAATGATGCCAGCGGCGGCAGGCGCAACTTGGCCGAAAGCATGGACGTCTGCGAATAGTTTTGTCAACGCCTCAGGGCGATCCGTGTAAGAGGCCACGCCCAAATAAACCACTTACGAGCCATCTGTGAAAAGCTGATTAACATTTGAGCAAATTTTACCAGAGTCTACACATTTACTCACCACGTCATGACGCCGTCTCTTCTCCTCAACGGCAGCCACCTTGAAGTCCTCGTCGGTCAATGTCAGGTGAGCTCTCATTTGCTCCAAGGCCTCCTCAGAGATTCCATCAATGCCAAGCTCCTTCTCGCCTATATCAAAGTCGTCAGAAATGAGTCTGATCAGACCATGATGAGAGAAATTCCGTCACTCACTCTCAGCCAACCAGAGCCAGAGCTGTCTCCAAGTGGAATGACGGTTACGCTGGGAGAACAGCTTCTTGGCCTCCTCGCTGGCGTATCTGCCATCGAGGGGCGTCTTGTACGTGTCGAGTCCGGACATTTTGAGATTTGTGTGTGTGTGATAATTTTGAGGATCTTCACGCCTTAAACAAAGAGGAAAAAACCTTTACGACAAAATAGTCACTCTCAGAAAGTAAATGCACGAAAATTGTCCGGCGGACTGGCACTGACATGACTTGGACCGATCGCGGGGTACTTTTTAATTGGGCAGGCGGTCGCAGATTTCGCAGTGCCCCGCTGCCCCATAACAGGCCACCGACCCCTGCATTCTGTCGCTGCCCCTCCATCGCAGGTCTCTGAGCTCTCTTACCTCATCAGGTACGAAGAGCGGTACTTTGGCTTGGCCCAAGCTTCCGCCATCGCCTTGTTCCTCTCCAGCCACCTCCAACCACAACAAGAACGACATCCCAATTGATCGTCAACCTAATCTCTCCTTATCGCGTGCAGCTTTGGGACTCTCGAAGCCTTGGGATGACAGTCCCGCTGCTTCTGTTTGATTGTATTTTGCAGGTCTCAGGGGAGCATTGCCTCTTCTCTGTAAGATGAGGACGCTCGATGAAGCCCAGTGAGTGCAAGTCGCATCATCACAGCTGTGACATCATATTCACCGACTGATCCAACTCATAGAACACGATGGGCCGAGACAGTGAAGCATGCAGCGCATCTGTCAGACTTGCAAAATGCAGTCAAATATAATGGGCCTTCGAGCCCGTGCATTTCGGGACTCCGGTCAATTTGTTGGAAGGTCGGTGTGAACTTCGAGGTTGATCTCATCTCAACTTGGAGCTGACAGTCTCTTAGGCATTCCTGTTGATGCAAGACGATCCAACATCAGACTGGCTGCACCGACTTTCTGAATCGCGAAGTTTCTATTCCGAAAGGCGAGATCACTTCTTGAAGTTCATCAAGCATCCTGAGGAGCTGGCCAAGGTAGCTATCGATCCATTGACGGACGATCCAAAGGTGAGTAAAGATGAATCCAGCATCTCAGTCGCAGACTTGAGCTCACATACCACCCAGTCACCGTGGAACACTGTTCGACAGGACGAGATAATCAGGGCTGAGATCGCGCAAGATGTTCGCCGATTGCCTGATGAACCATTCTATCAAGAGGAGCAAACACAGACCATGATTATCGACGCCTTGTTTGTGTACTGTAAGCTTCACCCTAACAGCGGTGGCTATCGACAGGGTATGCATGAGCTTCTAGCGCCCATAGCCTTCGTCGTCAACAAGGACGCGCTTGATGGTGTAGCCACCTCATCCAATGGCACAAGTGTCGACGAGACGATGCTCGGCATGCTCGACTCTTCCTTCATTGAGCACGACGCGTTCGCCTTATTCTCCAAGATCATGGAGAAGGCAAGGTCGTTTTATGAAGTCCAAGACTCGATCTCAAAGGCGGCATTGGCGTCCGCCTCGAAAGAGCGCGTGGAAACATCAGCCATCGTCGAGAAGAGCAAACACATCCATGAGGTTCTACTGGCCAAGGTTGATCCTGAGCTGGCCAGCCATCTTAAAGACATTGAGATTCTGCCACAGATCTTTCTGATGTGGGTTGACCATATTCACTAACGTTGACTTCCACTGACACATCGCAGCCGCTGGATTCGCCTTCTCTTTGGTCGCGAGTTCCCATTTGATGAAATGCTCGTGCTATGGGATACTCTATTTGCAGTCGATCCGTCCCTCAGCTTGATAGATCTGATTTGTGTCGCAATGCTTCTTCGCATCCGCTGGAGCTGTAAGTGTTTCCAGGTTGCCCCAACGTCGCTGGAACTGAACAATGGCAGTACTCGAGGCGGACTACTCCGTTTGTTTGCAATTGCTTCTCAAATACCCTGCACCAGACGCTCCTCATGGACCGCATACTTTTGTGGATGATGCGGTGTATCTAAAAACACACCTCAATGTCTCCGGTGGCGTTTCGCTCCTTCTGAAATACACCGGGAAAATGCCCAGCACGACACAGTCTGCCAGCAGTTCGCGGCCCACGACACCAATGGGCCAAGCTTTCTCATCTTTCAGAAATAGAACCAAAGGTGGCCAGTCACCGATCCCGTCTGCGAGTAGGTTTATCCAACAGCAGGGCGGTGTAGAGGCACTTTTCCAAGGCGCTGCTAAAAGCGTATTGGAGCGAGGCGAGAAACTCGGCATTAATCAAGCTGTACGAGACGCCATGGGCGACATCAAAAGAAACATGCAAGGGCTCAACGAAGTACGCTATCCCCCTCGGATGGCAAAGCACCTACTAGGCGATGACTCGGCGGCACAGGCCATCGCTGCCATAGAGCAACGTAATAAATTGCTGGCCAACATGCTAGACGAGACAGTGACAAGTCTCAGGTCGTTGGCCACTACTAATCTAGACGACAAGGTCAAGACGTTGGAGCTTGTTGAAGTAGCGGCTGCTAAGGTGCAGTTCGTAAAGGTCTACTTGGAAGACCCGACGATCGAAGTACCAAATCTCGAGGGCTTCACCAGCCCACCGCCGGAGGAGGCAAACAACGAGACCCTGATGGAAATAGACGCAAACGATAGTGCTGTGCTAGGAGCGGCGGTCGCCGCGGAGAGTGTGTCAGGTGTTATTTCGACACTGTCCCTGGAAGATCAGGAGAAGACGAGACCCTCGACCTCGAAAACAACAATTCCCGATATCATGGACATTACGCAAGAGGAACCCGCAGACAAACCAGCTGAACATCCGTCAGCTCTGGTATCAAGCCAGAAAGCTGACGCGCCTCGGATGAAGCCATTGGAACGACCCCAACCGCCAATCCCGACACGATCAACCCTCGCCCAATCTTCCTTTTCTTGGATGCTCGAGCCAGACCAATCCGCCCAGACCGCGTCACCGCCCAAGTTGCCCAAGTCGAGCTCAGGAGGCGTGCACCGCAAGAAGCCATCTGGGAACATCAGCAGGGAACGTAACGCTTTTCTGTTTGGCGAGGTCGTCGCGGACTCCGACGACCAGACTATGCCAATCAAGTCTGATGACATTTTCGGACTACAGCCCATGGACAAGCCAAAGGCTCCCTTTCCGTAATAATCACGAGTATAGATTCAGATGAAGAATTTAATGATGAGCAGTGCTACAGGAGCCAGATTTACGATGACTATGATGTTTCCTTACACAGAGATGCGTCGTTTATAGTAGATCAAGAGAACTAAGTCCTATGAAGTTGACTTGATTGCTGCCAGACTTGCCAGTGAAATGACACACTGTCTGTTTGAATTTCTAGACGTGATGGAATTGAACAGGTCATTGGTAGGTTAAGACATCCTGTCCTGTTCAAGTCGATAGCCAGAACGGGTGTACATTGGTCGCAAGCAACATCACACTTGAGATATCTCTCACCCCCTTGGAATTACACCGACGTAGAATCATTGATCAGGCAAAATATAGCCACCAACGGTACCTCCCTGATAAACTTTTGATGCTCATCGTACCTCGCTGACTGGAACATCACTTGGCTGGGTAAGTAGGTAGGTAGCAGTGTGATCGGAAGGAGCGTCCTGGGCAGTAGAGTACGTACCTGGACCTTCCTCAACCTCTGGATGGTATATATTCCATCCCAAAGCCGTTACTGTCACCAGCACCCACTAGACAGATTCATGACTTAACATTATGGATTTGGCTCAGTGGTATCGGCTCTGACGCAGAGTCGATATAAAACAAATACTCCAATGACTTCCGTGCTGGATCGAGGGGCGCGCTGTTCGAATCCGGACAGGGGCGTGAATTCTAGAGTCAGTATCCCCCAACCCCCTTTCTTCTTTTTTATTTCTCCATTGATCGTTATCATTATCATTAATTTTTCCTTTTTAACTTTGCAGGGGCTGAAAGCAATTGGGAATTCTAGTCTTAGGAATCTCGTGGTCAAAATTGAATCCAAGCCAGCATTGATAGACCTCCAGGTCTGATGGACCGATCGATGGTATTTCAAATAGCCAGGTAGTCTTCCCCATGATGGATACCCACACGAGCAGCCGTAACTGTTTTGACAGCAGGCCTCTCTCAACGAATTACAGAAGAAGAGGTCACGGGCTATGTCTCATCACGTCTGCGCCCACTCTTTTCCCTCTGAAGGGCCAAAAGCTTGATGTTGCTTGCATATCCACATATTACACACTTACAACATCCACTACTAGATGCTATTACAAACTTTGAGATAAGCGTCAAATACAAACCCATCTCGATACGGACAGTCAGACACTCGCCCGGTCTCCAGAACTTTGCTCCAGCAAACAGGGCCCGCCTGACTTTCCGGCTTCCTTCCGCGCCAGCGAATGTGGGTGCTCGAGGGCGCTGACGAGGATGTCGTTCCTAGCCCCCATTTTAATGGAGACGAAGGATCGTGGTGATAACCGAGGAAGGAGCCTGCCCGTTGGCTTAGTTACGCCTACCCGGTTGATGTTGGAACTAGGACGGACCACTCCACCCCGGAACTAAACCAGTGTGGATAAATTCTTCACGCCTTTGCAGAACCAACAACGTCCCCCGGTGTCAGGGGGAGCCCAGGTAAATCCGTCATCTTCAGCCTCCACCATGCCACATTGTTCCAACACAGATTCTACTTTTGCTTCGGACGTTTCGCCTCTCGCGGCTTGTTCTCCTCGCCTACCTGGTGAGCCAAGACCATTCTTCAAAAACACTGCATGGACCGACGTCCAACACAAGTTACAAGGTTATCATCTAACCGGCCCACTTCCATCCCAGAACAATGCTCAATGTTCACCATTCCCGTCTCTCCGGTCTTGGCGGTAGGGAGGGGGTGGCTGTAGACCACACCGGTTCAACGTCGAAAACACCACTAGGACGAGCGTTGATGTTTGTTGAAGACACGCACTGTCAGCACCTTGTTTGGCAGCATATCGCTTCGAGAAAGCTTCCACGCCCGGATGAGGATGACCATCGCGTCGAGCGAGAACGCCAAGGCAAACAAGCAAACTGCCCGACTCTTGAAGGATGGAACGCTTTGGAGATGGACGTCCCCGTGCCAGCAGCCAGCAGCCCAGACTAGCCTCTGCCCTCGAAACCGCAAGTTGGATGCGGGATAATATCTGGAGATACCCAGCCCTGTCGTTGATAGCAAATATGCAGCGGGTCACCATCTTCACCAACCAATACTCTACCCGCCCCTGCAGGTCCACGAGGCATACAGAGAGGCAAGAAAGGAGCCAGGATATTGACATGGGAAAAGAAGGAGAGAACAAGGAGACCGTCGTCAAAGAAAGGGACGCGGCAGATCCGAGTCCGAACGTCTACCGCCTTAGGGCGTCTGACAAACAACACCGACTGCACCCCTCAGGTGTGACTGGCAAACTTCGAGAATATGCACCACAATGTGAAGAACCCGACCTTCTACCCAACGGTGCGTTTCTGTGTAGACAGTAACGATACGCAATTCTCCAAGAGAGAACGGTCTAGGGTGTGGAGTCGTCACATGAAGACAGCAATCAACAGCAATCAGCGCTTCCTTTAGATGGCTGAGCGCAGCAACGTGAAGCAAACATCGAAGCAAACAGATAAATGGCCCCCCAACACACCCCATTTCCAACAAGCACCATTCTAAGGACATCGGGTGACAGATGAATCCAGTACCTCGTTACCCTGTTACCTCTCTTTCGTACAGAAATCCACCAGCGTAACGGTCCCAACTGTCTGGTTCACCTCCTTTCCAGGTTATTTGAGAGGGGCAGAAACGAAGCTAGTATCCCATCTACGCCACCATCTCTAAGATTCTTCATCACCACCGCCATCTTGCATCGATCCTATTAGCGTTCTGGTCACCTACGCCACCCCCAGCTTGTCACTGTCTGCCAAACTCGTTCACAAAAGGCCAACGTGACGGTTCGCCGTCCCTATTTCGAGGACACAAGCCGCCGCAGAAAGAATGGCCCACCCCTTACGGCCGCTTGGTTTTGCTACGCCGCTGCCTCTGGCCGGAGATCATCATGCTGTCAACCTATACATAACTTCCAGCCGTACATCAGCCTCTATGCATTACAGCCCAGTCAACTCACGTCACACTGTCCGCTATGACAAGCCGGTGACAGCTGCGCACAACATGCACCATGACCGCCAGCCCGGTCAAGATTGACAAACCTGAGCTTGCAAACACGCGTACGTACATTTACCTGACCAACAATGGACAGGAAAGACAAGGCAGACTGAGACACAGACAGACAGACCGCCCAAACCACCCACCCAGTTCCAAGGATATTTCTGCGTACGGACCTTGCCGCAGACGCCGGGCCAATATTTCTAGAATACTCTGCAGACCAATGCTCGCAGCATTCTCTTTACGGTTCTGCAGCACAGCGCTAATGCTGCAAGCAATTCTGGATGGGGAACCCCATCAAATCCAAATTCGATGTCAATGGGTAATGTTTGTGAGATTCGACAATGGATAACCTCGGACCATTCGCCTAATCCTCCTTGGCCCAAGGGCAGAGATCACCCAGTTTCAGGCGGGAGAAAGACAATAGTAACAACAGTCTATCGTTGTTCAAAGGACGAAATTCCCACAATGGTGTACCAACCGTTTTTGGCATCCGCCTCGTCTCACATTTACCTCTCCCTCGAAATCCCCATAAGGCGGATTACGTCGAGAACAAGATCCGACGGCCCGTCTCTGTTGTCCGTGCAAACCAAACAATGGGTTTCTAGAACCCTAGAATGGGATGATGGGAGACACGCACAAACCGTCTATTTCAGACTCGCAGCAAGACGTTGGATTTATTTTGAACTTGTGGTTTAATCCGTCGTGATTTCTAAAATCTACTAATCCCTTTATTTCCGTGTTCCAGGAAAACCCCCAACCAACCAACCAAAATCTCTAAGTGTGGCCCCCAGACAAGCAATCAGGCACCCAACACCTTCTCGTCTCCCCAACCCGATCCCACCCTCTTTGACGTTTCATAATCCCATTGTAAAATGCATTGTGGACACACTTCGTATATCGTAGTCCCCACGTACCATGTGTGAAGAACCAAAAGGATGATGAATGAGAAGAGAAAAAAAAAAGACATAGTTCTAAATCTTCGCCGAGGTGCTCCGACTAGGAAACAATCCGCACCCCCCTTCCCTTTCCACACAACGCGCCACACCACACTGGTATCTTCTTTTTCGCCCCGAATTGTAGTTTTAACAAACAGAACAACAGTAAAATGAATAATGCTTTCTCTTTCAACTCCTTGTCATCAACGTTTCCCTTGATCCCATTGATCCCATGTTCCATGCTATCTTGATCCATGCACACACACACACACACACACACACACAAACACACCACACACCCCATTTCCTTCCTCTCCAAAAGTTCCCTCTCTTGCTGCTCGGCGTATCCTGCGCCTGTTACTGTGCCGCCCCTATGGTGAAAAAAAGCAGCCTGCCCAGCTTTTACCCCCGTTGGTACCGTGACCATCATGTAGGGAAGTGGGAAACCAAGAAGTGAAAACCGAAAAAAAGGGACTTCCATGTTGCTTTGTTCAACGCCTCCAACCACCGCCACCCCTTCGTCGGACGAGGGGGGAAAACGAAGTTACTGTTGTTCTTTTCGTCATCGTACACAAGTACTATCCTGTTTCTGAAACCCAGTTTTTTTTTTTTTTGTCTCCTGCACTTTTGGATAGAAGAATGATTACACGCTTAATGCGTGATGTTTTGTGTATTCCGTGTTTTCTTTTGGGCGAGATTGTCAAGGGGCTGTTTCGTGCAGCTTTTCCTCAAAGTGTGAAGTATATAGGTCCCCCCAGAGGGAATAAGAATGAGAGAAAGGATGAAGTTAAAAAAGAGTTGGATATCATGAGTAGAAGTAAAGTGCAGACTTGAGAGAGAACGGGGAGAAAACTAAAGAGTAGAGAAGACGATTCAAAGACGGCTGTTTTGAATGGCTCGTCTCCTCTTCTTCCGTGTCTCCGCGTCGTTGAGCTGAGCTTGTCTTGCGCGACCTGGTATACACATTAGTTCCATTGCTCGTCTCCATGCTGTCAAAAAAACAACTTACCAAGCTTGTCATACTGCCGCTTGTGCTCTTCCGAAACCCACGCGTAGGTGATGGCGCGCTCGGGGTGCATGCCCAACAGACCGATCGAGTTGTTCATCTTCTTCCCTTGCTCCCGGACGTCGCACTGGAACGTCTTTGGGTTATCGTCCTCGTCGAAGACGAGCAGGTTGTTGGGATCCGTCGCGGGGATCTGCTTGTTCTTGCGGTAGTAGACGCCCTGGAGCCCTTGGGGCCCGCGCTTGTGGCCCTTTGCGGCGTCCTCGGGGAAGACGGAGGCGTACTTGGCCTCGACCTCCTTCCAGGACAGGTGGTGGTCGACGCGGAAATAGTCGATGAAGTCGACCTGCTGGATCGTGTACTTCACATTGCAGCGGGAGCCCGTTGGTGAGCGGCGGGGTCGACGGCTGGGGCTGCAACCGGTCCGGAGGGTTACCGGTAGCCTGTGCTGGAGACGGCGGCTGGGTGGCGAGAGGGGGTTGCGGTGGGAGTTGCTGAAGGTGGGCGAGGGGAGAGCGTCCGGGTAGGCCATCGGTGGCATCGGGATTCGGTAGGCTGTTGGTGAAGAGAGGTCCATCCTGGGTTCTTGGAAGGAGCCGAGGGAGTCGATACTACTTCGGCGAGGCCCTCCGGTCATCGCCGACGGCATGAAGCTCGGGCTGGGAACGAATTCGGGCTCGGGGAGCCGCAGATCCAGTTCACGAAGGCGGGGGAGCGTAATTTGTGCCGTGCTATCCTTGGTGAAGGAAAGTTGGCTGTTGACGGAAGGGAGGTCTGGTGACCGCGGCTCAGGAGATGAGAATTGAGAGTTTGTTGATCTCGTCATGGCTGGAAGTTGATGTAAGCTTCAAAGCCTATCACGAATAACACTTGTAATGAAAAGGCTTGATCCTACCATCTGACTTGATTGAGGTAAAGCTCTGAGTGGGAGAAGGGAGAGTAGGCGACTTGATGTTGAATGATGCCATGGAGGCCAACGTTGTTGCCACTTCCACCTCATGACGCTGGCCCGGCTTCGTATCGTTACGAGCGTCCACGTCCATCCTGTCATCGAAGCTGAATGATGAGAGACTTGGTAGTACTCTTGGTATGTCGTCGGTGCGGCTCTGGTGGTAGCTCATGGTTGACGGAGGCGGCAGCCTGTCCATACCGTCTTGGTGTTCTTGTAACCTGACGAACATGTTGTCTGATGTTGTAGGTAGTAGACGTCGAGGTCCGAGTGAAGGTGATAATTCAGACCAAGAGCGTAAGCCAGAAAAAGAGAAGAAAGGCAGAAATGATGCCTAACACTTGCGTAGATCTTGATCAAGGAACAACAACGTTGAAAGTGTGAGATCTTTGGGGGCGAAAGGTGTGTGTTGATCGGGAGGAAGAAACAAGACGAGTCATCGACAACGGGTCAGACCCTGATTATCAAGTTCCCGGCCGCGATGGATCTCTGTCTCTGTTATATCTCTTTTTCTCTGGGACACTCTTCTTTCCACACGGTTGAGAAAGAAAAGAGCCAGGACCCCGGTTCGATGGGGTTGAGTTGAAGACCAGGTTTATCTCTATAGCTCCAAGCAAGGGCCAGGGAGATCGGGGCTCCGCTCGGAGGCTTCTGACAGCGAAAAGCCGTTTCTTATTTTTTCTTCGGTGCTAAAGCAGGCAATGTGCAGACGCAACCAAATGTGTAGATCCATGGCATGTATCATGCAGGTCGCCCAATCTGTCAGGTCTGGCTGGCGCCGAGCGCCCCTCATCCAGGGTCAAGATCCTGGTTCGTCACCTAGGGGAGAGACTCTGAGAGAGTGAGAGAGACTTGGAGAGGATGCGCGCTTCTCTTCCAACCTCCAAGTACCTAGGTAGTGACCTACCTAGTTGTGGGTGCGTCAATGGGTGGCTTTCCTCCCGTGTTCCCCCCTCAATTGTGTAATGCATGCCGTTGCAGGAGAACCATCGTCCTGACGCCACCGCCTTTGAATGGAGGCATGTAGCAAACAGGGTCGTGGCCTGTTTGGGAATGACGAGGATGGAGCGCGGGCATGCAACTGATGGCAGCAGGATCAATAGAAAGCAGCAACAGCAGTGCCTAGCAAAGAAGAGGAGAGAGTGAGACCTCGGACGGGGAGGCGTGAATGAGGGAATCGAAGGAAGCGACAGCGCCCGCAGGTAATAGGTGGGGTGGTTTGCGAGATCATGGACAGCTTGCAAGGGAGAGAAAGAGAGAGAGAGAGAGTTGCTCCAGTCGACGAAGCAGCCCAATAGTCGAGATGAGAGTGCATCACAGTACTCCGTACCCATACCTACTTCAGTCTTCCGTGGAGGGCCCGGGTAATGAAGGGGAATAGTGCCATCTGTAGTGCAGCCGCTGCCCGAGGTGCCCCTCCACCCAGTGCAAGCTTGCAAGCTTGCAAGACCAGCCCAGCCAGGATCCAGGCACTCCAGGCCGTGCCAGCCCAGACTCAGAGCGAGAGGCAAGCGAGCGAGGGCGAGCCTGAGCCCGTGTGGATGCGAGTGCAGGTGGTATTCGGGACCTGCTGCACAGTCGATATTCTCCTCCGGGGGCGCTAGTCTTAGATCGAGCTGCGCGTCACAACTGGTGCGTGAGGTGGTAGTCGCTCGGGGGCCAAGCCGCGAGTTCCACTGTCTTCCGGACGTAGCAGAGACGAATAACGAACGATTGGATACTCGATCGGGACACTTCGAGGTGTGGGTATAAGGTGGAGATAAACACACAAGTTCATCGTCGTCCGTGCCTCTTTTTCGCTCTCCGCCCTTGTCGGTTACGCATTGCTCTTTACACAGCCGTGACAGTAAAGACTTTGAGGTGAGCAAGGAACCGCCAGGCATATGCCATGTCTGCTTTGCTTCGTGTGACTTCAACCATCATTTACTGTTGGACCAACACGAGACTGTCATTGGATGGACTCGGGGGCCCCCAAAAGCTGGACTCCCACAGATTGGCAGCCGTGCACCGGTTGGACCATTGTCGTCCACCGTCCCGGGACTCTGGAACCCATGATTGCAATAATAGATAATCCTTCTGCTCCTCCCCCTCCGATTTTGGGTTGGAGACAGGCTGTGTCCAACAGCATTTGCTCTGATTGTCGTTCGTGGCTCATTGTCGTCGTCGTTTTGCAACGGCCATTCCCCCATCCCCCATTCCCCTACCCCTGCCATACCGCCCAATACCTACCTCACCGAACCGCCATCCATGTGTTGTGTTTGCAGAATGGCCTGCTCACTCCACGGCAAGTCCTCGGCGTCAAGCCAAAGTCGGTGTGATTCTGGGATGCAGAATTGAGTGTCTTTTTGGTCACCCACCTACCTCTCCCCCCCACACACACGTACTCACATACCCGCCTCAAATCTCGCAGGAAATGCGCATCGTAATCTTTCACGTTGTTGCTCGAGATACCTTTCTGATTTGGGAGAGACACACACATCGCTACGTTGTACCCGCTGATGAGATGGAGGGATCGATAAATGGCCGCCGATGGATGGCCACGCGGTAGTCGTCGACTGCAGCCGCCTTACCGCCGCCTTCCAGGGTCTGGAAAGACGGTTTGTGGGGCCGCCGTCGTGTCGAGTCTCGACAACCCGCTCATTCTCTTGCGGGGGCCCGCCCGACGAGGGTGCCATAATCTGGTGAAGAGGCGGGAAAGGTTGGCAGGCGGGCAGGGTTGCGTACACTTAGTTTGGCGCTGACCAGGGGGGGAGGGGTGTGATGGTGTCAAGAGTCCCCCCCAAAAGTACGTAGCTGTGTTCCATAATGAGCAATCTGGATCTTCACCATGATTCGAGTCGGTAGGAATAAGAAACCACTGGCCGCCGCAGATTTCGATGACCACAGATGGCGGCTGGGCTGGCGAAGACACTTGTCTCTAGGTGGAGAACCCGCTGCCACCCGGACTCTCCGCAAGACTCGGTCTATGGTAAGCATAATGCCGTAACGGTCTTCTTGTGTTGACTTGCAGCTCTGCTGCCCACTCATCTGCGAACCTGCTGCCGGCCGGATCACCCTCTGGCCAACCAACGAACCCCAGGTTTCTTATTCCATAGAGCCAGAGAGGTATCTTATTACCCTGCCTGTCTCGTCTCGTCTGGACTCTTCACTAGACTCAACTCGAGCCTGCCGTCAAATTCAGGGATCTTCCTCCCTTTGTTGAAGCCACGCGACGATGCCTTGTCGAGTGTGAGATGCAGGAGGGTTCGCCACGCTGCATTCGCCTTTCTTTTTTTTTTCTCTTCGCAGTGCCTTTTACCGCTCAAACGCTCTGACGACTTTGTGACTCGAACCAGCCGACTCGTTAGTGAGAAGACCCTTTGCGCCCCAGAAATACATCTCGAACCCATGTAGTTGCTTGATTCTTCTTGGACCACCTCGAATCGCGGGCACGGTTCTGACTTGTTGGAGGAAGTTCTGCAAACCGTCGCATCGGGCTGGCTTGCCCATCTCACAGCCTCCTACTCTGCGTCGCAAATTGGCCCAACGTACCACACATGATTGAAGGGGGCCCCTTATGATACTGGCTCGTTTTGAATGGCCCTGACCTTGGGAAATGTGCTTGCCGGTTGTTGGCGGCATTCGTACCACCACACACGAAATGCCTGGATGCAAATCCCTTGCTGAGAACGAGCAAAAAGAAGCCTCGCGGATGGAACGTAAGCCACGAGATATGTGTGTTAGCACCGATATCCCGTTGTACCCGGTGTATCCGCCGAACCCTTTGCATTCTCTCTTGTATTCGTATCAGCCTTGGGGCTAATAAGAGGGACTTCGTGGAGCTACTCGGCCGCAATATCTTGGGTTGCCCGTTTCTGTTCATTGCATACGGTTTTGCTAGCCCAGCGCGTGTTTTGTTGGCAATAATACCACGTCAACTCATTCGCCCTGCGGACGTGTGGCTACCCGTAGTTGTTTTTCTCCTGTTTCCTTTTGGAACCTGACCATCAACCTCGTCAGGCCAATACCCGCATTGAAATTCCGAAACAGACAAGCTCGCGGCTGGCTATGGGCCATGATCGACAGAAGCATGCCGCCCGATTGAGAATCCTCTCCTTGGTTAGCATTGTCTGCCATCTTGGTAACACCCTGAGATTTCAGCAGTTCCAAAGCACGTCACACACCCCTCCACCATCACCTCTTCTGCAGTCGAACCAAGGCCAGGCTGTACTTTCCTTTCCCTGCAAGACGCACATGCGGACTAAACAATGTTGCCATCCCCAGTCGTACACATGGCAATAGACCCTCGAGGCCTAGTCCATGAAAGAGCTCTTCACAAGGACGGTGAGCCCTATCCGACCCTCCTAGCTCGCGCTGACGCAAAGCTACCTTTGTCCACCGCTCTTTTGACATATGCGAAATGATCATGAGCTCCTCAAGAACTGCAGCTTGGCGAAATCGATGGTGTTGTGAAGGAGTTGAGAGTTGTCGTGGCCACTAACAGTACGCCCCGTGTACGAAGTACTTGCTAGACTCAACAGGAACGCTCCTCGTTGACCAGCTAAGTCAAATAGTGTAAACCTACACCGCTAGGGAGGCCAACTTCGAGCCAGATCCGAACATGATGCTAGGGTCTCGGCAAGGACACTAGGTGAGCGATTCGGAAGATGCATCCGGCACCGATCGGACCCCACGCAGCCGCTAGTCTAAAGCTTCTAGGACAACGGTGATTCGAAATCGACCGAGAAGCTGAGCTTGACAATAGCAAGCGGGCGGTTGATATTGTTGCGTCCTTTGACCGTATTAACGACAGAAGAACATTGTCCCAGATTTAGAGAGATTGCTTTGTAGGCATGCCTGCGGCACGGTATGCCAAAGTTGGTTTTCTTCAGCAAAGCGTCGTACCAGATCTGATACTCATTTCGTTATTGCTATTATTCTGTATACGAATATCCACTTCCCGGGGCTCAAGCAGGGACCGAGCAATGAGCGAGGCTGCGGAGCCTGAAGGTGGCGGGCACGGAAGCGGACACGGATCCGCGACGCTGAGCTGCACTGTGATAAGGAATCAGCCGATATTCGAGCTCTCGCCAGTACACCCCGCGCAGACCTTCATGAGCCAAGATGTCAAGGGATCGAAACCAGGTTACCATTCAGTGGACGGCAGCGGCGAGGCAAGGCGAGGCGAGACGAGACGCAAGATACAGGCACGTCGAGCGTCTTGCATGTGCTCATGACACAGGATAGACATTGAGCGCCAATGGCTGCCTCAGATGCGAAATTGGATTTCTTCAGCTGAAGGAGCCGATCTCGGTAGGCAAAGATCAGACGGTGAAGGTAGGAGGAGGAGCTGTGTGCTTCATGGTGGGTTTTCAGGCGCCAGTTCGTGTGCTGAAGGCATTCAATGAAGAGCAATGGGTGAGCAGTTGAAGTTGAAGAGATGGAACGATGAAATGGTGTGGCAGCTGTAAGATGAAAGTGACAGGGGTCTTTCTGTCATGGATTCGGGGCTAGCCGCTGCGCTGACTGGCTCGCAGATTTGATGGCACCCAGCCCGTGCCAGAGACATGCAGATGATGCATCCCGCAGCAGCTAGGCAAGTCTATCCGGCATTAGCTGCCATCGTGTATCGGCCGCAAGGACGGATGGTGCGGATCGGTTTCTACTTTCTAGTCAGGCTGGAGGACTAGAACGTTGTCGCAGCCTTCGACCCTTCTGAGCGACCCGTCGAGGAACTGCCCTTTGGAGAATCCTGAGAATGAAAAGAAGAAAGACCGCAATGCAAATGACGAAGCACGCCGCCAATGAGCCAATTCCTAGAGACGATGATGACCTGCAGCTCTGTGGGGAGAGACCTTGTTAGGTTTCACTTTTCCTTCCACCACCACGCCGAGCGCCACTCCAGCGTCGGCCTGCGAAGACTTTTCGGCCGTGGAAAAGGACTCGTCTCCTGAGAATCGCCTGTAGATGGTTACTTAAGTCAGCATTCTTCCGAGGACATCATCCGAAGATTCTCGGGCGGTGGTAGAGGAAATACGGGTAAGGAAAAGAAAAGATAGGGAGGGGCGGCCCCTCGGTGGGTGTCGGGCAAAAGCAAGGGTGAGGGCCGGCCGAGGTCCCATTGGATTGATCTCAGCCAGGGCGCGCGCGTGGGTGCGGGTTGGAGCGGGAAATGCATCTTACCATCCCCTCTCTTCTCCTCGGCTCAAAAAGCTGCAATCGCTGTTGAGCTCACATACCCACCCGCCTCCAACTCCCCGACCATTTCTCCATGACCTGGTATCCGCGGTGGTGCCTGTTGGTTCCATTGTCAGTCGTGGAGCCCCATAGCCTGATGATGACGTAGGGGTTCAAATCCTACCATCGGTTCCTGGAGTTTCTGCTGAAGAAGAGGGCGATTTTCTCCGGTACATGCTTAACCCACAGGTAAAGGCCCGGAAATCTTCCGCATCAATACTCTCGGGCATTTCGCCAGTAAGCACTCGGCCAAGGGCAATAATTGAGGCAGCGTGGGAGCACAGAACCACTGCGCGGTGGCCCTGGGCGTCGCATTGGTCAATGATGGCTTGTACACCAGCAGCGACACGGTCGTGCAATTGAGCGATAGTCTCGCCGTTGCGGGCGGGAAGGACGCGACTCTGATACGTGTCATCGATGTGAGGGAACATTGGCTTCAAGATGTCGGTTGAGGCCGGGGCCGGGTGCTCGAATGGAGCGGCGCCATACCATTCGCAGAGCCCGTGTTCGGGACGAATGGTGACAGCATCGGCTTTAGCGCCAACGTCTTTTCCCCGAAGGCGGTTGATATTTTCCTGGTTGAGGGTAACAAAGGGCGTGATGGTTTGCAGACAACGATAGTAGGGGCTGGAATAGACTGCGTCGATTGGAGGCTCAACGGTCAGGAGGTGGGCGCCCAGCTCTTTGGCCTGGTCGACGCCATGGGCAGTCAATTCCGGATCCGCAGGTATTCCTGTCGGGGACGGGATAGAGGCCGTGTAGCTTCCCGTAGCAGGGTCGACAAGCCAGTTGGACCGGAACTGAAGAACGCCAAGGCCATTTGTCAGAATGAAATTCTCTTCCTCAAACCAAGGTAGCAAGGCCAGCATCAACGGCGTGACGAGAGAAAATGGCCCGCGGATCCCTATCAAGTACCAGGGTGTTTTGGTTTGGCGATGAATGGGTTCAATAGGTAAGAAGCGTCATGAGAGAACTTTTTTCGCGAAGCCCCCATCTTCTCCGCCTTGCTCATTCTCGTTGGAACGTTTGTTTCGGATATGAAGCCGGATACGAAAGAAGACTGGACAAAAAAGGGCAAGGGGAAGACGTATACTTACTCCATGGCGAGTGATGTAGATTACTTCCAATGACATGTTGGAGACTAGAGAGCAAAGCGGAGCGTCGCAAGTTGTAACCCTGAAAGAAGACCAGATGGGGACAGAAGACGGGTAAGCAACGATGGGGTCGGGCGTGTCGTGTTTGTCGTCGTGTGTTGTATGTGTGTGTGTCTGTGTGTGTGTGTGTGTGGGAGGAGACGTAGACGAAAAGAGACGAGCGTGTGGTGGCGGTTGGTTGAAGATGTCGTTCAACTAAGAGTGCGTAAAGAGCCCGGACCAGTTCCCCGTGCGCTTTGTGTTCCCCCAAACCAACACAGTCACCCTGCCGAGGCAAATGGGACGGCAAGAGTGACCTGCCACGGCTGGGAAGGGACCAGGGCACACGCCGCACTCGGGGCAGGCAGCGCCAAACCTGGACCTGCCACGCCTGTACAGACTGAGGTGCCCTTGTGCCTACCTTACCTTAGGTGCCTGGGAATGCATTAGGAATACCTACCTGGTCAGAATGCCTTGAGTGTCAGGGAAGGGGGGACACTCGGTGCACCGTGATTACCTTACACTGAGGTGGTAGTATCTCACGAATATCCTTACCTTGATTAAAGTACCTTTCCTGGTGAAGCTACGCAATTGGATACCTTACGCCAGTATTACAGGCGGGTACGAAGTACAACCTGCCTTAGGTAAGTGGGGCCCACATCCTTCAGCACCTCATGGCATCCGAACACCCTCACAAGTGACGACCCTCAAATGATGTCCATCCCTCCATCTCTCCACCTCCCAGGCTCACGCAGCTCTGGCACTCTCTTTCCGGTTCCGCCCCTGTCAGCCCGCCTTTGGGCAGGTCACATCTCACTTTACACACCATTGTCGAGTCCGGTCTACGGCTAATTACTGGGTGACTGAATACGGATACCTAGGCGGCGACTTGGGGGGGACGGGTGCGTGCCTGCTTGCTACTAGCCACGCTGCCACGCACTTCCACTCTCGACGGGAGGAGAGTCGACAAGAGCGTCGGGCAGACGACACACATCACACATCATCAAACAGGGTGTGGACAGGCCACTGACCGGGACACTGCAATGGGCATCACCCGGGAACCCCAACGTAGTATTCCACCGACCGGTCAAAGTCCCCGCAACCTGGAAGATGTGCAGGTGATCGATCAACCTGCAGCCACGGGCGCGCGAATGTGACAAGTCCAGGCCTCACCGAGTCGCAGCCCAATTCTGCATTCGAAACCGTTAAAGGCAATCCAGCGCCAACATCTCGTTGCTATTGGTATCTATCTGTGGCTGTAATTGCACCGGAAAGGGGTTACGGAGTACTCAATGTGTACATACACTCATACACACACACACACACACACACACTCCCGTCACGCACCGTTGAAGGAAGGCTATGCGGCAACGCATGCTGCTGACCAGGGCCTTGCAAATCTCCGCAACACCCTTTTCCGCGCCCGTTGCAGAATGCAAGAGTCCATGAATGCAGATACATAATCATGTCATAAGTATTCCGTCACAACCACCCGACGACGGCACATAGTAAGAACAACCCAGGAAAACACGGGGCACATTGTCGGCCGCCCGTCAGCAGTCATGCTTGCAGTCCGGGCCCCTTGTTCATGATGCACCCTCTCCTCTCCTCTGCTCTCCTCGCCTCGCCTCCTCCCAATCCGCCCCATCCCGTACCAAACCCTGACTCCCTCTCACCATCATCCTGCCCGCTCGTAATCAATGGTAGTTCAGCTCTGGGTTCGCCCTGAAATTGCATCGACAACGGCACTCGGGTACCGGACACTCGACGTGCCTCGTAAACCACTGCCTCGCATGGTCCAGATGCAACACGTGCTCGCATTTCAAGCAAAACGTCGGGAAGTTGGCCGCCATCCACCTCTCCGGCTCGCCGTTGTGCTCGGGTCGGTCAGATCTCGGAACGCCCACCACCTCAAGACACACCACGCACCGCGGCAGATGCCGTCCGCAGTTGGGACAGCTGATTCCCGCATTTATGCTCGTCGCCATAAGGGGGTTACGTGAATCAGGCGCCCCAGGCGGCGGTCCCGACCCGGCTCCTCCCTGCCCAGCGAGAGTCGTCTCCGCATCGCAGTACACGCACCGGAGCGCAATCTGACGCGAAGGCGGCTTGATCGTGGGGCGCCCGCCGCGCTTGCTCTTCTTCGTGCTTTCCACCTCGAACTTGGTCCTCTGGAGGAAGGCCTTGTGACGCTGTAGATATGTTCTGTAGGCATTCCTCCATGCCAGACAGCGGTAATCGTCAATGTAACGTGGCGCACTTATCGACATGACTAGCGTCGCCGTCTGGAAGTCGTTGAACTTCTCAACGTATTTGGCAAAGATGTCCACCAGCCTGTCCGTTATACCCGTGAGAACAATGCCCTCAATGTCTCCCGTGCCCACAGCCATTGAGACCTGTTCGTTGAGCCATTTGGTGAGCTGCTCGTCGCTAAAGTTCCGTACTGCAACGTAGGCCCGGTCGGACAGGGGCAGAGACTTTTGGTTTGCGATGGCGAACCAGTCTCCCGTGGCAATCAGTGACGAAATTGCCCTGAGATAGGGGTCTGTCTTCGAAGCCACGGCCTCGTCGAAATCAAGCTGCTCTTTGTTGAGGTGGTTATTGCCCTTGCCGATAAGTTGCAGGGCAAGAGAAACGAATAGCAACTCTGGGTGTGTTACGCTTGCCGTCTTCAGGATTCCAATCGCCTCCTGCGTGTTGCCTTTGAAGAGAGCCCGGGCTGCTGCCATCGTGTGTGCTGTTGTCGGATAGTCTTGGCTGGGATCATGTGTCGCTGCTCCTCTGGCTTCATGTGCCGCCGTGTCCCCCCATTCGCAGATATCTAGACAAAGCTGTCTGTGGAAAGGCTTCTTGGTGTGAATGCCTTCGTACTTTGGTAGTCGCCGCTTTTTACAGATGCTTCCAATGCACTTCTCCCACAACGTCGTTTCGGGGATTGGAGACGCCTCTGGAAGTCTAGATGACGGCTTCCGGCCTGTTGCATGTCAGTCGCAATAATATCAACAGCGTCGAACTCTTTACGGACCTAAATCATCGCACCAGATGGTACAGACGCCCATGTAACTAAGGTCGAGTGGCGACAACTTCATGCCTCCGTCCGCGGCAGCATCTTCGGCGTCTGCTCAGGATTAGCAACAATAACTCTAACGCAATCAACAAATTCACCTGAAACCCAATCCCACATATACCGCAGCCACGGATCATCGGATACCACAGCGCGGTTGACATTGCAATCGAAAAGATACTTCTCCTTCGCGCGGAGAAGCATGACGTGGTCCAGGAGACATTGTGCTTCGGTCGACAAGTCCTGGGCCTTCAGGGGCAGCGAAAGAAGAGATTCATGCATGTGGCGACACGAGACTGGCCCCTCAGTAGATAGGGATAGTTGAGCGAGCGAACTGACTGATTCTTCCATGACTGAGCTCTCTGCGCCATTCTTCTCTGCTTTCTTGGCCTTTTCTTTCAGCTCCGTTCTCAAAGCTCGCATCTTCTCTGCCGTAGACTTTGACTTGTCGAGGGGCGACGGGGAGCTGCTACCACTGCCCATCAACCGACTGTTGAGATCTGCTGCAGAAAACTTTGACTGCAATGTCTTATCCACGATAGACTGAACATCAGCCTTGTCGGGGCCGAAAATGGGAATGTCGGACAGTGCTTCCTCGACAAATAAGGGACCGAGCATGTCGGAAGACTGCGACGGCTCAAATTCCATGATCTCGTGGTACGCTCCGCCTTCTGCCTAACGTGAGTGGTCTTTCTCTCGTGAAACATGCTGGGGACACATACCTTCCAATCCACGATGTGGTGGTTGCCAAGGCGTCAGCTTATACAGATAGTCAGAAGTATGCGACGGTTGCTCAAGGATCTCAAAGGTCCCATTGGCACGCAAAACGAGGAGGCGAGGCTGCAGAACCGAAGAGTCGAGCGTCACCCAGTCAAAAGAGACAATTCTGTCATTCTTTCTGCCGCTGTCGCCGTACTGAACATCCATATCGTGGGATTTGTGAACCTCGAGAAGCTCCGGGCTACCTTCCAGAGCCATGTCGCGATGCGTAATCTCCTTGTTCGTCTCCAAGACTTTGAGCTGGCCGGATCGAGATAACACAGCCAGGAGACCCCGACGGTCTCTACAGTAACGCAGGGAGCGGACGATGGAGTGCTTGCTTTCGCTCAAGGAGGAATCGTCGTCCATCTCAACCACTCTGTCAAGTCTCAAAGCACCACCCCACGGGAGGTCGTCCTCTTCAACTGCGCCCAGATAAGATGGCGAAGCAACTGGGCGGGAAGATGCTCGTCTATCCCAAATCATGATGCCAGGTTGGTCCAGCGCGGATGATGCAAAGTAGTTCTGGTCAGCGTAATCAATGGCAAGATTGTTGTTACACTTGGTCTGAAATGTTACAACACTGCCAGGTTCTGAAGTGGAATAGAGTCAGCAGGTTTCTTCCGATGGACTGTGGAATTCTCATTTACCTCGCAGGTCATGAATGTGTAGACCTTGAGCTTTGATACCAACCACCAGTGTCTTTGGATTATCTTCAAAGAATTTGACGCTTGAAACTGAAACACTGTGTTCCAGTCGATGTGCCGGGTCTGAGAAAGCGTGTAGATCCTTGGGAAAGCCTTTGGCGGTCGTATTCATCGTCGACAACCTGTTGACATCCCAAATGTGTAGGCACTGGTCCATGCGCACTCGGTCCAGGCCAACTGCAAGAAGACCCTCGGTGTTGAATGCCACTGCCTGACACGTTCTTGTCATCTTAAGATTCAGTTCGATGTAGGCGTTGGAGTTGTCGTCCATCCTGAGCAAGTTCACGACGCCCGTCTGAGTGCCAACGGCCAAAAGACCTGGGACCGTTGGCGACCAGTCATAGGTAGTGAGTGTTGGGAAATCATCATGCTTTGACAGCCTCGTATAATCGAAGCGGTTTCTCTGTGCAAGTCCGTTAGGCTCATATAGCTGCACGACGCGATGCTGCAGGTTTATGTGGATGAAGCTGTCATAGCCGGGTATCTGCGACCATTTGATCAGTCCAGGCTCCGGGCGGTCCATGGCGACCGCACGCGCCTGATTTTCGTGATTATCTCGGCTTTCTCCTTTCTCGTCCAGACAGCTCGAGAGAAGTGCCTATCTCAACAACGAAAAGTCGGAAGAGCGCTCAGCCATGAGTGCCTGGATGAAGTACCTAGGCGAGCTGTATCGGATGACGTGATGTCGTATTAATTGCGCGGTGATGACGCTTTGACGAGACAGTCCCAATCGTCTTGTTATTTCAATGCCGATTAGTTTATGGTCATGAAGGCAAGGTATATCAAGAGAATTTCCGCGCCAGTAGTTGCTTTCAATCAGGTATCATCTGAAGTCGCTGAAGCTTTGGGCGGGATTGCCTCGCTTCCAAACCAGTGAGCCGTTGTAATTGGGACCTGTCATTGGTGCGCACAGACCAGTCACGCTACCAGTCCCGTTTGGGACTGATAAGCACCCCAGGTGGGGTCGGCAACTTCCCTATGGCCGATAACGAGCCAAATTTTTGAAAGAGAAGTTCGCGAAATCATCGTCGGCTCTTCATCCTCCACACACCGTTCTGCACCAACCGCAGTCAATTGCCCACATCGCAACACCGCACGACGCAACACGACGCAATCTTGCCCACCGAAAATCCTCAATCAACATCATAATGGGCACAAAAAGAGCACACTCCGAGGTTATTTCGGAGGGGGCCATCCCGGACGACGCCTACGAGCAACAGCAGCAATCGGGTTCGGAAGATGGCGAGCACGAGAACAAGCGGTTCAAGGCCACCAAGAAGAAGTCTAGAGCGAAGGAGGGCACCACAAATTGGAACAAGACGCGCGCGAGAAACATCAGGAGACTTTTGCAGAGCGGCAAGGAATTGCCCGCCACGAAACGTAATGAGCTGGAACAAGAGCTGGATGCGCTGCAGGAGAGGGTCGAGGAGCACGACTTTAGGAAGAGAAGGGGCGACATGATTCAGAAGTACCACATGGTTCGATTCTTTGGTACGTGGCCATTCCTCCCCACTCGCCAAGTTACACCAGCTAACATCTTTTCTTCTTTGCAGAACGGAAAAAGGCAGAGAGACTACTGAAGCAGCTCCGTAAGAAGCTCCAGCAATCCGAGGACCCCGAAGAACAGAAGCGCCTCGAGGCCGAGGCCCACGTAGCCGAAGTCGACGTCGCCTACGCCCGCTTCTTCCCCCTGATGGAGCGCTACGAGAGTCTGTACCCCAACAAGGACAAGAACGCCAAGGAGGAGGGAGACGAGGACAAGGTCGAGGAAGCTGAAGCTGAAGCGGAGGCGGATGCAAAGCCTTCAAAGCAACCCAAGGCCCTGCAGTTCCTCCACGCCGAACGACCCAAGATGTGGGCAACGATCGAGAAGGTCCTGCCGGAGGGCGAGGTGGCGCTGTACCGGCTCCGCGATCGCAAGTCACCGACAGACGGTCCCGCCAAGCGCCAGCAACGGCCGCAACGGCCCGTTCAACAGACGCGGCCGCAGAGGGTCAAGGAAGAGGATCCGTGGGTGGCCAGGTCAAAGAAGACGTGGGAGAAGAAGAAGGACTCCAAGCAGCCGATGAACCGGAGGGAGCGCAGAGCGGCTGAGAGGAAGGCCCCCGCCGCCAAGGTGGCAGAGGAAGATGACGACGCGGGCTTCTTTGAGTGAGGGCTCGGAAACAGAAAATAGGGCGAAGTGTTGAGCGTTTTGGTAGTCAATGGTATACCCCCCAAAAGTTTTATGGAATCACGTCAATGGAAATAACCATTTCGACGATGCTGTCAGCTAAGGTAGATCACACGTACGTTTGGTCATATCATATTCGGCGACAGCCTGTTTTTAGCCGATACATGTCGTTCGAAAGTCATCTGAAGTCAGCCCAGACAAAGCCTGCAGTCTCTCAACCTTACGTTGTAGAGCAGGCTGTCGTAACATCCAAAAATGCCTGCGACAGGTTCACACAAGACGCATCACCCTTGCCAGATAGAACTTGACTTCCATTACGGGTGCACTGCAGATGCGTCACTTTTGTCACCACGAAGAGCCGGCAGCCTCCCGCAGAACACCACTTTGACCCAGCCAAGCAAGGGCGGCCACCACACAGCCAAAGGCGGCCGGAAAACGCGACCCCACCAACATCTTAACCTTCTTAACTGCACGAACCAAGCTACCTACTTTACCTATCTCCGTTTCCTACATTCTCACGCTACAGGAGGAAACGCATCTCATGACGTAAAACGTACTTGTCATTCATGTCCTTGCCTTATCAGTGTTACATACGACATCCTCTCATTTCAGCTCACACTTTATCATCACCCGTGAAATCAAATATTCTGGCACGCATAACCACAGCCGCAGCGACGTTAACTTCACCTCCGCGCGCGTACACTCACACACACACACACACACACACACACACACACACACACCATGGCGGGAGGAGACTCGTCAACAAAGGGCACAACCGCCCAGCGCGTAGACTGGTCGGCCCTCCGATCGTACATCGCCGGCAAAGAAGCGTTCGAGGCAGAACACGGCCGTCCCGCTCCGCTCACGGATCACGAGGTCTCGGCCATTGCCATCCTCCTCCGCCCGGCCCCACGACCGGAGCCGGACCTGGGTAAAACGAACTGGCTAGGCCTGTTGAATCGTGAGTTACAGCACCCCCTTCATACTCGATACATCTTTCGTCGCAACACGACTTAATACTATGTACCCCGTACTAATCAAAGACGATCAGATTTCCAACAAGTTAGAAACCAAAAGGTAACCTTCAACGACGAAGCCCGCCAGGAACAAGGCCTGGGTAAAGCCAAAGAGCTCCGATGGGCCTGCTCAGCAACCTTTGACAGCACCGGCGACGTATTTCCCCGGCCGGGGTACGGCATGGACGCCGGCGAAGACATCTCTCGCGGCGGCGCCGGCCCTGCTTTCCAGGGCAAAAAGGACGCGAAGCAATGGGCCGCCAAAGCAGCTTGCGAGTGGCTCATTGACAACGGGCACATGATGCCTTCGGGCGACCTGCCAAAGTTCCCAAAGCCATTTGCCCCGGCTGCTAGTGCTGCGCTCGCTGCCGCTGCTGTTGCTCCTATTCCTGTTCCTATTCCTGCTCCTTCTCCTAGTCGTGGCGTCTCGTCCGGATCGGTTCTACCCTCCAAAAGATCCCCGCCGAGCCCGCCCCCAGCAGAAAGCAGCGCCACCGCGTCGAGGAAGAAGCAGGACATGAACCAACCCCCAAAGACGTCCCCATCGCCACCGGCTCACTTGCCCAGCGTTGCCGCGAGCAACAGCAACAGCAGTCTTACCAGTCACCAAACCCCACCTTACCCATCCGCCAATACCCCAAAGGCCCCGAAACCAACTCTCCCCCTGAACGTGACGGCATCACCAACCTCCGCCACCCACGACTCGACGACGACGTCCACGGCAAGCACACCCTCCCTCGGCGCCGGAGCCCCCATCAGCACTACAGCGCAGTCCCAGGTCCCTACGCCATCAATCTCTCCCGCACCGACCTCGGCCCCAACACCCCAGGCATCAGAATCCGCAACGACATCAGCAGAGAAGCGCGTCCCGGACCTCTGCACGCAGCTCCACCTCCCCGTACCCCGATACATCATAACGCCAGATTCAGCGCTCGAGGACTTTTGGGACGGCCGCGCCGACTTCGACGGCGACCCGCGGATCCCGGCTGATCTGGGCGCCGTGCGGCGGATCTTGCACAAGAAGGCTGCCAGGGAGAAGATGGCGGGTGCGATATTGGCGTGGCTCGAGGCGGAGGTTGAGAAGAGGGAGAGGACGGCGAAGCTTGTGCTGGGGAAGTGATGTGAGCGGGGAAGAGCGAGGCTTGGTCAGGAAGGCTACGTGATGTTATCAGCTTTCAGATGGATTCTCATGGATGACCTTGATATGAAGGGGGGGGAGGGGGGGACTGCGAGGTACGAGGAGACTCGGGAGCTGGAAGATGTAAAAGGAGCCGAGGTTAGTTCTTCACGACATACATACATACCAATACAACTGTTTCGTTTTGACATGGCTTAGTAAGGGGATGAATCAGACCTTCACTTATTCATGACGTGACTTATACTCTTTGCCATGAGTTGAAATGAGTTGTCCCCTGTATAATATGACCATAGTCAAAGGTCTTCTATGCTCGCGGGTCCGGAGATTTGTCAAGTTGAGGTTACTAGTAGTAACATAGATCTCTACCTGTGCAACTCGCAGGCACCATACGCCTATGCCCAACTCATCTTTTGTCTCCGTCACATGTCTAGGTCTTTCGCTTCTTTTCGCCTCATACCATCATCACCACCTCAAGCCTTCCCTCCCCTCCTCCCACCACCACCTCTCCCGCCTCTCCCCTTACCAGGCGGCGCCCTCATCCTCAACCCCTCAGGCAACTCCCCAACCTTCCCTCCATCCCTCCAAAGCACACCCACCCCGCTCCCCTCCTCCCTCGCAACAACCTCCTTGAACAACCGACACGGAACAACCCCCTCCCCATCCCCCTCCGTCAACACAACCCCATTCTCACTGACCCACCACTTCATCACCCCCTCCTCCTCCCTCAACGCCCTCTCCACATCAACATACACCAACACCTCAGCATCCTTCCTCATCCCGCTCACCACACCCCTCTCGTCGCCGGGCAACCCCGTCGCAAAGTGGACATGGTTCCTCCCCATCCTCTTCAACCCGCCCGACGCCTCAATTTGCTTCCAAAACGCAAAATACGTCCCATGCACAACCACCGGCGGCACATTTTCGCTCTCGAGCGTGATGGGCGTCAAGAGGCCCGCCGAGTCGACTTTGATGCTGTGGCCTTGGTTCGCGCGGATCAGCCAGTCCGAGGGCGCCGTCGACGTCTCCTCCAGCACGGCGGCGTGGGCGGGCTTGAGTGCGAAGCGCTGCTTGTCCGACGTCGTTACCGCGGCTTGGATGTCGGAGAAAGTTACCTGTAGAGACTTGATAGGGCCGTATGCGAGCTTTTTTTTAAAAAAAACATTTCGCGTCAGTAGCTGTTGTTGAGTCTGACTTTTGAAAGAAGATAGGACCGTCATGTTTTCTTGAACATGACGGACTGCCTCCGCTCCTCATCTTCTCTCTCTCTCTCTCTCTCTCTCTCTCTCTCTCTCTCTCTCTCTCTCTCTCTCTCTCTCTCTCTCTCCCTCTCTCTCCCTCTCTCCCTCTCTCTCCCTCTCTCTCCCTCTCTCCCTCTCTCTCCCTCTCTCCCTCTCTCTCCCTCTCTCTCGCTCGTAAAAGAAAAGCAGATTCTTAACTCACCACCTTGTCCAGGGGCGCATACCCGCCCTCGTCAAGCCTAAGACCCGCATTCTCAGCCTGATGCCTCAAAAGCTTCGAAAGGGCCTTGGAAACCAACACCTCTCTCGGCTGGCCTCCTCCTCCTCCTCCGCCTCCTCTACCACCCCCCTTTCCACCTTTGCGTCCTCCCCTCTTCTGTTGCTGCGCCTCAACTGCGGCAGCAACAGCAGCCTCCTCATGATGGTCGGCCATCTCCTCGTAGCTTCGAGTCCACGATAATGTTGGGCGGGCAGTGTACAAACCTGAATCGGTTGTAAAGCTCTGGAAACCGAATGTCGTCGTCTTCTTCCACGTGGTCTTTGTGGCAGTTTCTCTCGCGGTTGAAAGAGGTGCAAGTGGGGTCCGCGACCGAGTAGCAAACGTTGCGGAGAAGAGTAAACTCGGCAGTCTCTTGGAAGTGATACCACAAAGAGCGAGACGCTTGGTTCGTTTGGATGAAGAAACACAAACGAGTCGGTTTGGCATGTGGGAAGATGTTGGACGAGAGAAAACGTGTAGGAGGAGCCTTATGTACAGAGCCTCCGTGTTACAAGGTACCTTAAGGTAAGGTAAGTCGATGTGTGAAGTCGGAGTTGGGTTTGGCCCAGGCCCGCTTAAAAAACCACCCCTCCCGGCCTTTTGGTGAGTGGCTCATCCAATGAACAAACAAGCCCCCCTTTTCACCTGTCAAACATACTTCGATTTTCCTTCAGAAATCGTCGCCGGTGAGTCAAAACTTGTCAGTCCAACCAACTACCTCTCAATGCGACGAATCCAACGGCGGCCTCGCACGGTCCTCCGTCAGGGTCTAGAATCAAGGCGCATAGACACCATGGGGTGTTTGACGGTTGCTTTACAGATACGACCAAACTCAATCGCAGCGTAGAGGCGTATCCAAGCACCCAGGGTACTCGCGCTTGCGTAGGACCTACATCCTCAGATCCTTTGCACATATCATCATCACATTCCGTACAGCGTCACGTAATCTCTAGCGGAGGAACAAAGTGGACCAAAGTTGACCAAACAAGTCAGAAGCATCCTATGCTTCTATCCTTAACCTTTTGTTTCCTATGGACTGCTCGATATACAAATGCTCCACTCCAGCCTGTTTTTTTAACGGGGAAAGGCGAGTCCCAAGAAATCAATCGGCCTTCCGTCGTGGATTGTCATACAAGTACAGAGTAACCGCTGCCGAGCCTATGCGGTTTTACCATATGCAAAACAAGAATGACGCCAGCGTGAGAATAAAGACATCTATGATACATTCATCCATCCGTGTGACTGTGATTCGTAAAGACGTTATCGGTAACTGCCCGACTGAGCAGCCGTTGATGAATTCGTTATCGTGCTGTCGCGATTCGGCCTGCGGCTAATGCTGCTAGCCCGGTTCAGCAACGAAGTATGACTGAGAGAAAAGTGCCGCGGCTGCGCAACTACTTGTTGCGGCCGTTCTTCTGTGGCTTTCTCGGCCGAGGAAGGTTGTTCGCGTTCTGGAGTTCTTTCCAGATAGCGGCGTGTCGCCAGCGATGGCGTGGAAGGCGCAACCAGCCGAGAGGTGATGGATGAAGCTCCGAACCGTCTGCGAGGCAGGGCAGAAGAAGCTGGTGATGATAGTTCGTTAGAGTTTGTGTTTGAGTAGTAGGTGTGAGAGACCGCGCGGGCCGGGGTGGTGAGCTCTGTAGCAGCGCGGGACGGGGCGCGGAACCTAGATTCATCTTCGTCTTCGCCACCGACAGTTCCCCTGCGCGAGCGAAGCAGTGAGGTTTGACGTCCAGTCTCACGACCTACTGCTTCGCGTGAGTCCTCCGGCTCCTCTGTGCCTGCTCGTCGGGTCCTCAGAAGCATGGACGACCTACGACCATCCTCAGGCTCTTCAGTAACAGCCCGTCGCGACCGACCAATGAACAAGGATGACTTTCGGTTCGCCATTTTGCTACCGTCTCCAGGAGTGCTGGGAATGGTGCCAGGTGGAAGGGCAAACCTGGGACTGGGAAGCGAAGCCGGGTTAAGCATGGTGTTTCGCCTCTCTTCGTATTTTGAAAGGGCCCTGGGGCTGGTGACCGTATTGGTATTGGGCTTCGGGAGAGTCTGCTGCTCGGACGTTATGCTAGGGCGTCGCTGACCAGATGACCCGCCGGTGAAGGTCTTGTTAATGGTCGGTGTGACTGGTGTCGTCGTTTCCTTGGGTGTAGGAACGTTGATTTGGAGAGTCTTGTTGCCAACCGCTTCCTCGCTCAAGGCCAAAACCAACTCCGTGAGACTTCGGCAGATGCTGTCAGCCTTGCGTCGCAATTGACGGTCTGTCAGACTGGTGCCGACGCCAATGGTGCTGGCGCCGCTTGAGATGGGCCCAGGTTGGCCTGCCGTCCCCATCATGTTGGCCAGTGCTAGAGCGTCTGTTGCTGCCACTTCGAGTGCCTTTGCCACCTCTTCACTAAGGAATGGCTTGGACTTGCTGACAGCAGAAAGGAGGATGGGCTGCTGGACCTCGCGTTGTGAAGACGTCGTGCTGATAGCGTCGGCGTGGGGATGCTGGCTTTCGGAAGCTCGTTTCGGCGAGGTGGACATTGTCGTGTTAGTTGCGGTCGGTGGGCGGTCGTCTGAGGCTCGAGACATGGCAGCGCCCGAGGTCTTGGGCAGTTTGCCGGTCAATTCCAGGCGATGGATGCGGGACTTGAGATCATCCAATTCGTCCCACACTGTCGACGGTGCATTTGTGGATGCTGTTGCCGTCGATTCGGTTCCTTCAACGGTCGTTGCTGCGTCTTGATGCGACTCGGTGCGCGGGGCTTCAATCGATTTGGGAACCAAGGGCGAAGAGTTGTACGTGCGCGTCTGGCCATACGATAAATTCGATTGTCTGTACGCCGAGCCCCGCGCCGAGTAGCCGGTATTGCTGTCTGTCAAAGATGGTCTTCTCCGTGCATATGGAGAGTTCTCTCCCATCGGATCTTGAAAGGTGAAGGACCGGGGTGTGTTGACGGTCGAGCGAGAGGAAGATTGATGGAAAGTCTTTGCGCGACCAAGGTCTTCGCCGGGATGCGCGGACGACGGGCGGTCTCGAGTCAAAGGCGATCGGTACGCCAAAGCGCGAGCCATTGGGTCAGCGGCGCTGTCGTCCTCCGACGATTGGCGTATTCTCTTCTTAGAGGTCTCTTGCTGGTCGGACAGACGACGACTGATTTGGGGTGGGGAGACGGGATGATGATAAGACAATGGAACAGCTGCGGAGAGGGGTCGGCGATGCGAAGATCTTGCGACACGGGCCTGTTGTTCATCGTCAGTAAGCTCACGATCATCCATGGCGAAACTCTATCAACATGTCCAGGACGCCAGGATTAGCGTCACCGGAACGTGGGAAATGAAGCAGCGCTAGAGACGCGGTGGACTATCATATCCAAACGGGGAATTGAATAGGAAAGTGTGGGAAGAGCGGGAAGATCAAGCAAAAGATACGGGAAGGCGGCTTGATAACATGGCGAACAGACTCCAGCCATCGCAGGGCACGGCCGTTTGCATCGCGCTAACAGATTTCCCGAAACAACAACGCAAAACCCATGAAAGGTGGCTAAACTTACTATGGCACTTGGCTGCTCCGCTGGCGCAACCTCTTTAGAACTACGGCGCGTTGGCTCCTGTCTGGCGATTTTCATAAAGACGTCACCCGTTGTGTCGTCGGCGTCGGCCGACAACGGCGGTGTCATTTGCGAATAGTCGTCGTCGCGTCTGCCTTCAAGGGCGCGCAGAGTGCGGTCGCGCTGATTGGAGTCGGCGTAGTCGTCGCCAAAGTCAAAAGACCGCATGGTCGAGGTGCTACTGTCGAGTCCCAGACTTCGACGAGACCCGGATGAGCGAAAGGAACGGATGGGAGCCACGCGCACCGAGGTGGTCTGGGTGCTAGCGGTAGTGGCTTTGAAGGATACGGGGGGTCGCGAAGCTATCGACTTTCGTTTTTCATCTGTCGGGCTTGAGTTCTCCAATGTCTTTGGCAGTATCAGCTCGCGCTGTCCCTTGGCCCAGTCCTTTGTTGTTTTGTCGCCTGGGAATTGAGCGACTTCGTCGGGTGTGTCGGGGGTTTGCAAGTGATCGGTCTCTGCGGGTGGTGACTCGGTATCGGTCGCATTCGACTCGCGGGATCGGTATGCAGCCGCTCGTCGAGTTTGTAGTCGGGAGAGAGGGGCAGGTGTCTTGAGGTCTGCGACGTTGCCGTGGGATGAGATGGTCTGCACAATGACGGGGCGGTCGGGATAAGACGCGGGCCGTCTGGGTGAGGTGGCTGAAGTTGCAGGGGTCGACTGGGTAGCAATCTGATACGTTGATGCGCGGGATCGAGGGCTGAGTTTTGGAGGCGACTCGGGCAGTTCGTGAATGGGACTCGAAATGCGAGGGGAGAGTTGCGACAATTGACGATGGGAAGGGCGCCGATCGTGTAGTCGAAGTGAAGTCGAGCGGGTGTTTTGGGGTGGGATGTTGTTTTCCGGGTCGGCGTTGTGTTGTTGTGGCTGCTGGTGCAGCTGCAGGTCTGACGTTGTTGGCAGGGTGGTGGGAGAGGCGGTGTCAGTCTCTGTGGTTATGCCAATGCCAATGTCAGTGACGGCGTTCAGGTCGGTGAATATGTCGGCGGCGGCAGTGTCAGTACCAGCAATGTTAGCTGGAGGTGCCGAGTGAATTTCGTTGGATGTTGGAGTCGATTTAGGCGAGACAGGCGACGGCGGGATGTGCTGCAGTAGTGAGGGGAGCACTAGGCGTGGGGATTGGTATTGCTTGTGTAAGTCGGCGAATCGAAAAGCGGGAAGCTTGGACGAGTTGTGGCTCAGCCGATGTGCGTGATAAGGTGAAGAGGGTGAATTTGCTGACGATGTCGCAGAAAGTGAGGGAGTATGGAATGCAACAGCACTTTGCGAAGAGAATGAGGATGAAGGAGACGCGGACGCGGACGCGGATGCGGATACCGTAGCAGAAGAAGAGAGTGTGGGATTCAGAGTCGGGGCATGGCCCGCAGCTTCGAAACCACCATTTGCTGTTGCTGCTGCTGCTGTTGCTGCTGCTGCTGCGGGTGCGAGTGCGGGTGCTGGTGCTGTGGCCGTAGCCATGTTCGCGTCGGGGGGGCTGTTAGGGGTCAAGTGGTGTCTTTGCTCTCTCTCGGTCAGGAAATCCAGGTTCGGGGTCCGCTTTCAATTCGCTTCGGTCGCTGCGCCTGCGAGTCTGGCTGGGGCTCCTTTGTTTTTTTCCCCTTCCTTTTTTTTCGTCCTCGCCCTCTTTTTTCTTTTTTGGTCAGTTTCCCAGCGCCGGGGTTGAGCTCTTTGCGCTGTTTGTCTCTGACTGACCCCAGTCCACCCAAGTTGAGAGGCCTGTTCCTCTGGGAATCCACACGTCGTACCGTCCAATGAGCAGATGGTCGCGTTCCGTGGCTCACGGGTCGATTAGTGGTGTGTGCGCGCCTGCAGGTGTTCGTTTGCTGATAACCGTTATCGTTATTTCTTTTCTTTTTCTTTTTCGTCTCCCAACGGTTCCTCTTTTTTGTGGTTCTGCGATGCTGCAGATTTTGTGACTCTGGGATGTTCGTTGTTGCTGATCCCTCTCTGGGCCTCTAGCGGTTCGCTCGGTGTCTAACCTCCAGATGTTGAAGCAACCTTTTTTTCTCCTACGCCGGCACGTCTTACTGATTTCGTCCTGGTGAAGTCGTGTAGATAGTCGGCGGGCCTTATGAGTAGATCGTTGCTCTCGTTAATTAGGAATTAGCAGTTGATGTACTACAAGTTGTATGTTCCGATCGTCCATCAGGTGTTCGTTCGGGTGATTTGTTTGGGCGCATGCACGTCGGCGTCTAGCGGGAAGTGTCTCACTGGTTCGTCGGGTGATTCGTGGGAGTGTGTAGGTGTGTGTGTGTGTGAGAGAGAGAAAGTGTGAGAATTAGTGACGTGGGAGCTTTGTGGTATTCGTGAGCTGCAAATGAGGTTGCTTGTGCGTATTAGAGGTTGTCGCAGTTGTCGAAGAGTAGGAAAACCAAGGAGTGTTTGATGGTGGACGCCCGGCGTTCTCGATGTGATGGACAACTCAGTTGTGTGTGGGAAAGGGTGGAAATGGATGGAAATGAGTGAGCGATGGTAGACTGGTGGCAGAAGGAGCGTAGGAGGCAGAGAGTGAGGGCAGAGAAGGTTGTGGGAGCGAGAGCTTGAAATTAGTATTAGAATTGGGGAGGAAGGAGTGTCGTGAACAGGTGCGAATGCGGATCGAGGAAGGAGGGGTGTGAAAGCAACGGCTTTCCTCGTCTGGTGTATGGTGTCTGGTCACTGTGGTGTGTGATTCTTGCCTCAAAAGGTTAAGTCTGGGCCCCAATCCAGACAGTCGGATAGACAAGTGGGAGAAGGAGAGTTGCAGTCGATTCGGGGACTGGACGGGACAAGAAGAAGATGGGACAGAAGCTAAAAAAGGGTAAACGTAAAGTAAAAAAATTAAGATCGAAAGGAAAGAGAAGGAGTTGGTCGAGGATCGTCGTCGACATGTCTTTTTCCACACACACACACACACACCTCCTTCCCTCCTCTATTCTTTCTGTCGTCTTCTCTTCCTTCTGCGGAGAGAGAAACAGACCCAGCAGAACGAGGTACCTCAGGTATCTCGTCGGCCACCGCAACTTTACCATCTGGCATCATCCAATACCTAGTGCTCCGTCCTCCGTACCTAGTAAAAGTATCCAGGTTGCGTGCTCCAGATACCCGTCTGTACGGACGGATATGGATGTGGAGATGGATCCCTCATCCTGTCACTTTCAGCCTGCAAGGCCGCAAGATGAACAGCTTGGACCCTTTTTCTCTTGTTTCCCATCCTCCAAACCGCAAGTCACTCCGGTACCTCTATCCGTACACTGGTCTCCGTCAGGTACTTTACTCTACTGGAAACTTCAAGTGGCCTTTTTTTTTGTTAATACGCATTCGTATGTGTGTCCTTGCCCATTTGGTCATTGTCCCTTCTGGTCTTGCCGATTGGGTTACAATGTCCATCAGAAACCTGCCATGTACAAGAAATACTTGCGAAAAGAATCAGTGGCTAAGACGGGAACCTCTCGCCTACACAGCAACAGTACATCTATGCGTACTTTACTTACAGTTACACCTTCACACGATGCAAAGCAAAGCACGTTTCGTACCTCAATCCAGCATAGCAAATGCTACCACCCATTCAGAACTCTGTTTAACCTATTCTCAAGCCTATCATGCTTGGCTTGTCACCACCATCTGCTTCTCAATGGTACAAATACCACCCTCTCGAATACCTAGCATGCAGAACGCACAGCACATTTTACATCGTCACAATTCCACCGGCTGCCCGGGCTCCTGAGTAGTGAGTCCTGACTGATGCCCATGTGCTTCAGCCGTGATTCTCGCCTGACGACCCCGGCCACCAGAAACTGCACACATATCAACCGCATCCACACGTGCACCACTCCAAAGCGGTAAACAACCATCCAGAAGCCGCCAGCAGATGGATTTCGTGGATCCCTATGGCGGGCCGTATGCGCTCCCGCCACCTCTCCGGCAAACCTGTCCCTCTGATTTCGTTGCCGAGCAGTGAAATGGGTCGAGGCACCAATCATCAACACACCGCCCTCTTCCTTTACTCCGCTTAACCTCGACAGCCATAGATTTCGTTAAAGACCCATGGCTAGGCGCAATCAGCGGTACGGAGTAATGGCACACTCGCTCTCCTTCACGGCGTATTTATGCCCTAGACGCTCAGCTGCGTCAACTTCAACTGCTCTTCACCCTCACTGAGGGTGTTGCATGCTGAAAAGCTGGCTTCTCCCTCCCTCTCACAAGTGCCAGACAGACCATCAAAGGTCTCGAGTCCTGCCATTGAGAAAATAACGAGCCCAAGACCACTTTGGTGGAGATGCCGCAGGGAAGTCCAGCACCTTAATCAGGACAAATGAGCTGCAAGGACAGGGATTTGCGGCTCTCGGGCAACAAGCCTCCAGGGGTCTTGATGTCACTCACAGCTCGACTACTCGAGGTGGCTGGTTGGCCCAGCTGAAATAGGGGATGGCTTCTCGACCGATTCAAAGCCATCCTCTAGCTTCGGCCAAACCACCGCTGATGGTCGTCTTAGCGTTTCCCGACTTCAGCTGCAAAACAAGCCAAAGAGGTCACGGGCTTCGCACTCGTGCCTGTCTCAAACATGGAATATCGATGCTGCAGTGCTGCAACTCTGTACTGCTCCAAGATTCCGAGTTGCAACATCTGAATCCTATCTACATCTCTGCATCTAAGCAGAGAGAAAACACACGCAATACGGAGTAAAAAGCCAAGTATCCGTGTATTGCCGGCAAAATATACAGACCCTTCTCCTACTCGGCCGACGGAACAGGGGGTTACGCGACGGAAAGGCACCAAAATCGATCGAAAGACCACGAGGCATTTCGAGGCATGCGGCGGCTTTCGCCTCGCATATGCCCAGGCATAGAGACGCAAGCAGTGCATGCGAGAATTGACCACATGGGGCGTCTACTGAGATGATCTACCCGTCCAGACAGATTACAGACAACAGACGAAACCTCGCTGCCAACCCATTCTTATTCACACTCGGACTCGTGGGGGCTCGGCGGCCGCAAATGCAAACGTCTGATTGACAGCTGCCTGCCAAATATGCCTCTGTCATTTTGCGCTCAGTGCTCCCCGACTAATTTCTGTTTCCTCCAGGCTAGTCGGCACCAATGCAACATGGGACGAGGCTCGAGCTCTTCTCCTCAAAATCCACCCGCCACGGCGCCGACCTGTCACTTTGCAGTCTCCCAGTTCCTCAGTTCCTCGAGACCCGAGTCCTCGACTCCTCACCACTGGAGAGAAATGACATTACGGAATGCAGACCCCCGGATATGCAGTCACAAGGGGTCTGCAGGTCATCACCAGTGACATGACTACCAACGTGCAGGAGGATCGAAACACCCGCCACCGTGATATCCGCGCCAACGTGCAGCCAGTCTTATTCTCTGCGCTGCTACTCGAGTGCTGGAACAGCTCGCTATCTCACCAACGGACGGTCTTTGTTCTTGACTAAATGTTGCTACTGTTGAGAGATTCAAAAGGCATAGTTGGCTTCCTCGTAAAGCAAACATGGGTTCAACCCGGTTGATATTTGCTCTCCCTATGGAATGGAGACACTAGCAACGCCGATCACCGTCGAACCGGGGCTCTTACGACCAGGGTACTCGAAGGAGACTTCGATGAGGTGCAGAATCGCCAGCCATGCAAAACTCGAGTAGGAAACGCAATACCGCTGGCCCGTTCGTATATCTGGACTGGATACGGACACAGGCACGGCGATCAACAAATTTCCTTGGTTCCAGAACTTAGAGGTCCTGAGTCGTGCGAAAGATCGGCTGCAATATCACATTCTAGAGAACGTCGGTTCCCTGTGGCTCCAAAGCCACATCGCACTCCGCATCAACGCTGTCTCAACCTTCCAACCACATCAAACAAGACATGCATTACATTTCTTCAGTCGTGCGACACTAAACCAAACCATGCTCTCTGAACTATTTCCGCTGCCGCCTTAGAAGCAGTGATAGAAATTGTCAACGGCATTAGCACGCGTGTCCCATCGCTTCGTAGGCCAAATGTCATTCTATCTTGACCGTCGCAAGGTTCCTGAGAGTAGTTTGAGCGGCTATCGCTGTCCGCGGCATTTTACGGTGATGGAGGATACAAGGTCCTCCCTGGGCCATATCATTATCCGCACATCGGAAAGAACAGTCTTCTAGAGGCACTTCCAATTTCCAGGTGCCGTACTTTAGTGGTGTATTGCCCCTTTACACTGCTTGAGAGAAAGTTTCCATTTGCTTGTCATAGCACGCAGGGGTGGGCTTGATGGTCACTGCTGAACATCACTTCTCGAACTTGGAATCAGTTGGATCGTTTGGCAATTCTCCCCCTTTGTTCAAGTGAACCAGCAGCACGTCAGGATCGCTGTGGGCTCATCAGGCGCGTTCGCATGGCATGGAGACAGCTCGTGGTTGGCGAGGAAAATGATGTTCGCTTCTTCCCCCTTCCGCACGAGCAGGGATACTTGCAGCCGCACGGTCTTCCCGCCTGAAGGTTGCGCGTCAGCAAGATGAGTTGAAGTCCAAGGAAGTCTGCGAACCTATGGATAAGCTCATCTAGAGATCTCGACGAAGCGGCCACAGAAAGGAGTGTCGAGACATGATCGAAGAAAGCGCAGCAATTTTCTATCAAAGTCTGATGTGCGCCAGTGCTGCCACGGAACGGGCCCCAAGTCAGCAAGCCCTGGTTGAGAAACGACCCCGGAACACTTCGGTAACGGTCCCGGTGAATATAGACACCTCAGATATAATAGTCGGCGAACATATCCCGAGGAAGGCAGTCACGGCCGCAAAGTGGCTAGGGCTGTTTCCAGCTAGCCAACATCCACGGATCTCGAATGCGCGGAACGAAACGAAACATTTCTGTGGTCCTATACCTTTTGAATCATGTATTTGTAGCCGGGTCCTCTGGACGAACCATGGGGCGCGAGTCCACGGTCGACAGTTCAGGTCGTCTGAAGCTTGCGTGGCCGGGCAGCGTCACCCTTTTTGTCAAGCATATCCAGGTATTGTATCGCACGGTGCTGCTCTTTGCGTCCCTGTCCACGAAGCAATTGTTACTGTTGCGTACTGTGCTTGAATAATTGGAAGAAGTCACACGGAGTGCAGTCAAACGACGCAGCCTCATGATCTGATACACGAGTTGCTGGACGCGAAGTCTCTAGCTGAGTCTCTGACTGCTCTCTCCAACGATGACTGCAGCAAAAGGTAAGAAGTCTTTCAACTTTAAGCGGGTGTCGTAAGTCCGAAGGCTAGATTCGAGGATGGTGTCGAGAGGAAGCTTCGTTCTGGAACTCAGTCTGAGTATTATGTCAGATGGCCCAGCTCGTTCCTACGAAGCTCGCGGACGGGCGGGCGGTAGACGTTCCGTCTCGAAAAGTTTATTAGTAGGGCGAATCTTGATAGAGATACCTTTTTACTCAACGTGTTTTTGACCGTCGGGTCTTATGAGTTCCTTCTTGGCTGGTTTGAAGTCCATGTTCGTTGCTATTTTTTGTAATTTCCCTTTGGTCAACCACAGCCGTCCTCACTGGCACCTATCTCGCTCTTTCCTATCTATATGTCACTGCTTCCCTGGCCTACCTGAAGGGGAAGTGTACTCATATATTCTCCCTGAGGCTTCATCCCGCGACTTCTTCTCCTAAGTGCATCATCTGGACTCACGTACCTTCCTTGACCTACCTTGCCCTACTTCAAGGGCCCATTCGTCATTCCTGTCACCGGCAACCGCAACGTCTATCTAGGGTGGCGGGTCAGGTGAAGCTGTGTGCGAGGTGGTCGGGTTATTTCGATTTTTTTTGGATAATCATATGTGACAGGTAGTCTAGGTTGTGGATGCAGAATGGGATGACCCTCTTGTGCGTAGATTTCCACCGGAACATGGATGAATCTTTGTCTGCCAAGAGATCATCAATGTCTAATGTACGATATGTATCGCGAGAGAGGATCAAAACTATCTAAATGAGGCTATGAACTTTGAAACGTTCCCCTAGTCTTTGTGAGCTTGGCTTTCCCGGTATCCAAAGTTTCTTGTCTGGCTCAAGCTCTTCCGGGGCATATTTAGCGAGAAGAACCTGGTGTGAACATCGATTGCAATCTTGGCTTGTCTCGGGAGGAGTTTTCGCCCGCCTTGTATCCATAGAGCTGAAGAAATCTTCAGAAAAGCGTAGGGCTAGAGAAGGTTGTGGGTGGGCTTGCTGGCGGGGGAATGCCAGGGGCTCTCATGGTCATGAAGTGGTGACTTTGAGTGATAAGGACGATGGCGCGGAAGGGAAAGGGGGGGGGCTTGATCCAACAGAAGAGTGGCATACCCCCGTATTGATACCCGGTTATGATACCTTTGAATTTCACCTTGACGGGGTTTCCATCCCTGTTCGGAAGTATTGATCTTACCAAGAACTCATCTTAAAAAATGCTAAGAATCAACAGGCTCCTCACATCACAGCTCCTGGGTGATGTAACACAAGGTTGATTCGAAGAGGGAGAATGCCACACATCTCATAGAAGTTTCGGTCCCAGCGTGTCGGCTTCGAGGCTCCTTGAGGAGAGATGAAAGCACTTTAGGGGCTATCATGACTGAGATCGACAAGTCAAGAATACGGGGCTTCCCTCTCCGCCCAGGGCGTGCTGTCTTTGGTTAAGGTACTCGTCAAGGTTTCGCCTCATGAGTCTATGGGTAACTCTGTCGCAGTGCCTGGCGTTTGTAATGGGTTTGTCTTAGAAAACATGAAGAGTTCGTCGCCTGTTTGGGCCTCAAGTTCGTCTTGTTGGGGAACAAGGGGCCTGGCTGGTTCTCTACATGTTCTGTAGTCACTTCCCTAGTTCTGTCGCTGTTTGATGGTATACTATGTGATGTCGTCCGCAGAGAAACTGGACTAGTCGAACTCACCTTGCACAGTACCAGATATTGAGTAGAGCCGCTATGGACATGAAGGGGACGAATAGAGGACTCTGTAGCTTGTGAGCCTAGATGTTTAGTTTGAATACGACTCCCATTGCTCGCCTTAAGATGTGACTCATTATGCTATGGATCATAATGACCTTCATATTCAATGTAGAAGAGCCGGACTAGAACGTCATTATATGTCTTGGAGTGAGTAAGACCTGCCTGTCCGTTCATTTGAGCACCAAGACAGACCTATTCTCGGTATCAAATGTGATATCACAATGGATTTGAATCATCTCTGATCTCATACATCTCTTTTGGTTTTTTATCTTCTGAGTGAGGAAGTACAGGGCAGGGAACCGTGATTGATAGGAGTGAGGTCGAAAAGACTAGGCTGAGACGGACAGAAAAGATAGGCAATTGCTATAGGCGACTGCTAACCATGCCAGGGGTTCCGTTAGAACAATACCGTTCATTAGCCAGGAATCACTATCACTATAGTTGAAGCCACACCTCTTGGGCATACAAAATGCTATAGTAACTAGGACAATAGTAAGTTCTGGCCGCCTCCCAAGTAGACACATCTTAGATATCCTCTCTGCCCTGGCATCTTAAGAGTTTGGGGCATAAACTCGACATTTTCTCAATTTCATTCGAGTGCCACAAGCCCAATGATAGGCTCTAATATGTGCAACCACTGATGACCAAGGTAGATTAGCTTAGGAATCTTTTTCACAAGTTTACCTTCGGTGCTTGTGACAGAACATTATAAATACCGTCATTTTATCCGTATCCCTCCGTCAGAGTCGTTCAGCCCCTGTGCCTGAGGCGAAGCTAGTTGAGATCTGAAAATCCGTGGCGAAGGCCGAACCATCGCTAACTGTGGATGGTGCTGTAACCGATTATTTGCTATATTTAGTGTCATCTTTAGGTCTCGATGTTTCCCCCATTGTTTGATATGATTGCATCTCCGGGAAGGTGTTCCATTTGCCTCGTTATTGGCAAGAACTGCTCATATAGACCGGCCAGAAGTGCTTATCGCCGAGTTTCTGGTCTTTCCTTTCCGGTGACGGATATCAACAGAACGTAGAAGGGGAACTTGCCGGCTATTTATCTAAGCTAGATAGTTCAGGCTCAAGGCTAGCCCAGAGTGAGACTCAGCTCGGGCTTACAGAGGATTCAAGAGGTTGAGACCTCGGTATGGAGTTAGGAATGCCAATAGCTCCCTAGCGTGGATTAAATCAGTCCTTTTGCTTAACACGATCTTTCCCAACTCCTTTGAAGCTTCTGGATAACGCCAAGGTATTGGATCACGCAAAATCTACGTTGGAAAGGGACCTTGGTCGATAATCACCGACGGTAATCGCGTATCGGAAGCCGTAGTTATTCTCATGAAACGAAGGAAGATACAACCGTGTTCCGTGCCTGGCTACATGATCGAACTACTCTAGAGGAACATCGAGGCAATGAGAGTGTATATATAGAGCTACGAGAAAGTGATGATCAATAGCATTGGTAATGAGATCTACTTCATGATCGAGTACGCAATATCGTGCAATTATTTGCTTGGGCGCCGCATAAGCAGCCATCATCAGAGGACGCCTTCCATTGCTTCCGCTTCTAGGATGTTTCACAGAGAATCTCATTGGTATGACGTGAACTCCGCTGAAACCTCTCACGTAGCCTCTGAATGGAAGGAGGTGAGATCGACGGACCGTTCAAGGGCCTGACTGGACCCAGCCCTGAGGGTTTATGTCGAGTCTTTTTGAACCACACAGAACGATACGACGAATAACCGTGCCATGGGGTTCATCTTTAGTGATACTATCATGACTTTCTGACCAAATCATCCTTCTTACATACAGGCTTTGATGAACTCAGGGGCCTATGATTGCGCTACCATCATAGAGGTAAAGAAAGGACCTACCGTGTTTGGCTGAAAGGTAAAGCTGTGGCAACGATTGGGGATGAGTGCAACTGCATGTGCATCAGACATGATTGTTGATATGTGAATCATCCTATAACGAAACAATGCTAGAGAATCAGCCGTCGGGCTTGATCCTACAAAGCTCATTCCCCTGCCCCCGCGTCCCTATATACTGCATGCAATACTGGGCTAGACAAGAAGTTCTGGCGCTGCCTATGCATTTGCACCCAAGAAGTCAAGGCCACCTTCTCATCGTATAACACACCGAATTATGCTATTCCTGCTTTTGCACAAGGGCCACTGGGAAGCGAGATGCACGCCTTCCAGGGTTGTCAGATTACCTCAACGTTCCGCCCTTTAGTAACAGTACATGAAATTCCCAAGACGCATAACCTACGAAGGGAAGACAGCAATAAGAAAAGCCAGAAGATATCCAAAAGCAGAAGTCCTGGAGAGGTCAGAGCATCAAACAACAGTCGACACTCTACAGGCTTCAGATCTCAATTAATAAGCCCAGAATTTGCTACCACGGAGGTACGAAATCTCTCAGAAAGCCTACGGTTCCTATTGCTATGATCATCCCTTGTGAGCCATTCCGTAGTACTTATGCGTATGTCTGGGGGGCTATATCTCACAGCCGCCCTCCATTTATTCTTTCTCTCACTACGACGTAGCAGCAGCGGCGGCAGCAGCAGCCGCACGTTCATCAACCCTCCTTCAACGACCTCGGATCCTTACGACTCGAGATTGATATTGAACAACACAGGCAATCCGTCCAACGCGCGCGTCTAAAGATGAAGATAAAAGATAGGATAAGACTGAGAGCTTGCTGGATAATCTACATTAAGAAAAGATGAAACTGGTCGCACCGGCCGGCTACCTTTGCTGCAAACACCCGCGCGCAAAGAGACCAAGACAACCGGTAAAAGCAGAAAAAGAGACAAAGCCTAACCGCCATACAACGTCGCCGGTGTGCACTTGCAATGTCATTCTGTATCCCGTTTACCGCCCTCGCCTCTCTGAATGCAAGCTATTCATATCCTATCCGCCATGGTCCCCCATCCATTGCTCGCTCGGTAACAAAACACGCAGTCTCATCAAAGCAGGAAAAGGAAAGGCAACAGAATAAGGAATTTTTTTTTATTTTACCGCCACAAGCTTTCGAGGCTCCGTACAGTCACAAAGATCTTCAACCCTCTCAGTCATGACCTGACCGGCGACGGGCCAGGCCGTCACATCCAAACGTAAAAAGCGGGGAAGTCAACCGGCGCGCACCACCCGGTGGTCAACCCCCTCCTCCGGGCCCCGCCTCAACGAGATCGGCGTCGGGGATCCGGGGGACAGTATCTGTTGAGACTTCACTTCACCTCAATTAACCTTTGAACATACTACGGCTCTCTGATGGTGTATTGCTTCCTGAAAAAAGCATACATACTTATGATGTGACTTGGTTTGTCTCCAGAGGCTTCCAAAGTGGTCTTGTTCACTCCCAAACGGCACCTCGAGGGGTTAATATCATGATAGGCTATTTACACGACATTAGATTATCCAGTCCAGAAGACATGATGCCTTGCAGAGACTTGATAGAGTCACATGGCTTCAGAAACTGGGAAGCAAAAAATTGAACTGATCATCGTATATTTTTACAATGACTCTTCGCCGTCATTACCCCAATCCATAGTTGGGCCGCGGCGCCCGCTGGAGCAAGACTTTCCGCATCTGGTAGGTAGATCGCGAGTGAAAAGCCCCCCCCCCCCCCCCCCCCCCTCCCTCCTCCGATCCGAACAGGTCTAACGCTTGGCCTGGCGCGGGCGTGCGTACGGCAGAGAGCGAAGAACAGAGACTCCTAGGTAATCGGACACGGGAACTTCCACACACGCCGTCACGCCGTCTCTTTTACTCTCTTTCCTCACTTCCTGCGCCTCTTCATCGGGCGGAAAAAAAGAATTCTTGACACTAGTAGACGTGAACGAGATTCCGGGGATATGCTAGGCCACGATTCAACTTCCACGACCCAAACTCTATGTTTGGTTTCGACTTATAATCTTGAAAGAAAGACCCCTAGTTACCTCCAATCCTTTTGGGGACGACGCCTCTTTGCCTCTCTTCCCGAGCTAAGATAGCTAGCTAGCTTACCTTCTAACTCCCTTTGAATGTTGAGCTCGTCTGCACCGGAGCAGGCTCCTGGAGAGACTTTCTAGAGCTGTGCGAAAGGAAGGGAGGAGATTGGATCGAAGAGGGAGGGAGGGGCTAAGGCGAGAGCTCAGCTCAGCTCAGATGTGACTTATCCCACCGTTTTCTCACGAGGTTTTCTACGTCAGGCAACAAAGCAAAGCACCAAGACAATAAAGTACAGTAGCAATCCGTCAGGAATGTACAGAGAAGAAGAAGAGTATGCCTTACCCGTTCCCTCGCGTGGGCGCCGGGCAAGAAGAGGGGTTGTCCGGCCGTGGATCACTCCCTGTAGATGATTGTCGTGATCGGGTTACAGATGTCAACCTTAAAAAGAGCACGATACACATTACTGCGGCACACGGCGCAAACACAGAGCACACACAGCAACAAGCACGGCACTGCCAAAAAAAAAAAAAAAACTCACTCTAGAGTTTAAGCAGTGTGTTACCAGGGGAGTGGTTTGGTGTGGTGGGAAGGTTCGAGTGGACGCATCAACGCAAGTCAGAGGTACCTTGCTGAACAGCATTTCTCGGGCAGCAGCGGCATCGCGGCGACGGCGACGGGCGGGAGAAAGTCGTCTCAAAACGATTCAACAAGTGACGAAGGCTAGGATCACGTAGCGGAGGGAGCGTCTGGAAACAACTGCCTCACTGTCAGCCCGCCCGGTCCGTCCGCCTCTCGGTATCAAGCCGAGTCCGGATCAAATTTGTTTTCGAGTACAATCGGCTCTTGTGCATTGTCTTTCTCGATGAACTTCCCAACAGGCGCCATCAACGAATGGAGAGAGCTTGCGTTGTTGTTGTTCTCGAAACTCACGTGCACAGTCACTAGGGCGACGTGGTCGTGAACGAAGTGGACGAAGATGGACCGCTGAAACAGCATGTCGCCGGTTTCGTGTCCGTGCCTTGGGGTCGTCTTCAAGGGGCTGGGGGGGCTGGGAGGGGGGAGGACCACAGTCATGCTAGTAACCGCGTGTTTGATCCGCAACTTCAAGTTTGGCGATAGAAAGCGTCAACTTTTTGGGATGGCAGACGACAGACAGTGCATCAACAAGCTGAGACGAGGAGGATTCGACTAAGAGAGTAGAGAACCTTTGAGAGGAAGAGAGAAGGACAAGTGAACTGCCGTTGGGGTGGCTTCAGTGTCGTTTGATGATATGGCCCGTGGTGGAACCATCGGAATCGTTGCTGTCAACCTCTGACGCGGTATCTGTTCGAAACCGTAAAGGTGACGAGGCCCAACGCGACCCTCGACGGCAAGAGCCCAAGGCTAGAATGGAACTTCATGGAGAGTGCTTTGTATCTGCACACTACTGTGGTTCAGCGATGTGATCGGGAAGACGTGGGATAGATAGAGTTGGCTGCAGGGTTGCAAGGAGCCGCAGACAGAGGGCAGACAAGCCGGGATGGCCCGACCAAGGCAAGTGCATAGGATCTGTGAATGCATGAAGTAAAGCGCCATGTTTGCGTGTGCCTTTCAGGGCTGAGCGAGCAGACGCGGCGTGCGTGTGTTGCTGCGTGGTTGATGAGACGAGACGGAGACGGAGGGCGGGAACGATCCCAGCGTTGTCTCCGTCTTTACTACGCCCAGCACGAGAGCACGAAGCGCTGACGAGGCGCAACTTGCAACGACAAAAGAGGACAACAAATGGGCACGTTCGCCATTGACCCAGAACTTGGAAGGGCGGCTCCAGGGCTGGCTGGTCAATGCCCATTGCCTGAACGTCCGTCTTGCATTGCTGGGGCGACGGGGCATCAGAATTAGGAGCAATAACGTAGTCTTCGGGCCAGGCACCGTCCTAAAACGGCAACGAATTTGAGGCTCGGCTGAGCAGGGCCCCTTTGGCAAATTAAAACGGACTGGGGGGCCTTCAGAAGTTCAGACTCTCCCAGAATCCAGACATGGGTGCGCGTTGTTTGGAGAGGTGAAGCAGAGTTCCGGCGTGATTGATATTAGGGAAGACACCCGAAGACGGTGGAGATGGTAGATCCATGGTCGTCGAATGAAGAATCGAGATCGGGCGGAGATATTGCCATGGGCCTCGATATAGAGACGTGAACGCGAGAGGTTCGCCTGATGGTCCAAGGTCCTTCCCCCCCGTGACAGCACAGCGTACCGTGTTGACGGACGTGTAGGGGGGCTTGACTTTGAATGCCTTATTGATATTAACCGTTATGCTTTGAAGAGAACGCACGTACTCTGGACGCGCTGGCACAAGCTTTGTACGAAGTATACGCGTCGCCCGGTATCCGTACGGAACGAAATGAGGTGACGGTTTATTTCGGGAGCCGGGAGAGCTAAGCCCACCGACCGAAATGGCGGACGGGACGGAGTGGGCGGGAATGGCATAGTTCGATGCGAACTGGATGATGTGCATCGTGCCATCGTCTTCATCGCGCACGGGTGGGGGAGACGAGAAGCTTGTCGAGCTTTTTACGCCTTGTTGTTTCTTCGTACACTACGGATAGTAGTGACATAATTAGGTAGCAACGGCCAGTAGGTTCAAAGAAGATTTCTCGCGAAATTGCCTCTCGATAAGATTTGGATGTGCGCTGGAAAAAATGTCCTTGGTTTTCTGCTCATTCTCATTCTGAGCCGGTGAGCCCTAAGCTGATGAGGCTCATCATTAAACGGGAATTCCGAACGAGGCTTAAACTGGCACTGACTTGGGGCATGTATCAACGGCCAGCCGTCCTTTTGCAGATGAGCCCGGGCAGCTAAAAACAGCCCCGGATTTGCTGGGCAGAAAGGTCACACAGACTGTGACCAGGGGAAGGGGTCTGGGTTAACGACATTTGAGGGTTCTTGGGGGCCCCATTTTCCTCTTCAGGTGGAAGATCTGCCGGGGAGGGGGCGCCAGTGGCTCGTTTTGAAACTTGAGAGCAGAAGAAAGAAGCAAGAATGCAGGATTGAACTCGGTTGGTTGTGGCGTGCAGAGGGTTGATAGTATCCGCAAGTAATGAGGAGCGGTGGCATGCTGAAAAGGGTCACCTGCAGAGTCGTAATTTGCGGAAGATAGACGCCCAAAATAAACGCGGGCACGGCGCATACTGTTGTGTCGAGTCGACGAGTGAGTGAGTTGTGAAGAAGATGATGGAGCAATGCCTGGGTAATGGGAAGAGATGGGAGAAAGGGATCTTCCCTGGTGGAAAAAAAAGGGCATGGGCGTGTTGGCGGGATGAACAGACCGACTTTTCGATATCCCATCCATGGTTGCCCTTCGCGTGCATCCCCTTTCGCGCAGTTGCCGCTCCTTCTTTTGCCACTATTTCGCTACTCCGTACTCTGTACAATACAGGAAACTGGCGATCGTTGGATCTTCTTGTTCTTCTTCGCTCCGAGGAAGGGGCCTGGCTAGGTTTGCGGTGATCAGAAGCCCCGCCCTCCTGGTCGCTCCGTTCTTGCACGTCTGGGGCTTTCTTCTGAAGCCGAGGTGTTCGCCCGTGGATGGTTCTTGGTGTTTTCCCAGGCTGTTGGTGATGGGGAGAGCTGGAAATTGGTAGTTGAAAGTCGTTGCCAGCTGGCAAATGACTCTCCTTCCCGGTAACGCAGCCGCTAATGATCTGACCAATCAACGTTCTTGTGCAGCTTACCGCTGCCACTTCTTTTTTCGGACTCGCGGGAGTGGATCAAACAGGGCTTACACCCCTGACGACTCAGGGAGCGTACGATCCCTGTTCGTTTCAGATCCTGCCAAGACGTCGAGGAAAATAGCTTCAAATTTCACACCAAGGGCCCGACGCTCCCAATCTCCCGTGCAGCGCCAAATTGGAAGCTGCAGGATGTGGGGGGCGACGGGCTCGTTTCTCTCTCTCTCTCTCTCTCTCTCTATAGACTATGTAGACTCTCTCGCATGCGGCATGGCAACACTGTACACTTACACGCAGACGAAGCACAGCAATACAGTACGAACGAAGCGAACGCCATTTTGAACCATCTGCTGCAGTGTTCCTTCAGCGGGATGAGCAAGCCACAAAAAAACAAAAACAGAGTCGTAGGGGAAAAGGCTCTCATACTTAGACCAAGGCCAAAAGGGTTTGGGAGGGAGCAAGATCGTACACTACTACGCTGCTGTGTCCATACCTGGTCTCGTGATCTCACTTTGTCGCAGGTCGTTTCCCGCTAGACTTTTTTTCTATTTTTTTTACCGAGTTTTATTTTCCTGATCTACGATCGCGAAATTGCGATGAGCTGGTTCAAGTCTGAGAATGTTTAGGGATGAGCTAACCTGGGCGCTCGCTGTGTTACGTTGCCGCTTGCCGAACGTCGCCGCAAACACGGCCCTGCTGCGTGCGAGCGTCCCAACCCGTGTCGAGAAACAAAAAAAAAAGACGGGTACCATCTGGAATTCATGCGATGATCTAACAAGGGGGAAAACAGGAGGCTCTGCTTGTCGTTCAGGACCAAGATGTTGTATCAGCACCCGAGCGTTCTCTACTTCTCCATTCCCCATGTGACCAACGCGTCTAGACTCTAGAGCAGACTCCAACGTCAACGTCGTCGTCTTCAACTGCTTGTCGCGATGATGCAAATGATGACGCCGGTATCCCCCCCCACCTTCTCCCCACCATCACCGCCGTTATAGTATGGGATGAGGGGGCATGGGGGGATAGTGAGTCAATACATGGGACGAAGGGGACGGTGGATATTCCATCTATCTCGAGAGAGATTGACGAACGGTGAGCGTGGGTAAATAGAGTACCGCACATATACGAGCCGTCGGCTATAGTGTTCCTAATTCTGGCAAAAGAGAAAAAAGAAAAAGAGATAATATGGATTGTTATGGCCGTCCCTCCGTCAGGTGAAGGTATCATCCATGGAGGAGCCACGACGGCTCTGCCCTGCCTCGGCATCTCCCACACGAGGACGCGCAGGGATTTGGCTGGCAAGACTCGAGGAGGGATGTCTCTGGTTGTCAAGAACGGGATTTTCGCCCGCACTCAAATGAAAACGAGCAGTTCAAAGGAAAAAGGTTCCCTGACAAGACAATTCGACTACCCCTCCCCGTCTGTCTCTTGTCCATCCCTCCCCCCCTTCGGTTTCTCTTTCTCTCTGGCCGGCCTGCTGCCCTGGACACTCTGGAATGTTGCCTTTAGGTGTGGCTTGTCAATCTTGTCTCTGGTTCCTGGTATTGCCACGAGGTCGAGGGGGGGGGGAAGGGTTCGAATCTCCTAGCCGCTTTCAACCTGTCAAGCGATTAAACCTTGGGTGCCAGCTGGGAGATTGGCACTTTTTCAAGAATCAACCCACCGGAAAAGAGAGGATCTCTTCCTTATGATGATGAGTCCCTCTGTTCGAGAAAGATGCAGCGAGCCCGTCATCCAGTGAGAAGTGTGAACTGGGTGACTGACGGCCTGATCCCTGGCACGACGAGGGTCACAGAATGGAGACGAACGTCGAATTTTCCCACGGGACTGGTTACGACGCGTCTCCCTCCCATCTGCTCGGTCAGCCGCCGACAGATGAAAGCCTGCGCCTACAGAGTGGGCGGCTCTTTGTACGGTTGCGTAGTACGGATAATCCGTAGTATAGTTCAAACTTGAGCCTCAAAAGTCTCCTTGCCTCCATTCTTTTCGTCCAAAGGTCCCCTTGTTTTTGGGGGAAAAGAGAATGGAGAAGTTGTAAATCTAGATCGGGTGCAGCTCCATATTGGCTCTTACCAAGTTAGGTAGGGGCCCATCACTTTCTACGGATACTGAGCCCTCTGTACCTGTTTCCGACAGATTGAAATTTAAAAAGTCTCCATCCTACCTTGCCTGCCCGCGCGCAATTGAACGCCGCAATTGGGGGTCCGGCGGCGAGACCGATAGGAAAACTTGAACTTGAACTGACAAGTGCGATAGAGAGAATGGACTCGACGAGGGAGAAACTACGGGACGGCCGCAGCGTTTCGTTGCCGCCGGCTAGAGGAGGGAGGAGGAGGAGGAGGAAGAGGAGCCACAAAGAAGGCTGTGTTCGCTGTCCAGTGTTCAGAAGGGCAAAGATGGCGAGAGAAGAGCCGTGTCCTTGAGCATGTTTTGGCGGCTAAGGCCGGAGCCGCGGAGGGGACACGCCGCATACAAAGGGCGGCAGCGGCTGCTTTTAGATGGTGGTTCAAACTGAAACCGGTGGTTGGCTGGTGACGACCGCATCTAGAAAAGGGCACGAACGGGCAAACGCATGCCTGTGGCAGTGGCATGTCGCGCAAGCCCGTCGCCCGCGGTGGGAAGGAAGGGGTGGTTGTCTTCTGGTATATGGTTCAGAAACATAATGTTCTAGACTGCCACGACCTGCGTAGGGCAACTTGAGTCCCCCTCGTTGACTGTGAATGGTGAGTGGTGGGTTTGGAACCTTGGGTTTAATGATTGAAGACCCAGTTGTCGGTAAGGATACTGTCTGATTCACCAGATTGGCTACATGTCAAATGTCAAATGAGAAAGCACGGTCCGGATGATGATGATGTTCTTCGTAGTATAGTGGGCTTGGAATGATGGAATGATCTGCAATCAACATTTGCCAAACTGACTCTCGATGAACCCACGGAAATCCACGATCCCGGCCGAGAGTCGGAATTTGCCTAGGCATATTTGAGTGGAGGGTATTTTGGGTTTCGTGAGGAATGTGTTATGTGGGCTGGAAATGCTGACTGTACAGAATACAGGAATACTTCGTACGGAGTAGAGCAACCTGAGCAAGGAATCCAGAAGCAAAGTACCTGGCACCATAATCAGCACCAGAACCTCGGTATTTTGTTGCAAGGGTGGAGGGGGAGCAAATAAAGCACAGGACGCCAGGAGGCTCTCGCCTCCAGAGTTGAGCCAGCCACTGCGCCAAAAGTAACATCAGGCAATACTGGGAACAACTGGTGGGGGGGGGGGGGGGGGGTGCCAGGGCGAGATCTGACAGCCCAAAGGCGAAGCCGCCGAGGAAGGACAGGACGACGGCGGCTCTTCGGTTACAGAGTTCAGACTTTTCGATATTAGGATACAGCCTCAGCAAGGCAAAGCGCCTGAGAGCAAGACGGAAACTTGGATAGGGACATGACAGGGGTGCTAACCGGAAACATTGGTGGTGATTGGGCGTTTGCGCACCGTAACTTGCGCCCCGCCGGCGGCGTCGAGCCATGTCTTTTTTGACATGCCTGCCATTTTCCTTCTAGTCTTTTGGATAATGGATTTACGGTATTAACGATTCTCGTAGCGCCGTGTTACGGATACGGGTACTTGGCACACATGGTTTGAGAGCCGCGTCTGGGTGTTGGTAATAGTGTGTATGATCGCTGTGGCCTTTTGTGTGTATGTGTGTGCGTGTGATGTGTAAACATGTCACTTGCATATCATCGAGAACCCAGCTTGATAGGTTGGTTCGGAGTTCTCAGGTCAGCAACTTCAAACACATGGCGTTCATTTCGTAGTGAAGTGGAACAAACCAACGCATGAGAAGGAGGGAGGACACAGAGGTAGGCATTTTGCTGGAGCACAGGAACTGAGAGAGAGAGAGAGAGAGAGAGAGAGAGAGAGAGAGAGAGAGAGAGAGAGAGAGAGAGAGAGAGTGCCGGAAATAAGCAACCATCAATCGAAGACCGAATCCCGCCGCCACTGCGATGGCGCATTGCTATTCCTACATGAACCTGCGACGAAAGGATATTGTGCAGTGTAGTGTAGATGTTCCCCTGGCAGATCTCTTCCTGTCTTGAGATTGAGGTGCGGCACCAACACCGGCACCAGCTTGATCAGGGACAAGATCCCCCCAAGCAGGTGGCGAGAAATGACGGAGCACTTTATATGTGCAGCAGGCCAGCATCTTTAGTGTTGAATAGTCTCTGATCGACAACTATACCTGTGCGGCTACAACTCATCGTGGGGCAAGCAATGGCAGCAGAGAAACAGATACACAGCTAGATAACTACAACACATTGAACAGATAGATCCATGAGCCCATGAACTAGCAAAGACGGGATAAGGAGGCAAAAAAGGATTGAAATGAACTGAATCCAGCAAATCAGGTACGTTCCTCGCCTGTACGGCAGGAGTGACCGAATTAAAACTCCCTGGTGTGCCATTGGTCCAAATTTGGCGCCGACCTCTAGACGACGACGACGACGACGGGCGACTGCAAGGCGCATGCACGCGACGGACCACTGGGACTGCGGACCTTTTTTTTTTCTCTCTTTCTCTCTCTTGCCCTGAGAAGGGTGGGCTATTAATAGACCCCGGTCATGTTTCGCAAAATACGCTCCAGTCACGACGAAGCCCCAATGCCCCACTTCTTGGGGGTGACCCAGGGCAGGGTCCCAGGGGATCACTCGCACCAAGCCCCAAGCCATGGACCCCACTTATTCCGTCCTGGGAAGTGGAAAAGTCGTGGTGTGGTTGGGCGGCTCCACTTGCGCTGGGCGGTCCCTCGCCAATCCTCTCGTTCTCTCTCACACACACTCAGCAGGTGCAGACCACACACACGCTCTCTCCTGCCGCCTTCTCAATCGCGCGGGGGGGACGGACCACAGAAACTTGGATGAGAAGTACGAAGTAGGTAGGATGAATTGGTGAATCACAAGACGAAAGCTGACAGAGATCTGACTCTGAGATGGAGAGAAGAGGAGGGGCCCAGGCCTACCTAGATGGTGGATTGGACCAGTTATTGCCGTTCGTCTGCTTCTTGCAGCGCAGCAGCCAGCGGCAGCGGAACACCGGATTATCCCCTTTGCCCCTCCACCCTCGTTTGCCCATCAGCATCCAGTCAGTCCAGAACTCCAACCATGCCGGCGTGCTGATGATGTTCGGTTGCTTCTGTGCTGCTTGTTCTCTGCACATTGCAGGTGTCAGGTCAGAGTAGTCACCACGTTGTGTCTGTCCGTTGCTGCGTACAAAGTACCGTATCCACAACAGCGGCACATGCCTAGAAGCATCTGCCACCTATGGTACGGAGTACGGTAACGGAGTCGAGTTGACGATGGCAGAGCGGGCATTTCGATACAGACTACTCTGGACAATAGACTTGGACCAGCGGCGTCGGTGGCCCACGGCTCTAAAACAACAGCAAATCAACCCAAGGACGGGCACCAGTCCAAGTCCTCGTCAATGGCGGCGGGCTAGTCCACGGCTCTCGTGTAGTTACCTCCGGCTACGCCCTCACATACTGGAGCTAAGGGGGGTAGCCCTGCGCAGGCGAAGAGGCCGTAGACGAGGCCGCACTAACAATTCCCGATCTGACGCCCCCCGCCAGCCAGCCAAAGTGTCGAGATGGAGATCCAGTTTGTGCCTATCAGTGCCCATGCCTTGCTTTCTCCTCCTCCTTCTCCTCCTCCTCACGTTGCCTTGCCTTGCCCGGTCTCGCCTTGCCTCGTCTTTGCTTGCCCCTCCCTCCAGGCTACCTGGACTCTCTTCAACTGTCTTCTACGGATCCGCACTCCGTACCCGTACGCGCGACGGGTTCTGGACAGCATTCTGTGACAAAAGGTGCTGGTTGGTGACCAGACAGGGAATTCTGTCACTTGCATCGCGCACCCTCTCCAGTCTTGTCCTCTTCCTTGCTCTCTCTCCACTACCTCAGCACTACTCCTTACGGGGCCAGGCTTTGCCAGTTGCTGGTATATCTCCTCCTCTCGCCGTCTACGTCCTGTGTCGACTACTATGCCAGATACATTGGTGAGAACGTAATAGGTAGGGTGGTCACTTTTGAGAGATGCTGGGTGTGTTCTATTCGTAGCATGCTACTTAATGTAGTCCGTACCTTTTTACCTTAACCTGAGAAAAAGGCACACCAAGTAGAAAAGTACGTACCTCGGTAATCCTTACCACCCAGACGCACTTTCGCCAGGTGAACCTCAGACAGAAGGCGACAGAGAGAGGGGGATGATGCATGGTACCTAAGGTTGGTACGTATCTGACCTACCTAGTAAATAGGTACCTAGGTGGTGTACCGGCCGCAAAGGAAGTGGGAAGGGAAGGGCAAGAACATGGAAGACAAGGTTCCCAATAGGATATATGTGCCTTTGGTAGGTACCTCTTGCCGCGTGCTTCCCTCCTACGGTAAGGTACCTTGCCTTGGCCACTAGCATCCCAGGGACGTAAGAACCCCTGCCCTGGTCGTCCTCTCGCCCTCAGCCAGCGACTTGATCCTGGGAGACCCTCCCACCACCCGTTGGCCTTGCTTGACTTTGACCAGCATCTCCAGGCCAAACCCAGCCCGTCCATGTTCGACGAGGGCAACTGACTGGGCGACGGACGGCCTGCCTTTCACTCACTCCAAGTCGCTTGTCGCTTGCGTGCAGGCCTTCACCTCTTGGGTCTTGGGTCTTGGGTCTCTGCTACGGCCCACACCCCTCCCCCCCAAGACCAAAGACCCAAGAGCCCCAAGGGCCCCAGTCCTCTCTTTCCTTCCCCTTCCAGTTGTTGGCCCATCCCCAACTCTCTCGAACCCTTCCTACGTCCGCCATTCACCTCAACTTTCAACCACTTCACCATCTCTCTTCCACCATTTTCCCTTCTTCCCACCCCAATCCCAAACCACCACACACACACACACACACACACACACACGCACACACACCCCCTCTTCTCTTATTCACTACCTCCCCTATTCTCAATTCTACCAATTTTCTCTGGCAGCAAGCAATCCAAAAACCAGCTGCAGTATTCTTCTTCCTTCAACCACCTTACCTTACACTTACCTCACGCATACCCGCCTGGCGATTCCATGCATCCGTGTTGACCGGACCGTGCCACATCTCTCTTCCCACCAACAGCATGTGCTAACCCCGTGCCGCCGTTTTCGTCGTGACCACTAGCCATTGTTTTCTCTCTTCTCCATTTCTCTTCCATCACCAACCAAACTTACTACTCTTCTTCCCCTTCGTCGTCCTCCCACCCTCCTCCTACCTCACGAACCACGACGACCATTCTACTACTCTTGTCCACTACCCACCAGGGCCCCCGCCGCATACGAACACTCGACTGACCTATTCCTGTCGCGAGACTGGTCACCTGCTCTGCGCACCCTGCGGCACCGCCCCGAGTACGAGGAGGAGTAAGAGAACAGAGAGAGAGACTTCGGTCCTGCCGAGAGACTTGGACCGCCACAACCACCCCGCCGACGACGAAGGACACAAAAGCATCCACGGGATTCAGCAGCGCTGTCCTCCGATCTACAACCAATCGCCCGCCTGCCTATCGGCTTTTTCTTCCCATTCTACAAACTTCAATCGCGACTCCCGCTCCTTCCACGCCAAACGCCGCAATCATTTCTTTAATCATTACGCCAACGTTGCCCCTCGCGGCCTACACAGTCTCGTCCCCCGAGACTGCCGCCAGCACGTTTCCCTCGCGCAAGAGAAGAGAAAGAGAAAAGGGATTTGGGCAGCCCATTCAAAAGGTACACAGAACCATGCCGTCAGCAGCGGCAAGAAGGATCTACGAAGATCAGATTCCCTCTTTCATGTCAGTCTTCGATCTCGACGCAGAGACAATCGCCGCCCAAGAGACCGTCACGCTCGTCGACCCCAAATTGATTGACATGGAGGCTACTGGAAAGCCCTTGGCCAACCCGGTTCAGTCCTTGCGACCGACCATGGATCACTCCCACAAGCACCACGACAGCACCTCTACTCAGGCGTCCGAGTCTGCCGAATCTTCGCCTACAACGACCCTCTCAACAAGTGACTGCTCCCCGCTGTCGGATCCGTCCCCTTCATCATCCCCCGATTCTCCCGTCAACTTGATACCCCTCAGCTCTTTCCCCGCCACATCTTTTGGCGGCCTTGGTCCATTGACTTCAATGAACACCATGTCGGCGGCAGAAACCACTAGCTTCGGTCGTCCGATGACGTCTCCTTCGCCGCGTCGCCCCAAGAACATGAAGGGACTGTCAATTCAGCCGCCTTTCATGGGAAACAGTGCTTCAACACTGGTTTCCGAGCCCGCGTCGCCCTCTTTCATCAAGCCGACCATTCCAGGAATGAAGCGCAAGCCTAGTCAGCTCAGCCTCAAGACCCAGACGTCAGACTTGGTTATGCGAAACACCCTCGAGGTCCCCGGCACCCCTGGCATGGCGCCTATTTTGCAGAGACGAGCCCTCAAGCACTCAACTTCGTCGCCTCACATACTGCCCTCGCTGAAGTCTGCGACTTTTGGCCCCCCGGGTGGAATGACCTTCCCCAAGGTTCTGGAACGGAACGAGTCGGGTCTTTCAGAATTTTTGAGGCCGACAAAGACTGGTATGGGCCAGTCGTTCGACACGACAATTGTCGAGGAGGATTCGCCCATCAGAACTCAGCTCGCGAGCCGCGCCGCCCTCGACTTCGAACCGTATCACGAGAACGAGAACAATGAGGACCAGAAGACGCCGGGTTATCCGGATGGCCCCATTGCAATCTACGAAGACAATGTTTACCTGTACTTGGAGCCGACAGCCGACGAAGCCTCCAGATTTGACACTGTCATCAATGTTGCGCGGGAAGTCAAGAACCCTTTCAATTTCTTGCCCAAGTCAGACGAGGTCATGTCAGATTCTCCAGCTGTCCTCAGCCCCATTCCCGACACCGCGGTGTCAAATGCTAGCTTTTCTACCGCCTTTGAGTTCCCGACCAACGACAGACCGGAAACACCAACAACGCCGAAGGCCATGTCATTCTCTATCAAGCGCCCAGAGTACATCCACATGCCCTGGGATCACAACACAGATATTGCGCAGGATCTGATGCATCTCTGCGAGACAATTGAGACACGGACGAAGGAGGGCAAGAAGGTTCTCGTTCATTGCCAGCAAGGCGCAAGTCGATCCGCCAGTCTCATTATTGCTTACGGCTTATACCGCAACCCCGAGCTCAGCGTCAACGACGCCTACTACGCCGCCCAGGGCAAGAGCAAGTGGATCAGCCCCAACATGAAGCTCATGTACTGCCTGCAGGACTTCCAGAAGCAGATGTCAAAGAAGAAGACCTCGCCTGGATCCGCCTTCCGCCCGCGAACTGGACGAAGCCCCACGAAGCACCGCCTGACACTCTCTGCCGATGCGGCCATTGACGTTGCACCCAAAGAGCCTTTGACGGCTCCTTTGCCTGGAGAAAAGGAAGGCAGCTCTGATAGTTCGAGCCCGAAGAAAGGTAGCCCTACCCGGGCCAGAGGCCACTCAACGCCCGGCAGTCAGCCAATTTCACCTGGGCCGTCGTCAGCCCCATCAAGCTTCTCCTGGTCAGAAAAAGAGAACGACGATTCGGCCAAGTTTGGAAACTTTGATGTTGATCGCTTGATGCCTTTCAAGCCTACGCCGCCAGTTTCGGGCCTTGCACCTTCGTCATCATCGTTCTTTGCCAAGCCGCCACCGTCGCCTGGCCCGCCCCCTTCTCCCGGATTCGGAGCACACCGATTTGGCCCTGCCGCCGGCTTTGGATTTTCTAGTCTGAATCTTGGCCCATCATTAGAACGCGAAGAGGAGGTTGCGGCTCCCAAGGATAGACACTTTGTGGTTGGCGCAGTGCCCGACGATGCAGCTCTCCTGTCACCACGAGCCGAGACGATGACGAAGAACCCGCTACACGACTCCAACCACGCATTTCCAGGCATGCAGTTTGTTGAGGTTCCGCCAACTCCAAGCGAAGGTCTGTTCTCGCCTCGAGAAACAATGTTCCCCAGGGATCCTTTCTACCCCTTCGGACGCCCCACCCAGGTTGCCGACCCGCGCAGTCCGCCTACAAAAGGTGAAACGCCAATTGTGAGGTCTATTGACGAGCTGCTATGACCGCAGCCAGGACGGAACACACCGCCACTAGTCACTAGCACCAAACGCCCCGGGACCGAACTACCTCGGCGGTACTCGGCCGAACTCTGACTATTGTTGCTATTTTTTGCGACATGGAACTAGTCAAATACGCGTGCATTGCACAATGCATCGACTCTCGTTACAATCAATACGAGGTTGACGGACCTTGGAAGCCTTGGACGAATTCCGAGACAAGTGCACGCCAGGCAGATGATCTCGCCAATTGGAACCGACCGGTTCAAAGCATTTGCAGGAGTTGCATCGACTATGGCAAGAGACCGAAACAAGGGTCAGAACCGTCAACGAATGCGCAGAGGGACATAACCCTCTTCACGCCGAACACCAGCCAAGGTCAATGGTGCACCCACCCACCTTGAGTTGGCATCTCCTTTGTCATTTTCGAGCCTTTTTTTCAGAGCGCAGCGAGTGGCGAAACCACGATGGTTTTCGTCACGTAACCACTTTGCGGAAAAAGTACCCTACAACCATAAACCAAAATGTGTAATTTAGAATTGCGTTCTCACAACGCATATATCGAAACGGAAAAGATAGGAGACACGTTTCTCATCTCTTGGACATGGACAGTCAAGGAACACCGGGGATCGGCCATCTTTCTTGCAATCGTTTATTGGCGTGCCCACTTTGGACGAGGGAGTTGGAAGGGATTTTGGTACAGGCTCTTATTTCATGAGGCACTTTCCTAGCGGGGGCCGACTCACTTGGAAAGAGGGAACGGTCGTGAGAAATACTCACAAAGGCACCATGCTATTTTCTTGTGTTCGACGCTTGGGTTTCTTTTTCTTTTTCTTTCAATGTGGTCCATCTACGGATGAGTCTACCACAACGCACATGGAGTCCAAAGGAACGCAGGAGAGGATGAGACGAGGATACCATAACTGCATGCATGGATGGGGTGGAGGGGGAGCGAGGTAGATGAAATGTAAAAAACGAAGAGCCATACTAAGTATGCATTATCAAGTGCTTCTGATTGTTCCCATGTGAATGTGATCCTACGTAGGAGTGATTTACGCCAGTACAATGAAGCGTATGGGTAACAACATCACCTCGTCGTCCCATTTTTGTGTACCTTTGGCAAATAGTAGTTGGTCTTGTGAGAAATGCCAGCTAAACGCGAGACTAAGACTGGCCCATACAGTACGTTGGATTTCCTTTCTCGTCGATGCTTTTGGAGCTGTGTTGGACTTGTCTAGTGTTCAACACGTGTAACAAGCAGCCCGTCCAGTGTCGGTTATACACTTCTCTCCAATAATTCCGGTGGCAATTTGAGTGAAGCATCCCTTATCTTGGGGACCTTTATAGAGAACGGAGTCTATTAGCTAAATGGATTGAAGGAGTAACACCATCTCCTCACAGAGGGAGGAGGGAAATGGAGGAGTGATCAGCGAATAGAATGGCTGTCTCCCTCTTCCTCTCCCTATCTCCCTACCTCCCTACCCCGGTCCTTACTCAAGAACTCGACATCGTGCGTGCGTGCGTGCGTGCGTGTGTGTGTGTGTGTGTCTTGGTGGGCGCCAGCCGCGGTGCTAGGTCCGGAGTCGAACTTGGCGTTGGAAAAGTAAGTGACTGTCCTTGGGAAGCCGCAGTTCGGTACGTGGATGTGCGAGTCGAGGTGGCTCGGCCCAATTGTTTCATGCCGCAGACACGTTTATGTTCGGGAGTAGCGGGCATTTCCCATGTATTCGTACTCTATCAAACACAGACAAACGGAGGGGGGTCCAGAGAAGTAAGGAGCATCATCGCCTTAGAAAACTCGTGAATGGGACGTGAGAGACTGGACTGATGGACCGAAAGCAGACAGTTGAGCGCAACAGCAAAACGTAGTCTCAGACTTTTCTTCATGTATACTCTTGTGTATGTCTGTATCTCTTATCTTAATCTAGAACTAAGAGAAACGCCAACCTAACGCCAGCCCCATTTAACTTTGAGGCTTTACTCATTTTTTTCTCTCGTCTTTTGTACGGCGTGTGTATTTACAGGTTGTAGAGGAAGGGGTGGTGGTGTAGTTGATCCTCTATTGGCCCCCCCCCAGAAAAGTGAATGAGTGGTCTTGCGTCCGATGCCACATGATCAAAAAGGTGATTGGGATATCTCGAGAAGAAGAGGTCGTTTGACCAAGAAGAGAGTCAGAAGAACGAGGATGAATAATCAAAAGGTTTGATAAAAGGGAAGAAGAAACAACGAGGCCTGATGTTTTGTAGTCAAGAAACCTTGAAACAAGGAAGTCCCATACAAAGTCATGCACTCCGACCTTCCATCTTCCTTTATCTAGAAGGAAAGGGGTTAAATGGAATATCCCACTTTCTCCTTCTCTCACTGCGTCTTCCCAGCAGCCGCCGCGCGCTTCGCAGCCTCCTTGGCCCTCTTCTCCTTGGTCGCGATCTGTGCCTCGGCGCCAATGGCGCCAAAGACGAGAGAGACGCCGGCCCACTGCATGCTCGTGAGACTGTGGCCAAAGGCGAAGACGGAGAGGGCCATGGTGACCATTTTGCGGGTGACTGTGACGGTGACGAGAAGGACCGAGGAGAAAGTGGAGAGGGTGTAGACTAGGAAGAACCGCAGTGTTAGTAGTTGTTTGAAGTATCACGAGGAAGAGAGAAGAACATACAGATAAAGACCTGGCCGACGGCGCCGCACGCCGCGAAGCCGAGGACATCCCACCACACGGCGGGGTACCGCGCCATAAAACCCAACGCGGCCGTCAGCTCGCCCGCACTGCCGGCGACGTCCATGCCGAGGTACTCGCCGAGTCCGGTATGAACCAGCCACGGGCTAAGCACGAGGTAGCCCAGCGTGACGGCCGTGCTCATGAGGTTGTTGGCGCACATCATCTGCGGGCCGGTGTACCCCTTGAACGTGCTAAAGATGTAATCTTGGGTGCTGTTGGTGAGGCCGTCAAAGAGCAGGTTGATGCTCAGGAGGAGCATGCCCCAGGGCATGTTGGCGTCCGGGTTGACGACGGACTTCTTCTTCTTGCTGCCCGAGTGCAGCGTGAAGACGGCGACGCCCGCTGTGACGCCCGCGACGACGAGGTACTTGTACAGCGGATAGCGCTTGCCGAACAGCGTCGTATGGAGGAGCATGACGGGCACAAGCTTGCAGGATTTGGCGAGCAAAAAGGTGATGTAGTCAATGTGCGCCAGGGAGGCGTAGCCAAAGGGCGAGGCGAGGGAGGAGGTGACGGCGACGAGGGCGAGGGGCATGACGATGCCGCGCGAGGGGAAGACGGGCGGAAGGGAGGCGGCGTTGCGGGAGGAGAACCAGAGGTAGAGGAGCCCCGTCGTCGCGGCGAAGAGGGACTGGATCGTGTTGAGGAAGACGGGGTACTTGAAGACCTCGGGCTTGGACGTCAGGCCGTAGGGCGTCGTCGTGAGCTTCTCTTGGAGGTAGGCCCAAGTCAGACTGCGCAAGATCCATTGTCAGTAATGCGCGGAGCGAGAGTTATTTGAGGAGGCATAGGGCAGGGGAAAGTCAAGAAAGGCCCCCAGGACGTACAAAGAGGCATAGATACCGCCCACGGCAATCAGAATTTGGAGTGCGCCGGCCTCCTTTGCTTCAACAACCGCAGCCGCAGGTGTAGCAACAACCTTGCCATTGGCCTCCTTCGCAGTCACAGAAGCCATGGCGCCATTGCCATTGCTGGGCGTCCGCTTGAGGGCGTCGGCTTTGCTAAAATACTCGGAGGATGTCTGCCGACGAATAGGGGTGGCCTGCTTCGAGCGCGCCATTGCGTCGCTGTTTTGTTTTCTTTGGCCGGGACTCGACTCGCTCGAATGGTATGTCGTGTTGCGCAAATTGGCGTCGAAAGACTGGAAAAGAAGAAAGCTCGAGTATGGTAGCGCGACTCGATGCCGTTGAGCGTGTACCGTGGGCGCGCGCGCAGCTGAAGGGGCGGAAAGGGAGCCAGGGAAACGAAATTACTGCAAGGGAGCGACAACGACTGAACGTTAAGCTTCCAACAATGCAAGCTCGAAAGGAAAAGGAGTCTGCTGAATAGAACGAAAGTACTACGAAACCTCAAGTTTGAGAAGCAGGAAAGATAGACAACTCGAGATGTGGACACGGAGACAAGCGAATGCAGACAGCAGACGTCAAAGAGCAGCTGGGCAAATGACAGGTTGGCTTCATCCCAAAATAAAAATAAGGTGGAGAGCTTACCCGTTGCATCTTCCCCCGAGTTCTCCCCCCCAGAACCACACCATCCACGCACACCACGCTGCACCCCTTCCGCCCAAGCCTCTTCAGGGTCCCTCCCCTCCACTGCTTGTTTGCCGCCGCCCTAACCTTATCAGGAATCAGCCCAGCCCGGTGTCTCCTCTCCGGATCGGCATTACAAACACTTATCCCTAAAAACCCGCTTGACATTGGCCAATCACATCGTGATCGCAAATCCATCCTGGAGGAGATTCGAGACCTTCCAACGGTCAATTCAATCAATTCAAGCCTATCCTTCGGGTGAAGTGTCTTTAGAAAATAACCAGCTACCACTGTGGGCACCTAAGTTGATAGAAAAAAAGGGCGCGACAGCTTCTGTTGCTCACTTCACCTCTACCGCATTCGATAATTGGACCACAGATAAATGGATGTCATATCCTTCTGTAGAACACGAATTCAACGACTTTCACGGCAAGGTTTCAAGACGCACCAACAGCAACGAGACAGAAATTTTGTGAGCGGCCTTGCTCAAACGTGTTAATTTGCCTAGCTATGAGTCGGATGTACTATCTAGAATCCTCGTGGCAATGGATGTCCATACCAAGAGCGTAAAGAGTTCCATAGCCCAAAAACCGGCTGGAAAACACAGGCCGCTGAGGATATCTTCGGTCCAGTGAGAAATCGTGGCGGGTTGGGGTTGGGTAAACAGGGTCGGGGATAGAGTTGCTGGCCGATTTTCATTACTAATGTTTTTGAAGCAAGCAACTCTGCTTCAAAGAGGTATCCGCATGAGGTAATCATAAGTCGTGCCGTATGTTCGGTTTGGAAAGGCTGAATACAATCCCGGTCCGTAGACTTAGGGACCTCTGATGCCTGCCCAAACGTAGACCGGAGGACCATCCTCCCAAAAAGCAACTCAAAGCGTTCAAGAAAACGGAAAGTGAAAGTTGTTGTGGTCCCACCCCGGCGACCATTCTTGTGCGCATGTCTGGGGATCCTTGGCCCAGATATTCGAAACTCGGAAAAAAGCAATTGAAAAAAGTGTTTTGTCGCGTCCCAGAGATGATGTGCTGAAGTATGACACTTCTCATCTCGGATATTGAGCCTTGCGGCCATTGTCTGCAAGTACCAGCTCCTGAGGCCGGATGACGAACTGAAAAGGGACGATTCCGAAAACGCTTTTCTACTCGGGGGAGTTGGCCGTCTGGCGGCGCATCTTCTCAGCCTCAAGGTTCTCGTAGAGCAGGAAAAGCGCGGACTCGTTAGCCTTGGAGGTACCCATGATGGTGAACATGCGTTCGCCACTCTCATCGTGGGGAGCCTAACAGGTCAGTAATCTTGAGCATGGAATTGTGTAGTAAAGAGGTAATATACCTTTGCGATAGAAATGCGGGCACCCGAGGTCTTGCGGATCTCGGAGATCTTGCTTCCAGCACGGCCAATGATGCAACCGACCATGTCAGCAGGAATGCTGATGTTCTGGGTCTGAAGCTCCTCGCCATTCTCGTCGTGGGTGGGAGGGCCTCGGGAAGCAGCATCGGAGTCGGAACGACGGCCGTAAGGACGACCGCCACTGCCACCACTGCCGCCGTTGTTGGTAGTGGTGCTGAAGTCGGCACCGTTTCCAGTGCGCATGACGCGGGGAGAAGAGTACTCTGAGGCGCGACCGCCACCGGAAGAGTAGTTGGTCGATCCAGTGCCACCAATGGTGGAGGTTGTGCCAGGCTGGGTGCGAACGACCGGGTTATAGAGGACGGTACCGGTGCCTCTCTGCCAGTCATCGACGAGGCACTTGCAAATCTCCCAAATTGCACCCTTGATACCCTCGGGAGTGCCTTGGACCTCGACAATGCGCTCAGTCGACTGAGGCAGCATCTCCTTCTGCGCGACCATGCGGACGCCCGACACATCCTGGATGTGCTTAATCTTGAGGCCTTGGCGGCCGATGATGGTACCCATCTGGTTGTGGGAAATCAGGAGCTTGATGGCTGAGATTGCAACGTTAGCGATATTCTTCTATGCGCGCCACATGAGACAAACTTACGATGAGTGCCAGTGTTGGAGACGACACCTCCCATGCCCATGGCGGGAGCGCCCTCGAGGAGAGCGCGCGCGACAATCGCATAGGCCTCAGAAATGGCCTGGCAACCACCGGTGATGGTGAGAACGCGGTCGTGAACGCCCTGAACGACTTTGCTCACACCAGCCTTGACGCCAGTCTCGTCGCGAAGTTCGGCGACATTCTTGCCAGCCTTTCCAATGATGACACCGGCCTCCTTGGAAGACACGATAGCTCTCAGGGTGAGCTGAGAACCGGCGTACTCCTCGTCGGTGCGGGGCGCGGGCTCGCCGTCAGGGCCAAGACGGGTCTCGCCGTCATCGAGCTTCAGCTGGTCGAGCGAACCGACGAGGTCGTTGCCGTTGGCAGCAATGTTATCCTGGGTGGAGGACATTTTGAGCAGTTCGAAATGTGCTTGGGGCAATTGATTCGAAAGGGGATTCTAAATAAAATATCGCAATTAGTACAGTCATCCAACAAAATGCCCAAAAATGGGTGAAAAAGAAAGTGGTGTAGTGGGAAGAAGAAGTGAAAAGCAAGGGAGGGTGAGAATCCAATATTTGTAGAAGTTGTGGTTTCGACCCGTCCAGGACGATCCAGGGCAAGCGCAGCGACTTCCCCACCTAAAGGCGCGTGAAAGGTGAAGAGGAAAATCGACATCACCTCCCAACCGTGGGCGGTAGCAAGTAGCTATGGTAGTAGGAATATTTTATCTTATATACGGGCATACCCGTCTTTAGGATCACCCGTCCCTGACCCTGACCCGTCCTGGTAGACGGCGGCCGGGAGCTCTTGCACATACAAAGTGGGGGTGATGATGGCGCGGGGTGGTAGTTTTGTGTGGTGCAACTCACTATGGTATTTTCCTGTACTATTAAGCAGGAAGGTACTGGCTGCAAGTGGTGGCGCTGCTGACGTAGAAGCGTGAAACTTGTAGAAATTCAGCTGTCAAGCAATAAAGCAGGACGTTAGTGAATTGAAACTGTAGAGCAGTGGCTTCGGTCTGGAGGTGTTAGTAGGTTGAAGTGCGTTGGGGCAGCTCGTTTGCGGCAGCGGATGAGTAGTTGCGTCGGCGGGGAGGATGAGGTGGTGGATTGAAGTGGGTGGTGGATCGGGAAAGTTGGGAGATGGAGGGGTAGAGGAGTAGAGGAGTAGATGGGAGAGATGTAGAGGAGAGCTCGGGTGTGGACGAGAGGTTGAGAGTGGGAGCGGGAACGGGAGAGTTGAAGAGGCGGTTGTGAGAGGAATTTTTTTTTGGAAGAGTTGGTGAGGTGAAGAGGTGGAAGAGGTGAAGAGTTGGGGGCCGGGAGAGAGAAGTGAGGTCGGTCGTGGAGAAGTGAGGTGAAGGAAAAGAAGAGTGGGAGTGGAAAATGGGAGGAGAAAAAGTCGGTAGGTAAATGTGAATGTGTGAGAGCGATGGGAGGGAAAGTGCGCCTCAGTGTTTTTTTCCCACTCCTTCTTTTCTGGATGGGCTGGGAAAAGCAAAGGTAGAAGGTACTTACGATGATGTGAGTTGGAGTAGTAAGACAGGTGTACCCGGTCTGGCTATTGAAGGCGGTTGTTGGTGGTGGTTGTGTAAGGTACCTGGGTCGTGGTCGGGTAGAATGGAAGTTCTGGTGCAAGAGGTAGTGGAGGTAGGTAGGTACTGGACGGATAGTGGTAAGATGTGGTCGGTCGAGAATGGGTCGTGTACCTGTAGGTGTGCAGGGGAAAGAATTTGGGGGAGCTCGTTGCTGGAAGGTCAAGAAGGAACTGTTCTGTGAGGGGCCTGAGTGGGCAGGAAGACCGGGCAGGTACGACAGTGAATAGAGGCAAGCGCATCCAGACTCCAACGCTGGCTACCCGTGGTCCCACCTTGCAACACTTGATCACGTGTACCTCATCGGCGGAAGTTGGCCGTAGCAATACATGTCGCAACGCTAGGGCCATCGTCACAGCAAGTATCCTGCCCCTCCTGCACATGCTTCCCAAACGGTATCTTGCCTGTACTCCTCCTTGAGGTTTGGAAGGTACTGCACCTTGGACGGGACCCCTCCACGCCACATGGAGCTTACCTAGCACTTGGGCTCCTTCCTTCCGAGGGGCACCTCACTCAACTTTCAAGTTGCCGTCCACGTCCGGGCGGGCTTCAAGAAACTGGAAACACCACCCTTCATCTTATTGCCATTTCCCGTCTTCTCTGGCACTCACGGATGTGACTTTGGATATGCGGCAAGACCAGGTGTGAGGTAACGACGGAGGATGGAGGGGACGAGATACAAAGTAGCTACCTTACATCCAAGCTCTCTCCCCTCCAAAACCCCTCGACTGCCTTCATCTTCACCTTAGCCTCCTGGTTACCATCGCTCCTCCGCGAACGACACGTACGCCATACACAAGGACTGCGATGCCTCGCCTCAGCACACGAGGATAGACCTATCCATCTATCTCTCCCTCCGTCTCTCACACCACTTACACCTCATCGATGGTGGGGTGCAAACTTTGGCTCAGGGCCCTCGTTCAGGCGGCCTCTTGGAGTACATGTCAGTACCCTTACATAGTAAGTATTGTAGCTCTCCCTCAGACTGATCCCCGCCAGGGCACACGACAGGGAAGAAGCATTCCCGACCGTCTCGAATCGTCTCCCATTCCAGGGTTGAGTCTTTCAACGTAATGCGCATTGCTAGCCTACCTGGGATCTAGTGGTGCCTGACCCGGCCGCATCGGACCTTTCGCTGGAGAGCATCCAGATCGAACAAGTGTCCAATCCAACTTGGCGTTTTTCACCCAACCTGCGACACGCGACATGCGACCAGACGGCTCTTGTGGCCGTCACTCGTCTCGCTCGGATCGCAATCACAGTACTCCGTCGTCTGCACTTCAATGACAGATAGTTCCTCAGAGCTGTCGCAGGCTCGAGCCGCAGCGCATCAAGCGTCCCAAGCTCCAGGAACTGACCAATTCCCCAACAGCTCCTCCTTCTCCTCCAGCATGGAACGGGAACGCTCCGATCAACAAGGGAACTTTGCTGCTCCACCCGTCACCGCGCTGCGGCGCTGCAGTGTGCGTCACCGGTGTCCAGGGCGGGTACAGATGACTTTGATTGCTTGGCTCCCCGCCATCTTTTTCTAATGTACACGCCGAGCGAGCGGCCGGTTAGTGCGGCCGACACTTTAGCGAAACGGTACCGATAGATCCAGCCTCCCACTCGTCCCGGTCCCAAAACACCGTCCATCGCCCGTCAAAATCGCATGTCAGAAATCCCATTGGAGTTTGCGCCTGCGCCGCATTGACTCGGCTCATACAAAGTACATGACACCCAGTATCCGCATACCTATCTGTCAAGTTTCTCGGCTTTCCTGTGACAGAAACAGAGCTCCCTATTTGGTGTAACTCGAAGCCACACACTTTGCTGCCCGGACTGCACAGGAAAAGCAACCAAGACCTACTATTCGTTCAATGCCAGCCTCCCCGCTAACCGGTCACCATATGATGCCGTTGCCGACATTTGACTAGTGTCCGGCCATCCGTCGCTGCTGAGACCCTAGCTCTCAGAGCCGCGATGCCAATGGACAGCCTCTGAAGACTTTGCACCTTCAGCACTCCGGATTGGCCAACCAAGGCAGCTCAACAGCGGGGTAGATCGTACCGTCGACAAATCCAGGCGCAACCCTCTCACCCAATGCCATTCACTTACCATGGTACCTCTTCCCTGCCCTTTGATAAGCTACAGCTCAACGCGGGATACCTTGCCTGAGTACAGTATACACGGTTGGCTCACCGACGGAGACGCTACAGAATCTCGGTCAGTATCCTATCCCGCAACTCCTCGCCTGCCCCTCCGAGAGCTACTTGCCCACCGCAAAGATGAGTAAAACTATTTTGCGCATGTTCTCTTCGGGGCATCACTTTGCCCCAGGGCCCCGCCAGTGAAGCTTCATATGTAGACATGTCCCATTGCAGGCGACCACCTAAACGGCGGGGAGATCCTTACATGAAATTATAACTAGTAAGCGGTAGACCATCTAGACTCGTATTGTCATCAGCTGAGATACATCAATCTGGATGGCCTTGATACTTTCTTTTTTTACAATTGAAAAAGAAAACTTAGCCTCCCAATCCATGTAACTGAAATACTCGAGGTATCATGTATGTGCAGTGAAGTTATATACAAGATGTGGACTAAATCCCGTCCGCCACTACAAAAAAATCTCTCTCTTTCTGTCTCTCTTCACCTCTGCCGCAACTGCTTCTCGTGCTCAACCCAAAAGTTCTTACAGGCCCTGTGACCCCAGTGCTCAACCCACCACTCCCCAAAGCTATCCTCGACCTCAAAGTCTACCTTGCTCACCCGCTCGTCGCGCTTCAGACCGCAGATGACGCACGGTTTGGGCGCCGTAGGTACCACCTTGGCCGTCGAGACGGGGATCGTCTCGTTGAGCTCGGGCACGCGGAGCTGGTCGTTCTTGGCGCCGGGGGTGGAGTTGGCCGCCGCGACGGCGGACCGTAGCCTACCGACGTGTTCCCTCCACACGCCCACCACGTCCGCCGCCTCGCGGTCCTCGCGTGCCGACTGCGCTCTATCCACGCCCGCGAGCTTCATGCCCTTTGCACCGGCTGCGGAGATGGCCATGCCCTGGGACAAGAACTTATCGCGGTGCCAGCGGAGTTTGCGGCCTGCGATAACGCGGGCGGCGACGGTGGCGAGGAGGAGGTAGCCGCGGAGGAAGACTACCGTGCTCGGGTCTTCGAGGATGCGTTTCCGGATGGGCGCTGCCAGCTGGGATGTGGGCTTGAAGAGGGACGAGTTTGCGAGGTCGAGGAGTTGGGGGAAGATGGAGAGGATGACGGAGGGAGGGGGAATGTTGATGGGCGGCGGGGCGTCGTCGGGGATACTCGATGGTGCTGCTGGTGGTGCTTCTTTCTTGGGTTTAGGAGCTGCTTTCTTGGTGGTGCCGGTGGTGGGTTTAGGAGCCGGAGCTGGGGTGGACGACTTGACACCATCGACTGCATCCCAGTCCCAGCTCTCGGGGGGCCTTGAAGAATCAATCGCCGAGGGCTCATCGTCGGGGAAGTCCTCAAAGTCTGGCCACTCATCCTCCTCTTGCGTCTTCTGAAGATTAGTGGTAGCGGAAGGCTTCTTCGCGGCGGACGGCTTCGTGGGCGAAGTCTGCCCGAAGGCCGGCCACGCCGTGACGGGCGTGGGCGACTCAGGCTTCTCGTCCTTCTTATCCTCCTTCTTGAAGTCGCCATAGGTCGGCGTGGTGAGGCCGAGTCCTGGAAAGGGGTTACGTTCCTGGAAGGAAGGCGACTTGGGGGCCTGTGGGTACGGTGAGGTGGGCGCGTTGAGGTTTAAGGACGAGAGCTGAGGCCTCTTTGGCGGAGGCTGCGAAACCGGGATGGGGTCGTCGTCGAGAGAGAGGAGGTCCATGGAAGGCGGCAGCTGCTGTGCGGGCTGCGGCGGTGGCTGTCGCTGGGTCGGCGGCCTTGAGTCTAGAGTAGGGCTCATGTCCGCGCCGGGAAAGGGAGTCTGAACAGTCTCAAAGTCTCCAAATTCATCATCATCGTCGTCATCGTTGTCTCCCTGAAGCTCAAATTCTTCCGCATCAAAGAGAATATTAGGATCCGACTGTTTCGCGGGCTTCGGACTCGGCTTCTTCGGAGCCCCGTACATATGATGAGAGAATCCAGGGCTCGGCTGCGGTTTCGCCGAAGATGTCTGGGATGAGAATCCTGGACTGACTGCCGACTTCGTGCTCGCAGTCTGCCACGATAGTCCGGGGCTAGGTTGTCGATTTGCATGCTGCCATGAAGATCCTGAGCTGACCACGGGTTGGTGGTTCGGCGACGGGAGGCCGGGACTGGGTATGGGCGACAGGCCCGAGCCGTAAGGCATGTCGACGACGTTGACGAGGTTGTTGGTCATGAGATCAAAGGTTGAGGCACGCGCGATGCGGTTCCTAGGCGGCGGTGATGACCTCGCCTTGTTCGTCTGTGGGGGCATCACGAACGAGCGCTGAGTGGGCGTAGGTTCCGCAACCTCAAAGTCACCCCATCCATCATCATCCTCGGCGTTTGGCGGAGTCTGCTTCGGCTGCTGGTTCGATGTTGACGAGGAGGTGAAACCTGATGAAAATGCGCCGAAATCACCCCATCCACCGCTGCTGCCACCGCCGCCAGCACCACTTGGTTGCTGCGGCTCAAAACTAGGCCATGGTACGGTTTGCTGAGCCGGAGCCGGAGCCGCCGCGGGCTTGCTGCTGACGCTGTTGCTGGTAAAGGAGGCAAAGTCAAAGAGGTCTGTCGACGTTGCCGTAACCTGCTGCGGGCGTTGCGGTTGTGACTGTTGGCCCCCCGGTTGGGTTTGTTGTGACGGAGGGCTCTGATAGAAGCTGTCGAGGTCCAAGAGATCGGCACTCATTGCATCGGCTTCGTCACCTGTGAATACGCATGCTTTCTGACCCAAGTTGATAGTGGGAATGTGTCCTCACAGAACTTGAGGTCCGAGTGTGAGAAGGGGAAATGGAGATGTTGACGTTGGGCGGGCGACGATGAAGGAGACAAAGGAGGTTTGTCCGTATCCGTAGACTGGGACGGGATAATTGACCTCTTAAGATCAGGTTAATCAAATAGGGGATCGCCCGCTCGGCAAGAGGCACCGGTCAATGGGGCTGAGAGGCCAAGGGAGGTTCCACGGGGCCGGGATCGACTGGGCGGTTGATTTGAGCTGAAGACTGAAGTGCGGGTTTGGGGGGCACGGGGGGCACGGGGGGGGGGGACATCAGAACGCGGCAGGGCCTAAATGGTTCGGGTAGTTCCTTGCAGAGCGCCACAGCCACAGTTACTACTCCCAGATCCTTGGCCAAGACATCTACGGTGAGTCCGTTCCCTGGAGACGGCAATGATCGGACGGCCACCCAGCCCTACAGCATGGAATGCTCTGCTCTAGGCTTCTGTCTATACAGATTGAGGCATGGATGATGGGCCTTGCTCTCATGTAACACGTGCCCGTACCTTAGGTCATTATGGCAGGTCTCGAGAAGTAGTTCCCATACGTAAATCGATTAATTGTGGTAAAATCGATATCTTTTCTTCTTGCTCTATTTTTCGCTGTAATGAAAAGTAGGCGCCCACTCGTTTTGTTATGATTCTTCAGTAAGAAAGGACTGTTTGGATACGTATCACATTTTTGATCATAGTACATATCCATTCAGAATTGATAAAAAGAAGTAGATCCAATGGGAAAGTTCAAGATCAGCAGGCGACACTCTTCCATTATGACGGGCCACTGGCATTTCGGGTGGCGCTGTTAAAGGTCGGCGCGGAGCTTAGACCACGCCGATTACGTGGGGGTCTGGCGCAGAAAACTCCCATTGAGCTCCAAAAATTTCGAGGCCAGGGGTTTTACGTCTGCTAGTCCTCCATCAACAAGCTTCAGCTCCAGTGCCGACACCTTTGCGATCGCTCACCATGTCGTCGCGAACGTTGGCATCGCTATGCCCCAAGTGTCATTTGACATTGCGACCGCAGCCCTTCCCTCGCTTGACGACTTCGCCATGGTTTACACAAAGCGCCGGCTTCCGCTCAGCAACCAAGGGGAAGCCATCACGAATGGTCCTTTCAGACGATGTTGCACGACCCCGAGACCGAGAGGCTAGACCGCCGAGAAGACAAGTTGAAGGGCCCTTTGGTGGCATGAACCAAACGTTTGCGAGAGTCCCCGAAAGGCGCACGGCGCGTCCTCCCAATGCTAGGGATGCAAGAGACTCGAGGGGAGGCTCTTCAAGCAGGTACAGCAGAGGCGATTCCCAGACCTCTTCCGATCCGAGAAAGGCTTTGAAAATGCAACGGTCTCTGGCGGGTGTGTCATACGGAAAGAGAAACGTTTTGAAGGATAAGATGCAAGAATACGAGTCTTTCGACCAGTTCAACCTCTTGCCCATTATGAAGGATGGCATCAAGGATGACCTGCTGCGAGGAATGGTGGACCTCAAGCCTACGCCCATCCAGAGACTTGCTATTCCGGCCATGCTGGGCCAGTCAAGCGCATTCAAAGTCCGGGGCGTGAAGAGGCAAGACTTCCTCCTTGCAGCTGAGACGGGTTCTGGCAAGACGCTGGCTTACATGCTACCGGCCGTCAACGCCATGAAGATCGCTGAGGAGGCCAACCCCGAGATTCAGTCCTTCATGAAGCGCTTCCAGGAGGAGAAGGAAAGAGAGCAGATGGCCAACAAGGGGCCAAAGTCAAAGAAGATGTCTGCATTCGACGAGCCTCACCCGACCATGGCTAGACCTCGCATAATCGTCCTGGTCCCTTCAGCAGAGCTCGTCGAACAGGTTGGAAAGGTGGCAAAGACTCTGTCGCACGCCGTCAAGTTCAAGGCGGAAATTCTTTCCGCTAACCTCAAGGCGCTGACGATCCAGCGCAACCTGTACTCGCCGCGTGGCGTCGACATGGTCGTGACGACGCCTCACCTACTAGCCTCGATCGCCGAATCCGATCCCAACGTTCTTTCTCAGGTCACCCATCTGATTGTCGACGAGGCGGACTCGCTCTTTGACCGAAGCTTTGCCCCTGTTACCACGACCATCATCGACAGGGCGATGCCGTCTTTGAAGCAGTTCATCCTCTGCTCAGCAACAATCCCCAAGAGACTGGATAACTACCTCGCAAACAACTTCCCCGACATGACAAGAATCACGACGCCGAATCTTCATGCTATCCCCAGAAGGGTTCAGCTCGGTGTCATCGATGTTGTCAAGGACCCCTATCGCAACAACAAAAATCTGGCCTGCGCCGATGCCATCTACACCATTGGCCGAGAAGCTTCCAAGCACGAGGGTCCGATTCAAGGTGAAATCGACGTCCGCCGAATCATGGTGTTTGTCAACGAACGCGAGAAGACAACAGAGGTTGCCGAGTATCTCCAGTCCAAGGGCATCGATGCTGTTGCATTGAACCGAGACTCGGCTGAGAGTCGCCAGTCCGAGATGCTGCAAGCATTCACTTCATCAGAACCTCTGCGCGCCGTGTCGTCGCCAGAGGCCGTCGTACCTGGCAAACGATCGCTACCGAATACCAAGGTTATTGTCGCCACCGACTTGGCTTCCAGAGGTATTGACACGTTGGCTGTCCGTCACGTCATTCTTTACGATGTCCCGCACACCACAATCGACTTCATCCATCGCCTGGGAAGAGCTGGTCGCATGGGACGACGTGGAAGAGGCATTGTGCTTGTTGGCAAGGATGACAAGAAGGACGTCGTTGCCGAGGTTAAGGAGAGCATGTTCATGGGTCAGGCACTCATTTAGTGGCCACTCAGGACACAGGCAAACAAAATCATTGTACAACAGTCATGTAAAACACCTTGTATACCACTGAAAAAAGATAGAGTCAAGGTAAAGGGATGGGATGATGCACAGATACCTGATATACATTCGGCTCAGGAGACACAATGGCGAAGAGCGAGGTCTCAGCTCCCTAATGAAACACTTACTACCAACCAATAGACCAAGCCATTGCTAGCAACACGTCCCTCCGGTAAACTTCGACAACGTCATGCATGATGAACTGTGAGTCTGTGACAGCTTGTTGACAGTTTCTCCAAGTAAATTGTGGCTGGTGGTGTGGCGCTAGCTCTCTGCTTTCAATTTGAGGGTGGGTCGCGAACTGGGTCTAGCAAGGTTCGAGTTCGCGACGCGTCCGGCCTGCAGGCGTTTCCCTCCCACACCACATCAAAATATCACAGACCCTCCCCCCGTCCCATCACTATAGGTCGCAGCCTGACGCCCCGGCCTACATATTCGTATGACAATCCTTCACGACAACTTTACATAGTTTTGGTTAGCTATTACCCAAAGCTTCCTATAGTTTCCATCAACGACGACCGCCCACCATGCCACGACCCAAGCGAGCGCGTCGCGCACCAACTCAACCAGTCGCAGCCGTGCCCGCCGCCGCGCCTGAAGCAAGATCGAGCCCCGCGCCCGCCTCGGGCAGCGACATCTACAGCCACAGCGATCGCGAACATTCTGTCATCAGGAAGGAGCTTGCAGAGGAGGACACATCTCTTTTCAAGGAAGGCCCGTCTACGCGCCTAGGCAGGAGTTCTAGCTTGCGCCAGAGGCAGGTGCCAGCCAAGGCGGGTCATGCATGGGACGACAATATTAGCAAGCTGCAGGACGCAGTCGAGACGGCGGCTTCCAAAGGAAAGACTTCAAGCGAGCAGCAGAAATCAGATTCGTCGGTCGAAGTGGGACGGAAGACTCGCGCGACGCCTGTTCAGCAGCGCAGAGACACGACGGGGTTGGATCTGGACGACGAGATGTTTACAGGGCTTGACACTACTATCGGCGACGACGACGATGATGCCGCTGCGCCTCCAAGTGCGCCGCGGTCTGAAGCCTCAAACATCAGTGTCAGTCACTTTAGACGGAAGGGTCGCGGTCGCGCGCCGAGTATCAGTATCAACAAGGACGATGCGCCCATTAGACCAAGCAGTCGCGGGGTCGGTGGTACGCCGAGCATTAGCTCGACCTTCAACATCGGTGTTTTCAAACGCCGTCAACGAGAACCGAGTATTTTGGGCACGGCGCAGAAGGAGCGCGCACAGCGGCCTATTGAGTTATCATCCGGATCCGAGTCCGATGACGAGGACGGTGAAGACTTTGAACCCGAGGCCGAGTCGACGCCTCTTCAGAATCGCCGCAGAACACAACCTCCAGCAACTGAGCTGGAGTCAGAGTCGCAGCAGGTTCTGGCGCCGGATTCCCAGCCCGCCGAGAAAGATGCTGAGCCAACAAGCGCCAGCTCACGGAAGCGGAAGAGCATAGAAAGTCACGAGGACGCTGAGCGTCCGGGAAAGGTGTCGCGGACTGAATCTGAGCCCGCGCCTGAGTTGGATGATGACGATGACAGTGATTCGGAGCTCTCTGAGCTGCCTTCTCCTGTTCTGACTCCCACAAGGCCTTCTGCTTTCCCGCGGCCATCCACTCCGAATCAAGAGGACATTATGGCACCTCCTGAGAGCAGTGACTCGGAAGATAATAACGAGGCGTGGCCAGACATTCGCACACTTGCCAAACAGCGCCGCCGCCAAGCGCCAGTCACGCCAACGCGGGATGGCAACATCTCCGATGCCTCCTCGCCGCCTTCTCTCACCCACTCGCCCAACTTCCCGGCGACAAGGAATAAGTCTAAACAGAAGAAGCAGGCCAAGGCACCGAAGGTTACAACTGCTGATTTGACGGGCTTGCTGCCGCGTAGGCGCGCCAAGAAGCATCGAGGAGACCCCTATAGCATGGATAACTCTGACGATGAGGAGGCACGCAACTCCGATGCCTCCCAGGATGACGACGAGCTTTCATACGCAGATACAAGAACTCGCTCACGGCGGGCAAAGATAACGCCTCTCAACCGCAGCACAGCCAACAGGCCACCGTCTCGTGGCGGTCGAGCCGCAGCGGCGGCAGGAAAGGCGAAAGCAGCGGCGCCAACCACTCGCGCATCTACGCGCACTTACAGCCGCAGGCTTTCGGACAAGGAGAACGAGGGCGAGGGCGAGGGCGAGGGGAACGCTGAGGCTGAGGGGGCTGAAGCAGAGATTGGAACAGAACCCGAAGCGGGAATCGAGGGTGACAGCTTCGCCCCCGTCCGAGACGACGTTCTCGAGAGCCAAGAGAGCAGCGATCCGGCGCGCAGTGCCGATGAGCTGAAGAAGGCAACACGCAAGTTTAGGGAAGTTGACCGCTGGCAGCTCGAGTTTGAAGAAATGACAGAGGGGTCATCGCCCAATCGAGATGCGCGGTGAGAAGCGACGGGAGGGCAAAATTGTGTTCGACATACCTTACTTTGACGGGTTGCTGGCTTGGTGGAATAAAATGGAGGGCACGGTGTTCTGAGGGACAGGGTGGGAGTTTTTTGCGCATGTTTTTGTTCATGAAGTCAGCAAGAACTTGTACGGACTGAATTGGGAGTGTTGTCACCCCGTGGATTAGCTGATGTTGAGCTCTGGCGTATACGCTGCGTTTGTTGCCTTGTTGATGGTTTAGCGTCTGATGCGGTTCATTATTTACGATTACCCCAGAGAGACTGCAGTCAAGTGACACAAACAGAGCTTAGTTCATTTCTTCGCAAGAATTGTTGGTCATTTAATTCCCCTGAGGCAACTGTGATATACCCAAAGTGCGATGCCGTAAAACTTTTCCCTGGTTCATCCGAAACGCCTTTCCTTGGCCCAAAACGCCAGCCATCCCCCTCGCAAGGAGGGATGTTCTTATGAAGCAACACGCGAGGGGTTAAGCACAGCCCGTCATCATTTCTTGAGGAACACGCTCTGTACCGTCTGCTCGACAGTTGGCAGCAAATTGTAGAGCAAGTTTGGGTCACGAAGTGCGATGACAATGTCATCCGGCAACCGCCCCTCCATGAACAGCGACTTTGCGGAGTTGTCAGTTAACATTTTACAATATCGTATAGGAGAAAATAATGGCAGTGACTCTAAAAAGAAAAAAGGGGTAAGGGAAAGAGAGACTTGAACTCACCCGCTTGACGCTGTCAAAGCTATCCTCCTTGGCCGTGTACTCCCGAATAACCTCGTCCGTCTCGAAGTCGACATACACCCTCGTGTCCCGGATCCGCACAATCACATTGTCGAGCCGCATGAAGAGCCTGCACAGCAGCAGCATGCGCTTCTCGTGCACGCGGACTTTGACGCTGACAATGGAGATGCCGTTGTCGTCGAGCTCGCTCTCGAAGAGCACCACATCGTCAAAGAAGAGGATCGGATCGCGGCGCTTGAGGAGTTCGAGGGGGATCATCCTCGTCGTCGTCTCCTCGAGCTTATTCTTGTTCTCCTCCCCCGCCTCTCCCTGCTGCGCGTCCGCGGCGCCCGCGCTCCTCGTAGGTTCCTCCAGTGTCCCCCGGTACTCGGTCGAGTACGACCAGTCATATGGCTTCACGACCTCCTTGATGCCCGCGCTCGTCTTCTCGCGCGAGGACGACCAGTCGCGCGCGTAGGCGACCTGCAACATCTTCTTGTCCGTCTTGTCAACGGCGTCGAGCGCGTCGTAGGCGTTGAAGGCGATGGACCAGCCCGTGGGCATGTGGGATACGGAGACGAGGTTGTCGCCAAAGATCATTTCGGGGACGGGGATGCCGAGGGAGGCTGTCATGTCGTCGATGGGACCGGCTTTGGAGATGGGGAGCTTGCGGGAGGCGACGCGGAAGTTGCGCTGGGTGTGGGTTGTTGTTGCGGCGGCGAGGGCGGAGGGGGTTGGGAAGGGTTCGTTTGGGTTGGTTATGTGGTTCATCTTGGGCGAATTTCTTTCCTGTCTTCTTGGTTTTGGTTGTGTCGGATTAGGTGGGATTTGAAAAGGGCGCGCGCAGGCGGGTGTTCGTGACGAGGATGAGGTTTGGAGGCGGTGCAGCTCGGATCGGAGGTAAGGTCTGCTGGCTTGCAGTTGGAGCTCCTGTTCAGTTGGGGGAGGGGGGAGGGGGAGAGAGAGGTGGTGATGGTGGGGTTGGCGGGGAACACCAAAGAGTCTCGGGGCCCGGATCCCTGCTTGTCTCGGTGAGGGGTGGCGGCAAAGCGACTGGACGTCACTTGGTGTAACTCACCGACTTACACCGAGACCGAGTATAAATCGACATGTCCAAAAAGACAGAAGAGTTCAACCCCCCGGTGCTGAGTTGGGGCTAATTCTGTCGTCGAATAGGCTGGTTGGTGTAGAAATTGATTATTGACCATCAACCATTCCACCACCACGCCCCAGTTTGACCTGACCCTCGACCTAGAGGGCGCCTGCTGGATTGGCGACCGGAATGGAGTTGAAGGGATATATGAGGCCTTCTTAAACCAGATGAAAGCCGGGTATGTACCTATCTCTGGATGTGCGCGACCTAGGTACCTAGGTTGGAAGCTTTGGCAAAGCTGGACCACTTGTACCCTGAACCTTTCCTGGAGTCAACACCCAGGGATACCACCTCAAGGCAACGTCCTTACTAAGTACATGATGGAGTCATTAGAAGTGTAAGGCAAAGAGTAAAGAATGAGACCTCCCCCGTTTTAACTAAATGCCCCGTTGACCCAAGATACGGCAATGAACACGAAGTCCAACATGGTGAGATGACTCGGGTCTAAGAGACTATTTTTGCACTCCGAGTGGTGACTTGACTTTCGGCCCCAAAGTCACAGGATATATCACTTAGAAGCAGAAGGTCGTCTATGGCCTCGGCATGGTGCATCCTTCCATCTTAATTTGCCCTGTGCAACCCTTCTTCTCCCAAAAGGTAGGCATGGGTCTTTCAAATAGGTCACCAGAGTGGCATATCAAGATGCCTTCCCTGGCAAGTGGGTGGCACGATGGTCTGCCGCCCAATACGAAGTACTTAGCTCTATTTCTATTCTTCCTGCCATTAACATTTTCTATTTATCATACATTCCATATAGAGTAGTAGGAAGAGAGATAGGAAGGGTATCAAGCGGCATCCCATTTCGTCTTTTCAACGCACTTACGTGCCTAGAACAATAAGAATCAATACCAGCCGATGTGGGTGCTGCCCATTTGTTTTTGTCGAACTTTCAGTGCTCCAGCGGTGATTCCGACCAGTCCTACAACGGAAGCGATGAATAAGCATTAGTGGCAGTTCAACCCGCTCAAGATGGCCGTCCAGCGAGCTGATACGACCATGGGGAGATACCTCTTGTTTCCATCTCCGAAAGGACGAAAAGTACATAGGGTACGGGTTTCTCCGAAAGGTCACCAGAGTGGCATTTCAAGGTGCCTTCCCTGGTACCAAGTCTAGCTTGTTCTTCTTTTCTTATTACCACGACCAATACAGCATTGACCCCAGCAGCTTCACCGCAAATCGATAACCCAAGAACTTTCAGAAATCACTGTGTCTGTAATTGCCGCCGATACTATATAGACTTAAGCAACCTGACCGAAATTCAGTAGCCAGAGGGCTTTCGAACATGGCCTACTTACAAAAGCAACATTGGTGTCAACCCACAGCTCCTGACCGACAGCGATTCGACAGCCACAAGCCATGGCGCAGCGCTGCTCCAACCACATCGGTTGCTACTACAGCAGCAACTCGAAGCGTCACTACCAAGGCAAAGGTAGTCGACAACCGCGTCTCTCCTTTGGAAATGTTCAGCAAAGACGTCGGACAGTTAGGGCCTAGCGTCAGGATCCTCGCTAGGTGCGACAGATGTGGACAAGTCCTCCTAGTTCCGGTACCACAAGAATGGCTTCGAAAACTGGAAAAAAACGAATCCCGATTCCCTCTACCTTCAGGCCATCCCCCACGATCCTGCGACGAGTTTTTAAGGGACATCCATTTCCGTACATCCCCACAGATTTGCCCGGGTAGCGGGGACGGCAGCTGCCTCGCCAAGCGAACTCTCGACAAAGAGACCTGGTTGGAAACCAAGGCGTTGCCGGAAACATCATACGAAGTGAACCAGGAATGGCTTCAACTCGGCCTTCCATCGGCTGCGGGATTCCTGACGGCTTTAGGCTGGCAAGAAAAACTCCAATCCGCAGTGGCTAGGACTTCTAAAAACGATCCTCGTTCCTTGTTAAGCAACACCTGGATCATCTACCTCCACTGGCGATGTGCCTGGAATTTCTTCTCTCTGCGCAAAGGGGGTATGAGGCACGAGAGCGCAAAGCTTGAGAGAATGTGGGGTCAAGTCGATGTGGACATAATGCTCTTGGAGTACGGCATGCTCGAAAAGGCAGATCTGGAGGCCCTGTACTGTACAAATTATTCAACCCTCGCAGGCTTGATATCTTGTGGCTGGCTCTACGCGCTAGCAGTCCTCAATATATTCTTTGGGATCAGACGCGATATCGGAAAAGATCAGTTTAACCAGCTCAAGATGGCTGTCCAGCGAGCTGATACGGCCATGGGGAAATACCTCTCGGCCTGCGTCAATATGACCGACTCGGAGCGGGACTTTCGACGACAAGCTGCTTTTACCGCGTACCGCCACGTCGAGGAGCACTTGATCTACCACGCTAGTGCTCCGCAACTGAGAGAGCTCTACGAGCTGCGACAGTGGCCATCTTTGCCCTCGGCCGAGCTGTTGGAGGTATTCTTGACTGAATAGAAAGAACAAGAGCAGACTATGGTGACTAGAGCTTCGGGGTATGTCGTCGTCACATCTGCTCAAGGCCGGCCTTTCGAAAACAACGCAATTCAATCTAGTCAGGTTGAATCCCACGTGCACGGTGTGAAACATGACTGAAAGAAGCGAGTCAATCGAGTAGACACGGTCTAGCCAACACAGATCTTGGGAAATATGACCATTTCAGATCAAGCTGACAGCGGAGAGCAAAGTTGAGGCGGTCGTCTAGGAAGTGGGAAGTGGGGGAGATCTGAAAGAGCGGGGCGGGTCGCTGCCCTGGCGCCGGCGCCGTCGTTTCCCTGACAACCATCCTCACCCCCGTTGTTTAGGTAGCTTCCCACACACCTAGGTCGTCCATCCTTACCCGAGAACCTTTCTTAATAACTTGACAACCAACTCCAGGTTCCTAGATTCAAAAACCATTCAGTGCACTTTTTCTAACCAACAGGGAACATTCGACTTGCTACATCTCCGTCCACCATCACATAGCAAGATGGCGGCTCGGACGCTGGAATCGCGCTTTGAGCGCATGTCGGTGAACGACGAGAATGAGCCTGTCGACGGCGGCAAGCTCTACTCTAAGACTCAGGTTGGTCTCGTCGACACACATATACTCGCCGTGTGATATCATAGCTGACCATCGCTCCGTAGACTTTGGTGAAGACATCACAGCTTTCCCAGAGCTCGAGCAGACCGAACCTCATCAAGGTCGCCCTCCAATCGCAGAGCACCAACGCCGTCGCCTCGGTAACCCTGCCATCACAAAACGCACAACGACAGGCCAAGAACCCGGCATCGCCTGCCAGAAAGCCCCTGCCGTCCAGCTCTTCGAGAACGTCAGACGAGGTCGTCGAGATCGAGCGCAAGTCCGGCGTCTCCATCGTCCTCGAGCCCTCGATGCCCAAGGTTTTCCATCTCGGCATGTTTGAGATTGGCCGGCCGCTGGGCAAGGGCAAGTTTGGTCGCGTGTACCTCGCAAGGGAGCGCACGAGCGGCTTCATCTGCGCCCTCAAGGTCCTGCACAAGAACGAACTCCAACAGGGCCGCGTCGAGAAGCAGGTCCGCCGCGAGATCGAAATTCAGAGCAACCTGCGCCACCCCAATATCCTCCAGCTGTATGGCCACTTCCACGACAGCAAGCGCGTCTTCCTCATCCTCGAGTTTGCCGGCAAGGGCGAGCTGTACAAGCACCTGCGCAAGGAGAGCAGGTTCCCCGAATGGAAGTCGGCGCAGTACATTGCCCAGATGGCCTCGGCGCTGCGCTACCTGCACCGCAAGCACGTCATCCACCGTGACATCAAGCCCGAGAACATCCTCATGGGCATCCATGGCGAGATCAAGATTTCCGATTTCGGCTGGAGCGTCCACGCCCCCAACAACCGTCGCAACACCATGTGCGGTACCCTGGACTACCTCCCCCCGGAAATGATCAAGCCCGGTAGCTCGGATAACTACTACAACGAGAAGGTTGATCTCTGGAGTTTGGGTGTTTTGACGTACGAGTTCCTTGTCGGCGAGGCACCGTTTGAGGATACGCCCGTGATGACGCAGCGGAGGATAGCGCGGGCTGACATGACGGTTCCGTCCTTTGTCAGTCCCGAGGCCAAGGACCTGATCAAGAAGGTGAGGCAGCATCGATCTATATGCATGATCGACAAGAACAAATGCTAACATTGTCTCTAGTTGCTTGTTCTCGACCCCGAGAAGAGAATACCCCTGGAGCAGGTCCAAACCCACCCGTGGATCGTCAAGCACTGTGTGAAGGGCGAGAGAGCCGCCAACCGTGAGAAGAGCTCCTAAATAATGACCCTTATGATTCATGCATACATACCATCAAGGCATAACGGCCCTTGTAGGATTAACGGCGTTTTCTTCTTCTTTGCGGTATTCAGGCGGGCTCTGATCTACAGCTTGGGGTTTATAGGAGTGAGGAAGGTGTTTCCAAATGCATGTACGGGAGTTGGTGTCTTAATGTCCGTCGTTTTCAGAGTATAAACCCAAAGAAGCATAGTCATCATCAAAACATTTTTGCTATATTTGCCATTGTGCCTTCCGTGAGAGAGAGGGAAGAAATAGTACATCAGTGAAGGGGGGGTATTGTTACACACGCTCGTTTGTGTACGAGCCCGAACCTGTCGTTGTCGTCCATCACCTATAGACCTCATCAAAGGGCCGCGTGTCGTTGAAACAGGATTCCCAGACCTGGTTTACCACCTTGGTCGCCTGCACATCGTCCTTGCACCTGGGTCGGTTGAGGACGGACTGTATCGCGCGCTTCCGCACGCAGTCCTGGAACTGCTGAGACAGACTCCAGTTGCCTCTCGTGAAGGCCTCTCTCGTCCATCTGCACTCGCCACTGAGCATCGATGCTCGGATCTGCAGTCCCGTCAGTTCAGTCTCTTCCTTTCTCCCCGCCTGTGTGCCCAGGGTCAGCCAGCGCCAGGACACAGGAAACCTTACCTCTGTACACGCCGCATGCTTCAAATCCAGATCCCCCATCCAATCCACCTTCCACCGCAGGTGATCCCACGCATGCACCATCTCGTGCGAGAGCGTGTCCTCCAGGTGCTTCCGGTTCCTGACCTCGTTGGCGCAGATCATGATGCCGTGGGCGGGGCTGAAGCCGCCCGACTGGCGGTGGACCTCGCCGTCCTCGGTCAGGCGTGCGGGGCACCGGCGGCACTGGATATTGGACGCGTCGAGGGTACCGTTGAGGCCGGCGATCTTGTCGTTGAGGAAGAGCACGGTCGGTGAGTAGTCGAGGAGCCAGTCGCGGTACTTCTCGCAGCGCTTGCAGTCGCGTTCCTCGTTGGCGCGGTACCGGGCCTCGCGATAGTGGAAGGCGCCCTCGGCTGTCATGCGTCCCGTGAGGACGTTGAAATAGTTCATCCACCACTTTGTCTGCGGGTCGAAACCGGTGCGCGCGGGGTCGTTGGTGAGCTCGCGCGGCGGTTGTTTCTGCTGTTGATGGGCGGGTGTTGATGATGTTGCCGGGGAAAGGGTCGCTGTTGAGGGGGCTTCGGGGGCCAGTGCCGCCGCTTGTTTGTCGTCGAGGATCGTCATTTTGAGCGTCGTGTGGTTGAGGGATCGATTGTGCTTCGAGGTTCGAACGAGGTTCGTCGCTGATTGTGGGCGTTTACAACTTTAGGATTGGGTGGTGGTTGGCCAAGGATGGAGGTCGTCGTTGGAAGATCGGGAATTTTTGGCCGTTATCGATAAGCCTGTCAGTGTGACCACCTCAGTGACGGTACCTTGGCCACTCCATCATCTCATCATTCCTTGCGGAACAAGAGAGCGAGCGCTACATTCCTGGAACACTACTTGCAGGAATTGCATTTCGTTGAAAATTGTAGTTCTGAAGAATACATCGACATAATAACTGGCTACCTGGTCCTCTTGGAACGTAACTGCGGTGATTTGACTTGTAGCCGCTGGTCAACCTGACAGAACGCAGATCTGCCTAGGGCGCGCCCTGTCCAGTTCTCCTTAGTATACAATGCTACGTGGAAACGACATGAACAGCGATTCAGGCCCATCGAGTGTCTTATTCGAGACACGATAGGAATTGAATAACACCGACGAGTCGCTGGTGGGCAGGGATAGTGGTTATAAGAGGACCAGGTCATCAAGACCAACGGTGAAGATGCCCGCCGGGTGCACAACGGGCATCCGCCCCGGATTTTAGGGTCAGGACAACCGCCCAATCACAGTCCTCTTTTGCAGCCAAACTCCCGGGCGTTCTCCCGCCTTTCCTCTACACCGGACGATCCCGATGTCGGGCCAGTTTTTTTTTACACTTCCACGCCGGCCCAGTCATAGGTTCAGCAAGAAGGAAAAAGGTACACACACGACCGGCAGGTCAAAAGACACGACAAAGGGCGCGGTAAACTGACCAGGGGCCTTGCACACATCACCACATCAGAACCAGGCGGATCCTTTTTTTCGTCCCACATTTTACCTGGAACTTCGAAGCATCCGGGCTAACTCTGGCAATGGCGGAAGAAGGTGGTCCTACGTGTAAGAAAGGGATCCAGTTATTTTTCCCACCCCTCCTACGTAATGCGCCTGCTGCCATTTGTCTGGGCGGCTCTTTGCGTTGATCGTAGTCGTCCCCTTCTTGACACTACCTTATTTATACTTCTTTGTCGATGTCGTTCTCTCATCTTCGGGGCAGGGTCGGATGAGTTAAGTGAGACTTGTTTTACTGACTTGATATATCATTGTCTGCAGACATGAAGCACCGCGAGGGCCGGAAACCTCTGACGGTGGTGCTGAAGCTCGGTGAGTCTATCAAAGGTTCCCAATTACTGCGATGATTCATTCTAATTCGTTTAATAGGCACCAGCTCTATCGTGGACGAGAAGACACATCAGCCGTTGCTTTCCATCCTAAGTCTCATCGTTGAGACGGCTGTGAAGTTGAGAAAAGATGGCCATAGGGTGGTCATTGTCTCATCTGGCGCCATCGGCGTCGGTCTCCTTCGAATGGAGATGGACAGACGGCCAAAGCACTTGTCAACATTACAGGTAAAACTCATACTCTCGACTCCTCAATCTCTGGAGTTGCTCACGCTCATTGACGCTCATAGGCCTTAGCGGCTATCGGTCAATGTAGACTCATCAGCCTGTGGGACGATCTGTTTGGCCACTTCAGACAACCCGTCGCCCAAATTCTACTCACCAGGAACGACATTGCAGACGTAGGTCAAACTGTAGAAATGGACAACCAAGTCGGGCGCTGACATAGAATTACAGCGGACACGGTACCTCAATGCCCAAAACACGTTCAACGAGCTCCTTGACATGGGCGTCATCCCCATCGTCAACGAGAACGACACGCTAGCCGTCTCGGAAATCAAGTTTGGCGACAACGATACCCTCTCCGCCATCGCCGCTGGTATGGTCCACGCAGACATGCTGTTCCTCATGACGGATGTGGACTGCCTCTACGACAAGAACCCCAGAGCGCACCCCGACGCCCAGGCGATCGAGGTGGTTGAGGACATTTCAAGTATCCAAGCAGATGGTAAGCAAGCAGACAACCCTTCCCCCTTTACGTAGCAGAAAAGGGAGGTGGCCTTAGTCTCACCTAAGCTAACCCAACCTCTCAACACAAGTCTCAACAGCAGGCTCCGCCCTCGGCACCGGTGGCATGATGACCAAAATCGTCGCCGCGAGGCTAGCAACCCAAGCAGGCGTGACAACCGTCATAACCCGCTCCTCCAACCCGGGCAACATTGTCAAGATCGTCCGCTACGTCCAAGCCCAGCAAAGGTACTCCTCCTCTTCCTCCCCGCACCTCCACGCCGCCCCCGACGGCGAGGACCCCGATAACCACCACGACTCCCACGACCACGACCATACCGAAGACCCGCTCGCGCAGTCAACGGCCTCCCTCCGCCTAGACCAAGCCGTCGAGAAGCCCCCGCTACACACCCGCTTCCTCCCCTCAGCAGACCCCATCCGCGACCGCCACTTCTGGCTCATCCACGGCCTGAAGCCCCACGGCACGCTCTACATCGACGCCGGCGCCCACAGCGCCCTCCTTCGCAAAGCGGGTCTCCTGCCCGCGGGCGTCCTCGACGTCGAGGGCAACTTTGCGCAGCAGGAGGCCGTCCGCCTCGTCGTCGTGGACCGCCTGCACGCGCCTAGCACCACTGGGAAGCTGTGGGGCGGCACGCCCGTCGAGGTCGGCCGCGCACTTGTGAATTACGCTGCGCCGGAGATCATGCGCATCAGGGGCCATCAGAGCTCCGATATTGGGGGCCTGCTGGGGTACGCTGATAGCGAGTACGTGGCGGAGAGGCAGCACATTCGCATTTTTGACCGGGAGAGCCGGCCGGTGACGCCGAGCATTGAGAAGGTCAAGGAACAGGTCGTCGAGGAGGTGATTTCAGGTATCACGGGGTATGAGCAGAAGACAGAGACAAAGTAGTGTTCTTCGTAGACGCTCCGTTATGATCTACTTTTCTCTGTACAAGAGTTGTGTCACCAGTGGCCGCGTATCCTTATCCCACGCAACGGCCCAAAAACGCCATAACCGAAAAACCCGCTCCGATATTCAAAATGCTTTCAATCTTTGACGCTGTGTGGGATGTGCCCACCGAGTAAGAAAACCTTGGTAAATCGGCCTTGCCTGACGAATCATCACATGCACCGTGCCAAGAACTATGTGATGAACACTTTCTTAAGCTTGTCCATAGGGTAGACCTCGCCGGTGCGCAAATCCTTGACCTGGTCTGGTGGCAATCCAGACTTCTTTGCGTAATCCTCGAGGCGTTCCTTGCCATACGCCCGACTATTCGGCAATAGCAGCAGGTCATGCTCGACGTAACTCTTGGTGTGATGCGCGTAGGGAACGTTGCGGGCAAGATCATTGAGCTCTGTTGAGCATATTGGACAAACGGACTGCGTGCCTGCTGTAGCAGAGGCATTTGTTGCCGTGTTGGCGTCGGCGGCGACGTGCGATGAGTTCAGAGAATGGCAGGCTGGGGTCTTGAGGGCCGAAAGCCCTGATGAGAGAGCGATGTGGAGGAGGGGATATGAAGGCAGAGCCAACAGACTATTGTGGGTGCGGGTGAATAGGTCGGCGAGGGTGTTCCATCGATCTGGGCTGTAGAGGTCTGAGTACACGGCATTGGCAGCCGTCGGTGGATAAGCAAGTAAGCCAAAGGCCTTGCGAAGCTCGTCCGGATATGTCGCCTTGAAAGGAACAAGATATTTCTTCGCGTGGGCGATGGCCTCGAGGAGCTTTGGCTGGGATTGGGTGCGGACGAGCTCGATATACTGCTGGAAGCGGAGCATGAATTCGAGATTACTCTGTTTACACAAGGTCAGTCAATTCGCCAAGCAAAGTTGGGTGTATAGCGAGACGCACATCCATCTTGCGAAGCTCCTTCTTGTTATCCTGGCACCAAGCCAGCGCCTCGACAACACTTCCTCCCCTGAGAGATTCTTGAATTCGACTCATCTGAACGAATGTCTCGACGTCAACCAAGTCATCCATGTTGCGCTCGGTGGTGAGTGCCTGGGCGCTTTCGTTGTAGCCATGACGAAGCAGGTAGTCGACGAGCAAGCGGTCGAGGCGGGCGCGGCTCCAGGCCTCGTATTTAACGTCGTCGACGGAGTGCATGCCGTAGAGATCGCCGAGATGGGAAATGCGGGCACCGGTTTGACGGGTCAGACGGGCCTCTTCCTCGGCGTGAGCAGTGAGCTTGCGCTTGACGCCGCGCATGCGGGCGATCATGCTATCGAGGTTACGGAGGACATCGTCAGGTGATGAGTTGCCCTTGACCGAGGCCGTGGCGGTCTCCTTGAGCAAGGTCTTGATGGCCGAAGAGTCCTTCTCGACGGTAAAGTGGGCGGATCGGAAATTCTTTCGAAGGAGCTCGTACGGGAGGCGGAGGAGGGGTTGATCCTGTCAGTTGGAATGGAGGTTAGTGCTGTGTCTGGATAACTAGCTTCCTGTGACGCAGCGACGTACGAGGAGAAGATGGTCCTGATGCTTGATTGTAGCGTGCTCATGGTCGCCCATCTTGGCGACTTTCACGGACGTGTCAATGGACTACTGGACCTTCTTTTACGTCTTGTTCGTAGGATAAGAAGTTGAATGCTGATGTCGTTGGTATGGCTTGAAAAGTAACCAAAAAGGCGTTCGTCGAAGGCTCGTAGTTGGGAGGTCGGTGCATTGGTACGGCCGCTAGCAGCAGTTGACGTTATGCCGCCGAACGTGGCGGGGCCGGAATCTTTCCGTAACAGAGAGCTGCAGGTCTTTCGGGAAGCTGTCTTGTCATAATTACTACACAATTCTCCAGGTTGCTCCAGATACTTTCGATATTCTAGGAGGCCTGATTACTTGAAAACAAGATTTGAGAACGATTCGTCTGCCCTGCTGCCAAAATCCCAAGTTCTGAAAGGCCGACATTCTTGTCCCTATGTCCAGCTCATGCTTTGAACCTCCATCCATCCATCAGTGACAGACCCGACGTGAAGTGCTGTCTTGCACAGACCGCACGTGTGGCTTATGTCTGCTTATGTAAGGATTCCGTTCGGTGGAGTATGAGCTCGGTCCAGCCACAACCCCGCTCTCCAAGGCTCAGATGTCACTTGCTGCGACCAGCATCCGTAAGCAGATACGATATGAGAGCTTGGGGAGAGGTAGCACTGAAGCGAGGCAGACGGTGGCTAGCAACGGTCGAGACTACTTCGGAGCCGGTGTATCTGCTGTGCTTCTCTTCAAACTGGAATGTCTCACAGCCCATCAGTCAAGTGATTCAAGTTGGCAGCCCACGGGAGCATCAGGTGATTGACGAGGCTCGGCATTTCTCGACGTAGATTCGAAGAGTACCTACGCCCAGATGCACAGAAGGGCGTACGGACTGGGTAGCTAAGGCTAAGAAAGGAGGATAAGCCCACATCTTCAGACCGGTCGAAGCTACCCCTGCTGCAGTCTACCTTACTCGCAGTAGTCTTCCGGTCCATCGCTAACAAGAAGACGACGTGTCGAGCCGGCCAACAGTAAAGAAAGTCGATAACAAGCAACAACACATCTCTCAGGCTGGGGCGCTGTTGCGGCAGGTGCCCCTCTTCGGAATGCGGATTGGCTCGGGGCAATCGGGGAAGGAGGCACCCACTTGGAAGCGACTGCCAGTGGGTGTGGATTCCCAGCCTCTGATTGGCTTTCGGTTCTTCTTGCCTCAGGAGTCAGGCGCACAACCTCCCTCGCGCTCAAGCGTATTTATCTCCAGCCTCACCCACTTTGCACGTGTTCACCCTCTTCCTCTGCCGCGTGACCAGAGCTTCCCGCCGTCGCTCCCCCAAACCGACACGCCCAACTCAACCGGCCCCTTTCAAGCCATCATCCTCTCGGAAAATAATAAGATAAACGCAAGCCTTCGCCCAGGCTACGGCAACCCCAAAGAATCACGATTTTGGAAAAATTCGACGCGTTTTCCTGCTCTTTTGCCAACATTCAACCTCGACTACTAATAAAGAACTACACGGGCGGCTCCATCTGACGAGCCCCCCCCAGCAGCCGCGGCGGCGCGATATCACGAGTTTGATCACGCCGACAACACGTGAACTCCAGCAAAACCCGTGATTTGGCTCACCGCCCAGACCACGCCGCAAAGCACATGATCTAAAGGTATGCGAGCTGTCCCATTTTTCTGACGATCTTCCCGTCTGCCCTATCGTCTCTCATCGCTATCACACTGCACTGCAACGGAAGCACGCTTCCGCAGAACGAATTCTTTTCCTCGTTTGCGCCATTTTTGGGGATGCTGTCTTGTTCAAGCACATCTTGCGATCTGTCGCCCAGCCACAATCAAGCGATTGCGATGGATGGATTTTCACCATTCGACGGCGAAGACCTTCTCTAGTACTCCAGAACAAATCTTTTTTCCAGCAGGAACGGCCTAGCAATCCATACAATTACGTGTTGTCTCTCTCAGATGAGTGTGGCTTATGTCGATTGAAATGCGGCCTAAGCCACGACAATCTCAGGACTCATGTTGAGCCGTGACGCAGATACGGTCTTGTCAATGTCAAGCTTTTCCCACCACGAACCCTCCACAGCGTCGAAGAGCAAGCGCTCCAACATTTTCTCATGAGAAGCGGTCGCTGCGTCAGATTACCACTCAGCTTCGATCAAGTTCATCTTTGCCATCGGTGACGGCTTGCAGAACGTTTGATACTCATCTGACTTGACCCGACCTCTCGCGATTTGCGAACCCATTGCTCTCCCAGGACCCTTGATGCTAACCAACCTCACCTAGTCACCGCTTCATCTAATTGAACCAAGCTTGAGTCGACGCAAAGATTGTGCCCGCTGAACGAGGCTTCGCCTGTCAGCCCTCTTACATTCTCACATTTGAACTAACGTCTCCCCCCCAATCATCCTCAACCACATCAACAATGGCCGACGTCATGAGCGAGCATCCAGACCTGTCGGAGTTGGCTGGCTCTCCATCTCCTGGTCAGAAGCGAAAGCGCGACGACGACTTGTCTGATTCGATGAGCCCTAGTCGAAAGCGCGCGAGTGCTGAAGGACTCTCAGATGTTGACACTGCTCAATTCATTGAGAATGCTGTCGAGGCTGCCCATGCTGCCGCTCAGAATGGCGTCTCCGCCGCCGACTTCAGCGCCCTACAACAAGCTGCTGCTGCTGAGCATTCTGAGGCAGCTGACCCTGCCAATGCTTCCAGCACCGCTGCTGCCGCCCTCGGATCCATGTATCCCACCCTTCATGTGCCTCCCACCACTGAGGAGCAGTTTGCTGCACAAACGAGTAATGATCCTACCCATGGTCAGGACCATGGCTTCGGTCATGCCGACCTGCCGGACGGGCTCCCAGGTCTACCTCCTGTACCTCAGCCCACCAATGGTCTTCAGGCTGTGCAACCTCAGCAATCCCACCAGCCTCACCAGCAGCATCAACCTCCCCCACCCCAGCACCGTTATTCGTCTGGATCAGCCGGCACTCCCGCTAAGAAACCGGACGTTGGCTCAGAGGAATGGCATAAGATGCGTAAAGACAACCACAAAGAGGGTAAGCAACGTTAGGGATGAGATCAATATAGACATGGGCTAATCTAGATACAGTCGAGCGTCGTCGTCGTGAAACGATCAACGAAGGCATCAATGAGTTGGCCAAGATTGTGCCCAATTGCGAGAAGAACAAAGGCTCCATCCTTCAGCGTGCCGTCACCTTCATCAACCAACTCAAGGAGAATGAGACGCAGAACATAGAGAAATGGACTCTTGAGAAGCTGCTTACGGAGCAAGCTATAGCAGAGCTCAGTGCCTCCAATGACAAGCTGAAGCAAGAGTGCGAACGTCTTTACAAGGAACTAGAGACTTGGAAACGAGTTGCTCAGAACGCGGGTCTTTCATACCCCCAGGCGAACAAGGAGGAACCGGCAAGTACGACCTAGAAGGTCTCGGCTCAAGACCAGAACCCTTGCCCTGCGGTCCACGTGGACGCGGCATTGTATCCCCAGCAGGGTTCCATCGAACAGACGGACCATCAACATGATGCTCCGCAGGATCAGCATGATGCCCCTCCTTACGAACCCTTCAGCCTGCCTATCGACGAGGCCAGCGATCTCCCTGGAACTTCCCAGCATCAGAATGCGGATCCTCAATGCCAGTCACCGAACCTCGCCATTGATTATGCTGTCCATCAGCATGACATCCCTCAATGTGAGCCCTCCGCACTTGCTATCGCTCATGCGAATTTTCAGCACCACACTCCTCGGTATCAGCCGTCCGCCTCTTTCGATCCCCTTTGCCAACCACGTCCGATTGACCCTCGGGTGCTTCCTCCCATTCCTCCCAGAAGACTTCACTCGCCTCAAGCTTCTGGATTCGTTGCGTCGGTCCCATGGGGCTTGTGTCAGATCGAGATTCCGGACCCTGATCCTACTTTTTTCTATTCAACTTATACCCCCAGCCAGCAGTAAGCTGCTTTCTCGTTGTTTTCTCAGATTATAAAGCACTATAGCCGTGGTAGATAGGCTATACCATAATCAAACTTGCTCTCTAACTGTCATGTTTTCCCATGCGTATACGGTTTGGTCACAGCGTTGAACAAGACTTTGCGGTGGGCTTGTAGGATTTGGGTGTTTATAACAGGCATTACATGGATCACGGAGCTTTCCTGCTTTATGACATTAATAAGACGCCGGCTCTAGCCATGTGCAAAAACCAAGTTCCGTCTCGTTTGTGACGTATGATGTGTTTAATGTCTTTGCTAAGTAAGTCAATAAAAGTACATGGAGTCGCCATAGACCAACATCCTACCGAGGTCAATACACAGCGTGGCACTCCTCGTCGGTCGGGAGAACCTTAAGGATGTAGGAACTGGGCCCTAGTGGCTAGAGAAGGATAATTCACGATGCAGACAGACTTACGTTCCATTGATGCTTGAATTTGCTCCCAAGGAAGGAAAGTCTAGGTCATGTTTGCAATCAATCGAAGAGGCAGAGACGAACACAGCCGTCGCATCCGTAGGACAAACCTAAGCGAGCCATCGACAAAGTTTGGAGGAGGTATCCGGCTTGAGTGTGAACTCATCTGCCGCACGCTGTTCACATCCAAGGCCGATGCGTACAGTCATAGCACTTGCGCTTAGCCGCAGGAATGCAAGATAATGGTGTGATCTAATCCCTGCCTTGGCTTTCAGAACCCTTCGGTTTGGTTTTGGTTGTTTGTCGAAGACGCAACGTAGCAAATCAGCCCCTTATTCTACCCGTTGCGCGCGGAAGCAGTCGCATGAATGCTTTACTTCTCCAACGACAAACTCTACGTCTCACCATATCTATGACTAGGAGATGATAATCCCCAGCGCTGAGCCTACGTCAACGTACCCTCCTTCCGGCCAGGCGGCTTCAACTCCTTAAGGCCATCGCTGCCCCCTCCGGCCGTAAGAAAAAACGGATGTAATCGCCATTGAAGGAAACGTTCTTGCATGGGAAATCACCCTTTCTTATATGCAGTCAGGACCCCTTTCGGTCTTTTCTTACGTTCCGCGATCCCACTCGCAGCCGGGGAATCCGGAACCCATGTACTCTACCGACAGAAAACCAGCGTAGGTTCGGGGCTACGGAGTCCGCATTCTGCAGTAGCCGGGGAGGGGCGGGGAGGAAGAATAGGACGAAAGTCGCCGCGGATTGGGGCGTGCATCCTGCATGATGCAACAGCACGTCCTTTCCGGCCGAAGCGGGAAGACGGGAGAGGGAGACAGCGCCCGCTGCCGCCCGGCGGCCGGATCGAGGTCCTGACCCCCGAGTTCAGGGGGCTCTGTGGTCAAGGTTGGCCAAGGTTCTGACAGTGTTACTGACTTCCTACGCCGTATTCCGTCGGGATGCAGTTTGTGTTAAAAGGGGAAGAGGCGGGGATAAGGAGAGGGTGGGGGAAAGCGAACACAACCCTCTCCAGCCCCCAGGGAGTTTAGTAACATCTCTTCGCCCTCGGAAATCCTAGATGTTGTTTTGTGATGGTGGCGAAAGTGTTGACGAGCTCTTGCATGGGAGATTTGACCTTCTACTTGATGAAACGGAAGTGCTTGCCAAGGCCCCTTGTATTTTGGTGCAGAATGAACACGCCATGTTTCTCCATTTACTTTAGATGTCGCTCCGACTGGGCAGTCGACGTTGAGGACCATGCTGAGAGAGAAAAACTGCCCACGACACTCATGATGAGTAGTGATTTACGGCGAAACATTCCCCGGTGAAGATGTTTGGGGTGAGATGGGAATAGAAACTTGTTGAAGGCCTGTAGAGTGACACTCATCTCGGGGCTAAGACTTTGAATTACGGTGGTTGGTTAGCAAGCGCTCTGAACCACTGTGATCAACTCAAAGGAGAATCTACTCTTATCTAAGCGCGACACGGTTCTCGCGGACGCGAAAACAAAAACTCAAAATCAGACGACAAAAGTATTTCTATTTGTAAACAGACCCTTCTGCCGACCGCAGCCCGCTGTCATTCTGCATGTCAAACGCCGAGGTTAAATTAAGGCTGCACGAGCACATTTACAATGTTTGCGTGGATGTTTCTGTGAGGTAAGTGATGGCGAGCACGGAGTATTCCGTATACATGGGCCAAACTTCAACTCGAACCCCCCTGACTTCAGGGACATACTTCGTCCTAGCTTCTTCAGCCCTGTTTACGGAGTACATCTCTTGACTTCAGACCAAATTGGTGTGTGTGTGTGTGTGTGTGTGTGTGAATGTGCAGATGGACAAGAGAGGGAACAGATGAAGAAAATGGAGGGGGCGTGTGAGCACATTTCCTAGGCCACGGGTGACGAAGTATCTGTACGAAAAGTACGGATGGAACTAAAAAAGAGTTCCGAAATGATTTACTCTGCAGCGGGAAGTCAAAATCCTCGGGCCGGGCCAGTAGCTTCCCTTCTGACTCTCATTCTCAAATCAAAGTAGTAGAAAATCCCGCGAGGAGCCGGGAGGGTAGGGGAGGACTCCGGAGCGGGATGAAGAAAAAGAAAACAAAAAAGGGACGGAAAGCACGATACAGGTCATCTGTCAGGAGTCACAGGGGGTGGAAAGAGAGAGAGAGAGAAATCAAACGAAATCGAACGATTTGGGATGGAGGGGCGTGTGGTGATGATGGGGATGTATCATGAAAATAAGGTTGAAGTTTGAAAGGAAAAAGAGAGTGGAAGGCACAGAGGGATAAAAAACCAGCCAACAGAAATCAACCCTTGGAAAGAAGGCTCTCAAGGTGTGGTACGCAGAGACCGGTGACTGGCCGCCCGGCGACTCCACTTCTTGACCGGTCAGCGGGGCACCGGTGACCGGGGTGCCACTTTTTATCTTCTCGCGAACCTCACAGCGCCGTAAACTTTGCACCGGCCTCAACTCTCTCACATTCCTACACGGAATACACTCCTGTCGTACACTCCCCCCCTTCCCTTCCTCTTTCCTACCACACCAAACGAACCTTTGAATCACATTTGACATGTCAAAAATTGGATCCAAATTACCGGGATATGAGCAAAAGCAGCACTACGAAGATTCCCTGTCTAGTGCCTATTTGCAAAGTTGGCCCTCACGCCCTCACCTTAGCGTCCGTTGTCTGTCAGATTTACCTGTCAAAAAAAAAACTAAAAAACTTCCTAGCACCTATATATGCAAGCCCGTTGTCAATCCACCCTCCTTGTCCCTCCTTCATTCCAACCCGTCCCGTCCCGTCCGGGACGCCCCCACCGTTTGACATCTCCTCCGTCACAGTGACAGTAACAGCTCTCTTGCCCCCCTACCCATGCCTGCCACCATGTCAATAGACTGGACCCCTAAAAAGCCTAGAGCTTTCTCCCTTTCGCACACACACACACACACAGTGTGCAAGTCATCTAAAACCTCCATCTCGCTAGGAGTGATAAAACGACATACGACGAGGCTAGCCACGTCGTGGAAAGCTGCCGATTGGGGCCGAACCTGGCTAGTGGTCACTGGTTGGGTGCAGGTGGCGATGACAAGCCAAAACAACCAACAATTTCCCCTTGCATTCAGAATTTCCGCTTGACAGGGTTCCAACTCCCACGCGCGAGCTCTGCCTTGCGGATTAGGTTCTCACCTCCATCTCTGAGAAGTGAGAATCATACATTCCAGGCAGTCACACTAAGAAAGATTCATGCACTAAACCCCCTTGGAATGGTCACCCCCAGAGCAGAAGAGCCTCCTTGACGTTGGAAGTTCCATGAGGCTGACACAGTCCAGACAAGCGCCAGCCGGCGCTAAGAGATAACAAAGAAAACAGAAGACGTTTAGACAAGTCGGATACCTAATCTCAACGGCACCTTGCACCTTCACTCGTGAGCTGGGAAAAAAAAACGCTCTCGGGCAAACTGCCGTTCCATTACTGACTATCTATAGTTGGACCACAATGTCCAAGACGGAAAGCCAAAAAGGTAACCAAACTCTTCGAGGTCGTTCAGACAACTCTTGCTTATCCCTCAAAAGCATGATAAGAAAACAAAACTCCCGTCATCATATCATATCAAAAAAATCTTACTTTCTCCCCTTGTTCAAGCCATTGATAGCATTTTCTTTTCTGACACCCTTTTCTCCCGCACCCCGTTGCAGCCGTTTCCACCATTTTCAATAAAGCTCCCACCTCTTCTTCCAAGCGCCTACTCTGGCATGAGATTTGGGAAATAAAAAAAACTAAAAGCAAAAAACAAACGGCCTTAGCCAGCAGCATCACAAGAGTAGAGGGGGGAAGGAAGTAACAAAAGAAAAAAACCAAGTCGTCCTTCTTGTCGTAGAGGCATCCTCCCCTCCGAGTAAACCAATCCGTATATGCTGATGCTCGGGGTTAATACGAAGTCGAAGTAGAGAAAAGAAAATGGGCAAAGTTTGAACAAAAGAAAACGTGTCTCTCATGACAGCGTCAATGCCGTGACACGAGTGTCGGAAAGCCACCGAGCAGATTGTATAAAAATCCCAGCCTCGACCTCGTTGTAAATCAGGAATAAGAACTCCAGCAAATTAGCACGCTTCATCATTCTATTAGACGCGACCCCAACCTGTCGTCGAAATGACAAATGTTCCCGCCCCCCAAATTGCTTCAGATTTTGCTTGTTTGATCTGAAGACTGCTGTCGCCGGCTGCTGCGCTCCGATATGCTTCCGTTGCCGAGTGATTGCTTTTTGACTCGCAGATGATGATACGAAAGTAGAATTGCCGCTCCTTAGGAAAGTGAAAACCAATGGCCGTGCCGACTAAATCCTGGAAAGCCGTCGTTTGGTTTCTCGTGATGTTCTGATATATCCAACCCCTAAGGCCTTGAGGTCGTGGATGTTGTGTAGGCCGCGCCTACTCCGGGAGTACATACTTTGCTGGATTGCTTCCGAAAGCCCGATGATCTTGAAGTCCGGAACACACGCCCGAACTCCTCAAACAGACTGTCGTTTGCGCAAAAATCGTGCAGGTCATTCATGCGTTGCCGCGATGAGCTCCAGTCTCGAGCTGTTCTGTGACTTCCAGCCCGTTCAACTTGTCAAAGACGTAATGATGCCTCGTGCTGGCTAAACCATCTGTCCAAGGTCCGTCTAGGCTCACATCAATGCATTTGCCCTCTTGCGAGTGCTTCCGCTTTCCCGCCCGACCCAGGTAATCCGCGTGTGTCAGTGGGCAGATAATTTGGGAACCCTTGAGAGTTCTGCACCGGTGTTTGATTGGCGCTTACGGGCCGGAAAACCTGATCGAAGCCGCTCCGTGATATGTTATCATACGGTGTGGGAATGTATTGGTTTTGATTGAGTGGCACACTAGGATTTGCAAAGTGTCCTTGTCCGGGTCCGGGTTGCTGAGGTGTGAACGAGTAGACGGAAGCACCACCAGGTGCTGCTGAGCTCCCTTGCCATGACTGCGTATACATCCCGGCGTTGTTGGTAGTGGAGTACTCCGTGGGCGAAGTGTACAAGGACGCGCGGCGGTGCGGATCGTGTGTCGTCGGTACCAAGTCTTGAAGCGGCATGCCGGGCGGGTGGATGTTGTTGGTTTCCACAAAATGGTGCTCGGGATGAATGTTCGAGGACAGCATCTGCGTCGAGTATTGCTGCTGACCACGCATCGGCATTTCGTTCATGTAAGCGCCTCCATGCAAGGGCCCGGTCGGACTATGATCACTGGTCGAGTTGTGCAAGAGTTCGTGCGGTGCTCCTGTCTTCGATGGCGATACGCTAGATGTGATCGAGGGATGTTCATCCTCTTCCTTGACAAAGCCGTTGTCTTCGTTGTCCGAGGCATAATTCTCTGAGAATTTATCCTCCGACATGACGAAAACCTGAGCGTCCCCATCTGTAACTTGTTAGCAGGAGTCTGTCGGTGTAACAAAATTTGCGCTTACCAACTTCGCCGTTCTTGTACCTCTCCTCCATCTTGGCAACCTTGAAAATCTCATCGAGATACGGCTTCTTCTTAGCATTTGTCTTGTTCTCTTTGTCCGCGAAGAAAGCCGACATGGCTTCCGTCGTAGCTTCTTCGAGCTTAAGAATGCTCAAGTTCATTTTGCGGATGGCCGGATGCTGCTTCTCAGGTGGTTCCACAATCATCCGAAGTATGTGACACAGAAGATGGACTCGCTCTGATTCCAATAGTCAATGGGTGCACCTGGAAGGGGTGCTCACTTGAAGAAGATCTTACCTCGCTTGTACAGATGATCAGGCTCCTTGTGTCTGACCTTCTCTTCTTTCGTAGGTCCCCATGGCTTAGGCCACCAGTCCGGGGCCTTTTCGTCTTGACCAGTATAGGGATGATTCGTCTGCTTCTTGGGCTCGACCACTTTGACCCAAGCCTTGGCGATGAGTTTGCAAGCTGTTTGCTGACAGTTTTTGAATCGTTGCTCGTAGAGATTCCACAAGTCCTTATCGTCGCCAACTTTCAATGTCTTCTTGGAGCTGGATGCAACCACAATCGCAATGTCGTCGTCGTCGTTTGCTGGTCTCCGATAGCCGCCACCCATGCCTGCTCTGTGCCTCTTGCGCGTCTTGTAGCTTCCATCCTCATCATAGATATCGCCCCCAAGTCGACGACGATCGTGTGTTCGGTGCCCATAACTGCCGCCAAATGCTTGTTGATAGCCATCACCGTCGATGCTGAATTCGGAATCATCATGAATAGGGGCAGCAACTGCGTTGTGGGGTTTAGTATGCGTTTAGTACGGCACAGTTTGGACAAGAACCCACCGGGACGCACACCACTCGCGTGGCTGACGTTATTGACATGACGAACAAAATTCTTCAGGTTGAAGAATTTGCTGTAAGCATTAGGTTGATGCCTTTCTGGCGTGTTCGTGAACACCTGTGTAGAGCCATCGTCCAACACAGCTACCATGAAGAATTTCTTGGCTGGAATGTTGCAGTGATCACGTAGGGCCTTCTCGATATCCTAATGACAGTCAGCGCTCTACGTCAGTCGTCAATAGCGTTGCGACTACTCACAATCGGAGGTCTACGAGCGTCACGAGCTTCGTGGTATCTACCATCCTCGGGCGGTGGAGGGTCAATTGGAAACCTTTCCGGGTGCCATTGCCGAGGGTAAGGCTCCCTGTAGTCGCGGACCATGGTCACGGCACAAATAGCCCAGAGAGCAAGCCGACAGAAATAAAAGTTGCGTCCACTTTTCAAGCCAGGAGAACCGAGTCGTCGTTTGAGCGAGTCTTAAGAGGCTATCGTATGCGATTCAGGCGTGTAACGCTGCCGGCCAAATACAGAAGGTGATGGGGCGAATACGATGTGTAACTACGCAATGGTTAGACAACATCGAGGTGCTGATATCTGCATTCGAGTATCCTACAAGATGCGGTGAAGGGTGAGACTTCTGAGAGATGATTGTTGTAGAACAGAAGTATGTGTGTAGGAGGGGACCATAAAAGTCAGACCTCAATGTGACCTCGTAATGGTCAAGCCTAGCACAAGGCAAAAATGTGTTGTTTTGGGGGAGGTTCAAGCTTAATGCCCGCAGGAGGTTGTTGGGGCTTGGCTGTGATATGTCGAAATGACTGCGCGAGGGTAGATGCAGTAGAGAGCCAGCCAGACTCGCACCGACGTTTGTTTAGCGGGTTGCTCAGTAGATATTCCAAAGTCCGGCAGAAGGACACCAGACAGATTGGGATCCAGAGCAGACCAACACAAAATGAGCGTGATCTTGGGTCGGGCCGTCAGTGTTGGCTAGGCGAATAGCTTCCGAGCGTGGATCTTGTGGCAGAGAAATTGCTGGATACTGTTTCGTGGCTGAAGAGACGAAATTGACAGTCCAAGTGAAAGATACGACAAAGCAGGAGGTTTGTGACCCGTCAGGGGCGTTACGGGTTTTTGGGAGAAAAAGGTCGGCGGCGAGAGCGGGACCGGGTGGTTCAAACAGATCTATCAGTTCGCGAAACTGGGCGCCAGGGCGGACCTCAAAGTCCTCTTTGTTTTCAAGACGGCTTGAGACATCGGGGGGAGAGCCTCTCCACTGGTTCGCGGTTTTGTCTTAGAGCACAACTCTCCACGCAATGTCTCGGGGAGGGAAGGGTGATGTGTAGTATAGACTGTAGACCAAGAAAGAGGTGATGCTGACGAGTGTGAAGAGGGAGGGAGTAAAACAGCCAACAAGACGCGTTTGCGATGTTTCCAAGGTCGACACGAGCAAAACGGATACGGCTGCCTTCGGAAGAGAATCAGAAGAGAAGGAAAGAGCCAATAACCACGAGCTGGAGCAGTGGAGGGTGAGGGCCCTAGATGAGTTCAAGGCTCGCGGGCTGAGGTGGATCTTGGAGGAAGGATGGACCTGCAAGGCGGAGGCGAGTCGAGCTTGTCGACGGATCCCGTACCTCTCGTAATGATCTGAGTTAGGGCTTTTTAGTGTATCTCGATTATTGCCGTGGTATGTGACAGCCAGCTGAGGAGTGCGGGCGAGAAGCAGTGTCCCGCAAGCGAGGGGGGTTTGAGCAACGAGGCCGCGCAGATGACTTGAGGTCGAGGGGCAGCGAGACCGGCATCCGCAGTTGTGGAAACATGAATGAGTAGAAAAGCAGGAAGTCAGACCAGGAGGTACCCTTGTCTAGTCAACGTGAACTTCTACCCTCCTTCAGCTCTTGGCTGGACTGCAAGTTGAGAACCGGGGACTAGCGAGCCGCAGTAATATGGAATGGACGTGTCCGTCTGGGTGCCATATGAAAAGGCAAGAAAAACGGATGAGCACACACGCCTGAAGCAGAACAGCAAGTCTTTCCGGCGCGGGACTGACGACAGTGGAGTAAAGAAGGGGGGCGAGATAGAATAAAAAGGCTTTCTCAGGTAAGCCTTTAGGTGTGGACGTGGTGGAATGTGGTCAGGGTATCCGTACGGATACTTGCGAAGCTGTGCAAGGGGACCAGGTACCTCACCACCTCACTTGAGGACCCTCCCCCTCCCTAGTCTGCAACCTGATAAGGTGTGGCAGGTGCCAGCCAGAAGGGAGAGGGTGCTCGAGAGTATCCGTACTCCGTATGAATACACCACCGTCCCATCCCATGCCGCAGCTCGACATCCCAACAGGTGGTCTGCAGGAGACCACAGTTCACACCCACCCCTCCCGAGGTAACCCCCCAAGCTCACCCATGGTGTTTGCTCTACTGTGAGTAGACCAAGACGAGCATGTACTGTACCAGACAAGGACGGTAAGCATCTTCGTGCATACATGGCCTGTACCAAACCAAACACAGCCATATGTGGTCGAACAGAGACCCTCGTCGTAGTCCTCCCGGCCAGAAACCCACCATGTGCTGTCATTGAGTGCGAGGGTTGCGGAGGGCGATCCTCGTAGCCCTGGTCGCCCTCCCCAAGCACCCCCGCTGCCAACCGTCTGTAGACCGAGGAACACTGATGCACTGGCCTGCAAGTTGAAGGCTCTGATCAGCCAGAGCCCGGAGTGTCTGGATTTGCAGATGCCTCTTCATTTCTCTGGTTTCCACTCACCTCAAATAAGTCAACTAGGTTGGCGTCTGAAGGCTTAAACTTGCGGAACATGAGGGCAGATTGGCCACCGGGCCCCAAAGCGATGGACAGATTCCACCCTGTGGCAATAGTAATAACTTGAACGCATGTCTACTGCGAGATTCGCGAGAGCGCTTGTGCTAGATTTGTCGAACCGTTAACCGTTCTCCTCGTCGCGCTGGGTAGCCGGCTATTGCGAAAGGAAGGACAGATAAAAATCATAATTTGTGTGAGTGCATGAAGGTGTGGGAGACAGCCCATGTCGAAGAGCAGGGGTTGAAGTGAGACAGCGGTGGGCCGGGCTGAACGGCGCATCGGTCGGCAAAAGCCTTGCCAGTTATACGGGTCTCCGTTGATTACATGGCATTGGCTGCATCTCTAGATGGCTATTGCATCATTCGAGCCCGCGCTGTTCGTCTCAGGGCTTTCTTTTCCTCCCATGATGTTGTTGCACGCTAAGCAAGCCTTGCAAGACTCCCTTGGGCCCGAATTACTTTTGAAAAGCTTCATAAAGTATTCGGGTCAGGTACTTCTTGATGGCACGACGACGACTGCGAGATACCAAAGCGGGGAATAACAGTAGATGTCCTTTCAGACTTTCCGATTCGTAAAGCTAGGACCGCTAGTAGGGGGTATATTGAACGGTGGGTCGTTGTCAGACGAAGAAGAGAGGGAAACAATTGGTACAGGTTGTGCTGGACTCAAGACTGGAGCTGCTGCAACCCGTACGGATATATCAATGGCTTTACTGTACCATCCCCTTTTCGAGCAATTGAGGCTTTTGACCATTGTACCGCTGGCGTGCTGTATAACTCTAGCTAGACGACAATAGCAAATAGAGAGGTCCGGCGGTTATAGTGAGTGAGTGGCCTTCGGGAAGCTTCATTCTGGAGAAATGCGAGTAAGGAGGACTGTTCCATCCAAGATCGCCGCTTGGTTGAGGATCGAGTTGCCTACTTGACAATAACTGCCCTTATCAACGTAAGTTTTGACCAAGCGCTCTGTTAGCTCAAAGCTATCTTCAAAGGTCGATGACCAGGATTCGGCCGTTCCCTAATGATAGCAATCATCATCGTTTTTGGCATCCAGAAGTCTTCAGGAACGGAATGGACCCCCAAAAAGGCGCATTGGATGCGCCGCTACGGATAGGGTCGCTTTACCAGTGCGGGTGCGGTTTGTTTAGCTTTTCAAGTATCATGGTGTTCGTAGCATCTATTCCTAGCGCGTAGGTTCGCCCTTGCTTCTACGGATAGACGGGGTCGAGCGGGTACCTTGGGAAGCAGAGGCCGGTGAATGACTCCGTTGTGTTGACTTGGTGATTGACGAAAATTTTTTGACAGTTCAGGGACACCTGCGGGAAGCGGTACGGCGCGGAAGTTAGTACGTTGGCTGGCATGGCAAGCAAACAAATTTTGATGGGGATCCAGTGCCCCATCGGAACATGCGGGGAATGGCGCTCATTCGTCGCTGAACGTGGTAGAATGGCAAGGTGCATGTCCATTCAAACGGTTTGTTTGCTCTTGCTGGTGGAAGACCGCGGGCAGGGCAGAGTGGAAGAGGGTCGAACATGGCTGGTTGCTGGATTGCCAGCAAGAAGACCGCTCCGCTGGCCGTGCTCAATGGGACGTCGTCAGACGGGTGGTTAGGGCATGTTGTGAAGCCGGGGCCGCAAGATGGGATGGAGCTTGCATAGGGAGCGGATCAGAACCAAGCATGGCGCGGTCGGGGATGGGTTCCGAACGGGGGTTGACCTGTTTGGCGTCCTGCCCTGGCGTCCTGTCGCATGCCAGAGGCGTCTGATCCTTGACTTGAGGTGTTTGTACGGAGTACGTCCGCCTATGAAATTGTCAGCTCCGTCTGGTAGGTAGGTATGTATTCAAGCGTGTAGAGTAATGTATCCATACGGATGGCTTACAATGGCCAATAACTTGGCGTTATAGTACAGCTTCGACCGTGAGGCACTGCGAGGCTATCACCGTAGTTCGTTCAGTGCGGCTTGACGAGGAGGCGACGACGACAAGCACGATGGGAAGTGAACGTGGTTCAACGGCGCCGTTCCAGGGTTCAAGAGGTAAGTATCGATACGTGCTGGAGGCAACGCAGGAATGCAGTAAACGTTGAAGCCAAGAAATGCATGTTTGCTCCCTCCACGAAGAGGTACAGGGAAGGTGGTTGGTAGATAGGCGATTGGCAGCGGGCCTGGGCCAGGCTTCGAGAGTGCGCGGAGCAGTGCGTGGGACAAAGGAACGTGGGCAGCGGAATGTCGGGGTGCAATGTTCCCGCACAGTATCCGTGCCCGGTGGCAGGTTAAGTCGACCGTGAACTGTACTCCGTACTCCGTAGACTGTAGTCGGAAGCCAGAGGCGTCGGTGGGCAAGCTTTGGTTGATGCTGGATGGACGGGTGACCGAAGGGGAGGGAGGGCCTAGAGGAGCAAGAGTGTGAGCCGAGAAAAGAAAACTGCTGGAGGCCGATCATGAAGTTCGGGTAAAATGGCGGGGGTGAAGACTGGACCGAATTAGACTGGACTGGGTTGGACTGGATGGATTGCATTGCATTGGGGAAGGAAAAGCGGCAACGGAGTGAGTGATTGACTGAAGTTTGGCTGCCGTCGCGTCGTCTGGGGACAGACGGGATCGTCCAGTCGAACCTCCATTGGTGAACGGTAAGGTACGTACCGCAAAAGCACGTTCCAGGTGGAGACAGGGTGCGGCCGCCCGTCTTCTCCACTTTTTGGAAAAGGAAAGGCGCGCCGCACGGAGCCTCGGAACCAAAGTATTTCTCAATATGGCCCATAGGTAATACCTTAGCCCACGGGCGGGCAGTCCATCACTAGGTACTGCCCGGTCTTGCACCGTCGTACTGTACCGTGCCGTGAGGTAAGGTAGCGTCCGTACGAACCTTGTCGCCTTGCCGGGATAAGCTATCCGCACCTCCCTCCTTCTCTCTCTCTCACCTTTCTTTCGCGTTTCCCTTCCGTCAGCAGGAGGCATACGTGCACTGCGGCTTACCTATGCCAGGCCCAAAGCACAATCTGGCACGCCGCACGCCCCCAAGGTGAACCAGGATCAGGACTGCAAACCAGAGCCAAGACCAACGGCTTTCAACTTCAAGATAGGTAATTCCTCTCTGTTGGTTTATCTATCGTTCTGGGATTCGGACGGGAGTGTGGGGGGCTCGCACGGCAGACAAACGACGTTATGTCCGGATTCGTTGCGTATCCTTCCTCGCGCCGTTCATCTGTGGCGTCGGGGATAACTTCGAGTGTGTGTAATGTGCCTTGGCCAATCAACGGATTCGGATGGTATGTGCTGCAGGGCATGTACAGATTCGTACAATCGACAATGCAGTGTGTTTAAGCTTCTCCCCTGAGATCAGCATTGTTCCTCCCTTGGACGATATTTGGGCGCGCCATTGACCTTGGTGATAGGCTCGAGTATCCGGACCTGCTCCCTGAGAGGCTCGGGGAACTTTTGCCAACGCCAACAATAAGCAGGAACCGCGGTACCTACCTCCTTGATGCGGTTGCAGACTTGGGCCCTTCGGTTTCCTCGTTATTTCGTCCTTTCCCGAGAGTCCGTCCGGTGCTAAAAACATGCACCCATGGTCAACTAGTTCTTGCCGGCTGCATCGGTGAGAACACTGGTAAATGATTTTTCCTCCCGCCGGCCTGTAGAAGTTTTCGGTCGGGGTCCACGGCACCGGTACGGGCTTGAAGGAGACTATGTGCTAGGAACGGCCCGATCGTCACGCCGGTGGCACTGGCCGCCGACCGTCCCCAATCTACTGTTACGGCGAGGTTTATATTCTATACTCTAGGTCCGTCCAATGTCAATTACGCCTTTTGACAACTCTCTCGGACTCAGACGGAGCTGTCGGGCATGAAGGAAAAATTAGGAAAGGAGAAAACTCTGCTCTAGTTTCCTCGGCCCCATTTTGAGCTCCATGGGGGAGCGGCGCATGGTCTGATATTTTGTAATGCCTGTTGCCGAGAGTTCGGCTCACTGCCTGCATCGACGACCACTTGGAATAAGTCGAGTCCAGCGTGACCCCTCAGCCTCTGTAGCAAATGGGTCAAGTTACGTTAGCTAGACACCTATCTAATGATCACAAGGTGGAAGAAACTGTGCAAACATTAACATCCCTTGCTTCCGCTTGCTGATCATCCTTATATGCTGGCATGCTTCCGAGGTACACGAGACTGGCAACCGTTGATCTATTGTTGGGAGCTGGTTCTATGACCAAGCCTAGTGCTCTACACAACTTTGTCGACCAGAAATACCTTACGTTGGGAGGGCCCACGATGTTTCTAGGATCCAATTTTGTGGCCCAAAATTCAAACTCCCGCCCCGGCCAGGTCCTTGCACAGTCCCAGGCTAGATCGTGTCTCTTTTCCTCAGACAGTATCCGTAGACCCTAAGCATGACCAACCCCGAGGTCAGAAACGGAGAGCAGCTGTTTGCGTGGTTCCTTCGATGTCCCGATTCTCTTTGCCCGGATCTCCTTGCCCCAAATGGCACATACCTATTCGTACATACCTTATGTAAGGTGTTAAGGTACCTTGCCTTACTAACATAGCCAGTTCCAGCTCAGAGGCAAAGTCGACCCAGACTGGAAGGCACCAAGATGCACTTGTCTTTTTCGGCTCACTTAAGGTCGCAAACTTGGTTAGACTACTGCAGGGAGAGAAGGCGCCCTGCCACCAATGCGCCTTCTCTCCTTCTTCGACTACCTATCACCAAAAAGTCAAGACATCTGCCCCTCTCCCAAGTTCCAAGTCCAAGACGTGGACAAGACAGCGTCTCATTGGTTGCCGAGGTCTCATCTTTCTTTCCAGACAAGTCTGCCTCTCACCAACTTCATGATCCCGCCACCAATGTTTCCTACATCACCACATCGCGCGGCCTCTTGTTGCCCTCGTCTGTCTCGCCCCGCGCTACTCTTTTCTTACCCCGTCGAGATCCATCACGAGATCCATGACGAACTTCTCTGCAACACCATCCTATCAATCCCTCGTCTGCGGCATGTCTTACGCCTTAGCGCCTCACTCATCTTTGTCCCCTAGAGTAGGTACTCTAGCACAGAGCAGTCGGGGCGCCATGTATCCGTAACCGCCGGTCTTTTTACCGGAAGCCACTGATACCTCCGACCCAGGCACCGCAGTCTCGCGGATACATAGTACATCATACAGCCACCTGCGCTCTTCGATAGAGACGATGACGCCGTCCATTCCTGGATACATGTGCATTTGGTCGAGTCCAGTTACACAGCAGGCTGTCCACGCTCCTGTGCAGAACCAACTCCTTCCGGGAAATGGCGCTGGAAAAGCATTGCTTACGGACTTGAGGTGGTCAGCCGGGGGCCGATCCAACCATTCGATACGCCCACATTGGTCCATCAATGGTTCGTTCTGCTTGAACACTGCAGCAGCACTCACACCCATCGCCCGCCGACTCACCTGGAACCGACCGCCCTACATTGGAGGGCTCGCTCGGCCTACTTTGTCACATATTGCACCGGCTCGTCTCGAGCGATAGTGTAAAAGCAAGATATCGTCACATCCTATCGATCCAAAACTGCCGGCCTGGACAAACCCACGACTCCACCGCGCTAGAAAAGGTCTTGCAGTGCTGCAGCTGCTGCATCTATGCATGCTCATGCTCATGCTCCGAGACCACCACCTTTCTTGCGGCCGCCGTCCATATACTCATACACTTGCCAGCCAACCATGACTCCCACGGCCACCATGGCCAAAGGCATGTCTGTGGCAATGTGGTTAGTGGGAAAACTCGACGTCTCGGCGTAAAACACGAAACCCCCGCTGCTACAGCCCATCATCACAAGAAAAAGCAATAAAATCAACGACCACCTGCCATCTTGCTTGCTTTTTCTTTTGAGACGGCATTTACTCCGCCGAAGAGCGCGCAACGATCGGGTCGTTTGTTTTTCCCGATTCAATGACCTCTGCATCCTGAGCCAAGTAGCCGCTTAGGGCCGGTCGTAGGCTGCATGAGCTCAATGCTAGTTCCATCTTTTGGTAAAAACTAGTCGTGCTGCTGGCGCGCCGATTTCTGGATGACAGCGCCCATTACAGTCAAGCGGCGATGCGTTGAACAAGACCCGCATCGCTTGGATGTGTCTCGATCGTATCCGGTTTCGGTATGTTCCAAGAGACGAGACACTCCTAACATGATATTGCCCAGACGCTGCTGCAAGTGCCTGTTCCAGTTGACGGGAAACTTTGGTTGTTGCTACATCGACTGTTGCCATTGCCTAGTTACCGCTAGAGACTATGCAGAGTTCCCGAGTGCTGACCAGCAGTTCGCAATGGCAAGATACTGGGAGTGAACGCCTCGTGGAGTAGGTATGCACGTTTCGACCTCTCTGGTCACCTTCCGCTGTTCCGCCTGCACAGAGCGGCCGGCGTGAAGAAAAAGACTCGACCACTCCCTTGGGACGGTCGATAAGTCTATGTTGACCTGCCTGCCACCTAGGTCTGGCAGGGAGTACCACACCAAGAGGGGTTACATCAACTATTTGCTAGCTTCATCCTCGGCTTCCCACCATGCGCCCCAGATGGAGTTTCTTGGCATCCTTTACGCGGCTGCCTTCTCATAGCTTCGCGACGAACTAAATACCCTCGGAATCGTCGCAACAACATTCGGTGAAAATCGTTGAAGACACATGGCTGACTAGAAGCCAGACTGTCAGAGAACTTTGGGCACTCACTGACTCGACACTTCTCAGGTTGGAAATTCGACGGCGACCGCGGCGGCTCCATGGGCCTGGCGGACCTCGGAAACAAGAATGACGATACCTCTGAGCCAGGCGCACACATAGATTACACAAGGAACATCGAAGCGGGGTTGTTCCGCATGCATTAGTCAACTGAACCTCTGACAGACTGGCTGTCGGGATATCATCGTTCTAAGGCCCAACAGCATCCCCAATCTTTACGCCCCTTTGAAGCTAGGCATGGGGTCTCGGACTTGAATCGAAGCTGTGATTCGTAAAATCATTGACAATTTCCCTGGCTTCCGTGCCGTGATTCGTCTTCAGTACAGGGATCACGGACGTCCAATTCCGTCAACCACCACAACTAACAATGGTCACATCACCAAGCCACGCACTTATCCAGCAGCTGCTGTGCGGATCAGGGGATGGCCCTGGAGAGTCCCACGGAAGGCCGTTGGTACTGGCACATTTCGCACTGGAAGTCCCCGGCAGGCCTCTCCACTTATAACCGTACCTTACCTGTCATTACGGATACAGCCCGGTTCTGACAGCTCAGTTCACCTCACAATTGGAGCCATCTCCACCCCCATTCTCTCTTTTTCGTCACCTTACGGAGGACCTTACTCAGGACCTCGCGGACGATCCGATGGATGGACATGGCAGTTGCATTCGATACGTCAATCGATTCTTGCCCGCCGGTGCCCAGCAGTCAACTTACCTCTCCTCCGTAATTCCCCAGCAAAAGATTGCGGCTGCAAGGCGTTGCTTGGAGTCAACATTTTAGCTCATGTCCGTGTTGCCGGGTTTGTTGCCGGACGCTTTGCTTGATCAGGGAGCTATGCGCCAGCGAATTCCACGTCAACCTCACTTTCCCACACTGACTTGACGCTTCTGTATTAGCTCTTTTTTGTCGTGTTCTACTTTCAACTTTATTTCGACATCGACAACACCGCCAGTCTTCTCAATTGCCAACTAGGCTGGAATTCCGAGGCTTAGTGATATAGCAATAATTCCAGGCTCGTGGCTGACAGGTGCTTGTTTGCTACGCCGTTGTTTGCTACGCCGCAGTGTTATCTCTGGGCCATTTACCAACAAAGTGGTAACGAGGACCGTAAGCCAGCTGAGCTCCCCTCCGTTGATATGTACATCAGACGCCCCCCAGAACCAACCGGAAAGCCTGTCAATAGCTCACAGACCAGGAGAAAGGGGACAAGAGCCAAGATCATTCCCGAATTCCGGGCCCATCTTGGCTCTAATCTACTTTTGTCGTCCTCCTCCGGTTCAGACCGTCAGACTGTCTCGGAAGAAGATTATTCGGGAGTATTTGAACTGGGGTTGAGAGAGGGCGTACCAAGCATCCTTTACAAGTACTCGGCCTGATTTGATGCGACCTCCGATTTCAACGGAGTTCGTTTCCTTGCAAAGCCGCTTCAGCTACAGTCTGAATTGTCGCGTCCAACTGCGATGTGATCTTCATGGCAGAGTAAAAGCTCGTATAAGGCCTTATCAGGCGTGTATAACCCCGATGGTCTCTCCCTTGGATATTATGGGAACAGTAGTAGACTATGAATTATTAGATATGCCCAGGCCACAAGGGCATTTATTGTCGCACAAATGCCCTGTCCAATCAAGGCGAATTGGGCCAGTCATTACAATAGTCACATTCGCACCGCAACCGCTTCTCGTAGAGCAAAACAATATTCAAGGGGCCGGCATATGAGATGCCCTCACGATGCCCATCGGATTGGATCGGGAACGTTGAAGCGTGGGCTAGACCACCTTGATGATAAAGATTCTTCATCGTCGGTTGAGCGACTACCTCATCAGACACCTTCAACAAGCTACTGCTACCTCATTTGCTCTTTTGGCAATGTTCCCCATCATGTCTTCCAAATACCGTTTGACAAAACAGCTTCGTCATCAAGTTCGATGATTGTGCAGCTGTTGCAAGATCAAGACATTCAGTGACTTTGCAATCCAAGCCACTCGAAGAAAGGTATGAATCAGACAGGGTTATTTGCAAGACCGACGCGGCGTCTCTGGCATGGCATCAAGTGACAAATGACACAAATGATACCGTAACACAATAACTCAATGCTTGGCTTAGGTCTTCCTCCTCTTATCCCAGCGCCATATAAACAGTGGTCGAATCCGCATACTCGTCCGACGTTACACAGCATCGGCGGTAACACAACAGCTTAAGCGGCTACCATAGTTCTTCGTAGATATGGCTAACGGTGCTTCACTCGATTGTGGGTGAAAAAACAAAACGGCAACAGTAACACAGCTCCGGCCGTGGGCGTTCGACCACCACACCCACACCCACACCCTCCCATGGCAGGCATCGGAAAGTGAGGAAGGCTCACCACCGACTAGTCCCTGAACTTTTCTGGCTCTTCTACGAAAAGAGATGGATGATTCGTTCACTCTCACCATTCAATTTCCAACTGCCTGGCCTCTCACTCCCTCCCCTCCCCTCCCCTCCCCTCCCTTCCCTCCCACACCATTTCCACCCCTGGCTCTTAAACGGTGAATTAAGATCCGGGCGCTCGATAGAGGGTGCTGCCTGGGGCTGGCGTCCAGGTTCGCCATCATTGGGTCGCTGTTTGAAATCACGAAACGTACATTTCTATTTCTTGTATCATGACGAGGGGTTTCTTTTTCTCTCCCGTACTCCGCGATTCTTGTACGTTTCGAAGTATTGCGAAGTCGATACCGCGACCGGGTACAACACCCACGGGCTCTTTTTCTTCTACGCTTCTGCCCGGGATTTGTTCCATATACGGTGGTGAAAGGATTATTCTACCTAGCAATGGATAGGGTATGTTGTCATTGTAGAGTATGGACTCTTTTCGTGATTAATGCAGGTCAAGCTCCTTGGGCGTATGATAACCAAATGGGGGAAAGGTTTGCTGATCTCCTTTTGAAAGTGCCCTAACCAAGCTGAGCGTGTGGTCTATATCGGGTCAGCTTACTGTGTAGAATCACCAAGTACCTATGCGTAAGAGCGGAAACGGGGATGGATGTGGCTGACTGCTCGACCTGATACGGATAAAATGCAGTGCATAGCAGCCCATCCCTCAATGAAGCTTGCTTGGCATTGTTTTTCTTCCCGCTCACTTTCGATGATAAGTCTCTGCTCGACATACCACTTCGAACCCTCCCTGTACAGATTGATGACCTGCTGCTGTTCTACTGTTGGCAATTCGAGTGCGTGCTACCGTTGCTGGTCGCTAAGAGGCGGGCGTGCAAGTGTAGGTCTAATAGGAGTCCAGGTCTAGGTCGAGAGGGTGAAGAAAGAAAATCGTGGCGGCCACCCGAGAGTCAAGTCATGACGGGTACATGAAGAGGTTGCCCAGCCCAAGGCACACGCAGGCTTGAGGGTGTGTACGTTTGACCATGATTGCTCCTGCCTATGAGCCCCGAGACTCCTTCTCGGTGACTAGCCGTGCGGAATCGCGCAACCTCTGACCACTCTAGATGGTCTGAAGAATATCCCCTCAGCTCTTCATCTGATCTAGGTATGGTGCGTATGCTTGCGCTGCATTATGTGGTTCTTGTTCGTACGGCCGATACTTGGAGTTTTTCCGGGCTGCCACTCTTGTTTCTCGGTCCATCCTAATCTATCGCATCAAAAGTATTGAAACAAGTTAGATATCCTAGAGACTAGGAGATAGGAGGTGGCAATGAGGCATCAGACGGTAGGGAGCTGATACTCCCCCGGGCCGGGCTCCTCCCACTTCAAAGAGCCGTACCATTAGAGAAGCAAGATTCCCTAGACCAGATTGCAACATCGTTCTTACATTATCGGAAGAAAAAGAGATGTTCGACCAACCGGTGATGTATTGATGCGGTGACTGACCTGTTGTGGGGTTCTCCAATGAGCTTTACTACCTTACGTAGTGAAAGAAGGCTTTGTGCTCCCATGCCATGATAAGCGGGGAAAGATACACCTCCACCCATCACGACTTCACGACCCAGGGCAAGTCTTTCCCTTGCTTATGTTCGGATCTTCGTCTTAGATTACCCTCTAGGCCATAATCGCAGACTTTACATCCTTTGCAAATCCCGAACCTGGGCCCTTTGTACTCAACGATCCGAGGCAGTGTTGAGTAGCACAGTCTATCCAGGAAGCTTTTCTTTCTACTAGATAAGAATTCTTAACACATTTTTTCAAGCAAGCAGAAGTCCTTTAAGGCGGTTCACGGACCAAACCCTGTCTCCGATGCTCCTGCGTGCGGGTTTCAAGCCTATGTGAATGGGTCCCCTCAGTCCAGGAGAGCAGGAACCCAACGAATCTTCCGCGTTTAATCACCCGTATCATAATATTCGAGGAGCTCAGTAATTTGGAGTGGGTCAACTACCAACAATAGCCTGATTCTCAAAGATCCGACAAAGCTCCTCTCGTACAAAAGTCGCCATCCCTTCACCAACTCGATGCGCGGAAGCTACATGGGAGGCACGGGACTTCGTCGCTCAGTCCTTAGCCTCCTTTGGTGTCACAACCAAACGCCGCTATCAAAGCCTTTTGATGCCGTATTCAGGCGGCTCTCTCTTTCGGAGTCTGGACTGCTTCGGGATCTGAACGCGCTGCGATGCGAGGCGCTTGGCCGCAGTCTATAAGAAGAATGGGAGAGACGCGGACATATCTTCGGCCGCCGGCAGATGATGGCATGTCGGTTGTGTTTCGAGTCACGACACGTGGTCCCGGCCGACGGCGGGTAAATAACCCGGCATTGCGAAGAGAGGGAGAGCGAGTATACCCTGTTAAGGGTTCAGATTCGCCTCTCGTAGAGGAGATGAAAGGTAACGAGAGGTTTGAATTCGGTTTCCGGGGGGTTGGATGCTTTGCTTCGAACAAGTTGACTGCGCTGTTGAGTCTCTTCTCGGAGAAGGGGTGGTTAACTCTTCCAGTCGCTTCAAAGAGTGATGGCCATGCAAGACTATCATAAGGCAGGTCATTTTGACATGTTATGTCATAGACACACAGTGGTACTTTCCAATGATCCCTAGATCCTCCACTCTCTCCCCAGAGTCCTTTATAGTGGGTTAACGAACGACACAGGGCGAGCCTTTCAAAAACGAAGACTACGCTTTGATTGAGCGAACACTATTTCTGTGAATCCTGCGATATAACGTCTGAAGAAGATTGTGTTTGTGACCATAGTTGAACATAGATCGAAATGCCTTACAAGTTATCTGAGCTCGAGGATATAGAGAATAAGTCAGGAACACAACGTGACAAAGTCGGTACTTCGTACGATGGAAGAACTTCGTCGATACTAATGTGGTGGTGAGTACAGTACCTGTAAAAAACCTAGCTTGAGGGTTGTTAAGACCTGAAACCCTCGAAAACACGGATCAGGGGCAAAGGGTGAGGGAAGTGAGAAGCGGACGTCACAGACATGAGCGAAACCGATCGCCAGCCGCGAGCATGGCTTCTCTTCAAGTCTAACGCAGCTTTGATACGGTCAATCTTACACGTCAATCATTCTCTTATATCTCTCCATGAACACCTCATCTCGGAAACCGAGAACGTGCGTAGAGTTCGCCAGGGAGGACGTTAGCTCATATCCAAAGACTGCTCGATCTGAAAAGGAGGTTGATAAAATATCCAAGTAGAGAGATGTCTAATCTATATGTACTCAAATGCCGGGTACTTAGCCAGGCTTCTCGAGTTCCTGAGTCTACTTGACTCACGTTACACTAGGGGAGATATCGTGTCATGTTGGGAATGTTGGCCAAAATTTCATCACATCGATTTCAGCAGCTCATACGGTTCAGGCCTAGTGAGGGGCATAGATGCTTGGGTCATCTTCCAAGAGCCCCATCGAGTGACTTGCTCGTGGGCTCATAGCAGAAAAGTCTGCTATTTCAGTCTGCTCCTCATGAGCAACGCCTAGACCGCGAACGACATTCCTGATGATACAGGAACTATGTGGATGATCCGACATGGCGATTGCCACATGCTGACTTCTAAAGATCTCAAGATATCCGAAGAAGGGATGGAACTCAAGATAAGTTAGAACAGCTAACCCTCCCTTCCACAGAGCATTATCCCCATACACCGACAACTACCTGTCACGATACTAGTACAAGACCAATCAAAGATGAGGAGTAGGCCAGGCACACTTGGATTCAAATCCTCTAACCGGTTCTTTACCCAGCCTGATCGTCACGATCCATCCTTTGAGTAAATATCTTCGCCGAACGTAACGAACCCACCCAATACCGCCGCACTCCACAGCGTCCATCACATCAAACACCCGGTTATCAAATACATCTACCCATCCTGAATCGTTCCACAGACAGCCGTCTCCCGCCCTCTCCTTCTCAGTATCATTTCGGCTTTCCATCACCGACCGCCGTTACCACTCACCAGCTCCTCCAATCATCACTAACCCCACTACAAGAGACATTTGAGCCATCAATTGCCGCGTCTGCCCATCTCACGTTACACAAAAGAGAAATTGCACCCGCCTTCCCCTCCCTCTCCAATTGTTATCTCAGCCAAGGAAATTCGTCGATGGAGGCGCGGCAGGGGCGGGGAAGAGGGTGGGCGACAACCTGCCTCTCGGGATACGACGAAGAGTGAGGCAAATCAACGTTTCTTGGGTTGGGCTGTCTCCCCGGCGAGAGAGTGCAGGCAGAGAGCCGCTGCGCGACCGGGAGGGAATAAGACACACCAACGGTCTGCTATCACTGTCAGACAATAGCGACCTCGCCCAACGTAACGGGCAGAAATGTCACATTGTACTATAGCGGTACAGTTCAAGTAGATGCAAAGTCTCTTTGAGTAAATCTACAGATGCCGACAATGCATTCCAATCCACGCTACCACCCGCTTCCACCTCTCGCTCTGGGCTTTGAGCAGCCTACACATTTTAGATCAAAGAGGGAAAACAACTCGGTGTAGTTACACAGTAGACTACACGGTCTTATTCTCTTGCCCGCCGCCGCCGCTGCCGTCACCACTTTTCCATTCGCCGAGATTTTCTTAGGTCGTCACACAAGCTGCTGTGCACCGTCTTCGTCCTCTTTTCTACGAGGACTCCGAGGTGTCGAGACCAGCCTGCTTCACCAATCCGTAAAAGACACCCTGCTTCTTGATGAGTGCCTGCGGTGTGTCAAACTCCACCACCGCGCCCTTGTCTAGTACGACGACGCGGTCGCTGTCGAGGATGGTGTTGATGCGGTGAGCTACGGTGATGATGGTACGGTTGGCAAACATTGGCGAACGCAGAGTAGTCTGCAGCATGGCGTCTGTCTCGACGTCGACGGCCGCGGTTGCCTCGTCCAGCACGAGGATGTTGGAAGGCGTCAGCATAGCACGGGCGAGCGACACGAGCTGCCGCTGACCCTGTGAGAGGTTGGAACCTACGCGCGAATGAGTCAGCATCACTATCCAAGTATGCGGCTTATCGATAGTCAAACATCGGCAAAGCAACGAGAAAACATGGTAGGCAGAGTGAAGATGAGCTTGCACGAGACTTTGACTGCATGCGTGGGAGATCATGCAGGGGACTCTTAAAGGAGCGATGTATGCATGTGAAAGATGACGGTGATGCTGTATACTTTGAGTCCAACGCAGCACCTCGACGTCCGCCAGAGTCCCGTTGTACACAACTGCAAAGAGCCGCGGGGACTGATGTTGGATGACCCAAGAGTAGAGCCGACAGAAAGCGAATGGAAAGCATAAGCCGTGACTCACCTCCTTCGTTGACCTTTGCGTCTAGGCCGCCTTCCATGCTTGTAACGTGGTCCTTTAGTCGGGCGTGTTCTGTGACAGTGCTACGCATTAGCTCCAATATTTGAGGGTGGAGGGGCAGAAGCACCCTCTCCGGTAGGCGTGGGCGGGGGATAGATGACAAAATGGTCGGTGAGGGGGGTAACCGTCCACCTGTATTACTTACCCAATACGCTCCACAGCTCAGTGTCATCATGCACGTTGGCGGGATCCAAGTTATCCCGGATGGTGCCCTCGAATAGCGCTGCATCTTGTGGAATAATGGCCAGTCTTCTACGCAGGTCTAGCAACCCGATGGAAGATGTGTTGATCTGATCAATGCTGATGTGGCCAGCAGTCGGCTCGATGATGCGGAACAGAGCGAGGGTCAACGATGACTTGCCAGCTCCCGTCCGTCCAACTACGCCGATCTTTTCGTGAGTCTTGATATCCAAGTTGATGTTCTTCAGCACGTTGTCCAGGCCCTCGCGGTACCGGGTGCTGTAGTTCTTGAACTCAAGAGAGCCCTTGGACGGCCAGGCGACAGGTGGGCGATTGCTCTTGATGATTTCGGGGGCTTCGCTCGGCAGGCGAGCATATTCGAGAACGCGCTCAACTGACACAATGTTTGTCTCAACCTCGACGGTCTGGCGCACGATCCAGTTGAGCGATGTTGTGATTTGCAGAGCGTAAGACATGGCCAGACCGACAAGACCAGCGCTCAAGGGAATGTGGTTCGCGACTGTGCCGACGGCTAGTCCGGCAGCCGCAAGAATGACGATACCACCAATGAACTCAAGACGGACCGCAAGCCAACGATTCGCGCTGATAGATGGGAAATAAGCTTTGAGGTTGGCATCGACACGCCACTCGTTCTCCAGTTCAAACCTCTGCTGTTGGCGGTACGCTCGGATCGTCGAAATTCCTCCGAGCGATTCTTGGAAGTGGGCGTATACAGGACTTCGGGTTACGCTGTCAAGTCTCTTGAGCTCGCGAGAAGTGCGCAAGTAGTATCGCTGGATCCAGTAGTAGATCAGAGTAATTGGAATGATGAAGGCGGCGAACGGAGGAGTCGTAATCGAGATGACAGCCAAAGTGAAGCCCGACCGAGCAGCATTGACGAACAGCATGTTGAAGGTCCTGGCGAGGACCTCGTCGACCCTGTAAATGTCACTGGAGAATCTGTTGAGGATGCGACCAGTAGGTGTAGTGTCGAAGAATGACATGGGCGATCTGAAAATGGCGTTGGCCATACGTTCATGCAGCTTCCTTGACGCCTCAATTGAGCAGAAAATCCACAGGATGAGAGTTTGGATGACAGTCAAAAGGGAAGAGCCGATGCCGAAGGCGAAGTAAATCCCGATATAGTAGCCCACATGGTCGTTGGTGTGTGATTTTGCGTTTTGCTCTGACCATGTCTTGAGCCACACAGAGCCACCAATGTTGGCCGTTTGAGAAGCCAGCAGAGCACCCATGTAGATGGCGACAGCAATAAGGTTGCTGTTCTTGGCATACTCAATGTACACATTCCACTTGACCTTTCCTTGTTCAATATGCTCCTTAGTTTGCTTGGACTTGCTGCCGGCGACTTCCTCATCAGTGAGCTTGCCCCGAGGTCCCCGGAAGCTGGCGGTGCTAGCGCGGCGCAGCGTTGCCATGCTCGAAGATCGTTTCTTGTTCTTCACTGAAACGCCGGTCTTGATAGGTTCCATCTCAGGAAGCTGCTCCTGAGCCTCTTCCAACTCAGCCTTTTCTTGACTGCTGCCCTCGGCTTCGATGATTGTAGACGTTTCACTGCTGGAGCCACTGGAGTTGGCCGAAGAAGAAGGGCCTGAATCCTGGCCGGCAGTCTTGATGAGATCGTTCACCATGCCCTTCATCGCCACGAGTTGTTTGTACGTTCCACGCTCGACAATCTCGCCTTCTCTGATCATAGTGATGTAGCTGGCCTCCGTGAGCACGGCAATGGCGTTTGTGGCGAGGATTCTGGTCTTTGTGTTCAAAAGACCTCTGGGACCGAGTACATTCTCGATGATGTGTCTTCCAACGTGAGAGTCTACGGCTGACAAGACGTCATCCAGAAGGTAGATATCTGCTCTGGCGTAGACGGCGCGAGCCAAAGCCACACGCGCCTTCTGTCCACCACTCAGGGAGATACCTCTTTCACCCACAACCGTTTCGTCGCCATCGGGAAGCTGGGCAAAGTCGTCGACGAGAGCGCAAGCCTTGATGGTCTTTTCATAGAAATCGGGGTCGTATCTGTAGCCAAAGATGATGTTCTCCTTCACAGTAGCATTAAGGATCCAAGATCCCTGTGCGACATAAGCCGTGGTTCCATGGACTTCAACTTGACCCCCGACTTTCCAAAGATCGCCCAGGACGCTCTGCAAGAATGAAGACTTGCCAGCGCCAACTCTACCGACAACGCAAGAGAGTTCTCCCTTGTAGGCTGTGAAGTCAATATCCTTGAGGGCCTCCTTGTCTTCATGACGGTTCCAGGAGAAGGTTCCGTTCCGGATGATAACGGTTTCCTCTCCCATCTCTTCAGGCGCCGGCTTGATTGTAATCGCATCGGGCTGGATCTCTTCGGCTGTGAGGAAGGAGGTCAAACGGCCGACAGCGACACTCGCTTCGACGATAGAGGTAATGACCATGGGCAGAACCGCCAAGGGGAATGTGAGCAGGTTGAACAGAGCTATGTCACAAAAGTCAGCGCTTAGTACTTGAGTAGATGAACGGCATAACTTACCGAGCGCGGGGAAGACAATCTCAGTGGTCAGCGGCTTATCTTGCGTCATAACGAACACGGCAAACGTGGAACAAGACACAAAAAATGGAGCAGTACTCCATGTGAAGTTGGCGAAAGCTTGGGTTGCTCCAATCTTGCGAAGATTCTTGAGCTCGAGATCATTGCGGACGAAGTTCAGCTTGTTCATGAAAGCAGAACCCCAAGCGTAAAGCTTGATGCTCTTCATGTTGTTGATGATCTCGTTGATTAGGCGACTCCTCTTATCCTTGTTCTTCATTTGCTCTTTTTGCAAGTTCCTCATGATTCTGGCAATGAAACCATGTGCAGGCATCATGATAATCATGACACCAATACCAGCAAGCATTGACCAGCCAACAAGTTGGTACAATGACACCATGCAGATAATGATCTGGAAGGGAGCGGACCAGACCTGCTGGGCGAATTGGGTCAGATCCTGTAGACGCTGGGCATCCACGGCCATGTAGTTCACAATATCGCCAGTCGACTTGGACGCGCGTCCCTCATTGGACAGTCTCATTGATTTCTTGTAGATGGCCGATGCCAAACCACCCTTGATCCGCATTCCGGTGACGAATGCTAGCTGGAAGTATTGATGCTGGTGGGTGTTAGCGGAGCTGCGTCTTGCCTACTACTAAGATACGGAACTCACAATCATGGAAGTTTGCAAAACGGCGCACGCAAACATTGCCAAGGCAATGGAAGCACCCTTGATCGGAGGTTGCTCCTTGTCATCATTCTTAGAGTCATAGGAATCTATGAATGCAATAAGGTACTTCAGAAGTTGTGGCTGAAGATATTGCGTAACATCGTTGACAGCCTTGAAGAGCGCAGCGATGGCGTACGGACCGCCGTAGGCACGGAACATGGCCAGCCACAGAGATGGGTTCTTGCGGTGCTTCAGTTCGTACTCCCAAGCTTTGTTGAACGCCTCGCCAGTGTTCTTGGTCTGGTCTTGCTGAGCGAGCCCCCAAAGTTCATCTTCAGTCAAGTACTTCTTGTATCCATAGCGCATCAGAGGCGTCATCCAGGAGAATGTCAACTGAGAGAATACAGTGGCATATTCAATGGGGCATTCTTCCTCGTCGATCAGAGCCTCGTATGCGCTGACCTTTCTTGGCCACAGCCACTCGACCAGGAATTCAGCTATCGAGAGGCCGAAGCCGACAGTATAAGTGATAAAGTAGGCTGGGCTGGTCTCGTAGAGCTGCTGAGAAATCAAGGATCGGAGCTTGACTGCGTATGCGATCAAGAGGAAGAGCCAGTAGAAGAGGACGACGCCGTTGGGGTTACGCAGGCGCGCATGCTCGAGCCATTGAATGGCAAAGACAACGCCCAGAGATAGGATTGTCGCAGCTGTTGTCCAAAATCGGAAGTCGCCAAACCAGACGTCGGGGTAGCTGACAATTTGTAAAGCGAGTTGTACTGTTACGTCGGCAATGATCAATCCGAGAAGTGTCTGGAGGGGCGGCTGGTCAGCTCCGGAGTCAGAAACAAGATAAGAGAGCACTCACCTGCTTAACCCAAAAATGCCAGTCCTTCGGCGCATCGGAAGGTTTTCTGCGTTGAATGAGCCATACAATGGCCAAGGATCCAAAGACGAGACCAAATGCTGCGACTGAGGCAATCCAAACATCGATGAAGCAGGGTGTAAAGTCATATCGAATAGGGCTCAGCGGACCCCAGCCCTCTTCGTTACCGCATAGCGGTTGCTTGATCTCTGCAGTCGCAGAAAGATAATTGCTACCGAGCTGTCCCAGGCGATGGAATCCGGTGAACGAGCCCGTGTGCAGAATGCGCTGCGGCGAGTAGTCGGAGTAATCCATGGCAATTGGTCTTCTGCGGTTCCCCCAACCCGCCTGTTAACGCATGCTAGAGTGAAGCTACTATTCGGGAGGAGAGTTATCGGTCGGTCGTGGGGCGTCTCGTAGGGGTGATTTGGACTGATCGGGATTATCGAGCAGTGCAATCCGACGTGTACACCAGAAGAGGAATCAGGGAATTGTCACGGGGGCGACGCTGGCGACGTGGGAAAAGTTTTGAAGGCGGACGACCGAGTCGGAGCAAATGCATGCGACGTACCGTGAAGTAGACGGAGAGGTGTGGTGGAGGCGGGTCGGTCTTGCTCTTGTGGTTCCAGAGTGCGAGTGACGCTGCTGCCCTCCACAAGTCCGCTGCACGGTTTGTCAGCTTTTGGGCGCTGGGCCCTGGGGAAAGAAGCACCTGGCACCTCACAATCACAGTCACTGGTGTCTCACACATTTTCGGGTTCGGAGAGCCACCCGCGGCTTACCCAACCACAGGGCTCACCGCAGTTTAGCTCACGGAAAGGTGGGGAGCTATGACGACCTGCATTGTAGCCTTGTCCCGCATTCGGCTTTTTCGCGATACATGTCCGGTACCTCCGATGCATGCACAACTCAGTGCTCGCAGGGCCATCACTCGCTACTATCATGGAGTAGGGGACATGTTCCCTGTAAACGAGGGTCGCGCGTGTCAGCGTCTTGCATCTCACTCTCTCAGATAAGACGCTCGGATAGCTCAGTCCGGCACCAAGTGCCGCGTATTGCCGTATATTGCGTGCACCGCTTACCGCATCCTACTTCACCTTGGGTCCTTCGTCTGCAGAAAGGATGCGATAGCGGAGCTTTTACCGTAGCTCTGGTAGCTCACCTTACATAAGCAAGCATTGGGAGACTGAGGTGTCACAACTCACAAGCTTTGTTTCCCCGGATGGCCAAGACAGAAACACATTGCGGGACGTTGCATGCAACATTGCTTTTGTTATTTCCCCGATCCGTGACATTCAGAGTTCCGTGAAACCTTTGGCTCTGTAGACAACTCTTTCGCGTTTATCGCGATGCGCTCGTCGCGAGTTTCAACCGCCCTCTGTTTCCCGCGACTCATGCCCAACCATGAAACATTCAAACGGACATGGTTATCATGGTTTCCGGATGTGGTGACTACTGACACTCCCATCTGGCTGGAGAGCCACATCACGACGCCACCGAGCGCTCCTCCGCCGGGCAGCTAATCTGCCTACCTTCCTAAAGTCTTTTGCCAGCCTAGGTTTGGTGAGTCCGGAATCACGAGGTCAATCAACACACACTTGTTTTGCATTCTCTGGAACGGCGGGCTCAAGAAGTCCAATGCCATCCAAAAGGTTTCGCTTTTCGTATCCCATGAACTGCTAGATGGCGTCACTACATCCGTCTTCAGTCTTTCTCTAGTTTTGCTCTATTTCGAGATTATTCATAGGCAAATATAAGGGATTTAAGGTCGGATAATTAGACTACAAGTATTCGCTATTAAAGTACGTACCTATGTATCGACGCCATCTAGCAGTTGATGGGATACAGTCGATACCTGGTTCCAGAGCAGCGATGGAATCTAATAGAACCCGTTGCGGATCAAACATGTCTTACCCCGTTTCGCGGCGTTTTCGCGGGGCAATTGACCACCTGCAACCAGAAGTGTCAGGCTTTTAAACAATCTCGAGAGAGAAGATGCCCCCACGCTCACCCTACCACGCCGGGCCGTACCTTGCTGTCCGGCACCGCAATGTGTATGGCCTCATCCCATACCCTCCAAAAAGAAGCTTTGGAGGTTCCACGGCTCTCTAGAGCACTTCGTGGCCGAGTCAGCTTGCAGCTATCAGCGCAATCGGGGCCGATGTTCTATCCGTGGCAACATAAGGGAGTCTTTCTCAGTCAACCCAACTTTGGGTCATTATTGAATCGAGGCTGATGGCTTCGACCACACGAGTTCCATTATGCCAGCAGAGTGGGAAACGCATCTTCGTTTCCCCAAAAGTTCGAACCTGCCGTTCCACCAAGGGGTATGGGAAATAGCCTCTGGAGACATCTATGGACTTGACTATGGATTGACGCTGATTCCTACCGAGGAAAAGATCCCAAAGTGTGTCTTGAGCAAAACATTCATGTCATCTCCCGAGCCGCGCCTCACGGGTACTCATCCATTATCGTGAAAAACATTGACTTGTGCCTTTTGGTCCTTGACAACAAGATTCGAATAGATGAGAACAATGGTATGATTGGCGGCATCAGATCACGTTGAAAGCTGGTCGTGTACAATGACTTTGTCCGAGTCCCGCGTCTTTCACGGCTTTCATTTTCCTTGTCTTCCTGGTCTTCGAATATATCTCCAGAACTTAGTTGCAAGGGCGAACAAAACTATACAGGATCTACGGATGGTGTCCATTTAAGGTTACTTGTTCCCCTGTTCCCCTCGCTTTCTTTTCCCAATAGACACTGCCGTCGATCTCTGGTGTCACCGAAGAAAATCCAGAAATCTCTCCCGCTCGCCTTTCAACTACCTGATTTACACCTGGACTTTACACAAGTTTCGCCAATAATCCAACAACCGTCTTTGTCCGCGCCGTCTTCGTTCACGACAACTGTCTAAAGCAACAACAATAATGGACTTCCTCTCGCGAGAAGAATTACTAAGGTACCGTACGCTCACCCAAATTCTGTCTTTAACAAATGACTTGCCCATCGAGTACCCGTCCAGTCTAGGCCTTCTCAGGGGTGGAAAGGGGACCTTGTCTTCCGATGCTTACCCTTACTTGTTCGCCTTCGCCCAACTCATCCCATACAAGAATGAGGTCGCTACCACTATTTTCAACATTGGAGACCGTACAAAACCCCCACGCGTTGTTGTCTTAGGCAACGTTCCCGCACATGCAACGGCATCCCAGACTGCATCCAGGGAGACTCGCCAGAGCCAACTGCTGTGCAGAAAGACACAACTAACGGGCAAAGTGCTTCCGCCGTGTCCGGATGCAGCAGCGCAGTATTACGTTGACATGATCGAGAAGACGGCCGAAGATGGGAAGCTGCGGTCGAGGATAACGTTCTCGGTACACGTGGATAGCCTCGTTGGCATGCTGAGGCAGACTCGCATAGCTCAGACTAACGACGAACTGGACATTCCTGCCGAAAACTTACTCGACTACCTTGCCATTCTGAGCTGTGAGAAGATTCACAATCGATTGTTTCAAAGTCGCCCAAGCGTTTGTGGAAAGGGCAGAGAGTCTCTAGAAACGAGAAGAGAGGCTGCTAAGCCGGCTTTGAACAGGAAATTCTACACCATTCTCACCCAGGACATCTCCTATTGTAGATGGGCCTTTGAGGACCGTTCCCTTCCGCCGGTAAAACCTCTCACACGGTGTCAAAATCATATTTTGAGAATTGTCGTGAACTTCCTCCAACAACATCGACGAGACCCCAAACTTGAAAACTATCCAAGAATAGGTGCGGCATGGTATGATGCTACTGGGAGAGTGACCTTCCACCACATCATCACACGCCTTCTCGATGGATTGGCTATAGCAGTCGAAGACTTGTTGAAGCAAAAGTGGGATTGCCACCGCAGAAAGACCGATATCCTCTTAGGTATTGGATCCACAGAGCCCGACGTTTCTAGCCTCCAACGTGCCGCTGTACAGTTATCTGATTGGACACATCACCTGTCCCAGCTTCGCCTCGGGTTCAATAAGATACTGCCTCATCATTTCAAATGGCTAGAACGTGAACTTTGTCGGAATGACTCCGACCTCTTCAACGAGGAGACCTCAACTTCAGACACCGAATCTAGTTCCTCGGACGACACCGTCGAAGACTTTTCGGGGGCATTGGAGGCTGAAGAACGACTCGACAAGGGGAATCCAGAATACTCCTCAGATCTCGTCAAATTGGCTGAGCTTTCACAAGATGATTGGGCAAATGGAGCCGTCAACTACCTGCGTCTCGTTCTCAGGGATACCTCCGCACATGTCGAACTTGACAGGGTGGAAATCTGTGAGGAGCCAAACTGGAGGGAGTACATGTCGCATATCATGAGAAAGGGCGAATTTCATCTGATCGAAGTCAGTTCAGAATATGACGACCATAAGATGACATCCATCAGAAAGCTTCTAGATGAAGAATTCGGTTCTGCTGGCGAAGAAGACCCAGGGCACCCTGAACCCCTGAGAGAGATCCTAGAATGGATCAACTCGAAAACAAAGAGCACCAATCTCATGATAGGCGAGTACAACTTCGACAGTACCTATTTCAGTGGCGGATACCACTGCGAAGGTACGATGCTCTGCTTGCAGCTCCTCGCCAGAGTCAGAGACAACCTCAGTCCAGCTTCGATAAACAGCGGCATGATCCTCCCGGAAAACGAGGTCACGGATCTATTTCAGGACGGCATTGCCATCATGCCTTCGAGTAGGCTATGCTGTCCTTCCTGCACTCACCTTCTCCAGTACTTCTACTACCACCACCGCCGCCGTACCCAGCCCATCTGGGGAAGCGAGACCCACAAAGATTGGGTTCCTTGTTCACTGCCGCCGTGGATTCCCAGGAAGGCGGGAGAATGGATGCTGGCTCAAGCTAGCAACGCCTTGAAGCAGCGACTGGAAGGTATCATTGACGCCATGGAAGAGTCTAGGGCCGATGATGCCTTTCAGGCGTTGCTTCAGAGCTTGTGAATTGCCCGCGAGTTCGATCTGGAGTAGTCCAAGATAACACCGGAAATGAGTGTGAGCAGGTTTTAGGTAATACTAATAGTAGGTTGCAGTTCGGCGCCACCATATCTGTGATATCCACTGGGATTTCCTTTCTTCGCCAAGCAATGTATATCGCTTCATCACTGGATATCTAGTCTTGAGCGTGTCAGTCATACTTCATCGTTAGGGAAAGCATTAGTAGAGCGCAGCAGCTAAATAGTTCATTCTAAAGTTGATGCTATGTGTGCCCTTGCTACTTATTTCAGTACCAAGTTCTGCCTTGGGCTAACAACCGTACGGTACGCCATGATTCTACAAGACCCTTACATGTTCCCTCTTGTTCTGATGTAATCCCAAAGTAGCGTTGGATTATACTCTTAGTGCTTCACAACTTGCATTGCCGCATATCTCCAATACCTAGCTTCCGAAAATATGCGCAGCTGCTTCCCTTTCCAGATAATGATCAGGAACGACACACCCGTCAAGAAAGAGATGATTGCAACCACGATAAACGTTTTCTGCAATCCTGCACCATCGATCCAAGGCGTGATGGCATAGCTGAACCCAAAGGTGAGCGTATTGCGACACAAGATGAGTGAAACGATTGACTCGCCAGCAATCTCCTTGAAGGCATCAACCGAATACGTGATGGAATACGTCCCTCCAGTCACAATCCCAAAGCCGCAGAAAACGGATCCCAGCATCAGGACACCTATGGGCAGCGAAAAGGCAGCTCCGACTCCCCATAACAGTAGTCCTAGCGGCAAGATGATTGCAGTCAACGACATTCCCCACAAACGGTGCTCTGGCTCGCGAAATCCCTTGTTCCGGCGTGCCAACCTCATGCTGAAGGAATCTGATACCGGGCCTGAGACGTAACCGCCGATCAAAGCCCCGAGAAGTGGAGCAAGGTAGGTAACGCCTACCATTGATGCACGATATGAATAAGGCTGCGATGAAAGTATCGAGGATGCAGTGGCGTTGTAAACGGAATACCTAGTAACTATGTCAGACTTTGAGCCTAAGCCGAGTCATTGAAATAGATCAGTTGGTCAACATACCAGGCGTTTGTGAACCCATATTGTAGTCCCGCCCATGCAATGCAGGGAAACTGGAAGAAGATGAAGATTGGCCGATATGCGATGCGCAAGCATTGCTTGAAGGTGAGACCACTGCGGGTATACAATGCCTGCTTTTGGCGATAGGATTTGACCGTGTAAGTTTCTCCCATAGACTCATCTCTGTTATTGGCGATTCCAGTTGACGTTGCTTTTTCATCGTCCGCAGGTTCACGAGTATCGACGGTGGTCTGAATGACGGGCGAGTTCCCAACTCTAGCCGTGTCGGAATGCCTAGGCTCTTCATTCGATGGCGGATCAACGTCTACTTCAGCAGTCTGTCTCTCAAACATGGACTCTTCCTGGAAGAACAAGGCCAATATGAGATTCAAAGCAAAGAAGATGGCGCAAACGTGCTGAACCCATTGCCACCCGAGTGCGTCGTTGATAAATCCCGACACAAAGGGGGCGAAAAAGTTGCTTCCTTGCAAAACCATCGAGTAGATGCCGACGTATGCTCCGCGCTCGTGCGCAAAAAACGTGTCGGGAATGCTGATCTCAGGAAGAACCTCACAAGGCCCGACGAAGAACCTCACAAGGCCCGACGAAGAACCCGTACAGGATACGGCCCGCAGTCCACGCAGCAAAGGAATCGGTCCAAGCGGTCCATTCTGATATGATCAGACAGCCGAGAAGGCTGGCGAGGAAGACTGGTCTGCGACCAAACGTGAGTGCCAGAGGTTGCCAAAAGCAGTTTCCCCATCCGGCTAGCAGAAAGATCAAGCCGGTGCCGAGGTTGAGTTGGGTCAAGGTGATGTTGGTGTCTCGAGAAATGTCGGTCAAAACAGAGTATGTGGCGGTGCCACCGTAACCACACGTAAAGGTGTATAAGTAGATGAGACAAATATGAATAGTCTTGCGGCTTTTTGACCAATTCAGTGGGTTATCTGGGTGTTTGGATGGCTGTGGCACAAGGATGACTTCGTCGGCCCCGGCACCGTGGCTGTCGGTGTGGAGGAGATGAACGGTTCCTGGTGGAAGTGCTCGCATGCCAGAGTCGACGCCGTTTTCCATGATTTCGGTAGTAATAAGTTGCTTGGGTTCGGAAGTTATCGGGTCTGAATAGTCCTCCTATTTCGATCATATTCTTGCGGCCTCCGGCTCTGTCTATAATGGTGCGATTCTGACTTTCCCCGGCCAAGTTCTTATCTTTGAAGTTGGTCATTCCATCTTTTGGGTCATTATATCGCAAATTCAATTCAAGATAGGAGATTAGACAAAAGATACGGACTGTTGTGACAGCTTCGCGAGCCCTGGTACTACTTCACGGATCCAGTCTTGGGTGCCAAGTCCTTATCTCTGAACCAGATCACCGTATCGTGGTTGCCATTCTCACACTGGATTAAGGGGATATGACATGACTGAAAGACGCAGATGGTAAGGATTCTTACAACAGTCTTGCTTAGAGCCTTGATCAGGGAGGATGGTCGTCCCAGATTCCCAGCCTAGGGCTGTTTGATACCCTTCCTAATTAGGCAACCAACCTAATCACCCTGACATTCTGGCAATTGTCGATTGATAGGATGGCATGATGGGTTGGAGAACAGTCTAAAAGCGCTTATGGATTCTTAAGCTTACCAGCTGATTTGATTACTTTCCTAAATAAGGTTAATTCAACCTGGCTACTAAGTAGAACGCGCCCGATATGCAATGCCGCTATTCATGCGACAATTGAGTGGCGCCCCACCTTGTTGCCATTGAGCTCAACTCATGCCTGTTTGAACAACGGAGGCAATTGTTTCCGTGACTTGTGTTTCTACATTTCCTGAGACTTTACCAAATATCTTTTCAGACCGTCTCCCTTTATCTACCGTATGAGGTCAACATCACCTTGCTCTTTGGTTGCTTTCCCATTTGGGCGATTTTGAACCTTGACCACTTCCTAATCACGAAATGTCTCAAACTCTGGAGAAAAAGGGACGTGGGAGGCCCCGCGGCATTCGCCACGATCGGGATTGCGCGACCTGCAAGGCCCGCGGCGTCAAATGCGACTTGAACCGGCCGAGCTGCGGACAGTGTATCAGCCATGATGTGCCCTGCGAGGGCTACAAGCAACGAGTTGTTTGGAGGGCATCTCATTCCACGAACGTGCCGCCTCCCAAGGTTCCAGACCACCGGCCTTTGACCGCCAGCCCAATTTTGATCGATAATCAACCTTGCGCGACGGCATCTATGCGGAATATACCCTCGAAATATAAGCAAGTTGAAGTCGATGATTCGAACTGGACCACTCATTATTTCAAGTATCTTAATCACTTTCGTCAGAAGATGGATCATATTCAGACCGACGCCCAGCAACAAGGCAATGCCAGAACCCACGATTCTCTGTCCAGCATATGGTATTTTGCATGGAAGCGAATGACACAGACCATTCCCGTGGACGATGAGTCGCATGTGGAATATGCCTTGTGTCATACTGCTGCTGTAGAGGCACTCCTTCAATCTGTGGACCAAGAGGGGATCAAAGCCATCTTCGGGATCGCCACCTTTGCCTTCATCGACGTCTACAAGGAACCCTTCGCAGCCTGGTCGCGGCATCTGAGAGGAGCTAGGGCGGTTCTCGACCTGCATAGCCCGGCACCTGAACGTTTTGCAGAGCTCTGCTCTGAAATTAATGGTCTTCAGGAGGTTGTATCTCTTCTTTGCTGGTACGATATTACCGGGTTGATGATTAGGCGAGATCGAGGACTAATATTTGAGGATTGGCATCGAGATTTTATGGAAGATAATCTGTTTGAGCTTGTGGGCTGTCCAAAAGACGTATTTCAAATATTCACACCAATCGTGAAGGAGGGCTTCGAATGCGAATCGAGGCACCCTGACCTGTACGTTGCTGCAACGAAACAGCTGCTCAAGACATCACGTGGTAGTCACGATCACGGAGACCTTCTGCGGGACGCTTGGAGATACTCCACGGTAATGGCAATCTATGAAGCGGAGTTCAGTGTGAAAAAGACCAGCTTTGAAGCTATCATGCATGAACTGGCAGACCGGATCTGCGACATCCTACAGGCTATACCGGCGAAATCGGCGAAGTATCGTCATTTGCCATTTGCTGCTTTCATAGTTGGCCGTCTTTCCCAGTCTTCGCATCATTCTAAGATTGCCCAAAGGTACTGGGAGATATGCAATTCTCTGGAAGATCCAATATACCCCAGCGGCGAGCGTATGTATAGGACTGATCGTTGAGTCTACATAGCCACTTTAGGTAGCTGTAGGGGTAAGTGGTATCAGCTTACGGTATTGATAGTCTGGCTTGGCGGTTATCACGCAAGTAAACCGAATGTCACTTATCAGAGGGATCTCAGGGTGGATATTGTTACTTGACAGCATTTTAATTGCAATCATAACCCACCGTACTTCTGGATTACATATTTAGCCCCTATGTTTTGCCTCTTGTATTTCTCTAGCAAACTTGCTTCTTGAACGAATACTAGGGCCGTACTTGATGAACACAAATGGTACGGCCGCTAGAAACAGTCCACAGATACCGAGAAGAGTGCTCGCCCATCCGACACCCAACGTCTTGTACATTCTCCTGCCAGCAAGAGGCAGCAAAGCGCCAAAGATGCTTCGACACGTCGAAGCCACGCCATGCGCAGAGGCCGCATAAATCGCATAGGCGTCCGTGATATAATTCAACATGGCAATGAAGATCCTCACAAATCCTATGCCAAAGAGAATGCCTGAGAGAGCAGGGACAACCCAGTGTATGTCCGACCGACAAGTCCAGCCAAGCCAGAACACTGGCAACCACGAAGATGGGTCCACCAGCGCAAGCAAGTGGCAAACGCCGCATTTCCTCCTTCTTTGTCCATGGCTTTCCAAATTTGAGACTTCTTTCAAGGTATATATCCCAGAGCACATAAAAAACGCCAGACAGAAGAGCCCCGACCCCAATTGGCAAGAATGCCAGGCCAGTGGTCCGAGTGCTGAGCTTGTAGATACTATCCGAGCCTTGGAATATGACCGGGTATGCCTGAAGATACAGGTAGAAGATGCTGTAAACGAAGCTCAGTTAGAGGCATGTGAACATCAAGATGCTCTCTGAGAACAACATTGGAAATGATTTCGTGAATGTAGCCAGAGAGAGGTGGCGCCCAGTCCCCTTCTTGATTTCTGATCCAGAGGAACCCAGATCAGTTTCCGGACAGCCGTGGTTAGCGTCTAAAATCCCCTTTTCTTGGAGGACCGGAACAGAAGTCTCCGGTAGCCAAAGAACGAGAGGGAGTGTTGATCCGGCCAGGATCAGACTAACCCAGTACGACCAACGCCATGAAATGGGAGAGACACAACCTGTGATGATAGGCCCCAGACATGGTCCGAGATTGGTGACCTGAGATACCCAAGTAAGCAGATGTAGATAGCTCGTGATGGTAAGCAACATCACTTGGGGAATAACACTTACGGCCATCAGCAATGCAATGCACCAGCCACGCTCACGTGGGGTTGAGTACATGTCTGCGTAGACACCTCCAACGATGGCGACAGGGGCAGCAGCATTCGTCCCATAGAGCAGCCGGAACACCAGCAGCGCCGGAAAGGAAGGTGCAAGAGCACACGCAAGTGTGAAGATAATGTAGAGGACAAAGGTAGCGAGTAATACAGGCCTGCGACCTTTGACCTCACTCATTGGCCCAAGAAAAGCTGGCCCTAGTACGAATCCAACGAGGTAAATGGATACCGGAAGAACCAACCGGAGGTCTGTTGTCTCCGGGAAAGCCAATCTTATCGAGTTGCCTGCATTGCCGGGTAACGAGGAGCTGATGGTGCTGTGCATGACCATGAGCAAGCCAGTAATGATGACAAGTATCTTCCTCCACTGCGCAGATAGTGTTAGTATGGATATAATGCTCGGAAAGGGAATCGTATACTACATTTGGCCAGTCACGTGGATGAAAATTGGCATTGGTGCGTGGGGTCACGGCATTGTGCTCGTCAAGCCCGCAACTCAGCATGTTTTCGGGGTCATCAAGCATCGTGGGTATGCTTTCTTTCAGTATCTGAGAAATGACATGGTGGCTATTGACATCAAGACGCCCAATGCTTTTATTTGAGGGAGTGAGTAGAACCATGATTCAGGTCACTATTCGCGAACTTTCGAACATCTCTAGTGCTGTTGATTTCCAATATTAATTCCACTCGGGAAACAGGAAAGCCACAGAAGTTCTATCATGTCTCCCAGTTGCCCTTGATTTAGATTCCCTTCCTCATTCGGCAATGCCTCCAGCCGAGTAAAAGTGGGTTCGTGGAGAGGTTCAAGGATGAGAGTCGTTGAGCCGTAAGGACACTACTCGATACGGCATTTGGGGTGCTGACCGGCAAACTTATCCGTATGAAGCGACGACTAACATATCTCTACAATCAAATATCCATGCGAGGTTGGGCTAAGATGTCTTTCTGAAGGTGGGCTGGCAATTTTGAATTTGTCATAACTTCCGTCAGGTTTTGCTTTGAGATGTGCTAAGATGCTCTGACATGCCATGTCGTCACCTTATCGCGCCTTTGGGGATTCGGTTCAGGTACCTTTTATTGAATGTTTTCTTATCGTATAATCGATGTGGATTGGTCCACCTATCACCTTTATCATGAGATACCTGCTGTGTTTCGGTAGGCAGTCCTCTGAAAGGCTGGGCCTTTTCCATAGATTGCTTTCCTCTTCTGGTTGATTCATCTCGTACCAAATGTGGCAATGAAGTCGAAATCAGATAGCCTACTTGCTTTACCCCCCGAGTGCGGAAGACATACGACGAAGATACACGACAAGGATGTGGGTATGGGTCAGTTGTACGATAAGCCTGCCACTACTAATAAACAGTTTGGTATCAAGCATGATTGAACGCACCTCACATAGGCTTGTTTGATTCATAATTCAACTCTACCCGGCAATGATCCCTCAAAGTCAGGCTGACGATTTACGTAAGATGCAAGACCAGCCATCGACCTCAGATCGTGGCTGTCCTACAGGATGGCTTCCAGCAGATGCTGTGATCGATGCACAAACATCGAAACCGCCATGGAAACTAAGTGCTGCGCAGAAGCGAGCAGAGCAATACGCCGCTATTCCCATTGAATGGCGTATCGACCAAGCTGCTCCTCCACCCAAAGACACGGACGCTTTCCTTCGTTTCTCTGGGCTTTTGACAGCGGAAGACCTTGCTTGTACGGAGATTGAGGATGTTCGAGTCTTGCTCGAGCAGATCGCAACTCGAAAACTGAGCGCTGTTCAAGTCCTCAAGGCATTCGCGAAGCGAGCAGCCATAGCTCAGCAGCTGGTGGGATGTTGCACGGAGATCATGTTTGCAGAGGCACTCGAGCGAGCCAGGGCCCTAGATGACCATCTGGAGCGGACAGGCTCGGTAGTTGGGCCTTTGCATGGACTCCCGGTATCCCTCAAGGACATATTTGATGTCAAAGGAGTCGACTCTACCATCGGTAAGCTGTCAGATGCAGGATTTCAGTGCGATACTAACAATGTTAAGGCTGGGTCGGACTCATTGGGAAGCCAGCGAAATCAAACGGCGTCTTAACAGACGTTCTCATCGCTCAAGGCGCTGTGCCTTTTGTCAAGACGAATATTGCGCAGGCTCTCATGGTGAGATTTTACGTCCTTGCACATCGTGCACTTTCAAAAGATCGTGGTTTAATTAGAACGTTAGCTTTCGGACTCATACAACCATGTTTTCAAGCAATCTTTGAACTCTCTCAACCGCGAGCTGATCTCTGGTGGCAGCTCGGGTGGTGAAGCGGCACTCATAGGTTGTCATGGTAGCCTGGTCGGGGTCGGGACAGACACCGGCGGCTCCATACGTATTCCGGCAGTTCTGCAAGGATTGTACGGATTGAAACCGACTGTTGGGCGAATACCGTTCGATGAGTCGAGGTAAGTCACTTCCCCGCAGGGTTCAATCGTTTGTGTCTTGGAAGTATCGTTGACTGACAAGAGTGGCGCGGCAGCAAATGGGAGTTTCTTGCACCTCCGGTGGCAGGTCCTCTGGCTTCCAGCCTCTCGACGATAGAAACCTTTATGGATGGCATCTTATCTTGTGAGCCCTGGCGACAGGATCCGACTTTGCTGCCCATTCCGTGGCGCAAGGAGCTCGCGGCCAAGCCTGACAGGCCCCTCAAGATCGGGTATTACATCAATGACAATATCGTCCGTGTACAGCCGCCTATTGAAATGGCGATACTGGCTGTTGTTGATAGCCTCAAGGCTGCAGGACATAGTTGTAAGTGCTGCACAGTGCTTGTTCTAATGTGCCTACATGCTAACACATATGTATGCAGTGATCGAATGGGATCCCACCTCTCATGCTGAAGCTTGCAAGGGTTGGGTAACCGCCACATTCGCTGATGGCGGTGAAATCCACAGGAAGCTGAGTGAGGCCAGCGGAGAGCCGCTAGTGAAAGGGCTTCTCGTTGGAACCGAGAAGGACATACTCTCGGTTGCAGAGTCTCGCGATGTAAGTCAACCCAAGTGCATATGACGCGCACTCCTCGACTAACTGAAGTTGTACAGCTGGCTGCCAAGAAGCTCAGATATGAGAAAGACTACCTCAAGCGCTGGAATGACGCGGGTATTGACGCCCTCATTACGCCGGTGGCACCCTGGGTTGGGAAGAGACCCAGAGTGTGGGCCGGGTCAAAGCCTCACGTCGGATATACATCGCACTGGAACTGGCTTGATTATGCAGCCTTAACGATCCCCGTTATGCGAGCTGAAAGCAGTAGTGCATCGAGCCGGCAATGGTCAGATCATGTCCCATGGAATGAGAGCGACGAGATGAACTATCAGCTGTGTGAGTATTTCCCCAATCACGATCCACAAAAGTCTGTGTATTCTGATACGCCGTAGATGATTTTGATCTGATTCGCGGCATGCCGGTTGGTGTGCAGATTATTGGAGGAAAGTATGGCGAGGAAAAGTGTGTCTCCGTCGCCAAAGTTGTGAAGGATGTTCTGGAGGTGAAAAAAAGTTTCGAGAAGCGCACATAACAATGCAGTAGTCTGAAAATCATCACTTTACCGAAGCTAATGAGAGCCTGGCTACTACGAGGCAAGCAAGAGATGAAAACTCACAAATGTCTCTTCCATCTTGCCCATGACCGTCTGTCTGGTATCTGCCTATCTGATTGCACCTTGCGGAGGTGAAGACGATGAGCTGATGCTTTGTCACCGCTGTCGCGTGAATCGAAGGGAATCCTCGAGTTACGGCAGTGTTCTATAGTGGAAAAAGATGAGCGATGATATCGGACCCCTTGGAGCAGATATCGTGAGCGGGCATGTTGGTGTTTTCCCCCGCGAGTGGTGTCAGGACACAAACGTCAGGCAAGTGTCGTGCAGAGTAAGGTGCCTGCCTACCTTATCTGTACACTCACTTTAGCTTGATAAGATAGACGACGTTGCAGTCCGCTGAGCCTCAAGATACGAAGGGAAAGGTACCTGCCTTCCTTGTCCGGGGAAGGCGGGCTATCGGTGGATTTAACCTTATCTCGCAGGAGTGGCAGGAATGACCCAGGCACGCGGGATGCCAAGACCCGCAAGCAGGAAATCATCAATACCGCACGAGATAAGATAAGCTAAAATCCGACGACGTCAACGGTCAACTCAGACCGACCCCTCCACCAACTGCTTGCTCCGAACTGCATACAACTACAAACTAGCGACAAGTGTCCTTTCGACAGATTATCTGGTCACCGCGTGCTGGCGAAAACTTCGCGATGACCAGTTCGCCAGTATCGCCGCGACGGCGACACATCCTTTCGTCTGTCAATCCTGGCGAGAGTCACGAGAACACACCAGAGCCAACTGAGCGCAAGTCGTCGCCTGATCCAACAAGAGACGCAGACGCAGAAGCGCGGGCAGAAACAGGCGACGGCGAAAACCTGCGACCTAGATCATCCCGCATCCGATTAAAATCCAAACATTCAAAGTCGAGCCGATCGCATCGTCACCGCGATCGCGACCGCGGGCACGATCCAGACGCTGACGATGACGAGTCCCGCTCGGAGTACCGCCACCGCCGCCACCACCAAAGCAGCCGGCGACATCGCAGACGATCACGATCCCCGACACCACCGAACCCCTACGAACCCCAGGCTCTCGACCCGGATGCCGCGTTCCGCGAGTCCCTCTTTGATGCGATGGCGGACGACGAGGGCGCGGCATACTGGCAGGGCGTCTACGGGCAGCCGATACACGTCTACTCCAACGAGCGCCCAGGCCCAGAGGGCGAGCTAGAGCGGATGACGGACGAAGAATACTCCCAGCATGTCAGGCAGAAGATGTGGGAGAAGACACACCAAGGCTTAATAGAAGAGAGGGCCCGCCGGGAAGAAGCACGGAAACGCAAAAAGGAAGAGGAGAAGGTCAACAGGAAGCTGCAAGAGGATATGGAGCGAAGTTTGCGCCGCGGAGAGGAGCGGCGTAAGAAGAGAGCCTGGGTCCAACTCTGGGAAGACTACGCGCGAGGCTGGTCAGAGTGGGCCAACAACGTGGACAAGATCCCCTGGCCTGTAGAAAGCGGTCAACGGCGAGACATCAACGAAAAGGAAGTCCGACGGTTTATTGTCAACGGGCTCGGGCTGGAGGACATTGGCGAGAAGGAGTTTGCTGCAAAGCTACGCGAGGAGCGCGTACGGTGGCATCCTGACAAGATGCAGCAGAAGCTTGGCGGACAGGTGGACGACGCGGTCATGAAGGATATTACGGCAATTTTCCAAATCATTGATAAGTTATGGGCAGATACCCGGTCGAAGGCGTAGTTGAGAACAGTTTGTGCCCAACACAGCCCTTCCTTCGACCATCAGATTATTAGACGGCGCAATGAGAAATAGTAAAAGAGTTTTAGGCACGCGTTGTTTGACTGTCTCAGGAAGCCTGGGTGCGATCACGATCGAAAGCAATCGTATGTTCCACTTTGCTTTTCAAACGGTGAAACACTGGGCGAGGCAGTGTGGCGGGAGCTGATATGCACCATTGCTTGCCTTACCAGGGCTTGCCTCATCTGGAGGGTGACTGGCTACGGCGTTTGCACTAGTAGATGTGCATGGTGCGGATACGAATCATGGTGCAGGACAAGCGTAGCTTGCTGCGACCTGAATCTGTTGGAGCAAAGCGCCATCTTTTCGGGGTATCAAACAATCCCGTATTGCATCTTATTCCCCAACGACAACAGCCACGCCGTGTGATAGCTAAACTGAGATAGGAGGAGATTAAATTTGCCGCCCACTAAAGCAACGCGCTCTGAGACGATGATAGTTCGCGTAGTCTACTTCCAAGGCATAAATGTTTCACTGCGCAAGAGGCATACGTTCACGGCGTGAAAAATCTGTTGTTGAATATACAATTGATGTTGATTGATGTACAATTCGTACTGGTATTACATCTTCATATCTCTGATAATCCCAAAAAAGCCCAAACAATGCTGTGTAGTAACCTTTACCACGCACCGGAGAATCCAATCGTTTCCGCTAAGCCATGTTTCCCGTGATCATAGTCTTTTATATCCCATAATTTACAAGTTGGCAACGAGAGCGGCACCACCGAAGAGGGCACCGAGAGCAACGGCAGCAGTCTGGGCGGGGGCAGCGCCAGGGGCAGAGGTGCTCTGAGCAGAGGCAACACTGGAGGCGGCGGAGGCAGCCTTGCTGGAGACGGAGGCGATCTTGGAGGAGATGGAAGCGGAGCCGGCGGCGTCGGTGGCGGAGGTGAGGGCCTCGCTCAGGGAAGAGGCCTCGGCGCCAGCGGAGGAGGTGATGGAGGCGATGGCCGAGGAAGCGGCGCCGGCGGCGGAGGAGGCACCGCTCAGGATGGAAGAGGCCTCAGAGGCGAGGGCGCTTGAGGCAGAGCCGATGAGGGAGCTGACCTGGGAGGCGCCGGGGACGGCGGGGGTGGTGGAGGAAGCGTCCTGGGCCTGCGTGGAAGTTTGTAAGCATGTTGGTTAGAGGTCATTGGTGAGGATGGTATCAACTTACGGCAACCAAGGAGACCAGGGCGAAGACGGTGGCGGCGGAGAAACGCATTTTGGCTGATTTGAAGTTGTTGGGTTTGGTGTTAAAGATTGAAGTTATTGAATTAGGTATTGGGTAATCGAAGACTGGATACTTGTATAAGATTGGGTTGATTGGATGGAGTGGAGGGAAGGGAGACGACTGGAAGATGGGCTGATGGACAGAGGTCTTATATATCTTCTGATGAGACCATCCAGACAGGAGCGAGAGGGCCAAGCCTAGCCCGCCTGTCCCCGTTCGTTCTCTCACTCACCTCTCTTCATCTCTCATCATCTCACGCCCCCCTGCCCCCCAATGGACCGTTCGTCATTCACGTACAGACCACACACCCACACCCCTCCCCCATTGCGCCGAGAGAAGCCAGGCACCACCACAAGAATCCTCCACCAGACGCCGGGCACGCAAGCCTAGCACAACGTATACTTGGCGCGTTGGTGTGTTTTGGTAGGCATGGGGAGGTACTCCTCGTCTCGGGCGGTGCGATGATGGGATTCCTTTCTCCCGTTTTCGCCTCCATTCGTTTGGCCAAGAGGCGGAACCAGGGGGTGGAGGTCAGTTCCATGGAGGCTAAGGAGGTACTTGGTTACTATGTAGGTTAGGTTGGTGCTAGTCTAGCGGACCGCGGGTGGCACTCCGAGACTTGATGCTACGTACCCCGGCCAAGGTCGAAGCTGGGGAGGGGAGGCACCCATGTTCGGATATCCCAGACTTCCCAGAAGTGCCAGACTCTCCCAGTCGCGAAGGAGGTGTGCTCTAGGTATTCGGGGCCTGCTTCTGTGGCTCTGTGGCTCTGCATCCGTAGGACGAAAGGGGGAACGACAAAAGACCCACTTCCTCACGTCATCCCCGCGGTAACATGCAGTTTCCCGACTGCCTCCTCTCACCGGGTCCAATCTGTGGCGGCCAGCTGGAGCAGCTATGAGATTGAGGCCAGGCTATGGCTGAGGTGACTGAGTTGGCACGGCTGACCGGTGGGCATAGGTAGGTACTACCGACAGACAGGCGTGACGGGCTGCATTGGCAAAGCGGAAAGCTCTCCCTACCTGCCCCTCTGGCAAGCCTGCATGTCTGAGACTGGGGATTACCGGGGGATCATGATTCCATCTTGGGAAAGGTGAGGAATCCCTAGGAAGCCTGCTCTCAGTCTCCTCGCCACTATGTACCTAATCTGGGGAGGGGAGCTTCTTACGGCGATGATTTCACCGTGGTTAGTAAACATTACCACCGTGGGCACTCTGCAGCTGCAGGACAAAACGCTGGACTGCCACGCTTGACGCAGTTGGACTTCAGACTCCAGAGCAGAGAAAAACCGCGCAGGAGCCGTCGAAGAATCCGATCCCGAAAGAGAGGCGGCATTTCCAATTGGGATGGGTAATGATGTCGTCCGCCCCCATCTCTTCTCAACGAAAAATAAGCGCCACATTAAGCCGGACTTTTTAGCCAAACGGACTTGAATCTAGCCCACGTTCGAGAGGTGGGTGGGTATGTGGCTAGGCTCGAGCGGCAGCCGTACCTATGGTCGACGGTTACGAGGACGATGGCCGAGAAGGACTACGACGACGGTGGCGCTCTGCGTGGCTAACGGTCTGGTCTTTTGTGAAAGAATCAAGGCTCGGGTGCCACATCAAGGGGGTAGCCTGGCACGACTGGTAGCTAATAGCTGTTAGGCTCCTACAGTCCGTCAACAGCCACGCCTCCTTGATTTGAGGTTTCCCAAAGATAGCAGCAGTGTTTATGCTCGGAAGCCACGCGGGAGGTACACAGCCAGCAGCGTGGAGCAGCAGGATGAGGCATTGACGGGATGGATGACAATGCTATCCAGCCATATCCACAACGTTCAGCCCTCGGTACGATGCGATCCTTGGGTGCTCAATTGCATGTGTACATCAATACCGGAGAAACATGTCCGCTTTTTTGTTGCTGCTTCCAGTCCGCTTTTCCGTTTTGTTTTCAGCCGGGAGAAGCGAGGTCTATTGGCAAAATGTACACTCCGTACTGTGGGTTCGGATGAGGCGGTAGTGGACGGGGGAGAACGAGGTCCCCATATTGTTCAAACAAACAAACACAAGAACGATTACGGAGTACCTCGCGACATGTCATCAACAATAAGAAGAAAACTGGAGATTGCTTTAGAGAAAGTACCTGGCGAGACCGCGAGACTGGCATTGCGGCAGAGACCAACCGGAAAGAAAGAGACATCCATGGGTGAGACATGGGTGATGAAGGTAAGTAGTGTAGGTACCTTCCCGCGGATGCAATGACACCATAGGCCAAGGACTTGGGGCGCTGCAGCGGCGGCGAGGAGGAGATCGACAGGAGGTGGAGAAGAGATTAGAGGGATATGATTCGTCAAAGCTCGCTATTCCCGCGTTCTAACGGGATCCACACTGGAGAAACCACCGACCGCCAAAGTCCCGTCGACCTCGGATACGGGTACGTACTGTGTTACTAATGAATACCTCTCTCCAACGTGGACCACCGAACAAAGATGCAAGGGAAGCGGAAGAAAAGAAAGAGACGGTGACATGGGCGAGAAGGGACAAGCGGTCGTCTAGACAATATTGTTCTCTACCGTTTGTCCATTGGTCCAATGCTCTCAGTTGATTGTCTGCCGTTTCATAGTCTCACGGCAGAACACCACGCCTTGCTTCAATGGAAGCCTGGAAGGACGAGGAGGAGGCACCATGGAACACACCAGAGACCCAGAGGATGAGGCTTGTGTACACAGTATTCGTACGGATACCTATGTGTGAGAGAGAGAGAGCGAGAGAGAGGGCGGAGCTTCGCAGCCAACTTTCGGGTCCCCCGGATCGACATATTTCTTCTCGCTGGGTCCTGTCGAGGCTGCCAGCTGGCGCAGCTGAGAAAGAGCTGAACAGAATCCTGCCCGCCTGTCAATGAGCCAGTGTGAGGTGTGTCCCATCTTTTGGCTCCAAGTCTACAACAAGCCTCTGCCAGCCTGCCAGCTCAAACTCAAAAGTCAAAAACAGAGGAGGCACCTATTTCCAAGGGCTTCTTTGCGTTGTTTGACAGGCAAAAAGACGAGCAGACTTTCTTTCTGCCCATGGAATCTGATCTGCCAAGGATTCTTACGCTTACCCGGAAGCTTGATGCACTGACGGGGGCCAGGCGAGGTCAATGCAGCCCGCCAGGCATCATGCTTTCTCACGGCCTTTTTTTTTTCTTTTCTCCCTCTTTCTCAAATCCTAAACGTGCTGATCTCATATTTCTCTCACGAACCCTTTCCAATTCTACCATCGCATCCGAGAATTGGTTTTCCCTAGCCTGTCGCGCCTGTCTGAAGATGAAATCAGAGTCGCCCGGAGCCTGGACAGAAAGTGGACAGTGTCGCGAAGCCGAATTTCGCGCGGAAGGGGGTAGGCCTTGGTCCTTGGATATGCTCCTCTCTGTTTCGATTTATTGCTATGACGTATGAGTCGCAATGTCCTCCACCCCTGCCTGTCCCACTCGCAGGCTCGCAGCCCATCATCAGCATCACATCCGGAGCCCGGAAGAATTATGCAAGATGAGACGGGACGGAGCAAAAACAGTCATTTCCCATCGCTTCGGTTTTGGACTCTCATGCCAGCTCACACCTTTGGAGCTTGGTATGGCTTCGCCCTGGTCTGTTAGACCATGGAGAAGACGGGGGGAGGGGGTTGCGGGGAGCTCCTTGTTTGGGGTTCCGGCCGTTGGTAATTTGGCTACATAGCCTCTAGCCTCTAGACTCTAGAGAGGTTCTAGGTAGGGGGTAGTTATGAGTCTCGACCGTTTACTGGGTGGATGAATTTGAGAATCTAAGCGTGATTGCGTGCGTGGAAGGTCACAAGTGTGGTTGTCTCGAACGGTCAAAGCTCCCATCAAGCCGTGTTCCAAGTTCCATGGCAGAACCCTCGTTCTTTTGAAGTTTGGTCTTCCCGCGAATCTCGACGGTGCCAAACGCTTGGCGACAGCCGCGCCAATGCTTTTAACGGGCTCCTTTTCTCTTTTCATTTCTGCAAAATCATACATCCGCAAGGGGGGGAATTCGAATCTGAAATTCAGATCAGACGGTTATTGTCTGTGGCGTTCTTTCCTGTCCCGTTGACTATTAGATACAGCAATGCAGACGGGAACGAACTCATGCATCTGTCTGCCTGCAAGTTTGTGCACGAACATCCATTTTGATCCCTTCCACAGTCTCGACAATCTGTAACGCACAGACTAGTAAAGTCCCGTGAGCCTTGAGGAGACTTGAGAGGAAGCGTACAGGAAGTGAAGTATGGGAACTGAGGGGGGCCGTCACGGCGTGGTTCCCGAACCTCAAGCAGCAGCAGATTTCTGGCCCCTAGGCATAGAGAGGAAGAGCGAAGAGGATCAAATTGCGTCACAGGATACCAACGTCCAAGGATAGAACTAGGTACCTACCGTTCGTTTCAAAAACCCCTACCCGTCCTGTTGGTGACGGCGCCGTCGCCGCTTTTCATTCGAAAGTTCGGATTAAGGTGAGGTCAATGCAGAAGGTTTCCCCCTTCCTCTTGCCCACGGCAATCAGGCCAGAAAGTCAATCTACGAACCGGACAACCCTCCCAGGCTCTCACACCTCGTTTATTCTACCGTCTGCGTGCTTGAAACTTGTCCCTACTTTCTTGAGGTGGCACAAGCCTTACGCGTTTGAATGTTGACCACCTATTGTAGGTTCCAGGGACCAAAAAGATGAACCTCGAAAATCCTCAAAAGAGAAGGGGCAAATGCTCTTGGGAATGTGAACCGACTCATAATCGTGTGGCCTCCCTACTCGTGTCTCGCGGACGGGTGTTGTACGACCTACCTTACCTCACGCATCCCTTTAGACACGTGAGACCCCGTCAAGAATGAGAGATGGTCGAGCTCCAAAAGCTTCGAAACTTCATCCTCAGTACCCGCTATCTCTCCCTCCCTGTCTATGCCTGCTACCACGCTGCCTCGCCGATGTTGTGCTGCTTTCGCATGTGCAAAACAGGGCAAAACAGCAAAAGTGCGCTATGGCACTGGCACCTCGGTCGCACAGAAATCAATGGAGCTTCGCCTTATCAATGGAACCGTTCCACTGAACAGAGCACGGGATATCTGTACATCATCAAAACTTTTGGGGATTTCTCCATCCTCGGGCGATTGCACCATGGATTCTGCCGGACGAATTGAGCATTGTCCGACCGTTCGTTCCCCAGTGGCGTAAAGCAATTACACAGGCATAACAATAAGCATACGTCGTACGCGCCTCGCCTGGGAGACTACCGCCAATTAGGATTCGGAGGCTTTTATGTCAGCCCGACAAACAGAGCGAGCAGGCAGAAGAAGCAGATGAGCACATGATGAAGCATCCAGCCTCGACGCGGTCGCCTGTCCGCCGTTTCAGAGTTTTTTTATTTTTTTATTTTTTTATAATTCGTCTTTTGATTGCTTAGTCTAAGGTACTCGAAGCCCTGAGAGAGGATAAGGCGGAGAAGGGGAATCCTGCTGCAAGGCATCTGGGGGATGAAAAGGTGTCAGCTCATGTACCGACAATCCTTCCCCTTCCCCCAATTACCTGACCTCTGATTGCCTCATCTCGCTCATCCATCGTGCCATCCACCTCTCTCCCTGGCGTTGTGTCCAGACCTCAGTGTCCCAGACTTGCCCTTCATAACCGAAATGTGCCTAGCCTTGCCGAGCCCGACCAAAGCAGGGAGTGCCACCGCGGCGCCAAGCATCCCGGCCCGCGGCTCCAATCGTATTGATCTGCATGACGCAGGAGCCAGGATGCGAACCTTAATTGGATGTGTACCCCACAGAAAAAGACCATCCCCAATTCCATCCCTTTCCACATTTTCTACCCCAAGGGGCACCAATCCTGTTTGTCTCTCTGGCTCCTCTGCCCGTGGTACATATTACATAATTCTCGTTCCTCAGTCGTGAGGAAGGCGAAGAGTCCGCAGTGACAGCAAGTTTCCCCTGCTAAAATAAGCAGCCCGAGGGTGGCCACCCCCCCAATGGCGGTGACGCGTAATCACCGTGTCCGGCATGCGACACGGAGGGCGGATTCATCCAACCCAACCGATTTACGTTCTAGTCAGCAAATGGAGTGGATCCTTCCCTCAGCCCATCCCAATGTTCAACGCCGCTTCTTCCGCAACGTCACTGGACAGTTGGTGTGTGTGGCGGTGTATACGTGGCGTAGTGTTGTGACGGGAACGAGGCAGCTCAAATGTGATGCACCCCGTAACCATCAGATCATGCGCAATGAGACCAAGGTGCTCAGCCCATAACCTGAGCAACTCCCTTCTTAAGTTCGTTGATGATCTCATGCGCTTCTTCCACTGACTTGGCTTCAAAATCGTAGCGCTTACTCTCGGTGTCCCGGTAGATGAATAGCTATTGCAATCTTTGGTCAGCTTATGATCGAGACGCGACAGACTGCCTGGCAATATGCTTGCCAACTTACCTTGAACTGGTTCGGGTGCTTGCTAGACACCTTGCACCCAATTACTTGAGAAATATGCGCCGTCGTCGTTTTGGAATCTCTCGTCGTCGGTTTGATGTGCACGTACTCTCCGTCGATCTCGAAGCGCTTTTCGGATTGTGTTATCATCCGGACGGTGCGCAAACGCCAGACGACCCAAGTCTTGTGATATGCACTGGTAAGCTCTGCCTGCTTGATGGCCTCTTGAGCCAGCGGATGACTTCCCATGATATGCGGCTTCTTGGACTTGCGGCCAGGCTGGTCTCCCACAAAGGGGAGCAGCTTTGGCGACGCACTTCCAGGAGATCCAGTCATGGCGAGTGGACCGTCTGTCGCGAAACGGCGTCGATGCAGCTCCAGATCCGACAAGCTGCCGATTGCCGCAACCTTGGTGTCAAGCAAGATCACGGGGCCTCCACCAGGCATCTTGAGGACATGATTGGCCTTGTCAAGCTGTCTTTTGCGGCACACCATGTCCAGCACCTCGGCCATATATGTCTCCGTCGTGGTGTCTAGTGTGACTAGCTGGCCGGGAGCTACATCGGTCGAGTGGAGGTGTACGCGCAAAAGCTTCTGTTGACCCCGGCTCGTATTGGGCGCCGCGGCAGGCGCCTGAGGTGCGTCGGCGAACATACTATGCTGTTGACGATATGTAGTATTCGTGACGGGGTTCGGGCGAGGCTCTGTGGCGACGGGAAGGAACGAGTTGAGGTTCGGCTGCGGAGTGTTGCGCGGAGTCAAGTCCTCGTCGACTTCCTCGGCCGGCTCTTCTTCTTCTTGTGGAGTGATGCTCTGGTTCTCGGCGTACTCGGATTGACTCGCTTGGACCAATCCAAAGTTATCATAAGTCTTGGAGTTGGCTCGCATTCTTCCGGCAGCTCGGTTGTTTGCTGTGGTGAAAGACGTCAAGGCCTTGTTGCGCTCAAAGGGTGGGAAGTCATCATCGACCTCTCCATCCTCTTCGACCATTCTCAGCGTGAACCAATTGATGTTGGCTTTATCGGCAGGTATAGGTGGCTGTCGTTTCTCCTCATTGTATCTCCAGAGTGCGAGGCCAATGAGATCCGCCACGGTGACGGGCCGATCACCACCCTCGCCGTGATGTACCATGCGTCTGATGGGGACTTCAAACGGTTTGGTAGGGCTTTCAGAGAAGGCAGCATAGATTCGGACAGCAATGGGATTGTTCTCGCCCTGGCCAGAAAGTGCCGCAAATCCCTCAAAAGGAACCTTTGGCTTTGTCTTTCTAGCCCTGAGAGCAGCGGACAGCAGACTCTTGGGTTGAATCATGCTCATCGGCCGAATTGTGCTCATGGGACGAGGCGGAGGCAGAGCCTGGAGGATCCGAGGTGGTGCTTGTGATTTTCGAATAGTCGAAGTTCTCGTGAACTCCCGGGGAGGCGTTCCTACGACTTGCTTGTGAGGAGGAGGTTCTGGGTTCTCAACGGCGTCCAGAATAGAGGCCGAATCGATACTTTCGATGTAGGCGCCAGACATGTCTGATCCGTCGGAATCGTCTTCTTCTTCTTCCTCCGGCAGCAACTGCGTGCCAGCGCGCTTGATCCCAAGACTAGGTTCCTCCAAGATCTTAGCCTGAAGCTTGACCGACTTGGCCGCAGCTCTGGCAGCCTCTCGCTGTTTGTGGAAACCAGAAGCGTCAAACTCGTTCTCGGATGACACCTCGCTGCTAGTCACTGTATCTCTCCGTGCTCTTTCCTTGACGACTTCCAATGCAGATTGCGAGCCTCGACGTGCACCGGGCGCTGCGCGAGGAGACATGGCTGGGGATTGCTTGATTTGCGAAGATTGAATCGGACTGGACCCGGCCCTCGATCGGACGGGCATCTTGGCGAACTTGATCTGTTGGGCCGCTCGCTGGCCGGCGTCGTCGTCGTCACTCTCATCGCTCAGATCGCTACTATCGTCATCTTCCAAGTTTTCCCGCCTTCTCCTTCTTCTTGTAGCGAGACCGGGGCCAAGCGTATCGGTGCCTCCACCGGTCAACATGCCAGCTTCGTCGGGCTCATCTTCGAGGGTCACTCCAACCTGTCGTGGGGCTTGGAAATATTCGGAGGCAATCGCAGTTGGAATCGGAGGGGAGTAACATCGTTTGACGAGATCGGGGTTGGCTTGCCATGCGACCGCCTTGAAAGCCGAGGAGTTCATGAACCCCTCATTAAGGGTAATCAGTCGCTCTCCCACTCCATCGGCGATCTCAGTGAGGTAGCCGCAGCGTAGCTGGTACGCGACTAGCCTTTTCAAAGTAAAAATCAGTAAGGTCTCTCAGCGACAGAAAGTTATGTCCATTTACTCTTCGTTCTGAATGACCGACATAATGGGCAGCTACCGATCAACGGGGAATGAAAGGAAACGATCAGGAACGAATCATCCCAAGGGCTGTCAGATCGAAAGAAGCCACGCCCGCGGTCGGGAAAAGAACATAATTGCGAGCTCAGCTCACAAGATGGCAAAGGAAGTTTGGTGGGAAGTGTGAGAAGAAGGAAGCAAGCGGCTGCCGAGGGGTAGCTGCGAGGTGCTGTCGTGCCTCCCTCAGCCTTGTGAAACAACAGTGTTGAAGATGTGGCTCGTGCACGACAATGACGCACGGTCCTGGAATTGGTGACCAGCCTTACAGTGCTGCACTTTGCACCTTGTTGACCTGTAGCATTTTACAACCGTCGCATCATCTCTTTAATCCATATCACGAAAGCACTAAATTTCAACGAACATGGGTTTGGTTGATTACTCAGAATCCTCCGGATCAGAGGATGAGGCACCCGTCAAGCCAACAGTCTCGAAGCCCACAACCACCGCCACAGGCAAAAAGCCATTCCAAAAAGTCGTCGACCGATCGAACCCAGGCAAGATCGTCGTCAGTCTGCCATCAACACAACCCGAAGCCTCGAAGGCCACCCTGTCGAACGACGAACCTCCGGCGAAACGCGCGCGTACAGGGAACAGTGGAGGTCGGTTCAGCGGCTTCAACTCTTTCCTTCCAGCGCCCAAGAACGCTGCCGCAAAGGCCGCTGCTTCGGTGCAAAGCAGCGGCAGCAACGGAAGCTCGTTGCGGCCGGCGTTCCAACTCAAAACAGGGGCGGAACCTGGATTCAGCAGAGAAAAAGGAGGATCAGATACGGATGGATTGCCAGGCTCCGCGGCCGGCGGGCTCAGCCTGCCCCCGCCCAAAGCCCAGGCGCAACCGTCGATACCAGAGGGGATGAAGCCTGCCGACGAGGTCAAGCTGGTGGGAAAGCCGATGATGTTCAAGCCTCTCTCCGTGGCCCGGAATACCAAGAAAAAGAAGACAGTGGCCTCTATGGCCCCAGTAGCGACGGCACCAAAGCCCGCATCGACGTTGACTGTAGAGCCGGAGGTTGCACCGGCACCAGCACCGGCACCCAAAAAGGTCTCCCTCTTCTCCATAGAGACCGAAGAGACATCGACAGACGCTACCACGACTAAAACAACCGGCGCATACGAGCCTCTCTTCGAAACCGAGCAGGCGGCTGCAGCGGACAACGGCTACGCAGAGTACGCAGCACAAGCGCACTTCACGGCCCCGACGACGGTGCCCAACACGTCAGACTCCCTCGACACCATCGCCAACGACCTCAACCTCTCAGCAGCAGCCAGGCGCGAGCTATTCGGCCGCCAAAAGGGCGGCAACATCGGCGCCGCGCCGCAGACGGCGTCGAGGGTCATCAACTTCAACACGGACCAGGAGTACAAGCACAACGAGGAGATCCGCGCCGCAGGTCAACAGCAGATTCACAACCCCGTGCGGGCCATCGCCCCGGGCAAGCACAGCTTGCAGCAGCTCGTCAACCAGGTGCAGAATCAGCGCGAGGCCCTCGAGGACAGCTTCGCCAAGGGCAAGAGCAACAGGAAGGAGGCGTCGAGTCGATACGGATGGTAGGAGAAGAGAGTCAGAGAGTCAAGTATGATACCCGAATTGATGAGAGATCTTATTGATGAAAAATCTTTGTTCTTGTTTCAAAAATTTTGGGCTTTTGCCCTTTTTGCCTCTTTAATGCAGGTAATGTACATGATGTCTGGCGTCGCCCCGACTTGGTATCCCCAGAAGAAGAAGAAAAAATGTACTCGTGAAGGTCGTGACACTTGAAAGAAAGAAAAAAAGCTATCTTACACACAGAGAAGAATGCACCAAACCGTTCCTACATCTTTTTCTCGTGGTTTCAACAAGCAGCAAGAAAACAAGAAAATGGACAAAATCGACGCTCAGCAAGTCATGACAGGGGCGGTGCGGCCGCTGCCTACGCCGGCAGGTCCCATGAGGAACCCCCACTCGCCGCGGGTAATGGGCGAGATATCATCGTAGCCGTTGGGCGTCATCGGGCCCGACTGGCTGCGGCGGTCCTCGTGAAGGACCTCGGCGATGGAGACGGGGCTCCAGATGGACACGGGCGGCTGACGCTCCGGCCGGGCGGTTAGGTCCTCGTCCTCTTCTGAGACCTCCATCGGCGCAGCCACCATGTTCCGGACGTCAAAGTTTGTCTGCAGCTTCAGGACGGGGCCCTTTGGCGGCGAAGGCGGCTTGGCGATGTGGATGATGGCGTCCATGGCGGCGGTGCCAGCCAGCGTCTCGTCGACCTCGCGCTCGAGTTCCCTCACCGTCCTCGCCACCTGTGCCGCTGCGCCGACGCCCTCGATGGCGCCTACCCTGTCGGGACCGCCGTAGGCCCTACGGTACATCTTGTCGACGTCGGCGAGCGCGACGTCGGTGACGCTGAGCCAGTCGTAGGAGCGGAGGATGTCCGACTTTGCGACCTTGCTACCGGCGCGGGAGAGGACGAGTCGGCGGAGCTCGTCGACGGCGTCTTCGAGGCGGAGAGGGGCGTTTGTGCGGGAGTAGCTTGAGAGGGCGGCCTTGAAGGTGTAGAGGCGGTCGAGGGAGACGAGGGTGAGGCCCTCTGAAGCGAAGAGGACTTCGTTTTGGACGATGGAGCGGCGGATGAGGCTGCTTGTTAAGCCACAGGCGGAGCCGTCTACTACCGGGGGGAGCCATTCGGTTCTGAAGAGGAGAGTGTGTTAGTGGGGTGATTGATGGGCTTTTAGGGGGCAGATACGTACCCAATGCGGAATTTCCTCTCTGCCCGATCAATGGTCTGGCGCAGAGTCCTCTCTTGCTTGTCGGTGAGCAGGTCGGCGTGGACGAGGCGGATGCCAAAGGGGTTGGGCGACATGGGGCCGGAAGCGTCGGTGATGGTGGAAGAGGCCGTCGAGGGCGTCATGGGCGGCGGGGAGAGGGGGATGCCGGGTGAAAGGGGCCACCTCAGTCTCGGGCCGTTGGTGTCCATGAGGAAAGAGGGCGTGAAGACGAAGCTCTCGGGGGCGTTGCTGCTGCCGGCCGACGAGACGGAGGAGACGGAAGAGACGCTGGAACCGGTGTTTGTGCGGACGAGCTTCTTGAAGGAGGAGACAGGCGATTTCGTGGAGAAGTTGAAGCGGGAGGACGAAGACGAGACGGAAGAGGTGCTGGACGCCGAGGCCGGGACCGGCGACATTGTCGGCGAGGAGAGGACCGAGGAGCAGGCCGAAGAGGAGGCGGAGGAGGAGGGGACGAGGGTGGGAAGCTGGTACTCGCGGCGGGCGACGACGAGGGTGACGTGGAGGGCCTTTCTGGCGAGGCGCTTGGAGGCGTACTCGAGAGCCTCGTTGAGATGGGGCGGCAAGTGCTGGACGTCGAGAATAGAGGTGCCGGCCTCCAGAGGCGACGAGATGCGACTCTTCAGATCCATTGTGTTTGGGTGGGTTCTGGTTAGAAGTTTTTCTCTTCGTGTTCGATAAGAAATAAATGTAGTAGAAAAGCCGAAATAGGTGACGCCAGGTCGATGAAGGTTACAATTTTACTAAAAAGGAACTATTCGAAGAGAGTGTGACAAGGAGACACTGAGCGCCAGGCTTAGATTTGCGCGAATGTTGAGAAAACACAAACACCAAAATACTACTGTTGGAATATCTTTTCTACATCTTGGAGGGGGAGGATGGTGAGGTTATATCGACAAACCGGCCTGTTGGCAACTTGCATGTAACCCCCCCAAAAAGGGTTAAAAGGGTTTACCCAAAAAAAATCTGAAACAAGACGCAGAAGAGCACACTCCGAACTCGTATGCAGGAGGAGCCCACCCCGTTGCGCCCCCCCTCCTTGTAAGCCCGTCTCGTTGTTGCTGCGATGCAACTCAAAACAGCCTTATGGGTAAAGAGGAAGAATGAGGTGGGCGTGTGGCCGCCGCCTCCTCCTTTGGTGTGTAAGTCCCCATCAGTCCCGAAGGGGAAAGCAGCTATCTGCCGATGTACTTCGTACACAAGGTATGGATGAGATACCTCGGACGTTGAACCCCACTGACACTTACGAATAGGTGCCAGGGACATGGGTCTTCTCTTCTTTCTATTATGTATCCCCCCCCCCCCCCCCCCGCGGACCCCCGCAGATGCCGGCCGGTGAGGTACCTTGGAGATGCACACAATCGCTACCACCACATGAGGTACCCGTCGCATAGAGGTGCGGTGAGAAAGGGACATGGCACAATACCGCGGCGGTGACGATGATGGAAGACATGGAAGACGAAGATCAGAAAAAAAGTGGGATAAAAAAAGGTTTGGCGTGGCGTGGCGTGGCGTGGCGTACGTGACAAGGGAAACTCTACCGGTCGTCGACGTAGGTGCGTGGGACTACTCATTCAGCGCCAAAGAAAGATGAAACCCGTCTCTTCTAGATGACAATGTTGGACGACGTGGTGTGCCGCGTGCGTATCGTGGCTCTGGCTTTCTGATCATGGCAGGGGTGCCTACCTATCTACATAGAAAGCAGGGGTTCCCAAAGGAGACGGCGGCGGCGAGGAGAGTGTAAAAGGGGAGCTATGGATAGGCGAGCGAGGATTTGTTTCATGATCTTCCTCGTTTTCTCGTCTTTAGTTTACATGCCATGCAGTGATGCACACCTTTCAGTCATGGCCTTCCCGTCCCCTCCACACAGGTACCTAGAACCTAGACAGTTGACACCCCACGTAAAGGCGACAACGAGCTTCTGCCAAGGAATGTGGGAGACACAAGTGAAGGAATTGGCCTACGGTACATGGGCGGGCGAAAGTGAGGTACAAGAAAGAAGGGGTGGAGAAAACCTGGAAACAGCAACCGAGGCGGCCCCGCCTGTCATCTATCTCAGCCCGTCATCAAACGTGCCGCCAGCCATACCACGCGTTCTCGACCCTTGACCTAGCACCATACCAAAGGTATACTAATTATTGTGAGGGACCGTTGAAGTTGAGAGCGTCGGCCGTTGTCCCCAATAGGTGAGGTGAGCTAAGCTCGATTTACCTGACGACCTACGTGTACGACTTCATGCCGTCCCGTAAGCTGCCTCACTTTGCCTTGCCTGGTAATAAGACTGGGTGAGATGGAGCTTAGTTCATCAATCATGTTTCTAAATCAAGAGTCGTGAGTGTGAGCGAGTTGAGCGAGAAACGGGCTTCTCAATGGAAGCTACTGCAACTTCCATCACACGAGATTCCCGCGTCCCCGTACCTAAAAATGAAAACGAGAGAGAAAGTTCCCAGAAATAAATCAAACTAGACAGGTTGAAGAGCGAATCAACGATCCCGAATGTGCCTTATTCTCCGGACCCAAGATACGGCCCAGATCAGATGCACCACTGCGAGCGCATTTTCCCCTGGACAATAGTCATTTTGGGCATCGAAAGTCTGCAAAGAAAAGCCGTCTGTTCGCCCTGCTTCCTGAGTCTTTCATGTAATCTCATCCCATTCATCCAATCGTAGAATTTCCCTCCAGCTGCATCACTGCTCTAGCGTCACCTTGTCCCGTCCCTCTGGGCGGCTACGCTGCTATTTTCAGCAATCTGTCACTGGTCGTCTGCACACAACAGACCAATCATGTGTCATTCTAACGGAGCGCGGGGATCGACTTTTGGATCGACGTGGTGGGCGCTGTGTGCCGGTGCAGGGGTATACGTGCATGATGATTGTGGGGGGGTCAGTTCCTCTGTGCTCACTGCTCCTATCCCATGATTCCCATCCCATCTCAAGGATCCCATGGTGCCAGGTGGATCTTCTGCTTGAACCTTGCGCGGGCCCGCCGTTCTCGCCAGCGTCGCAAAAATAGATTACTGCGTGGCGTGGCGTGGCACGGCACCGCATGGCATTTCTTTCTTTCTCTCTCTCTCTCTCTCTCTCTCTCGCTTCACCCAACGCCGCGGTGAAGCCAGCCAGCCAGCCTGCTGGGTGGGATAGGGGTGGAGGTATGGACCGTTTCCTATGTGGGAGCCGGCGATGGCGAACTCGTGGGAGGCATGGCCGCCAGTAACGGCGAACTGCTTTGTTCTTTGTGGAACATGGGGACAAAGAAAGGGGGGGGGGTCGCATTTCGACGTTCGTCAGGGTAAACGAGGGTCGCTTACGAGGATCGCCAACGACGAAAGGACGTTGAACAAAGAACTACTTTGGTAAAGCGGGTTCCCTTTTTCCAAACAATAGCGCAACAATCTTTCAAACTCTGGCGGGACCAAAGTACATCATCACATACTTTCTTTCCTTCTTCTTGACTTTGCTTTAGTCCGAACAATTTGGGACAACTGGGGGGCGGCCAAAAGAGAGAAATCGCTAGTGCGGCGAGCGGGAAGTAAATTAACTTTTCTGGCCGTTATGCCAAGATGCCTCAATGGACGTGGGGTTGTGTTGGCTTTGGCTCAATTTACTTGAAGGTTGGCCGTGACAGAACCTCAACAACGTCAGGTACCTGAGTAGGGCCACGGGAAAATTATCAGACCCGAAGGACGCAGATTGACAGAACATCGAGCGATCCATCGATCAATTCAATTTACCCCAGGAGAACAAACCTTTTGCGGTGACAACGTCTCGTCTCGAGATGCCGCTCGAGATAAATTGCCGCCCCTCTGTTACTCTCTCCACCTTTTACCACGTTGTCGGGCTTGTAACGAAGCTTGGCAGTTGATCAATATCGCGGCCAGTCATCGAGATTGCAACGATGGAAGGAGAAAAAGAAGAGATGAGTTGCGTACAGATAGAGTACTCTGCAGGGAACAGAAGAGTGGGAGAGTCATTGACGAGGGCAACTGGAAACGGGGCCAAGCCGCTTGGCGTGTTGCGCTCTTCTTGTCCGTCGCCCATTTGGAAGCAATTCTTGTCGAGGATACAATGTGCAACTACCAACTTGACCAAAAAGGTGTATCAACAAAACAAGACCGAAAAAGGCCAAGGCAACAATATAGAATTGTAAATTCCCCGAGTCGATACTAGGCAGAAAAAAAAAAGAAGGTTTCCCTCGAATTTGTCGCAAAGCCACAACTCCTCACCTTGGCTCTTTTTTACCATCTCGTGACATTGTCATCTCAACTTCACTCCATCATCCCATACCGCGCGATCGAGATCAAGTCTAATTCCATCGCTATCTCAATCCTCGTGGATACGCTCTACACCAGCATCGTATTCTCTTTCTCTTTCGCCGCGGTACTGTTGTTCTTGGCTCAAACAGCCCGCCAAGATCTTGTCAGTCAGACAACTCGCCCATCACATCGTATCGAGAAAACGAACCCCCAACTACCTTACCTTACCTCACCTTACCGTCTCTCGACACCACCACCCACCGGCAGCGTTCCCCGCGCCTGCGCCTCGCCTTCATCCGATGTTCTTAGTAAGTGCATAACAACCATCTCCTCTTCCTTGAACTGCGCTGCTAATCCCCTCCCAATGGTGTGGAACACCAAAACTCTGAAGCACGTCACTTCAACTCACCCTCCCCTCCCCCCCCCTTAGTTCATGTACAAAGGTAAGGTAAGTAAACCGAGTGAGCCGAGCCTCCATCCCATCATCTTCCCATTTGATAGCAACCACACGAAACCGTCAAACAACCCGCCAAAACCTGCTTTTTTGTTTCTCTTTCTTCCCGCTTTCCCGCTTCATCAGGTGCCGCCCGCGTCATTCATCCCTCCTCCTGGTTTCTCACGAACATCACCAACTTTGTTTCGCCCAGCCAAACACCCGCCAAGGGAATTTCCTCTCTACCCCGCGACCGCATCGTCGATTTCACAACTCACCAGCACCACCATCGCCACATTCCCAAGAAACCTCCTCCACCCTCTCACCCAACAACACCAGAAGGGTATCACAAGTTCACTCACATCCCACCCATACCCCCCAAACTCCCACAAATGCCGACGGTCCCGCCAAGCACCGCCCCCGAAACCCACCGTTCCCCGCCCCGGAACGTAGCAAGCTCGCCGGTCCCCGATGAGCCCCGATACCGACGAGCTTCCAAAGTCCAGACTACCTTGGTCCATTCAAGCCCCTCCCCAAAATCTCGCTTTCTCATACACCGTAGACGTCACCCATCATCCCATGAACAAAACATCGAATGGCAACCCCCCTCCTCGTAAACCAAGATTCTCGTGAACCACATCGACCGTAACCGCGGCCATAACCACAACTAGCAACAAGTTGTCTCCCCCCCCCTCCAGCACCTTCCAAGGAAACCTCCTCATCTTACCCTACATCACCAAGATCCCGGCACTTATTCCATCTCGGCCTGAAATCGCAACCGCTCCTCCTCCATCCACTGCTGTGAAATCATCCTCGCTCCGCTAACCCGAAATGCCCTCCCCTCCATCGGCTTCGCTTCTTCACCTCTCGTGCGGGCCGCTTGACCTGCGGCCTGCGACCTTGCAGCGCTCAGCCAAACGACAAACGAGAAACACCACATCCATCTTTCCATGTCATCATTAGAGTCTAATTCCAGCCTTCAGCCGCACATCATGAAATCATCCCCGCGGCGCTTTCTAGCTCTCTATCTAACCCCGCCCAAAAACCCCTCCAGCCTATCGCCAAACCTCTACTCATCAACTCCCATAAACGCCGGTTTCTCACCTTATTATCCCCCAAATGCTCGCCACATCTAATCCCATGATCCATCCGCACCCCAGACATGACAATGTAAACTCCTCTATTTTCAGAGCAGAAAAAGAGCTTCCCTTCTCCAAGAATATTCGTAGATCTCTCCACGTGCCCACTCGGTAAGCGCACTGAGCAACCCCTGTCCCTCACCAATGGAATCCAACCTAGACTTCCATTTTCTGCAAGTAGGCACATTACCCCCAGTCCCGGACTTCTCACTCCCCTCCCCCTCTTTGGCCCGGCGGCTACGAGGGAGCCACAAATGCCATCGTGACCCAATCCATCCTCCCGTCACCGTCACTTTAAACTCCTTTAAGCCGCTTGACAAAAACTGATATTGGAACCTTTCGTTGCATCATCACTATATTGACCGCTCATCATCACATTACCTGATCCCATATCCACTCACTCGCAAAAGCCGCCGGGTGCTGCTTGATCACCGCTGTTCCCTTACTTTGCTTTGACTAGGCAACTGTGCCAAAAATAATTCCTAGACTTGATATCCCTCTATGAGACCCGCTGCGAGGGTCTTGCTGATAACGCTGATCTCGAAATCAAGACACAGCTGTGGCTCTATCACACACTCCTTCGCAATCTCCGCGTCCGCCTAGTCATACGTCCAATAAAAAGACCCAGTTTACAGCAATTCGTCAAAATCCATGTATGAACCGGACCTTGATACCCTGTTCCTTCGGCCGTTACTGCCCATCTGCTGGACATGGAAAACTTTTACCCTTCCCTGGGTCCTAGAACGCCTACACGCCATGTAAATGCAAGAAGCTTCCGCCGTCCCTGTATAGCGCTCTGCTCTGTGCTGCTAATTTCAGAACCCGTCCCTCATCTCCTAGACGCCATACGCGGTTGGCCTGTTTCCTACCACGTCGCACCAGAGTTATGTTCACAAGTAATGTCGTAGTCATTTAATTCGTCAGAGTCGCCGGCGGTTATCGTCACTGAAGATCCGACTCTGGAAGGTCGCCAGCCGCCTGCATGCTGATGTCTGCAATGCTTTCCAGCTGCTCAGAGGATCCGCACGAATTCTCCCAGTCTTCACGGCCGTTCAGTCAGCCGTCACGGTTCTGAGCCGAGGGTGTCCGAATCACTGTAGAGTCCTGGAGACATACCGGAACCCTCATCCTCCAATTCTTCAACCGTCATGCGGCGCAATGGCTCAAGGACAGCTAACATCATGTGTTAGCAGTAACTCCGTCATCGAACACCTGTTTACTTACAGTGGTAGAGGTTTTGGTACTCTGCGAAGGTAATGAGGCGATCATTTTCGGGCCCCAGATCGACCCCAAAGAAAGGTTCGCACTTGGCAATAATGGCCTGTAGGTGTTCGGTGGAATGCTTTGCCACCTGTGCACGCCGCTTGACAAAGTATTCTTGAAGGTATACCAGGCAGCTCATGGCAAGTTTTCGTGCCGTTGCGTTCATAGCAACCGCCAAACTTTCGTGTTCGTCGTCGAGCAAGTCATGGTTTTCGAACCACATATAGAGAAGACCTTCTGTCCCCTGTCGCACATCTGCGTCATAGTAGCCCAACAGAGGAGGTGCCCACATAGGGATAGACTCGACGTATTGAGAATACCGCATGGCTCGAATCTCCTCTCCTTCGTTCTGCAGACTCACAAAGGTAAGCCGGAAGAATTCCAGAAAGGCCTGCCCGTCCGTGTTTTGCATTTGCAGTGCCCTGCACTGAAAAGCTATGGTGCGAAACAGGGTCTGGATATTGGCTGTGTTTCTGCTCTCTTGTGAGTATACCGCAGCTGCCCTGATGTAGGGCGCGTTGGGATACTGAACCGCGCCGCCAGATATGGTGTTTCTGAGGAGTGTGAAGATTTTGTTATCCATGTCGTGGCCCAGGTGAATGATCCTTTTGATGATCGATGCTGTGGAAGTAGGCTCCTGGTCGATATCAATCAGCTTTTTGACAAAAGTACTGCCTGCGTCCTGTTTCCACTCGTGGTTTAAGATGTTGATCTCTTCAGGGGCCCATGACATTTTCGGCGCCTGATGCTCCATGTAAATGTCTAATCGCATCTCGGCACTCTCCACGATTGTGTGAACGTCGATGACATCCTCCAGAGCGCCCATGAAGTGGTCGATGAGCTGGATGATCATTTCGTAAGATGTTGAGCGCGTGTTGCTGATGCGACGAATGACATTCGTAAGCATTCGAGCGTAGTTGCCGGGAAGGTCCATGTTGGCATCAGCAAAGACAATGCGTAACACCCTGTAGAACCAATTTTCCGCCATGAGCACAGCAGTTTCCAATGTGCCCAATTGCGCAAAGGCTAGGATAGTTTGGAAAACTTCAGGCCATGACCTGATATTAGCGTGGAAGTTGTTCCATAGCGCCTCGAGCAGCTGAACGCACTGCATCATGACAGGATCTTCGACCAGCTCGTCCTGTGAGAGTCCCCACATCTCTGGCCTAGAGGTTTTGATCTGCCGCAAGGCTGTGAGGAAGAGGCTGCCAATCGAGTATCTGATGGCGGGGTCTGGGTTTCTCTGCAAAAGTTGTCGAAATGCCTCGTGCCTCTCCTGGAAGTAGTCAAAAAAGTCCAAAGCGCACCTTGCACAATTGACGATGGCATGCTCAATCTCGTCTCGATATTCCTCATAGTCGGGGAGGTCTTTTGTTCGGGATGCAACTTGATCAAAATGGCCAAGAAACATGTGCATCGCACGCTGCTCAATGAGGTGCGTGTCAGAACAGTGCCCACCATTTCGCATCATGGCATGTTGGAACATCCGGAGAACGAATTTCGAGTGGTTCGGGTCGTAGAGGCAGTGTCGTCGTAGGAGGATCGTATTCTCCCCATCTATGTGGTCGACGACTTCGAGCGGGACCTCGACCTTCAGCGGGATCGAGATAGATTGGCCTTGCAATTTCTCTTGCTCTGCTTTCAATACCGAAGACCGTTGGTAGAAGAGCATGTATGCGCTGTACGTCTTGTCGTAAGCTATACCGGTTTCCAGAGATCCATCGGTGCCACCAAAAGTCGACTCTTCCATTTTGGCTGGATCCCAAGGCGTAACAACGTCATCATTGAACTCGAACCACGCCTCCGAGGAGGCCGCAGTTGGTCTCTCCCGGATATATGAGTAGTAATGACCGGATTCTGCCGTACCAGCGTGAACGAGCACACCGACTAACTCGAACATGTCCTCTTCGCCAGGCTCGGAAGGAGAGTCAAGGTGCCCAACGGTGTATGGCCGCATGTCAATTTTGGTGGGGAACGAAAAGTAATCGTTGATCTTACTTCTCATCAGAGTTCGCAGGTTGAAGTCGAACCGTTTGAGGTGGAAAATCAGATTATCCGGAATGTCCTTCAAACAAGCCCTCTTCACTGCGTCCACATGTCGATCGCAGCTTGAGCATTTATACTTGTTGTCTCCTTCCATGATCTCACCGTCGACATAAGCCTGAAGACTATCTTGGAGCGTGCTTTTGCCCTTGATGTCGCACTGGATGGCCGAAAATGGCTCTAGTCGATCAGAAACGTGTTCGCATTCCTTTGAGCGAACTTGCTGTACGAGTTGACCGCCGTAAAAGGATCTTAACGTTTTCCTGTCCTCTGCCGTCGAAAGCTGTCCTTCCCAGCGGTCGAAGAGCAGGTTGTAGAATTCATCCACATCCATTTGGTTGTGAACGTCGATGACCGTCTCTTCATATGTCTTGATAGACCCGACAAGCAGGCTAGGGTCGATGAATTTCCGAGAGCTCTCCTGCATGAAAGCGAAGAGTTTGCGCGTTTCTCTGAGCAAACCGTGGGTATTGGATTGGACCGGTACGCGAGCGTTCATCATGAAACGACGGAAGCCTGTATTCATGAAGAGCTGTGTGAAGAGCGAGTTCAGATAGCAAGTGTTGGACAGGTTGCGGAGGCCAGCGTAGCCACAAGGAGCCCTCACGGCAGACATCCTGTCGAATGAGGGTTGCAGTTCGTATAGATACGGATCTGTGCTTCTGCATAAGCCGCGCGCCTCAGTGGTGAAGGGATGGGTGAGCAAACCGTTTTCAAACTCATCGAAAGGAACCAGGGATTCAAGGGCACCGAGTAAAACGAAGAACTCGACTTCTCGATCGCGTACTAGGTCGAAGATGATCTCGGCGAGGATTCCTCTAGTGCTGGACGACAGGAGAACATTTCGAATCGAACTCAGGCTGTGCTGCCGTGGTTGTGGAAACAGGTGTTTCCAGAACAGCTTTCGGCCAAGGTCTCTGCGTTGATAGTCAGTATCAAGTTGCACAGTACCTTATAGTTCACTTACGCTGGAAGGCCGCTTTCCAAGTCCACATCCGATCCCTCGTTAAGGCAACTCTGGATAAGCTTCACTAGACCATTGGCCACAGCATCTTCAGTCCCGATTTGCCCGAGTCGCTCAACATGGTCAGCATAGTCATCCAAACGGATCCTACCAGCGCTACTTACTTCGGTAGAATCGTGCTCCAGCAGGAGCCTACCACAGTCGCTAGCCAACACAGAAATATCCACAACGGCAGCTTCATCGAATGCCATCTCACGTAGCAGTGCAAGTGACAGATCAAACACTTGCTGGCACTGTTTGGGAGACTTTGCTGCTCTAAGTATCAGTCGGTGCAACATTGGCCACAGGAATGCGCAGAACGAATTGGTATTCGTGTTGGACCTGTTAAATATGTCAGAGCTTGGTAGTTACTCTCCGGCATGCGATACGTACTCGTAGGGGGTGATCACTCTCTCTTCCAGCAGCTTGGCAATATTTGCACGGATTGCATCTGAAGGTTCATCGAGAAGCAAGCCTCCCATCAAATCTTCGAGATCAGGTAACGCCTTCAGAGACATCCAGAAGGCAGAGTCGACAGCTGCGCTTCGAAGAAGGGCCGAAAACGTCGATGCGATGAGGGAAATCAAGCCGTTGTGATTGGGAGCAGACACCGCTGACCGGAGAATCTCGATGAGGCGGTCTGCAGGTGCCATAGCCACCGGCTTGGGCCGTACATCAAGCTCGTCGATGTCAGGATCTGCTGCGATATTAGATAGTTCATGTCTAAAAGGCCTCCGCAACTCACCTCTAAAAGTCAGTCCGTAGACATTCATCAAGTTGTACGTCAGACGATTCTGGAGAGCTCCAGAGGCACAGTCGCCAAGGATCTCACAATCGGAGATTGCCGCCACAACCAGCGCCCTCACCCTGACAAGCGCGTCTAGATACGCGTCAACATCTGCATCAACGGTATCGGCAAGTGTCGCCATAGCCTCATTCAATCGACGACCAGCAGCTCCAATATACTCCGTCATGGCGTACAGGGCATATAGGGACTTGAAAGGCTGGCCCGATGGGAAAACTTGTCGATATGAGGCGTCCGGCGAATCGAAGGTTGCTAACATGTGTGTATCGGCAGGCAATCCGGTGAGAAACGTATGAATCTGCGACTGGATTAGCTCATTGAAAGCCAGGACTCAACAATACAAAATACATACCTCGGTGGCAATGGCCTCTTTCATACTCAGATAGTCCCAAAGCTGCTCAAAGTGGCCCAGGATTTCTATTTCCAAGAGGGAGGCACCTGGCTTGATTCTAGACGCCATGGCCGTACCGTTCTCCTCCCGTTTGACCAGGATGAGACCATCGTGGATCTTCAAGTCTTCGAGAGACCGACATACGTCATTTTCGTTGGGTGCAAATGGGTGGCCGCGGTAGTAGATCCGGTAGTTATCGAAGCCAGTTGCTTGCCTAATACTCGCTAAGAGGGAGGCAGCTGTATTCTGTCGTCCGACTTCGAGAGGAAAGATGTCTGTCTGCTTGTTCCCATCAAAGGACTGGACTTTGAGCTCAGCTGACTCTCCTTCGGTCATACTCGGTGAGCCAGGTGTTAAGGCGCGCAGATCGGGAGCAGAGAAGTGGGCCTTGGCCTGGTGAGCTTTCATGAAATGGCGCAGCACCGCGAGGGATCGGCTGAAAGTTCGCTCTTGCTCAAGAGTCTGCTCCTCGGTCGATATGATGGCCATGGACTCATCATCGTCGCTAGGCTTACTGCCGTCGAAAGCCTCTAACCGCTTCGCAGCGTCTAGCATCTGCTCAAGGCATCGATTTACGAGACCTAAGTGAACCTGGCAAGCTCTGTGATGAGGGTATGCCAAGATAGACTTACTATCGACATAAATGTCACCCACGAGCGTCTGAATGGCGGCATTCACGAACGCCAGGTCATTGGCTACCATTACTCCATCTTCAGCGTCAAGAATCATGCGCCAAAGCTGTTCGACTCCGCTCTGCGCAAGACTCTCGACGTCGTCGAGTACGATGTCATTGATGTCATTGACGCGGGGAAGAACAGCGTTTCTGACAAATTCCAATGCTCCTCCGCAGAGACAATCGCGTGGAAGATTCGGTAGATAGTCGCTGAAGCAGACTGATAGGAAAGGGTTACCAAATACCGTTTTAGGGATTGAATTCAAAATCTTCCAGCCGTCGTCTCGATCGTCCTGACTCGCTGCACCATGGCCTACAAGCATATCCCAAAGGCGTGGGCCCAAGTCTGATGTGACTGTTGACGGCTCGTGAGCCAGGATGTTGGCAATGAGATCCCTTCGAGGATGGTTAATTACTCCGCCGAGGGTTCTCCTGATGCCAGTCTGTTTCCCTCGCCCAATCGCATGCTCAAGCTCGGCAATAAGCAATGAAGTCAAATTATGGTCTGTCGTCAAGGTTCGGAGCTCAGGCACCACAGCAGGCCGTAATGCCATTGAGAGGCATGACAGAGTGCCCAGTGTCGTGGGTGTCTTTGCAGTGATGTCTTTGATGCAGTCGAGGTAGATCTCTTTTCGGACCTCGGGTTCAATGCCGTCTCTTACTAGTTCTCTGAACTTGGTCATTGCAAACTGATGAACGTCTGGGTAAGCAACGACCGAGTCCGAGACATAGATCGAGGATTCTCGTAAAAGCCGGATGCAGATGCTCAACGGCAGCACGCTCTGCGACTCGCCCGCAAATTGGGTTTTGTTCTGGAGAGTCTTCAGGCTTTGGTCGCAAAGCCCCCGTAGAGATGTGGTGAAATTTTCGATGGGCAAGGTTTGCAACTTCTCGCACAGGTAATGCAGCTCCTCCTTGTGGAACAAGTTTGTGATTCCCGTTGTCATGCGAATCAATGCCTCTGAAACTCGGGGGTCTTGAGCAGTTGTGATAGTCTGCCATAGCAGATCGGTTTGCTCGCTACGGTAAAGGCGAGTAACGACCAGGAACCCGACGATATTACCGCTCTCGACTGTGATTTCGGGATGACATGTCGGTCCCAAGATGTAGTCGACTAGCTTGGTTCGAAGGAGGTACTCGGCCACGTAGTTCAAAAACTGCTTGCACTCCTCATCTTCATGGTCGGTATTATACCTTTTCCAGCAAGTAACCAGGTCATGACACATGTTCGACGCTGCCAGCACACGCAACTGCATCTGACTCGACGTGATGAGCTTTCCGTATATTCCAAGTCGCCATTCCAGCGAAATGGTCTCTGGGATGAACCTGGGGGGCAACTCAGGATGTTTTTGTTGGTACGCTTTCAGACGCTCTGTGGCCAGCTTATGTTCCACATTTAAGCAGATTTTGGAAATCTCCGAAAGCGACTGGATGAGATTTGTTGTCGTCTCGTTTGATAGCTGAGTTACCTTATTTTCGATCGTCGCGGAAAAGGCGCCCGAAGCTAGGTTGTACAACAGGTGACCGTCTGCCACTCTGACTTTCGTCATCTCTAGGCTTTGAGGCGAAGCTTCTGGGTGGATACCCTGAATAACCTTTTGAAGGATATGAGCTGCAACGTTGCATATCGGTGCGAGTACGTCCATCAAATGTTGATATCTCGACGCATTGCCCAGGTGCATCTGAGCCAGCTTGATCAATCCTTTGATACCACCAATTCCCGCCTGGAAAGTACTCAGCATATCGGTGCTGAGCAGCTCTTCGTCAGGTATTTGTCCGTTTGCAGCCCGACTGCTTTCTCTCTTAGCGAACGACGTCAAGGGTTGCAAAAAGCGAAATAGAAGAAAATCTGGTTGACGCCGCTCGTCGCCTGGAGACGCCTGAAAAGCCTGGGCTGTGATGAAATCGAATTCGACAAAATGGGCGGTCATCCTGGCATAGGCGTGAAAGAACTGGCCAATGGTTTGCCGGGTTTCCAGTGGAATCGGATGCCTGAAGAAAATGTATGAGCAAGTGATCATTTCAAACAAAAGAGCGTAGTACTAACTTTCTGGTTGCCAACGCCCAGGCGATTTCGGGAAACATGTGCCAAAAGGTGTGATAAGCCACTTGAGACTCGTAGGCGATTCTACCACCAACTACGCCAACGTATTTAACGTATGAGACCATCCAGGCATACAGAGACTCTAGCACAGCTTCCTCCGGGGGTGCTTCTACAACTCAGTTAGAACGACACGTGCATTTTTGAGCTGCAGAACACTTACGCGAACCAAGGTACTGAACTAGCTTCGAGACAGTATCAGGAAGTGACTCGTGAGCCTCATGGTACGGGAAGTCGGGGGTCGGGTCGAAGGACGCAGCATCCTCACGAATGATGCTGACATCTTCGTCGTACGGAGCATCCTCATCATCGTCGGTTATTGCAACTATCTCGACCTCAGGGCTTTGTGGGCTTGACGATGAAGAAGGTGGGGTATCTGTGATCTCGATAGGAACTTGCGCCATGTCGACTTCATGCAAGCCCTCAACGCTCTTCTTCACACCTTCTGAAGCTTCAGTCGGCTGGTCTGGTAGGATCCGGGGTGTCGGCGAGACAGGAGAGGAGGAGACAGGGTCGGGCTGAGCGGTATTGCGTAGGTTTATCGTGACCCGGCTAGAGGAAGGTTCGGTCGGAGGTTCTCGAGCTGTTGATTGCCGCTCCGGTGTTTGCGGGGTAGATGGATGTGTGTCTATCTTCATGGCGGAGTCTTGTGTGGCGGCTTCGTCGGGGTGGTTTGCAGCTGGTGAGCTCGAGGTATCGGTGCTCAGTTTTTTGCTGTCGACGGAGAGGCTCCGGGAGCCACCAGACATGGAAGTTCGGCGTCGTTTCCTAGAAGAATCGTCGCCGTCGGTGAAGGGGTTCGGTCTCGTTGAGCTAGGCTCTGAAGAGACCGCGCGATCTGGTGCTTCCGAGGATCCTGTTGGTAGGTCCATCTGGTTGATGCAATGAAGTATTGCAGCGCGGGTCCTGGAGCTCCAGAGACGTCACTCGGGCGCGAGAGACGACTCGGTAGCAGCTGATCAAAATTAGCATGTGGGTTCTTTTGCCGGTTGGTAGTGATGATTGGGATCGCGATTGAGGTATGTTGGCGCAGTGATGATTGGGGGGTTTTCTTCTTGGAGGAGTGGATAAAAGATGGGCGATCAGGCTGCAGCAGCTTGATCCCTCAAGGTGAAATGGAAAGAGGTAAGGTGGGAAAAGTCTGGGAGGTCGGCGCTAAGATGTCAAGGTGAGGGTGACAGTGACGATAGCAACGTGCAGGCTGAGGTCTAACGCAGCAGGAACGTCAAATGGAAAGCACACGGCGTGTCGAAGGCGGGCTTTTTTGGGGAGGGAGCAGGGGTTCCACGTCGGTCCTTTCGGGTGCTTAAAAAGAGACGCGGTGCAGGCGTGGCGGACGTGAATCCACTAGAGCTCAGAGCTTTGGAGGGGGAGGGGGGGAACTCATCTGTTTTGGAGACGAATGGATTGGGGGGGGAAGAGAGATGAGGTAATGACGGGAGAAAGCAGGCAGAGAGGTAGGTACCTGTTTGGGTGCTTGGTTTGTATGAGCAAGGCAGGTGAAGGGCGCAATTACAGGATGTACCTTTGTTTTGTTGGTGGTCGTCGTCGTGGTTGTCCGTGGGTGGTGGGAGTGTTGGTAGTGACAGTTCCCGTCGGCGAGAAGCTTTGAGCTTCCGGTATACCTATCTTAAGTCGCTTTCCTAGATAAGGTACCCAGTAATATGTGCATCTACGGTGACTTGGCCATGTACCTCAAGGAACTGGGCTAAAGGTGCCAGGGCGATGGGTAATGTAGGTGAAAGATGCCCGTGGGTGAAAAAGAGCTGGGTTGGCTCTAGGTAAGGTATGAGGGAGTCTGAAGCGAGGTGTTAGATGGAGATTGGTGGATGCCTGTCTGCCTTTACAGAATTTTTCTCCTACGTGACAGACCAAAAGCATAGCTGCCTTTCTGGGTTTCTCTGGCTTACCTAGGACAACACCCACCGGTCAGAACAGTTGAAGATGAGGTGCTGGCAGAAGCTTTTGGACGATAAGGTCCTCGAGATGATAGGTGCGGGGTGGGGTCGCTGGTGCAATGCGATGTCTTTGGTGTGGCTCAAGCTCAAGGAGCAGTAAAGGTAGGTACCAAGGTACCTGAGGCACCAGATGCGAAAGTGAGATGGTAGTGGAGACGACCAGAAGTGACGGGATCTTCCAGAAGTGAGGTACTGGGTACCTTGCAAGTTGTACGTCAAGCTCTCGCGACGCAAGGTGACGGCGACATCAAGCAGCCTTTTTACCATCATCTTGTCTCGAATTGAAATATTTCAGCTGTCAAAGCCGTCTCTTCTTCTTCTTCAAAGAGCATTAACATGCTTGAGGTACTCTCACCAGACGAGGAGCGGCTTGCTTTGCTTAGGTAATGGGACGATGCAACAATTGGTCCACAGTTTGTGGCTGATTGGCGCGAGCTGCCTTGCTTCAACTTGCAGATTACCTATTGTCCGTACCTACCTGACTCAAGGTACACAAATACCAGACAGGACTAGAATGAAATACTCGTAATAAGGAGCTGTCAACTGTTTGAGAGACTTCTTTCCTCGTCTCTTCTTAAATGTAGGGAGAGGGCTCGATCTTTCATTCACGAAATGCATCCAGTTTAAGGAAGGAATACCTATGCTCTGGAGCAACGCAAGACAGAAAAGACGAGGCATTGCCATTGATCAATGCATCCAGGTACCTGGCCTGATGGAAAGAACGTTGACAGTGGGGCATCTTGCCAAGGAAATACCAGCGTCCAAATGCGACTTTTAGGCGATTGTGCTCGTATCCCCAACTTAGGCCTGAGCCCTGGAACTGCACCAAAGGATTGGCCGAGGATTAGCAATATCACTCTCTAGCATCAACTGACCAAAGTTAGCAAATCCATCTTACTTGACATTGTCAAGTTTCCCAGACGAAGGCTCAAGCTGCAACGTCTTCAATACCGACGTCACTAGAAAAGCACGAGGCAGAAGTTCCTAATTCTCGACAGAGAATAAGATACTTCTTTGGGTGAGAGGTGACCCTGAATGGGCAGCTTGGTTCACGGGCTGCTCATAGCAGGCAGCAACCCAAAGCTAGGTATGCTCCTCCATGTTCTGGTCTAATCCCATACGTGCGGGTATCTCTACGACATCAGCCGGGTTCCCAGCTTGCTATTACCTTGCCTCGGCGACCTTGGGTGCTCCCGTCCCATGGCAAGCAGCGTAATCCTCCGACCCGGCCCGGAGCGATGCCAGATTCGAGCCGTCTGGTATGCTCTGTCTTACAGTCCAGTCTCGTATTAGAATCGACCAGATAACACATGGAAAACTTCCGTCACTTTGGTCACAACCCAACGTAGCATTCGGCCTCTCGGCGACCCTTGCGCGTCCTGGCTCTTCCACTCGCAGCTGTCTGTCCGTGCTCCCCGAGGGGCTTGGAGCTCATGCGGGGCCGGTACGGAGTACCTAGCCTCCTAGCGGCCCATGTCCATGTAAACTCGCCTCAACAACCCCAACGTCGACGTTCAGCCGACTGCCGCATAGACATCATTGGGACCAGTTGCCCCAGAGAGCTCAAAAAGGGTGTTCGAAGGCCCCCGAGTCAAGAAAACGATCTGTATCACCACTTGCCAGCCGTCCGCCAAGCTACTTACCCGACTCATCATCACCCTCCAACTTCAAAGTTGAAGCTTTCGATGCCCGTTCATCTGTTTCCTTCCCCTCTGATGATCCCATGTGGCGCTAGTGCCACCTCGCTTATCTGTCCATCGGCCGCTAAGGCCAATTAGTCCCACTGCTGTTTCCGACTGACGAGTTTTATTTTTGTCTTTATTTCTTTTCTTTGGGCAACGACTCACAAGTGCTGGCATCGACCCTTTCAGCTGTGTATCTTGGTCCCCAGCTGCCAAGTACGTGCTGCTATCATTATCGTGACTGAAGCTGTAATGCCGAGTTTCTCTCGATTATTCGCTGTCTTCCATAAGCATCGACCAGGCCTTACGGGCTAATACACATTCAAGATTTGAGCATCTCGAGCACCAGCCACCCAACTCCAACTTCCAAGTCTTGGTTTGCCAGCCCCTGAACTACTTCAAGTGGACCATCAAATCCAACGTCTCTCAATTGCAACCGAGATTCTTCCTGGGCCACCATCAATCGTCTCCATTCGCCTCCTTCATCTGGCAACTCACCTTCTGGAGCACAGTTCTTAGGTCGCGATTGGCTCGAGTCCTTGACTTACATTTGAGAAGATCAATAGTGACGTTCACTCACGCCACACAAGACACAGAAATGGCAAATCAATTGCGAAAGAAGTTGGTGTATTCGGTTGACACGCCATTCTCAACAGTACAATGGTTGGATAGCCTTTGACGGATCTGTTCAAGTACTCGCATTGCTCACATATCATAGGCCTGAAGTCATCTTTGAAGATCAAGATGCCATTTTGGAACTACTCTGCAGGTATATTTTACGTTCCCAAGCCGGTTAATGCTCGGTCTACTAGCACGCGTCTACGGTGGAGTCAAACTAACCAGACATGTAGTTTATTGATGCCCCTGGGCCAACACCGCCAACGGCACATTCAGCCTTCAGAAGGTAAACGGGCCGCCAAACGGAAGAGAAAGGAAGAGGCAGCTGCCGGCAAGGAACCTGAGAAAGCCGAACGTCCACCACTGCCAGAAATCGCCTCTTTCGTCGATGTTGGGTTGGCAAGCATCACTCGCAACCTCGAAAGACTGGCATCGACACAGCAAGGCTCAGAAAAGGACGACGAAGGAGCCAACGCTGCGGCAGTCCCCCCTGCCCCATACGCCCTCATTTTCGTGGCCCGCTCCGGCCAGTCATCGGCCTTCAATTGTCAACTCCCCCAGATGGTCGCCGTTGCTTCCAATGCCACTGCACCTGCGCCCGCGACAAGACTGGTAGGATACTCCAAGCCATGTGCCGAGAGACTCAGCGCTGCCGTCGGTATCCCGAGGGTCTCGTCGATTGGAATCCGGGTCGGTGCCCCAATGTCGAAGGCGCTGGTCGACTACGTCCAGAAACACGTCTCGCCTGTCAGCGTCGCTTGGTTGGACGAGGTGAAAGATGCTGTCTACCGTTCTACACAGCTGAGAGTGGAAGAAAAGATGTTACCGGCCAAGAAGAGCGGCAAGGCGTGAGGTGTTGGAAACGCCGATTTTCAGCTCGACTTGAGAGCATTCTTGCAGAGAAATAGAGATGGAGATGAGATACCCCCAACCTGCCTACACCTGCCAATGTGAATTCCGAGATGTTGCCATGTTTTGCCACGCTGAATCGGCTTTTACTTGAAGGTATGCATACACTGGATATTCTGGCTAAAAGGGGGGACCGTCTGTCAGTTATGTGCTTCCCCCACTACACCCTTGGCATTGAAGAGGCAGAACAGCCCTCACAAATGTGAGAGGGGACTGTCTTGTACATGTACTTCAGAATTGAAATGTCCCTCCCGCTAGATACCTCTACCAGGTGGATTCTTCTTCTTCAACATGAAACTCAGCTGACGAGTGCCAGGTAAGTGGACATCCAACAAAAAGCTTCATGGTTTCTTTCTTTTATTGTTTCTCCCGCAGCCATGTTCTTGACCTTCACGCCTGGTAGTTAGCCAAGCCTCCATGCGTGAATCAACGGCCTCATGACAGAGGGGAAGTAGCATCCTTCAAAGTCATCTCGTGATGATTCTTCCATCGCCCCAACTACTCCCTCCGTCTCATGTACCTGCGGTCCCTACCTACCGTCCTAAATACTCATTCCGTCCCATTTTCGTCTTTACCTCGAGCTGGGGTGAATCCATTTTGTTTACTCTACCGTTTTTTTCCTGTGTCATAAGTCTCCAGAGCAACCCACCTGTGCTTGCCTTTTGACTCCTTGATTTTGTCCCAAGCTCCTACCTTTCTCGAAGACCACCTGCTTCAGCAACCCTACCTTCTCATTATTCCAAGGGTGGAAAGATACGCTTTCCTTCCTTCGTTAACCACTGGGTAAGGTTCCTTCTCTACATCTCATGACGAGCCAGTCTGGTGTCTTCCCACTTGACCCAGTCTGCCTATTCAGCGCTCACGCCAGTTTTACCTGTCCAGATTCCTATCCAGTTATACTCGGTTTCCCACCTTGGGCGCCGTCTCCAGCCATACTCTACGTTGACGCTGGCTGCAGGTAGCAGAACACCGACAGACAGGCTTTCTCCTTCCAGCAATTGAGAAAGGCAGTCTACATAAGTAAGGTTAGTACTACACATTTTTCCCCTTGCTCCTTGCAGGGATTCATATACTGGATTGGGGCACTTCTTTCTGAAGGCATCTTCACAAAGATTATGAGCTTGGATTTTCTAGCGCCTCTGCTCTTCTGTCGATCTCTATGCATTGTCCGCTTATGGGACAGGATGCCAAAGCCTCAACTTCGACGCTTTCTACATCTTCCACATTTTTGGAATGCTTCTGCATAATTGGCCGACAGATATTTCAGGCTATGACCAGTTCCAAGGAAGAGTTCAATACTAATCAAATCACTAGACATTTATCAGAAAAGGTTCCGGAATATCAACCTCGCAAGTCTAAAGAGAGCGTGCCGCCAACATTCTTGCCAACATGGACCCCAAGAAGCAGGCTGAACAGATGGCAGCAGCAAGACTTCTTGCCTCGGAGTTCAGGAAAGCCAAGGGAAGCGGTGGCGGTGGCCGCGGAGGCATGAACAATGGCGGCAGTAGCAGCCGGCCGGGCGGCGTCGGAAGAGCAGCCATCTCTACTCGTTATGATGCTCATCCGCTTCAAATGAGTGAGTTGACTTCTTGGGAATCTATCGTGCAATTTGCTAATCCTCGCAGACCGTCCCACGCTCGCCTCCTCGCGTTCTATCTTCACGCAGGCTGAGGTGAACCGAGCTAAGGTTCAACCTTCCGCCGTCACTCGCGTGAATCCCGCTCTTGCAGGTTGGTTGGCAGGCTCGAACACTCCTCAGGCTAGCCCCGCGACGCCTGCGACGCTCGCTGCGTCCACAATGACCACGATGTCAAAGATACCTGCGATGCCCGCGAAAACGATTCCTGCTCGCTCTACCGCTCCGAAAGGAATCGATAAGGATCTCGCCAGCTGGCTCACGCCCGCGCCTAACCCGGTTGCCGCTCCCCCCAAGGAGACTCCGATCAGCCATTCCTCTTCAACGGTACTTCTCACCAAGATGGATGGCCCCGAGACATCGAGAGTCGCCACTGTCGGAAATGTCAAAGCTATTCCTCAGTCTATCGCTCTGCCGCCTTCTCTGAAGCAAGATGTTGATGCCAATCCTGAGACGACCGTCCATTCGAAGCCCAGTGGCTTGGGAAAGAGCCTGCGGGTCGCTTACGATGCAAAGGTCATCAAGGAGCAGAACGACTCCAACTTGAACGCCCGAGCTTCCGCTCTTCTTGTCGAAGACGTTGAATCGGCCACACAGTCGCAGTCTAACTACAATGGACAGGCTTCTCGTATTCTTGAGAGAGTTGACATCGAGCAAGATGCTGAAACCTCCGCCGCGAAGACTGAGGCCTCTGCTGTTGAACCAGAGCCAAAGTTTGGCACTGTCGAATGGGCTCTGGCGCAACTCAACCGCGGTCTGGAGCTTCCTGGATTTGATGCGTTTCACGCTCGGAAGGCTCAGGTATCCAAAAATAAGCCCGGCGTTGTGTCCATCACCGATCATCACTCTGGAAGCATTAACAACACTGAAAACGTTATTCAGAGACAGGAAACTACCAACGAGGAGAAGGCAGCGGAGCCGCTGACTGAGGGATCCGACTGCAACTGCCCGAAGAGAAGCCACCCTATTATTGGCTTGGCGGCTTCTTGCTGCAACACGGATTCTGATGGTGACCATGACCTCGTTCGCATGCAAGCTGCATCGGATGCAGTGAAGGATAAGTTCGCCGTTAACGTTGTCCTCCACGAGCACTCGAACCTGGACTGCCCCAAGCTGCTTCGGGCAGCTGCCAAATTCCCCCTTCACTTTGGCGCCAGCCCTGCCGTTGTGGATGACCCCGACGATCATCTCCAGGCCATCCGATGGAAGGATTCGAACGGCTTATCCGGTCCCTCGATCAGCGTGCCTGTTCGGAAGATCAACTCGTACGGTCCTCAGAACAACTTGGCTGGCCCTTCGCACAATTCGTCCGGTCCTCCTTTGGCTGGTGCCCCAGTCCCACAGCCGACTATCCGCCGCAGAGGCATCAACGACTCGATGTGGGCCTAACTCGTTCTCGAGATGAATTCATGACCGTCAACAAGCCTAGAATGCTTGATTTATCGCGCCTATATGATTGGGCAATGACTTGAAAACCTTCGAGGGGCCACAGTGCTGACACGAACCGGACTCGATAAGCATAGGCGAACTTTTGCAGCCATGTCCTCAGATTGTGGAAGTTAAAACAACGTACCTGATCTCTTTCAGCACTCTTTAATGCTGCCCTATGCTGGCAAAACCTTGAGTAGCTATGGAGAAGGGGTAACGAGGATGCCACTCAGCATCGGCGTGAGGAAATGGCGGGGGTTCGACGAGACAGAGAGAGTTGACATGATGAATAATGGTTGACTTTGATATTGGCTGTGGGGGTCTCTCGACTTGGGGGGGCAGAACGAGATATCTCGTACAGATGCACTATCTTGCTTCTAGAGGTATTAGATTGTCCGCTGCTCAGGTCACTTTGCTCAGGAACGATACCTCACAGACAGTTTAGGTAGAAAGTCAACCTACAGTTTCTCAAAACTCTTATGAATGCCAAAGCTCGATACAACATGGGACATATCAGCACTGCTAAAGTAGGTATCTTGATTGAGTCCGAAGATAGCTTCTTTGGTCATGGGCAGTGTATATAATATGTACGAGGTCTCTAAATGCCAAAGCCCGCAACACCCAAAAAAAGGTAACCCCTTTTCACTTTTTCCCATTCTTTCCCAACTCCTTTTATAATTTATTCGACTCAACCTCGATCGCCCTTCATCCTCATCATCATGCGCTATTAATCTCCTTCTCTAATAACTTGACACCCTCCCTAACCTTTGGCGAAAAATGCCTCCGCAGCAGCTCGCCCTCCCACACCGTCGTGGCAAACGGGTTGCTGCCCTCGACACTATCGCTGAGGGCATTGTAGTTGCCGTCGCCCTTGCGCTCCTCGGTGCACCACAGCGCGGCAATCTTCTTGCCGTGGGTGTGTCCGACGTCCTGCATGAGCGCCAGCGCCGCCTGTGCCGACTTGTCGGGCATGTGCAGCGCCGCGGACATGATTTGCTTGCTAAACGCCGCGAGGCGCAGGGGCGGGACGGAGCGGATCTGGTAGGCTGGCAGGAGAACGGCCGTGAGGCAGCGCAGGAGGAGGACGGTGGTGGTCTGCAGATTGACGCGGTTGTCGCGTGTGGCGGCGGCCTGGGCGGGGCGGATGTGGAGGGATTTGGAGGTGAGTTCGAGGTCCGGGTTCAGGGAGAGGGAGGGGAGGGAGGTGAAGAGGTGGGTAACGAAGTGAGAGAGGTCGAGGTGCAGTGCGGAGCGGGAGTTGTGGGCGTCCTGGCCTGCGAGGAGGGCAAAGGCTGTGACTGTGCAGAGGAGGGCTTCGCGGCTCGTGTTGCGGGATGCGCCGCCGAGGCCGTCGTCGTCTTCTTCTTCTTCGTCTTGGTTCTCTTCATCGTCGTCATCGCGGTTGTTGCCTTCCGCGTCCTCTTGGGCGTGGCGAATGAGATCTTTGAGAGCTTCGAGAAGATCGCCAAAGAAGTCCTGGTTGATGAGGTGGGCGTACTTGGCCAGGCCCTCGAGCACGGCGCCCATGAGCCACGGCACGCGCATCTTGAGAATGCGGAAGTAGGAGACGAAGACGAGCTTCAGCGTCTCAGACTGCATGCGCTCGCGCTCCTCGTGGCTGACGAGGGCGTCGGCCTGTTCCATGTCCTTCTGGATGGCCCTCTGCTCTTTGAGCATCTTGCGCTCCTTCTTGGTGCGGAACTCCTTTTTGAAGTTCTTGCGCGACTGCGGTGGCGGGGCACTCGGGTCGCGCTCGCGGTCGACGCGGTCCTGCGAGGCTTTACCCGCGAACTCGGAGAGCAGGCGCAGGTGGAGGAAGAGGTTGAGCACGGTCTCGTCGACGGCAAAGTTGCGGGCCTTCATCATCTTGGTGAGCAGGGAGGCGGCTTCCATGGAAGGGCGGCCCTCCTCGTCGTCGACAAAGAGCGTCTCGAGCGCGCGACGGCACTTGTGAAAGTCGGCGTCGATCTTGCGCTTGGAGAGCTTGCTGACGATAATCTTGAGGAGGTCGTTGCGGAAGTTGAAGTGCGGGACGGCGTTGACGAGCGTGCAGGCGCACGAGATGGCGACGCTCGAGATGCTCTGACCCGTTTTCCGCGTGGTCGGTATATCGGCCTTTGCCCACTTCGCGAGCTCCTTCACGTAACCCTGGTAACCGGAAACGAGGGCCTGCTCAAAAGCGCGCAGCTTCCGGACCTCCTTGGAGAGCTTCTCTACAGGGGCGTCTTCGGCGACGGGCCGGATGCGGTAGCCCGGGATAACGTCCTTGTAGACGGCAAGCTGGGTGGCCAGCGTGAGCTTCTGGATGGCCGGGATACGCGACTGTCCAATCTTTGCAATGGCCTTGAAGGCCGCGACGTTCTCCTCCGGATCCTCGTTCAGTGCCATTGCGATCTTGGCGAGCTCTTCCTTGGCCTGGTGGATCTGGACGGACTCAGGCAGGTCCGACTCCTCCTCTTCTTTCCTGCGGTCCTGACGCAGCCTTTCGGCGCCCGCCTCGGCAGTGGCCTCCTCGTCCTCGCGGCCCTCGAGCCACTCGCCGTCGCTCCCGACCGAGTCGGCATCGTCGTTGTTGTCGTCGCCTTGCAGAGACCGGTACTGCTCGAGGCGGCCGTCGGCCGTCTTGATGGGCAGGCGGGTGCTTTCCTTCTTATCCTTCTTTCCCTTTCGCGGGCGGTTCTCGTAGTCCTGCTCCAGGTTCCAGCTGGCGGCGTTCTTGAAGAAAGACTTTTGGATCTTCTTGGACGACTTGCTGGTGTGGTCATTCTCGTCTTCGGGCGGCGGCGTGAGCCTACGACGTTTTGAAGCTCTGGAGGACATTGTGAATGATGGTTTGTCTGAAAGGCCAATCGGCAGGGAGAGGAACTTTGAAGAAAGTTTAGGCGGTGGTTTCTGGCTTCGTTGGTCTTTAAGATGTTCTCGTCCTCGCTGAATGGAAGATTTCTCGATGCACGGTGGGATTGAATGGGGGACCCTGGGACCGCCAACAGCGGGAAGAGGGACCATCGAGAACTTTTTAGTGGAGGTTTTGGCCATTGAGCCAATGGAAACCCCGGAACACCCTCAGACCGCCCGAAATTTTTTGGGTTTCTGCCGCTACTCCAACCTTTTTCGCATCGCGATGCAGCTGGCATCCCACCTTTCGGTAACGGCACATTCGACTTTGAAAGTTTTCGTCCAAGGAAAGCTCAACGAGTCCTCAACACAAGTCTGCAGACACCGAACCGAACACATTCGACGTCAAACAAAACCAGAGATCCCAAAATGCGTCCCCTCACAGAAAAAGAGACCGAGACCCTCTTCAACAAGCTGGCCAGCTACATGGGCAGCTCGCTGAAGAACCTCATCGCCCCGCTCAACAACGGCCCCGAGCCCGATCGTTACGTCTTCCGCATGATTCGCGACCGTGTCTACTACGTGCGCCTCTCCGTTGCGAACCTGGCGACCAGCATCGCTCGCGATAAGCTCCTCAGCATCGGCATCTGCCTCGGTATGTTCCTTGCGCGCAAAGCCAACCCAACCTCTCGTCAACTCTCTGCGTACACATGGACTAATTACCACTTCTTGTTGCGCAATATAGGAAAGTTCACAAAGACTGGCAAGTTCCGCCTGCACATCACCGCCCTCCCGGTCCTCGGCGAGCACGCAAGATACAAGATTTGGGTCAAGGTATGTCAAACGGGGACCCATTCGTTCGAGTTCAAGCATGCATAGTGGAACAAATATGCTGACCGGGAAATCTTCAGCCCAACGGAGAGATGCCCTTCCTGTACGGCGGCAACATCGTCAAGGCCCACGTCGGCCGCTGGTCCGACGACTGCCCCGAGCACCAAGGAGTCATCGTCTACGCCATGGACGACAAGCCCCTCGGCTTCGGCGTCACCGCCCGCTCCACGGCCGAGGCGCGCCGTCTCGATCCCACTGGTGTTGTTTGCTTCAGGCAATCCGACGCCGGCGAATACTTGCGCGACGAAGATACCCTCTTTGCGACGAACAGTTAGATGGGTCTGTCTGGCTGTAAGAGAATTGGAGAGGAGGGGCGGGAGGTGTCATAGGAGGTAATGGCTGTGGTGGTGGCGGTGCTGCTGCTCTCAACACCCTCTGGGTTTTCATGTTTGGCACATTTGGAACGGCGTTTTGGGTTCACCAAAAAAGAGAGAGCTTGAAGAACGGTTGGGGCATTTTTCACACGGCGTTTTACTGTGATTATTGGTCATGGGCAATTTTGATCTTTTTACTTTGAGGAGAAGAATGCACAGTTAGACGTTGGTTTTGGCTCAGAGCTCTTCACGATTTGAATTTGCGAAGGCTCGCTGTCTAGCAGTACTGCAAAATTTCATCTACTGCCAGATCAGGTATCTTCTCATGAGGTCCAGAGAAAATCGAGGGATCGCGTAAGTGATTGCTCCATTTCGACCTTGAGATCATTATGACCAGCAGTATCGGCTGGTCTATTGAGCCGTACCAGGCAGCCCCTTGGAGGCGGATTCCAAAAGATGGTTCTGAGCCATGAGTGCGTCTCTCTCACGGGAGGCTTGTACAGTTGGGATTTCTGACCGAGGCGTAGTTGGCCCGCCTCTGCGATTCTGTATTTGCAAAGTTCACCAAGCCAGTAGCCAGATGCCAAGTGACTGAACTCTTGGGGTATGATGTGGGACTTCAAGTCGCTAGCAGTGTTCTCAAATGGGACGCTTTTGATTATCTTCTTTGATTGGATATCTGTGGATATGCCTGGTATATATATAGAGATTGAAAACATTAAATCATGCTGTATCCATGACGATGCTCGTCATCATCAAGGCCAGATGGAATGAAAAAAAAGTGAGTAAAAGACCCATCAAAAATGCTGCCAACAGTCTGTACCTCCATGGAGGAAGGATCCCGTCTGCCAAAAATAAACTCCGTCTATAGATCCCATGTCTAGAAAATATGTTCATTAAATGGTCGCGTAAGGTGTGCTGATTTAGAAGGTGAACTTCATCAAAGCCGGGTTGAGGAGTACCGGGAGGCAAAAGTGCGAAGCGATGGACATCCCCACAGGGAAGATTGTCGATAGCCAGCGAATCTGCCACTGTTGGGGGAAGACGTAGTATCCACAGACGATGAGGGCGATCCCAAGTGCTGTGAAGACAAACGTGCCCGCGAAGCTCTTGATGATCTTGGGAATTTCCTCCATGAAGTTGCAATTCTCGACTTCCTTGGAGGTGGCGCCCCACTGGATATCAATCTCGAAGAAGTGGCAAAGCAAAGCCTTGGACACGTGGAGCGAGATTCCGCCGAGAAAGATGGTGAAGATGGGCATCCACTTGAAGTTATCCCAGACTACGTTTCAAAGGTTAGCTGTCTGGCGTCTGTCCAGAAAACAAGAGGGAAACTTACGGGCTCCGAGGAGGGACTTCTGGCCCAGTCTGTACCTGAGCACAGCCAAGGCGATGTTGCCAGTGAGCGGAAAAACGACCATGATGGACAAGAAGATAGCGAACGAATCGAGGTAGTACTTGTCGTAGTAGCCCCAAAACCATCCCGTGAGGAAGTAGTTCATAAGAGTAAGAATCCAAGATGCTCCAATAGCGTAGTAAGTGCCGATGTAGGACAGAATCGTAACCTTTCTGTAGAAGGCAATATTGGAGCAGATGAAGCGCCTGAAGAGGGGCGTGAAGGGGCCACGAGTGATCCAGAAACGGAAGGGGTGAAACAGCAGCTCGTTACATCCGTAAGCATATTTCTCCCAGCGGGCCAACTCGTCGTAGACAGTGAGCGAGACACCCTCTTGGAAGCCATCGCCGGTGTAAGCACCGTAGCGGATAGTGTAACCCGAGGTCTGAAGACGCAAAGCCATATCGAAATCCTCAGAGACGTGAGACTCGGACCAGAACTTCTCGTAGCCATCCTCCATATAGGAAGCAGCATCTTGGAGAGCAGACCAGCGGAGGATAGCGTTGTGACCGACGAAGGGGGAGATGTCGCCATTGGCGACGGCGAAGGTGATGATGGTGTAAATCATCTGCGTGAACCACGTGACACTGTGAAAGGAGTTAGCTGGTGTGTATGGAATGACGGCTCGATCGTACTTACGCCTTCTCGAAGAATGAGTCGGAAACCCGCATGACACCGGAAGTGTACTGAATGATGGCAACCTCGGGGGAGGCCTCCATCTCGCTGACGGCATCCAAAAAGCAGTCACGCGGAACACGGGTATCAGAGTCGATAAGAAGAATGTAGTCACCCATGCGGATGTTGCCCTCAGCCCAGGTTCGGCCCTCAGACTCGTCGAGAACCTCGGCAAGAGCTTGCTCGTAGGCTTGATCTTCACTGTCCTGACTCCATCTGCTTCCGCGGTTGATGTGCTTGAGCTTCTCCTCAACCTTGTTACTAGTCATCAAGGCGTAGTTCATGTTGGAGGCCTTCTTGAATCTGCCTCTGCGGATGAAAGGCTGCACGCTGGGGTCCGCAGGCTTAGGGTTGTGGCCAGGGCGAGCAACCCATCCCATGTTGTGCTCCTCGTAGAATTCCCTACGTGCTGAGGCTTCATCCTCACTGATGAGCTGCATGCCGTCGTCGTTGACAAAGATGCTAGCGGAACCGCCCTGCATCTCATAGGTGGAGATGGCAGTCTTGAGAGAAAGAACCGTGGGCTTGATGACAGCGTTCAGACCCTCCTTGTAGACAGGCATCTGGATGGTAACATGAGGTAGTTCGCCTCGATAAGGGCTCAGGCGGCGCGGCGCCTTACCAGAGTAGTTCTTGGAGTTTGCGTGAACCGACGAGATGGGACCGAAAATCTGGAAGACGTTTCCGGCAATAGACAGGAAGAAGAACTTACGGTGCGTTAGTTGGTGGCAACAAGACACTCAAGATTCACAATACTCACAAGACTGATGAAAAGCGTGATTGGGGTAACCGCCACGAGCGCCCAACGCACGTAGCTGCCGTCAACGGTGGACTGTAGGGCCAAGTTCCGGTAACCGAGTCCCAGACATACCACAGACAAGCAAAGTCCCAACGAAACCATTATGCAACTGGTCAATCGGACTGGCCGTACCTCAGCCTTGAGGGCCTCTTCAAGCGCAGCAGGCGAGAGTTCCTCGACGTTAATGTCGGGCTGCTTCTCGTTCTTCTCGTCACTCTCCTCGGCCTCGCCTCCCTCGTTGCGCCAGATGTATGAGATAATCATGTGCTCCAGGCTCTCTGCGCGGGCTTGAAGTTTATTGGCATCGTCATCCCAGACGGTGAGAACAGGAGGGTCGAGAATAAAGGCTGCAAAGTGATGCTTCTGACACCTGGGCAGATCGGTCATCCTCTGGAGGACCTGAAGCTGCAAGCCCCCGGCAAGAGGAATGGAGGTCAAGAGTTCGCCGCGGTTCAGGATTCCGTGAATGATGGACTGAATGAAAGGTGTGTTGACCGTCATGGCACACTAAGAAGGTGGTCAGAATTTGCTATTATTCTGATACTCTTCGAGTACTTACGCTGACGTTGAGCTGGGTCGCCATATCGAAGAACCCATTTGGTACCGTAGATAGCTGAGGAGGAGCGCAGACATAATCGTTACGGCCCTTCTTAAGAACAACACCCTCCCCCAGGTTCCATGCCGAAGCATACATCTTTCTGAGCTGATCCTGATAGATACTGTGTACAGTGACGTCTGCCCTGAGATCGATGATGCTGCTGGCATGCTTGTCCCTCATACCAGCAGTGAGTGCCAAGCTCACTGTCGACTGTCGAGCGGATGTTCTGGCGCTTTGTGCCCGGTAAGGAGCTGGTCTCTGGGCCGCCTGCGGCTTCGGCTGGGGTGCAAGCGGTTGCAGTGTATTCGACTTCGACGATTCGGGAGCGGGTTGGCCCGACGCCTGGTCGGGCGCGAAGTAGGTCTTGAAAGCCTTCATCTTGTGGAGACTGTGAAACGAACGAACCACAGACTGCTCAAACCACTTCCTACCTTGAGGTGAAGAAAGAACAGGATAAGTGAGTGTAAGCGAAGAGAGTGATTGTTGTTCAGGGTAACTAGTAGTTCAGGGGGATGGGGAATCGGTTTAAGATATGTGAGACGGGACCATAGTAGAGACTCTGCAAGCGCGGAAGGCATCTATCCTGGGGACAAAGGTCTAGCCAAGCTGCATAGACGGGGGCACCGGGAGCTGAGAGCAATATTGTCTGGTCTAGCTGAGTACGCCAAAAACGATATGAGCGGCCATGGACGCCTCCAATGCGGCAATGAAAGGCGTCAGTCAAGGATCGTATCGAGGAGGGGGGGACAAACAACGGTTGGCCTCGCCAGCACTCGCCGGTCGACCACGCACGCAAACCTGGGTTCCACACGCCTAAGTCGTCCGTTCAAGACGGACTCCTAGCTGAGATGGGACTGGTGAAAAGCGGCATGATTCCTGACTCTGGTGCTTAGAGAACTGGCGCCACCCGTGCGTTGGGTGGAAAGCCGGTAGTCAGGTACAAAGAAGGAGAGAAGCTTTTCCCCATCGTGAGGGGGTAGCGTGGATGGAGGCGACAAAGGAGCGTCGAGGCCTTATCGCACGAGCGATGCCTCCCCAAGCGTTGCATGGCCAAGCCGTTAGACTGAGAAACAGCCATAAACACCCCTGTGAAGGCAAAGGCATGCTAGCTCATCGGTGTCGCCTTAGTCGACGTGGTCGAGTACTCCGTATCATGATGATGATACTGATCTGGAATAAGCGAGCTGGTTACGGGCCACTGGGCCAGCGGAACGACGCGGGAAGATCGCCAAAGAGTTCTCGTCAGGCCAAAGAATCTGCCTGGGATTAGACACCGGCAACGACAAGCTTGATCAAGGCAGTCGCCCAGGCCGGAGACATGTTAATAGAAGCCGGCCAGAGAAAATTTCAGCGCTGTTGGTGATCAACAGCATACTAGCAAACCAAAAGGTTAGAAACAGAAGAACGGCGGATGATGGGCAGTCTAGCTCAGGAACGACTAGAGCCGTCCTGACTTAGCGTAGTCTAAATCGGCCGTCTCCTGAGGCTCTGATTGTGCTTCCCAGAAAGTCGTGTAAGCAAAGAAGCGCAAAACTAGTTGATATCAACAGCCGAGAGAAAAAAAGGACTTTTTCTCGTCCTTTCCTGACCAGGCCTAGCCTTGCCGCAAAGCAAGCCCCCGAGAGGTCTTGGACCATTGAAAACCTCCGCTCGTTTGCTTGGCTTGCGCCAGCCAACTTGGGTGTAGGCGCTAAAATTGGCATACCGCAAGCTGCAGGACGACTGATTCTGGGCGTCTAGCCACTTTCTACCCAGACCCCTGGTCACGGCAAGCTGGCAGGACCTTCCGAGGTCTTGGTAACCTTATTCGTCAACCACTTGGGCCAGCAGCCCAGGAACTGTGAAAATATCCACGTTGGGAGAGACAAAACGCTGTCCGGGCCGAGTGTGTCTCTACTCTCTAGGCTTCCCGTTGTCTCTGCGTCGCGGGTGGGGGACGCTCGTATAATAACAGCGATCTTCAGACCGAGTCCTCACAGAGGGTTTGTGTGTTTCGGCTTTAGAACGAGAAGTTGGTCTTTCGATCAAGTATCCGTACAACAGTCTTATGGGTGTCTATGGGTACATCTGGAGTTGGTGGGCGTTCAAAGTTTTGCGATTGGCACTAGCCACGGTGAAGGTCGTGAGCGGTGGTGAAAAATCACGTATCGGGGCCCCGGGGGCCAACCTGAAGCACACCTCTGGCGGGGTGGAGGTGAATTTTTGCCTCGTGAACCCAAATGGAGTTGGCTTCCCGTTGTTGCTTGCTTTTTGGAACAATACGGTATTTTCCACGAAGGCATGCAACAATGTTTCGGGAATGGTATGCTCACAGTCGTTGTCTCGTCCGAGAGCCATGCATATGACGGTAACTTGCAGAACGACTGGAGGGGGAATTTGGGCGTAAGACGGGAAACAGCCGTCATCCCAAGTAGTGGCGAGGTTCGGGCGGAATGGTCAATATGGGATGATTGTGATGAGATGGGTAGAGATTAGGTGGGCAAGAGTGGCTTGCTGAACCTGTGACATTGCCTGGTCCTGCCGATTTCCAGGGGTGGTATGGCGTACAAACAGTGTTGGTGTGTAGACCAGGCCCATCCCATGTACGTCGTCGATAGATGTGTTGGTCGTACAGTGGTGGCGGAAGGAAGCCGGCAGAGGGGCAGAGGCAGACGAAGGAAACCGAGTGAAAGAGGATGGAGGAGGGACGGGAAAGCTAGGCACGTTGGCACATTGGCACGCTGACACGCCGAAGGTGTTGATGGCGATGCACATTGCAAGGCAGCGCAGTCATGGATAGCGGCAGATCGCAGATGTCGTTTCCGCATATGGTTAGATAAAGTGGTGTGTCTTGGTGGTGTCTTGGTTGCTCGGCGGCATCGGCATCCTTCCACCGGCACCTTCCCTCCCGCCTGTGCCTTGCAGAAACAAAGATGTCATTATGCGTGTAGCTCGTTGTGCTATCTAGTTGCGTACTCTTTACCCTTAAAGATATCCTGCTGAATGACGTGATCCATTCTCTATGCAATATAAGGGGTTTATTCGTATACCAGGGCTATCCGCCGCCCGCCTATCGGGCTCTTCGGGAAGCGGCCGGCGTGTAAGCAGTGTTACTGGTCCTTTCCGCCTCGGGTCACGACAATCAAACATCCAGAAGCTTTCGCCCGCAACACCCATTGCAACGCTGCAGATACCATGTGGCTGCATACGACTATCTTGCTTTTCTAGGCACCAGGCTCGACTATGATACGTCCAAACCTCGACTTTCAGCTACGTTTGTGCTGCAATGCTACATACACAATGGAGAATATTGGTCTGAAGTTCTCAACTTCCCAACCTCTGGTCGCGCCGATTCCCATTCATCCCGACCGTGGCGTTTTTTCGGTCTTTCCCAAGACGCAGCTGCTTCAAATCCACTTGGGTATCATCGCTTCATCTTTCGACTTCGGTTTACCGAGTATGTATGCAGTCCTTTCGCCATCCCGGCCATACTCTGCGCTAGAGGCCTGAGCAGTCCGAACAAGTCGAACAATGGGTGCGGCAAATCCCAACAAAGACGCGAGCGACTTTGACGAGCACACAAGAAAGGCTCCATGACGCTGAATTTGCTGAAAGGAAACGAAAAACGTAAGTGTCGGCATTCTGCCCCAAATGAGCCAAGTCTCTGGGCTCTTTTCTAGATCGACTCTGCCCCAGAACGGCCTTGCTGCCAGCGTCCACTGTGGGTTGCTTGACAATGGACGACAAGACTCTTAGCCCAGCGATTGTACGAATTGGCAGTCTCTGTCTGACTGTCTCAACTCCCGTCGTGAGCAAAGCCTACTCAACAACTGTTGGCTTTAGCCTTCCGCTCAGTATCTCTATCGAATTGACGGTGGAGGTGGCAATTGCACTCTCTTCGCGTAGCGAACCTACCAGGCCTTCTGCTGCCTGCATCAACTTCAGCTTTCGGCGTGTTTGTAATGCCTATCTAGCCAACCCCTGAGCCTGCGCAGATCCCGTCTTCGACTATTGCTATCCCGCATGCAATTTTCCCGGTTCACGATATCTCCGCCCCAGAACTGTCCAATCGAATCCTTGCACCGCCCCATATCGTCAACCTCACGAACTCATAGTTTTCAGCTAGATTTGGGTTGCCGTACAGTTGTTTAGGACATCGTGAAAGATTGCAAGGGTTGCAGTCCTGGATTTTCCAGGGACCAGAGCAGCCTTCGTCCTTCCAGACCTTAGCTGGTCCCACGTCGGACTCCGTCAAAAGGTCGGGACCAGGCGGCTCGCGGCATCTAGCAACGCTGGGACCGGCAACGAAAACACCGCCAGAAACTTCGAAAAGTGGCAGACCCTTATTCACTAGTCTGTCCTTTTTGCTTTCTTTCTTTGCGCCAAAGGCTGCTGGACCATTGCCCTTCCCGAGGGTATCCATTTTAGCAACCGCAACATAATTATACGGAAATGTCTTCATCTCGGGAGATATATTAACTAGCGTTGCCACAGACAGGCGGATAGAAGCAAAGTTATTGCTGGCTGCTGCAGGCAAGGACGAGTTCGTTACATTGATAATGCGGTTGCCCACATGAGTTGGGTTCGCGCTCCTCTCGCAGCCTGGTCCCGCTTCCTGTGACTATTCGGTCTGGATTATTACTATCACATCGACTTTGTCAAATGGTACACCTCTAGCCACGTTAGCAGCTTCTTTCCCGCCTCGGCCTGCATTTGCCGGGGTTTTTTGCTGGACCCTTTCGAACCAACGAAAGACATGCAAGAAAAATATTCAAAAAAAATAAAAAATTTGGTGAAAAGCAATCTTGGATCTGACCAAGGCGTCGACTCTCGAGAAAGGGACTTTGACAGCTAGCTAAACCGTCCGTCGTAACGACGCGTGGGCATGGGATCAATAAAGTGCTCCAAGTCTTCGACAGCGCGGTTCACTGCGCATTGCAGGAGTAAAGACGGCAACACCCCCCCTCTATCCGGAGAGGCCAGCTGAAAGACAGCCGTACTGAAAGAATTTTTACACAAAAGTTTCCAGAGAGTCAGTCCCCTCAGGAGAATCGAATTTCCCCCTGAAAAGCCTCTATTTTGGCGCCAAGACTTCAGCTGTCAGCCATCCGCGAGACTGGCGCGGGGCTCGGACCTTGGACCTTGCCACCAGCTGAAAGGACGCTATCGAAACTCGAAAACGATCTATAGTCAAATTCGGGAAATCGAATCTGTCAGGCAACCCACGCGACGAGGATAGCCGGCTCATGATATGCGTGCGAAGCCATTCCCACGGCCTCGGGATCGCATCGCAGGACCCTTGAGACTAGGTTCATTTTGGGGAAGTCGGGCAAGAATGTCTTGTTTCACTCTGTCTGTCCTCTTGTCTCTCATCCCCAGCTTCCCAGCCCTATCTTGAGCAAAAGCTTCCTCTTTTCGTCGGACCCTGGCGAATCAAATTTCTGATTCTTTAATGTCTGATCCCTCACTCTGCCTATTTGTGGTCTCTTCTGCGATGGCCAAGTGGCTGTCAGGAACGACGCCGCAGTGGTTTGGCAAAGTTGCCTAGAAACACCTCGGGCAAAGCTACTAGTAGTCGAGATGCTATCGCAAGCGCTACGGGATGCCACATGAGCACGATCACAAGAGATTTACAAGTGCCCTTGGCATAGTTGTGATTCCCTCGTGGCTGATTCCTTCTATTCGGCATCAGCTTGGCAGATTCTACTTCATCATTGTGCTTCTGTCACAGAGCTCAGCATGTCAAAAGGGCTTCTGGCAGGAGAATGAGATGGTAACAGTAACTCAAGTGTATTTAGATTAGGCTAGCCAGCATCTGAAATGAACTCCCAAGTGCCAATCATTCCCTCGAGAGAAGGCATAACGAGTCTATTTAGTAAGAGCAATCTTCTTCATCTCCTCAAAGTTGGGAAGGCCGAGTCCCGTCACAGGATCCCAACCCTGAGTGCCGTTCCATGTCGCAAAGGGAATGACACCAGACCCTTGCAACGGCTTGCCCGACTGCAAGTCCGTACCGCCGCAACCCTGGGCGACGCCGGTCGTGACGTCGGTAAGGCCCTTGAATCCTCTCTTATACAGCCACGGGTTCATGAAGCCCATGGTCGGCTGTCCGGCGCGGATCCTGGCGTCGTTGAGAAGTCCGACGAGGCCGGCCATCAATGGGGCGGAAGCTGAGGTGCCACCGGTTCCAACAAGCTTGTTGGCGTTGACGATGGCGAACGGGGGGCTGGCGGAGTGAGCTGCAATATCAGGGAACCCGCGGCCGGTGAAGTTGGCAAAGGGCTGGTAGTACGCCTTCACGTCGGCAGGGATGCCGGTCTGGAGATATTGGGCCACCATCGTCTCCTGGTACCACGCCTGCTTGAAGTAGTTGCTAAAGCCGCTACCGGATGCCACCCACGTGGTCTCTGGCCCGAATGCCTGGGTGCCGCCGACGGCGGTGATGTACGGGCACGTCGCGGGGAATTGCGGTGTAAACTGCGGTGTGTTGCTGCCGTCGTTGGCACGGCACGGCGCGCCGACACCCGTGTCGCCGCTGGACTCGAGGACGCTGACGCCGCGCAGGCCCATCATGCCGATGAGGTTGCACACGCGCGTGGCGTACTCGATGGGGACGGTCTGCTCGTCGTCGCCGTACGAGACGGAGAGCACCTGCGGGATCTTATCGTTCTCCTGCGTCATCATGAACTGGTAAAAGTCGAGGAACGGCTCGTTCTGGTTGTCTGCCTGCGTTGGCGTGCGGAGGTTGGGCACCAGGGGCGGCTTGCCGCCTGTGAGGTACTGCGTGATCGGGAGGGTCTTGACGGCGGCGGCCATGACCTGGGCGTCGAGGTTAGCCTCGCCGATGGCGCCCTTGGGGTCCTGATGATCTTGTCCGCCGTTGACGAGGACACTAGTGAACTTTTGAGGTGGCAGCTGGAACCTGCCCAGGAAGGCCGTGAGGTCGTCCTGGCGGGCGGACTGGTTGAGGAAGCTGGCGAAACCGACACGGCTGCCTGCCGCCGGGTCGGCCTGGTAGGCACCGTAGTTGTATGCCAGCTCGAAGCAGGCCGGCGTGAAGACCTTGGAGCAGTTGGCTGTCGCGCTGGGCCCAGTGCCCTGTCTGCGAGAGAGCGGTGCGGGCATCTGCGGCAGCTGGGCGTTTGTGAAGGCCGGGTCGGACTTCATATTGCCAAAGTATGTCGTGGGCGTCACCAGCTCAATGTGCTCCGTCATCGCGTTCGGGAGAGAGTACTCGGTCGTCCGCAACTTCATGGTGCCCTGGACGTCGTAGTACGCAAAAGTGGCGCCGAGCATCTTGTTCGCCGTGCCAACGTTGGTCGCAAAGTTGACGAAGCGGCCGTTGTCCGTGTACGATACGTCGGTGACGTTCTCGTTGGCGAGCCAGGTCTGGATGGCCTTGACCGAGGCCTCGGCCGGCTTGAACATGTCGTTGACCTGAGCCGCCGTCAGGTACTTGCCGTAGTTGGGGCTGTCTGGGTCGGAGACGTCCCTCAGCATGGGCTCCAGCTTGTCAATGTTTTGCAGCTTGATGCCGATCTGGAGGTTGATCTGCTGGTCATCGGCGGCCATATTCGTCATCTGGACGCCGTTGGCGAGCGCGGCTGCCCTAGACATGAGGCGGGCTTCGATGCCGGTGAAGGCGGCCGCGAGGGCCAGAAGGGCTTTGAGAGGCGCCATTCTGGGTGCTCTTCCTTTTCTCTTTGCTGGGAGGGGCACGAGGATGGGTTGGTGATATTATCGGGCGCCGTTCATTCGTGTCTCGCAGAGGTCCGAACGTGAGAGAGCGCTGCGGGGGGAAGAAAGAAACCAGATAGCCCAGCTATGGATATAAGGGGAAATCAGAAGCACATGCGGATTACGGGACCAGCTTGTATAACGTCTGAGGAAACGCAACAAGAGCCAATTGGGACGAAAATGATCACGAGTCAACAGAGAGAGATTCAGGTCCTGCCATACGGAAGTGCCCGTCTCGGCAGGGTACACGTCTCGGTCGGGCATCGAAAGGTTCCCCCTTACCGCCGGGAACTGGATTTCCCCTCGAAGAACTCAATGCTCCAACTGGGACAGGTGCGACAGTTGTGACAGAACTTGTCGTAGGATTCTCGCGGCGGAGGCCTTCTTCGTCCCAACATGTCTGCTCGCGTTTTGATCCGACTTAAGGTTACAAGTACCCAAAACAATTGCAAATCTGCACGTTTCAACACACGAACCCTGCCCCTTACTCGTCTTCGCAACTTGCCGGCGGGAGGACTAATACCTAAGTCATGATCCACGGAGGAGTGTAATGCAGGAACGACTAACCTTCTTTCGACGAACAATACACAAATACCCACTCGGTCGTCGTACGCTATCTCTTCCGTGGTTTGCCATCCCAGAACTCCGTAGTCTAATCACTCCTGTGCCTAAGCTTGTTATTGGTTAACAGCGTTGGTGTAGCAGGGTGTAATGCTCCAATGGTCTTTGAGAATATGATTTGTCGATCATCCGCCCTACATCATGATCGCTGATTCTTTCGCTGTCCTTTCCGCTATTCTGATACATGGGGAAGGAAGGCAGCTTTCCCTGTACTCTGCGGGGATGGAGGATGAACCGATCGCCAGTGTGATGTTCAAAACAAGCCAAGAGAGAACAAGACATGAGGTTGCATCTCTTGGCGAATCCAAAAAGCTTGATAGTCGTTACCGGCTACCGAGAAACATCCCCGCAAATCGTCCGAGACAAGCAATTGTACTGCTCTCTAGTTCCGTCGATCAAGTTATATGTTAGACGCGCATATAATCTCGTTCGAAAACACATCAGCTAATCATGGCTCCGCCCGCAATATACCAAAGACAATTATCGTGACCAACTTGGCAAAACTTTTACTCATTCTCGGTGAGCTTAAATGACTTTTTCTTCGGCGCTTATTTGGCAACATAGTTGATTCCGAAGCCCGAGGGTGGCCTTGCGGCAAATGTAACTCATAAGTCCGAGCTATACTCGTTTAACCATTCTCCCTGTTCCTCGACACCTTTCATCAACGACTATCGGACAAGAGAATGCACGATGAGCACACAATGCACCTCTGGGACTTCACAACTATTAGTGACCAGCGCGGTCTCCGTATATACTTTGATTGGGTTCTTCTTTCCAAGTTCCTCTTTGCAAAACTAGACACCATCCCACAAACATTCCGGTCAGGGGTCGAATAAATCATCTCAACTTCCACAACATGAGGCGGTACTAAAACACGACGGAAAGTTCTTCCGACCAAGCGCCCCTGCGACGAACCAGTACGACTCTCTTAAAAAAAAGTACAGGAGACTGACACAACACCATCACTACCAGCACTCCGCTATGACAATCCGTCTGTGCGCCTCGAGATCGTTGCTGTCGCTATGAATTCGAATTGATCCACAGGAGGCACATACGGCGCCATTGGTGGAAGGGGGTGGGCATCTGGGATGATAATATTTACCAAAGCCTTTCTCCCGTCGTACGGCGGCTTGAAGTATCTACAAGGTGTCGAGAATTCGACTCGTCAGCCAAACGAACGGAGAACAAAAGTCTAGAATGACTTGCGAGTACGAAGGCAAGGTTCGGTCGGGTAAAAAAAACTCACCGCGTGTCCCTGTAAAAGTGGTTGATGTAGAGTTCAAAGTTCGAGGCGGAACGAAACTTTGCCACCCTGAACTGGAAGGCGTCTGAACCGGCGCTCCAGCAGAGGACGCCGTTGCTGGGGTAGTTGTTATCGGGGCCCTGGTTTGGGGTGACGCCGTCCCATCGCCAGGCCGTGCCGCAATGTGCTCCGCTGACTTCCACGACGTCTTCCGTGTTGAAGTCATAAATGTCGACTTGACAAGGGGAGCGACCGCCCCGGAAGTTAGTCTTGAGGATTGCGTGGAACCGGGCCAGGCCACGCATCGCGCGGCTTGGTTCTGGTGATCAACCGGGCTTGATTACTACTCACATTTGAGGGTGCAAGTGTACCGCTCGTCTCCGTTCTGTTTACGACAGACGGTCTCGAGGTTGCTGAGTGTGAAGTCTTTCCATGGATACCGGAACTTGGCAGCTTCCTGCGTCTCTAGTAGTGGCAATGCTGGGACGAGAGAAAGTAAGGACAATAGAGGAAATAATGTGAGGAATCCCATCACGAGCGTTTAAGGAGACTTCGAGGATGTGTAATTGATTTGCTGGGAAAATATCTTAGCAGCTTTACGATGTTGTGAACTCAAATGTGCGTCTCTCAATGTTCAAGGATAGAACTGACATGATTCCTTGGGGGAGCTTTATAGAATCTCGGGAAGATAACCTGTGGCGCCCTTGTTGATCGTTACGGCGGTGGTATATCATATGCCCAAACCGCTCTTGGCAAAGTTGCCATCAAAGACGGACCACGACGCAAGAAACCGACGGTATGCCCACGCGGCCCGATGCGAGCATCCGTGGTTGTACGCGGTCATACACTACGGCAATTGTGGATTATACGAGATATCAACCGTAGTCAGATAAAACTGGAGGTATCACCAGAAAACGATCAATGAGGAAGACACAGAATCCATGGTATGTGCCTGAACACATCCTAATCGCTGTTCATCTTAAGCCACAGTCATACAGTTTCCCCCAGTAAACCGACTTCAGCAAGTAAGAAGAGCTGCCGGCGGTTCACAGAAGTTAAGTAGTCCATATGAAGCCACTCGTGATAGCCCTTGCCATAAAAACCCAGATATGGCCATTCACTAGTCAGATCTTCAGTGCGGCCAAAGCAGGGCGGCAGATGGCAGAGGAAGAGAGGCCCTCGAGTTGAACACACAAGAGGGTTACAAGAATGTTCATGACCATGTAGTGCCGTTCAGGAGTTTGATGGCCTTGTCACTTGTCACAACTGACGGTCGTGTCCGCTCGGCCCGCGGACACGATTGTCTTCCCTTCAATAGGAAGATATTCGAGGATGTGTATCAAGCCGAGCCGGTTCTGATCGTACATCTTCCATAGAATATCATGCGTCTTCGGCCAAGGAATATCGACGTATCAAACCACAGATATGCAACGGCAGATCACAGATGATTTTCATCGTGCTACCGGGAACGGCAAATTACCTCTCCGCCTGTCCCGTGCAACTTCGTCAGGACAGTGGAAGAGATGCCGCAGACATTTGTTTGCTTGATACACACTCTTTCCACTCGTTCCACCTCCAATACTCCACGGAACATCGGCACTCCTACAAGAAGCATATCCAGTCTCCTGGAAATGCAAGCTAGTAGCCTGATCAACTGCAGCCATCCAGCTGACGATCCTGCGCCCTTGAGCCGGAATGAGCGATCCTCTCAGCCGAATTCGGCCATCTACTCCCTTCCAGGAAAATCGAGTAACGCCTGCTAAAGAGCGGTCCTGCCAAGAGCAGCAAGCCAGAGACTGGCCGCCATCGTGGCCGACGCATCTTTGACGTGATACCGCTCGTAGTTTTTGAACGCTATTTACAGGGGTCGCTTGATGGCTCCTCTTCGGGTATGAGAGGCAGCGATCGAGCGGTGAGAAGCTTTCCCAAATATCCAATGAATACTCGAGGCTGGTTCTGGCACCACCTATGGTGTGCATGTTGTCGATCTCCGAGGTGAAGCCGTTAAGGCAGCACAGCTATCGTGAACTCGGTATTTCACTGGTTGCCTCGCGCATCGCGGTCAAACACCGGGCATCGTGTCTAACCGAGCCTGCTACTCCAACATTCAAAGCTAAGAATACCAGTCTAGGAGCACTCACACCGCTCTTCACGAAGCTATTTCGACTACGCGCCTCGCAATGGTATGGAGTGATCACAGCATTGGTGCAGAATATTCGTGTTACCTGTTCATGTAACTGCTCAGGGAAACAGCCTGGGTAACTAAGAATCGTGTTGCCTGCCCACGAGTGACCAGGATTGATTTCCAAAAACCCAACGGAACCTGTTGCCACGAGGACTGGAGGTTGGACGGTGGAATCTGGGTACAGGCTAATCTCTTCCACGGCTCCACCCGTGACAGGCAAACGACAGACGACGTCGCTGATGTTGGATGTCTTGAAGCAGAAGTTTGGCAAAGGTTAAACAGACTTCTCTGACAACGAGGCGCGCATGACGTCTTGGAGTTTGACGGTATCTACATGAGATGAGGACTTATTGTAATCTGCGATGAAAGGAAGGTAATCTCCTCCAGTGTCGGTATTTCCTCTGGTACAGTTGAAAACCTCGCGATAAAGTCGCACGTAATGGACTGCTCAAATGAGATGGTGCGTACTTGGCTATCGAAGCTAAGAACTCTGCCTCACCGAGGCCACTATCTACGATTCAGTACTGTACAAGCCACCTGCTCGTATTATTGGTTGGTCATGCGATGATGCTTGTGATTTTGAACTGTTGGCAAATCTGCTTCTCCGCCAGATTCAGCAGAGGCCTCTAGCAACCCGACAACTTGAATACTTGTACACCGCCTAATGAGCATGGGATGAAGAGAGATTTATGCTGAAATAAATCCTTCAGGATAGCCAGCAACTGGTCATCCTGGTGAACAAGCCAAGTACTAGGCTCAGTAAATACGGCTTGCTCTTACACGCGTAGGAGGCGGGAAGTTCTCCAGGAAGAAAACGGGGAAGAAAATAAATATACTCCTACTTACAAATTTGAACTTTGCTACAACGATATCTACACGTCCTCAGTGCGTTCTAGTAGATCAATCCTCTGCGTCATCCCTCCAACTCGCTGGCTCTGCTTCTGCAAATAAGGGAGAAAGGCTGGCCATTTGGCATCCCAGACAGCCACGCGTGTGATTGTTCTTACACGTAAGTCAAACATATATTCTTACACAATCGGTCGTCCTATGTATATGAACTTCATACTGGTATATTATGTGAAGACAACTCAAGGCGCAAGGCGACACGATAGTGCCAATACGACATAGAGGTGGCCAGGGGCTATGCCCGAGATGTCTACGACGAGCTTCAGCGTAACGAGACTCAAGCGGCCAAGGCTGCCCAAGATGCCGAGGCCAGGCGCGCGGCGCTGGTGGAGGATGGATGAGGCGGCGGCGGAGGAGGGGTATCGCGGACGTATCTGTAATGGCGGAAGGTGAGACTAGGAAGCAAACTGGGTGGAACGACACAGCCTCAGGATTTTGATGGTCTTGGAAAGTGTGAGGCATTTCTTATTGCCTTCCATCTCCAAAATCCTCATTGTCTTCTTCTACAAGCCCCCATTCGTCTCCTCATACACTAGACAATCCATCCCACCACTAAGCAAAGTGACTTAATCGTCAGTCTGATATACTTCTTCTGCCAACCATGCTGAAAAGAAGTCTTCCTAATATCAACCCAGAAGTAGGGGCTCAGTACTTGTCTGTTATAGCCTAGGCCCGCTCCAAGTTTGTCCAGAAAATCTGGGAGGACAATCAAATCTAGATCACCATGGCCCTTATCCATTACGTTCAGTCCCATATCATGTTTTGGATCTCGGTATGCTCCTCCAAACGGTCACGATATCTTGCTATGAAGTTCACAATAGCCCTGTAGAGTCATCGTCACGATTGCAGTGGCCTAGGACAAGCAGTGTAAATCCTTTTCCTGGACTTATCCCAGAAATTGATCCATTCCCACGGACACGCCTTCGGAAGCGGTGCTCTTCCTCACCTCACCATACGTCCCCAATACCAACCAGATCACCCGCATCACCGAGCTCTGACTAGCTAACACAATCTTCAGCATCCTCAATTTTCATAGCCGTTTCTCTAAGATGCTAGAAGACACGAGAAGCAAGACTCATCTCCTGAAACGGACCAAAGCAGCCTAGACCCAAGGCCGTCATGGCTCGAAGCGTCCACGACTCAACGTCTTACTACTTCCTTGACAGGCTCGAATATCTAACAAAGGATGGCAGGCCCCGCTGACTGATAGTATCTGCTGGGGCCGCTGAGTAAACCGCGGGCCGCGGACCACGGGGACTCAGACGGGACGGGACCGCATGTGTTCCGAGGAGATCCCTCAGGGCCTTAGTGACGCTCTGTGCTCTAGATTATACACATTGGAGGTATCAGTAGTGTTGGGTTGACTTTATCCTGGTCATTCGCCGAGTTCACTCCTAAAGTGTTGGCAGTGTCGACTTTCACATGTTGTCCTGGAACGCCTTGCGTCGAGGGGATCGCGAGAAGCGGTTATCTTTCATTCGAAAACGTCCATTGGACCATGGTGTGAACTACACATGATTGGTGTGCAAGCAAGCAAGGCTTAGGATGAATGTTTCGTATTCCCCATGGCGGTCCTTTGATCCTAGAACATTGCTTTCCTGCAGAAAATCAATACTTCGGCCGAGATCCCGGATCTATTGGACTCAGCCATGATGATGATTACTTGCATACCTTCACACCAGCCTTGCATGATGCATATGAGAAGGAGACAAGGTACCTTCGGCACCCCAAAGAATTCCGTTGAGACACAAGAAGTTGTTGACGACTAGGTTCACGGATACCATTGCTTTGCTCGTCACGACTCACGCAGAGAGCAAAGCTTTACACGGAGATATACCGGGCATGGAGATCACCGTGTCTCAATGCCGTCCACAGGCGCTTGCCTCACCAAATAGAAAGCTGGCATTTCCTGGGACTATACGTATCCGTGCAGAGAATAATTACTAGCAGCCAAATCATTACTTGATCTGCTGACTCCTCAGGGATCATCAACTCAAAAGAAAAGTTGGCATTCCGGCGTATCATTGTAGTAGGCGACGAGATCTGCGGTCCCAGCAGTCAGGCGTATCCGTAGAACATGGAGTGCTAAACCTGGTGGAACCCCTCCCCTCCTCCTGCTTGCCCCCCCTTTCGTTTGTCTTAGGTGAGGTGAGCTGGAAAGAGTCCGAGCCATCCCTGATTCGGATAAGTCCAGTTGCGGAGAGAGAAAAAGAGGAAGAGAGAGATTCGGCTCCCACCGCCAAGAGAAGCCCGCCCTCTAGGTGTCCAAGACTCCAGAATGGCACGAATGGACAAGTCGGATTCGCCCTCTCTAGGGTTGGGGACCCCCCTTTTTCCTTCTTGTCTGTTTCTCTCAGTACGACGGTGGCTATTAATAGACCACAACCATGCCAAACAAACTTTTTTGCAGAGGAGCTTGAAGCAAAGAGTCTCCCCTCCCACCCCCCCACACCCCATTTTTTGAACGAGACCCCTGCCGACATTGGATCGCTTGCAAAGGGCACTGCAGTTAGTGATTTGGATGAAGACGACGATGTGAAGATGTGCTGTTTTCTGCGTGGCGGCGTAGTAATGTCCTCGTTTGAATCACACTCAGGATGAAATCCGAAGACACGGGTCTTGGTCCGTTGCTCCAGAGCTACAAAGTAACTTTGTGGAATCTATTTCATCTACAGCAGAATGTCATTTCCTATGATTTAATCCAAATGACGCACCATGACTCACCCCCCGGTAGCTTCACTGCAAAAAGCACACGTGCTTGTAATTTGCCGTGAGCTGTACTTCGTACGGAGTATTCGTACCTACTGCTGTCAATGTGAAGAACCTTACGAATACTGAGCTTACTGTTAGCCCTATGGTCTCTCCTCCCAGTAGATTGACTACGTAGTAGTAGCTTCAACTTGCTCTGGAAGCGGCTCCACCTAAGCTCGTAGACCCGAGACCTGTCTGTCTGCCGGAGCTCATTTGCTCGGCTGTAAAGATAGCATCTTGCTATGAGGTTAGTTCTATTAGTTGCAGCAAAGAAGTACGATATCATGGCCACAGTGTTTCCTGGTTGTACCCTGAAAATAGCTCTGCGCGTCTAGAGGAAACAACCCATCGCCGATGATGCATAAAACGAGCCGGAGACTAGAACAACTGATAAGCATCTTGAGACGACTGAAAGACTGGAGCTTAGTTTCTTGCAAACAAGGCTTAAGAATTGCCAAGTCGGATTGATCATTATATGTGCCATGGCCTTTTCATGCTGCACACATGCTTGTTGATATGATAATGATACCAGCTCTGCGATATGGAGCTCAAGGGCGTAAAGCTGTCCCATATTGAAGCGGGACGCAGCATCGTGAGGTGGGGGAGGAGACCACACGGGCAAGCCTTCGCCGAGAATAAGGTGAGAGAGCTCCCCACTGCTCATTTGCACTTAAAGTGCAGAGGGGAGCACATGAAGAGAGACCAGCTCGGCACGCCGCACCTGGGAAGTTATACCCACGAACAAGGTTCCGTTAGGGCTGAGCTGTCCGAGCTGCGCCTGTTTGGCGGGGATAAGGTAGGTGGTATACACGTTGAATATTACATGGCTTCCGAGAAGAGTATTTCTAGATGCCCATCTCAAATTCTGTTGTTTGCTGTGAAATGTCGTCATTTCCTAGCTTTCCAAAAACGTACGCCAAAGCAAGTTGAGTCTGTCCCGAATACCAAGATATCGACGAGGGTTCGCATTACCTCCTGACTTGTTTTGAGATGGAGAAAGGCCGTAAGAGACGTGCGCCTTTTGACATGCATGCAGGGTAGACGTGAGTGAGTGCTCAATGCTATCGGTAATGCGTCGTAGCCCAATGCCTGGGTGCAAAGCCTAGGATTTGGCAACCCTCTCTGCTCCTCCCCCTCTGCACTGCACTGCACCGCTCAGCTCGGGCAACATACGGATAATGGGTGGTCCGCTTTCCCCGTCTACGCGTGCTGTTCGGGGCTGGGTGTCAGCCGCAGGGCCGCAGTCTTGTTGCGTGGTCGGTGATTTTGACAACGGGGATGCAGGCCAAGGGCCGGCTAGTCTGGGCTGGGTTTGGCCTGCTTCGTGCAGGGTGGCAGCAGCTCTCCCGCACTACCGAGTGGCCAAGAAGGTGACTGAAGACTAGGTAACGAGGATCTTGCTGCTGAACAGTGTAAGAAGTAGGGTCGTCGTTGTTGATGGGCGATGAATGAGCTCGTGGTTAAAATTCGGATGAAGGCTTGGGTAAAGTTGGCGCCCAACAATCTTTGAGTCTATTACGTCCGTCCAGTCTTGAGTTGAATTTTCGAAAAAGATCTGATGTTGAGAATGCCCGACCCAGTGCCATCATCCCATTAATGTTCAGATACATCGCTGGTGCTGACAGACGGCAAGCATTGGATAGCCTTGAACTTGGCTTGTTTGCCGCGAGCTCCGGACAGAAATACTGCATGTAAATAAGCTCAGAGCCGGAGCGAGGAAGACGTAGGATCTTGTGTCGTTTCTTTGACCGTTTCTCTCAAGGCTTCCTACGAATGTTGAAGTCCCCCATCCGATAAGCTCGTTTCATGAGGCATTATCTCGTGTCTGTAGCCCTTCCCTAGCGGGGAGAAGAAGGTCGACCGGCGAAAAGGCAATTGATCAGCCCTATCCTGGCGTGGGATCCTAACACGACACCATTCGCCTCTCCTCAGTCTGATTACGCCCCCTCTTCCACATTCCGCCCAATTTCATCGGGTTGAATCGAATTTACCGTTGACATCCACAACTGACCATTGAGCAACCCGCAACTCTCGCCCGTTATCGATTCGTTGTTCTACCGCTCATCGTTTGTCTTTGCCATCCCAGTGCTTGGCTTTCGAGGCTTTATCTTTGGGTTGCCGATGACGAGACCTCGAACGACGACCCCTGACGACGCGGATCGAAACCAGCCTGTGTTTCACCAAACGACCCCAGATCCCTCCCCCGCAGCAGCTGTAGCGTGTCGCTCATCGTCCCCCACGAGTGTCGAGCCTTAACCGCTGTTCGTCTGAAGAGAGGTAACCCCAGCCAGTAACAGAGGCAGCCGGAGCAGAGACCCGACAGAAAGACACGACGGAGGAGACAGCGAATCCCTCCAACCCTTCTGCAGCTATTCATCTTTGGCTTGCGATTGCTGGTCAAGAATGGGATAGCGTTGCACACCAGACAGACAGCCTCCATCAAAGTAGCCATCGGCAGCACCCTAGCATCAAGCCATCAGCGAATCCAGCTCTCCCTCCAGCTCGCGAGGAGTATCCGTACGGCGACCTAGGTTGACTTGTGCACAGCCCCAAGGAAGCCCCTCCAAGGAACCCAGACCTAGACGGGAGACCCAGTCACCCAGCGCGGCATCCGCTTCTGCAGGTTGTGTAGCCAATCCGAATCAATCCATCTGTTCTTCTGCCTGTTGCTCTGGTGGTGGTGCTTCCTTTGGCGGGCACCTGCACACGTAGGTTAGATTGAACTTGGGTGAGAAGTGGACAGACAGGGTCTCGCAGACGCAGAACCGCAGGCGCAGGCGCAGGCGCGCAAAAAATAGGAACAGGGACCAGCAGGACGGGCTGATCAATCTCTCATCTTGCCATCCTCTTGCTTCCCTTTCTTGCTTGCCGCTGGCTGCTAGCTGTCATTGCTTCTGCCACTGCATCTCGACCTTGCACATCGACGGACAGACAAGATTCGAGCCGACATTTGACTGAGCCAGGCTGAGCTGAAGCGAACGAAGCCTGTCCTGCTACGTTGCTGCGTACCCCCGGAAGCAAGCAAGCAAAGCTGCGCGTTCGGTCCACCATCCGGTCTTGTGTATCTGTCTGTCTCTGCTTTCTCTCATTTTCAGTCAGTTCAGTCAGTCAGTCAACCCACGGGCTGTGCCGTTTTGGCATAGGACGATTGATCTGCTTGCTCCCTTTTACCCGCAGTGTTCAGTGGAGGGCAAGCGTCCCAAACAAGCAACAAGGGACAAAAAAAAAAGAGACCTACCAATAAACCAAAAAAAGAAGCCAGGTTGGACTGCGGCGGCTGCGCACAACGGCATCACAGTGTTATAATGCCGGCCTTCGGTCGCATTGGAAGGCACCACAACCGCTCGCAGCAAGCACTTGTTGATCCGGGCGGAGAGGTTGCTGCTGGATCGGGTTCAGGCTCAGGTTCAGGTTCAGGTTCAGCGATATCACATCCCACGCCTGGTCCTTCTGGTCCTGCGCTGCCTTCCGGCCCTGCTGGTGCCGCCGGTGTTCCTTCCTCCTCATCTCACTCTCACTCCTCCTCCCTCGCTCCTGCCTTGAGCGCAGGCACTGGCACAACCACGACCAACAACGCCGCCGGCGCTAATAGTCTCAATCAAATTACCCCCCATTCAGCCTCGTCGACCGCCTTCAGCTCCAGCGAATCCTTTGACATCCACCCAAACCAGCTGGCTGCTCATCAACAACATCAGCTCCAACAGCAGCAGCAACAGCAACAACTCCTTCAACAACAACACCAGTTACAGCAACAAGGGCAGCAAGGGCCATCTCCACTGCAGCAGCCCCACGATTACCATCCTCCTGCCTCGACCTCGCGCAACTCCCTCCTATTGCAGCACCACAATCCACCCATAGCTGACTTGCGCCAGAGGAGTCAGCAGGATTACACCGACTCCGTCTCCCGCTCCCAGTCACAGCGCTACCCGCCCGGCGTGGCCCCCTACTCCAACAACGCCAAACCCGGCGCTGCATCTAGCTCCGTCGACAACCTCAGAACTTCCGTCAACACCACTTCATCTGCTCCTCAAGCAACGTCGCCTCTTCCGCAACAGCAACCCGCTCCCGTCCCCGAAAAGCGATCCGCACGAAAGCTGCTCAGGAACATTTTGGGCGGATCGGGCCGCGATCATCACAACACCCCGCCCCCCAACCTACCCCGCCAAGTTCCTACGATAACACCGGTGGTCTTGCTCGCCGACCGTCCAAAAGAGTGAGCAATCCACCACCTGCAAGAATTACTTTGTCCCAGCAGCCGTCCCAGCAGTCCTTGGACCAACAACCTGCCGACTGGCCACTTTCGGCACCTCACCAACAACCCTCCCCCTTACAGGGCGTCGGCGAGACCGAGGATCACCACTTTGCACAAGACCCTAACAGAGACCCTCGTCTACAGAACCCCGATTCCAATCGCAACTCCATTCGCTACGTCCCGACCGACTTCGACAATACCCCCTACGAAGAAGCCGACTACGGAGATCGCCAGCCACAGCAGATCCCGACCTTACAGGAACAGCACCAACACGGTCAGCAGCCTGCTTACGACCCCTCACAGCAGCAGTACCAGCAACAATACTCCAACCAGCAGCCTGGTCAGTACCAAGCTGGACCACCCACGATCTACACTAGTCACTTGGGTGCCGGTTCGCATCAGAATCCCGAGACTGTTTCCCAGCTGTCGCATGAATCACCCGTCACTGATTCAGACGCTCTGTCGGCAAACGTACATTCCAACCAAACCTCCCCCGCAGTGAGGTACGCTGTACAAACCACAGACAGCCCGCTGCCTCCCACACTCCCCCCTGCACAGCAAGGAGGACCTCAAACCCAGCAGCAGCCGCACCAGCAGAATATGACCCCTCCCTCTGGCGGCCCTCCCCCGAGTAGACGATCCCAAGAGACAGAGAAGGCATTGCGCAGTCAGGTCGACGCATCTGCAGGCCCTCCTCCAGGTTATAGACAGAGTCAGATCATGCCTCCTACCACTGGCAGCGCCAACGCTGCCTTCCGGCCTGGCGGTGCTGCAGACTCTCGCCAATTCGAAGGCGCCACCGGAGAGCAAGGCCGGAACAGCCCACAGCCATCCAACCCCGATCGCGACGGCACAGATCCCGACAAATTCAAGGAGCTTCGTAAGCAGTACATGAATGCTATGCTAGAAGTGTACTGACAAGTCCTAGTAACTAAGTATAAGAATGTTAAGCGGTTGTACTTTGACGGCAAGACACAGATCGACAATCTCAACTCTCAAATTGAGGTCCTTCAAAATGCAGTTGCCAATCAGCGAATGTCACAGTCACGGACTGCCCTCGACGACAGCGAGTACATAACAAGATTTAACCGTCTGAATGGTGCTATCAACAACCTTTCGTTCAATATCAGAAAGGACTGGCGTACAGTACCGCAGTGGTTGGACATGTTCGTCAGCATTGATGCGCTCAAGACCGGCAAGCAGGAGATGACAGCCGTTGGTCGTGCTGTCATTACGAGGTGGATTGTAGAAGAGATCTTCCAGAAGTGCTTCCACCCCGGCCTCGACATGGACCTCAGCCGGCAGCTGAAGGAGATCGAGCTCAACATCCGCCGCTTCTCGTACACGATGAGCAGCCAGGAAGAGTTCGATGCCTTGACAAATAAGGTCGTGAGCTGGCGAATGGCCACCTTGGAGGGTCTGCAGAGAATTCTGAACTCCCCAGAGAGTGCAGACAGCAGGGCGAACTTCACCCAGATGTGTACAACGAAACTCACGGCGACACTTTTCCAGTACATGACAACTCCTGCGCCACTTGGATTTGACGGCAGCGCATCCATGATTGTCGAGTTGGCAGTAGGTATCGCAGCCAACCTGCCGCTAGAGAGCAGAGATGTTGCCATCAATTATCCCTTGCCGGGAGACCCGATTCAACTCAACATCATGGAAGTTGAGAAGACGCCGCTTCCACCTCTGGAGATTCAGAAAGCCGAGGGGGAAGCAGAGGCTGAAGAAGGCGACAAGGACAAGAGTGGCAAGAACCAGCGGGCGGACAAGACCAAGAGCGGTATGTTCACAAATATACTCAGCGGTGGACCGCAGGCCGGCCGCAAGGGCAGCACTGCGTCGTCAATCGTTGGCACAAGTACTGATACCGCCCTTCCTTCAGCTATCCCCCCCAAGGACAACAGCACGGTTCGACTCGCGGGCTTCCCAGTAGTGGAAGTTCGGGGTCGCCAGGTTCTTGTCAAGGCAACTGTTTGGGCACTTTGAAAATGTTTCGGGTGAGCCAAGGTTCAGAAGATATGCTCCGGTGACTTTGCAGCAGTCCACGTGGAGGGGCAGGATTTCCAGTCGAACTTGCTGCGTTAAGAGCGTGGAAGGAGGTCCACATGGGTTGGAGGACCTCAGCCGGAAGGAAGGGGACAGGAGTCAACCATCAACAATGCGGATGGAAAGGGGCGGAACTCATGACTGAAGTTTCACATTCATACCAGGAGGAAAACTTGGATGCCTGCTCTCTATTCAAAACAGAGAGCCTAGATAGTCTCCAGGGTACCTTCACAAGTTGCTTGCTTTCTTGCCGTTCCTCACAACCATTCCGTTCCTGATTCACGACCTCGTGCTGCCAAGATAGCCGCAACGCACTTCGGGTTTGCGGCTCGAATCCCCCTTCGGCTCGATCAGGACACACGATGCGCCGTCGAAGGGGCACTGCGGGTTGATGTCAGCTCTTGCAACTGGAGATACTGCTACATCCGTGATATTCAAGGAGGGTGTTACAGACTCTATTGTAGTCCGCCGGACAAACTTGGGCATCTCGCCCTGTCAAGTTGCATTTGTTGCTCATCTGTGTACAAGTCTAACACAAACCAACATTAGCCCAAAGGTAAGGACAAAATGGGGGGATTCAATCATCGTTATGTTGCTCCGCGATTGCCTTCAAAGTGACTTACACCTCTGGTCCTGGTCTCTTCTTGGCCTGACGTCTGCCGCGCTGCGAGATGAATTTGACGGCGGTCGTTGTGGTGTGCCGGGGCGACGGCGCCGCTCGCGCTGAAGGCTACAAAAAGCAAGAGGACGAAGCTGAGGAGGAGGTGGGAGTTATACATGGTTGCTGTTGTTCTCACGAAAAGTAAGTAGCCTTGGGCCGCGGAAAAGGTGCGGCAGCTGAGTTGATGTTGCGGTTCTGCCTCTGATCGATGGATGGCAGAAGTCCGCGACGGGGTTTGGATTATTGATTGTCGTACGCGTGATTAAGCGAGCGTCGAGGCCTGGACTTTTACCGGTTTTTAGAAAGGACTCTAAAAGTTGGCGATAGCCACGAAGGAGGGGAGAACGAGTGGATGGAGAGAAGGGGCGTCGGGTTTGACGATTTGCGCTGTGTCTCTGTATATGAACGAGCCTCACGACACCAGACGAAACGTCACCATTCTTTCTTTCCCCCCTTCCCCAAGCCCCTCCTCTCTGTCAGCAGCGCGCGGTCGTGCTCTCTATACATTGGATGAATGAGACGAAAAACTATCACAGCAAATACTACCTGTGTGGCGATGCTTCTTCTGTACGGGCGAGCAACATCGGAGGGGGGAGTCACCAGGCACGCGGGTTCCCTGTAACACAGACCTACCTCTCTCTATCTCTCCTTCAGTCATCATCGCCTACAGCAGTGCATTGTTTTATCTCACCTTTGATCTCTACATGTGTACAAATCCACCTTACCCCCTTGGCGCACATGGCACAATTTTGCCCTCGAAACGGTTTTGCATTCTGCTTCTTGCGGTGAAAGTGCCTGTGGTAAGGAAGGGAAGAGAAGGAGAGGCTCGTGTGGGTGCAGTAGCTTGTCTGGTGTACCTTGTATTACGTATGTTTCTTTGCACCGCACCAACCAATTCGGAAACGTCAATGCTCTCTCTCTCTCTATCATGGCTTCGCGACTGTACCTTACTCTCTACTGTATTATCGTCCCTCGCAGTGGATGATCTGATCCTCAGGGAAGAAGAGATAGGTAGAGCTAGCTACCTGTAGTCAATACATTGTGATAGGAAGTGCTATTTGACTATTCATTCATCTCAAATACAAATCAGTCATACCCTTCTCTCATCAGATCCTACCCCGCAAGTGCGCTCATAACGTTCTTTGGATTTGGGGTTTACTACTCCCCAGTTCACCCAACCGACCAATGTTGAGCTGAGCTGCCAGATGCCAGAACCATTGACCCGACCGTAACTTTTACCGATCAACCCCTCCATTGCCAGGGCAAGGATCCCCAGCACCTCGAGCAGAATACCGGAGAGGACAAGGAAGTGGGGGGCCCCACCACCAGCGAAAAGACACCTCACCGCCTTCTACTCTGGGTCGAAAACGGCACAACACCCCGCCAAACTTCTTTCGCGATGGCATCAAATTCGGTTCCCAAATACTTGGTTGAGTGACAGATGAACATCGTCGTTTTCCCGGCACAAAGACTCCCCTTTTATATAGATACCACACGACGCTTCAGAGTCTGGTCCTGGCATCACCTCACCTTACTACACCACCAACCCAAAATGGCATCCACCCCAGCACACCTGGAGCCCTCCAAGCTCGGAACAAGAGAATAGTTCGTCACTCAAACTTACCACTCTTTATTCCCCCTGCGCGCTACCGAAAAACAGAAATTACATCCTCTTCCCCTTGTAAAGACCACTAAACTAACGGCCAAATCACAAAACAGCTGGGCCACCCTCTACACAACCGAACTCACAAACAATGCCCAGAACCCAGAAGACCGCGGCACAGTCTGGTTCGACGACTCGGACGCCGAGTCCAAGCTCCTAACCTACCTCGAAGACCTCACAGAGTCCGCCCCCTTCGACCACTCTCTCCGCCAAGCCGACGCCACCTTCCTCGACCTCGGCTGCGGCAACGGCTCCCTCCTCTTCGCCCTCCGCGACGAAGGCTGGGCCGGCCGCGCCCTGGGCGTCGACTACGCCCCGCAGAGCGTTGAGCTCGCGCGCCGGATCGCGGCGCAGAGACAGCAAGATGCTGCTACTGCTACCAAGGAAGACGAGGACATGTCGGACGCGCCGCCCGCCGGGGGTGAGGACGACGAGGCGGACGCCAGAGAGCCAGAGTTTGAGGAGTGGGATGTCCTCAACGGACCCTGGGAAATCGTGCTCAACGGACCCCAAAAAGACGGATGGGACGTCGTTCTCGACAAGGGTACCTTTGACGCAATCTGCCTGAGCGACGAAAAGGACGCGCAGGGCCGGCGCATCTGCGAGGGGTACAGGGGCCGCGCGCTCCGCCTCGTCAAGCCTGGCGGCCTGCTCCTCATCACGAGCTGCAACTGGACAGAGGAGGAGCTCAGGAAATGGTTCGAGAGCCCTTCTAACGAGGGAGATGTGGGCAAGTTTGTTGCTGTGGGCAAGGTGGACTACCCTAGCTTCACCTTTGGCGGAGCCAAAGGCCAGACCATTAGCAGCTTGTGCTTCCAGAGGCAGGCGTAGCAAGAGCATCACGCGACGATGAGTTAGACGAATAACAAGACCTTCAAGATACCCCACACAAAATCGTTAGTCACAACGGCACTAGATAACATTCTTCGTTATTGCATCTCGTGTCTCTTCTGACGGCTGCTGGTGTATCATACAATGTTTTTCTTTAATGGGGGAATGTCAAGCAACGTCACCTACGCTCAACCACACGCCTTCTCCATTGTGCCCCATCTATGGGTGCTTCCGTGTCCCTGGAGAAGTCTCTCCTCACGTCAACCGCCAGTGAAAACTTCGCCTCTCTCTTTCTAGTTGGTCTTCTTTTTTTTCTGTAAAGCCTGACAGGCGAACCGGAGTAGCACCCAACACCGTGTAGCGTTTGGTCGAAGCATGCAAGGTAATAGTCTTGGGACGGTCCTGATAAAAAGATTGGGAATTGCTTCATTACGTCTCTCATCTATGGTGATGTATTCATAGGCTCGCCAGAAGAAGGTCCAGACACTTGGTTCGCAGACGTTGTCGCAAAGTACCGCACGTCGACGTCATCATCCTTCTGCAGCTTCTCGAGCTTAGGGATGACGCGTGTCTGGATCAGCTCCATGCCTCTGGGAGACGCAGTGAAGGCGCCGCCCTCCTTCTCCAGGGAATAAATCGTACCCTCTTCGGGCAAACGGCGAAGGACGTCAATCAGAACGCCATATGTCTTGGCGACGTTGAAGCGAATGTTGGGGATCTCATCGTCGACGAGCTTGTCCAACATGGGCAGGATCTTGTCAGCAATGACATCAAGGCTCACAACCGAAGCCAGGGTCTGCAATCATTAGCATTTCTGGCACAATTGCAGATGCGAGATACATGACTTACGGTGATAGCAAAGGCGGTTGTCATTCGGTAGAGGTAGTTAGGGTGGTTGCCCATGGCCATAACCTTTGGAATGATCGCCTCACTCGCCCATTCGACTCCAAAGACCTCGGTGAGCTTCTTCAGGTTGTGTGTCGCCGCCTCACGGATTGAGAAGACGGTATCGCCCAGCCAGCTCATGCAGAGATTGCTCAGCTTCTCGTCGAAGAACTTGACTCCGAGCTGGCTGGCAAGGAGGGGAATGTACTCGATGATGGCCAGTCTCACACGCCACTGCTTGTCCTCGGCAAGCTGCACAATGGCGGGCAAAAGAGACTGGGAGAGCAAATCAATTCCGATGACTACAAAACAGTTAGCAAGATGCTTTTATCCGTGGAAGTTGCACATACCCTGGTTGACTAGCTCAAGCTTGGAAATGATGTGGAGGCGAACTTCGGGGAATTCATCCTTCAGCATTTGCAAGAACATGGGCAGAAGGTGGTCGATAGTCCTGTGGCAAGTTAGTCACTTGTGACGAGACCGCAGCGCTTATGGAACCTACTCTTGCTTTCCCAAGATGGGCGCAAGGCCGCTGATCTGAGTACCGAGAGCAGCTCTGACATGCTGGGACGTGTCGGAAACGAGATCCTCCACGCTGCTCATGATGTCATTCAGGAGAACAGTTCGGTCAACCAGAGCACAGAATCCAGGTATTTGTCCAGCAATCGCGGTCCGGACTTCTGCCTCGTTATCCTTGAGGAGCTTCACGAAAGACGGCACCAGATCCCTTGAGACGACCTCCTCATCAACAGCCTTGGAAATCTGTTCGCGTATTAGCGTGGCTCTCCAAACGAGCTTCTCGATTCCTGCCAACCTTTTCAAATCTGTCCGCGATCATGTACCGAACCCTCCAGCTCTTGTCCTCGATCAGGTTTCGCAGAGAAGTGAGGAGAACACCGTGACTCGACTGCTGCTCCTTGGGCACGACCTCGGCGATGGAAATGAGGATCTCGACGGTAAGTAAGCGGACGCTGTCCTGATCGTCCTGGGCGAGGTGCTGGAAAAGGGGTATCATCTCTTCAACAACAATAGCGGCCGGCATCTCCTTGACGAACTTTGCCAGGTTAGTGGCTGCTTGGCGTCTGACCATAGGTGTCTCATCGTGAACAAGCTGTCCAAACTGCTTTCGGAGGTCTTCTTGAATGCCCGGGGACACCTTCTTGTAGGGCGATGTGTAGAGACCGCAGCCAGACACCTTGGAGGTGAACCAGTCTGCTTTTGAAAGTCGGATGGTCAAAGGGATGAAGTATTCTTCGACTTGCTGGGAGGACAGCTCCTCGCAGATCTTGTTGAGGGACTCGACGGCCTGTTTTGATTAGGCGACATGACTTTCGGGTGGAGCAGGGGGCGATAGCTACCTTGTCCCGCACCACGGGCTCCTCGATGGCAGCGAGGTTCTCGAGGGGGGAGAGGAGAACATGACCCCATTGGGCGCCTCCGACGTACTCGATGAAGTTGCCCAGCTCGCCGCTGAGAGCGACTAGCACCTCATCCTCGTCCTCGACGGACTCTGATTGAAAGTTAAGATTTTGGCTCACAGAGGGATGGATGCGCAAGACATACCGTCGAGGAAGGGAATCAATTCCTCACGCGTGCGCTCAGCGCCCAGGGCGAGGGCGATGGTGGAGAGGCGGTGGATGGCATTGAGGCGTAGGAGGACATCGTCGTGCTGGATCGCGAAAGGTTAGCAATGTGTTGTGCGCTGGCGGGTGAAGGCTGACGTCGGGGGTGGGCTGGAATAGGCAGAGTCACCGCCATACCTTTAGCTCGTCGATGAGGACGGCGATGGGGTAGAGCTCGTCCTGGGTATTCGGCGCGTCTGCCATGGCGAGCGAGGTTGCGCAGGCGCGTTTATCGATGGGAGGGTCGGTTGATGTTCAGGAGAGTCGACGTCGTGGTTGTGAGCGATCGGAGTGGATCGCGTGCGGGTGATGCAATGGGTTGGTTGAGGGCGAGCGGCGGTCGTTGTGGGATTGGGGGGGCTCTAAAATCTGAGACGACGCAACCGGGATAGTGGTATGGCAGATATTATCAGGAGGTTGCGGGCATGCAGACCATGCCAGCGATCCGACGTCAGGTTGGCGAAAGGCACAGCTAGTTGTCGTGGTGAGGTTCGTATGGCAGTAGTGGAGGAGAAGCGTGGTCGGGTGTTGATTTGAGATAGATAGTGGGAAGCACGAGGCATGGGAAGGGAAGTTTGACGTGCTGTTTCTGAGGTCGACTTTCGCTTCTGCTCCTCCTAGTCTTGTCCCACCCTACCAGAAATGGGCTACCTTACCGCACCTAAATTATCTGCTGTGGTGGCCACCTCAGTCCTTAGGAGATGGGCAACTGCATTTCCAGGCGCCTACGAGAGCCTGTATCTGTGACCGCCTTAGGCAAGGTGTACCAGAGGAAAGGTACGTACCTGGAACTTCTTGGTGGTCGTAAGGCAGGGGTGCAGGAGGAGGTGCTCTTTCTCTCTGGTGAGGGGCTGCCTGCTTGCTGCTTCCTGCTTGCTGCTGCATCTTAACAGCTGAAGAGCGGATTTGCAGTAGGTACCTACTGACGTAACCCTCCTGCCCTCGTCTGCGTACCCAACTTCCTCATGTTTCTTTGGAACTTGTTCGTCCTCTGTCATCAATGCAATCAGCACCATAGCACTTCCAAACAGCTAATCTAAGGCATCTAAACTTTCAAGTTCGGCTTCATTCCTTCTTGGCCTGCTGAGATGTTCCCCAGGTGACCAGCCGAGGAGGGGTCATTCAGCATGCAGCTAAGCTACCTCACCTTACCTAGGTACGCACCGCCTCACATTCATGGAGGGGGAGGCTATGGGACAGCTATTTCATATTTTATCTTGTTCCGAATCTGAGTGTTTGGGTAGGCATGGCTGTGATTACAAAGATCCAGCGCTCACTGCACTGCCGGAATCTCGACCAGCAAAGTATTCGACTTGGGTAGCTATGAGCTGTCAGTGAGGTACCTGTCAAACCTTCCCGTCACGAACAAACAGCTCAGGTGTCGATGGCATGTCCCTTCCAGTCCCTTCCACTTTCCAGCAGCGGCGAAACATCTCGTAGCTGGAATGTGCGCACGGCTGGGTGCACTGGCCGCCAGCTGTCATTAGGCCTGCACCGAAGAGGCATATGGGTGATTTATGGCTTCCATTTCTCCTGCTGCGCTGCTGCACTGCTGCCCGTCCCGGTTTCGCTTGGCACGGACCACCCTCTGACATCGGACCCTGGAAAATTAAGATGCCGAGTGCGACCGCTGCTTTTGCTGCCCCTCAACCCCGCAGCCCCTCCAATAGGTGCGATGAAGCCGAAATGACTCCCACAGACCTCTAAAAGCAGCAACTTCATCCCGCCCCGGCGAACCTTCCATGCGTGCATGCAGTTGCTTCATCTCCGAGTGTCCCCAAAATTTCTGTGACTCAAGGCCATATTGGAGACGGAAATTGACCATTGCTTGAATCCTCTCCTGCCCCTGACGATAGCCGGACCTCTACATCCTCGAGAGACTCTCGCCAATTCTCACCATGCCTACCATATCCGTCAATAAGTACGATTTGTACAAGGCCCTGGGCCAAAAGTGAGTTGCGCCGTCCTGGCACCGCCCGCCCCGATCTACACATTTCGACCCCGCCATCCCCAGACTCCCTTTTGCTGAACGTCACCCGCACAGCTTCACCACCCAAGAGTTTGAAGACCTTTGCTTCGAATTCGGCATCGAACTCGACGAGGACACCGAGAATGACGACCGACCGATTGTCAATGGCGTGCAGGAGCCGCCCCAGCTGAAGATCGAGATCCCCGCCAACCGATACGATATGCTGTGCTTCGAGGGTATCGCGCTCATGCTTAACATCTTCAGGGAGAAGGTCGCCGCACCCAACTACAAGGTCGTAGAGCCCAAGAACCCCGAAGCCTCCGTCATCACCGTGGCTCAGGACACGAGCAAGATTCGACCCCTCGTCGCTGGTGCCATTCTCAGAAACATCAAGTTCACCCAGGAGAGCTACGACTCCTTCATCGGCCTTCAGGACAAGCTGCACATGAACTTGGCGAGACAAAGAACATTGGTGGCTATTGGAACCCACGATCTTGACACGATAGAAGGTCCCTTCACATACGAGGCTCTGCCGGCCAAGGATATCAAGTTCAAGCCCCTGAACCAGACCAAGGAGATGAACGGCGAGGAGCTGATGCAGTTCTACGAGAGTGACAAGCATCTCGGCAGGTACCTGCACATTATCAAGGACTCTCCCGTCTACCCTGTCATCTACGACAAGAACCGAGTCGTCTGTTCGCTACCGCCCATCATCAACGGCGACCACTCCAAGATCACCGTCAACACCAAGAATGTCTTCATTGAGATGACAGCGACGGACGCCACCAAGCTCGATATTGTCTGCGACATGATGGTCACAATGTTCTCGCAGTACTGCTCCGAGCCTTTCACCGTCGAGCCCGTAAAGATCGTTTCCGAGCACAACGGCGCATCAAGAACGACACCAACCCTCGCCCCCCGCACGATCAGTGTCGAGATTGACTACCTCAACGCCTGCACTGGCCTCAGTGAAACCCCCGAGAAGATGTGCCAGCTCCTCAACAAGATGGCCTACATCGCCAAGCCCTCCGACAAGGACAGCAACCTCCTCAGCGTCTCAATTCCTGTCACCCGTGCCGATGTGCTCCACCAATGCGACGTCATGGAGGATCTGGCCATCTGCTACGGCTACAACAATCTCCCTAGATCTTCTCCCAACAAGAGCGCCACCATTGGAGCGCCTCTCATGATCAACAAGCTCGCTGACATTGTGCGGACAGAGGCCGCCATGTCTGGTTGGAGCGAGGTTATGCCTCTGATTCTGTGCAGCCACGACGAGAACTTCGGCTGGCTGAACCGCAAGGACGACGGCAAGACTGCTGTCAAGCTTGCCAACCCCAAGACCGCCGAGTACCAGGTTGTGCGGACATCCCTGGTCCCTGGTCTTCTCAAGACCATCCGCGAGAATAAGAAGCACAGCGTCCCCATCAAGATCTTCGAGTCAGCCGATGTCGTTTTCAAGGACGAGTCACTGGAGCGTAAGGCTCGCAACGAGCGCCACTTCGCTGCTGCCTGGTACGGTAAGACTAGCGGTTTCGAGGTTGTTCACGGTCTTCTCGACCGCGTCCTCTTGATGCTCCGTACAGCTTTCCTCACCCACGAGGAGGGTCTGACGGCAGGCAAGAGCGTCGACTTCAAGGTCGTCGAGAACCCCAGCAAGCCTGACGGCTACTGGATCGAGGAGGTTGATGAGCCCACTTTCTTCGCTGGTCACGCGGCCGCCATCTACCTGCGTCTGGGTGGTAAGGAGGCGCGCATCGGCGAGTTCGGCATCTTGCACCCTACCGTGTTGGAGAAGTTTGACTTGAGGTATTATCCACCCACCCCGTCCCCTATTCTGACCCCGAAGCTAGACCATCAGATACTAATCTACGCGACAGATACCCTGTGAGCACCCTTGAGATCAACCTTGAGGTCTTCTTGTAGTGACGAGGCATGATGGGATATGGGCATGACGAATGGCTACGGACTGTTTTTTTAAAACCGTGGAAAAAGGCTTTGCTAGACGTAAGGCGGTCGGATATAGACTTTGCTCTTTGCACTAGGCGAGCTAAGGCAGATGAAGCAATTAACACCAAAGAATAAAAAAAGATCAAACAAAAAGAAGAAACTGTCGCAACCTAGTTACTGCGTACCGAAGCTCTGCGCTACGTACACCTACGACGACCTGATCACGCGAGCACTCCAGAGCACATAGTACATCATCACGAGAACGAAGAGTAGCTTCAGACTGATTAGAATTATGGAATCGAGAGTACACAGGAGTTCGAAAAGCCAAGTGGATCTATATGACGGACCCCCAAGCCTCTCCATCTCTATCCCATCTCTCGTCTCTCATTTTCCGTTTGTGTCTCTCCCGACTCTCTGCGCGTGAACTCCATCCACCCAAACTTTTCTCTTGCCCTTCCAAACCGCGTTGCTGCTGTGTCAACGAAACCGTTTCATCCCCATATCCCGTTTTAGACCCTTTCCCAGTCTTGGACGCAAAAAGTTTCTCTTTAACCACACCTCTTGGACGCCGAAAAGTAGAGCGAGGGGAAACGAATTGCTGGGTATCCAGCATGACGGAGATCGAGAAAAAAAAGGGGCGAAAGCGTCAAAAAGAAGAAGAAAAGTCGTAGTACTTGTACAAAACTCCGGCTCGCTATCATGAAAAGCCGTAAATCAGTCGTTCCCTCTGAGAAAAACGTGTTTGACTTGCATTTGCTGAGAGACCCCATTTCTTTCGTGCCCTTCGTAGTCGTGAGATGAAAATGCATCAAGTCCATGCCAAGCTCCTGAAATATCGAACTAGGAAGTCTTGTGTGGCTAGTGGCTGGAGATCACAGATCCGCCGTATGCTGCAGACAGATCCTCCATGCTTGAGTCCACCAAAGATCCGCCATTCTCAGCCGAAAGGTCCTCCGTGCTCGAGTTCACCAAAATGAAGTTGCTGTTATCGGCGACATCCTCCGTCGAGACACGGCCGAGAGAATGAATAGAGAACGTGTCGGAACTGGCGTCGATGTCGGCTGACGCATCTCCATTGACACAGACGCCATCGTTGTCGCGGGGGATACCGTCAGCGCAAGCATCTCCATCAGGCATGTCCTCGGCCAAGCCATCGGTCAAGTTTGACCAATCTCTACTAAGGGTGGCGACATTGGCAACGGCTCTGGTACCCCATTCCCAGACCGTTGAATCGCCCCAGTTGCTAAGCGTATAAGTCGAGTCAGCCCAGTTCTCCTGGTAAAAGAGCTCGGCGTCGAGTTTCATTGTAGCGCTAGTCACCTCGACGGTGTAAGGCGCTTCGTGCATTCGTTCGAACATGACGCCCTATGTCATCTCTCTGAGCTCTTGCTCGCTGCGGCTTGTAACCCTTGAAGTGGAGGCAGGGCTGGCACTGCGTCCGGCCAGATTGTTGAGCATCCCACTGACGTTTTTGCCAATGTTTAAGCCCGCGATTCCATCCCTTACTGCGCTGAAGGTATTGGAGTTCTCGGCCGACACACTGCGGCGTAGAACTGGAGCCTGTCGCTCTTGATAATCAGGCGTCAACGTGGTATGCGTATTCTCCACACCTCCCATAACCGACTGGCTGGTAGGGAGAGATGGCGGCTTGGGACTTGCGGCAGAATGGGGCGGGGTTCCAGGCTGGCTATTCGCATAAGAATCCTCCGTAGTTGGGTGCAATTCATTCATGGCCGTAGCTCTGTTGGCTGCAGCGGTCGCCACGGCGTTGAGGTGTGAGTTCATCTCTTCGTCAGTCCGGTTGAAGAGCTGGTGCCACCAGCGGATGTTGCTCATGTCAGGTACTATGATGCGGCTACGGCCCTTGACATACTCATCAAAGGTCGGATCATAGTCCTTATTGGTGAACTCTGGCTTGCGGGACAAGAAATAGTCCCAGACCGAAGAAGTGCGCTCAGCGGCACGAGCCTCGTGTCTCTGCTTCTCGGAGTTGTAGAGGAAGGTACCATACTGACAGGAGTAGAGATGGTAGATAAGCCGGCGAAGGAATCTTTCGTTGAACTCAAACTTGGTCGGGTTCTGGCGAAGAAGCTGGTAGACGCAGTCCACAAATTGGTGGAACACTGGGCTGACCATCTTAGGAACAGTAGCCTCGTCTTTGGCGACTTTTCCGGTAGAACCTTCGGTGATGGCATCGAGTTCAGCCTTGTCTTCCTTGCTGGGGTTAAACAGCTGCCTCGCACCAGTGAAGACGTTCTGGAAAGCATCTGCGCGGCCATCATTTTCTCCAGGCTGAATAGTTGAGCCTGCCATCGAGTCGTTCTGGACCTTGAAGTTGTCCTCGTGGTTCAAGTGGCCACATCGAAGCCTAAACATATGGCCAAAGGCAAGCCAGTCCTTCTCGACGAGGACAATGAATCCCTCAATAGTTCGGAAGAAAGGGTCTAGCATGATCTGAGCAAGAGCGCTAAGCTGACTGGTTCGGTCCCAGCCATCGGAGCAGTGAATGAGGACGTGTGACTGTTTCAGCCATACTTGCTTGGCGACGATATCAGCTCCATTCAAAACAGCTTGCGTGTGTTTCAGCCAGTTGGTGGCAGCCAGGGCGTTCTGATCAGGGGACAGAGGAGACAGGTCAGCATCCTTGAGACATAGCATGACGCTCTCCAACGACTTCCTCATCACATGAATGTTTTCGATGTTCATGAAGGCTTTCTTGGCACCTGGGTAGCGGTCCATAGGCTCAGAACCCATTCCTCCAATCTGATTGACCATGGCATTCACAGTAGGTCTGGCATCGACAATCATGTTGGCTTGTTGGGCACCGTAGATGAGGCGCTTGCCGTTTTCATCAAACATCTTGGGCTCATCGTCTGCGGCAATCTGCTCAGAGAGTTCTCCATCCGTAGATGACTTTTCGGAGATGTCTGACTGGCTCAGGCGGGGAGGCTGGTCTTGATCAATGCTACTTCGGGGCATGATAGGTGCAAACGAAGCCAATACCAGCTTCTCGTCTTGCACATTGTTCTTCCTAGTGATGCCTGAAAGAGGCTGTGAGCTGCGCGTAATAGTGCAGTTATTGTCTGCGTGAATGTAACTCAGGGCCGGGATTCTGTGTCTAGAACGATACTCCTTGGCGTATTTCAAAACGTTGTCTGAGATGCAAGAGGGAACCACCAGAACGGCGGGATAAGTGTCGCAGAAAGTAAAATCCTTGTTGATGTTGGTGAGTCTCCATCCCTTGTCCAATGACTTCTCGCTGATGCCTTGACGCCGGAACTCGGCTTTGGGATCGTAGACGCTCCAGCCATTGATCTGTCGCTCGGCCTTGGAGGGCTTGTGACTGAAAGCAAAGAGCCTCTCGATGGTGCCCAGCTTGCAAGTTCTGAGCTTCACAAACTCAAAGACGTCTCGAGCAACATTGTTGTCTTCAAAATTGAATGTGACAAAGATGAAGTCGCGACAGCGGATGCGGATAGAGCTGTGTATGCCATGCGTTGGAGGCATAAGTCGGAGTATGCACTGCGATAGAATAGGATAGGTGATCCATGATTCTCGAGGTTTTGGAGGAGGTTGATCGGTCTGGTCGGCGGTCTGCTTCTTGGGAGGGGGAGGTGGCGCGCAGAAGACGAGGTGGAAATCGGTCAAGCGCAAGGTGCCGACCGAGGTGAGTCCTCCGTTGATGCACTGGACGTTTTCGACTACCTGTATTTTTTGAATCACACCATAGTCAGCCTTTCCTCTTTCATGTGGTTTTGCATAGTAAGGAAAAAAATAGTCAGTAGAAAGGGCAAATAGCTTACCTTCCTGGCCTCCATGATGAAGTGCAATGTGGAAGATGATGCTTCTTTGAGCTACTGGAGCATGGCCGCGCGCAAATGCGGAAGGCTCGGGACGTGGGTGTTTGTAGGTGAATAAGTTCACTGGAAGAAGAGCAGCAGAAAAGCCGCGCAACTTCAGTGAGGTAGTGAGGTTGAATAGGGAAAAGAAGAGGCCAAAGAAAATCAATGCAACCACACGATGTTGGAGGTCGGAGGGTTGGGCTGGGTAAGGTTTGGAGGCAAGGTCAGGTAGCGTGGGGAGGGACGGTTGCGGTTGTCAGGTCGGAGGTCGGCTGTCTGGGGTTGATTTTGTTGCTGCGCAGTCGCAAAGAGCAGGAGCAGCAGGAAGGGGAGGAACGGCTGATCCGCACCATCTACCTGGTCCCTTAGCTTAGCGCGGGGCTGAGAGCAGAGAGCCGACGTCACGGTTTGCAGAGGCAGTGCTTGATGGCTCTCTTCCAGCAACCGGCAAGCTTGCGTGGTGTACTCCGTACCTAAGCCTTGTTCCAACAGAATTTGAATTCTTGTAGGATTATGGAATGCCTAGTGAATACCATCTGATGAGTGTCATGTTAAGTCTTAGGTACCTGCTCAGGACACCACCAACAGGCCAGACAGCAAAATATTTGGTAATAAATCGCAGTTTGGTCTGGATCCCAAGCATCAAAATGTCACCCACCTGACGCTCTCAACTCCCCTGTGACCGTCACTGTCGTGGCCAGCACGCTGCAAGCCTGCAACCCAACAGGGGACCTCCAAATTCCCACGACTCTGGTCCCCACCAAGCCGAAGCTGGCCCCTTGAAACCCCACTACCGGCCAACGGAGCTCTCTCTCCCGATGTCCCGATGATCAGCCAGTTGGTTCTGTCCAGCACGTGCAAAGCACTCGACTGGGGTATGTATGGATGTTGCTGACCAGACGAGGGGAAATGCACTTTACGCCTGACAGGTCATCACAGCTGGCAAATGGGGTCCACTGGCGCGTCCCGATAAGAACAGAGCACAGACCACAAAAGACCAAAGGCTTCCCCTTATCGCCCGCCTCTCTAGGGCACACAGAATTTGCTCAATTTTTGCAGCGCAAAATCGATCCCGGGGCACTGACGATTGGGCAAAGTGTGGACTACTCGAACAACCTCACTTCTCAACCTTCCGCCCCTCCGCCGAACGAAACCGTCGACACTCCAACAATTCGTCCAACTATCCCCCCCCTTTCGACAAAACCGGGCACACGAAAGTCAAGATGGCTGTTCCAGGCACTCAGATGTAAGAATTGTCCTTCCTCTGTTGTCAATGCAACATTTCCTCGAGATCCTCCCCCCGCCTGTCACCAAATTTCGCCAATCTCGAATTTTCCGAAATGCTTGAAGTAGAAAAGAAGATGAAAATATTTGGAGGAACAGTCTTTACTGACAATTCGTCTCTTCCCATATAGCTCCAAGCGCAGAAAGTTCGTCGCCGATGGCGTCTTCTACGCTGAGCTCAACGAGTTCTTCCAGCGCGAGCTGGCCGAGGAGGGCTACTCCGGCGTCGAGGTCCGCGTCACCCCCACGGTAACCGACATCATCATCCGCGCCACCCACACCCAGGAGGTTCTCGGCGAGCAGGGCCGCCGCATCCGCGAGCTCACCTCGCTCATCCAGAAGCGCTTCAAGTTCCCCGAGAACTCCGTCTCCCTCTACGCCGCAAAGGTCCAGAACCGCGGTCTCTCCGCCGTCGCCCAGTGCGAGTCCCTCCGCTACAAGCTCCTCAACGGTCTCGCCGTCCGTCGCGCCTGCTACGGTGTCCTCCGCTTCATCATGGAGTCCGGCGCCAAGGGTTGCGAGGTTGTCGTCTCCGGCAAGCTCCGCGCCGCCCGCGCCAAGTCCATGAAGTTCACCGACGGCTTCATGATCCACTCTGGTCAGCCCGCCAAGGACTTCATCGACCACGCCACCCGCCACGTCCTCCTCCGCCAGGGTGTTCTCGGCATCAAGGTCAAGATCATGCGCGGCTCCGACCCCGAGGGCAAGGCCGGCCCCCAGAAGACCCTCCCCGACGCCGTCTCCATCCTTGAGCCCAAGGAGGAGCAGTCCGTCGTCCAGCCCATGTCCCAGGACTACGGCGCTAAGGCTGCCCAGGCCCAGGCCGCCGCTGAGGCGCAACAAGCGGAGCAGCAACCCGAGGCTGGCGAGGAGGCCGAGGCTCAGTCGTAGGAGACTGCCCAGCCGCAGGTTTCTTCTGTCGAGCAGGCTGACTCTTTCAGCCCCGCCGGATGGTAAAACAAGGGACTGGAAAGCTGTTCAGCGCGAAAGGGGGATTTTTCGAGTCTGCTTTTTTTTTGTCGCACGCTTCTGTCTCTAGTTCATCCTAGTTTTCTTCCAATACCAGACTAGGGGAATACAAAAAACGGGGTGTTTCGCGCGAAAAAAGAACCAGCAAAAAAGGGAGGACGGGGGTGGAATAACTACTCAGGCGTCTTGATCAACATTTGCATCACTCTGCGAAAGGGAATTCGGATAGTTGCGACTGGCTTGTCATGGTAGAACAAACCATGAAATGAGCAACGAAATCATTCAAAAGTAATCTGCAGTGTCCACCTTGTGATGTCATCTACAAACAACTGGTCTCGAAGGGAGGTGGATACTACCAACTACGGCGAAGGCCATGGGTTACTATCATGTGCGCATGTTGTGTACCAAAGCAATCCAATCCGTTGCTACTTGTCAATCCTGTCACCATATTACTACCTGATGGCGGTCTACAGTCGGTCCATGATGCTCAATTCGCGAGGCTCTAGGCCTCGGCCTACTTCTATGGTTTTTGAAATGCTTTGGACAGTGAACAGAAGATGCCGGTCTCCAGGCGAACCCAGGGTATGCCTCTCTCTCACACTCACATACACCTCTCCCCTATTCGCCTTGCCCTTAATCGTACAACAAGAGGTGCTTTCCGCACGCCCAGTATCCCATTGGAAACCCCGATAAACGCCCCCAAATAGTGATCCCTCCCGTTGCTCAGTGAATACTCCTCGTGCCGTGGCAGGAGTGAAATAGTGCAGGGGAAAGCTCGATTCTGGTTTCCCTAGGTGCTTTCCCCTCCCTCACTTGGGGCGCGCGCCTTGTTCCGTGGGTCTTTGCCTCTTTCATGAATCCGATCATGTCGTGGAAAACTTCTCAGTCATTTGACTTTCGCGAAAAATGTACAATGCTGCCCCCATTTGGGCCCTGGTAAGAAATGCTTCGAAGAAAAAAGACAATCACCGCCTCGGCGTTGGCCGATAACTAGAAAACAGACGGTTCATCCTCCAGGTTCCTCATCTGTCGGACCTCTGATTCTGAAGCTCAATTGTCTCATTGTGTGTTTTCGAGTGGCCGTTGGCGGTCCCGTTGGCTCCACGGTGGTCATTCTCGTCGTCGCTTTCGTCGGCCAGGTCGGTGAGACCGAACTCAGCACCAGCTTCCTCGTCGTAGGCCCTCATCAGCCCCGTTGTATCTCCATGGCGGCTGCCAATGCTCATCCGGTGGGGATCTCCACTCCGGCGTGCCTGCATACTCAAACGAGTCTGGATTGTAGAGATCATGTCCGTACCGGTGGCATCGTCGCCGCCGCGGCCTGCAACGTACTTATGTCCGTTCGGGTCCGATCTAGACAGGTTCAACAGGTAGACGCCGGTAAAGGTGACCAGGAAACCGCAGAGAAGGGATATCGTGTTGACCGTGTCGGTAGTGTTGAAACCGCCGAAGAGGATGAAGGAGGCGCATAGGGTCATGGTCGTGAACGTTACGTAGTAGAGAGGGTTTACACTATATGGTCCTCTATTAGCGCCGTTTGGCAATCACAGACTTGGCGTTCCTTCACTTACATGTTGGTGGGGAACTGAGCAAGAGCCTTATTAAAGTAGTTCATCTGCGTCAGGATGCAAACGGTGGTAAGGATCATGAAGACATAAGTCGAAGGGTGGCTGAACTGATTGTTTCCGGCGAAAGTGAGCTTGAGGGCGATTCCAAAGGCCTTGACAGACATGACCGAAACTGATCCAACCGTTGAGCAAATGGAGAGGTAAATAATCGGGTTTTTCTTTCCGTGGAGTGGTGCGACTCTGTAAATCATGACGACTGCAAAGACGGTAACAGTGAAGGCGTACAACAAAAAGCCTGACAAAGGGGTCAGTTCTTGGTCGCATTGTTGTACATAATTGTAGACATACCTGGCTGAATGGCGTAGTGCAGGATCTGGTCAACAGTCTGGATATCTTCATCTGGAGGCGCATGTAGCACGATGATGACGGCGCCGATTAGACAGATTGCACTGCCCAGACGACCCAGAACTCCAAGCTCTTCCTTGAGGAAGTAGGAACCCAGAACAGCACCGATCAGGACAGAGAGAGCTCCGAGAGGCGTGACGAGAATGGCAGGCGCGAATGCATAGGCAGCGAAATTGCAGATTTCTCCGACAACCACTACGCACGTGTTAGCGGCTTCGTCACCTTCAGTTGAGGTCTAATGCAGACTCACAAGTTGAAATACCAGCCCACCAGACCGGGCTCTTCAGGTATACGAATCCGTCGCCCTCGAAACCATGGCGCTCTTCTGCTTGCATGAGACCCTACAGTTGAGAATTAGCTCCCGTACATTGTAAGGTCAATTGTAACTAGTGCCGAGGGCAACTCTGGCGATCGGAAACCGCGAACCTTTTTCGTAACCACGAAACTTATACCTGTGAGGCGAGTATTGTCAGCGATGTAGTCTACGAGAAACTGTGGGAAGGACATGCATACCAATGGCTAAACTCGATGCCATGGCGAGGCCTAGGCCAATGTATCTGCGCGGATGGTCTGTCAGCGATTCCAGGTTCCAAGGCCAGGTGGACGTATGAGTAGGGTCTGGAGGGAGACCCAAAGGCCGGCCGAGTCGCAAACGTACTTCTCGTCCAACATCATCTTGCCAAAAAAGAAAATGAGCGCGTCGACTGCGACGGACAGCAAAACGAGCGTCGGTGGTGATTAGAGTTGTGCGCCGAGGCAAATGCGGTCGCTGTAGAGAGTGTGGTGTCCCGTGAAGGGGAGCTTGCGAGGCTCGCGCCGGGCGAGGTAGAGAGAAATTTGGAGTGGTAACGTCGAACCTCGTCAGCAGCGACACATGGAAATCTGGGAGCCGGGGGACTCTTGGTGGTCGGGGAGTCGCAGTTGAGGAGGGAGGGGAGATGGGCAGTCGTGATGGGATCGCGGGCGTGCGTCGTGGAGTCGGGGCGAGTTCGAGTGGAGGGGATTCAAAGCGAGTCGAGGGAGTCGTCGTGGTCTTGGTGTCACTGAAAGGTGTGTCGGGGTCGGGGATGGTTGGTTGGCGCAAATGGAAAGCCGAAAGGGGAGGGAGAGTGTTTCGTGGGATTTTGCAGATAAAACTGTGAGAGCGGTACGTAGCGTGACAGGTTCGGAGACAGCAGTGAGATGGATCAGGTACCTCTCGAGGGTTCTCGACGTGCGGCAATACCGTAAGGCGAGGCGATGCAGAAGGCAAGCAAGGTATTGGCGGTAACGGAATGGCAAGGTACCTTTTGCTGCGTCGGTCGATAGGTACGTCAGGTATCCGTACGGAGTAAGGTAGTGTAGATAGGTACCTTTTCTTAGGTAAGGCAAGCAAAGTAAGGTGGTGGGAAGACTGAGGTGCAGGAAAAATGTGGTCTTGTCTGACTTCGCAGTGGGTAGGTGCGTGTCGAGGAATGCCAACCAGCCAGATAGGGACAGGTTTGAGTTTCAGAGGCCCCTGGGAAGGGTTGAAGAGGTGCCCTGCAGCAAGATGTGAAGCAGGTCAGGTCACCTAGGTATCTAATCCATACTTTGTACAGAGTATTTGGCATTGCTATGCTCCCAATGTCCATGTCCATGGAGGTAGGTAGGCATCTCCTGCTTGGCAAACCTGGACGGGTAAATTGGAGCGTACGCGTTCTTCACGATAGCGCACTTTACCTTCTTTTTTCCTTGTGCTATTCAGCTGGGATCTTGTGGTTGTGGACTTGTGGTGGCTCGAATAGACGGACAGCTAAGGTAGTGTCAGTACTCCGTACCTATCGAGAGGTACCTGTGGACATAGGTACAGACCCAAGAGGTGACGGGACCTTGTCCCTAAAAATACCAGACGGGCCTGCGCGAGAGGACGGGAACGAACTTGGCCGCGGACGCCAGACTTGTTGAGTGCGGGTGGGGTTACTTACCTTAGACAGTACGGTACCTTAGATAGGTACCTGTGGACTGCTCGAGGCAAGAGGGTCGAGGGGCTGAGGCCGGCCGGAGGGGGGGCCACTGCCGCTAGAGGACCTTGGGAAGGGCCAGGCCAAGCTGTCCATTTTGGACCTGGCAGTGGGCACGCCCTAGAGGCCCGGGGGAGCATCGAAAATTTCCTGTCATCGCCAAACGCTCAGCCTGGTGGGTTTGGCCCGACTTGGTTTGGTCTAGTTCTGAACAAACCACGAACGATGTTGTACAAACATGCCTTGGATTGATACGATATGCAGCGATTCAGGCCAGTGGCCAACACTTGAATCTTTTACACCTTGGACACACCAGCACGACCAGAAGCCTTGGACGGATGTCGGACGGAAATCCAGAGAGGATGGAACAGGCTTCGCATGCGATTTTGGACGGAAGGCGATTTCCTGACAGGGACGCCAAGGCTTGGTTGCTTCTTCGTCCGTACCGTTTCTTCTCATGTGTTCAAACTCTGTTATTCCTCTGCTTCATCTGCCCATGTCTATCCATACATACACTCGTCCTATCTCACCACTCATCCGCTTCCCTAAATATTCACGATGTCTTCACCTACCTAGAACCTAGAAACATGGTCACCATACCAACGCCGTTCATCACTGAGGTCATCGCAGCGGTAGCAAGCAGGGGCTAACAACTGGAAAACGGTCCCTTTACTAACGCAACTCGACTCGACTCTGACAGGGGTGCTAAGGGCGCCAAAGCAGGACACCACCACTATCCGCAGGGGGCCGTGGTTGGCAGCAGACTCCCCAAAGTGTCCCCAAGTCTCCAGGACTCCTCCTGGAGTGTCAGTCTTGAGGGGCGGTACCTTGGTTAGTCTCGTCCTCGATCCACGCTGAGCCCATGAACCCCTGAACGAAACAGACAGCAGAAGTCCAACTGTGCAAGCAGTGAAGAGAATACCGCGGACTCTCACTCAACCTTCAGTGAAAAGGGCGCCCAATGGCATTAAGTCGTTAGCGTTATGTACAGAAAATAGGAACATCATCCTTCTCCCCCATGAACAAACAGCAGGGCCTACGTAGTATACGAAAAATGGCGGGAGGCGTGGCCCTCTCGGTCGTCAGTCGACACTATCCGTACAGAACAAGTCAGTGCTTCCCTTTCCCCCCTGCAAATCTCCATACGAAGATCCGATCCACGACAGAAATCGGCATTTCTATTTTTCTCTCACAACCCATGTGGGGTCCCATTGAAACAGGTTCATTACGAATGACACTGTGACTGGTGACTGCTGCCTCTCACTCTCTCTCCCCCTGACACCACCTCCGCCCTCTCCCAGTCCTGGCAGTCCCCCTCCGAACCCACACTTGCACTCACAAAGTCTCGACACGACCACCACCAAAACGGCCCTCGTTAATTAAACCAACAGCCACAGCCACCATCTCACGCTTTGCCCATCCCTACCGCGCATCCCTACTGCGGTAGCCGTCGTCGTCACTCGTCACTCCCCATCTTGCCAGTCTGTCACTCAGCAGACGGGAATATCTCGAGTCCGCTTTGCCGATAGTGCCCGAAGCCGGCGACGGTCTGCCGTTTCTCTGCCTCTGTTTCTTCTTATCCACTTGGAAAAGACAATTAGATAAAAGAGAGCGACAGGCTCACTTATCAGATAGCCATCAAGCAGATGACTGGGACTTTGCTTGTCCCCTCTCCATACGTCCCAAGCCCTTCCAAGGCCTTTTCTCGTGTCAAACCCTTGATTTCCCTTACCATATCTTAGGTAAGAGTGTCCACGACAAGAGGAATGGAAGGCGCAATACCATACTGTAACTCGTGACCAACGCCTTTTGCTTTTCACGTGGGACCGTCGGCCCTAGGTAATACGGATTGAGCACAACATATGTAACAAACGATATCCATGGTGCCAATTCACGTAATTCGAAATACCGTCCGCTCCCCCTGCCAATATCGCTGGTGGCAGTAGATCCTCTCTCCTCCTCGCTCCCCGGATCCCCCATCCGAGCCGTTGGGAAACAATTAAAACAAGAGAACCCGTCCGTCACTTGACAGCTCGTTTCCTCCTACATTTCAATCAACGGCCTAGAATGGGGGGGAAGACAGGTGGAGTAAGGGAAGGGGCTCAAGCAATGCGGCATCCACGGCAGAGGTAGCGAGCGCATTGAGCGCGAACGGTCGTCGAAACGAGCACACCACCCAAAGAAAAATTCCGATACGGAGGGACCTATCCGTAAGTCTGCCATTATCTGTCCTCTTAAGAACGGGAGGAAGAGAACGAGCGTTTGTCGCAAAAAAAAAAAATCAGAAGGAAGAATGGCAGGGGCTCCTCGTCTTGTCCCGTTCAAGGGGGCGGGCCAAACGGCAGACCACCTTACCTAGGGAAACTCTATCACTCTCCGTACCTGATCGACACGTCTAGGACGTCTTTAATATAGGTAGGTGGGCAGTCCCACGTAGTTGATTAGTGCTGTGTGCCCGTCCTACCACACTCAAAGTTCCAACAACTCAGAAAACCTTTCCATCACTGACAGGCCTTAATCTTACCAGCTAAATCACCCAGCCGTGATATACTTTCCCTCCCAGTGACCATCTACTACCTTGGCTCTTAATTACTTGCAGAACGCCGCCCGAGCTCTGCCCATTGCCAGGATTTGACTGCTTGTATCCCCGTGTCAATCTTCATGCTGCCATACTCACGAATGTCTACACCACTAAGGTGCGCTCTTAAAGTCTCGAAAGACTGCTGAGGTTACAACATGAGATGAATAAATGAGGAAGAGAAGAGACTGCTGAAATCACGCTCGTATCGTTGTATAAGCAGGGACCCGCGGCGCAAACATCCTAATTTTCAGGTCAGATTGAATGGTCTCACCTGCACATCACCATTTACGTGTACCGTTTAGACAAGTCTCATTTGATGACTGACGTTGGATGAGCTTAGTCTCACGGTCGCTATTCACGGTCGCAACTCTCCCATTGGGTTGAGGTTTATGTGCGAAAGCAGCAACTTGTTTGTATCATGGCTTGCAGAGCTTGATACATTTGACTCAGACAGAAGTTAGGTTAACATTCACCAAGTCAAGTAAAATGAAATATGCGTGTTCTTCGTCAGATATCTCAGGTAGAACTATGCAGGCCGCTCCTTTTGAGAAAACAGACGCCTCAGCTTGCTGTCATGAAATATTTCCCTTCAAGCCAGAGTCCCAAAGTAGCTGATCATCAAGTAGATATCCCAACGGATGCAGACGTTGATCTCGTCCAACTCTTTCTCAATAGTATCTTCAGAAAAGCAGGCATACACTTCACCTTGCTAAGCGGGCCGTTCTTGGTGACCAAATTCATGGCCACCTCTCGAGTCCTTGAGACGTCTTATTGTACAAGATCGATCGTAACCACGAAGGTGATCGCATCGCTTTTGAGCCCCATTTTACGCCAGAATCCACCAATATCGCAAGAGAACAGAGGGGGTATCGAAAAGCTCCAGGGAAGGACGGTATCTGGGGGTATGTCGTTCGTGGAATTGCCAGGTCACCGCCTGGAAATGGTTGGAAGTTGGGAAAGCTGTAAGTCAGTGGGAACAACAATTTAGGAAACCTACCTCGAGGGCTATGTGGTCGCGCCGATTGCGATGCCCTACTTGCCGGGTATATCGTCCACGTCTTCGAAATGTCGGTGGCCATGAAATCGGGCTGTTTGTTGGTCTAGTCACCGGACTGGTCAACGTCGGGAAGCGGAAGCCCAGTGGACCTAGATCCGATCGCGTCGAGTGATACACCAAAAGGGGTTAGTTGGGATGTTATCCAAAGCTCATGGGCGACGACGCTTGACGTCTAACAGAAAGTTAGCTCATTATGTTCGTCATATTTTGAGCCTCTTCCGCGTACCTTGTTGAGCTTCAGCATCCAGCAGGTCGTCCACATCCGACCTCTGGCGTTTGCCAGAGGCTGAAGGGGACTCTACGGTAATCTCATCATCCCCTTGCCCGGAAAATTCTCTCCAGTCAATCTCTGCTAGACCATCGTCTTCGACGGTGGCCTCAGGTCCATGGTCCTCGGTATCAAGTAGGTCGGCGTTCAGATCAAGTTCGTTCTCGTAGGTGACCTCTTCGTCCCCGTTCAAGGTAGACGTGGCACTGGTGTTAGGGGTTACCTTTTCTGCGGAGCTTTCATTGGCGTTGTCGACGATCTGATCTGCGATGAACGCTGCGTCTGCATCGTCAAATATGTTATGTGCGTCAGCAGCAGTGCTGAGGGCAGCCGCTTCCTGAGTTCCCAACGCGAGTAAGTCGGTTTCATCGATCTCTGGAGCTTGGGTTCTAGCGTCAGCGTCTGCAGTCGAAGAAAATGTGATGCTGGATTCTGAATAAGATTGCAAATGGCGGAATGTTCTTTGCGAGAGCAGTCCCTCGGGAAGCGCCAACTGCAAATTGCCGAAGGGAGAACGCCCTCGCTGTCGAGCAGATTCCTTGGTCACTCGCACCAAGGACTCGAACCGAAAATCGTCTTCCTCCGCCATCTGGTCTGCGACAATGGTCGAAGTGCAAGTGGCGCAGAGACAGAAATGAGGGTAGAAGCACAGAGTGACATGAGAAAGGTCGTCATTACCTGTCTCCCCATTCTCTTGGGGCTGCTGATCCTCCGTTACATCTTCCACGTCGCCGTCTTCAACGACGCTCATGTCTGCAACTGCGGTGGATTCGTCCATCAAAGAAGCCTCGGTATCAACCATGGTAGCCTCAACATCCAGCATCGAAATAGCGCTCTCGTCTGGCTGCAAGGAATCCTCCCCAGTGGCGTTCTGCGACTGGATATCGTCTTCCCCAGTGATGCCATCGCCGACATCGTCGTCTTCGTTGATCTCCTCATTCTCGCCTTCGGCATCATCCAAATTGTGCTCACCGTGTCCGCTCTCGGCGGGAGATTGCGGCCAAGCGGCAGCATCAGCGTTATCTTCTTCTCCTATCAGGTCAGGCTCATCATCCATGATCTCGGGCACCTCGCTCTGTGCGCGAGATGCGAAATAGTAGCTAATTTCATCGAGTCCTTTGCCATTATAGGCATCGTCAACGAGCGAAAGCCAGCGCTTCTTGCAATTAGGCCGCGTTGTCAGGTATGCATAAAGTGGCTTGGATGCATCGGCATTCTGGTTTTTGACCAGTGAGTCGAACACGGAAATAATCTGGCCCAATGTGATGTCCGAGAAGACCTCTGCTTGGCTAGACTTTGAACATGTTAGCAGAGCTTGTGTTTTGGGCGGATGAGAACTTACTTCGGTGAACTCAAGGCCAAGCTCGTCGATTTGAAACACAAGCTCGTCAAAAGGGCCCAACTCGTTGGCAAGCTCTCGACGGAAGCCTGCCAATACGCCCTCCATTTTGCAGTGCAATAAAGACAGGTCATTGAAAAAACACTCTTTGCCTTGGCTGTCCGGGGACCCATAGAAGAAAGGATAGTCGATGCCCTTGTACGAGACAGTGACGACAGGGATTTCCATCTCTTCGTTAGTGGGCGTCTCTACCGATACAGACGATCGCTCGTCGGCAAGAACTTCGTCATCGAATTCCACGTGCTCGCGGATAGATGAGTTTTCAGCAGCTGCGTCGTAGTCTTCGGTGTTGACGACATCATCAGGGGTCTCCTCGTCAGTGACCTGGTCAGCGTTGGCAACGGCCATGATGCTCTCAAGCTCTTCCTCGGGCTGCGATTCCATATCTTCGCCCATTGGATGATCCTCAACATCCTGCTCCGTCGGGAAATCGCCGTCGGTCTCTTGGAGGTCTGGAGGATGCTCTGGTTGAGTATCACTGGCGTCCACTACGGCATCGACGGTTGCTACGTTGCTGCCGTCGTTGAAGTCTATCTCGTGCAGGTCATTGACTTCCTCGTCTTGGGGTTCGACAGCTTGCTGTTCATCTAGACCAGCACCGGCATCGTTAACGTCAAACAGGTCTAGGTTTGCGCCCAAGTTGTCTGCATTATTTGAAGAATTCGCAAGCTCTTGGTCGGCTTCGTGGGCTTCCGTTTCTTCTTGTTCCCCAGCATTTCTCGCGGGGCTCAGGCCGCTTTGTGGGAACCCTTCCCTCTCTTCCACTAGTTCCCATTCCTCTTTCTCAAGGGTGATGGGGGTCTCATCTTGATTGTTCTCGTCCTGGTTGCTCTCGTCCTGGTTGCTCTCGTCCTGGTTGCTCTCGGCCTGGTCGTCCTCGCCCTCGTTTTCTTCGTCCTGGGCTACGTCCTCATCGTTTGCCGGGCCGTCTTCCCAACTGATCTCATTCACAGCGACCAAAGCATCTGCGGGCTCGGCAACATCGGCGTAGGCAAGAGATTCATCTTCGTTTACGTAAGAGTCTTCAACTTCTATCGCGCTAACAGAATCAAGGTCATGAACTCCAAGCCCATCAGTGGGGTCTAGGTCGCCGGGCTGTAGCGATGCATCGGCGGCAACAGAAACATCATCAGTTTCTGCATCGGCATGTTCGTCGATGGTCTGGTGTTCCGGCTCTAAGGTGCTCGTTTCAACGTATCCCACTTCCTCAGCGACGAAGTGGGCATCGGCGGGAACTGAGGTGACGTTGGCGCCTTTTATGACGACGGCAGGAGCTGCCGAATCGTCCTCCGAATAGTCAATATACTCCTCTTGGAGCTGGCCCTCAGAGCCTAGGGTTGAGGCTGGGGCTGCTTCGGCAGTCATCCCTGCTACAACCGGGAGTTCGTACAGCGATGTCTGGTCTCGCGGTCGAGATTACGTTGCCTCTGTCGGGACGCTCGTCTCTTTATCTGGCAGGTTCGGGTCGTGAGAATTCGGATGTCCGCTCGATGACGCTGACGAAAGCCAACGGGTCAGGTATGAGCTAGAGGTCGCTTCGGTAGTATTTCGTGTGTATGGAGTTCTGAGTTTCCGGTGTGTTATCCTTTGAAGGTAGCTCCCGTGGGTATGGACTGAGGAAGGGAAGGGAGCTTTGGTAAAACAAAGGGTATGAACATGGCGGGTTGAGGAACAAGACGCATGAGGTGGAGTTGACCGAGGCGCGTGGGAATTTAAAAAACGGTGCCAGGTACAACCCATCCACCCCTCTACGTGCCGTAAGCGCAGGTTGACGCGCCTTCTGGAGGCAGCTGCCGCTTTACCATTTACGGATTAGTGCGAGCTGCTGTACGTAAGGTTGTGTGGTCCGTGCACTGGCCAGATTCACAATTCCGACCTCAATATTCAAGCTCCCAATGTGGTCCCTCCTTCGGCCTGGACCTTGAAGTCGAGTTGCGACAGTCCACCTACATCCTCAATTCGCTCTATACCTGTCACCATACTCCGCCAAAATGGTAAGAGGCGTCTTGCGGTACTTGCTCTTTGGATATTGGCATGCTAACGCTCTCAGGTCGTCCTCGCAGCTTCGATTTGCACCCGCGGCGGGAAAGCTGTCCTCTCCCGTCAGTTCAGGGAGATGCCACGATCCCGCATTGAGGCCCTCCTCGCGTCCTTCCCGAAGCTCGCCGACAGCGGCACCCAACACACGACCGTCGAACAAGACAATGTGCGCTTCGTCTATCAGCCCTTGGACGAGCTTTACATGGTTCTCATTACCAACCGCCAATCCAACATCCTCCAAGACATCGATTCCCTGCACCTGTTCGCTCAGGTTGTGACCAGCACATGCAAGAGCCTCGACGAGAGAGAGATTCTGAAGAATGCATACGAACTTCTCAGCGCCTTCGATGAGCTGGTGACGCTTGGATACCGCGAGAACTTGACCATCAGCCAGATCAAGACGTTCCTCGAGATGGAGAGTCACGAGGAGCGGATCCAGGAGATCATCGCACGAGTCCGTTTGACCGATACCCAGTACCTGGAGATACATCATACTGATTGTAAGGATAGAACAAGGAGCTGGAGGCGACAGAGGAGCGCAAGAGGAAGGCCAAGCAGCTGGAGATGCAGCGGAAAGAATCGGCTCGAGCTGGCCGCGTTGGTGGTGGTATGCCCAGAACGCCCAACTACCCGACTTACACCCCCCCTACGCGCCCGACCCCGACGGATACGTACGACTCTTACGAGGCTGAGAAGAACAAGACGTTCAACAAGTAAGTGACTTATGGGTAATGCGTGGCGGTGGCCGCCCGCTAACATCCACAGGCTGAGTGCCCCGAAGGGCAAGGGTATGCAACTCGGCAAGAAGTCGAAGACCAACGACATGTTCGAGCGCGTTCGAGGCGAGATGGGGGCCGAAGTCGATGATACCCCCCTTGTTACACCAACCCCAGCTCACGTTCCCGAGCCTGCGGCAGAGTCTCGTGTTTCCTCTACTCTTGACCGTGACGCCATTCACATCGTGGTCAACGAAGCTATCAGTGCCAAGTTGTCGAGAGAGGGTGCCCTGAACTCTCTTGCGATAAGTGGTGACTTGAACCTCCGTATCTCGGACCCGAGCTTGACCAAGGTCAAGCTGAACCTGACTGCCAACGCTTCCCACGGTGCTCAGTTCCGCACGCACCCCAACGTCGACAAGAACCTGTTCAACAGCACTAAGACCATCCAGATGAGCAACACTGCCCGCGGCTTCCCTACCAACCAGTCAGTCGGCGTGCTGCGTTGGAGAGCAACGGCCAAGGCAGACGACACCAGCGCCTGCCCCATTACGTTCACTGTTTGGATCAACAAGGATGCAGACAAGTACAACATGACGGTCGAGTATGAGCTCACGGGCGGCGACACATTGAAGGATGTTAGCGTGATCATCCCTTACCAGGCCAGCGAGCCTGTGGTATCGAGCTTCGATGCTTCGTATGAGGTTTCTGGCGACTCACTGGAGTGGAACATTGGCACGGTTTCGGATGAGAACCCTAGCGGTTCTTTCGAGTTCGAGGCCGAGACCAATGACGAGAACGACTTCTTCCCAATGACGGTCAGGTTCTCAAAGACCTCTCCCTTCATCGATGTTGACGTAAGTTGATCCTCGACAGTTTCTATTTGTTCGGAAGCTAACGCACAAACTAGGTTACCACTGTCTCTTTGATTGAAGAGGACGAGGAGGTCACTTTTTCCAAGGAGATTAAGTCTCACGCAGACAACTTCCTAATCGAATAGAATGTAGCTGCTTTTATATTGAGACTGGAGCGGGATAGTCAGGGGTAGCAAAAGCTAGGCGCCAACTGATGAGTTTTCCAAACAGCGGGTTGACTTGTGGTGCTGGGAAACGGCCACGATATTTGGCTGCATGAAATGAAACGTATCTTAGAGAGTCTAGGGGATGCGAAAGCTCCGAGTCAAAGAAGTTATTTATCGACTAACATCGTCTTTGCCCTGGACCATATTGCTTCAAAGGAAAAAAAGTATTTCACTGCGATCGAGGTGATGATCCACCACGTCTTGCAGTGACAGTCTTGCGCGGGGCGCTAGCCCATCCTTGTCAGTGGCAGGTACATGGAACGCTGGGTGCAGTTCCCGCAGAATGAATGGGCGGGCGGGACCTACGAAGAAGTACCTACCTGATGTACCTCAGCTCACACTTCAAGATTTGTAAAAGTCGTGAACCTTCCAAACAACAACAGCTACTTGCGCGAAGCAGATTCGCCGAACCCAATTGAACTACGGATTTTACAATTCGATTTCGTGAAAGTCAATAATCAAACGCCTGGTATTTGCTGTCAATAATTCGTCCCACGGGACTAGCAATGGTCCTTCGAGAAGTCATCACTCCCCTGTCAATACGGATAGCTTCGTATATTCGAAATGGACGAGGCCATGCAGCTACGGCATTACAGCGATACCAAGTTCGACCACCGTGTCGCCCAAGGCTTCCCATGCAGTAATCCAACGGTTGACCTCTCGGTCAGCTGGGACGCACAAGGGAAGAATCTTTTGATCTATCGCCCCAGAGAACACGTTGTGTCCAAAAGCCACCAGTTCGCGAAGCCAGGTCAACAGGCTCCAGAGCCTCAAGCTGTGAGATGGAAACCAGACGGTACAAAGATATCCTCGACTATACTAGAGAGCAGTTTCTAATTCGATCACAGGCCAATTTCTTGCTGTGGGTTGGAGTGACGGGTACGTGAGGTTGATGGGCCTGGAGAACAACAAGGCTGCACATCACATTCGCGTTTGTGGGGATGACACCGCGGCGCCAAGCATCACTCACATCGGCTGGTCGCGCAACATAGTGGGCAGATCGCAGAAGCAAGCCCGGCAGCCGCCTCCACAACCATGGCAAAAACTCATGTCAGAGGAACTGAATTTACCCGGCAGCCCGGCCCCGTTAGATCTTCCTCGAGAGCTCGCCTTCTTAGAGGTAGACTCTGCATTACCGATAATCAGTCCTCTACCTAGTTCCAGCGCCGGTGCAGGGTGAGTATAGTCTGCTGTGATTCAGATTCTGTTGCTGACTGTGGCTTTAGCGAAGATGGCTTGGTGTTCACATTAAGAACTGGCATAGACTTCCTGTTCCAGCCTTTCAACACAGAGGACAGTGACCAAGTCTTTGTCATGGTGGTAGGCACGAGTGATGGCCGCCTCCATATCAGCATCTACGATTCCTTCGTCATCGGCGACTTCCGATACACGCTTCCCAGCTCCATGTACAGACCAGGTGTTCTTCAGCTCATCCAACATGCCTCTCATCCAGAGGTGTCCACCCACGCTCTCCTCCTAAAGTCCTCAGCCGATAACGACCAGGCAGTATACTTGGTTCCCATGGATCTGCCCTTCATACCCTCGTCGCCCATCAACATCTCTCTCCTAGCGTCAAAGCTCACCACGTTACAGAAGCTGCTGCGTTATGTTAAGCAGACGCAGCTCCACATGCAAGTAGAGTATAAGAACACAAGGGAGCTGCCGTCCAAATTCTTACGAAGTGTCGAAGGAGACTTGGAACAGATAGCACATGGGCCGACAAATATTGTTCAGGCTCTTTACCACACAGTTGTCACTGGCCATGCACATGAGCCACTCCGAGAATGGTTGGTTGATAGTTTGGCCGAGCGCGTAAGTAGACGCTTTTCTCGCTATGAAATGTGCAACTGACAGCTTTTCAAGGGTCACAAGCGATGGGACAAGGCCGTGACTGCGGGACTGGAGAATTTGCGCGGGTTAATACATGAAAATCTCCTCCCATCATTGGAAAGATGCGCCATCATTCTCAGTCGCCTTCGTGGCCTTGCTCAGTTTTACGACTCGCGCGACGATATTGGCTTCTCTGTGGCCCAAATCACCCGCGCAATGGACATAGTGTCTTGCCTTACAATGGTTGGACACAAGATTCTCCTGAACGTCATGGACGAACTCGACCTCTTCCATGCCTTCTCCACGTGGATGCGATTCCAGATTGACCGTTTTGCGGCTCCGAACTCGGCGAGCGAAGAATTGACGGAAAAGGAGGCTACAATGGAGAACAGCAAGGTTCTTATCTACGTGCAGCGCTACCTCATCGAGAGCCCCATGGCCATATTCCTGGACGAAGTGGCCACAGACGATTACTCGGCGAATTGGGAACGAGCTGAAAGCGGAACGTCAATGCTTGAAGAGCTAGATACACAGCTCAAACGCCAGGAAGAGGGACAGGCATACCTGAAGGCCTTCCCAAATGTGGGCTTCTTGGTCGACTACCTCACTGCCCGCGTGAATGGGGTGTTCAAGGATATTGCCGAAGCACAGAAGAGGAGCGTTCGATTTGGTCAGCCGACAAAGATTGGGCTGAGCCAGAAAATTGCGAAGATCGACTCTACCATGTGCTCGGAAAGACGAGACGTACGTGTTGAAGTTCCCAGCGCGAATACGTTCAATTGACATTTTTGCAGGAAGAAGTTGTTGGCCTCACCTTCACCGCCGTGACCGAAGAGGGTCGGGATCAAGAGTGTCAGTACTTTCTCGCGACTACCAGCCAGGTCTCACATTAACTAACAGCTTGACAGTCTTCGTCTTCCGAACATCTATTCGCATCATCAACGGTATCAGCAGCAGCGTCGCCACGACAGTTGCTGCCCTATCTGTAGACGATGGAAAGATCGCCGAGGTCAAGTTCATGAACAGCACTTCGTTAATTCTGCTTGTGAACAGACAAGGTACACTCATAACTGCATATTCTGATACTTCTACTAAAATCCCTCTCTAGGAAACCCCGCCAATATCATAATGGTACCTGTCCAGTCTCCCAGCATCAACTACGTACCCTATCAAGAGAACAACCTACCAGGATCTACGCCTCTATCCAAACAAATCCAGGCAGGGCTCGTCACGAAAATACTCCCTGAAGACCCGTCCTTCACGCCGATACGGATGGACGTACAAAATGCCACGGACGCCCGCGGCGAAGTCCCGGCACGCGTATGCCTCCTCGGCGCCAGCCGCTCGGTCTACAAGGTCTTCAGCCTCGCGTCCGGCCACGACGACAAGGACGCTCCGCGAAAGACAGCGGCGGCAGCCGCGCGTGGCGACTAGAAGACGCTCGTGCCCCTGTCGCCAGGTAACATGTTCAGGGTGCCGCCAAAGCGGTTCACGCCGCGCAGCAAGAAGCGCATGGCTGTGCTGGATATGCGGAGGTTGGAGGCCGCCACGCTGGATGAGCTTTTCCATAGAGAGTAGGCTCGTTAGAGTGGGATGGCGGAATTTAGATGATGTGGGGTGGGTGAATAGATGAATGGGAGTAACCTTACCGAGAAAGGCATTGCTTGAGCCCCCCTAATCCCTTCATCAACGTTGGCAACGCAGGATAAGGGGTCTTTTCGTCTCCTGACAAGTAGTAGCTGCCATAAACTTTCGCAAAGGCGGTAAATTCGGCCACGATTCTCCAAGCTCTTAGGAAAGTACAGCTGCAATGAACCTTCCTCTTCTACGGATTGATTTTGTCGATCATGACATCGGAGATACATTGAGGCAGGAAAGTAAATCAGCTATTTCTCACATGAGACCACTTGCAAACCCGAAACACAACCACTACTGGGATTTTTTCTCTTCAACACAGTATTCATGCTTGAATACGGATCCAGAGACAACAGGGACGAAATTGGCGACTACCCGGACGGAGAGAAAGACGTCGAGGCTATCATCAATGGCCAGCTAGCATCCGCGCTATTAGACACTAAACAGGCCAATTTACATGCTGAGTCTTAGAGACACTCGCGGATTATACCCCCCTCGGGGTACAGGATGACACTCCCAAAGTACTCCGTCTCTTTGCAGACAAAGTCCCAGCCAAGGGACAGTTGGTCCTGCTCTCGGAGATGATGCAATATAAGCACAATCCAGCCAAGCTGAGGCAGCTTCGTGATTTCCTCGTCCAAGCCATTTTGATACCTCGTATGTATATGCCCTATCCCACTTGAATTGAAGTTAACGCTTTGCATCTCTTAGTCAAAACTCATTCAGAGCGCAAAAACGAAGAAATGTTGTCAGAGACAGAACGCTCAAATTCACTTCTTTGGGAGATTAAGTCCTATGTCAATGATTCAAAGTTGAGAAGAGATTGCCTCCTCCACGATGGCGGCCAATGTGTCGTCACCAAGTGGTTTGACAAGGGCTGGTTGGAGAAGAAGTTCTCTGGGCAGACGATGCCTCAAGGCTGTCTTAGCACCCTAGCGTGCGTTCACATCATCCCGTTCTCGAGAAAGAAACCCGACGAGCGGAAACCGATGGATGTGAGGCTTTCTGGCCGTCTTGAGGAGACTGTTTGCTATCATACTAACGAAATCTCAATAGCTTCGCACGAACGCAAAGATTTGGTGGCCGCTGTGGAGATACTTCCCTGACCTCAAGGGGAAGATCGGCCCCGACACAATCAATCAGACTGGCAACGCTTTCACGATGCAGGCAATAGTCCATGGCGATTTCGGGGACTTCGAATTTGGTTTTGAGCAGCAGCATGGTTCGGTAAGTTATCACCATCTTTGTCATAGCGTTTAATCGCAACTAAGGCCCATATAGAACACGACATACAACATTCGCTAGTTTTGCGCAAGGAACCCCGCCATCGGTCTGTTCAAAAACCACCCCGAAGTGGTAAAATTCGCTTCTGTAGATCTTGGAGTCGCGGAGCTACCAGACCCAGTCTTCTTGGACGTACACCACAGAGTAGGAGACATACTTATTATAAGTCACTAATGGATTTCTCCCCCCCTCGTATTTACCTCTGTTTCTGCCACCACTCTTCTATATCCTGAAGTACCTCTGTTATGCATATGTTCCTCGAAGAATATACTTCAAGAGATGTAAATAGGGATAACGGTAATAGTAGTGGTCTTTTACCTCGTCACATCTACTTGTCCCCTCGATGTCATTTGCTCACCAGCCTGTTCTACTTAGGAGTTTTACATTCAGAAACTTTCATTCGGGCTGGTTAGCCAGATACAGTTCTAGTAAAGGGGCGTACTTCCTCACGGGCTGGCCATTTATCGGTACTGCAAGTCAAGCTATCAGGGTTCAAGTTAGAAGGTCGCGTCTGAGGAGGGACTTGGGGGGTGGGAAGCAACTTTTCTATTCCTGAGAAGAATGATGAAATAGCATGCAAGGGCGGCGCGATGACAAGCGTACTCTGCGTATGCTATCCGTACTTCTGAACGCAATCGTTGCTATTTTCCCGATAACAGAACCTATTTACACAACATGAGTGCCTCTCCACTCATGCCCCTCCGTACTCGATGCTCGATGCTTGACGTCCCAAAGCTTCTCAAATCACTCATGCCTCATGGTCCCGTTCCTGTCCCTCCAAGCCAACCCATCCAATCTCACTTCCTCGACTTTGTAATCTCGAAGAACTCGGTGACGCCCTGCACGACAGCCTCCACGTTCATGTTGACGAGCGGCATGCGGTCATACGAGTCCTCCTTCATAATCGCCACGAGAGCAAGGTACCGATCAACCTCACGCAGCATGATAGGCCGCTGCGAGTCGTGCAAGACCATGCAGCTCTCGGCCCAGTTGCACGCAACCTGGTCCTCGACTTTGGCGTTCCAGGGCTCGGCCTCGAGACGCTTGCGCTGGCCGTCGGACCGTGGCCAGGAGCCGTAGACCTCGGTGATGTCGATGATGACGTCAATGTAGTCGGAGCAAATCTCGTAGGAAGCCATGTCGGCCGTGGCGGAGTCGGTGGCGATGTAAATCTTGGAAAGCACATCAAAGAGGTAGGCCTTTTCGAAGCGGCATGTTCGGCACAGATTAGTGAGCATGGCCTCGAGGGTGCCAAGCTGGGGGATGAGTTTCTGGATGACCTTGGAAAAGGCCTCAAAGATGGAGTGGTTGTAGATGGACGTCAGGTGGAACGTGACGGGAGCGTTTTCGAAGCCGTGGTCCGAGAGCTCGTCTTGGATGCGGATGGTGATGTCGCGCTGGATATCGAGCTTGTAGTCGTCCGATAAACCGTCGACCTTGTGGATAAAGACCTCGATGTTGATGTTTGGGTAGAAGCGCTGGAGGTTCAGGACTGTGGCGTTGAGGCGGGCTACGGCTTCGAGGTAGTCGTCCTGCGCGTCAATGACCCAGATGAGAGCGCCAATCTCGCCAAAGATGGCGTCCATGTCAAAGTTTGGGTTCTCGAAGAAGTCAATCTGGCCGGGGAAATCCCAGACCTGGTAGTCCATGAAAGATCTGAAGAAGATGGTCAGTAAAGGTTGCTCTTCACGATGGCTTGGGTTGAGTCCTTACGCCATGGAGTCCTTCTGGATACGAGCTGTCGACTCAAGGAAAAGCGTCTCGTTTGGCGGTAGCTTATGGAAGACAACGCTCGATATTGATGACTTGCCGCTCCTGCCATCGTAGTCAGTATGGACATCACCTCTGGTACCGGCATGGAAGAGTGTCATACCTTCTCTGACCCATCAAGAGGAGTCTGGGCTTCCCCTTTGCAGGGGGGCCCGGAGGCATCTCCATAATCTTGCTCGCATCCTGCGGCTGTACTCCTTGACTCTGATCGTAGACACGCTGGAGTGTTAGCCTAGCTGGACTTAAACGGCCGTTTGTTCGCAAAGAGCCCCCGTAGGAAGAAACACCCAAGCCATCGACCACTTGGGACAGCATGGAATCTATAGACTGGGGCGATTTGTCCATTTCGTAACTCAGAGGGGATCAGTGTTGAAAGTCAGTCGGCTTTCTCAGGAGCGCAACTCTTGTATAAAGGTAGACCACGAGAGCTTGAGTGCCAACGAGTTATAGTATCGCCGAGGGCGTTGCCACGCTGTAGACTGCTTGCCCTTCGTTGTTTGTTGGTGTCTCGGGAAGATGGTTGCCACAGACCAAGGGACCCCTCGATGTTTGCACGGGTTCTTTGATGAGGTCGACCGGATCTCAAGCCTGACAACGATCCGTGACGGGAATCGAGCCGTGTCCCTCAAACAGAGCTGTTGCCAGCGAGGCACCCAAAGCCTGGCTGGCCTGCCACCAAACCCTCGCATCAACTCGCTTGCGGCTCCTCCAAAGTGTCCCAATCTGAAAAGCTTGTTTTTCTCAGACACGTCGAAAAGAATACGACCGCCTTCGACGGGCACACGCAGCGGAGATCTGCCGGCTCGAGGTCTGGCGCATCTTCGTGATAAAAACGTGGCTGAAGAGCAGGGGCAAAGTTGAGAAATAGTTGGCCTTCATGCAGGCCTTTTTGAGACAGAACCATACGTCGATGCCCAATGTGTTTGAACCAGCTTTGACTCGATGCTGATCTCACTGTCGTACAAAACACCACATCATCCATGACACCGTGGCTCAGCCCTTCCCGCTTGATCTGACGAGGGACAGCGAGTTGACTACCCGTTCCCGCGGACGAACCATGTTGGCTCTCCTGTTGTCCAATGACCTCGCTGGCATGACTACTGAGGTGACGCAGAATGCAGATGCGCAGCGTATGCTGATGTTATCCGAGTTGCTAGGAGCTTGCATCCCGTATAAGGAGTGCATGCGTGTCCTCGAACGAGCTTGAGTCTACTTTCAGAAGTTCGACCCAAGAGCCCTCATCACGCGTGCCCCGGAATGTTATATAGTTGAAATCATTTTGTATTCGGGACTCGTGTTTCGAAGCCTCTCCAAGAGTGCGTAAAGGGTGAATGAGAAAGCAGGGCAAAGGGGACCGCAGCAGCTTGGGTAGGAATTCGAAGACCACAACATTAAGAAACATCAAGAACTCACTTCCATTTTCCTCTCAGACTCCCTGAACTCTTTGCTTGAAGTCCTGTTGTCTAGTTCACAAGACGCACTTGCTTTGCGCCGTTGAGCGTGAGTCGTCGTCGAGGCTCAGTCGTTGGATCACCTCACTCCACAGCGACGGCCGCTGATAGGACACTCGTTTCCCGGAATCGAGGCTGACACAGGCAGGCGCAAGAAATACGTGCCGCTCTCTTGCTTGGTAAAACCCCTTCCGACCCTCCGACAGTGGTTGTAGAGAAGTAAGGAAGCCTGTTCCGTCCGAGTACGATGTGCTGGAGGTACGTCTGACCTATCACCGAGTACGTATCTGTATGCCGTGACCGTTTCCAGGTTGCATATCGGACCTGTGGAGCGGGCAAGGCGGGTGGGCGGGAAAGGCAAGCACTACTGCGTAAGGTAGGTATTCGTAAGGTGGTAGGGGAGAATGACGATGCAGGAGCAGTGATAAGATAAACACGGCCTGAGTCGATAAAAACCCCCGTGCTGAGCGCGTTTGAGCTGGCCCAGTATTGGGCGGTTTTCCACGCAATTTAAGCGAGACCCCACCTTCCAGGTTCCAACGTACTTCATTTAGCTTCCATTGCTCATTGTCCGTGGCACATGAGGAGGCAAGGTTTCTCACCCGTTCATCTTATCACTCAAGACTCATTCGTTTGCACTCACCACCACGAGTTATGAGTTCGGTATGACGTCGATGCCCAAATTCATCACACAACTTCCCCATGAAGCTTCAAAAAGATCACTGGATTAAGAACTTGGAACCAATTAATCCTGTCTTATGATAGTTGGTCATTACATATATCTATATACATCATGTCTCAAATACCATTAGAAGGTCACTGGGAATGCAAAAATCATGGATCAAATGAAGGTTAATGATGCGAATGAAGTGTAATGATAAGGTTGATATAATTAGTGAATGCCTAGTTTTGGCATGTATGAGATTGATTGAGACGAATACAGATCAGTCTGCCTCTCAACCATTAAACTCCTACTATTAGACACAGGTGCGATTACAAATGATAGAATTCCAAGACTATGACTCCAGCATGCCCGAGCGGGCTGTAATGCAGAACTCCGTCTCCCTTTTTATCGATGCAATGCTCTGTTCCTTGACGTCATCAGTTCCAATTTGACCACTGCTCCAGACCCGATAAAGAGCACAATACAAAACAAAGAGAAAGAGAGACTTCAGTTGGGAGATAGAAGGATCACCGTTTACGATGCAACGGTAGGCATAGGCGCGGGCGTGTTCCTAGGGGAGCGAGAGAACAGCGCAGTGACGAAGCTGCTCTTGCGCTTTGCCACCTTGGACTTCTTGAGAGATGCTGAGGAATTGGTAGGCGCCTTCTCGACTTCCTTGATAGGCGCATCAAGCTTCTCATCGGGGACCGCGGCCGGGGTCTTGTTGGCATGTACCTCGGGGATGGGAGGGATAGGGGGCGCATCGGTTGCGCTGTGCGGAGGAGTAAGCTCATGGGGAGGAGGCATGACCGAGTCTTTGCGGGGAGCAACGGATTCTCTTCTGAAGTCAAAGACAGAGCCCTTCCTGCCTCCGACAATGGAGCCGTGGCGCAGAGCTGACATGGACTGCAGGACTGTCAGCATATCTCATATTGGATCATGATTATCATGATACACACCTTGCCGCTGATGCTCTTGCGGTTGCGGCCACGGCGCTCGGCAATGGTCTCTTCCTCCTCGCCAGTCATCTCCGCAATGTGAGAAGCGGTGGTCTTGCTGTTGACAGCCATGTTCTCTGCCGGGACTTCGACGAACTTGACGAATCCACGGACGGGTGCAACGCCAAGAGCTTCGTGGAGGTGCTTCTGGAGCAAGGCCGTGTTTCTCTTGTTCTTGGTTACGCCGACCTCGAGCGGTAATGCATGGATCGACATGGTGTAGGCCGGTTCAAAGGTACCTCCAAAGAGCATGCATGCCCCATGTTGCAGGTTGACCACGATCGAAGTTACTGGCCGCTGGTATCTAACCGACAGCTGATATGAGAAGTCTGTGATAAAACTGAACTCGTCATTGATCTGTGCAAGGTGTGTTAATCGGGAACCCTCTGCTCGTGACGCAGAAAAGCACATACAATGACGTTGGTGCGGAGCTCTGCCATCACGATGGCCTCCGCATAGGCGCGGTCCTTGATAACATTGGACTCTCTGTCGCCCTGGAAGGCCTCCTCATAGTAAGAGCTGCGGCGTTTAGCCATGTCGGCCTGCGTCTTGGATTTTCTATTGTTGTTGCGAGTGTCGCCAGGCAGAGAGTGAACGACGTCTCGAGTAAGACCGTCCCCTTCGACAATAGGGGTGGGTGCCGTGGAGGGACGACGACTCATCCTTCTCTCGGCAAAAGACATACCGCCGACCTGCGAAAGACGTTTATTCTCGGGGGTGACGGGTGGGTGAGAGGGAATCTTCTCGTTGGTCGTGCTAGGGGTGACAGAATCCGCGGGAGGGGAAGATGGCGGGGAGACAGGGTCGGTCATTTTTTTTTGGCAACGATACTCGAAGGCCCGAGGCTGAGATAAAGGTGTTTCGACGGTGCTTAAGAATTGGGCTGATGTATCAGACGTGGCTGTCTGGGAACGGCGTCTTTCACTAGTAGCAGCCGTGTTAGTGTCGCCCATCGGCCAGAAACCACCTAGCTCGACACGTACCGAAGAAACACCAACCGCTATCGTCGAGTGATGTTGGCGAACTGAGCGAGTCTGGACAACTAGATTCCCCTTGGACTTGGCGTAATATGTTCAGCTGTCAAGAATGCAGTGTAGATAGGTCGAGCGGACGACGCGCACGGAGTCTCTCGTACTCGAGACGGCTAGGGCTGGAAACAGTCGCCGAAATGATAAAGGCGCAGAAGGTCGATGCAAAGAACCAGCCACTGAGAGAGGAGTCGGGTTGCCGATCCTACAAGATGTGGCAAGGAAACGAGACGCGCTGGGCGGGATACGGCGGAGTTCCGAAAGTGATTGATATGGGAAACAAACAGCTGGACGAACGAACAAAAGCAGGATCCGACTGCCTGGTGACTCGGGGGACTATTATATGAGGTGAAGATGGCTGGTGCTAGCTGTTGCTGGTCGTCAGCCTGAGGAGCTATGAATACGCGAGTCGTTGGGACGGAATCGATGCAGAGGCGGTTAGCCACCCAGAAACGCAAGGAAATGGTTGAAAACGGAAAGAGCCAAGGCCAAATGCGCAGTCTACGCCTTTCTTCCCACATGACGAAGCCCGGTTTCAACGCAAGACAGGTCGATCAGAACGAACGGAAGGAGGAAAGATGGAGAAAGAAAGCGGGCTGGACTGGACTGGACTGGACTGGACGAACCTTGCCCAAGCTCGCATCTTCCTTTGCCTCACCTGGATATCGGTGTTCTGATTTTGAGGTACGTTACGTAGGTAGGGCAACTTGCCTCATCTAGTTTTTTGGTTTGGGAAGATGCGGTAGCAGGCCGTAACTTATCTGGCCAGGTAACAAACTACCTACCTTACCTTGACTAGAGTGAATTTGTGGAAGGGCTGTACCTCATATTGATTGACCACGCGATATCTGGAGGCGAGGCATGGCCGTGTTACCTAAAATTGTCTACATCTAGGCTACAACATGTGTGTTGCCAGGGTTCTCCGTTGATTGCGACCGTGGAGTTTGGGTGTGCGTGGCACACGACATGAACAACCTGGAAACCCGCAATCATCCTACCGTGCCTTCGTTCATTCATACCTTACCTCTGCCATTCTCGACCGTGTTGCCCGCAGCGTAACTCACCAAGCTGCATGTCTGCGACACGAGAGATTGCTTGGGATTCCGCAGGTCTGGAGCCTTCCCGCTGCCGTTAGTGCTAAAGGGGCATGGACCAGAGACATGGTCAAAGGCAGTCTAGGTACGGAGTAGATACCAGAAATTCAGGGTTCAGGACCCGAGGGCCGGCTCTGGAATGCAAAAGCGCCTGAATCGGTCTACGGCGGTAGACTGTGGTGCCTGAGATATCGGTAGACGAGAGCGAGAAGGGGTAAGGCCAAAGGCACGCCGCAGCCAGCTGCTCGGCCAGCCGCATCATGGACTGTGCGACATCCGGAAAGCGCTGACAAGAGGGGGGAGGGGGAAAGAAGTTGTTTGCTGATTCCGCGTGATTTGTGGGGGGGGGGGGGGGGGGGGGGGAAGTCTGCTTCCTCTGGCTCTGGACTCTAGAGCCGTCTGGATTTGTTAGACACGCTCACGGCTGAAGTGTTGGTCGTCGAGTCCGTCACGTCCGTCTGACTCCGTCTTTCGACCCTGCTTGCGCCGTCTTGACAGGAACGAGGCCGGCTCAAAGACGAACAAGTCAATACAATGGAGACACGAATTGGCAACAAGCGGGTATGTTTCTGCTGGGGTCGACGGAGTTGGTAAAGATTGGACGGAATGACCATGTTTCCGGGGAGTCTAAAACATGGAAAATGTGAAGCCATGAGCACTGGGGGGGCACTCAGGTGGGACACGCAGACTGCAGCTAGGCCCAGGTACGTACCGGAGAAAAGATGAAATATGGGGCGCGCTAAGGATGGGGTTATGGGCAGAATACACGGGCTACGGCCACTTCCTGTTAGTTCGAGGGCCAAAGCGGCACTCACCTCATTTTGATTCTTGTTCCATCCCAAGTTCCCAACACCGACTTCACCAAGCACGCGCTGTGCTTTCGGGCCAATCGTTCCGCGTCCACCTGTCGCCCGGCAGCCCCTAGCCGCCCTAGCCGTCGTCGTCAGTCGTGCATCTAACCTGGCGTAGCGACTCCCGAGTCCCCCCCCGCGACCTTTGCACGGTTGGGCTGTCTCTCGAGTCTTTGGTGGCTTGAAGGCGTCTCACTGAAACTCAGAGATAGGAGGCAGGCATGCTCCCGACGATAGGAGTACCATATCCAGTACTCAAGGGACTTACAGTAGTTCATCAAAGGGTCCAGGGTGTCTGAGCGAGATTTTACACTTGGCTCTTTTGCTGACAAGAGAATAAGCTTGAAACTCGTTCGCCTATGGCCCAAACCCTCGCCTTGTTACTTTGCCCAGACTTGGAAGATTACATTAGCAACTACCTAGCCAAAATAAGGTATGGATGCCGATATTTTAAAAGAGGCGACTGAAAATGCCGTGCCGGAGCCGGGGTGGGTCAGCTCCATCAACCCTTATCCACTCCAGTGCAGCAACAGTTCGTCCGCAAACGGTTATAACCGAGAAGTTCTCAGGTTTCACCAACTTAGATTCACGTTGAGGATACACCTGCGTCAGCGGGCACTCGAGTGGCGGCTTGTAGATCCCCAGGGGGCTGCAAGCTTCAAGCTGCTATTCCTCGGTGAAAGCCGCATGCGGCCCCCGATCGAGGAACCTGGCTGCTAAAAGGACGAACATCGGATCAAATCCTTGATCGGTACCGGACAGTCGAGCAGAGCCATTCATTGTCGAATATGAAAGACGCTAATTCTCTAGAAAATATTGAACTAATTGGATGACTACGCTGATGCGTGACGTAGTTGGCTCCCATCTCTGCTAATACTACATATCCTAACGCCTGATTACAAGAAGGAAGAACTTCCGTTTCCGGCGGCCTCTTTATTCCCTCGACCCAACCTGTCGATACATAGCAGACGACGACCGTTGACCTCCCTCGCGCGAATACCGAGCCGCTCTTCCTAGTGGTGATCACCCTCGACGTCGTGGACTGATGAAGGCACTGGACTGCCAGACTTGCGCTCCGCAAGTACCACTCTGTTGGTCTTGCTGATGTTTCGCTCGAGCATCATCTGATAGCCGCCCATTCCCACGATGATGGCCTCGATCGGGATCAGCAGGATGGACAGGTAGAGGCCCGCCTTACTTTGCTTGCAGAGAGTGCCGAAGTGCGGCCTCGTCATCATCGCAACATTGGACCAGCGGCAGCTCCAGCTCTGCAGTGTGTCGACCGTGATCGACGCGTTGATGCTGTAGAAGAAGGACATAGCAATGATCGATGCCACCAGCCCGACCAACGGGGCGGCCACAGCCAATGAGTTATGGATGAGAGTTCGGCTACGCAGCTGGTTGATGTCAGTCTGGGCTCACTCTTTAAAGCAGATTTGACTTACACTTTGGACTCGACTGAAAAGGAGAGTGACAAGATTGACAATTATGAGAATGGAGCTCCCAACGACGAGTGCTACTGTTGGACGCAAGTCGAAGGCGTCCGGCCACAGCGGAAGCATGAAGCCGGCTGGTACGTGGGTGGCATCGTAGACGGCCAGGGCATCTGCCGATGTACCCAGGATGGTGATGCCCATAAGGAGGGCCACAACCGTCAAACTGACTCTCGCGGCGTCGACTCCCTTGAGAAGACGTTCGTGAGAAGGTTTGTGGGTGTCATCGGAATCGACTTCAAAGTCTGAGGTTTGTGTGACATTCTTGAGGTCGGAAGACATGGCGGTAAGAAAGTCGTAGAGAATTGTCGTAAAATTAGTTACAAGTGTAGAATGACCAGACGTGAAGTAAGAAACGATCTCGAGGAAAGAAAAGACGTAGGAAAGAGGAGAGGCGGATGGGAGCCAGGCTGTTGTGTGGTTTCCAGCATCACAAACCTACGAAAAGGGCGCCCGTGAACGTACAAATACAAAGCTCAAGTATTAGATACGCGCCGTGAGCCGTGTTTAGGCCCGGCACGTAATCTTGACCTTGTCTGGGGAACAACGGCAGAGTCCAAAATTATCGTGACGAGCGTTGCGCCGATGCAAGATAGCCGCGCTTGCGACATCTCGGGGCTTTGGGAGAGGGGATCATCGGGCACCCTTGAACAGCCGGCGAGCTTCACATTGGTCAGAAGCCCGCAGATGCCGGTCCCATTGGCGGCCATCCCCAGCGCTTAAAATGGCGGGAAGGCCATGGAGGAGGCCAATGATGAGGTGCAGATAACCTCGTTTTAAATCGAAACGCAAACGCTTATTCGCCAACCGGGATGTGACCACAATCCAAGGTTGCTGCAAATCAATGATAATAGAATGAGACTCTGATGATGGAGGTTCTTATTTGCCGCCGTCAGAAGGAATCCGAAGAATAAGCTCACGTCAAGCGGGAAGAGTGGAGATGAAAAGCAATCCCAGCATCCTTGATCCAGGCCAGGCGACTTAGGTAAGCTTCTTCCTTTTTCACCCGACAGGCGGCAACTGCCGCAGATAAGTGGACTCGACACGTGATGAATCTCCACATGTGTGGTTGACATCTGGTGAGTCGCGGTGCCAGCTGGCAGACCAATCCTACCTTGTCCTTGTCCACAATCTGTGTTATTGGCTTCACCAATCCATCCCACACCAGCGCCGACGTCGAAAAAGGAACTTGCACCTTCGTATCTGCAAATCAATATACAACTTCGCCAGCTAGATTTTCACGTACAGATGCCCAACTTGCGCTTCATACTGTCAGGCCTGTCGTGGTCTTTCTCATTTGAGGCCTGACGGCACATACGGACACGGGACTTCAAGGTTGCGGACGTACGGGCACGGAGATTGGATGAGACAACTGATGGTCACTGCGACGTTGTCCGATATGCTCGTCCCTGAAGGCTGGATTGCGATGAACTCTCCATGACCACGAGTGTGTCTCATCTCTGAGCTGCGACATGCAGCACTGCTCAGCCAATGACGTTTCCACCTTCCTAGAGCGATGGCAATGATTCCACATCGCCAGGGGCGTCTGGACGGCAGGGTATCGGACCCCTCCACGAAAGTGTGAGGTAAGCAAGCAAATGTACAACAATAACAGTAGGCTTGCAGATGAGGCTGTCCCAACCTTGCAGCCGTCTGCGGCGATCAAACTGATGTCGGGACTGTCAAAACTCTGCAGCCTTCAAGAAGCCGGCCTGTCGGACTAGAGATGACAACTGCAACTGCCCCTAGACTCGGATAGCGGCTTTTATGATCTTACAGAGAATTGATCTGAACTCCCTGTCGGTTTGTCGCCGGCACACAAAGATCTTTGCAGTTCCAGCCTCGTCCCAAGGTCTTTCACAGGTGGGTAGGACGACCATCTTTTGGGCCCAGTCCGGCCTAGTTCTTGGCCTCCACTGGAAGAGACATTGGCGTCCGCCGGGTAGGGCCGACTGCTCCGCATGTCAACAATTGTCTGCACTAGCCGGCGGGCCATTAACGGACAAAGCAGCGGGCCAGCGGCCGAACCTAGCTGGTGCCCCAGCTCGCCCAGGGTGCCAGAACAGTTTGGATAGACTAGCGAACAAGTCTTCAGTTCGCGAACGACGAACTTGGCAGACGTGACTGCACATCGGAGGAAGCGAGAGTTTAGGTGCTTGGCCCTCAACGTCCACCGGGTGTGGAATGTCGATCAAGCCATCGTGAGCATATTAGCGAAAGCCAAAGGTCTCAAGGTTGCCAACAACAGCACTACGGATACTCAGCTGCCTACCGCAAGTATTGGCCCAAGACTCGGAGTTCGGCAGCCAGAGACTGTGGGGTGACGGTTCGCCCATCAAAAGTCGGCCACGAAGTGATAGGTCGATTCGCCGACTCAAGTCTCACCGTGGCGCCACGGGTATTTACTGCGGCACGGCTCCCAAGTCCATCCCTCCGGGTTGAGTGTCCCAGATGCTCGGGTTGACTCCTGTTGCACCATCAAGATGCATTGCAGCCGGTCAGTCAGTTGTTGATCCATGTCCCGCATGGCAGACACGATATTCATCTGCCTCTCTGTGCGAATTACAGAGTATCATTGGGTTTTGCCAGCCGACCTTGTCCTCTTTGCAGCAGGGTTTCTCTGAATGACGTCCAATACAGCAACTTTAAAAGTCCGGGCCAGCCAGAACGGAAGACGTAGGTACTCCGCTTCAGCTGAGATTGTCTACAGCCAAGCGAGGGATACGACGCTTGAGAACCACTCAAATTCAATGGTTCATCAGAAAGGCCCTGGTTCAACACACAGACACACAGACTCCAGAATAAGCAGACTGCAGCGACCACCGAGACATCCCCTGTCCAAGACCCCTGACCCCTGGCTCAGCCCAACTGACTGGAACCAACCAGGCGCTCATCACCCGTCATTGCATTCTGATGATCTACGGACCAGCTTACGGCCGGGCCGGTCAAATTCCTTTCTCTCGACTTCCGGGAAACCAGACAGGCACACACAAGACTCAGTAGAGCAAGTAATAGCGGACGGGAATCCTTACAGCCCACACAGGTCCTGGCCAGGCCCAGCAAGCCCTCCATGTCTACCCGCAACATATTCACATGTGCCTGATGGGTCCGGCCCATCACAATTCGCACCGCTGCGGCTTTCCCAGCAGCGCTCCCGCAGATCTGCACCCCTTGGCCCAACTTCGAGACCCCAAAGGCTTCTGCATTTCACCTGCATTGCAGAGAACCTCTCACACTCTTCTCTCACATCGAAATTAATGAATGTTCCATCTCCAAGGGTTCATCAAACGTTATTGGCTCGAATACGGCACAGTGTCGTTGTAATTACGAGAGTCCTAGGGACTTGGCTTAGTACCGACACCTCTGCAGTTCTGTCGTGCAGACGGATATTGACCATCCCTTGGATCGGCACCCCGCCCTCGAGGTCCTCGACCACTTTGACTACTTAGTTTCCTGTCACCGGGTTCACTCTAACTGGAAAGGGAGCAAGCACCGTCAGAATCCTACGAGCAGTGTGAACACCCCTGGTCGCCCCGACCCAAAGCCTCGGGTTCTGGGCCGCCACACTTTCTTCCCTGACACACATATGCAGTCTGGGGGGTGTATTCGTCAAGTGGTCATGAATCACGGAAAAGTTGGTATGCACACAGCTTTCCCTCCTACCTTGTGAGGAGAACCGGGGCTGGGTATTTGTCAAAGAAGTCTAATGATGTCTCGGGTCGCCTTGGACCTTGCGGGACGCAGCCTGGCAGGCATATCCTTTATCCTTTGTATCGTTTGCCCGGGATAGCGCTGGTAGCCGCGGCGTCGCGGCCGATATAATAACCACTCACGCTTGCCACCCCTCCATCAACCCGTCGTCGTGTCCCGCACTGGCCTGACAAACACATCCGTTAGTTTCTGGGCATCCATTCCCACATTGTGGGACTTCAGCGTCGCAAAACCATTCTCGTAGTCTCGCGTCAGCCCTCGGTTTATACAGATCATGTCAACCATCACGATAACCTCCGCTCCAAAAACGCGAACAACCGGCTGCCCCGCGCACGCGATACCATCTCGGCCTCTAGACCACTTTGTACGTTTAGCTCCGTCGATCTCCTGTATAGCCTATAGCCGCGTCCAGCCCCGTTGACCGAAGCCATCACAGCATCTCTTCTCAAGGCTACCCGTAGAACTCCGCCTCAAGATCTGGAACTTCAACCTTCCACCACCGCGTGTCGTGCCCATACGGTGCGGTGCCAAGTCTCTCTCCTTCGCCTCCCACGCCCAATCACCAAGGCCCTCGATGAGCGGGTGTACCTCGTACACAGCCGTACCCGTCAACCTCCACGCCTGTCATGAATCCCGCCTCGAGGCCCTCAAGTCGTACCATCTCAGCTTCGGCATGACGCGCAACCCGGGCCAGATATTCTTCGACAAAGACCATGACGTCCTCTACTTTGGCGCCCGCGACGGCTACATGGCCTCCGAGGCGCAGTTCCGCACAGTCATGGCCCTCTGCGACCCCGAAGACATCTCACAAGTGCGCCGCCTCGCCATTAACGACTCCCTTTTCTGGGTCGACACGATGTACCAGTCCATGAGCGCCGCCAATCTGACGGTGGAGGTCCTCAAGCAGATCCGCGTGCGTATGCCGAGGCTGGAACAGCTCGTCTTCGTGCCGCGGGACGAGAACCCAGTCTACGACGACGAGGTTGAGCTGGTGCCCGCGAACCCGCACGGCGTGCTGGAGCAGCAGATGGCGAGGCAAATGGAGGCGGCGATGAAGACCGTTCGCGACCTGTTTCCGAATTGGACGCCGCCGCAGTGGTGTATCATGGCTCTCGGGTCGGCATAAGCCCCCGGATCACTTCAAAGGATGGGCATTGTGGTTCCTGGGGGGGAACAGAATTTTTCACCAGCGTGTTAAACAACACGTCCCGTTCTCTTCTGCAAGGCAAGATGGTAACAGCACACTAGCCTTCTTATGAGCAGGGAGGAGATGGACCTGCCGCGAGCATGAACTTCAAGACTATGTATTGGGCTGGTCAGATTGCATTTTCAAGATACCCTTTTGTCTTTTCTGTTCTTTTTGAGCGTCATGAAACACTAGCAATGTATTGCGAAGAAAATGTATCAGGTTATGTATTGATAGGGAGCATGTACGAGCCATGTGAATGGTATTAGCCAACATAATTATCCATTCCTGGTTCCCTCAACAGAGTTTGTTATGACCGGTTCCTCACTCACGTCTCAGTCTTGAAGGAAACAGTGATTGAATCAATGTTTGTGGCCTCGCCGAAGGTGTCCTTGATAGGTTTCACTGCTGAATAACTACTCAGTCGAGAAAGCAAAAACAAAAGATACACACGTGATTGTCGGAGCACATCATATATATCGGAACTACTTCCATCCAATAACGCCTCTCGGCTATTAATCACCCCATCATTGTAGCTCCTACGATGAAGGAGAGAAACTCAGACATTCGATCACCATCCTGTTCAAATGTGCGTGGTGCGAGGGCCGACATCAATCTGTCCCATCCGCGTAGATTGCTGAGACAAAGACGCAAAGAGTGGCGTGATATGTGAATCTCTTCGAAAGTTGAGCCCGGATTCGGAAAATGCTCGCCACCGCCTTATCTGACCCCTTGATGGCCTGGTAGGGCTAGTAGGGAAAATTCCGGAAATGCGAAATTGGTACTACAGGTATTGAAAACCGAGTTTTGCAAAGTGTTGTGTGCAAAGCAAAATCCCTTGAACCTTGCGTCTACATTTCCCAATGGGAATTGATCATATTCGTTCCACGAGGTCTATTAAAGTCAAACGGTAGACTGAGCAGACGAGGCAGCTTCCCCAAGAAAGATTAATGCGACTAGACACAATGATCGCAGCATACTTATAAGACGAATCAGATCGGATCTGAAGGACTACTGTTAGAAACATCGGGTGTACTAGGGGAATGGTCTAGGATCTTGGGAATAATGTAGAGCATCTAGTTGAACTTTCCAGATAGAAGGGGATTATAAATCCAAATTTGAATTCGTGGTGTTCTTTGACGTCAAAAAGTGTAGGGAAACTCACATCGCACCAACAATATCGATAATCCTCTCGTGAGTCCCCTTGAACTCGGGCACGAGAGTCGGTCCATTTTTAGATTGCATTGAACCGTGGCGGTCTTCCTGCCAGAAGCAGTACTTAAGGAGGTGGCTCTCCACACCTGTCAGTTTGCCGGCAATGATCAGGACGCTGGGAAGACGAATTCAGGTCTCCTAGCACAAGACCGCTGCCTGCTTGCTTGGCAATCTATTGGGTTCTAGCGGTGTCTTGAAACACTATAGATAGGACATAGGCAGCACCTTGATACCTCGATTCTTCCGTCCCTCGTCATCTTGGTAGTGTTTGGGCAGAATAAATAGCAACAGAGGGGGGCGGGAGAGAAAGAGGAGGGCTGGCAAAAGCTTGTTCAGCTTACCAACCCAGCAAATAGAGATGGTTCATGTTGCCATGGAGCATCAGTCCTTGTAAGTCCTCGCCATCGGCAACCCTCCAGCTGGGCCTCCGTTGGTACATCTGTCCCGCCGCTGTTTCCTTCGGGACCACGCCAACCGGAGAGCCTCATCAGATCACGAAGAGATTCAAAGGCACGTTTACGACGTGAGCCTATGTTGAGTAAGCACCAGAATAGGAAGAGAGGCAGATTTGCTTCTACACAAGTGTGCAGTTGTTACTGGAAGAATGACAACCCAGCACTTCTATATACGTGTACTGAGACCTCAACTGCACGGCAGTTACTTGGGCTCCCGCGACGAAGTGCAAAATCCGACGTAAATCCCATTAATCCATCATAGGCTGGCAATCTATTAAAGACCTGACGGTCGGAGAGAAGATGAACTCCCAACCAAATGAGTATACGATTTTCACAGGTACTGCATTACGTTATGCAAATTACCAAGCTTCCGAGTTTCAAAGTTCCCTTCTATGCATGCATGTGTCTAAAGTAGCCGTACAATCATTCACTATCTCAATAAAGCCCTCTAGCTTATAAAATCGGCCCTCTGTCTTCTGCCGGGCTAATCCCCTCTTCATGCCCGTCATCCCTTAAAAGACCCTGATGCTCGCCACCGCCGTCCTCTCTCGTAAGGCCGGTCTCGACACCCATGCCTCTTGACAACCCGCTCGTCCGACGCGTCTCCTCTGCGCCGTTGAGGACGTACCACACGTCCTTCTTGGTCAGAAGACCCTGTAAAGCACCGCGGTCACTGAATAGGACGTACCGCAGGCCCAGCTTCTGGAAGTAGCTGACGGCAAGATGTAGGTTAGACCTTGACGCCATGGTGATGGGCGTCTGATCCATCCACGGCCGGAGATCAAGAGTCGTACGCGGGTCCGCGAGGGGCTGGTGAGAGAAAAATGCCTCCGTCTCTGATGGAAGAGATCGCGGGGGCTGCGAACACATTTGCAAGTTGTAGGTGAGTTCTGCACGGGAGATGTATCCTAGCAAAATGGCTTCGCGGGGATCTGAAATAACAGGAAATCCTCGGTAGGTATGTGTGTCGAGAATGTTCTTTAGACTGCCAATAGTGTGGCCCGTCGCCGTGAGCACAACCAAGTCCCCGATGCGAGTCATAATCTGCGAGGCAGGAATATCGGGGATGACCATCTCCTCGCTGTTGTCCAGGAAGGGATACTCATTGAAGTGGATCCATGCTTCGTAGATACCCTTCCGGGAGAACGCATCTCCCACCCATTTAGACAGCATGACAGCGATCATGATGGGGAGAACATAGGTCAGAGCTCCCGTCAGCTCGAACATGATGACGACAATTGAGACCGTCATTCGAGTGACGCCCGCAAGTGTAGCGGCCGCGCCGATGATGGCGTATGTTCCCGGTGTTACGCAAGGAACATCTGGCTCGCAGGAGGCAAATGCGAAGAACGTAGGGTGGTTCGTAACCCAGATCTCCATGATAATGCCCACTGCTCTGCCAGTCAGGGCTCCAATAGCCATCGAAGGCAAGATAATTCCGGCAGGCAGCTGGAGGCCGAATGTGATGGTGGCGAGGAAGAAACCAAGGATAGCCCCAAATATCAAGAGAACAATAGTCGGTGCTGACGCGGCCCCGGTCTTACAGAGACCAATTTGGTCGTCGACGTACTTGGAGCACTCGACGAATAAGTTGGAGACAAGCTCTGATGTCTGGAACTTCATGTAATGGTTGGGATAGTTGATGAGTGCCGTCAGAAGGGCAATCGCAGCAACTTGCGTAATAGGTCCAGGTAGCCACGGCGTGTTCTTCTTCCATCGTGCTACGGCCATATTGGCTTTGATGAAGAGGCCGCCGTAGATCCCCTGTCAAACTGTCAGTCGAGGTTGTGGTTCAATGACGGTACGACTTACACCAAGGATACCAAGGAAAACAAACGGTATCAGCTCAAAGCCGTGCCATCCCGTGCTGAATTTGACCTGGTACATGACAAGCTGTCCCGTGCGAAACGGATCAAATGCTTGAAGAACCACTGCAGCAGTCATGGCACAGACAAAACTCTGCCACATGGTTTTGTCGGGAAAGTAGTATGAGAGTTGCTAGTATATGGTTAGCCTTGAAGAAGGGGCATGTCCGGTCGTTACCAACCTCTAGACTGAACAATACTCCTCCGATCGGCGAGCCAAAAGCCACCGAGATTCCAGAGGCAGCAGCAGCAGAGAGGACCTCTCTCTTTCGGGCTGCCATAGCATTAGTAAACACTCCAAATTTGCGTTACAGACTTGGCTCACCCTCGTTGTCGTTGATGTTCTTGAAAAGCTTGATAAAGAGATTGGCGCAGCAACAGGCAACGTGAACCAGGGGTCCCTCTTTGCCCAGCCACATGCCTGAACCAACTGCAAGACACTGCAGAAGTTAGTAAACATGGCAAAAATGAGAAGAACGGATATATAACGTACCAAACCCAGTGACTTGGTGATCAAGGTCCAGCTGCCAAGAAACCTCCGAATAATGAAACCACCCAATACCGTCTTGATCTCGGGTATGCCGCTGTGTTTGGCGTACATTCCGTACTCCTGGACCAGCATAGCCGCGGCCGATGCCAAAATAACCTCAAACCTGTCAGAAGATAGTCGCGAGGCTGTGGGACTGCGAGACTTACAGAGAGGATAAGAAAGAAGAAGTACTCTATGAACCATTTTCCACCGCCGGAAGAAACCCCCAACGCCTTCGCCCAGGGCGTCCACCCGCCGCACTTTGACATCTCATTGTAGCCCCAGCAGCAAAAGTTTTTGTTCAAATAGAACGCGCCTCCTTCCGGGCCGCTAGAGCAGTATCCTGTTTTTAGGTCGCCAAGCCAGTCGGTGGTTATGTCTATGCCAGCAGCTACAGCGCCAACAGCCATACCAGTCAGGATCAGAATGATCCAAACCTCACTGGCATCCACGAGCTGCTTGAACAGTCCAAGTAACCCTTGCGCCCCCGAGTGGAGGACGCGCAGACGCTGGCGCTCTTTTGTGTATTCGAAAATCCAATCGATGGCCGTCAGATCCTCGTATCCCACTCTTCTGCCTGGCCCCTCCACGTACCAATCTAGCGGCGCGCCATCTTTGGTACCTTGGCTCGCAGCACCATGTGCACCTGCCCTCCGTGGTGATCGATTTGAATCGTGGGTCGGCGTTCGCGCGCGCGGCGAGGAGTGAGAAGAGGCAGTGCCTGATCGCGAACCGGTAAAGGCGGACAGAAGCCGGCTCGGAGCTGAGAGAGCATTCTGCTTCTGTTTTCGCTTGAAGGAGAGGGGCTCTTCGAGTTCCTCGTGGATTGGGTCTTCGATCAGGACATCAGCGACGTCTTCGTCTTCGTCTTCGCTCCAGAAGTCCAATTCGTCTCGATCGGCGGGGTCGTTGTTGCTGTTGCTGTTGCTGGCGCCAGTGTTCAGCGGGCGCGATGAGGACGAGGCGGACGAATCATATTGCACAGGACCGGCCATGGTGTGAATCTGGCGACATTGACTCCCAGTATCGTCAGATCATAGCCATCCTGTTGTCGGTTCAAGGTTCCCTTGAACAGGACGGAAACAGTAGGTATCACCTCCCCGTCGCCGGATGGATACCTGTTCGGTGACGAGCCGCGCGTGGCTGACTCGGTGTGGACGCTCGGGCCCCTTTGCGGTCCGTCTTGCGGCTGATGCGACGCCGGGGCAAGTGGCCAAGAGGACCACTTGCAGGGGTCTTGTTGATGGAATGCACCTCATCTGACAGTGGGGGGCTCTTTCCACGATCTGGGTCTTTCTGCGCGGGGCAATTTTTCACGACAGCATCCTTTCGTCTGATCTTGGCATCTTGCATCTTCCTGTAACGTTGACAGCCTGCAATTCTTGCACTCGGATCAAAAAAACAACTCATTGTTTCCAAGAAATCAGATTGCAGTACAAGTCAGATAGGGCTGTGGTGCCCATCGGATTTGTAGAGCAAGAAATCAAACACTCGACTTACACGCTGTCTCATTCGTCTTTCACTTTCTCTCAGCTGCCAATCGAGTCAACGCAAAACACCTACAGAAAAAAAAGGCAAGAGGCGTAGATATGGCAGACCAAGCTCCTGCAGAGTCCGTCGCGGCGCAAGCACCTCCCGGGGTCTCTCAGTCGACGCCAGGAACACAGCAAACCGCATCGCTCGACCAAATTCAGAGTATGTTGAAGGCCAAAGATGATACTTCTAGATTCGTTGGCTTAGCTCTGTTGAAAAGTGTACTCGACAACTCGGAGGAGCTGCGCAACGATGCAGACACCGTCTCAGGCCTCTGGGAATCCATCTCCCCCAAGTTCTTGGACCGGCTGCTGAAGACAGGGTCATCCACGCAATCTAGTCCAAAGGACGCGAAAAACATGCTGGATCTTTCAGTATCAGTCGTCCATACTTTTGCCTTGCTTCTACCAGATCAAGCGAAAAGAGACAAGAGACTTGTTGGAAGAATGCCTCTTTTGGTGTCTAGTTTGCTGCGAAGGTATGCCGACAGCCTACTGAGACGATAGTTGATACGCACACTCACAATGAATGTAGCTCTAGGGAAACTTCTGAAATGAGTATTCAGACCCTACTCACCTTGGCCGCCTTTCCTGAAGGGGCAAAGGTGTTCTTCGATATTGACGACGTAACTCCTCTAGTTGAGGTTGCCCCGAACAACCCATCTGCTCTCGAAATCTTTTCTTTTGCCTGGATCAACTGCATGGACATCGCAGAAGACAGACTGGTGCTGAAGTCCAAGATAGACGAAACCATCCAAGCCTTGGTATCGACATTCAATGGAACGGATGGTGTTACTCTGCTCGAGTTCATAGGCAAATTTCTGCGGAACTCGGATCCCAAGGTAGTTTTCCCTATGAGAGCATACAGGCAACTGACTTACACATAAATAGGCCCTACCCTTGAACCCAAAGTGGATCAAGTCATCCATCGACTTCATCAAGAGACTTCTTACTAGTCGGCCTACACCAGAGGCAAGAAATTCCTACACCATTGCAGCTGCATCCTTGCTCGAGGTGTACCCTTCAGAAACATCAAAACTCTTGTTCACCAGCGATGAAAAGGATGATAAGCCATTCTCGTACCTGTTCATCACTCTACTCCTCACCGACACCCGGGCGAGTCTTCCCCGCCTCTTGGAGCTTCTCAACGATCCCATATACCCAGCCCTCGCACAACGGTTGGGCTCGGCCTTTGATGTCACAACGCACTTCATTGGCTATCTGGTGAAGAGCCTCGACGATGAGAGTCCATCGCCAGCTGCCCTAGTGATGCCTCCCGACTTCCTGCTAAAGATCCGTCGGACGATTTCGGAGGCCCTGTCCCTCGTAATCGAGTTCCTTCGAGATAGGTGGGATGCGTCCGTGGCAGGTGCCTTTGGTCTACACCCCGAAGCACGCTCAAAGGAGACCGACACCTCCATGGGAAAGAGGCTGACAATTTCTTGGGAGTCAAAGAAGAGCAACGTTAACGAGGACCCTCTCATCCTGGCAGCTGTCAAAGCTCTGGCGATCTGGCTTCGCGAGGACGATAACGACCTCTTGAGGAAAGAAGCAGCAGGACTGACGGATTTGCTCCTCGACCTCTACAAGTCGAGCTCTCCTTCAAGCCTCGACTTCCGGTCACCAATCCTAGTAGGTCTGGAGGGAATACTGGTCGAAAAGGCAGGGCTGGAAGAGTTCACGACACACAACGGCTGGGACGTCCTGACCAAAGACCTCGTGGCCATCCTGCAGTCCACGTCGATATCGAGCGACGAAAGCGAAGCCGCGCGCGGCATAGAGATCGTCCGCATCCTTCTGCCAATCGTGGAAGGCGAGGGGACCGGCTCGAGAGAAGAATGGATGGCTCTCGTGACGACGCTGGCCGCCTGGCATGCCCCCGAGGTCAAGCAGCCCGCTCTGGTCCAAGAGGCTCATGTCGCAGCTCTCCAGCTTACGACTGCTTTGCTCATTGGCGCGCCGTACGGTATGAGGCAGCGTTACGTCCACTCAATCAGCGCCATGCTTGGCATAGCTACGCAGCTCGAGAAGCACGTGGGTATCGATGACCCGCTAAGGGAGTCTTTGGACGATGTGCTGCAGACACTAGATAGACTTCGCTAGCTTCCAGCTCCATAAATAACCAGCTTTCTTCCATTCGAGGCCCAAATATCCAGACATGTGTGGCGATTGACTGGCAATGAGCCGATGTTTGAATGATTCCCTACCTGGGTGACATGCAAAGAAACTACGGCTACGAACAAAACCGATAAGAGACCTCGTGTTTCCAAGATGGATAAAATACTACACATCGGAGGTCAAAAGTCACACCATGAAGCTACGAGGCATACTAGAACATCCAGTGGGAGAACTAGTCTGAAGCATATACGATACTCAAGATAAAGCTTCCGTAAGTCACTCCGCGCAATGCAAGATGTAAATGACACGACCTGGGTTGTGCCAGAATCCAAGTTTGAGCCAAGCATAACTTAGCATTTCATCAAATTCGAATATAGAGGTAGACTGAATGACCGACGTCTACTGGCAAACCCCTCGATTATTGTGCCTGAGCAACAAACCTGCTTGCGGACCACGTCTTTTGGGGAAGAAAGCAGTTGAATCTTGGAGGGAATTGGGGTCCAGGGCAGGAAAACACATCAAATATCATCATACCCGAGTGAAGTAATTCAACGAGTTCAATATCTTTAGTAATTCTCCCCTGCAAATTGTCCGTCATCATTTACAATCTAGACGAAAATCCGCTAGGAACAAGAAATTTATGAAACTTTTGACCTTCCTTGTAAAAGGAAGCTCAGAACTCATGATCCTAGACCATGATTTGAATCTCCATCAACGGAAGATTGCCCTCATCAGCTCAACTCAAACAGCAGCCATCGGAACTTGCGCCTCCCTTCGCACAGCTTCGCCGCCCTCATCGACACCATTGCTCTTCAACACCGCCGCCGCCGCCTCAGCCTTGACCCGCCTCTTCCTCGCCCGGCGGACCTCAATCTCGATATCCTTCATCTCGGCATCCACAGAGACCAACCGGGGGATGACGTCCTGCACGGCCTGCACCGAGAGCGTTTGCGCCTGCCTCAGCGGCATCGGCGCCAGGATCCCGAACCACCGGAGGGGATCATTGCTCTTCTTCTTCTTCTTCTTCTTCTTCTGCTTCGTCCCTTCCTTCTCCTTCTCTGACTCCCCCTCCTTCTCGGCTTCTCTCTCGGTCTCCTCGCCAATAGAGGAGGTCACCCCTTCCGACTCCATACCCGGAGCCTCATTGACATCACCACTCTTCGCCGCCGCCGCCGCCGCAGACGCTCCGTCCTCCGCAGCCTCCACCTTCGGCTCCGTCACAGCATCGCCATCATCCGCAGCTTTAACAACCTCAAAGCGGGGAACACCCCTGTCATTAACCGCCAGCTCGAGGGTCCTCGAAGCCCGCATGCGCTGGTCGTAGTAATCCGGCCCGTAACGGACGCCCCTCTCGGCGGAGAAGTTGGCTCGTGCAATGTTCTGATACATGCCGGCCTGGGTCCCGCTGAGGCGCTCGCGCAAGGCGCTGTACTCGTCCAGCAGGAGGAGATAGCGCTCCAAGAGACTATCGATGTGGTCCGTCTCCATTGTTCTTCCGGCGCTGGCGGTAAATGGGGATGTGAGATTGGAGATGTGGCGGGGGGGGCTTAAAGGTGAGGTGAGCAAAAGGCGAGACGAGAAGTCAACGGATCGATTTGCTGTGGCTGAAGTGTGCGGCTGGAAGGGAAATCAAAGCGTGTACCTGGGTGAAATGGGTCGGGATGTCGTCGGGGTTGCCTTTGCAGCTGACTCTAAGCAATTGAAGATGAGGTGGTCTCGTAGGGCTATGCATGAGGTTGATTGTCGGCTGCAGCCTCACATGCGTTGGAAATTTGTGGCTTGAGCGATGATCTGCACAGAAGGAACGGCACTCTCATGCAGGGGTAGCCCTGAGCTAGCGACTGCAAGACCCGAGTCTGCGGCAATGGGTACCTGTACTTTACATCCGTTTTCTTAGACGCCCAGGTATCAAAATAAGTCACTCTACTTTAAGCAGCCAGGCCAGCGACCTTTAATCAAATTTACTCCCCGTGCAAGTTCTTGACATGCGATGATCCCGCGGTCAAGACATTCCAACGGGTAATGCCACCTGCCAAGACAACGCTTCCCAAAAAAAGACAAGAGAGAGAAAACGGCTGAGCAAACAAACGCGCAGGGAAATGTGATGCAACAGCAACGGTGACGTGGAACACACGCACAAAGGGACTGAGGCAATGTCGAGGCTCGGCGGCAAACAAAGCGGGAACAAAGACGGACGGAGAGCATCAGCTCAGTATCCGTACGAAAATCTTTCCTCTAGTCCTTTGGGGTCCTGTCATGCCCTGCCATGTGCTTTATCCTCGGATGGCCGTCGGGTCGGTGGTTGTTTGTAATGCGCTCGTACCAGTGCGACCTTTCCGGCATAGCTTCCTGTTTCAGCTTTTGACATTGATGGATACGATTTGCTCTTGAATGCTGCCATGCGCCCAGCAGGGAAGATTGCCGTCTGAAAGGGAGACGTGATGGTCAGGTATCAGGATAACTAATAGCCACATAGAATCACAGACTGACGCCGCTATGGGGTCCAAATGCCTGTTGGGACTTATTTCCCGTTGTCCACGCCAATCTGTCGAGCACGAGCCGGGGATAGTCCTTTTATGTCGGTGATCCCGGAGATCGATCACGCAGGGCCCTGGCGATGGACGCATGTGAGACTGAGGAGGATGGCCGGGAGAATAGGGAGGCACACGGAGTCCTTGGCTTTTGTTTAGAAGACCGGAATGATAATAAGACTTGGATGAAGACCAGAAGAAATGTTTAGAAAAGTGCAACGCAATGCAAGACGGGAAGCAAACTGGGCCATCGCGCCAGGCGGGAGTGACGGATGGATCGAAGCATTAAAGAAGGCTGCGGGTTCCCGTCTAGCTTATTCCCTGTATATGAGAGACTGCCTCAAACGCGTGTCGTCCATATGACTTGGAAGGCATCGTCCAACCCCAGGAGCTACTTTGCGGGCCTGGCGGTGTTTCGATGCCCACTTTGACGGCGCGAAGCGAGGGTAGCATCCGGGACGGCAAACTGCAGAAGAAAGACTTGCATAGGGGTTGGAGACTTGTGAGTCTAATAGACACGGCATGCCACGAGCGAGTGGCGCGCCATCGGCGTGTCAGTGTCAAACGTCGAGGTTCAAGACCTTGTGGTCGAGCTGAAGACAAAGAAGGGATTGTGCGCTAAATTGTTTGGAGAATGAGCCACAACACTGAGTTAGGTACCTTGGTGTCCGAGGAGCATCAAGCCCAATTACCAGTAGTTTTCGAGTTTCGGCGGCGACAGCTGACGCACAGCAGAGTAAGAATCACGCCTGTCTTACTCCGATGGCATCGACGAGTATACTTCGAGGTCAACGGTAAGGCGAAGTCGAGTTCCAAAGCCATATTATTCTGGGCCTGCGTTGCTTTTGATGGAGGTGCGGATCCGCCCGAGAAGACCATCTCGGGTCGATTGGTGTCTGTCTGAGACGGTGGGGCCCAGTAGCTTAGATCCCGCAGTACATTACAGCATTGACGAAGAGCAGCAATGTATGGTCTGGATCCGGTGCCCCTTCCCATCTCGATAAACGGCCGCTGCAGGCCCCGAGTGGCGGGAGGTCGCCGACGTTGGTGGTTGAACTTACGATTTCCATGCTGATATGAGGAGGCGTCAATACGGATCGGTTCTAGGGGGGCGAAAGAACTATGGGATGATTACATGAAAAAAAAAGAGATCACGCAAAGTTTGGTGAAAACTCTGCTGGACAAACCTGGCCTGAGCTGAGTTGCTGATGACATGAGGGCATTCCTTTCTTTTTCATGCGTTGAGGAAACTGTCAAGATGCCCGACTAGGTATTCTCGTCTGATATTGTTCTGGTGGAAGGGTGTCTCTGCAAGTGGCAAGAGCCAAGCACTGACATGAAGGGGCACATTCCATCTCACCCCGCTGCGAAAGGGTTGGACGAGAATGAACCCTCGATGGTAAGTGCGAGGAAGTCATTTGAGCCGTCGGCAGACGGCACTTGGCGATATGTGCGTTGGGAAGTGTATTGTGTCCGAAGAAGGCCAATGCGATATGCGGGTTGGCTGGCGTGATGTCAGGACCGTGATGCATATGCTCGTGCTTTGCTGGTGCAGGAGCAACCCTAAGAGCAAAAGGAAGCGTTTAGGCAGGTGTGCTTCTTGGGACTTGCTGCAGAAGCTTGGACGATGGACTAGATTTTAGAAATGATGTTTTCTGCCTCACACGTTCATCCAAGAAGACACCTCAAATCAACTTAAGGTACCTTAAGTGTACACGGATTAAAGTGTACATAGGCAGGTGGCTTCCTCTCGACGTGCACTTGCACCTTCCTCGTCGAAGCTTGAGGTACCAGGTACGTAGTCACTTATAGAAGCAAGAGCACATGCCTTTTGCAACGTGAGAATGGTGGGGGACGGGATTCCAACGCCTCAGGCCCAAAGGTCCTCCGCCCAATTTGCGCAGTGACGAGGGTTTCTCAAGGAAAGGTACGGATACCTTTCCTCACCTCACCACCTGGAGGAGTAGGACTGACAAAGTCGCGACACTCCGGGTACAATAGACGCAGCACCACTCCAAGCACATACAGCTTCTGCTTACAACTGGCACCGCCTCGCCATCCGACAGCTTGCGGCTTTGGTCTTTTGGCTACCATAGCAGTCGCAAAGTGCAACGCCATTGCTGCTGGGGTCGAAGCCAGTTCAAGATCTACTCAGCTCAACCCAAGCCAGCGGATGCCGCTCTTTCAAAGATGGGGGACGATCCACTCTTTACGGGTTAAAAAAGTGGTCGGTGAGGGCGGTGAAGGATCAAGACGAGGAGCAAGCTACGAATGCCCCGCGCACCCAACCCCGAGCCAGACGGAACCATCAAGCCGAGAATTCCAAGACTTTTGTCCAACTCATCAACATCGTGGCCGCGCGCCCACCTTACCACCGTACCTAGGTCCGCTTGGGGAGACCGTAGCTTTGTTGGCAGTTGCTGGAGAGCGTTGGGCCGGTTCTTGGTGTGGAGGGGTGGCAGGACTACGCTGTACCGGGCAACATCGGCACTGGCACCAACAAACGCACCTCTCGGTATCAAAGGTAAGCGCCTGAGGGGCTGGCTTGGTGCCTCCTTGATACGAATTGACGACAAAAGGGTGGCTGCTTGCGTTCCCGTCCGTATACAGCATCTCATTCCCTTCTGATATTAGCGGAAAGGACAGGAGGGAGGAATGGCACTTGGGACTGAGATGAGCAGACCAGGGCATGGCACCGACGCTGGCTACGTAACCCCTGGAAGTTGAGGTGAGCGTCGAACAAATTAAAGGAAAGCCGGCAAGGTGGAAGATTGGTGAAGATGCCCCGCTCACCCCCGACCAGGCTATTCGTTCCAGAATCCAGCCAGCCCAGCAGCAGCAGCAACAGCAGCAGCAGCAGCAGCATCAACCCACCCACGTCTGCGACCTGCGGCCTGCGGCCTGCCCTGGGTTGTTCGGTACCTTGGTGCCTGCCAGTACACACGGAAGCACTCTTGCTTTCCGCACAATCCAAGGACCAAGGGAACATGGCTGGACGTTCTTGACCTTCCGGGTTAGGCCATGTCCTCCAGCTAGCACTGCACCAGGCTATCTCAAGCACCCCAACGCCAACCGATCAGGCGCCATCCATCCCTCTGGAACAGTAACCACCCCGTCCAAGTCCAATCATTGCTAAGAGCAGCCTTGCAAACACCGAATTAACACGTCGACGTTGAAGTGGGAGCAGGAAGAAGAGGAGGCGACGGCGGCGGTTGTGGACTTGTGGTGGTGAATAGACCGGAGACTTGGAAGACCCCTTCTGACACGGGCACTCTCCAATCTCTACCCGCCCCCAGTCTTGCTCACCCTCACATACAGGCACAGGGCACGAGGTACGAGGCACTTTGTCCAGCAACAAGTCACTTTGAGGAGCAAAAGATGAGACGAGAGACTTTGGTGTTGCTTGCTTTTCCACTGCTCATTGATTAGAGATGAGGGATCCCCCTTTCTTTCTCTCCCTTTTCATAACCCTGTCACTCATCGGGGGCTTGCTACCCTCGTGAGGCATTCCGAACTGATTCGAATAGCGGCAGGTATCTGTGAGAATACTTCTCCGTATCGGTTGATTACCTCGGAGTTGAGGTCTCTACTCGAGGCCTGGGAGACCTGAGGTACCCGACCTTATTAGGAAGGGTGGAAGGAACCGTTCCTGTATCTGCTGCAGCTACATCCCTATACACTTGCCCTGTGCTGGTTGGCTGCAAATGTTGCTAAAGTTTTTTGCTGTCAACTGCCATGTCTTTGTTCATCCTTCGTTCACCAGCCCCCCAAGAAGACTCGGGAGTAATCAGGTCAGGTACCTAGAGGTAGGTACTTGTGGGTGTGGGTGTCGCCGGATGGATAGTTGGCCGAAGCATCTCAGGACAAATGCTGTCTTCAGGACCAACAACATGAGGACTATATGATACTTATTACCTATCTTCATCCCGAGAATGTCTAGACATACAATGCCTGAATAAACTACTTCGTACACTGACCTTGCTACGCCTCATACACCTCTCTCTGTCCTGTCTCTCTCTGCATCTTACCTTGCGTGTAGTGCCACTGGTGTGTGCAAGGTTCTCTTCCTGCAGCCTTCCATTGCCTTGCCTTGCCTTGACACTGACACCAACTGACACTCGTCAATTCCACCCGTCTTTTGAATTATTTTATCCTTCTTATTTGCTTGTTCCCCCCTTCGCTCTTCTCCCGACCACTCACTCTCCTCATTCGACGCCAAAAAAAGAAAGAAAGTAGAAAAACAGGGACTTTTAAAAATCAAACCCCCGAACGCAAGGTCGAATCTGCTACTACCCGACCCCATCCTCCCCCTTCTATTCCCTCCCGTCTGGTGAGGTGTTCCACTTTCCCGCGTGTACTCTGCCGCTGCTGCACCGCTGCAGCGTGTGTCGAGACCACCGCCGACGCCATCGCTACCTTGCTGAAAAAAAAAATAAAAAAAATCCCCGACGACATCTCACTTGTGACCTTCCAGACGTCCTTGACCTTGCGGCTTTACTTTGGTTGGGTCCCGTCCCGTCGTCGTCGTCGCCTCCTTCTCTCACTCGTTCCTTCCCTACCTTACCCCGTTATCCTTCCTCGCCTTACTCTTTTCACTTCGCCGTTGCCTTGTCACCTTGTCCCTTGCCTTGCTCCTTCCTTCACCTTCTTACCACCACCTGCACCGAAGAGAAAAAAAAGACCACCACACCGGCACCCGACCCAATCCACGCCTTTTCTTCCCCTTCGTCGCCGCCCCCCCATTTCGACCTCGACCCCGTTCTCCGTCTCCACTACCCACCTCATCTTTCCGCCCTGCAGCAACGGCAACCACCACTGCCACTACCTGCCTGCCTTACTACTACTCCGTACCAATACCACTGGGCTACTACCACCACACTTTACCTACCACCCGACTCGACTCCTCCTGCCCGCTGCCACTCTAACCCCCAACTACCTGCGCCTGGAAATCACGCCCGACTCCGACCCCGACCTCGACAAGACAAGACACTCGACACGACACGACGCGCCGCGCGATAAGGGAGAGACTGAGAGACCAGTCTTAATTTTTCTTTCCACAGGTCTCTGTTCCTGCACAGGAACATCATTGATCTAGACAATGGTCGTCGCTACTATCAAGTGCGTACAATTTGAGCATCTTTTCGCTAGGCTTCATATTCTCACTTTCCCCCTTCCCGACACTTGACAACTGACACTTGCCGTCGCCCTTTCTACTGTTTCGCTTGCCTGCTATTGCCCTGTTTGCAGCGTCGCTGTTGCTGTCGGATTCCACTGCTACCTATTACTCGGGGGTTGGAGGAGGCTTTTCTTCACCGTTGCCAATCCTGACTTCAACTTGACGATCGGCAAATGGCAGCCATCAAAGCGCGCATGTCACTAGCCACTTTTGTTTGCCTCAGAAGAACTGATTCTCTCCTTTTCTAGGTGTGTTGTCGTCGGCGACGGTGCGGTCGGAAAGACATGTCTCCTCATCAGCTACACGACGAACAAGTTCCCCTCCGAATACGTTCCGACTGTCTTCGATAACTACGCCGTCACCGTTATGTGAGTCCTCTCCTACAACACCTCCTAAACAATCGAAGTCCGAGTTGCACAAAGCAAAGGCAAGGGGGTCTTTACAAGAGATGGTCAAGGGGCGGATAAACCGACGAATGGATGAACCAATAACAATGGGGATTCGGGGAGAAAGTGTGCTACAAGAGACGAGAAGCTGCTGGACTTTTCGGTAGGCCATTTCGCTGATGCTGGATTTTTCTCTTACGCAGGATTGGTGACGAGCCTTACACACTGGGACTGTTCGATACCGCCGGTCAGGAAGATTACGACAGACTCCGCCCCCTTTCCTATCCCCAGACCGACGTCTTCCTCGTCTGCTTCAGCGTCACATCACCCGCCTCCTTCGAGAACGTCCGTGAGAAGTGGTTCCCCGAGGTACATCACCACTGCCCCGGCGTCCCTTGCCTCATCGTCGGCACCCAGGTCGATCTGCGCGAGGACCCCAGCGTCCGCGAGAAGCTTTCTAAGCAGAAGATGTCTCCGGTACGGAAAGAGGATGGTGAGCGGATGGCGAAGGATTTGGGTGCGGTCAAGTATGTCGAGTGCAGTGCTCTGACGCAGTACAAGCTGAAGGACGTCTTCGATGAGGTATGTAATATCCACATTTTCCGTTGGACTTACTTTCTTTCACTCTTCCCCTCCACTTGCCTCTATATCAGCCCTAGATTTGATACTGACATGCTACCCCAGGCAATTGTTGCGGCTCTGGAGCCTCCTGCCCCGAAGAAGAAGTCACACAAGTGTCTTGTGCTTTGATCGTGGGACTCCTTGACGCATGGGTCTTGCTTTCCTCCCGCCATGCCTACCCAGTTCTGGCTCTGGCGGCGAGAGGAAAAGCCGAGAACCAGGCTTGGACATTTTCTCTTGCCATCCAGATGCGCGCGCAAACGGTTCTGGGTTTCCATCTTCGAACGGCATTTTGGACCTTTTTTTTGCAGCGCGCATGGCATTGGACACGCTAGGTGTTGATCAACCACGGCTTTGGACCGATCAGGGACGGTCGTTCCTCGCGAATTAATGGATTGGACTTCCTGGTTCAGCGACAATGAGGGTTTGGATTGGATCATCTGGCCACGGCGGTCCGGGCTTCTAGGCATATCTTGATTGGGGACTGCGAAGAGGACGAATGGGCAAGTCGACGGGCTGTGTTTCCCCCCTTCCATATTCTGTTCACCAATTCCCAGAGCTCTTCCTCATCCTATCACCCTCTTACCAATTTCAGCCCCTCATCCCTCTCGCATCCCCATTACGCCTTGCTGTGGCCCGGATCTTGGTGGTCTTTCTTGCTTCTTTCTACATTTAGGGATGGGTAAATTCATCACGCAGGCAGGAATACTTCGATAGGACAGTTTGGCGATTGGAGTGCACTTTAAATCGATGGTCTTTTTTTCTTCGCACTGAACCCCCAAAGTGTCTGTACGCGACCCCCTTCCACAACCATAGCCCGCGCTGAGCGAGCACCGATCAACTGGAGGGTAATGCCTCGTGGGGATCATCACCCACTGACTATTGATGTTTAACATGCGTGGGCGGAACAGTGCCTCCAACATCGGATCGACAAGGCGAGTCATTCCCGCTTGCTGCCCGCCTCGGTACACGCCATCCGTTCACTCACATCTTTTTATCTTCAGCACGTTGCGGGGCATAGAGGGCATGTTGGAAGCGGCAAGTAATGGACGGTGGGCAGTAGCTTTTGTTCGAAAAGCATGCTCAATTATGGGCTAGTTGAGTCGCGCCCTACGTTCGTTCCGTCGGCTCAGGACTTTCCAAGGTAGGATGCCCGAACGTTGCCAATCTTGTCGTTGGAATGTTCTTTCGAGTCCAGCTGCGCCCTTTTTCAAACTCTACTTGACTTTTTTATTTTATTACGGCGGCGGCGCGATGGCTAGCGCAAAGACCACCAACGACCCCTCACCTGCCTGAGAGCGTGTGGCCGCCCGACCATTTTGGCCAACAGTGGTGGAAAGGGTCTGGAGGGTGATTACAATTGGTAGTAGGGAGGGGAAGGGGATGGGGGAGGAACTGCATAAAAGAATGACGTCGCAGCCTCGGCGCGCCGTCGTCCATCCGATCGAATCGGTCATCAATGCGAGACAGATGCGGTTAAGGAACTTGGAAATGGTGCCGTTCTGTTCCCCAACGGGTTTTCACAACGCTCACGCCCGGGGACTCCCGGGCCTCTTCTTCTATGAAGACAACGGAGCGAACAGTAACATTGCGACATTGGTGGAGAGAGCGAGAAAGAGATACGGGGAGACAGAGGCAGAGACAGAGACAGGAGGAGGCACTTCTTGTCTTACCCGCCTCCGAAGCCATACACCCCACTCATCCATTTCCTTCCAAGTTTCCGCGTACCAGCACCAGCAGCGTGCCAGCGTATCAGACGTTACCTAGCAGTGCTAGCACGCCTAGGTAGCAGTTTGCCGCAACCGTGACGGAGGCTATGTTCGAGACGCGTTGCGAACGCCACGAGGGCATTCATGGGGTTTCCCTGGGGAACCTGGGGGACTTGGGGGGGATGGAAAGGGCAAAGGACGTTTAAGTAAGTAGACCAGGGGGGAGGGGGGTTCTAAGAGGAATAATGGAAGATGCGGGTTGTGGTTCAGGATTCGAGGGATCTAGGGAGTTGCTTGGGGGAGAGTCGCTTTTGTATGTAGGTTCTATGAGCGTATGGTTCAGGGACCTCTGTAGCCCGCAGCCCGCAGAGCCCCCCCTCCATCCACTACAACTTGGGACGCTGACGATGATGGATAAACGGCACCTCAAAATCGCACCTTTGCGATTGGACGTTTTTCCTCAGTGTGTCCACCTCACATCAGCTTGCACTCTTAACGGGGTACTCCACTTTCCGGGATCAGATCGGATACCGTATAGTTACATATCCGGGACTCATCTGCTCCACGGCGCCGGCGGCCATGCGAACCCCGCATTGCCCGTCATACAATCCCCCCTCCTACCGTCTACCTTGCTGCCAGCATCCTGGAGAGAGCCGGCGCGTCGCATCCAAGCATTTCCTCTAGTCTAATGCATTCGTTGACAATTTATTTCCTTACTCAGTCTACCGGCATCGGCGGGGTCTTCACTCTTCGGACGATTGATACCGTTATCGACAGCTTTCGAACCCCACATCTTACCGCGCCCCCCTTCTACCTATTCCCCTCCCCGCCGGACGTTCTCCGCTGGGATCGAATACAATAGTATTACCATGCCCACCATGTGATTGTACGTAAAGTAAGCTCACAACCAGGGGAGGGAAAACACGGCAAGTGTAGTACCATTGGCCAATTATGAGTACACAATGGGCGGATCTTTGTAACTAGAAGCCCCCCCCCCGAATACACGTGGAGCGAGTGTCGGTCTAGCCTTTTGGATATTCGACAACCACAAGGGCGTCGTGCACGTCAAGCCCGCGCCGGGCCGGTCGAGGTGTCCCCGTTCTTGACGCTTCCGGTCCCCGATATACCTTGGGCCCGGTTTCCTTATAATTTAGACTTATCGCTACCTTTTCCGATAGACTCGCTGGAATTTGAGATTCCTTGTTCTTTTGCTCCCCAGTCACACCCAACAGCCCTCTCACGAATTTTTTTGGTCTTGGGATTTTCACGACGAGTCGGTGCCGGAACATCACAAGAAAGACCTTGAAACGGAACAGATACACAACACCCTACCGTCATGAAGTTGACGACTCTACTGCTGGGCTGCTCGTCGGCCCTCCTGGCCGCCGCGTGCGGCAACCACGGCGATGACAAGGAGTGGACCAAGGCTGAGCTGGATGAGTTGGAAGCGAAATGGGGTTTCGAGGTTAGTTGGATTTCGATGCAGTTATTGACTTGCTTGATGATGATGATGAGATGAGAAACGGGGGCTAACTGATCACTGTTCAGTGGGGTTAGTAAAAGTCACTAGAGAGCGAATGGGAGCGTGACGAGGCGTTTGGGGGCTCACGAGACGATTTAGGATTCACGGGCATCGGCTCTTTCGCTCATCTCAAGCATGTAAAGTGCCTGACAACGCCGTCCGAGTTGTACGATATCGCCATCATCGGTGCGCCGTTTGATACGGCTGTTAGTTACAGGCCAGGTGAGCAGGAGACACCCCCTTTTTCTCTCATCCCGCAACGGCACATTGCACACCGCACAGCCACTCCGACTCTATCCACGGGCTCCTCCTTTTCAATATTCAAGGGAATTGTCCATACTGACAAGTTCCTCAGGCGCCCGCTTCGGCCCCCGCGCCATCCGCCAGGCCTCGAGCAGACAGACGTCCTTCCGCGGCTTCAACCCGCGCGCGAGCATCAACCCGTACGCCAACTGGGCCACGATCCTCGACTGCGGCGACATACCCGTCACGCCCATGGACAATGTCGTCGCTGTGGAGCAGATGTCGGCCGCCTTCAAGGAGCTCGGGCAGCGGAGGCCCGTGTCGAGCTCGCTGAGCAGGCCGAAGCTCATCACTCTCGGCGGCGACCACAGTCTCGCGCTTCCCGCGCTGAGGGCGTTGAGGGAGGCATACGGGGCGCCGTTGAGGGTGTTGCATTTTGATGGTGAGTTTTTGTGTGTCTCCTTTTCGGTGGGGTTTTCTGGGTGTAGTGAGGGAAGTGGAAGGAAATTAGGAAAGGGGGGAGGGGGTGAAAGACTGGGATCACAGATGCTCGAGAAGGGGATAGCAGAGCTGACACATATCGCGAACCACGCAGCTCACCTGGACACCTGGCACCCGGCAAAGTACCCCTCCTACTGGACCGCCACACAATTCAACCACGGCTCCATGTTCTGGATGGCCGGCAACGAAGGCCTTCTCTCCAACGCCTCAAGCCAGCCCTCGGTCCACGCAGGCCTTCGCACCCGCCTCTCCGGCACCGACTTTGCCGACCACGAAGACGACACGGCGCAGAATTGGGTACGCATCGCCGCCGACGACATTGACGAGATTGGCACGGCGGGCATCGTAAAGTCCATCATGGAGACGCTGGGCACCGAGGACCCGGTGTACCTGTCCATCGACATTGACGTGCTGGACCCGGCGTTCGCGCCCGGGACGGGCACGCCTGAGCCCGGTGGCTGGACGACGCGCGAGCTGATTCGTATTCTGAGAGGGATCGAGGGGTTGAATCTTGTTGGTGCTGATGTTGTGGAGGTGAGCCCTGCGTATCAGAATGCTGGGGAGGAGACTGCGTTGGCGGCGGCGCAGGTTGTGTATGAGGTTCTGAGCTCGATGGTGAAGAAGGGACTTGAAGGGATGGGGAAGGAGGGCAAGGCTGCTGCTGCTGCTGTTGTTGATGAGAAGGATGAGTTGTAAAGTTGGGATGATCTCGGATGGGATGAAGCCTGGCATTTGATGAAAGGAGGTTCGCTCGCTGGTGAGATGCAGAATGCATGTCTCCGGGAGCCAGGAGGAGAAGTGGGATGATTAGGAGGGAATGATGGAATCGGGTATGTTCACCGTAATGGTGTGGGCGAAGCGAAGCTCGAAGTTGGATGTTATGGACTCAAGATGGCAGGCGATCACAACCTCCATCAATCGCTGGGTATCTCAGAGCGATTTGTCATGTAAAACATCTTCCTACGAAGAACGACGAGAACGAGAAGATGAAATGGATAAAAGTCATTGGCTATGAACATAATGAGATGCCATCAGCTACGACCCTCCAGAGACTACTCGTCTATGAAGAGTGTTCTCAAGCTTCATGACATCTTTCCCTTTTCCCGAACTTCTCTTATAGCCCCAGTAGGTAGGTAATGACCCTCAACGTACAATATTTGCGTGTAATCCGGGTCTTGCCTAGGGAGAAGTAATGTACCACGAAGAAGGACAAATTTTATTCTACGGAGTAGACCCTTTGCCCTTGACCCAAACATAAAGGTTGTTCAGTTTCCCAGCATTCTCACCGCCAACCCAAGGTAAGGAGTCAAATCGCCTCACTGTCACTTTGTTATGCCCGTCATTAGACGCTCGAGTCAAGGGGGTCCAGCAGACATAGATACGGAGACGCACCCGCCTATCTTCGGAACCCAACCCTCAGCAAATGCCAAACGGGCGGGCTCATAATTAAGAGAAAGAGGGCCCCCGTAAGGTAAGGCCCGAGCTCCCTTATCTCTGAGCAATTACAACGCTCAATTGATTTTTGGGAAGGTAACCACGCAACGTCTTTTAAACAACATTCGGTGCCCCTCCACCACCGGGCGCCGGGCGGTGACCTTGGGGAGCAACGGTATCAAGGGGGTCGAGGTATATTGCACTGTAACAAACCCCAGACACTGGAAGCCAACAGAGGTGACTCACACAGCTTCGAGCAACGCGTGAGGTCAGGTACGGATAGTCTGCGTTAAATAAAGAAGGCCACATCGTTTGACTGAGCTCAATTGCAGTACTTTTTCTCTTCTGTAATACCAACTCCTGATTACTTTCCCTGTTCCAATTGTTACTGGCTTTCCAGTTGCAAGTGACTCACGCAGCACAGTCACAAAAAAAAAAAGATACCCAACGCTGTAGTGTACATCAGACCAGGTCACCCTCTCTCTCCCGCCTGCATTTTCCGGGACCCCTCCTCCCCTCCCTCCCACCAACTCAATCCGAATAATTTACCCCGCCATCCAGAAACTGTCCCCAAAAATTTCCCAAAACCTCGACTGTACACAAATTACCAGCTTTGAAGAGTCACCAGTCGACGGACGCAACTCTACTCATCCTCTAGAAACTCAACCGACCACAAACCATGGCCGCCCCTCAAGAGTTGGCCGAGCGTCCCAAAACGGAGGACAAGGTCTACGTCGACACCGACGCCGGCGCCGACGAGCCCTCGACCCAGGGCACCGAGTCCTCCCCCTTCAAGTCCCTTGCCGCCGCCTACATCGCCAACAACGAGAACTTCACCTCGCGCCAGTTCCTCACCCGCGCCTCCAAGACGGGCGACGACGAGGCCGCCCGCCTCGAGTGGAAGGAGCCCGCAAAGAGCGCCGTGAAAAAGGCCCAGTCCGCCCTCGACGCCCACCGCAAGAAGCTCGTCAAGCAGGCCCAGATCGAGGCCAAGGAGGAGGAGCAGAAGAAGGCCCGCCAGCAGGCCCTCGAGACCGCCAAGCAGATCGTCATCAAGGAGGACGAGTCCCTGCCCGCCGCGAAGCGCATCACCATCGCCGACAAGACCGTCGTGCTGGGCGAGGGCGATAAGAAGGGCGACCGCGTCAAGATTGCTGGCCGCATCCACAGGCTGCGCGCCCAGAAGCAGGCCACCTTTATCACCCTCGTCGACGGCTACGGACACCTCCAGTGCGTGCTCCAGGCCGGCGACCTCACAAAGACGTACGACGCCCTCACCTTTGCTCAGGGAACCTCCCTCTGGGTCTACGGTGAGCTGAAGAAGGTCCCCGAGGGACAGACGGCCCCGGATAACCGTGAACTCCACGTCGACTACTACAAGGTTATTGGTACTTCACCCTCGGACGAGGATGCCATCACCAACAAGGTCTCGCTGCTGCAGAACCAGTGGGACTCCCAGATGCTGGACAGCCGCCACTTGGTTCTCCGCGGCGACAACGCGTCCGCCATCATGAAGATCCGCGCCGCCGTCGAGTGGGCCTTCACCAAGACCTACAAGGACCTCAAGATGACAAAGGTTTCCCCCCCAGCTCTGGTCCAGACCCAGGTCGAGGGCGGTTCCACGCTCTTCTCCGTCCCCTACTACGACGAGGCTGCCTACCTCACCCAGTCCTCCCAGCTGTACCTCGAGACCGTCCTCCCCAGCTTGGGCAGCGTCTACTGCATCGAAAAGTCCTTCCGCGCCGAGCGCAGCTTGACCCGCAGACACTTGTCAGAGTACACCCACGTCGAGGCGGAGCTCGACTTCATCGAGTTCCCCGACCTGCTCGCCCATCTCGAGGAGGTCATGTGCCGCGTCATCGACAACGTCCTGGCCGACGAGGAGATCGCCGCATACGTCAAGGAGCTTAACCCCGACTTCAAGAAGCCCGTCCGCCCCTTCTTGCGCATGAAGTACACCGACGCCATTGACTGGCTTAACGCCCAAGACCCCCCTATTCTCAACGAGGACGGCGAGACCCACAAGTTTGGCGACGACATTGCTGAGGCCGCCGAGCGCAGGATGACCGACATCATCAACAAGCCCATCTTCCTCACCCACTTCCCCACCGAGATCAAGGCCTTCTACATGAAGAAGGACCCCAACGACCCGCGTGTCACCGAGAGCGTTGACTGCCTGATGCCCGGCGTCGGAGAGATTGTTGGTGGATCGATGAGAATGGAGGGCTACGACGAGCTCCTCGCCGCCTACGACAGAGAGGGAATTCCGTCAAAGGACTACTACTGGTACACTGACCAGAGAAAGTGAGTTTTGAACCCTCTTGAAGCTGTTTGGTCACCCAAATAAGAGGAAAATGCTAACAACATTGCTTCAGGTACGGTACCTCTCCCCACGGCGGCTACGGTCTCGGCCTAGAGCGTTTCCTGGCCTGGATGGCCAACCAGCACACCGTCCGTACGACATGCTTGTACCCCCGCTACATGGGACGCTGCAAGCCTTAGAGGATTAGCCAGAGTGTAAGGTTCGATGAAGAAGAAGAAAGACAGAGATACGGGAGAGAGGGAGAGAGATGAGTACGACAGGGGAAGAAAATTACAGCCCGGCGTGCTTTAAAAAGCGCTGCGGCTGAGGCACGAGCGAGATCACTCAGGGTTTCGACGGGGGGCTTTGCAATGGTTTTTTGACAGCGATTTGCTGCAAAGGGTACCAAGAGACGGTGTCGGTGGGCTAGATAGGAGTTTACGGAATATCACAACCAATCTCCATCGGGGCGCTCAACTCCAGTGAGAAAGACAGCAAAACGATTTGAGCTATTGAACACATGTGACTCAAGAGGAAAGAGTGTGCGACAAGATGTTTTGGAGCCTTCTAATGGGGGAGACATCCACCTCGGCTGTGTTGCTTTGCGTTTATTCTCGGCCGGTCAACGGACGGTGGACCGTCACCAGCAAATCGCGATCCGTGGCCGACGACGACAGCATAACCTCTCCCCTAGGGACCGATACCCTCCACGAGATGGGAGGACGCAAGGAAGCTGTCAAAGTCGAAGCCAAAGTCGTGAGACAGAGAGCCTGGGCCGAACCTAACACGAACTGCCGGTAGGAGTGTCAGAGACAAAAACTCTCCCTCGTCCCTCTCCCCGTCCCTGCGCCCAACGTCGACGTGTAAGAGTCTTGAGATCGTTGCCCGACCGAGGCCCGGCTCCGAACGGGATGATGTGCCGCAATGGTCGACGACTGGGTGGGCCCCATGACCCGTGTTCGTCAAACGTGCGCGCTGTGAGTCCGAACATGGTCAAAGAGCTTCGCAGCTCGTGCTTGCTCGGCCGACCTTGCGTTTGAAGCTACCCACATCAGACCTCCTTCTAGAAGGTCTCGATACAATCCCATCTCAAAAGGAATATGGGCGGCGACGAGTGGTACAGGCTGTCTTCTGTATTCAGATCATGTCTGTGCAGATAGGGGCGTGCTGAGAGCTGAGCGGTGACCGTGAAGAGAGGTGTAAGTGGCCCGCCCAATCGGACACCTCAATAATCTCGCGCATCTCCCTACTCACCTGTCCGACATCAGAGGTTCTAGAGCTTGAATATTCAAGAAGACTTCTTTACCTTTCTGGAATGTCTGACGCCCAAGTATCGAACCCGTCCGACAAGCGAGTTAACCTTAAGCGGCGGCTCAACCGTCGTACATGGAAAGTTGGAAACATCAATATAGGTATCGTTGCATCCGCAGACGAATACGGCAGATCGCGCACGCATTCGCGTCTCTGGCGATCGCCCCGAGATAGTGTATGTGTTCAGGTGATGGCCGGCAACATTAACAGCAAATGAAGAAATCAGAATGTGGACACCGACTGGAGAACCGTGATACAAGAAGATCCTGGCTGAACAATAGCCCAGTCAGTTCTTATAAACAACAGGCAAACAGGCGCTTTCGGTTGATACCCTGGCCCAGCTTGGGATTGTCAGTGTTGGTTGGTTGCGTAGACATGACTAGTTAGTCGAGAAAGGAGGCCCGTAGCGTAGCATTCAGAGAGGCTAATTGCGAAGCTTAAAACTCAGGTCTGCAACAGTGGCTGCTGACGGAGAGCTTCTTGGGCGCATGCCGGACTATGGCACCAATGAGCTCGACGCTGCTCAATATTGAATATTGATACTGCGATCGGCGTCCATACTCTTGACTCGAGGACAGTTTTGAATCACGCCCCGTTTTAACGTTCCAGAGACGAGGCGCGTATCCGTACACAATAATGTCTTTTCGGAAGAATGTAGATCAGGGAATCGTTGACGGTCCACAGGACACAGGTGAGATGGACAGTTGCGTGGTCTGTTGATGATCCGATGTCAGAATTAAATGGACCAGGAATGACTTGATGCAAGGCGGATCTAACACGGCGCTGCGGATCCTGCTTGCAGCTGGCTGCCGGCTCAAACTTCCATCTAGGGGTCAGACCGTTGTACTCGGGTTTCTGGACCGGCGGCAATGAGCTAGCTGCCTTGGTGCCATGCAGTACTTCGTACGGATACACATCGCGGCTATGTGAGGCAGAGCACTGAGCGGCATACTTCTTTCGTCTTTCTTCGCTTCAAGGGCGGCCCAATGAACGAGGCGTGGAACGTAAGCCTGTGTTTGGATAGGACGAGGCAACCGAAAATTGTGTGTTCGGAGGGCCGCCGACAGAGCCCATTGAAAACTGCGGCGATTCAGACGGAAAGTAGAATTATGGTTCTGGCTGATCCCGAGGGCGAGGTTTTGCAGCCGTGACGATTTGTACTCCGTAGGCGAGGTAGGTCAAAGATAAAACGCATCAGGTAACGGTGAGCTCGGAAGTCTTTCGAACGGTCAGAGATGGCGATCGTGTGCCATTGTCGCCAGCCAAAATATGTAGTGCTCGACTGCCCCATGACAATGCTTGGTGCCAAGCAGTTTCGAGGTTTGTATCCGTATCGCGTATTCAAACTTGACTTTGCCTGTTGTTTCTCTCATTGCTAGCCTAGGCCAGGTTGGCCTCGGATTCCGGATACAATCGGGAAGCTAAGCCACAAGAGACAGGCCCAGGCCGGTTGACAAGTTTGAAGTCGCGAGCTTCTAGTTCGTACTCCGTACCTGATTGTCCCAAAGCTTCCGTGACAGTCTGGGGTTATTTTCGACGAACCTGGGCTCCTTGCAACCGCGTTTCATCCGAATAGCTGGAGATGTGGAGGCTAAGGGTTTCGATATTGGAACACGGATGCAGCAACCACAACTGCAAGGAGTAAAAGCGGCTGCCAGGTCGAAGAAGGAGGCTATTCCGACGACAAAGCCGCTGGCGATCCGTATTCATGTGCCACGTTGTATCACATTAGAAGTGTCCGCTCAGAGTATCCGTACGGATCAGAGTCGATGAATGGTGTTCCTTGCATAGTGCAAAGCCACTAGCTACCACTTGTGCAAGGTACAGCGAAAAGTGTCCGTAGTTGGAGGCTCTACTTTAGTCTGCGAAACCTGTCGTACCGAGGGGAAGCAAGCCCTACGTGTGATTAGTAGACTGTATCCATAGTGTATCCGTAAAGCAAAGCTAGGTCTGGCACATCATCGACGATATTTGACAATATGTAACGTGGAGTCGGATAATGCTATGCGAGTTTCGTCAGGAATGGAGAACCGAAAGCGTGATGGGCAAGGCGAAAGTCCAAGAGTGTGGTGGATGAGATTGAGATGCAGCTGATGCAATTTCAATTCTTCATCAGAGTCGATGCAAGACAGGGCCTATGGGGGGCGGCTTGGGCGAGGGGGACGCATCCAATATGGGGAATCCGAACGAGCGAAAGAACGAACGACAGCTGGACAGCATGCCGCGCAGTCGCATGCCTCACGCTCCAGGAGATCATATACCTTACTGTTAGATGTTCGTCTTGTACTCCGTACCTTTTGTGGATATACAGAATGCAGGGCGTCGTATCAGCTGAAGAGCACCATTTTCGGTATATCTGGAGGCAACTGTCTGAGGCCGTGATGGATGGTTTACTATCCGTTCCTGCCCTCTATTCATTCTGAGGGGAGTCTTTGAGGGCTATAGAGTACAGAACACCACCTTTCTGCAGCATTATCATAGCATTTGGGTACGAACCCTGCCGAACCAGCAGCAGAGTGCAAAACGGCGAGGCTTAGACTACATGCCCGCGCTGCGTAAGGAGGTAGTCATGTAGTGTGCAGGTACCTCCTAGCCACGACCCCAGCAACGGAAAGCAAAAAAAGGGGTGGAGCAACGTGAGCCAGCCTGCCAGAGGTTGTGAACAGCGAATAGTGAACTCTGGCTGCTGCTGCTGCTGCTGCTGCTGCTGCTGCTGGCAAAGGCGGCTGTCAGTTCCATGATCCATCGGCTTGGGGGGGTGGAGAGAAAGAGAGAGCAAGATGAACCCTTGGAGGCTTGGAGGATGGATCGGGGAGGCTGTTCAGAAGAGGACAGACCAAGCCAGAAGAGGTGGTGCCTTCCCCTGGCTATGCTTGTCGGCCAGGTGGGAGGCAAGGGGAAAGGTAGGGATGGGAGGCTGGAAGGGGCCAGGTGGAGGGGGACAGGAAGGTCCATGTTCCAGGGGGGCCACCCGCACGGAGCGAGGAGCTTCACAGCAATGTACCCTCAAAGTACCGCATTAAAGTGCCATGTCGGGTGCGGCGCGGTGTCTTCGGTTAGGCCAGGGGAAAGAGAGTACCTCGCCTTGTAGTATGAGCAGGGGTCGGGAATCTGCGCAAAGAAAACGCCCCCCCCATATGGTTGGAATGCAATATCCGCATCTTGGCTGTGCAATAGCACAAAATCTCCGTCCAGATCGGAAGCTCACGGTATTGTTCCAGGACAGTACGAGGTCCGGATACCAATGGCAACATTCGAATGAGACCAGCTCTGTTTCTAGAGCAAGGTTCGGTGGAATGCCTGTTTGTTTGCCCAGGCTACAATCCAAGACACTACGGCCAGAGCTCAAGCCAGCGTCACTCTGCTCCAGGCCAGTGATCAGCTCGATTATTTGACGGAGACAACTCACGAGGCTCTGGTTGCGGCTTGCCTCCGACTCTGAGCATCGAAAATGGGGGACCAACCCGAGGGGGAATCCGAAGGAAGGGGGGCCAAAAAGGGGACCAAACAGGGGGGAAGATGAAAGCTGTTCATGTGGATAATAAGCAAGACTAAGAAATCGAAGCGTCGCATTGCTGGTGACAACGGACGGGTGGGCGGAGAACGGGTATATGGAGATGTATCCGGACTGGCCGTTAGCTGGTCTGTTGGGAAGAAGTGTTGATGGCCAGATGAAAAGGTGGATGATTATCCGTATGATGCGAATGCCCATTACTGTCCCTTCATTTTGCAGCGTTCGCAATATCAACTTGACCAGCCAAGACGAGACTGGCACGGCAGCTCGTACCAGTCATAGCTGAGCCGATATAATTCTGTCTTGTCTTGCCACAAGAGTCTGAACCAGCGAGCGAGCGAGCGAATAGGAGCGTGAGCATGTTTCGTTCGTTGGTTCCCTTGAGCCTTGGCCATCACCAAGCGGTATCGTAGGACCTAATGTACTGTGCAAAGGCTAAGGTAGGTGGTAGCCCCCGTGCTTCCGTTCATGATTCGACAAGTTGGACCGGCGGCATTGGCGTAAGCCAAAATACCACGGTGACGGTCGATGCTCAAGTCTCGTGGTTGTGGCTGGCCCTACCCGCCGCACCTGGCTAAAATTGACGGCGGCTGCAGCTACCGAAGTCTGGCAACTCTCGATTCTCGATTAATATCAAGTTCATCGAGACAAGTCAGGCACAGGCAGGCTGGTAGGTACCTTTGGATACAGAGTCAGACGTTGGAGTTGGTGAGAATGATTTGGTCCACCTGAGAGCCTCCGTTCCTACCATACCTTACCTTGTACTAAGAGCATCCGTAGAGATGGTTTTCGAGGTGTTGCTTGCTGCAGCAGGCTACAGCGCAGAGTTGCGTTGCGTGACCTCAATCAAGATGAAGGTGGCATGTTACCTGTCGTGCCTGTCTTGCCTCTTGACAGCTGTTAGCCTCAGTTGGAACGGTTGCCGCCCTGGAGATCAGAGGGGAGGGAAATGGGGCGAGCTGCGGCTATTCTGACTTCTCCAGGAGTCCAGAGTCCAGAGTCCAGAAACGACTTGCTTACCATTGCTTGCCTGCCTTATGCAATGTACATGCCATGTACGGATGTACCTTGCCAGAGGCTCTATTAATTGTGCAGATCGGCCTGATCAGCCAGGAACATGCTGCAAGCGGTACGTACCGACGACCCGCGACGAGTTCGTTTATTGAGCCGGTCCCATCTTCTCCTCCCCGTGCGGCATGCGGCGGGCTCGTGTCGACCGGTTGCTGGCAAAGCCGCAAGAACTCGCACTGGACAGTGGACACTTCACTGCAAGTTGCGAGGTCAGGACCGCCAGGTACGGTACGGAGTATGGTCATGGAGTATCTGTACCACGAGAAGGTACTTTGAGCTAAGATGACTCGTCTTATTGGCCCCCGTATCGCAGCATGTGCCCCCCCTTTTGCTCTTTCCCCCCTAAAATGCAACCGTGCATAGCGCCCAGAAGGGGCCATCACGCCGTTGAAAGTATCTTTGATATACAATCTCCAGAGCGAAGTACACGAGAGAAGAAGGGGGCCGTCTTATGCACCTGGGGAAGGGCCCGTTGGCGTGGGAAATGTCACTTGGCAGATGCTCTGTATCCGTACGGAGTATTGCCCTGGAAATGAAAGACAGACCATAGACAGAAGACGGGCGGTTCGGCAAGCCGTTCATCAATTACACAGGCACCTCACTAGGTATACAGACGCAGGTACTCCGTACTTGGGGCTCGCCTTTCCGTTGCTGTCTAACCGTCAGGTATACGCCAAAGGGACGTCAGTTGTCCAGGGCGAAGATACCACAGACCGACGGTGTCAGGTTCCTGTCATGGGGAACTCGTGATGGAGGGCGGATGGACCAGATGCTGCTCAGAGCCAAAGCCGAGCCAACGAAAGAGCAAAGCAAGAGAGGGAGGAGAAGACGCAAGCAGAGCAGGCTCAGAGGAGAGAGCAGAGCAGAGCCAAGTCATCGATGTTGTACCAGCAGAGCCGTGCTGTGGGTGAATGGGAGAGAAAGAAAGCAAAGGTATCCGTACATGGCGACATGGGACGTTTAATCATAGCACACTTCACAAAGCACTGAGCACCTTACCCTCTGGGTGCCCTGCGCAACTCTCCTCTTTCATCTTGTTTCCTTCTCTTTGGTCCAGGGCCAGTCTCTTCGACAACGGCCTTGGCCATTGATGGTCAGGGTGAAAGATTTAGGGCTAATGCTATCAGTCCGCTTTTCACTTCCCCTGCCATTCAACCCCCATCTCGTGCAACTGTTAGCTGCCATTAGGTCTTCTGGATACTCGAAGCAGAGAACAGCACCATCACCAGCACCAGCTGGAAAGACAGCAGAAGCAGACCGAGACAGAGACTGTCCTTGCTTGTCCTTGTCCATGATCCAACCCATCCCCCCGGGCTCTTAGTTCTTAGTCTCTGGCATCTCTGGCCTCTGATCTCTCTCTCCCCTCTGGTGACTGGTGGGCTCTCGTACTGTGGGTTCTCCTGCCGTAATCCCTGGCCCGTCTCATTAAACTTAGCGCAGCCAATTCTACTTTCGACCCTTTTGGGTAATCTACCGCCTACACGAACCCCCCGTCCCCTCTCTCCTGGTCTCCCATAGTCCACCACTCGCCCTCCTGCTACCCTTACCTCTCCTCCCCGTACCTCACATACGGAGTAGGTACCTCACGTACCTTACGCTGTACCTTACCTACTCCTCCTCACTCCGCTTTCCCGCCTTTGCTCACCTCTTTTTTTTTTTTTTTTTTTTTCTTCCTCTTTCCATCCCTTCCACCTTGCGCGTATGTGCGTGCTCCTCTCTCTCTCTCACTCTCGCTTCCTTGAGCTTTTCTATCCTTCTTTCTTCTCTCCTTCTACTGGCTCTTCCCTGCTCCTATTCTTGTTACCTAACCTTACTTGTCTCCCTCCTATTCCTTCCTCCACCCTTGGACTTCTACCCCCCTAACCTAACCTCACCTCTTTCTCCTCTTCACCCTCCCGTCTCCTTTACCTATACCTCCTTCCTACATCCTCTCCCTTCCTCTTCACCTCCTCTCCGACCGCCTTCATCCTTATTCTTACAACTTCTATTCTTCACCCTTTCGGCTATTTCGCTCGTCGCCGCCGTCGACTTACTGGCCTATGCGATCGTTACCGATACTGTCGTGTTGATCGACACTTCACCTTGGCTCCTACATTCGCTGCCCGTATATCCTTCGTCCATAATTATTTGACCTTCATCCGGTCTGCCTGCAAGGAGTGATCAGTCTCAGCACCGATCTCAATACCGATCCGATCCGAATCCTCGACGCTCGCTGACCAACTGCAAACTGCTGCTTCGACCTACTTGCTATACGACTTGCTTCAGGCCAACATTGCTCCGACCCCGACAAAACTTACTCGGAATACTTTGCACCACATTGCTTTCTACAGCAACAACGGAGATATCTAGGCTTCTAGTCGCAACCTAACGCATTTGCCTCGATCTTACCGCCTGATTAGGTTTTGTTGCTTCGATCCATATAATTCATCAACTTCGACTTTGGCACCAGGCACCCTTTCGCCACAAACCTCACCAAACGGCCCGTTGATAGTTTGGTTTAACCAAGCTAGCACCACCAGTCTCGCTCCACCTTTGTCTTGGACTCTGACATCGTTGGCTTGCCCCTTGGACGGATTTTGAGACCTACCCAATCACACGTTAAACGCTACGGTATTCCTCGGATATCGTAGCATTCCAACGCGCCAATCTTCGATTCTTCGTGCCTGCTCAGGGCACGTCTAATCTTTCAAAACGGCGATTCTATCTCAAATCGGTCGGGACAGCCTTGTCCCTCCGCATCTACTCGGGATGCAGGAAATTCAAGGACCCGTCGGCCAAGGCGGCCCCAGTGCTCCTGGGAACCGCTTCGGCCACGCTTCCAAGCCTTCCAACAGCGAAACTGGCTTCTCTCACGGAGCTTTCACTTCCAACATCTCTGGCTTCGCTGACAGACACCCCCGTCGTGGAAACATTCCCACCATCAACACTCAGCCCCTGAACCACCTCCAGCATCAGCACCAGCACCAGCAGGCGCCCCCTTCCGCCGCCGACATGGCCACTCCTGGCACCGCTTTCGACATGCAGTTCACGCCTCTTCTTCCCTCCCAGCTGTTGCTCGGAAGCCCCTTCCAGCCTGGAACCCCGGCGGCCTTCGCTAGCCCTCAGTTCCAGAACCTGCAGAGCTTCCAGCAAGCTCAGCACCAGAGCCAGCAGCAGCAGCAGCACAATGGTCTGCAGAGCCCTGTTCAGCAGAACATGTCTCCTCAGCAATACCAGGCCATGGTTTCTCCTTCGACCTACGGTGCCCCCCAATTCTTCCAGCCTCAGTCTCCGACCGGTGGTAGCTTCAACAACATGCAGATTCCCATGCAGCCCAGCTCCCCCGTTTCAATGGGCCCGGGTATGGTCACTGGCACCAGCCGCACCGTCTACCTTGGCAACATTCCCCCTGACACCTCTGCCGAGGAGATTCTGGGTCACGTTCGTAGCGGACAAATCGAGTCCGTCCGTCTTCTGCCCGATAAGAACTGCGCCTTCATCTCCTTCCTCGACGCTAGCTCCGCAACCCACTTCCACTCTGATGCCATCTTGAAAAAGCTCTGCATCAAGGGCCAGGACATCAAGGTTGGCTGGGGCAAGCCTTCGCAGGTTCCTACCTCTGTGGCTCTGGCTGTTCAGCAGTCGGGTGCTTCCCGTAACGTTTACCTAGGTAACCTGCCGGAGGACATTGCCGAGGAGGAGCTTCGCGAGGACCTTGGAAAGTTCGGTGCTATTGACACGGTCAAGATTGTTCGTGAGAAGAGCATTGCCTTCATTCACTTCTTGTCCATTGCCAATGCGATCAAGGCTGTTTCCCAGCTTCCTCAGGAGCCCAAATGGCAGGCCCCTCGTCGCGTTTACTACGGCAAGGACCGATGCGCCTACGTTTCCAAGACGCAGCAGCAGAACGCTGCTCAATACCTGGGAATTGCGCCTGGCTATGCGCACATGCTTACTGGCGCAGACCGCGACGTAATCTCCAATGCGCTGGCCCAGCAATCTGTTGCCGCAGCTGCCGTTGCAACGACCGCTGGTGGCATCAACAACCTCGGAAACCGCACCATCTACCTGGGCAACATCCACCCCGAGACAACCATTGAGGAGATTTGCAACGTTGTGCGCGGAGGTCTTCTCCACCACATCCGTTACATCCCTGATAAGCACATATGCTTCGTCACGTTCATCGACCCCACGGCCGCCGCGTCTTTCTACGCTTTGAGCAACCTCCAGGGTTTGATGATTCACAACCGCAGGCTCAAGATTGGTTGGGGCAAGCACTCTGGTGCTTTGCCGCCTGCCATCGCTCTCGCTGTTAGTGGAGGAGCTTCTCGCAACGTCTACATTGGTAACCTCGATGAGACCTGGACCGAGGAGCGACTGAGACAGGACTTCTCCGAATTTGGCGAGATCGAGCTGGTCAACACCCTGAGAGAGAAGAGCTGCGCGTTTGTCAACTTTACCAACATTGCCAATGCTATCAAGGCTATTGAGGCGATCCGCAGCAAGGACGAGTACAAGAAATTCAAGGTCAACTTCGGCAAGGATCGCTGCGGAAACGCTCCCCGTCAGCTCCAGCAACAGGCGCAGTCTCCTCGCACCGATGGCGTTTCGTCGCCGCCGCCCAATGGTTCCCAGAACTCTGGCTCTCCCACCAACGGCAACACCCCTCAGCAGTCAGCGACGATGTTCGGTTCAAACAACCATCCCCTTACGATGTACCTGAACCACGTTTCCCAGCAAGCGCAGCACCAGCAACACCAGCAGCACCAGCAACTTGCTGTTCAGCAACAGGCCTTGTTTGGCACGGCCCAGTCATCACCTAGCGAGCTGTCCATCGACATGCAATCCCAGGGTCCCATACCTGGCCACCAACAGTCGGCCAGCATCTCGAACGGCTACCCTCAGAGTGCCTCTGGTCCCGGACCCACTACCATCGGTGGTCTTCTGGCTCCTGGCAACGGTCGTGGTCAGCACAACCGCGCCGTCAGCTTGCCTGCCCTGAACCCTGGTTTTGAGAACGGCGGCGTCCCTTCTGGCCACGACGGTGAGCAGCAGCAGCGTCGTGGACACCAATACCAGGCTAGCTTCGGCGGCATGGGCGCTGGCTACGGTCTTGCCATTCAAGGTGGTCTGAACGGCTGGGTCGAAGAGGAGGTTGCCAACTAGAAGTACCCAACCTTTCTCATAGCGTCCTTCCCAGCGCTCTTCTCATCCCCTGCACATGATGCAAAAGGAACATAGCGCAAAGATTGGTTAATTGTTGTAATTGCATCTCACGTCTTCTCACTTCATCCTTGATTCTTGATTCTATTTTCATTTTTTTGTCTCTTCTCATCTATAATTTCATCGCCGGTTTGGCAAAGTGGTCAGGGGCTGTTTTCTCGATCCCAGAGCTCGGAGGAGACTTACCACACAAAATTTTGGCACCACCTCTTTCATGCATATGATTGTGGTCGAACATAGCAGCAGATACCAGATTATGATCTGCCTGGAACACGGCAGTCACGATCTGTCGCCAATGTGGAATGGAAATGAGAGGGGGCTGGCTCAGGTCTGGGGAGGGAGACATAGGATATAGCAGAAGGAGGCGATGCTGGCTACACGGGCTAGCATCAATCACTTGTATGTCTGTTAGAGCGTATTTCAGGAAAAGCCTGGTTTCCCTGGACAAATGCAAGCGAATCTTTGTTTGCAAATCTTCGTTCCCATCCTCTGAAGTGACTGTATGTCAATGCTCAAGTAAGTAGATGAACAGCGCGCTGGCATCATTGTCTTTTAGTTTTGGTCTATGCTAGTTCCGATCTCATATTGTGCTAGATACTGGTCAATACAGCAGATTGTAAGTATGACTTTCAATCCTCCACGGTAAAGATGTTTGAGCATGCAGCAACCCAACGTCATGGTTTTATCGTCAAACCAAGCTTTTCTCATTTGGTGTACCGTTCCCTGGCAATCAGTGTGCTATTCTACTTGAGAGATATTCCTTCCATAGGGGCTCTTCCACCCCATGACGGCCTTTAGATTACTAGTCTTGATGCCTCTCTTACAAAAACGAGAGTGATCAAAGGGGAAACGACTGGATTAACGTATTGCTGATATCTTCTGAGCGCTAGTAGCTAAGCACCTCCATTTTCGTCCTTTATAGTATATTCAGTATTCATCAAGTAAAAAGCAATGAACTTTTGGTGACCACCCCTTCATCTTGTCTAATCGGCTTTTTTTTGTCGTGGCACACCGTTTTCCGTGGCCGGGTATCTAATACTGTCGTCGAAATCATGTTGGTATGTCTTTTTTGGATTTGTTTGATTCATCCCCCTCCCTTTTAGGCGATATTTCCCACGCCGGATCGACGAATTGGGAAAAGTCCTCGTCAATGAGCGCGCGCATAGCTGCTTCTTCCTCCTGCCACGTCTGCGGCGGCGTTCCAAAGTCGTCGGCAGCACCGATCCAGAAGTCGTCGTTCGGACCGCCCGGGTCGCCGCCGACAAAGTCTGTGACGCCGGGAATGATGCCGTATAAGGGCAGCTCCGGCATCTCGCGGTCGCCGTCAAAGGGCGCGAGGTCGGCTTCGCCACCGTTGGGGTTGCCTGCCGCGAAGCTGGCGAGGGCTGCGTCGATGTCCATCTGCGGGTCACCTTCGCCGCCGCCGCCGCCACCGCCGGCCCCCACCGGTGGAGGGTGGTCCTCGAGATGGACCTGGAGGTCGTGGTGGCGGATGAAGCGGGCGCTGCAGCCGGGAATTGTACAGAGGATCGTGCGCTTGGTGCCGGCGAGATCGTCAATGATGTTGGGGGGCTTTTGGTTCGGCACCGGACGTTCCAGGCCCAGGTGGACGTAGCGGATGTGGTCCTCGAGGTTGGCTTTGGTGACGAACCCTCCGCCGCAGCCTTGGTCGTTGGACCAGGTCTCCAGGTCTGGGGAGCCCGCGACGTCGACCTCGCCGCAGACGAAGCGGAATCCTTCGTGTGCGGTGCGGATGTGGACGGTGAGGTTGTGCTTCTTGGTGAACTTCTTGTCGCAGCCCGTCCATGTGCAGGCTACCGTCTTGCGGGCGTCGACGGGGATGCCTGAGTGGCGCATCTCGACGTGCCTCTCCAGTTCCCACTGCCCGGTACATTTGTACTCGCAGAAGATGCAGTTGAGGTGCTCCTTGCGGATATGTGCTTGAAGCAGCGAGATGGACGTGAATCCAATCTTGCTCTCGCCGTCGCCGCCGCCGCATTCTTCACACCAGAATTGCGGCTCGCTGTGGTCGCGCTTGGTATGGTTCCGTAGCGCCCCCTGAGAGTCGAAGCCGGCGCCGCAGCCGGGTGCCGTGCATGGGTATGCGTGCGTGCCCAGGTGTTCCGATCGGATGTGTCGCTGGAGGGTGTTGTGCTTGCGGAAGCTCTGCGCGCAGGGTGGGAAGTCGCGGCACCGGAAGCGCTCCTGGCCGGCGTGGACGTCCTGGTGGCGGCGCAGTCTCGTCGCCGTCAGGAACGACTTGCCGCAGTCTTCGTGGGTGCAGATGTAGGCCCGCTCCTGGGTGTGAGAGCCCTTGACGTGCTGGCGGAGATGCTTCTCCTCGCGGTAGTCTTTGTCGCAGCCGGGGTAGGTGCACTTAAAAGGCCGGTCGTCCGTATGGGAACGGAGGTGGGCGGCCAGGCGGGCGGGCCGGTTGAACGTCTTGTCGCAGTCCGGGTAGGTGCACGGGATGGTCTTGAGATCTGAGGGGAATTTGCGGGATCGAGTCGTGAGTGAGGTCTGGCCTGTCATTACAGACTCTACCTCGGCGTCGGCGGTCGAGCCGGAGTTGCTGGCGGTATCATCGTAGTCGTCGTCGCTGGCAGCTTTTCCCCCCAATCGTGTTAGCCAAATCACACCAGTGTGTAGTCGAAAGCGGGTTCACCAACTGGTGTCTTCCAGCGCCGCTACCTTGGATCTTTTCGGATCCGAGGAGGCGGAAGCCCCTTGGACCTTCCGTTTCGTCATGACGAGCGATTGGAAACGAGCATTGCCTGCCTTGCCTTGGCGATGAGAAAAGAGGTCGATGTGCCAAAGTTTTCGAGAGCTGGTGAACTTATTTCCTGGCAGAATTGGCAGATTCCCGGGCGGTCTGGCGAAATTTTGTGCGCTGCACCAGCCACGGGACGAGGGGCCGGGGTCGACTCGGTCCGGATAAGCTTTTTCCTTGTGCTGATAAGACTAGTGCGGACCCACATAGGAACTCTGTCCATCGCAGCAGCCTCGTCAATAATTTTTCACGGCTGGATCCAGCAGACGCTCCGCTTGCGACAACCTGACAACACGCGACGAACGTAGGAACCAGGACGTATCAATGAATCACACCACTCCGGAAGTCATCAATCCCATCAATTGAGACCTCAAGATGTCTGACTTTGGCGATGACGATGTTGGCGGAGGGTAAGAATACATACATGCACTTGCTTGTCATCCAGGCCGTGGCGCGACTGCTAACCGCGATTCAGCGACGAGACCATGTACGAGGACGAGGCCGCCGACTACTGGGACCCCGAGGTTCCTGCGGACGACGAGGAGGTCGGAAGAGCAGAAGGTGACGAGGAGGAGGCGGACAATGTTGTTGCATCGGGCGACCCCTCTGCGGCAGCGAACGCGGGCAAGGGCAACGAGAAGTCGCACCGCGACAAGAAGATTCCCGATGACCAGCGCACGACGACTCCCTACATGACAAAGTACGAGCGCGCCCGTATCTTGGGCACCCGCGCTCTGCAGATCAGGTTCGTCAAACCGCAATCCCACCAAAAGCAGATACCCCGCGATGAAATTCGCGATGCACGAGGACAGAACAAGCTAATGCATGGGATCAGTATGAATGCGCCGGTGTTGGTGGACTTGGAAGGAGAGACGGATCCTTTGCAAATCGCGATCAAGGAGCTCCGGGAGAAGAAGATCCCTCTCATCGTGCGCCGCTACATGCCCGACGGATAGTAAGTGCCGGACGACAACCCCCTCCCCCTGACTGTCCACGCAAGCTTCGTGGGCTTTCTGCACCGTTATCGCGAACCATGCCTGGCTGACCTTGCGCGCCAATAGCTACGAGGACTGGACCTGCGAGGAGCTTCTCCAGTGAGGGGACTACTGACTTTTTTCCCTCCAAACTTTTCGGGGGACAAGAGAGACGCGCGACTAGATGCAAGGCACTTTATACCCATCTCCTATCGTCGTTGCCTCAAGAGTAGTCAAATGCCCGAGCAGAGTTTCCTACCATGGATCTCGTTACCAGCTCGCTTCGCCGTTGAGCCAGACGCTCGCAGGCAAGCTTGAGAAGAGACGTTCCATCCAAAAACCGTTACAAAAAGAAGACACACCAAAGGGGTTAGTGTGCTGTACTTTGATTTTGCATTGAGCGTGGCGTTTTCTAGGAAAGAAATTGGAATTTTCAGACATCAAAGAACCGTCCCAATTGTGAGAAAGACCTCAAATCCCAGCTCTCGTATTCTCGTCACTTTCTTCTTTTTTTCCGTTGTCTCTTTTCCGGGCTCAAAAGAGCGGACTGCAGTGATTCATCACAGGATTACGTGGTCCTGCTCAGATCCTCGCTTCGAGTGGCAGCCTGCGGTGTAACCAGTGGGAGAGTGGGAGACGAGCCGGTACGCACCTTCCCAACAACGAGAAGCGTCACTACCAACCCCCCGCCGAAGAATAAGCGAGGTGTCCGGCTTGGCGAGTCAGCGAACCGATCGTCGCTTTCTTCCCGGCCGCGAGCCTCCCGCCTTCCGGAGCGCGACGGGCCACGGACCTCGGCGCCGTGGAGCCGTGGAGCTGTAGCTGTCCCCCTTATCGATGATGATCGGCAGAACGTCAACGTAAACAACAACGTTTTTGTTTTTCTATCTACTTTACACAGCCCCATTCACCCCAGGTCCCACCTTTCGTCTGATATCTCGCAACTTAACTTACAAGGTTGATTATGTGTTTCTCACCTCTCCACCGCCCCCATCTACCTCCTTCCTTCTTTCAACTAAGGCTTGCCGGGGGGGGCGGGCATGAAGAAGGTTATTGGCGAAGACTTGGCGTGCACCTGAGGCTGAGGCTGGTGGGCAATTTGGAGGAGGGGGAGAGAAGACCGAGAGGGAAAAGTTTAGCCAAGAACATACCTAAACGACGCCCTGGATCTCATCCCCATTGGCTAGGCACTTGCCAAAGGGCAATTGAAACCGAGCAGCCTAGTGATCCAAGCTGAAGGTAATCGTGGTTCGATCCGCGGTCTAAATATGACTACGTACTAGACTAGTTCACACTCTATTGCTTTCAACGAATACACACACAGCCTTTCAATCGCCTCGTTCTTGGCACGAAGGATATCTGAATAACGCAACGGATCGAGCCGGCCACAACCTCCAAGCCGTCCAGTATTGTCGATGTTTTTTCCATACTTTGATCCAGTGAGCAGAGAGCGAGAACGAAGGAGAGGGAAGACGACGACGGCGACGGCGACGACACCGCTTGCCAACACGGCGGTCTCCTCTCCTTCGTAGCCTCCCCGTCCCTACTGCACATCCCTCATCACACTCTCATCGCCTTGGCTCGGACCTTCTCCGTCTCGCTCGGCCGGCCGCGTCTACATTGTCCACCGTCCACGAAGCATGCGGGTTATCCTCTCTGCTTCACAGCCTCTCATTCACTCCTACTCTGCCCCTCTCTTCCTCGCCCCCGCCTGACCTCTCGAATCGCGCCGTTCATCACGGAAAAGCAGCAAGCTGGAACCTCTTCTCCCATCATCCGGAAAACAGAAACCACCACCATCATGTACACGTTACACCTCAGCTCCCGAACGCGAGACCGCGGCTGTCCGGCTTGGCTTTCCTATCTCCAGGTCGGCGAGCTCACATACTTCTCTTGGCTCCGCTTCACTTCCAACACTACACCGCGCTTCTCAACCACAGCTCTTGGCGTCCCTTTGCTTAATGTTTCCCGCCTTACCCTCTTTTTTCTTTTGTTTTCGTACCGCTGTACACGTATACTCACAGCCATGAAGCGTCGTCACGTCTGTCTATTTCCCTCCCCCCCCTTGTATGTCGTGATCCCTGTGGGCCTTTATCCCGACTAGTTGGGTAACTTTGCAGCTGCTTGTGCTTGTCACTTCTCTCCGGAGGAGGAGGAGGAAGAGGAAGGCGTGGAAGTTTCCCTTGCCCCGTTGACTGGGACTCGACTTTCCGGGAGGATAGCAGAGGGGCAAATGGAGCTTGGAACCTATTGGTCGTCGCCGAGCCCATGGCACGATATGTTTACTCTTCCTCTTGGCAAGATATTGCGGGTTTTCAACTCAGTATAAGAGTAGACTCAATAACCTCCCTTTCGATGAGAGGAAGATATCTGGACAAGCAAGACATCGCATCCTCTGCCTGGCTTCCCCTTCTCCCTCCCTTTTCGGTATCTTTCTGGTTTTTTTTGTCTCCGAGTCCAGCTACAACGCCCTCCGTTCATTCTTCCTCGGACCCTCAACAATGCTCCCTCCAGCATCCTTCCTCGCGGCTGTATTGCCCGTGCTGGCGCTGCTCCCAGGCGGTGTCTCCGGCCTCGCCGTGGCGCCCAGGGCAACGAACCACACACAAGAAGCCATCGACTCCGGCGCCGTGCTGTCTGACCTCAACAAGCAGGCCTACAGCAACGTCCTCGCCCGTCTCGGGAACGCCTCCGCAGCCGGTCAGAACGGGACCGCGCAGTGCACGAAAGACAACGTCAGAGTCCGTCGCGAGTGGTGAGTCTTTTTGATTTTGGGTTTTAAGATCTAATTTTTGTTCCTGGCCCAAGTCTTGGGGGAGCAGGGAGGTTGAGATAGATCACTTGGTAGAAAAGGTACTCGTCGACTGACATTAAATGTGCGTTTTCTTTACAGGAGAAACATGCCGGATGAAGAGCGCATCAGATACACCGATGCTGTGACCTGCCTCCAGCAGCAGCCGGAGTTATACACCGAGATTGCCGGCTCCAAGTCCATGTTTGATGACTTTGTTGCCTTGCACCAGGCCGCGACGCTTTACGTCCACCTGACGGTAGGTTAACAATACCGAGACGAAGCAGTTTCTTGCATGAGTGGGAGAACCCCGCGCTAACCCGGACACTCGTCTCAGGCAACCTTCTTCCTCTGGCACCGCTACTACATCTGGACATACGAGAGCAAACTGGAGTCTGAGTGCGGCTACAACGGTACGCTCACCACCTTTGAGACAACACACACACTTGGGCATGAAAGTAAAGAGAAGCACGACTGACATCCCCCACCAGGATCCTTCCCCTACTGGGAATGGGGCCTCGACACGACCAACCTCTCCGCGAGCCCCGTCTTCGACGGCTCCGCGACCTCAATGGGCAGCGACGGCGTCCCGACCCCTCACCAAGGTCTCGTCCTCGTCAACGCGTGGGACAACACCACAACGGTCCTCCCCGCCGGCACGGGCGGCGGCTGCCTGGCATCGTCCTCGGCGCCCTTTGCCAACCAGACGGTCCACCTCGGCCCGCAGGCCATGCCGGACTACGGCAACGTCACGTCCATCAACTCCGCCACGCCCACCGACGATAACCCGCGCTGCCTGCGCCGCGACCTCAACGTCTACCCGCTCCAGCGCTGGGCCAGCCTCCGCAACACGACGGACCTGATCCGCGATCCGGTGGGCATTGAGAGGTTCCAGGCCGTTGCGCAGGGGGACTCGCGCTATGTTGGGACGGGCCAGCTTGGCGTCCACGGGGGCGGACACTATGCTCTGGGAGGAGACCCTTCGAGCGACGTCTACCTCAGCCCCGGCGATCCCGTCTTCTATCTGCACCACGCTCAGATGGATCGGGTCTACTGGATCTGGCAGAACTTGGACTGGCAGAATCGTCAGGTTAGTTGTCAATCCATGGTCGCCTTTGTGGCCCTTTTAGGCTTGAGATCTGTTGCCTCGCTGCTTGCGATAAATGAAGAGAAAATACTGACCTTACAATCATAGACCATTTTTGGTACCAACACCACCATGAACCAGCCGGCTAGCGCCAATGCGACGCTCGACGACGTGATGTATATGGGACCTCTGGGCGCCGAGCTGTCCATTCGCGATGCCATGGATACCATCAACGGTCCCTTCTGTTACGTGTACGCGTCGGACTGAAGAAATTGCCCTATGGCATAACTATTTCGGAAGACATCGAGCCGTGCTTTCCCCCCCCCTTTTTGCCAGTTACAATCTGGCATTATCCCATAATAGCGGCGCATGTGTGTAAGACAGACAAAGATGATAGAGAGTAAACTTGTAATCAGCTATCTGCTGGAGAGATACCAGCTTTGGTTTTGACATGATGAAAAGCCTAGAGTCAACGAGCTTATCTTGGCGGAGCATAGCTCCGTCGCGAACCTGTGTGAGAATATGGGATGAGCAGGCGGTCTGTAAACTATATCAAACTCGAACAAGAGATGTAATTTGAGTCAAGCATTCCTCCCACCGTCGGAATATTGAAAGTGAGGCCAACGAACGAACGTGGCATGAGTACGGAGAACTACCCCGGCTCGAAAGTGCGGGTCGAGAATTTAGACGCCCAAGCGTTCGATTCCGTTCGCCGTCGTTGCGGGTGTGGTTCTCTTAGAGCTTTGAGTGCCCAGCCAGGGGATAACCTGGCTTCTCTTAACCGCCGGGCATGCCGGCCGTCCGGGGGTTTGCATGACGTTCGTGCCGTCATGGACCAAACACACGGAGGTGCCACTTTGCGGCCCGTCACCCGAGCGATCTCTTCCGGTTCGTCCGCCTCAGAGGGGCGATCGCGACGAACCACAGACCAGATGTAGACGTGTCGGGTGCGGACTGGACTTGATCTCCAGAGGGCGGCTTCATGCTTCATGCTCCATGGTCCTTCGAACCCGAGTCTTTCGCAACGTCTTGTGGCGGTTTGGGTTCAGCGGATGCGAATTCTGCTTCCGTCTCTGTGCCGGACCTAAGTACACGCCTGCGAGCTGGCTGATTGGTTCGTTGGGGTAGTCCTTTGGACGAGTTGGCATGTTGTATCATAATCGATAGAGTTGTTGGCACCACTGCTGGGATAACTTCTTTGAAGCTTGACTGAGAGCACCCAATTTCTGGTCCATATTCGCGATCAGCTGATACGAAACCGAGTAGTCCGGAACGTATTCAGAACTGTCCGCTTCGCCGTTCCACAAACCGTCTTGGCATCTTGTGACCGAAAAGCCCGCCAAACATGAAAGACCTCGAGGCTCTCATCTCTTGCGGCCCGACTGACGTCGACGGTTCTCGATCTCCAAACCTCCAAGATAGTCATCCGAACCCGAAATCACAAAACGACGTGAATCATGGCCTGGTCTCTCGAGTCCTCGTGGGCGGGGGCGCCTGCCTCGCTTTCCCTTCGCGCGTTGTCGTTCGAGAATCCGTAGAACGTGCACTTACTCGGCTCTCGGGCCCTCTGCGAATCCATCCCAACTGTCGTCCCTGTGACAAGGACAGCATAAACCTCTCGGATGCACGTTTGTGCTCGGTGGTAGCGGATCTGACATATGCTTGTGGTTGCTTCTCGCTCCTTAATCGCTAGAGGGTGAGTCCGGCTTTTGATTTGCAGTCAGTGATCGAATGCTTCAAGCAAGCCAGCCAGAGTTCGGGCTTACTGACAAGCTTGTGAAAATGATTTAGAAGAGCAGATTTGATCTGCTGGTCAGTCGCCATATCTTCATCTCACTGTGTTTTTTGCGAGGAGCACGTAGCAGGAGGCGAGCTCCCCATCGATCAAAGCTGCTCCCCATGAAGTAAAGTTTTGGTGTGTACCGTCAACCAACCAAGCCCGACTGATTCCTTCGATAATGCCCTATCAGCAAGGACCAGCCGATCCTTCAAAATCGAGTTCACATGTTGACCAATGCTGGAGAACCGGGCGTCTTCGTTGGCCCCAAAAGGATACGGCCAATATACACCAAACCACGATGCAAAAGTTTCAATGCCTTGAGTCGGGACTTTGACTTTCCGCGCACTGAACGTTTCCCTCAGAGATGTCTACTGTAGAATTGTAGAGAGATAAGCATCGAATGGCATGGGGCAGAATGTCTTGTTGGTGGAAAGTTGGCATTTGATAAAAAGAAAGAAAGAAAGAAAGTATGCCGGGAAGGGAGCTGTAATACTGTAACCACTCGTGAGTGCTTTCGGGAGAGGTACCGAACGTTGGTACCGAATAAGAAGCCGCAGCGGGTACCTTCCCGGGAAAGTGTCTCCTAAGCTTGCCTCATGCCGAGAGCTGATGACGCACACCCCACCTTGGTTGATTGTTAGGTAGGTTCAACCTCACTGAGGTGCCCAAAGATAACTGCCAGAAAAGAAAGCTCTCCTCTCTCTCTCTCTCTCTCTCTCTCTCTCTCTCTCTCCGCGGTCCCGCAGGAACAATGCGGGGTTCGTCGCAGCAGAGCATGAAGTGAAAAGACCTCGCACCCACACAACGCATTACAAACGCAAACTGGACCGCCGTCGATAGGTATGTAGCTGTAGCTAGCGTAGGCCCGTACTTTGCCGGGTAGCTTTACCACCTTTGGCATGTTACACGCCTAGCAGCAGCACTTGCAACACGGCACACCTTGCTGGGTGAGACCTTGGAGGGGTTCGCTCCTGCATCCCTGCTGGGCGTTCGGCGGTCCATGGTGGGGTACAATTGGCATCATGATGAAGGGGAGGGACAAACGGTCAATGGCAGGACGAGACGGAGGAGGAGGGGGGTAGGTAGAGATGAATCCAAGCCAAGCCTCTCTCCTCCTTCTCCTCCTCCTCCACTTCTCCGATCTGATCTCGAATGGACTTAACTCGGTGTTTTTATTTATTAGACCTCCTCAGATGCCGCCCTCCCTCTTGATAGCCCCCAGGTCCTCTCTTTTTTCCTTCTTCACTTGCATAGAATAATTCCAAGCTCCTCTTCCCCCCTCCATCTCTCGTCTTGCTTCTGAACTTGACTTGAACAGCAATTATACCCCCCCTTTCCCTCAATACCAATTGACACTTAGTTGATACCCCCCAAAAACAAAACAGCAACAATGGCCACCGCAGTCTTCCAAACCAAGGCGACCATCACCTCCTTCGGGGGCCAGCTCCTCAAGCTCTCCCACAAGTCAAACTCCACCGGCACCGACATGGCCGTGAACCTCTACCTGCCCCCGCAAGCAACCACCCGCGCCGTCCCTGTCCTCTTCTACCTCTCCGGCCTGACCTGCACCCCGGACAACTGCACCGAAAAGGGCTTCTTCCAATCCCAGGCCTCCGCCCGCGGCCTCGCCGTCGTCTACCCCGACACCTCCCCGCGCGGCCTCGACCTCGCCGGCGAGCGCGACTCCTGGGATTTCGGCGAAGCCGCCTCCTTCTACGTCGACGCCACCCGCGAGCCCTTCCGCCAAAACTACCGCATGGAGACCTACATCACAAAGGAGCTCCCCGAGCTGCTCTTCCGCGAGTTCGCCGGCAAGCTCGACCGCTCCCGCGTCTCCATCACTGGTCACTCCATGGGTGGCCACGGCGCGCTGTCGCTCTACCTCCGCCACCCGGGCATGTACCGCTCCGTCAGCGCTTTTGCCCCCATCGCCAACCCGTCAAAGTGCCCCTGGGGCGAGAAGGCCTTTACAGGATACCTCGGTGACGACCGCGCTGAGTGGGCCAAGCACGACTCCACCGAGCTTGTCAAGAACTGGAGCTACGGTCCCCTAAACGCCCTCATTGATGTCGTAAGTATTGAGCTATATCTGTCATGACGCAATATGAGTAGGCACTAACACAAGAGACCAGGGCCTCGGTGACAACTTCTACATCCAGAAGCAGCTGCTGCCCGAGAACTTTGAAAAGGTTGTCAAGGAGAAGAGCCTCGAGGGCCTGAGCCTGAGATACCACTACGTACGTTGAGCCCGGTTCAGGAAAATTTGAGAGCTCTCAGACGCTGACAAGCTGATTTAATAGGGTTACGACCACTCCTACTTCTTCATGGCCTCCTTTGCCAAGGACCATGTAGACCACGCTGCCAAGCACCTGGGTCTCGGCTCCGCGTGACTCGAAGGTCGGACAAGACTGTAAACAAAGTAAACGATAACGTTGAAGTCGATGACAGGGAGCACGCAGTGGGGCAAAGAAACTCCAGAGTCAAGTCGAGTTGGAATACCAAAGATGTTGTGAGCAGAAAGACGTTGCGTGCGCGCAGTCGACATGTAATTCTTCTTTTTAAGTAGGTAGTAGGTTGCTGCTGAGATTCTTGAAATTTGAGAATAATAATCGACGTTCATCCACCCCGTTCCAATCATAACTTTCGTGAAGAAAAAAACAAATAAACCCCAAAGCACCTTTTCTCCTGCCGCATGGAGTATCTTGCGCATGACATGAGTGTTATATAGCAGGAACGCCAGTGTCGGGATAAACAAGAGGAGCGCCGGCCGTGATGGGAGTATATCTAATAAGATGCAACCGAAGAAGTCAGGAAAAGCGCCTAGCTGACCCGTTTCTCCACCTCGGGACTCAAGCCCTCCTTTTCGAGCTTCGCCCGCATCTCGGCGTCCATCTCCTTGCGTATGCGGTTGTAGGCCAATTTCTCGAACCGGCTGAGGGCCTTCCACCAGTGCTGCCCCGCCTCGTGCTCGCCAATGCGTTCCAACAGGTCGGCCGTCTTGAGGCGCACTTCGCGGTCCTTGTGGAAGAGGCCTAGTGCGACGTAGAACAGGCCAGCGTGCGACTCTGGCGCGACGCTCAACAGCAAACAGATCTCGTCGTAAGAGTGGACATATTTGTGAAACGCAGCGTAGATTTCCTTGCTTTGCATCGGGTTGAGCCGTTGTGTCCGAAGTCGGTCATGCATATGGTGCAAGTCGAGACCTTTCAACGGCCTCACTGTGTAGAGTAGTGCGAGATCCTACGATGGTCAGTTCCAATGCTGAGCAATGGTGAGTGATGGTCCATGACTCCCTTACCTGGATGAAGCTGTAGTAACTCCTTGTGTTTCTCCATCCTTCGATTCTCGTCACATTACCCGCAAGCTCCTTGTGTTTCGTCTGTTCATCAGGCCACACGTAGCCGTGTCCGTTCACGCCCACTGGCCCCATCTCCAGTTCGTCGCCGCCAATGTAAAGAGCACTTGCGCCGTACACACTTTCCTCAAACGCAGCTGCGATTCGAGTGAATTTGATAACCCAGTCTCGCCATTTGGCGCGTATTACTCTTTCGCCATGCCTTGCCGCGATGCTCCGTAGGATATCTTGCATGAACGCCGAGTCGCCTGTCAGATCGCTTTCGGCTGCAACCTTGGAGGTGCCTCCGACAAGCCCAGCATATGATGGGTTCTGCTGTTGAAAGTAGACCATTCCCTCCGTTACTGGGGCCGATTCGATCTTGCTACTGATCTTAACTCGACCTGTAGGCAAGTCACACAAGACATCCCACCACTCGGGGTGTAATTCGAAGGTCGGGTTGGTGACTCCAGCAATGAAGCCGGGAACATTGAGGAGATCGTCAATCTTGGTTAAGTCGGTATAAGGGAATGCGTGTCGCGTGAAGCCCCTGAGTGTACCGCCGGATGCCAAGGCGCAGGCCGCCAAGACTGCCTCCGCAACCTCGCCTGATGGCATATTGTGCCCCAGGAAGATCACCCGCTTTTGCGTCAACAACGCATTGACCAATACAATGATGGGGTGCGTATGCGGACCGTTTGTCGTCAATTGCGGATGCAGGGGGAACGGTTGTGGCGCCTTGCCTTGTGGCTCCGAGAACTTCTGGATTAGTTTGATCAAAGAAAAGTCGCCCACCGTTTCCGGCATGACGGCGACGGGGACTTTGATGGGAATTGGTATGCCCTTGTACATGACTCTGCTTTCAAACTCGTGCGTGTCCCTTGGAACTGAATACTGCCCAGCACCTTCTACGTGCGCCTTCGTTCCTGCTCTCGAAACGCCTGGCAGCTTTGGAGGGTCTCGACTTGCATCGAAAGGCTGATCTGAGAGGTGCTCGCCGCGGTCCTCAGCTATCCGCATCTGAATCATTTGCTCAAACTTTTCGACAAACAGATCTTTGTTGTCACTGGCCAAAAGCAAGTGCCTCTCAAGCAGGCTAAGCTTCGGCATCAGAGAAAGGTCCATGGCGTTAACGGCATCGTAGAGCATCGCCAGCGTCTCGGGAACAGGCGCCTTGAAGTATTCGTCCAAGGCAAGTAACAAAAGGGGCTGGTACGAGTAAGCTGGCTGATCAAGCGAGGGGAGCGAAAGATGGGCAAGCTCTCACCTTGTATATATGCAGGAAGGGATGCCTCGTGCAGATTGCCATCGCCTTGACAACAGCACCTCTCTTGACTGTTTTGTCCTGTTTCGTGTTGACCAAGTTCAGGACATAGATCAATGGTGGTCCTTCTCCGCCTTCGGGTTCGCCGTCGTCCGAATCATCGTCGTCGTATTCGTCCAAGTCATCAAGGTCCCCGTCTTCTTCATCCAAGTCCGCGCCGTCATCTTCCTCGTCGACGATGCCAGCAGCGCGATTGCGCAAACGCCTTCTTCTCTTCTTCCTGGCCTCCTTCGCCTTGCGTTCCTCGTCCTCTTCCTCTTGGCTCGTGTCTTTGTGTAAGAAGAAAATAGTCCAATCCTGGTTTCGAACGTGGGCCTGATCGGGCAACATGAGTTCTGCCAGCATATGTTCGTCGCCGGTAATGGAAACAGGGTACTGGTGCTCCATTACCGGGCCACGATCTATATCGAAGGAGGCGACCAAGATGTACTCGACATGGTTCTCGGTGGAACCTCGCGGGTATTGTGAGCGCAACTTGCGGGGAGGATGCGCATCAGGATTGTAACGCCTCGGGGCGGACAGCGACGAGTGTTGTGACGAGACACCAGTGGATGGTGTCTTTGACTTTGAGCTCGGGTTCGAGGAGCGGTCCGTCTCGGCGATGGGAGGCGGCTGGGGAGATCGCGACGGGCGGGACGTGTTGGACATTGACGAAGGCGATCGCGAAGCTGGGAAACTAGAGAGTGAAGTCCGACGACTGGGCCAGGGGCCGTTGGGCGGGGGAGGATACTGGTTCTGCGTGTTTGAATAGTTGCGCGTGAGGAACGGCAGCGCAGCTTGAGTTGAAGCCATGCTTGCGAGAGCAGTGTTAAATTGCGGAGTCGTTCAACAAGTCGGTAGTTGGGGGGTTCAAGGCGTTGCGCAGGCTGCCGGTAGCCACAGCCATCCAAATGCAGTCGAGAGGTCCGTTCGGGGAGGTGCAGCAAAAGTAGGTTTGTCTCCGATCGAGAAATGCGACGATGGTGGGAGCCCTTTGCTGACAATTACCCAGAACGATTAATGGCTCGCGGCCAACGACATTCGACGGTGATGCTACGACATTAACAAGGGCATTCAAGTGACTCCTTGCCAGGTCGTTGTCGCTGGAATAGGATAAGAGTTGATTGAAGGTCGGGCAGTTCCTTGAAGCCAAAGTGCGAGTCGATAAGCCAGGATGCAAGATGCGAGATGGGGGGAAGGGCGGCGACGGAAGGGGAGATGGGTACGAGGAGAGGACGGAGTTGGCGAGGCGGTATAGTACGTAGTTGTATCTTTAGGTGCAAGGTAAGGTAGTCCAGGAGCGGTATTCGTAAGGTAGTGTAGGCATGCGCGGTAGGTAACCGTATTCAGGTCCAGGGTAATAGCGCGTGGAGGCGTTCTCAGACGATAGCCGAATGCGCTCTTCGAAACGTCAGATGCAGGCGAGTGACTGACATTTACCAGTCTTTGCCAGCGAGCGGAAACAGGATGGTCCCTCGGGCACACGAGGGGGAGAGAGAGCAGGTATATCCTGTCGGGACAGGATGCAGAAAGCGTCAATGCGTGGAAGAGAAAATCACCGAGACATGATCTGCTTCGACGTTTGGTCTGGTCTTCTGGTCTTGTCGGTTCTCGCAGGCTCGCAGGCGTTCTTGGTATCCTTGACTTCTTGAGGTGTCCGTACTTCGTACGTTCGTCGGTAGTACGTACAGAAAGGTTTCTGGGAGTCCCAAACCAGGCAGGACTCCTGACAGGGGGTAGTTGATGGTGCGGTGCTTCTTTTTCCTCTTTTTTAAAATTGTGCAATCCAATTCGATCCCCCACCGGCTCGAATAATGCTCAGCTAAGGCGCGCTGAAGCAAGGTACACACACCTTGGTGCGAACCAAACAGGGCGTCGGATTGAGATGGAGGGGGAGGTCTTGCAGTGTGCCCCTGGATGGATTGCCGCGACAAGGACCTCTGGTTGGTGCTCGCCGGACACTGGCGGCCCTCCGCGTGTCGCTCGGGGCTATCCAAAGGTGACGAGTAGAGCAGCTCGTGGTTACGGATAGATTCAGATTCAGAACTCTTCAGCGCGCGTATCTCGGAGGAGCCAGGGCCAGCTGGTGGGCAATCGACCGACACACAGACGGGCAATCTGTCAGTCAAGTCAGACACTCAGCCCGCGGGCAGACAAAGAGGGAAGAACAGACACGAGGCGGCCTTACGTTGCTGTTAGTGTGTGGGAGGCAGGTGGTTGACAGTCGGCTTGGGATCCGTATCTGTGAGCCAAGTGGGCAGTGTCTGCGAGAAAGCGTTGGACGAATGCGTCGGGAACAATGCTGATCACGGATTCTCAGTGTCCTCTTTTTTTTTTTGCCAAATTCCCTCCCGAGTCCCCCTCCTTTTGCGGCTTGCCCACCACCACCACCAACACCACCCACCTACCTTACGGAGTACGAAGTACCTACATATTACCACAGTATGGAACTGGAAAGGCACGAAAGGCAGGGCCTTCTTTTCTCGGCAGCCCCCAAGGACCCCCTTCCCTTGGTCCCCTCCTTCCTCTTCCCCTTTCCACGTTTCCCCCCGCCTTCCCTGTCCTTTATGCTTTCCCCTTTTGAGAAAATGGGTGGTCCGAGCTGTCGCCCTCAACCTAAACTGTGCTTAGCGCCCAAGGGACCTTACATGAAACCCATGTGGCTGGAGAGAGGCATTTTGGCAGCTGACGCAGGGAGTTGTGATCAAGCCACATGTTGATAGCCACACTTTCTCCCCTCCCTGAGGGATGAGGCTCTCCCCCTCCCCGGGATTGCCATGCACGGACGGGAGGGTCATGCAAGGCTACGGTTGTCACGGAGAAGACGCCTCTGTTTACTTTCATCTGTCACCCAAAGCCACCCATCGTCTTTGTTCTGGATCAGACCTTTCCACAATTGAACTACAACGCCATTTTAAATCCAACGCGAAATCATTCATCAATACAATACGCTCTATCTGATACCGGTACCGGAAGCGCAACTCGCAATTGCCGCAATTGCTTTTCTTCTTTACATTACCGTCGCCCACCTACTCTTCTCTCGTACGCTTGCCGTTCGTTGCCTCTTGGCCCGAATCCCCATATTTCTCATTGTTTACTTCGCTGCCAAGTGGGCGCGCGGCATCACAAATCCAGAGCAAGGCACTCCCTATTTCCCACCCACAGCTGCTCCCGCCCCGAACACCCTTCGATATGGTAGGCTAGGGCCCATTTCGCGCGCGGATCATCAAATCTCTTGGAAAGTCGCATGAATTTTGACCTGAAGAACCCACAACAGGCAATGCCCGCTGGCTACAAACCTTCCCCACTAGGGCCTCATGGCTCTCCTCGCAGTTCTCCATTCAGAAGACCAGAATCCCCAGCATCGCCTTCAGCAGTGCGCCAGAACTCGACGACCCAAGTAACCCAAGTAACCCAAGTGACACCTTTCGGCTCGCCCACCAAGGCATCCTACGCTACGAACAACGGACGCTTCGGCAACCCAACCACACCAACAGACACAGCCGAGAGCAAGACACCGCGAGTGCGAACACCAACAGCCGAAACTACCACCATGGCCTCGCCACAGCCTCTGCGGCCGGGTCTGAAGAAGAGTATGAGCCACGGGAACGCCATATCGCATCTGCAGCCTGCGCAAGTCAGACAGCTTCGAGAGGGCTTCGAGGTCTTGGATCGCGACAGCGATGGCATCATCAATAGGGAGGATGTAGCCGACATGCTGAATCAGTTGGGTAAGCATCAAAACCCAAGATACCCAAGATGTCAAAGGAGTTCTCTCGGTTAACAGATTTGTAGGCCTGCCGTCTAAACCCTCCGACGTAGCACTATTCTTCCCTCCATCAACGCCTCAAACGATGACGATGGCTGCTTTTCTGAATTCCCTTGCTACAATGCTGGCTTCCTTATCACCACAATCCGAGCTGCTGTCTGCTTTCTCGGCGTTCGACGACGACGATAGCGGGCAAATCGACCTCGCGGAGCTACGGGATGCGCTTCTGCATACCGCGCCAGAGCCCGGCGAGCGACCGCTTACAGAAGCCGAGGTTGAGAAGGTAATCGAGGGATTCACGGGCAGACGAGCTTTCAATCGCAACATGCAAGGCGGATTGGGCAATCGCCGTGAGGTATTTAGGTACCAGGATTTCGTCAACTCCATCATGGGTAGCAATACGACATCCGAAGCTGCATCGGCTGAGGGATCTGATGATTGAGCTTAATTCAGGCAAGGTATCCGGCGCATGGGGGATGAATTGATGGTGACGACATGAGCGAAAGGCATGTGGGGACAAACCTCCCAGGGACGAAAGCACAAATATCCGTAAGGATACATGGAAACGAGGATTGACGAACAAGTCTGGACATGACTGTACTTTACTCGCATCAAGCACATAGGAGCACGGTGGTAACAGGTATAATTTCGGCTGGGTTTCACAGCATGGCAGTTTGGTTTCCGTTTAGCGCCGAGTCCAGGGTAACAACGCGGTACCTTACCGCAGGCATCTGATGTGACTACTGACCTGACAACATGGAGGCTGAGGAAAGAAGACATACGACCGAGATCGGGTGGGCGCGACTCCTCGAGCCTCGAGCCTCGAGGACATGTCGCGATGTCCAAGCTCGCAAATCGGGACGTGCGATATGGGATTCTGGGTAATGGGAAAGGCTGGGAGACAGGCCCCCGTTGAACGGGCAGTGCATGCACGATGGATGACTTTGGCTTCGACCTGCATGTATGAGAGACGTCGATTGACCCGCTCGCTCCGCTATAATTCTGTAGTCCTGAAGATGAGAGCGACGAAATCTGTCAAGAAAGCGAAAATTGTGAACTGGCAAAGAGGGCGGTATGGGCCATTGGTGATGCCATCAGCTCGGTTTGCAGGAGGTTGGGAATTGCTGCAAATCAGCCAGTGCCAGGCCCCCTTCTGCAGAGTGCAGCCTGCACTCGCACCCGCAGTTGCAGCACACATATTTCCAAGGGGCGGGCGGTAGTGGCGACCAGGACATGGGTCCTTGGCTGGTCAGGTCGCTGCATGCCAAACTATTCAGGGGACTTTGTGTCTGTTCTCTCACAGAACTGTCAGACTCCAGAGAAAAGAGAGTCTGACTGACCTGAGGCAAGAGGTGACGCCCTCCTCCCACGGTGCAGCAAGTGGTCGGGTGTCATCAGTGACGGCAAGTTGCAACGCTTTCTTCGGGCGGTTCGGCGGACCCCCAAGGAGCCCCAAGGGTTGACAGCGGCCAACGGCCGAGGATGATTCGCTGACTGTGCAGGGTCCCGGGACGGGGCCCCACCGAACCTTCTCGAACCGGCCCGCTGGGTTGCAGCGAAAGAAAAGGAAGAAGTCACCGTTGGTTGCAAACGCCCCGATATGCCGATATTCGTCTGTATCCGAGCCGGACATCGGACGGACAAGACATGAGGTGACGGCAGGTACCTAACTTTGGGCTAATACCGTAGGATTTTAGGCTCTTGCCTCAAGCCAGTTGGGAGCCAATTTCAATCTATTATCGCCCGTCAACGACCTGATAACATCCGGGTCTTTCTGACTTCTGTTCTTCCCTTCAAATTCAATCCCGTCACTGTAACTTTTGAGACAGGTCATTTGGGTCCCTGCAAACGCCTTGACGCCATCGCCTTCTGGGGGTCCCATCTGGAGATGGAGACCCTCTAAATGGAGGCTGAACAGCTCAAGCTCCCCTCTCTCGCGAAACCAAAGTCTAGCCATCATCCTAGTCTATTTCTAGTCATTGAAACCAGGTCCCATATTGGTATGGAGTACAGACATAACGGAATACGGATAGATGATACGGATACCAAGACGAACTTCAATCTGGCCCTTGGCAAGTTCGCGAGAGTTCTTGCGCCTGGTTCACCATTGGCCATCGGTGACTGGAAAAAGACAACAAGAAATAGGGTGGCTAGGAGACGACAGGACACCAGGCCAACATTTCAATAACGGTCCAGTGGCGGTCGTCCGACGATCCCCTTCATCCACTGCGGTGCAGGTATCATAGTAAACAAGTTGCGACCCCAAGCGTACCATTGGCTCCGCGGGGACTGCCAGTAGTCAACGGGAGACGGGACTGGGCCGTTTGGACAAGCTTCTGGTGGGGTTGGGTTTAGTGGCGGGCGACCTTTTTTTTTTTTTTTGTCTTGGTGCTTGAGGTAAGGTAAGGTATTAGATGGTGTTGCTTGGTTACATCTACCTCGCATGCAGAGCTCAGCACACGCAGTTGACACGCAGTTCTGCATGTACTCGATACCGAGTTGGGGTTGGCTGCCGTTGGTGATGACCTCTCCCCAATGGGAGCTGCCATGTGCCAGTTGCCCAGCAGAGCCGTTATTGTTCATCCACGTTGTGTTTCTCTGCGCTCCTCCTTCTGTGCTGTTCCAGGGGGCGGTTCCTCTGGACGGGGCAGCTTGTGGGCGTAACTTTCGTACAATACGGACACAATGTACAATTTTTTTTGCACGCCGTGTATGGACTGCTAGCTAGCACATTTTCCACATCACGCATGCCCAGCCCAGCACATGGGCATTTGGACGGGGACCTTATCCAGTCTCCGTCTCCCCCGTAATCCATAAGGCACTGAACAGAGAGACAGACCAGTCAACAGGCCTGGCAGGCGGGAAAAAAGCAACAAGATGAGGGAACGGTGGAAAAAATTGTGCACAGCTGATAAATCTACACGAGTCCCTCCCCCTGGGGGTGGGAGAGACAGCCACAACTAAGGCTCGTCTCGCTTGATGAATCCTGGGATTTTCGGTATTTCACCTTTGACCTTTCTTGTCCCCCTGCCTTGGATTACCGAAAGATGACAACAGAAAAGCAACTTTGTGCATCCCGCTCCTAAAGCTTCTTCTTCCTGCTTTGCTTGCATCGTTGCTTGCCTCTTTCTCTCGAAATCTTTCTCTCTCTCTCAGACTCTCTCCACAGATCCCGCCCCCTCCCCCTCCTCAACCATCCATCGGCTCTGCCCAAAAGTAACGGATTACTTTTTTTGCTCTGCTTCTTCACTCGAAAAGCACCCTGCAGCTTGCGCCGGCTGTATCTCCCCTCCAGTGTCCACTCCGATGGGCTGTGTGTCTTCTCGCCGAGCCTCTTCTCAATAGCCTGGGCTTTCCTTCCTCTTTTCCCTCCCCATCCGCCCTCACCTTACCTTACCTTCCGAGAGTAGGCAATCCGTCTTCCTCTTCTCTCCAACCTTACTCTCACTCACACTTCCACTCACTCACTCACACCACTTCCTCTCCATCGTTGTATTCGTGGGGATTCTTCGATACGAACGAACAAAAGACCTGGACGACCATCTGCAATCGACTTCCGCACCAGCCGCCTTCTCCCGTATTCATCCATCCGGGTCAAGGCAAGGTTCCGCTGCCTTCCACTGGACGCACCCAAGCAGCATAGAAAAAAAAAAAGTAGCAGGTGCTTTTTTCCATCCACTCTTGCCTGCCCGCCCTCCTTCACTAGGCCCGTTATTGTGGTTTGGGGAATCTGGTGCACAAGCATAACCTTGCATCGAGGTGTACCGACCCTCCTTACCTAATTAACCAACAAAAAAATAAGCCTGCGCATTCTTTGGTTCCCCTCAGAGGGTGCTTGCTTTATCAATGAAGCTCTTCGCAAAGAAATCGTCCAAGAAGCAAGGCCAGGACGACGACGACAACCACCAAGAATCGAGCTACTTCCCTCCCTCTGAGGCCTCTTCTCCCACAAAGTCGCCCACAAAGCCCCGGTCGCCCACCAAGTCGCCGACGAAATCCCCCACCAAAAAACCCTCCCAACCTGCGTCCCCAGGCCCTCGGGAGACAAAGCCGTCGCGCACATCCCGCACCTTTGGCCGCCACCCCACCGATCCCGGCTCACGAAGGAGCAGTAAAATCGACCTCGACTCTCACCCCCTCAACCTTCCTCCTGAAGAACGTGCAAAGAGACTATCTGCACTTTCAGCCATGAGTGGAAACGCCATGGATATCGACCGTGAGTCGAGCGCGGCGCCTTCTTCGCCTCCTGCTGCTGCCGCTCCCGCTGCTGCTGCTGCACCCCAACCTTCTGCGCAGACTTCCTTCTCCGTCCCCAAGTCAAACGGCATTAACACCAATATTAACGGCAATGGCGATGCTCCAGCCCCTCCCCCTCACAAGTCCAACCCCTCCAGTCCAGTCCCCACGACTGAGGACGAGGCCGAGGCCTACAAGGCTGCTGGCAATAAGTTCTTCAAGGAGAAGGACTACAAGAATGCCATTCTTCAATACTCCAAGGGTACGTGTTGCCGACTGCAAATCTCTCTCTGGGCTATAAATTGACAAGTCTGCTCCAGCCATCGAGTTGGTCCCCGATTCGGCTACCTATCTGAGCAACCGCGCTGCTGCATACATGTCCAACACCCAGTACGAGTACGCCCTCGATGACTGCACCCGTGCCTCCGACCTGGACCCCGAGAACCCCAAGATCCTCCTCCGACTTGCTCGCATCTACACCAGCCTGGGTCAGCCCCAAGAGGCCCTGCTCGTCTTCGGCCGCATCAACCCTCCCCCTTCAGCCAAGGACCAGGCTCCGGCCAAGGAGATGTTGAAGCATGTCAACGCTGCGCAGAGTGCCCTGAGAGACGGCACTGCTGGATCAATGGTGCTCCACGCCCTTGATCAGGCCGAGCGTCAACTGGGCTTCGGAGCCTCCAGACCCCGCAAGTGGCAACTGATGCGTGGTGAGGCGTACCTCAAGATGGGTACCGTCAACGCTCTCGGTGAGGCACAGAACCTTGCCATGGGCCTGTTGAGAGGCAACAGCCAGGACCCTGAGGCTCTGGTGCTCCGCGGTCGTGCCCTGTACGCCCAGGGCGAGAACGACAAGGCTGTCAGCCACTTCCGCAAGGCCATCAGCTGCGACCCCGACATGCGTGATGCCGTTAAGTACCTCAGAATCGTTCAGAAGCTCGACCGCATGAAAGAGGAGGGTAACTCGGACTACAAGATGGGTCGCTGGCAGTCTGCCATTGAAAAGTACAGCGCCGCGCTTGAGGTTGATCCCGCCAACCGCGGCACCAACTCCAAGATCCTGCAGAACAGAGCGCTGTGCAAGATCAAGCTCAAGGAGTACGACGCAGCCATTGCTGACTGCGAGCGCGCCATCAGCTTGGACTCAACATACCTCAAGGCTCGCAAGACCAAGGCCAACGCCTACGGTCAAGCAGGCAAGTGGGAGGATGCTGTCAAGGAGTGGAAGAACATCCAAGAGCTAGATCCCGAGGACCGCAGCATCGCCAAGGAGGTGCGCCGGGCCGAGCTGGAGCTGAAGAAGAGCCAGCGCAAGGACTACTACAAGATCCTCGGGGTTGAGAAGGATGCGGACGATAACCAGATCAAGAAGGCCTACCGCAAGCTGGCCATCATTCATCACCCGGATAAGAACCCCAACGACGAGCAGGCTGCTGAGCGCTTCAAGGATATTGGAGAAGCCTATGAGACCCTGAGTGACTCTCAGTAAGTTGATATGGGTGCACGTTGCCCAATCATGTGCTAACCCCCGTTTGCAGGAAGCGTGCCAGCTATGACAGCGGCGAAGACCTCATGGACCCGTCCGACATGTTCAGCCACGGTGGTGGCATGGGCGGTATGGGAGGAATGGGTGGCATGCACGGCGGCATCGACCCGGAGATCCTCTTCAACATGATGGGAGGAGGCGGCGGCTTCGGCGGTGGTGGCGGCTTCAATGGAGGCGGCTTCCCCGGCGGAGGTGGTGGCGGTGGTGCGCACTTCAACTTTGCCGAAGGCGGCGGCCGCCCTCGTGGTGGTGGCGGTGCCGGCGGCTTCGGTGGACGCGGTTTCAACTTCTCAACCTGACAATCCGAGTCAGAGGAAGAAGCAGAACTATCCGACGAGTCAGCAGAGTCGGGACGAAATACGGGCGGCTCATTCGCTGCAAAGCCGATGAAGAGCCACACGAAGCGGCGCCAAGAAGAAGGCGACCGGATTGTGGACAAGATTCGCCAGTATGGAATCTGGATTGTGGCCGCTCTGGTCCTGGTCCCGTTCCAGCTCCTGTTGCTGGTAGCGGCAGCTATGGGATTCGTGTACATTTGCATCATAGGGGCCCGGAAGCTGGGCATACGGCTCCGCGGCGGGGAATGAGTCTTGTGTTTGTCTTTTTTTGTTTTTCAAACGACTGCAGATCGGGATAGACTACAAACGCACAGAAAAAGTGTCACACGGGCGGCGTTTTTTACCCAGGCATCGATCCAATCGTCCCTATTTTTCACTTTACCCCAAACTTTTTTGTTTTCCTTTCACAACTTTACAACCTTTTTTGTAGAGACATACTAGGGAGAGAGGGAAGAGGAAGAGAGAGAACAAGAGTTCACGACCAAAACAATATCCCCAGAAACCAAACCGAATTTCACGACCCAAACTGGGAAAAGAGGGGCTAGGAGGGCGTCTTTGCATATCTCATTTGAAAAGGGCACTTGAGTGACGCCTCCAACAAAATGTTGTGTATTTTGCGCGCGAAGTTAAGGCATAGTTGAACAATTGGTAATTGACTTTGCAAATATCGCATGGAAGCGCATGTCCTGGCGTTACCGATAACAATTATTGTGATTCTTTCTGTGTGACGTGCTATCCGCACGACTCTTGTCTCTCTCTGGGTATCAAATTCCATGCGCCTTTTACTGCTCGCCCCATCGATCCTGGGCCTTTTTCCGTATCCAACATTCGTCCATCTCACCCGCCCGGTTCCATAAACCTCATATCCTGATGCTCGAGGACCCTCCCAATCCCAACTAGCCTTGAGGGGCAACCCGCTCAACCTGGAAAGGCGCGCACCTCACAACCCACCAGGCTTCCCACTCCCAACAACTTTTCCCCCCTCCAACACCCGTCCAACATCCTCCCTCAACTCGGGCATCCCCCTCTCCACGTGATCCGCAAGGACATCCCTAAACTGCGCAAAGGCATTCATCTTGCCCTTCATGAGCTGATTCCCGCGCCTGACGAGCTCCACAAACTCGCGCGTGTAAATGTCTGGGTTCCGCCCGTTTTCGACGTACTGCACCAGTTCCGGCGGGATCTTGGGCAGCGCGCCGGGGAGGTCGGGGGAGGGCGGGGCGCCTGCTGTGGCGGTCATGTGAACGCGTTGGAGGGATTGCGAGAGGGCTTGGACCGAGTCTGCGAGGGCGGGGGCGGTGGGTGCCGAGGGGGTTGCGTTGTAGGTTGTTACTTGGACTAGGATTTGGTAGAGGTCTTGGATTGTGTCTTTTAGTTGCTCTGTGTTTTTTGGGGGAGATGATGTTAGCGGATGTGATTGAGGGAGAGGGAGGGAGGGAGGGATGTGCGGTGTTGTATACGTACGTTCCAGCTCTTCGGGGGTTGGTTTGTCTAGCGGTGCCATTTTGGGGGTTGCTGGGTTTCGCGATCTTTTCGCGGCGTGATATGCGTGAATTGTTGTGTTCTTCGATGTTTGTGGATAGGTAGAGGGGGAGCGCAGGCGACGTGGTTGAGCGGAGCAGCTCGGGCGAGGACGATTGATGGTGGTAGGTGAAGTTGCGATTGCGACGTGAGGGACGAGGCTGAGAAATCCGCGGGTTGTAGTGGAAAGTAATCAAGGTCGAGGTTGGATTGGATTGATGGATGGATGGAATTTGGTGCTAGCCAGTTGGCGGGATGGGCCGGTGGCACACACCTTGTGGGTGAGGTGTGGGGGCGCTTGCAGGGATGTCAAGTGCGACTGCAGACGGGGTCCCTGGCGCGCGACCGCGGCCGTTAGTTATGTCGCGACCCTGGTCTTTATTTGTGAAGAAGCATTCAGTCTAACGACCCCTCTACATAAATATGAGAGGGACGCTGGATCAGCCAGCTGGCTTATCGATGCTTCTTGATTTGACTATCTATGCTATTCATGCTCCGCGAAGAACCCACGACGTTGAAGAGACTGGTATTGATGTCTCTATTGGTGAAGATATATTTTATTCTCGAATGCCTCCCGCATTCCGCATCATCACTAGTGGTAAAGAATACTTACCCAAGTGCTACTCCATCTCTGGCGTCTGGCATGTTTGCTCCGCCACCTCTCTTACTTCCCACTGAACAGCTTCCGTAAAGCCTGCAGGTTCCTCTTCTTCCCTGCTTCGCCGGGAGAGTCGGCCCCATCCGAGAGAAGCCTCTCCGTGCTCTGATTCAAACCCGGATTCGGACTACTACCATCGTCCTCGGTCGCATTAGCTGTGTCCTCCGACATCACCAAGCTAGCTCTAGCACGACTGGTTGGACTGAATGCTGCCATAACAGGCCGTATGATCCGCGGTCGCGGCGACGGGGACCGGATGGGGTTGTACCGCTCCAGATACTCGGATGACTGAGGCGGAGGCGTTCGGAGTACGGCGTGACGCCGTGGGATGCGAGCAGGTACTAGTGGACTTTGCGGTCGTGCACGCCGTAGTTGCGGCGGTGGCGGTGGGGTGTTGTACCGCGTCTGCTGCTTAGAGGGCGTCTCTGGCGGAGTCACATAACCCGATGAGGTCGTCGTGTCCGATTTCTCGAGTCGGGAGGCAAATCGAGAAGAGGGCCGTTTGAGGGGCTCGTTGCTGACCCACGAGAGGGGAGGTGCTCGTCGAATCTCAGACGGTGTCCAAATCGAACGAGACCTAGGCGGTGTTTGCGGCGGGGAGGTGGGGCGTACCGGCGTAGTTGGTCTGATGGTCGGTGTAAGTGAATTCGTCGACTCCATTGAAGGGGTGCCGGATATTGACGTCGCTGGGGTCTGCGAGAGGCCAGCTAGAGGATGAGATGCAAGGAATCCTCTTGGCTCTTCTCTGGCCACTTGATCGATGCCCCGGAATGGCTGCATCCATACCGGTATGGGCTTCGTTGGACTTGGTTTGAACGCAGGTTGGCCGATGGGATCGTTGATGGAGACGTATATAGTAGACTCGGCAGGCGGCGTCGCGAGATACCCTCTACTCTCATCATGAGATCCGTCCCCTATCCTGCGGAACGATGACGAGTCCGGGCTGAGAGACCGGATAGACTGGCGTGAAGTTAGCTTCGACACCCTCATCATCCTCACACAACTTACCGCCGGAACCCTCCTCAACTGCCCAGCTCTACCCTCGCCAGCACCCCATCTCGCGCGACCAAGTCCACCATCAACCCTCTCAACCCTCCTTAACCCCTTCTGCACAACATCCTCCCCCTCCGTACCAACACAACAAGAAGCACAAAGCGGCACCGCCTCCACCTCTTTCATATTCCCCTTGCCCTCCGTCCCAGCAACCCTGCCAGCCATGCTACTCCCATCACCACCACCACCAGCATCGCGACCCTCGTCAAAGAGGTCCAGCACAGACACCCCTCGGTAGATGAGCTTGCTCCCGTAAAACATACACCCGTAACACGCGCGATGCCAGAAGCACTACCCCAAGCTGACGCAATCGTCACCGCGGTAGACAATTTCGCCGCAGACCCAGCAGATGGCTAGGTCGATCAGCGCGGCGTAGCAAGGCGAGCAGCTCAGACGTGCTTCCCGGCCGATGACGTGTGAGGGGCCGTCGAAGGGCTGGAAGCAAAAGGTGCAAGTAAACGGGGTTGACGCCGTTGATGCCATGTCTTTGAGAGAATGTCCCAGTCCGGGGCGGTCACGAATGATCCTTGTATAGAAAATGAACGGATGTCGATGTTACGTTGGGAGAGAGAATGCAGCGGCCGCACTGGGGCATGGAAGATGTGTTTGGTTAAGACTTGATCGTTGCAGCTGCCTCGGAAAACCGAGACGTCGTGCCTTCTCACATGTCCCATCAAGCTGCCCATCGCAGCTGCTGCAACATTTGACAAACATCACTTGTCTCAATCTAACCAAGACACCCAAGATCAACATGTCCGTACGTGATGAAAGTGCAACTTTTCAAAGACCTGAAGTTCAGCAAAAGGTAGAACCTTTGGCCGAGAACTAAAGTAAACAGATAATCTCGACCCGACGCCGGTAGGTATTGTACAAAAATGAGCAAACACGAACGCCAAGACCAGTCCATATGCCCCCCATGCAACCCTCGTGGTCCAGCCTATTCCGTCCATAAGCATCCTTGTTACGCCAGTCGTATCCCTCTGGACTTTGCACTGCGGAAGATCATCGGCTCTCCAATGCAATCGACTGCACGTGTGTCCAATCCGCCAACATCCGCATTCATCGTCATATTATACAGTCCAACAAGACCAATGTAAGTGGTTGTGTGTCCTTCGATCAGCCAAGTTGTCGGGCATTTCCTGTTGCCATCCTTACTGGCGAGCCTTCGGCTTCGCCAACATGTTGAGTCGGCTCAGACTCATACCGCTGCGCTTCTTGGTGGGGCTCGGCGATTGAGCAACGCGAGGGCTCTGGAGCTTCTTGCCAATGGTGCCGGGGGTCGCACCCATCAGTCTGGGAGCCAGGAGAGCATCGCCCTCGGGCACATGCTCGGCCTTGCGTCTCTTGCCAGCTCTATCACCAGAGTCCACTTCAAGGTCTCCCTCCTCTTCACGAGCTCGAGCCCGCTTCTTGTTGGTCATGCCGTGAGGCTTTCCAGCCAAAAACTGCATGGGCGATCTGTTCTCCTTGTTGGAGGTGAACTCGGGACCGGTGGGGAAGCTACCCGGCATGTCCAGCGAGGTCCGCACATGACGGACACTAGCTTGGCCAGCAGTCGAACCAAAACCAGTGGGAGAGACACTACCGAATCGGATGGTGTGGTCGCTGCGGAAGGTGAACGTGCCAGGTACAGTCGGAGGCAGAGGCTTAGCGCTCTCGCTGGCGTTTTCGGTCGCCTTCTCAGACGGGCTACCAACGTTCAATTCGGGGTAGAGGTTATCGCTCTTCTTCCGTTGGGTGACATTGCCATTTCTGAGCATGGCGTCGAGGCTCGGGTACTCAACCTCTCCATTCTTACGGATAGGGCTCATGCTCGCAAAGGCTCGGTGCGCAACTGTGTTCGGAACATCGGCTGCTCGGTTAGTGTCCGGAGTGAAATCGACTCTCTTAAACAGCTTCCTTCGTGGAGTGGTGAACGGAACAGCGGGAATAGTCTTCTCTGCAGCCTGCGGCGCAGGCGTCTGAGAGATGCTAGAAGCGGGCTTGGGAAGAGCACTCTTCGTCTGATTCAAGGCTCCCTTTCCGCCGCGCAGGATGGACTTGACTCTTTCGAAGCGACCAGGGCTCACAATTCGGCGTTTCAGCTCGGCTGTCTTCTCCAACGCACCCAGGTTGTTGGTGGTGACAGATTTTGTGAGACCACCCAGATCAGGCTTGGAGGGCGACTTTCTGAGACTTCCAAGCTCGGGCTTCGAGGGGGACTTGACGAGCGATCCCAGATCAGGCTTGCTGGCTGACTTGGTGAGAGTGCCAGGCAGGGGCATCTTGGAACCAGCAGCCCGAGCCAGGGAAGATGCAGTGGGGCTCGTGAGGGAGGCCAGACTGGGCTGAGATCGAAGACCAGCAGGCGCATCTGTTCCGCTAGACTTGGGGCGCGGGAGGGAGCTGCCATCGCGAGAGACCGGTCGAGCTGTGGTGGCATCGTCCTCGAAGCGCTGTCGCATGCGCTTGACCGACGAAGGTGGTTCAATGTTGGCGAAAATGCGAGACTTGGGGCGAGGTCCAAGAGCCGACTTTGTAGAACTGTTGGAATCCGCGTCGTCCAGGTTGGCCTTGGATGGAGAACGCTTGAGGCTAGACTTCTGCTGCGAGGGCGTGTCAGGGATGCCCAGGTTGATCTTGGACGGCTTCTTCAAGATCGACTTTGGGTGAGTGGGCGTATCGTCGATGTTCGGCTTGGACTGGGATCGCTTCAGGACAGACTTGGGCTGCGTCGGCGTGTCGTCCAGGTTCGCCTTGGAGGGCGATCGCTTCAAGCTAGATTTGGGTTGCGTAGGCGTATCGTCTAGGTTCGCCTTGGACTGAGTACGCTTTAGGCTCTTAAGAGGAGTGGTCCGGCCAGGCTGGGCTCGGAAAGCTGAAGGATGACCTTCGATAGAGTCCATCTTCTTGAACTCGGCCATATGGACAGCGCTGAAGCGACCAGACTTGCCCCTGGCCTTGGCAATTCTACGGCCGTTGATCTCTTCGTCTTCTCTCTCCAGCTCACGCTTGGCCAGCAGTTCGGCCTTGATTCTGGCCGCCTCCTCGCGCAGCTCGTTCATCATCTGCTGTGCATCGCTGCTCAGACCATTGTCTCCGGTAGGCTGGGCGACGCGGAAGGTAAAAGGCGACTCGGGCACGCCCGTGGTCTTGAAAGGCGTCTTCGAAGGCGTCGCCTGGGGATCGGCCTTCTTGTCGGAGGGGTCCATATCTCTGAAGCCGAGCCAGGTAGCGGAGGGAGGTGCTGCGGTGGGGTGAACCTTGCTCGGGTGCATTTCCGACAACGGGGCCTTCAGGTTCGAGTGGGAAGAGGGCGTCGCGGGGTCGTGATTCGGGACGACGAGCGCATTCAGACTCTCAGCGACCTCTTGAGCAGGAGGAGTATCATCGCGTTCGGCAACGGAAGCCAGGGTGGATTTGGCCTTGGGCTATAGATAAAGAAAAAAAATTGTGTGAGTGAGGCGCCACGCCGTTTGTTTACAGAAGCGGTCAAAGAGCGTAGCCTGTTTGCTTACCTTGGGCGTGTTGGTGCTGGCCAACCGGGCCGAACGACGGCGAGGCGGCGACGACATGTTGACTGTTGACTCGTGAGAATTGTCAAGCTCGTTTGCGTGAATGTCGGTGACGATCGAGAGGAGAGCACAAAGTACGGAAGAAATCGAGCCAGCGAGTCCCTGGTTTGGAAGAGGAAGGGTTGATGATGTCAGGCGAGAGAGAAAGTGGATGGGGGTTCCGGGCTGCGGTTGCGGTACGTAGAGCGCGACGGGGATATTTTGGAGAGGGGCCGCTTCGTTTGTTTACATTGCGCGCGGAGGTTGCAGCTCTGATTGGATGACAGGTGAAGGACGGCCCAAGCTCTAGACCCCTTGGCTCTGTGACCTTTGGCGGGATGAAAGTGGGGGCACAGTGAGAAAGATCAGAGAAACCATGCGTTTCTACGCTGGTTTGGCCGTGATTCCACAGTGAGAAATCCATTCTGCCTTCTCCTCACGATACAGTATTGTACTGCCCAGTGTTTGCTTGGATGACCCTCGATATGCTCCTCGTGGGTCATAAACAAGGGGAGCGCGTGGCTAGGGACCCACGGCCACTTATTCTCGAACCCTCTCTTGTTTCAAGAGCTCTTGCGTATTTCATTTTGTTTGATCCATGGCATGCTATACCCATACACTATCTTGTATAGCAGGCCTTCTACGTGCTCCGGTCTTTCTTACATCTCGTGGAATGTGGTGCGCAAAAGAGACCGTTGGATCTAAGCAGTGCCGGAAGCACAGCCCAAACCGAGCGTGAGCCACAACGGCCCGCGCTTCGAACTCAATTCTAATCGGGATTGAAGTCATTGGCTCCATACCGTGAGAAACAGCCCATCCAGTAGCATGGCATCTCAGCATGGTCCTTGGCCTCGCTGGAGATCTGATGCTCAGCATTGATGACTATACTGATCATACTCTTGCGTTCATTTTGTCTTATGGTGGATTACGTCTGCGCAGTTGTCTTAAGAACATCGGCTTTCGTGGAGCTCATGATAATACACGACCACTAAGTATCTTGGTTTGCATTACACACGTTGCCATCTGAACGCAGCAGGCGCTGGCGCTTCAAGAGTGACCTAGATCTCACGCCTTCGTATTAATCTTGCAGCGAAGATATAGGTAAGAATGATTTCAAACATCATTATTCAATGGCCACATCTATAATTCCAATTCCGTGTGGTCTTCAATGCGTTGCAGCAACCCCCAATCCAACCTGTTTGGGCCAGAGTAATGCTCACAAGAGGCCTCAATGCTGAGCCACCTATCCAGTCTATGAGTTGAACACCGTGAAGCCTTAGACCATTATTATGGTAAAAATGCATGTGTACCCCGCCACCCTTGTCCATCCATGCCCATCCATGTTAAACTGTGTACCCGCCATTACAAACAAACAATCCTAAACGCCGACGAGTGAGAGGAATTTTGATCTTCCAGCGTAATGCTTTCTTCTACCAATGCCATGCAGGGTTTTCAATGCGTGGAAGCGATGGCGCCCGTGATGCCTAGCAGGGCCATTCCCATGAATCCAAAAAAGATGCAGAGATTCCGGTTGTGGTTCAAACTCAGCGCCTCAACGAACAGCTGAAGGCCGACGCTCACCATGATTCCAGCCGTAATGGCAAACATGCAAGCGTAAGAGACAGCATTCGGCGTCAGGTGAGTGTGCTTCGCGAGTTTGAACCACAGCACAGCAATGCCCGCACCAAGAGGCTGGCTGAGACCACCGAGGATCGCGGCCCAGAACATAGCCTTCATGCGGCTTCCAAGTGCCATGTACAACGGCAGTGCCATGGCAAATCCTTCTGTGATGTTGTGGACGAACAGGGCCATAAAGACGTTGAAACCTAATGCCGGATTCGCGTGGTTCGTTGCGTAGGTAATGAAACCTTCCGGGAACTTGTGGAGCGCAATGGCGATTGATGTCTGCAAGCCGAGGGAGAGAAAGGCATTGGTAGGGACGTGGTGGTGATGTTGGGCCTCGACATCTTCGTCCGAGTGTTCGCCGTCAGCGTGAGCGTCATGGTCGTGATCCGCATGATCGTGGCCATGGCTGTGGCTGTGGCTGTGTTCGTGGTGATGATGCGCCTCATCGTGTTCCGGCATAGGTTCTCTCGAAGCTGCGCGGCTGGTCCGCATGGTCCCACTGATGGGAGAGTTACACGAGGAACCGCCCTCTTCCAAGTCTTCCAAATCTGCATGACTATGAGCATAAAAGTGCCCCGTGTTAGTGCGTAGGACAGCTGGGGGCTTCGACGTGGACGTCGAGCGGCTACTCATGTGCTTGAAGCATTCCTGGCCACAAGGGTCGGTGTATCCAAAGCATGGGCCCTCCTCATCACAATTCGTCTTCGTGTCTTTGACGAAAGACATGACCCGTTGTTGGACTTGGGCCATGGACGGTCGTCTATCGACGGTGGGGCCACGGCTTCGCGAAGTTCGGGTCGTGGGAGTAGAATGGTTGGTGCTGAGGCTCAGGTTGCCCCTGCTCGAGGCATGGCGCTTGCCCATAGGTGGCGCGCCGTTCTCGTGTGTAACTTCGCCATTCAGAAGGGGGGTAGATTCGGTGGCATGGCCGTTCTTCGCTATCCTTTCAGCAAGCGGTCGTCGAGAGGAGCGGCGACTCGAAGTATACAAGGAAGTCTTTCTGCTCTGGCTACGCGATCGGGTATCGGTCTCGTTGTGTTCGTGCGTGTGGTCGCAATCGACAACATGAGATGGCATGTACTGATGCAGCAGACGTGAAATGACCTGAATGCCAACAAAGCCTCCAATAAAGCCGGCCATCATAAGGAATCCCGCGACCTGGTCTTGGAAGCCACCCTCCTTAAGGTATTGTTTTGCCGATGGGAGCATGTTGTTTAACGCTGAATAAAGCTGTTTCGCAAGAACGCCGTCAGTAGGGGTTCACCAAGATCCAATTGTGAAAGGTTTCTGGGTTTCAACCCACCATGACACCAAAACTCAGACTGAGAGAGCATGCTAGGAAGGCATTGCTGTCTTGTATCCTGAAGTTGCGTTTCCCGGGAAGGTATCGTATAACCAGGTCAACGCAGATGATAGATGCGCCCACAACACAAGCTGCCAAGCAAACCAAACGTTAGTCCAATGTTCGTCGAAGGAGGGCGAGGCTCGGCGCAGTGTGTAAGCTTCTTTACTCACCTATTCCGCTCACGATGCACATGATCCACCCCCTGGTGTCGTTGTCGATGTCTGTCGACTCCATGATGGGCAGCTCGGCTCAACACCTCCAATCAATGCCTGCAGGATGTCTGTGTGCTCGGCGCATGCAGGATGGGATGCGTGGTTTGATATTCTTCTCGCGTGCGATTCGATCTATCTAGTTCTCGAGGTTGTCGACAATCCCAAGAGACTGGATACCGTATATGGTTTAGGTGGCTGCGTCTCGTCCCGCAGCAGAGCGGCTCTGACGTAGGGTAAGGTTGTACGTGCGCAAGGACCCGGTTGGATCGCAAGTCGTGTATGTATGTAGGTCGTAGGAGATGCAAGGAGGTAGATGGCCTAGGAGAGGATATCAGGGTGCTAAGGAGAGGCCGTCGAGGTGCTCGTCGCAAGTTGGTGAGGAGAGGAGAGGAGCGAGGAGGAGAAGTAAAGGCGTAGGTCTAGGGAATGAATGAGTGTGTCGTGATGTTGCAGAGAGAATAAGCTAAGGTAGTGATGTCGATGGCCGCTAGTGAGATCAAATGCGTCTTTGCGCGCAGACAGGTGGGGAGACTGGGAGAGACTTCTGCGCCTTAAGCTTTCCACCTGCGTGGGACGTGGAATCGGGGGGGCGCTGGATCTGGCTCTGTTGGCGGGGCCGGTGCGTTGTTTCCCAGTGATGTTCCATGGACAATGGCTGGGGAGGGAGGATGGGCGACCAGGGGCCCTTATGGGCCTGCCTTTTTCATGGGTTTTTTGCACCGCATTCCGAGAACCTTGATGGCCTTTTTCAGTCAGACTCGTCACCTCAGTATGAGGAAGTCTCACGTCCCAACAGAGCCCGTTTCCCTTTCATTCTTACTTGCACGTTTTTATTCTGTTTTGGTCTCGTACCTACTACCTACGGATCGGTGTTATTTAGTTTATTCATCCTTCTTTTAGTTGACTGCCGCCCTGCAGCTTGCCGTCTGACCCTCCCCGAAAGCAACCCACCTTTTCTTCTTTTCTGATGCAGGAAACATGCGGCTCTCTTTCCAACGAGAGTTGAGGCGACGAACAAGCCAACACTACATTCAGCGAATAGGAATATGTTTTTCCTGTGAGCCAGGTCAGTCACAAAACAATACAGAATTGCAATGTTGTTCGCCCCTTTGTTCGGGATCCCTCGCCCATGTCCCAGACCGAGTCAAGGCATGTTGACAGCTCACGTCCGTGACTGGATCAAGTCTTGGCTATGAGAACCCGGATGGCGGGACGAGGTATCCACGTACCCTAACTTATCCCCTCGAGCCCCATGATGTGCGCCAGCCGCCAACTCACTCAAGCCGCCCGAAGCGCTCTGCTAAACACCAGGCCTCGCAACACGTGAATGTTCTCTTCGCCATTGTTGTCGAAGCGGCATGCCTTTGTTATGTCTTAATTGAATGCTTGATGCCAGTAGGCCAGGATCCCTCTTCAAAAAGAGAGTTTGCGTCGCGCGCGCAGGGTAGATATAAGCCGCGAATCGGAGGCTGGGATTTGGTCATCCGTCATCCCTCGTCCACACCGAGACGCCTGTCACCGGTGGGCCAGTCACACCGAACTCACCGAGATCAGCTTTACATGGGTCCCTGCACGAAATCCTTCCACCCCACATCCACCTGCCTCACGCCGGCAAATGCTCGGGACAAGGAAGCTGCGTGGCTGCATCCTCCTGCCGCACTGAGCTGTTCCCTTTAGGTTCCGAGCAGGTCCCTGGAAATCGCTGCCCCGGGCTATGCGCCGCCGACCATTGCCCAAAATTTTCCAGCTCCGAGCTCCAGATCCCCGTCCCGTGAGGTGAGACATCCACCACACCACCACCACCACCACCAGCAAATCATCACATGCCCTTTTCTCCTTGCCCCGTGGTCAGAATAGTGTCAGCAACGACGGACTCTTGAAATTGGGCAACTCTTCCAACTCCCTCTCCCACTATCATATCGTGGTAGTTGCCAAAGACAAACGAAAAAAGACCCGAAACCGCGTCCCTACAAACCGAACCGTCGCCATGTCGAAAACCACTTCCCTCGCCCTCATGGCGCTAGGCGCCGGAGGCGGCGCCGCGCTCACGGCCTCGATTTTCTCCATGCGCTCCCAGAAGCAACCTCCCACCGCAACGACTACCACAACGACGACAACCTCCTCCTTCTCGACAGCCCCCTCCGTGCCTGTCCCCAGCACCCAGGTCTTCACCAACCCCAACGCCGTCCCGCTCCCTCCCGCACCCTCACCATACGGCGGCGGCGGCGGCGGCCCCGTTGCCTCAAACAGCCCCGTCGACCCAGCAGGCCTCTTCGAATACGGCTTCCCAGGCCCCGTGGCCGACCTCGCGAACCGCCAGGGCCTCGTCTCCTCCTACGACCGCCGCACACGCAACCCGCACTGGGTCGTCGAGCACATCACTCCGGCCTCGCTCGCCCAGCGCGACGGCGACCGCAAACACAGCACCTTTGTCGAAGACGCCTCCGTCCCCGAGAAATTCCAGGCCAAGCTCAAGGACTACTTCCGCAGCGGCTACGACCGGGGCCATCAGGTCCCCGCCGCCGACTGCAAGTGGTCCCAAAAGGCCATGGACGACACCTTTTACCTCACAAACATGTGCCCGCAGGTCGGCGACGGCTTCAACCGCGACTACTGGGCCCACTTTGAGGATTTCTGCCGCCGTCTGACGACGCGATATCCTTCTGTGCGCATCGTCACGGGTCCTTTGTACCTCCCCAAGCGCGACCCCGTCGACGGCAAGTGGTACACAAAGTACGAGGTCATCGGCAACCCGCCCAACGTGGCCGTGCCGACGCACTTTTACAAAATTATCTTTGCCGAGGACGGCAAGGTTGGCGGCAACGTCGCCATTGGCGCCTTTGTGATGCCCAATGCCCCCATCCCGAACTCCAAGCCGCTGTCCGAGTTCGAGATGCCGCTCGAGGCCGTCGAGCGCGCTGCGGGGCTCGAGTTTGCGAGCAAGCTTGCGCCGCAGCGCCGCAAGAGGCTCTGTACCGAGGCGTCGTGTGCTATTGTCGTCAAGGAGTACGCGGATAGGCAGAAGCAGATTGGTGGCGGCGGCAAGGGCCGTTCATAGAAATGGATCGGCGGGGTTGCTGGGGGGCCATGTCGTCGGAGTGCACGGGGATGTTGCGTTTCGCTATGGACCGTTGGGGTTTCTCCTATTTGGCGGGGATCTAGCATAAGGAGTTATTATCACCGTTGTCTTACCTTTCGGGATGTACCATTACTATACTTTGGGGGATGCAACCTACGAGAGAGAGAGAGACAGATGAGAGGTTGGCTGCATCGCATATTTGCATATCAGAGCTACGACACAAGCATCATCCGAAGGGGTTCAAAGCACAAGCAGCGAGGCACATGTACACTAGACAAGCCTGGTCAGTAGGCAGTTGCTGATAGCATGCCTTCACATACATACATCTTCATATTATCCAAAGATGAAAGAATCCCTCGAGCACCTTGACTTGACTTGTGTGTTTTTTTTGGTTCCTCTCCAACGCCAGGGTATCATCAACCCGTTTTTGCCTCCCCAAAGCCACTAATCGTACAATGTCAGGAATGTCGAGGGCCTAGTACTGAAAATCAACATCTTTCGAGCCATATGCCGTCAACCCCCTTTCCCGCTTCCCCTCCCCTGGTTGCCCGCTCACCCAATCTCTCAACGCGACCTCGTGTAGTTTCCCCGTCGCTGCTCCTGCTTAAGACTCTCCTCCTGACTGGGAAGCGGAGCCCGCCTGCCGCCGCGGCCGCCGTGGTCGTCGCGATCTCTGTGATTGTTCACGCCCGGAGGCGCCATGGACATGGGCATGGGCGGGAACCCCGGCGGCGGCACGAAGTTCGGCAGCGGCACCATGCCAGGCGGCGGTGCGAAGCCGCCCGGTGGCGGGGGAGGGAGTGTGCCGCCCGCCTTTTGAATCATTTCGGCAATCTTGGCCAGGTCGGCCGGGTTGCTCGGGTCGATGCCGCCTGGTAGACCTGGGATCATGGGCGGCGGCGGCGCACCGTTTAGGCCGGGCAGGGGGAACGGTAGAGGGGGAGGGGGTGCGCCGCCTGCACCGCCGACGCCGGGGATCATGGGCGGTGGTGGGACGGGACCGCCTGCGCCACCGTTCTGCGGCATCGAGAGGCCGGGTAAGCCTGGTAGACCCGGCAGACCTGGTAGGCCTGGGAACCCAGGGACCATGGGCTGCTTGAGGGGCATCTTCTGGTCGATGAGGCCGTCCATCTCGTCTTCCATCTCCATCTCCTCCTCCTCCTGGCGCTGGCGGCGCCCGCCGCGGCGGTCCCAGGTGCCGTTTGCCTCGGCGGCAGCCTCGCCGACGTGGTAGCGATCCTGGAAGACATCGGCGTCGCCGGGCCGCTTGCGAGACCAGAAGCGAGTGATGCGGTCGTTTGAGCCCGAGGCGAGAATATGGCCGAGTGGGTGCCAGTCGAGGGACCAGATGGCAAAGTCGTGGGCAAAGGGGACCTTGTGGGCGGGATATATCGTCTGCGCCGGGGTCGTTGAGGGGTCGGAGCTATCGTAGGGCGCCATGGTGTTTGCGTGGCCGGCGGGCGTGTTGGGCTCGTCGAGGATGTAGTGGTACAGGGAGCCGTCGTGGCCGCCTGTGCTAAGGAGGTTGGAGTGGACTGGGTGCCAGGCGATGGTCGAGATGTCCTTCTCGTGTCCCTTGAGCAGGCAGATGTCGCGCATCATACGGAGGTCAAAGACGCGGGCCGTCTGGTCTCGTGCCGAGGTCGCCAGGCAGTCACCCTGAACCTTTTCGAACAGCGTCTTTGTGATTGTGTTTTTGTGGCCGTGGAGAGTGGTCAAGCATCGGCCTGTCCTAGGATCCCACAGCTTGACCAAATGGTCTTTTGAGCCTGATACCAACAAGCCCTTTGTCGGATGCCAGTCGCAGCTCTTGGCGTCCCAGCCGTGGCCTTTCAGGGTCGACTCCTCGACTCCTCCAGCAAAATCAAAAATCTTGAGCGTCGAGTCATCGCATGCTGTGACGAATTTGGAGTCGTTGGGGCTAAATGCGAGGTCTCTGACCGGATCGTTATGCGCGGCAATGCTCTGGAGGTTGTTGAAGTTGGGCTGCCAGTACTTGACGCTTCCGTCGTGATCGGCAGAAATGAGCCAGTCGTCGTTGTGAGAGTAGGCCAACGCTCTGATGGCGGAGTCGTGGGCCTGCATAATGGTCTCAAAGTTGAACCCCGTGCCGTTCCATAATGTGAACTCTCCACTGCTTGACGCGGTCAACAGACGGCGACCTTCTGGCGTCCACCGTACCACGTTGACCGGGTGCTTGATCTTGTTGAGTGATGAGTGGAGGTGCTTCACTGGGATTGTGTCGCCGGGATCTGTCCTCCTTGCGGCTGGTGGTATGAACTATGAGCATGTCAGTGTCAGGGATGGGGCATGAGGAAACAGCTGCCATGCGGAAGACTTACGTCGACGATGAAGCTGGCACTTGGCCTCTCGACTTCTCCGGTGTACGCATCCCCGTCGAGTGGTGATCGATGGCGCATCCAATTGGCGACAGTTGAGCCATAGTCAGTCACAGGGCCTGGGGAAGTCAGCTATATGCCCCTGGAAGCTGATCATCGTCTCTCAAGCACGGGAGTAGGCGTGTGGAAGAAGACCAGGTGATGTTTGCCTCAGTCTCTCATAATGTAGACTGAGCGTTCCCACTCTGGTATCATACGCATGAGCTTGTGCTGAGGAACATAGGTAACAACTCACGTCGACCCCTGGCTCTCACGAAACCGCCATCTTGACCCTCTCCATCGCCGCCTGGGCCTCCTCCTCTCCTGCCATGGTGATCCCCTCGGGGTTCATACGCCATCTTTACACTCTCATGAGGTTTTCGCAGTCTCCCTTTGTTGGTATTGAGCTCATGTGTAGTTTATGGCTGATGAACTAAACCCCGAAATTTCAGTAAAATGTGATTTAGCGCTTGTTGGTGACGGAGCTTCAGCATTGTTCGGTTCCACGAGGCTGGTTCGTCGCCAATCACAGTGAAAACGACCGCGACGCGTGCACAGGCCAGCTACTTTTCTCGCAGTCACATGACCCAGAATGAACAATTGGAGCTGCACAGCTGGGAGCTGGGAGCTGGGAGCTGGAGGAAGGCACGTCCCTTCCAACGTCGTCAATTTCCGCCGATGAGCTAATGCAGCCTGGGTACGTACCGATTCACGCACCACTTCCCGGGAAGGTCCACGGTTTTTATCGGTTTTCTTATCCGGGCCAATATCGGGCGCCCAGGTGCCAAATTTCCCATGCCGCGAATGCCCAAAAATATCCCGCGATTCTTCGTGAGGTGATAATTTAATACGGCAAGGTGCGATCCCTCAAGGCCGCCCCTCCCCACTGCCCAGTCAGACAGGCATTTCATTTTCACATGTGATTCCAGTTGCAAAGCCATGGCTCGTTCAGAGTTCTTCGTTTTCTCTGACTCCCAAGTTCCCTAGACCCACGAGGCGACCCCCATGTTGGACCACTCAGAGCTGCCACCGGGGATCGCCGTCACTATCCGTGGAGCCGTAGAGGCCCTTGGCGTGCATTGGATGCATGCGACTTTTCTCTCTCAAGGCCTCAACTTGCCTAGGCTGGCGGCGTCAGGATGCAGGATGTGTTGGGTGATTTTTATTTTATTTTATTTTTTAAACACAATGGGCTTTTTCTCCCTCTCTCTCCTCTGCTGTCTCTTCTCTGCGGTCACATCATGCATTAGCGCTGGCTCTGAGGCGCTCTCCGTTGATCCAGCCAGGTTCCGGGTCAGACAGCTCAACGACCCTGACATTCCCAAGGTCCCCCCTTCCAATCCCGCCCCAATGGGCCCTGCCATCATCTACCTTAGTACCTTGGCCTGTCGTCACTCATCACTCGTCCGTCTTGGGTCTGCTTTCTCTCTCTTTTAAGATTCTGTTTTGTTTACTTCGTCCCTCCTGCATTTTATGTCTCTGATCAGTCTTTGCATCGCGTCTCTTCAATTAGCCCGTCCTGCACGCCGTCTGCATTCTTGTCGTCAGCGCGCCTCCTCTTCCATCATTCCTCCACGTTGATGAACGAATCCCCACGCTACAAGGTCTGATGGCGTCGGCTTAGCTTCCTCCACCTGATTTTCCCTCCGACGACACTACTCCGTACACACACACTCACCTTAGACTCCCCGGGCCAGTCTCCTCTCCCCCCCCTGTGCCTTGACGTACCCCCTTCTTTAAGCTACCTCACCACTCAATCACTTTCCCGCACCTCAGCCATTGCCCCTCACCAGGCACAGCCAAAAGGCCAATGCGCCCCTACCTACCTTGGACCATCCAGATAAAATAGCTTCTCCTCAATCCTGAAAGGAGCTCAGATCGATTCGCGGGCGCCGTCCGTTTCCCTTGGAAACACCGGCCACAAAGTCAATCCGTACTCTTCTTCTTGCCTGGCCCCGCGCGCGGTGTCTTGCATAGAAGCTACTTTGTTACCTACCTACACCTTACCTTACCTCACTGCTAACAAGTCCGATATCTTATCGCGCTTGCCACCACTTCCCTCCCTGCATTGCATATACATAGCTCTTCCTTACCAGCCTACACGTCTCCTCACTTTTAGACTTTCACCCATCTTTCCCCTCGTCATCCACTACGGACGCTTTCCTTTCCTCTCTCTCACACACATTCGTATTGAGGATCCAATAGCTCCAAGGACGTCCTGCCCGTCATGAACACGGCCACGGTGACGAGCCTTGAGAGCTCAAGCACCACCTCCTCCTCCCTGCGTAACAAGCACAATGGCACTTCCAATGGCAACTCCAACCTCAAGGCCGCCGTCAAGCCGACTACACCCGAGACCAACCGTACGACCGACGAGTTGAGGAGGGCAATTCAAAAGAAATACAGACACGTCGCTGCCGTCCACTCCAAATCCCGCCCATCAACCCTGAGCCATGACTCTAATACAGCCCCGAGCTTCATTGGCTTCAGGAACTTAATGATAATTGTGTTAAGTACGTCCAGCCGATGCCGTACCGGCTTCGATGGCATTGGCTAACCAAGTATAGTTGTCGGTAATCTTCGTCTGATGATGGAGAACATTCAAAAAGTAGGCTCAATGAGGTGTTCCTGATGTGTAGGCCCACGCCACTAACCAGGCATTCGTAGTATGGAGTCTTGATCTGTGTTGGCTGCCACGATTTCCGCCAGCAAGATCTCGCTCTCGGCTTGGGCTTATACCTGCTGATCCCTTGTCATCTGCTCGCCGCGTATCTGATCGAACTGGCCGCCGCCCAGCAAGCAAGGGGCTTGCGGGCGAAATCAAAAGACGGTGCCGCCAGCCCGACAGAGGACCAGCGCTCGAGGTTCAATTCGACCTGGAAGGTCATTGCTTGGATCCATGCCGTCAATATCACCCTCGCTCTGACCGTTACATCATACGTCGTGTACTTCCACATCCACCACCCGTTGATCGGCACTCTGACCGAGCTCCACGCCATCATCGTCTGGCTCAAGACGGCGTCATATGCCTTTACGAACCGAGACCTTCGACATGCCTACTTGCACCCCGTCAAGGGCGAGCTCGCCGCCATGCCCGAAATCTACCAACAATGCCCTTACCCTCAGAACATCTCGATGCACAACCTGGCGTACTTCTGGTGGGCCCCGACGCTGGTCTACCAGCCCGCGTACCCGAGGACAGATAAGATCAGGTGGGTCTTTGTCGCGAAGCGCATGGCAGAGGTGTTTGGTCTTGGTGTCTTTATCTGGTTTGCCAGCGCCCAGTACGCGGCCCCTGTCCTCATCAACTCTCTCGACAAGATTGCGTCTCTGGACGTTCCCAAAATTCTTGAGCGCCTGATGAAGCTCTCGACGATTTCTCTGGTCATCTGGCTCGCCGGCTTTTTTGCACTCTTCCAGTCGTTCCTCAACGCCCTCGCCGAGGTCACCCGCTTTGGTGACCGGTGTTTCTACGAGGACTGGTGGAACAGCGAGAGCCTGGGTGCATACTGGCGACTGTGGAACAAGCCCGTATACCAGTACTTCAAGCGTCACGTTTACTCACCTCTGATCGGCCGAGGATGGAGCCCGAGGGCCGCGCAGCTGGCCGTTTTCTTCGCGTCTGCGGTTCTGCATGAGGTTCTTGTTGGTATCCCGACACATAACATTATTGGTAGGTTGTCCTCTGGGGGCACTCCATCTTCAAATACAGATTGCTAACGGATCATGTAGGTGTTGCCTTTGCGGGCATGTTCCTCCAACTCCCCCTGATTGCCCTTACCACTCCTCTGGAAAAGATGCAGTCTCCCACGGGACGTATGCTCGGCAATTGCATTTTCTGGGTTTCGTTTACCATCCTCGGGCAGCCCTTTGCGGCTCTGATGTACTTTTACGCATGGCAGGCCAAGTACGGCAGCGTCAGCAGGCAAATGGCCTGCAATTCAGTTGCAAGCTCATAATCGGCGAAATCAACGTCAAAGGGAACATGGCGTTGGCCTGGTAATTTTCTATGTACACTACCATCTTTGGGTTTTAGACAAAAACGATAGTTGGCATTTAGCTCAACTGCAACTTTGCTCTCTAGTCGCGTGCTACAAAGGCTGGGAGCCTCACAGAGTGGCGAATCCATGCTACCCGCAAAAGGGAATCATGGTCCCAACACGCTTGCGATAGTCTTCGTAATCCTGCCCAAAGAAGCGCACCAACAGCTCCTCTTCGTGGCGTATCCTCTTTGAGAAGAAGTACCACAGCACAACGGCGTATGCCACCAGGGAAACCACATTCCCCATGACGAGCTGGGTGCCAATGGCCCACCAGAAGAAGCCAAAATATGAAGGGTGCCGAAAGTAGGCGTACACGCCGCCCGTGACGAGGGTGTGAGACTCGGCGCGGTAGTGCTGGACGGTGTGGTTGAAGCTCTGGCCGGCCGTGACCATGGCCGCGGAGCGGACAGTCTGGCCGATGTCGACGAGCAGCAGACCTGTAAGCAGCAACGGGGTGCGGAGGCCAAAGGGTGCCCAGACGCTAGTAGGGAAGACGAGGGTTGTGAGGAGACATTCTGCAAAGGCTGTTGCGTGGGCGATTGCGTAGGCGGGCCAGTTTGCTGTTAGGAGGTAGGCGTGGACTGTTGCTTGGGGCGTGTTGTAGGCTGCTGTTGTGTAGAATTCGAGGAAGTGGAAGAGGGAGAGGGCGGAGAGGAAGAAGGGGAGGCGCCAGAGGGTGGATGAGGTGAAGAGGAGGATGGAGGTTAGAGATAAGAGGCCGAGGGTGAAGGTTGTGCCTAGGAGGAAGGCGCGGAGGGCTATGCCGGCGAGGGATTTTGGTTGGTTTGGGTAGTATTCTTTTCCTGGGATTGGAGGGTCCTGGGGGCGGGCGTCGCTTGGGGGTATGTTAGTTACATGGAAGTCATTGTGGTGGTTGGAAGGGGGATTTTCGGGCTGTTGTGAGGAGAGAGAGCTTTGGTTGTAATGGTGGTGGTGGTCCAATAGGTTTGTGGTTTTGGAGTAGAGGGGGTTCAGGGGCGTGCGTGAAGACATCGCGATGGTGGGGGTCTTGGTGTTGAGGGGCAGGAGTTTCGTGTAGGACTGGGCATTCTTGGAGCTGTCCGAGTACGTCGAGGTTGCAGCCACATTTCCTGGCCTCACTTCATCTCACACCAAGAACAGTACAGGAAAGGACGGGAGAGGGTCGGACATGTGCGGGGAGGAAATGGGGCGAAGGACGGGAGATCGGGGCGGTAGTCTTGTGATATTGATGCCGGGACCGAGAGTGGTGTGGCTGAGTTTGCGGCTGTGGTTTGGAGCAAGGCGAGGGAGGGGAGGGGATGCACAGGAAAGGGAAGGTGATGGCAAGGTAAGTAGACAATTACTTACACCCTACGGAAGGTCGACATGGTTGTGGCTGATTTGCGAGAGACTTCGTTGATCCGATGTTTTTTTCAAGAATTCAGGCAAGGTCGATTGAGCCACTCGGGAGCCCACTAAAGGGAGAAAGCGTCGTGGTGGTGGTGGTGGTGGTGGTGGCCGCGGGATGCGGGATGGGGTGCAAGGGCAGATGCAAGTGTGGCAGAGAGTTTACGTCGTTGCAAGAGAAAAAAAACCACAGAGCCTCAACGAGACGGAACGACGTTGAGACTCGGGAGCGCGCTGTGCTGTGTGTGTCGTGTGTGGCGGGGCAGGCAGGTCCAATTGGCTCTAGCTTCCTTTAACCAGGCGTGCCGTCATTTCCATGCGAGAACCAATGCGAGAGGTGAGTTCCGGCTTTTCCTTTGCAACACAGACGTTTACTTTGCGACGAAAAGAGTGAAAGCTGGAAAAAAGGGAAAGGAAAAGGAAGGGAAAAAAAAACTTGGCAGTGCTGGTAACTCTGTTCGAGTTCAGACCATAGCGTTTCTGTGGCGGTGGGCTTGCGATGGATGGGAATCAGGTACGGAGTAATTAGTACAAAGTAGAAGTGTAAAGGTTGATGTTCGTCAGCCACACACGTGTGTGGAAACGGAGTACCTCGGATTCGTGAACTGCGAGACTCGGATGAGTGAGGTTTGGGTTCCAGGTTCTCTCCCGGTCGTTTGCTGCAATTCTCGGAGGTATTCGAGGAGTGTGCCGTCAGAATCGTGGGGACATGTGGGCGTGAGACGGCACAGACGTTGGATCGTTTTCTGTAGACTTGTGGATAAGGGAAACGCAAGCACCCGAGATACCTACAGAATTAGATGTCGTCCCCCACCTTTTCTCTCCAGCGCTAGTTCTCTCCACCTCAGCCCAGCTAGGAGAGGATACTGAGGTTATTCCCGGGTGTCAGGTCGAAACTGTTTTGTTCAATGGGTTCTTCAGCAGAGCCCCCCTGCCCTACTCAGCGAGGAAGAAGCACAGGGAAGAGAGAGGCACGAAAGAAACAGGATCTGCCAAACAATGTTTGCTGTGCCTGGCAGATACCTAGAGACAGACAGAGAGAATGAGTACGTGTGTCTGATGCACACACAGTTCGACGCGGGTAAGGCCAAGCGCGAGCGCGGGCCGAGTTAAGGGGGGCGGGTGACGCAAGTGCGTGGAGCCCCCGCGGCCTTTTCGATGCGCTTTGAACCTGTGCTGTATGAAGTACGGAGTACATACTGCTAAAATACTGCTCAGTGATGGCAGCTGTCTCTTCTTCCCATTTTGGAGGGGGGGGGGGGGGGGGGGGGAAGCCACTGGGGACTCGGGAGGAGGAGGAGCAGCAGCCAGCAACCAACATGGTCCAGGTCTGGTCCCCTTCTTTTTCCTTTCCCCGTTTACACGTACCTTGCTTCGGGTTCACCGAACCAGATCATCCTCCAGATTCCTCCTAGCTCTGTTTTTTTTTTTTTTTCTTTCCCTTCTTCTTCCTAGCTCCAGTTGCTCCATTGGTCACTTGATCTTTAATGCCTCTTGTTCAGGGTTGGCAGCTCGTGAATTAAACTACCAGACTACTGCCGTAGCTTGACAACGGCCGGCAATTGGCATCCGAGATCGATACGTTACCTCCATACTCCGTACAGATCCTTCTGTTTCTTCTTCTTCTTCTCCCATTGTACAAAAAGTCTTGGGGGCCTACCTTAAGTTTCCATCTGCTTTACTCCAGACGGGCCCTGTCTTCAGTAGAAACAAACACCTTGCTTTCGCTTCTTACACCCATCAATCCCGTTCCTCCTCCCCCTTGTCCTTCTCTGTGGATAACCCTTTTTACTCACCGACAAGTCGCTTGTTTCCACCCCAAATTCCCCTTACCCCCGTTGTGAACTCACCTCACTTTACCTCGCCTTACACAGCTTGGCAAACATAAACACACATCAACCCATAACTCACGTACACAAACATACGCGCGACCGCGCACAAAAGACATATCCCACATGCTCATCCTCCAAGACGTACCCATGGACATTCGCACCATCGATAAGGAAGAGAACAGGAGGCGGATGAGGAATGGCGAGCTCTACTGGGCCTTCACCCCGGACCTCATCGCGGACAGGAAACGCTGCAAAGCCGCCTGCGACAAGCTAAACAATGCTGGCGATGTAAGCCGTCGTACCCTCGTTGGCATGTGGAAAGAGTGAGTTTCTTCTCTGTTTCTTCAGTTCACTATCTCTACACCCCGCCCGTTCTCTGTGCGCGTACCGCCATGTCCCCGCAACGTTGGGTCCAGGCGTGTTTAAGAGCTTTCAAGAGCTTCCCTTATCACAGGTACACCTATGCATTACCTCATGTATACCCAGCACAAGGAGTGAATGAATCTGACTTGAGAACCCACCCAGCATCAACCGGGACACGATCCCTCTCCCTCCGCCACGTCTCCGCCATCACGAGGACGATGCCCTCCTTGAGGATTACCCGTGGATCGATACCCCGATAAAGATGGACTATGGCTACAACGTGAAGTATGTGACACCACCCCCGGACCTCCACAGCCAGGTGAAGCTAATCTCTTACTCACCGCCTCATAGGCTCGGCGAGAATGTTTATGTCAACTCCAACAGCACATGGATAGACACCTGCCTTATTACTGTGGGCGACCGCACCCTCATCGGTCCAAATTGCTCATGTAAGTCCTTCTCTTTCTTCCATACTTGGCCCAGCCGGCTACCCGCGAACGCCCCCTGAGCTGACCTCTCAAAAGTCTACAGCGGCACACATCCGCTGGAACCCCGTCTCCGCAACGGCACCCGCGGGCCAGAATCGGGTAAGCCAATCACCATCGGTGAGGACTGCTGGCTCGGCGGCAACGTCATCGTACTGCCCGGGATCACTATCGGTAAGGGCGTGACCGTCGGCGCGGGGAGCGTCGTGACCAAGGACGTTCCGGATTTCGTATGCGTGGCGGGCAACCCGGCGCGGGTAATCAAGACTGTCGAGCAGTCGCAGCCGACGACAACAAAGCCATCGGACGAAGTGTCGAACAGAATCGTTCCTAGCTCTACTATGTAGTAATGCCTATTTTTTCGTGCCTTGCTTTGCTCTGTGTGTATGTGTGTAAAGGTGTTTGTGTATTCATGCCATATCCGTGTTCAAAGACCACCTTGAATGGTAAAGGACGCAATGATGAGGACGAGGACGTTGATGACACCCCATAATAACGGGATCCAAGTCGACATGGAGAAGAAACCGGCACGGTAAACCGCCGCTAAGCTGTGACACAATATCCAAAGTCAGCCTCTCTCTCTCTCTTTCTCTTCCCTCGTCACCCATATATTGACCTGAATGCCAGAGACGAGACAGAAACTCACATCAGCCCAACAACACTACCCGCGACCAGCGCCTGCACGCCCGATACGATGAGGTACAGCAGCGGCACGGCCCAAATGTACGTCAGGGACCCGCGCTTGTTGGTGTGCATGGCGATGGTGATGGCCGCGGCGCCGAGGTGCACGACGCTGTAGATTATCGTCGTCCATAGCACGGTGAAGCGCCAAATGTCCTCAATATAGAAGAGGCTCCAGCGGTGGTCGGCTGTCAGGTCGCGGAGCTGCCAGTTGATGCTGGGGAACGAGGGCGTCTTGTAGTTTGTCGGCGGGTAGTCGCGCGCCGTCTGCGACATTGCTTCGGCTTTTCGTTCTTGGGGAGGGTCAGAGGTCTGCTCTCGAGTCGGGTTTGAGAGGTTACGGTGTTTCGGGACAATGGTTCGAGATCCTGGACTTTTTGTTCGAGGTGGTTTCGTAGGTTAGTTGTCGATGTAGTTGCAGTTTCGCGCGCGGTGACGATGTTGCTGGGGTTGAGTGGACGATCTTCAGGTGCCAGTTGGGGTCGGCGGGAGGTGTTGCAGGGATGGCGCAGCTTAAGCTCGAGGTGTGGCTTTAGGGCGGTCCCGTCGGTTCTCTAGGTGCCTCGGCAAATGCGCCCGCCCGCCGAAATGTCCTGCTATTGGCACCGGCTTCGATCACATTCACCGGCAACATCAACCCGCCGCATCTCTTTCTTCCACCACCAGCCCCTTCCGTTGTGTATTACACTCCCGTCCCCGTTTGTAGATCATAGTGTATCGAAGCACAACCCGCCGAATGATCGACCGTTCTCGCGAATACGACACGACACGATACGATGCCGGCCGACAGACTCCTCAACACCGTCCTGCAGCTGTACCAAAACGTCCACGATGACCGCAAGACGGACCAGATTGTCGGCTCGACCGTGAACCTCCTCGCCTCCCTCTCGAACCCGCTGAACCTCGGCGTCCTCACCTCCCAGCTCCTCATCGCGCCCGCCATCTGGCACCGCCGCGACGGCCTGCGCACGAGCCTGCGCATCATATCAATCTACAATAGCGCCGCGATACGGGTGCGGCAGAACGAGCTCGATGACGCAAAGGCCTCCGCCAGCAACAATGATTCCCGTATTATCCATACACCTACGACACGGCAGGGCGGTGGACTCGGCAGCGAGACGTGGGTCCGGGCCGTGGTCAAGGGCGCTGACGACCGCTCCAACAGATGGCAGCATCTCCTCGTCCTGACGGGCATTCTGATGGGCATGGAGGGCAACGATAAGCGCTCGCTGTCGCGGGGTCTGCGCAATACCATAGAGGAAGCCGTCGTTACGGCCGCGAACCTCGCGCTGGAGCGTCAGGACGGGTCGTTTGCCTCGGCGTCGATTGTGCTTGCGCTCAACTACGTCTTCCCGTTCCTCTCCGAGTTGCACCAGTCCGCGATCAACTGCAACGCGCTGCTACCCATTACCGTGCTCGCCATCACAGGGGAGGACGGCTTCCAGGATGGTGGGTTCTTGGAGGACATCCGGAGGGACATCAAGCAGAACGGTCCGTTCGTGGAGTGGTCTCCCGCCTCGCCGTCGTTCAGGCTGCAGCAGGCGATGGAGAGCAAGCCGCTGATGGGCGGAATGGGACCTCTATCCCGACTGGCGGCCTTTGCCGTCACAAACGCGACGGACTCTTCAGCTGTGCTCGAGGCGCAGGACTCGCTGCTCGAGTTTGCGCAAAAGCTGTTTCAGCAGTGGCGGCTCAACCCATTGTCGACGGTCGATGCCGCGGACGAGACAGCGCGGCTGGAGCACAATACGCTCGAGGGGACTTGGCCGGTCCTCTGGGGGACGCTCAAGAAGACAATGTACGCCACAGTCGCTGTTCTGCAGTCCATCGTCGGACGTAGTCTTCTTGATCCGCGCATGAGGAACGATGTCATGGGACCCCAGGTCGCGACCAAGTCACTACTCACTCTGAGATTCCTATTCTTCATCTCGTCCAGACACGGAGCCAGCGCGTTTCAGGCGTACACCTTCACCTATCTTACCTCTCTCGACATCCTCGCACGATTCGGAGATGCTGCCGTCTCCTTTCTCACCGAGACAAAGCCCCCTCACGCCGGAGTGGTGCCTCCCGGCCCTCTCGACAGGACACTAGACCTCTTTTACCTCAACGTCGCCGAGCACCTGCCCCTCAACATGCCCACAGAAGCCTGCGACGCTCTCATCGTAAGGCCAGCGACAGCCTACCTCACCCACACCGGCGCCCTCACAGCGTCCACAGTCGAGCTCTTCGAAGCAGCCCACAGCGCCGTCCTCTCGGTGCTCTCGTGCCCGCACAACAGCTCCCTGACCGTCACCCTCGTCCCCTTTTACATCGACGCCCTCTTCGCCTCGTTCCCGGCCCAAATCTCCACCCGGCAGTTCCGCGTGGCCTTCAAGACGGTCATGCAGATCGTCTCGCCGCCCTTCCCCATCTCCCTCGCGGAGCCGCAGCTCTCCGAGACGCTCCTCGAAATGGTGCGCTTCAAGACGCTGAGCGCGGTCACGGCGCCGCTTCCCGCCACGCATGACGCCCTCGCGCAAGCCGAGAAGGGCCTGACGGAGACGACATCCGAACAAGAGGTCGTCTCGGAGCAGAGCTCGCTCGTGCTGACGCTGGTGGACTCGCTTCCGTTCCTGCCGCTGCCGCTCGTCGAGGACTGGTTGACGCTGACGGCGCAGGCGATGAATGAGATTGCGGACCCGGCCGTGCGGCGGCCTGTGAGGGACCGGTTTTGGGAGGTGCTGGTGAGTGGCGAGATGGATGTCGAGAGGGCTACGATTGGGGTTGCGTGGTGGACTACCAAGGGCGGGCGGGAGCTTGTTGTCGGGAGGGATCAGATGCAGCAGCAGCAGCAGCAGATGCCGTTGATGAGTGGTGCGATTATGGATGAGAGTAAGTCGAGTAGGCTGTAATACTGGTAGAGAAGCGTGTGGCTTGTTTTTGTGTATATTTGAGCGGCTATGAGGTTACATGTCATGTAGAATGAAGAATAATATGAGGGGCGGGGGCTAAAACCCTCAAGACTGTCGACTCCGAATTTTACAATCATCTCATCTGTGACCTCTCAAGCAAGTGCTCCTTCCCTTAGAAGGGCGTCATCTACACATACACGACCCTGATCTAGTATTGAGTCTAGTAACTGGCGAGGAGGTTGAAGTATGTGTTTATAAGCCTTACATCCCCCACATCCCCCAGAATAAGTTCTTCGAAATGGACAGCTATCACAGACCAGAGGCACTACATTCATTGAACTGATGTTCCGTATTTGTATCTCGCCGGTCGTACACAATCGTGTACCGCCAACTTTCTGCTTCCGTAGTCCTCCCAATAGTCCTGGTTTTGCATTGTTGTTTCCCACGTGTCAGGTTGCCTTCCGTGTTCTCGACTCGATGCTTATGGTACGCATGATATGTTCTTGATCTCCAGAATCCAATTCTTGACAAGCAGGGAAACCTGCTTTCCAGTGGTTAACAACAAAGATCAGGCTGAAAATGGTCTATTTACACTCACCAAGGTAATCCCCAAAAGGAAAGGCTCAAAAGACGCAAAAAGAGAGCAGCAAACCCGGGTGGGGGGGTTGCCAGCAAGCAAGCAACACATCTCATCGAAAGCAAGCCGAAGAGCCACGAAAGGTGCCACACATACACTCAATGAGGCACCACAGGTCCATACCACGCCTTCAACTGCATAATGACTCTCAGCGCATCATCAAACACCCAAAAGTGCGTCTCGAAGCGGTCGCTGTCGAAGAAGCTGTCGGCGTCAGGCATGAGCGGGTCTTTGGACGCCCTGATGAGGCGCGAGATGAGGGCCTTGAACATGGTCGTCTCCTCGTCCGTCAGGGGGTTGGTGAAGAAGGAGCGGGCGCCGCCGAGGAGCCGGGTGATGAGGATGCGTTCCTGGCGGGTGATTCCTGGGGCGTCGGAGAGGATTTCCGAGGGGCCGGCTCTGGCGGCGTTGGCTCTGGTTTTGGTCTTCATTGCCAGGCAAGGTAGAGATGGTTGATGTGTGTGTTTGGGTTGAAGTGATGCTTTTTGAGGTGGGTTGTGATGGGTTGTGAGTGATGATGTTAGTGAGGTCAAGTTAGGTAGGTAGGTAGAAGCCAGCGATGGGGGATAAAGAGGTGTTGTAGGAGTTCGCAATCTGGTTGTCGTTTGAGAGGTGAATCCCCTTTGGTGAGGCAGAGAGAAAAAAAGGTGAAAAGCGTGATAATTACCTGAAGTTCAAAGAGGAAGGACCGACTATGGGCTATGCGCACACTTCACCCTTCTCTCCCATCTGAATAACCAGCTTATGTGTGTGTATTCCTGTCGAGACCTGATAACTTGACTTTTCTGTTCACGTGGTCGATCTTGCATTCATATATTAGCTGCCAGTGCTGTCCGACAGGATTCGACTGATTTAAGTAACTTGAAGGTCATATGTAACCGAGAAGCTTCTTTGAGAAGTTCGTCACGTGCGCAAGTAGGTCTCTTCAGCCTGACAATGTTTGAATTCACTGCCTGCTCGACTGTACCTGGTTGATAATTGTGTGTAGCAAGCTGTCTGCTTGAATAGCATGCTTGGCTGGAGAAAGTTATTGGAACAGAGTGAAGTTACAACGGATACACAATCTTGCAAGCATGTTACATTGAGTGTGGGCGGATCAGTTCTCATATTTGTCAATATCTGCCAACCATGAAGTTAGGACTTGGTAGCTGATCATCAGGTGTGCTTCAGTCCCACAGCACCTGATTGGTGCTTGGTGGCAGAAAACATCTGTTCTGTACCTGAGTGCTCATCTCATCCATCTAGAGAGATGGGTGTTATGCCTTCTCGTATATAGGAAGAACGTGTACTACCAAGGGCACTATGAGAAAGAAGCCGAGCAGTTATCCATTGAATTCAGAGACATAACGCGGAAGACATTACTATGAGTCGCGATGGATGTCGACGATTGGTTGACTTTATATCATTTGTTCTCGAAGTCACTCGCATCTGAAAGAGATGTATCTCTAAGTCTGTCCCTCATGTGGACATAAGTACTTCAGCTGGCCCGGGTCTGAGCCGAGAGGTTTAGCAGCGTAATACCAGGTCTGCGGTAGTCGGCGCGGATCAACAACTTGAAACCTTACACCGGATCAACAGGAGCTCGTCTGACCTCATCAGTAAATGAAGATGCCGGGCCATATGTACCAAGAAGCGCTGCGATCTAGGACCGTTACTTGGACACCTTGAGATACTACTTCTACCACTTTCATGCCCAAGATAGCTTGTGTTTGTTTGTTACCTTATACCTCGAACAGCAATAGTCTGCTGAGGCTCGATAACTCCATTCTCATTTCTGGGCCGTCTAGCTTAACAGACAGGAGACATCTGGCGAATTTGGTTGATAAAACAGGAACTTGAGACGGTCAGCACATTCAACCACGAAGGTAGTTGGACGAGAGGATGAAGAACATTTGGTTTGAAACCTCTTTCGAGAACTAATCAATGGTCACTCTTCATGGATCTCCTGCAGGGTGATAATCCTATAACAGCTGTTCCCACGCCGGTATCACCCAAGCAGCATGACTAAATTACAACCTCAGCTCTCACATGCGAATGCATGTCACTAACTCACGTCTCCCAGGTCAGGCTGCATAACAGATGTGTAAATAAGAGACGCGGACTCAGCCCAGCGCGAAACCATAACTCCATTTCTTGCTCCCTGAGTCTTTGTCTTCTAATCCACCGCCAAAAAGAATGACCGGAACACCAACCAACAAAAGATGAGCTTCGAGAAACATCAAAAGATTTGGTGTTCCGACACCGAGAGTCGAACTCGGATCTCTCCGGGACTTTGAATCATTTGATTGATTGAAAGCGGAGTATGCTAACCGCTACACCATGCCGGATTGAATTTTGAGAGTCAACAATCAATCTATGAAGGTTAGGCAATATCTGTGATTGGTTGTGCTGTTACTAGGATGACTAGCGTCATGTTGGAGTCGGTTTGGAACCTCAGGTATAGGACGTGCATTGACAGCGCGGTTCTTTTCCGTAATTATTCCTCAGACGGCTCTGAATTGCTTAGTTTCTGGACAAATTTAATGGCGGCTATGTTCGTGATGACTCGAGCGTAAAGCTGAATCTGTTGCAAGTTTCCACAGTCTACGGAGTAGTTGAGAGTTGCTGGTCGCAGTAAATGGACAGGGTTCACACAGAGAAACCATGGTTAGCATTGAGCCGCCAATGCACCGAACCCTCGTGGTTAGAGAGAGTCGACCGTACTTCGTAGCCGTACACAGTTGAGAACTCAAAAAGACGTTGAAAAATTGCCCGACATGCCACCGACTCCCTCACTCACTTTCCCTTTCCTCGAAACATCGATTGTCATGACTTTGACTCGCTCAACGTCAAACCCATCACGAGCAGAGCCAAACACAATGCCCTGGCCCGAAGAAACGAAAAGGATTTGAGCAGATTTTCCCGAACCATCTCTCTATGTCCCACGGTACGGACCAGGTTTCACATTGGGGTGGTGTCACTGGGTGTGTGTGTGTGTGTGTGTTGCCCAAAGATTGATAACATCGGACGCGGCGGCATCGACACTTCTTGGCAAAAAGCCGGATGTAGTCCGAACGCTTATTTGTGAGGCATCATGCCAAGCATCGCGACGTGACAAAGGTTCCCATGGAATGCCAAATGTCTAATTACCTACTGCAGTCTGCAGGCTTTCATGATCCCCTTGCCCGGAGCCCTCTCCGCAACGCCCCGAAGATCACGATCTCGCGAACCTTGAAGGGTATCTTTGTTCGTACCTGGGCTTTGCGATCCTCGTCACCTCGTCACCTGACTGAGCGACGTAACCGCGCTGCAGTCTAGACTATTGACTGCTGCACGTCGTGTTTGCGATGACCGTTGTAGTACTACACTACGTGCCAGGTGCTGATATGAGCAGCAGCGGCCGGCGGCCAGCTACCCCCCTCCCACATACCTCGACTAGCTTGACCCAAAGAGGCAATGAAACGACAAGACTTGCATCTGAAGGAATCCCCCCTCCCCATGTTCCATTCTCCACCACCGCGGTCCACCAGGGAAGAGAGCACAAGAGGCACAGAGGGAGCGCCCCGCCCTAGGGCTTCGCGTACCAAGCACGGGATGGGATGAATTACGTTGCAGGAAACTGGGAAGAAAGGAGGGAAGGGAACGTGGGAAGAGAGTGCAACAGAATGAGACGCGGCGAAAGGCCCTTTTGGCTTTTGTGTCAGACCATTGGCTTTCCGATGTTCGGATGCCGCGGCGAACGATGGCAGGACCGCGCTGCGCGGAAATGCTCCGGAACTCGGAGACTAAGAGGACTTGGCAACTTGCCCGGTTTCTCTCGAGACTAGAAGTTTTCTAGAACATGGAAGCCTCATGGGCCCCACTCTTTATTCTGCTCAGGTACGTATCAGGGCTCGGACCACCTGGACCCCCGATCCGACGCCAGGACCAATTCGTCCAGACGGTCACCTGAACGGAGCCACCAAATGAGGTGAGAGAGGAGAGACTTTCTTCGACGGTCAACCGACCACCGTGTTCACGGACGACAGACGACGGACGATGCAAATGCCTTACTGCACTTGCACGGTCTGATCGACTGCCAACTCAACAAGTCGTTCGCGGCCGACAAGTCTTGGCTCCCTTTCTGGTGACGGTGTCCCGACCTTTGGCGAAAAGACGAACTTTGGCGGCTATATTCGAAAAGTCAGACGATGTCGGACCAGCCGCCAACCCAAAGAGTCGGAGTGCGTCAAGCGTTGGAGGTTTTTTTTTTTTGGAGAACATCTCCAAGCATGACGGAGGGTTGGAAAAATATTTCAACATCGCAGCAATCAGCATGAACGAAGGTGTGACGAAACGCCGCCGCCGCCATTGCCCTCTCCCGAATGCTCGGGTCCTGCCGTAACAATGAGAGGCGTGCGTTTTGTCTTGGATGGGTAACAAAACCGTACGGATACATTTATTGGCCGCCAATTTTTCTCTCTCTCTCTCTCTCCCCCAAACCTTTCCCACACCAGGAAAGACCACCACACCAACTTCAACCGCCTTCGACCTGCTGTGGCCTGCGTCACGACTGGAAAGAGGGGCGCTCCGCGGAGATGCAAATTCTGCATTCTCAAGGATCTGAGGCAGGCATCCATTAGTGTGGTCGCTAACGTTACCTTACCGCGTAGTCTCGCAGGGATAGCGTCCAAATGTCGCTAGGCCTTTTGGGGCCCTTGGGGCTGCCGATTCGTGCCAATCTGTGCTGCAAGCCTGCAAAACGCTTTCAGGGCTGTTACGGCACTTCCCAATGCTGCCCGTCGCTGATCATCGCATCGGTACCGCCGTGCTCGAAGCCCAGGTGTGATGCCCACGCTTAGACTGCCCACCAAAGGCTTCAGCCTTCAGCCTTCAGCCTTCAGGTCGTGGGGGGAAAGGATGCCAATCTAGCAAATGCTCGTTGTGCCTTGTCGAAGCCCCCAACTGGCGATCGTCAGCTGGGGTACGGATAGGTTTTTCGATGCTTCTTATCTTCAATTTCCATGGGGGGTTCCCAAATCACGCATCTCAGCCTCATTCCGACTGGACAACCAACTCGGAAATATCTACGCAGCTTTTCTCGCAACGACCGACAGGCACCCTTTGTTTTATTGACAGCCATCGAAACGTTCCTAACGTTTCGCCAGCTAGAGGTACATCTGGCGCAGGTACCTCCAAAATGCCACACTGGTGAAGGGGCGTTGGCCTTTTGGTGTGTGTGAGTGTGCCGCGCAACTGGACTGGACAGCAACAGGTCTGAGGTTGGAGCTCTCCGCCGCCCGGATGTCTGGCTGGAGCTCAGGTGATCTGAAAATTTGATCGATTGCGAACGTGGCTCCGCTCCTGTTCAAAGCCCGGCCCCAGCTTCGTCTGATGACCCCAAAGCCCAGCGAGTGCGACCAGTCGCCAGCGACGCTGGCCTGCCGCGAGGCACGCCTGGCCCTGGGACGTTCTACGTCTGGAAGGGCTGGTGAAATGACCTCTTTTCCTTTGCGCCAAGGATGGTCGTGGTGATGCCTCAACCGTGGTTCAATGACAGAACCAGTCTGTGTCACTTGGTCTTGCGTGGTCGTGTTGACGATTTTTTTGGCTACGCAGGGAAATGCCTGTGGAGCATCTCCGAATCGGAGTGTGGGAGATTGGTACTGATGGAAGTTTAACATTGCATCACTGTTTGAATTCGTTCATCTGCGACCATCGCAATCCGCGACCGCCAGCCTCGAACGGTGGACCTGAGCAGATAGGTCAAATAGCGGGCAAATGCATCTTGCATCACGATGCATTTTGAGTAGCCGTACCCCGTATTCCGTACCGCCGCCCCCTTTCTTACACGCGACTATGGATCCTCGATTCCAGTTTGCTGGATGACCTTGGCCTTCGGTATCAGGTTGGCAACCACACAACCGCATCAACTTACGGATATTGACCATGTCTGTCATGAACGCAACCGCAAAGCTCACGTCTCCGAGTCAGCAGTTAGTTTCCTTGGAGCAGGCGTTGCGTTGCACGTCTAGGCTTGGCAAAGTGTGCCGTATTCGAACCTTGCCGCAACGATCCGAAGAGGACGACCTTTTTGGGGGTGTCGTGACGGTGATTGGGGGGCAAGGTTCCCCAACATGACCCCTTCCCTGAACCCCGACTTCAATAGTTGAATAGAGGAGATGGGAGCCAAAAGAGCCAAGAAATGGTGCGGGCAGGTCCTGGTCAGACGGCACGGGACCTCGAATTACTTCAGGAACGGTGATGAGAGTCGAGGACTCAAGCTTTTAGTGGTGGTCACTGGTCAACTCGTCAAAGGAACGAGGCTGCCCGGCACAATATCGCGTAGGGCGCGATGAACAGCTCAACAGCCACATCCTCCTGGTCTCCTGCTCACAGACGCTTTCCAAAGACTTCAGACCAGTGGTTGTCGGTCACATCCTTGGCCTTGGATGGAAAGATGGAAAGGAGGTTCTGGACCAATAATTGCCCACTTTACAGGATGAGGCAAGTGCCTTGGTTTCTGGCCCAGCTTCCCACCTTTTTTCCACGGGACGAATTGCTCATGTCAATGCTTCATGTGCCACAAAAACATGCCAGTTGGGAACTTGGCCGGGGTGTGTGTGGTTCTGGAGCAGTGGAGGGGGCCGCTTTCTAACAGCTGGACAGCAAAAGTGACCTCCAACCAAGTACTCCGGGTGCCCGTCCTTCTCCAATGCTAATGCCATAGCCATATAACCAACAAGAGTCCCACCCCGGGTGCAGATTGTTGGCAGGAAAGGGTTTTGAAAAGCTTTTCTGGCCTTCCCAAACGATCTCATACATCATTGAACTTGACCACTAGGCTCTGGTCCTTGGATATAAGACACCTGATCTGCGAGAAATCCCAAAAAGGGATACACAGGCACATCGCAACGCCGTTGAAATCCGAACGAGCCGTCAACAAGACTACAACCAAACGAACGACGGGAGGCCGAGACAGCGCTACGGCGACATCGCGCAGCAAGCCATCACCACGCCCAGAGGGAAGAGACACAGACGCACAACTATCCGTACCTACCTCTACGACCCCCCCTCCCCTTCCACTTCCCTTCCCCTTCCCTCCACCGTGAGCGTGAGAAGCGGGGTTTAATTGAGCTGGCGCAGCATCCGCGCAACTTGCCCAGCGAACTGCATCGTCGTTGGAGCTGAGCTCGGAAAGCTGAGGCGAGGGGCGCGAGGCATCGATTGGGGAAGGCTTTTTGCAGCAATCCATCCACCAGCACCAGGCCCGAGTTGTCTTTCCTGGCCCCCCTTTCCCTTGTTGGGTTACCTTCACCTTCGGAGCGACATTCGTCCCATTGAACTCTCATCCATCCATCCTTCGAGCATCATCGTCTCGTGCTTGCTGGCTGTTCGTTGTCGAAGGTGCCACAACATATTGGCCCAGCTGCGTTTGGATCGTCGAAGTAGAGAAAGAGGCAACATATTCTGCCACCACACACCCTTCATCGTTCGTCGTCTGCTGCTGCTGCTGCTGCTCACCCGATCCTCTTTTCTCTCTTGGTTTCGCCCTCTCACGTTGTCGGAGCATCCACCACCACCAACCCAACTCTGCCAGCCACTCAGTTCTCACGACTGTGTGTGTGTGGTCTAGAGAGATCATCACAACCAGTTACAGAGACCCTAGGGGAAGAGAGAGGCTTGACCCTCACCCATACGGATTGAACATCTGGTTGTCTGTGTGTCTGCACAGCATCTGCACCAAAACGTGGGGAAGACCGTGGGAGAGAACCAAGACACACAAACCGCAAGAAAAAGAGAAGAGACAAGCAGGTCCCATCCTGTCAGGCTGCGTGGACGTTGTGAAGCAGAACATCCCGTCCTTTTTAACAGGAACAACGACCCGGTCAAGCTTGGCCTACAGCCTGTTCCCCACACACCCCCTCGTTCCCTCTCTGTCTCTCATAGTCGGAAGTCTTCTCCTCTCTCTCAAGAGGGACACTCGCACGTATCCCGTACTCACACCCCCCTCCTCCTCATCCTCCTTGAATCCCCTCCATCCCCACCGTCTCTTCTCACAGTCACCAGTCACCCATCCATCCATCCCTCATCCCTCACCCCTCTCCGCTCGTCGCTGCACGCCCACTCCCACGCCGGCGGCCCTGCTCGGTGGTGTCTGGCAAGCCGCAAAGTCTGGGTCTAGGCGAATGGCTGGAGTGCGCCCCCCTTCAAGCTGCCAGTTTATTATCATTACATAAAAGACCGCCGCTCTCTTCCATTTCCTTACACACTGCAACCTCTCATCGCTGCGTCCCTTATCTCTGGGCTGCCAAAAACAAGCTGTCAAAGATTCAACTGAAGCTCAATTGCGCCCGCTTGGATGCCTTTCCCCCCAGTCACAGTCTCAGCAGCGCACCGCTCCGTACCTTATCTCGCGGCTGTTTAGATTCTCCCACCCTTCCAAGTCCCTCTCTACCACGCTGGCGGTTTCGCCCCAATTCCCGTGCGGGCGCTCGTAGGCGCCACTGGCAACTTCTCCCCCGGATATCCCTTTTTCGGGCAATTTTTTACGACCCCGTCCCTGCTTGTCATCTCTTTTGCGCCCGCAACCACGCGCGAGAAGTGCCAAACACCCATACAACGATCACTTCCAGAACATCGTAGGGCTGGGAGTGTGGAACACGCGACGTCACAACGGCGTCCTGTCTACAGATCCAGATCCAGATCCTCCCGTAGCTGCTTGCGCTTGCTGCCGCTGCCGCTCACGCTGCCGCCGCCGCCGAGACGCCGACCGGCAACCTGCCTCAACCCCCGGACCAGATAAGGCATGGCAGATAAGATGTCCATCGACAACAAAGATCCCGTCAAGGAGGATACTCCAGAGACCGTGGGTTCTAGTCCCGAGGGCGAACATCAGCCTGCGCCTAATGGCACTTCCAACAATGCCAATGGTGCTGCCGAGGGCCAGCAACCAAAGCGAAAGGGCGGCCGTAAGCCTGTGAGTAACTCACTCTTTTCCCCTCATTGCATCTCAGCATCAACTTCGCTCAAGTGTGCGACCTTTTTGTGTGTTCGGTGCTGTCTATCAACACCATAACTTCCCCAGACTTTCGTCTGTGTCACACAATCTTAAGGTTTCACCTTGGACGAAACCTTGTTTGGTCCTATCTCAACTCCCGCCCGACAGGAAGGCTAACTGTTTACCCCAAGATCTACGCCACGTCCGAGGAGCGTAAGCAACGCAACCGCCAGGCTCAAGCTGCCTTCCGCGAGCGTCGCACAGAGTACATCAAACAGCTTGAGGAAGCCATCCGCGTTCATGAGTCCAACCTGCACAACCTCCAGGCCGCTCATCGGACTGCTGCCGATGAGTGTTTGATGCTGCGCTATAAGAACTCCCTATTGGAACGTATCCTCTTGGAGAAAGGTACGTCGACACGCCGTCAATTGATTGAGGGTTATTTGGTATTAACAGTCTATCAGGCATCGATGTTCAGGCTGAGCTTCGTGCTAAAACTGGCAGTCCCAACTTGGGGCCGACTCATGCTCCTCAGAACATGGTCCAACCACCACCTATCCAGCGAGCCATTTTGAACCGACATCACCAGTCTCGCCGATCCAATTCGAGCATCGCCCCGAAACTGGAGCCCGGCATCAGCACTCTGCCTCCGCCAATTCAAGCAGCTCACTCTGCTGCTTCTCCAAAGGGACGGCCCACCCCTTCATCACACTCCAACTCGCCAACAAACACGGCACCGTATGGCGGCCAGCAAGCGCTTTCACCAGCAGCCTCTGACCACGGCTCGCTTCGTCCTGGCATGGCACCGTCCATGAAGTCTCAGCTCAGCCCCATGGGTCCCATGAATCCGGCCGCTCGAGCTCACATGATGTCCGGCGGCCCTCCTCGCGTTGGCAACAATGGTTCTTACTACCCAACACCTGGGTTCCAGAACCACATTGAGCAGCTAGGTAAGTCAAGTAGCCCTCTCCATTCGTGAATCTCGCCGTCTTATTCCTAACACCAAGCTCAGAACAAGAGTATGATGCTCCTGCGGACATGATCGAAGACTCCGAGATCGACACCCCGAGCGGACCTGGTCCATATCCCAACGGCTTCTCCGGCGACGCACCACAGCACATGATGACTTCGCCAAACTCCGTTGGTCCCGGTCACGGTCAGCACATGGCGTCTCAGGCTGAGCCTCCACAACCTGCCCACACGATACAGGGTGCATACCCTTCCATGACGCAACTCTTGGATACCGGCATCGACTGGGATCCCTTTGGACTGAGCGCCAGTATGGCTTTCCCATCACAATTCTCTTTCGATACCAGCAACATGCGGTAACCCTACGCCCCCTCGGTGAAAGAATCGAATTCATCGAAACCTGCACTGGACGGGGATTGTTGTGATCAAAGAGGAGGATTTGTCCAAATATGTTTCATCAAGGCCTACATGGTCGCTGTCTTGGTTCAAAAAAAAAAAAAAAAGAGAAAAAGATAAATTAATCATGTGAAAATGGGAGGTTTGCGGGGAGGGAAGAAAACTCGATACCCGAGACGACACGACATCAGCATTCGGACGGCGAGATTGTTTTCTGGGCGAAGCCTACAGCGGCGTCCTTAACTACAACATCAGCGAGGGGAAACAAAAATTTTCAAGGTGGCTTTCAATACCCGCGCCGTGCGGTCATCTACGGGGAAATGCGATCACGACATAAAAAAGTTACCAACAAAATCATTTGTCTCTTTCGAAATACGGACAGTCAGAACCGGGCGGCGGAAATACCCCACGGGAGGTTAGGCGGCCTGCAGTACTCGTCTCTTTTTCAAATGTTTTTATATGCCGGGAAGTTTTCCGTTGAGAAACCCCGCGCTTGTTTATAATGGCGTTTATTTTTCATCATTCACACATCGCATATTTGATGGTGTATAGGATACAGGAGGAACCAAAAAAGTTTTTCTATTTCAGACTTCTAAAAAAGTCTTCAAACATATTCTGCTTGGGTGAATGGATCTCGGTTACATATTATCAGTGAAGCAAGCGTCACTCAGCATTTGCAAGGCGCCTTAGGGACTGATGGCGTAGAGGCCCCCGGCCGTGAGGTCCAAAGTGGCCGACCGACGGAAGATGTGGGAACACGGGTACACGGAGGCATATGGAAGGAGATGGAGGTATCAGCGCTTGGAAGAACCCCATCTGTGCCTGCCGCGCGTCTGGGACAAGACGGGACGAACGGCATCGGACTCGGTTCCGTACATAGAAACTTTATTGGCTTGACTTGAGTTGAAGACCAAGTCCACTACCCGAATGAAACACAGCCTTTGATCGGGTCATTTATTTTTTGCTCAAGCTTTTTGTGTACTTTTCCCTTCTTCTCTGTGAGCATGTTTACACCTTATTTTGTGAAAAAGGCGTCACCGTCACGAGCAAACCGGCAAGGATTGCGTGTGTGATGTTACGGATTTCGTTTCTGTAGTTCGATTGGTGTCTCTTCTTGGCTGGGTCTCCATTCTGTGCTAAAGGGTGCGATGCCGGTCACGTTCATGTGACGTCTTTATTGGGAGTTTAGGTAATGGCCAAGGGCTTTTCGGGGTGGGTTCGAGAATGGAGATACGTGGAAGAGAGCATCAGGTAGGAGGGCCGGGGCTGTGAGGATGTATGTATTACTTTTGTGTTACTGCACGGGATATGTACGTAGCGGAAAGCTCTGGGGACTGGAATCGGGACTGGAAGCTTTCGGATTTACCCAAGTTTCTGGGTGTGTGTCGTCGTTCCCTTTGCATTACGAGTCACGATGAGCCTCTTCCTCTCGGATCGAAGGAGACGAGCTTAATGGGGGAAGAGACTGGGGTTTTCCTTGGTCTGAGCTGCGGGTTCCTAGATTTCTCTTGGTCATAGAACGTAAGAGGTTTGGAATCAATTATTATTATTATTATTTATTTCTTTTTATTCTTAAATTTTTTTTTTTAGAATTATCGCATTAGTGTTCACCTACAGTGCATAGTGTGGTCTTTTAAGTCTAATGCTCGGGGAACCAACTTGAAGTGACACATGCGAGATTCCGGTTGGTACGAGTGTATTTTATGGCACCGGGGGAGTGAGGGTCGGGATGGACGAAAGGATACAGGCTCTCTGGGGAGGATGAGCAAGGCCGGTGATGACTGTGAGTTCGGCACTCACATGATACGGTATGGTGACCGTATGGATACCTGCCTGCCTCGAAACGGCGGGTCCATTGGTATGTCTACGGAGTACGTAGGTAGGTAGGGAAACGACTGTGTCTGACTGCGACCCCCGGCTGGGACCTTTGTGATATTGATTTTGAAAAGATGGGGAAAGAATCTGGGGCACTCCCCCCCCCCTCCTTTCGTTTGATTTGAGTGGTTGCATACTGTTGTTGATGCCCTGCCGTAGTGGGTTACGGCTTGTGCGTATGTTTTGTGACCGGGACAAGTGGGCTTCCCTCCATGGTTCGAAACCCATTTTCATCACCTAATGACAACCGTCTAGACGTTGAGGGGATCTGGTCCACCGTGACTGCGGGAGATGGATCATTGGGGGCGGAGAGAGGAGGAAGGTTGGGTTAGGTTCCCCCATGAGGCCCAGTCGTCCCACTGACGGTATTCGGGAATTACGTAAGTAGGACTTTTTTCTTTTTTAAACTTTGTAGAGATGGAGCCTATTCGAGGTGTGAGACTGCGAGGTTTGCATTCTTTGCTATTGGAATATGCAAGGTTTGCAAGAGAGATGCCTGTTTTGGGGAATATAAATGTAGAGACGGAGAGCCAAGGGGGAGGGAGGGTAGACGAAGAGTGGATTCCGGAGCACCGGGGGAGGAGACCGGGAGGTCCAGGCGGCGGTTTCGGAACGGCTGTTGGCTTGATTAAAGAGGGGGGAGAGGAAGAGGCCTTGGTGTTGCCGGTTGTGGGATTCGAAATTATTGGTTGAGATGAACGTACGTAAGTATGTATAGACCTTGGCTTGAGACGGACCAAGGGTGATTTATGACTTGGTAATCGTAAGCTGGTTCTGGAACGGCCTGTAGAACGTCAGCGAGAGAGTTATGTACGCTTCTATGTCATCGGGATCAATTGGACGATTAGCCTGATCTTGGAGCCAAGGCCGGCCGGCCACTGATGGCAGGAGGGGGGTAAGCTTTTGGTGAAGCGAGATACGAAGGCACCTCACAGTTCCGATGAACTAGGGCAAAATGTGCAGCGCGAATGTTTGCATTACCTCCACCTAGTAATGTTCTGAATCATTGAGAGGCTGTGACTTCGTTACGCATGAGGCATCAGTAATGTTTTCACTCTTTAAGCACTGGTCGGTCTCTCTATATGCTATACCATCCAAACCCACTACCTCAAGAACCTCAAGGCGAGGGAAGTACTCCGTACATTCACTAGACCGTCCAGCTTGTATTCAACCACTGCTGTCTGGGATAGTGGAAGTGAAGTACTTGGGTCGATTCATCTCGTCCTCTGTCATAAGAGGCACATGGGGAACGTAGCCTAGGGGTATTAGGGGGGAGTCGATATACTAACCTGAAAGTCCTTGAGCCTCACTTAACCTAACCTTTTGTTCGATTCCCTATTGATGATCAATTCTATTTTCCTCTTCTTACTTTTTGGGTCCATTCTACACCCTCCTCCCTTCCTTCAAAATGACTCTCACCCTCCAGTGCAAGGCCGACTTCAGTATTAGTCTCAAGCCACGCTAAGAAATGCCGACGCCAGGCTTGAAGGCTGGTTAGCTACATATGGTTCGATATGGTCACAACCGACAGTCGATCGAAGCCATGAAAGACAACGCATAGATAGCATGAGAAAATCAAAAGGGCGAGATAGTTCCGTAGGTCTCCTTTCCGTATACCGTCAACTTGGGGAACGCATCGCAAGTTTTCTGCCAACTGCCTAGCTACTTACTTTACCTCATGGAAATCCTTCATCATTTCCAACAACCCTGTGACACCGCACGTCTCCTGCCCTACGCTAGACCAAGGTAAGCTCGGAACATTCACTAGCTTTTCATTCTAGATATTAATGCACAGCATGAACCAAGTCGTTGAGAGCATCAAATCCATAGTCGAGGCACGCCTAGCGTCGGTTAGGGAATGGACCATGTGGGAAAGGTGTTAGTGTCGTTATGGCACAAAGTGTAAGCCACCAGTTCACCCCGTCCTCGCTTATCAGTGGCCAGTCCAAAATGCCCGACCGGATAGAAGACGTCAGTTGAAACACCGGCCGACTCGGCCGCGGTGGCGGTGCGGAGTAGTGGGGGTGGCAAGACAGCGGGGAGAGAGCCCGTGACACCAGGCCGTTCAACGGCTCATCGTCGCGGACTAAGGTTCACGCAACTTTCCCGGCCCGTTGACACCCTCCTTGATATCCAGAAAACGCGTCATGCAGGTTCTCGACCGTCTTGCTGGATCCTCGAGGTAGACGAAGAAGAAGAAGAAGATAATTGTAACCCCCCGTCGTCCATCTCCCAAGAAAACCATGAAGATCACCGACGCGGCCGTAAACGCATCCGACGAAGCTTGCTGTACCTGCGCGAAGCTCCTCAGCTCCGTGCCCCGGTACAGCGCCGCCACCGAGAAGCCTCTCCCGGACGACAGGCGACTCGGGTGCTGCGCTCGTGTCATCTGCGGAAACTGTATCCATGTGCGTCTGCCCAGACAGAACTCATATTGCGAATCCCCCCGCCTTGGAAAATACCTTAGGGAACGAACGCTAACAGCAAACGCAGGAAAACCCCCGCTTCGCATCCTACTGCCCATACTGCCAGACATCCACAACGCCCTCAGTGCTCCCCCCGAACCTCAAAGACCCGCCATCGTACACCTCCTTTCCGCCAACCCACCACCTCTCCTCCGGCGCCCCGGCAGCCCCGCCTCCGCCATACACACCCGACACCGGCGCCGACGCCGAGCATGAAATCAACGAAAAGAGCAGCGGCTCCTCCTTCTCAACCGCCACGCCCCCAGAAGACACCCTCCACTTCCTAAACCACGACACAGACACAATCACCTCCCTCTCCCTCCGCTACGGCGTCCCCGCCGCCGTCCTCCGCCGCGCAAACAACATCACCAGCGACCACCTCCTCCACGGCCGCCGCACTGTCCTCGTCCCGGGCGCCTATTACGCCGCCGGCGTCAGCCTCTCCCCGCGACCCGTCGAGGGCGAGGAGGAGGAGCTACGCAAGAGCCGCATCCGCCGCTTCATGACGGGCTGCAAGGTCTCCGACTACGATGTCGCCGTGCTGTACCTCGAGCAGGTAGGTTACGACCTCGCCGCCGCCATGGAGGCGTACGCCGACGATGAGGCGTGGGAGAAGAGTCATCCCGTCCAGGACGGTAGTGGCGGCGGCAGCGGTAAGAACAAGGCCAAAGCCGCGCCGCGTAATCGGGGGCCGTTTTGGAGAGGTTCTGCGTAGCAGGGGCTTGAGGTTGGATGAATGGAAATCTGGTTTTGGTTGTTCCCCTTGGTTCACTAGGTGCGACACGGAAATGGGCAATCGGCGTTTGGGCAATTTTTGGAATTATTAGAACTCTTCGTCATTGCGTCGTCATCATGTCCTTAACCACCTTTACGGCTCTGTTTGGCCTGTATAAAAACGCCGCTACCATATACCATTGTAACGCTTTGTACACAATACACGTGACGTTTCCCGATATCTCCTATGCGAGATGTACTCGATCGGTGACGAAGCCCGCATATGTAAAAAAAACAAAAACCCGTCCCGGCCAACGAAGCCATTAGAAGGCGGACCGCGTGCGAATGTCCGAAATCTTCCTCTCAATCTCTCTTACCGAACGGTCGAGTTCACCGGCAATCATCTGCTTCTTTTCGCTGGGCAGAAGGGTATACCTCTCACACAAGTCGCCGTCAATGACGCCCTTTACCGGGACGTAGTAGCCGCGGTACATGAGGTGATCCCTTCCGGCGAGCGGTGCGTCCTCGGTACGCATGTGCTGCTCGAGGTTCTGGAAGAAGTCCACATCCTCGCGCGTTACAAACGGAATGAAGACGCCGATGGTGCCGTTGATACCGCTCCAGAGCAGAACGTCCTGACCACCGACGACCAGACTTGTTTTGGTGATGCTCGTGGGCACATCTTGAGTGTAGGAGTGGCCTAGGAGGTTGAGGCGGTGTGGTGTGCCGTGTAGGTAGTCTCTCGTATTGAGTAGATGGAGACCGCCTGACTCCTCGTCGGCTTCTTGACTTGCCTTCTCAGGGCAACGGACGAGGAACATGTTGCCGAACTTGTCTCCTCCGACGACCGATTCGTAGTCCACCATCGCGGTGCAAGTCACCCATCTGGAGATGGTATCGTCGACGAAGGGAATGAGCTTGTTCGTTGTCGCCTTGTAGACAACATACGTGATACCGTGCTGGACATCACCAACAACAATGCGGCTTCCTTGTGTGCTCAGAGACACAATCAGTTGCGGAGCTACGTCGGCTTGGGCCTTCCTGAGCATCTGTCTCAGGCCGAGGTCATAAATCCTCAAGGTCTTGCCAACGCCCGCGAGTAGTCTGCCTTGGAATCCAAGGAGCGCGGATGGAGGCTCTTCGACCTTCGTCTTGTGAATGAACTCCAGCTCGTGGCCATCCTCGCTGAAGCGGTAAACATGGATGTACCCTTCAGAGAACTGGCGGGGGTTGACGACCATGTCCTTTCCTGTGCCGACAATTAGGAAACTTTCGTTGTCCTGGCTGGCGAACGGGACGATGGCAGCGCTGACAGCTGCTTCGTTGTTGTCGAGGTCAACAGTCTGCAGGACTCGTTGATCCTCTGATAAGGGGTCGATAACGCTGATGCAAGAAGCCCAGCGGCCTTTGCCCTTGGGGTATCCAAACTCGTCAGGCGGAAGCACCACGGCATCGCCATTGACAACTCCGGGCTCCGCGATGAGCTTGGCTCGCAGATCAGGAGGCAGCGTGTTGTTGTCTGCCTCGACTGTGTAAAACATGGGGTGTTCAGGATGCTTGAGAAGACGTCTCGGAGTATAGGTGAGGGGTATCGACTTTTGTGTAATGGTGTCTCCAAGGTTCTCAATGGCAAAAATTCTAATCCCTTGCGTCAGCTAGTGATCAAAAGCATTTGGTTGCGAAAGATTCAAGGTTGAAGAATGACTCAGTAGGAACAATTGGTATGTTGCGTAAGACCTCATAGCGCTTTGGCATAGGATCCCAAATTTCTCATCATGTCATGGAAACGAGTGAAGAAAATTGTCGTGCTTACCTCAATGATTGGCCCTGGATGCCGACAACACCTTCTTCGCACTGCTCGCTGCTGAAGTTCCAGACCCATTCAAGGTCAACGTAGTTCAAGGGCGTCACCAGGAAGCCTCGAGTGATGGGATCAGAATATCCAAGCCAGGGACGGGAGCTCAACCCTATTACGCAGGTACGTCCTTGAACGGTGGCTTGGAATAGCCGCACTGGCTTGGGACCGAGGAATTTCTGCCTCGTATCCGTAAGCTCTCCAGTGATTTCGTCCAAAACTGTACGGAGATAGACACCGGAGTGCAGACCGATGTGGAGGTAGAGTGTTGAGCCTCCGGACGAGGAGTCATCCATGGCTATGATTGCAAGGGATGATGGAGGGGCTGTCAAGGCTTGGACTGACTTGCTCTCCAGAGTTGACTCGGGGTCTAACGACAAGACACGCACAGTGCTGTCATCGCATCCCACAGCCAGAAACGAACTTCGCAGGCGGCCCTCGGGGATTTCACCCAAGCTCAAACATGTGACAGTTCCGAACATTTCCTTCTTCTCATCGTACTCGGCTAGGGATCCGTCACCATCCATCTCGAAATAGACAATCTCACCCGAGCTGAGTGCAACTGCAACCTGATGCTCGTTGGTAGTTGCCGCGACGATGGACCTGTGCTGCGGTGCAGCCCACTCGTTGACTTGGCCGTGCCGAATGTGACGAATGCCCTTGGGATGGACCTGAATGAGGCCGTCTTCGCCCAGCAACTGTGCCGCCAATGTAGGCACAGATGTCAGGAAACCGGAATCGCTGACCTCCTCGACCGTTTCGCCGATGCTCAGAACAAGAGTTCCGTTGGTGAAAGACAGTACAATGTACGCATCGTATTGGTCGCCGCGGCTAAGCTTGAGAGTCCAAACCGCCGAAGGAATGCCAGGCAGTTCGGATGCCACAATCTCGTTGACTTCCAAGCCATGCTTCAACATCCTGAATGTGCTACGAGCACCGTTGCCGCAGGCTGTGTAGATTTGTGGCGCATCTTCACCAGTCAAGTTGGCCACCTTGCAGTCGAGCAGGGGATTCATGGAGTCGATGCTCTCGACAAGAGCAAGATTCTCCAGCGGTCTGGGATGGAAGTAGACCGCTTCGTAACCAGCCCTTGGATCTGTTGGGAAGTCGTCGCTTGAGAATTCGAGTTCCTCATCGTCATCTCCCAGCTTCTCGAACTGGTAAAATTGGTGGTTACCAAACTGGCTGGCAGCGTACAGGAAACCGCTCTTGAGGATGCAGAGGCTAGATGATACCGGTGCTGTGTCGAAGTACTTGATCTTGAGTCTCTTCACCTCGCCAGTGGGGTTACCATCTGCATCCTCAACCATATCGAGGGTGGCCTTGAACAGATCACCATCCTCAGTCTGCAAGAGGAAGAAGAAGGCGCCAGCGCTGCCTTTCAGCTTGTGCATGACGCCAGATACCACGTGGCGCTTCCTGGAAGGGTCTTCCGTCGCACCTCGTCGGCGCGGGATTGGTACGCGGAAGGCTTCTTGGTTGGAGTGCCTGTACGTGATGTTTTCCTCTCCACAGACCAAGACTCCACTGGGACCATCTTGACCACCTGGAACTTGGAACAGGAGTGAAGCCGTGGGATCGACTGGTTCGGACCACTTCCGGACGACGTGGTTTAGTCCCAGGTCCAACTCGTAGTACACCAGCTGAGTTTCTGCTTCTCGAGCTGCCTCTCCGGTAGGATCTTGGTCTGCCTCAGTGTACTCAATCTCGAGCGCAGCGAAGACCGGGTTGGCATAGCCGACGTCCAAAGCGACCATGCACAACACCAGGACTCCGGGCTTGTGTGCCTCGAGAGGCGAAGAGATCGTGAGCTCGGCCTGCGAATTGCGGTTGAGGACGTATACGAGCTTGTTCTTCTCGACTGAGGCGATCATACATGCTCTGCCTTTCGGATCGCATGCAAGATATTCTCCAGGTATGACACGTCGTACCCCAGACTTGCCAAAAGTCTCTAGATGCAGACGCTGAAATCGATTCTGCGCGGGAATGTACTCGATGATTGTGATCCTTCCAGAGTCAGTCGCAAGGATGAGGTAGTCTTGACACAAGGTCAGCAAAGTCCTTTGACAATCACGTCTCGCATCCGAGGCCGAGCGACATTGACTGCACTGACGCCTGTCGCGACCGGCAAGCTTCTCAAATCACTAAGTGAAGCTTTAAATGGAACATGGGACACGAGACATACCTTTATTGCTTCCAGCCAAGCGGAAGGCGGCCATGGAACGGATGATGCCGAAAATGTCATGCGAGAGCAAGGTAATGACTTTGCCCTGTGACGGATCCGGGCGAAGCAAAGTCAATCGCGATCCTGACGCCGTCACAATGTTCTGCTCCTTGGTGCCTGAGAACTGACCCAACACCGCCTGCGTGACATTGGTAGGCGATTGAAGGGTCAGGGAATAGAGAAACATGTTCGAAGTCGTCGCCATGTTTGCAGGTGAGCGCAGATAGCCTGCGCGGCCTCAAATTTCGAGCTCGAATGGATGGGCGGTGCACGAGACGCGGTGGTGTTTTTGGAGTGATGGTGGGTTGGGAGGCTGGAAAGCTCCAGCACAAAATTTCAGAAGCTCCAGGTTCCCACTTGGCGCCTTAGACCCGCGTGGTGGGGACTTGCGGCGTCGGCATCTTGTTGATCCGAGCTCCCCGAAATTTCGGGTCGGCCCCGTCGTCGACAGCGAAAGCTCCCTGGAAGCTTGTGGGAGACGGAGTGTTCTGGATGTCAACGCAGGCCGCAACTGGACTTACGTACAACACCAGGCGACATGGAGCCGGCTTTTAGAAGAGCAGCGTCAAGCGCTTGCGGACAATGCTCTGCAGCACTGAGGAGGCAATTAATTGCCAACGGAGTTCCCAGAATCACCCCTCGCATCGCATCAGCCCACTCGACCCGAAGCCTCCATTCCACCGTTTCTAGAAGTTCGAAGGCCAACAATGTGCCCACAAGACAATTCTCCTCGTCCCCGAAAGCTTCGAGCGAGGCGGCAGCCGTGAAGCCCGCTACCACCGAATCGTCGACCCCCAAACTCCGATCAGACGACCTGTTTCACTCTTTCACGAATTCGCCCATCCCAGAGATTCGACGCCGTGCGGCTTTCATGCGCCAGCATGCTTACTGTTCTCACCCCGATCATCGCGCGACAAGAGTCCCGACTGTAGCACCCCACGGCGAGGAAAAACAATCGCAGACGGGTCAGCTTGCGCCGGCGCACGTCGATTTCGAGTGCCCCGATTGCGGAGTCCCCGTTTCCTGTAGCAAGGAGCACTGGATGGACGATTATGAGGCTCATCTCGAGATCTGCGACACTTTGAGGGAGATCAACGAGGACGACCATGACCTGCGATCCGGCCGTACGTTCCCGGAGTTCGTTATGGCGGATGATCAGATGCCCGAGGCGGTCGTCAACATGACCAACTGGGACACCTTCATGTACAGCCGCGAGTTTGAGGCCATTAACGACGAACGCAGCATGCGGCAGGTCACGAAGATGCTCACCTACCCCATCACAATCGGCAGTGTCTTGCATGAGTTGAGCCCTTATAGCATCAAGCAGGGGGAGAGGTTGACCAGCGAGGGTTTGAAGAGTTTGAGTGGTAAGTTGCGTTCGTGGGTTTGAGAGAGTGACGAACTGACAAGAAGGTAGCTTTGCGGTATACCCTTCATCCTCCTCTCACTGGAAAGGGTACTTCAATGAAGGAACTCCGTCCTGAGGCTCCTCCCGTAAGAGTCTTCTGCTTGGGAGCCCGCGCCGAATCATCGCTGCCCAGAAATGTCTGGCTTCAGCTTGCTCATCTGTTCCCAGAGAGCAAGATTCACCTGATTTTTATCGGGCCCGAAAGCATGGCTAACCGAGACGACGAGTTCCCTCTGCCGCAGCGGACGCCCGAGAACCCGTTTGGCATGGTGATCGAAGACCGGATATCGCACAAGATGAAGATCAGCACCATCGTCGACTACTACCACACCATCCACAAGACCGGATACTTTGCGCCTTACGACCCGTACTTTGACTGCTTCTGTCTCTTCCATCCCGGTTTGGGCCATCCCGCAAGCAGCCACGAGTGGACCGAGACGCTTCCTATGCTTCTGGAGACCAAGGTTCCTATCATTGCTACAGGTTATACCCAGTTTGACATGGAGAGAGATATCGAATGGGTTAGAAAGACCGCTGCCGGCGAGTTCGACGTTCTGTTGGAGCCTGGCGAAAACCTTTTCCGCAGCTTGAGATGGGATTTGAATGATCTGGATCCCCAGGACGTCAGCTGTGGAAATTGGGGAGTGTGGGCGTTCCGTGGAAAGAGGTATGTACTGCTCATCACCAATTAGTGTGATCTGACGCTAACAATGAGAACCTAGATATGAGACGACTAAGAAGGATGATGAGTAGGTGCTCGTCCTGTTGCTGATAAATTAAAATGGGAATTATGTTGGACCACTTGTAGAGGTTCTGTAAATAAGTGTATCATACTCACCTGCATGTGCATTGTATAACACAAAAGGAGAGAGAAAAATCAAGACCAAGTCGACTCTGTAACAACCTTGCTGCATAATGTGTCGTGCCTCCTCTCCGTGATTGTCTATGTCGAGACTTGTATTTCCTGCGCTAAAGCTATTTCCTATGACATAAAATGATCAGAGAGCCGAAGGTAGTTGCGGTAGAAGACAAGTATGCTTCGGATTGATCAGACTTCATTCAATATGCATGTACCACTCAATGATGCTGCTGCGCTGTGCCAAGATGAGCCAAATCTAGACGTACTCTGTTGTGCCAACCTTGCGCCAAAGGTAAGGCAGTCTGACTCGCATTAGCAAGGTAAGACAAGCGCATGCGTTGTCAAGTGTTCCGGCAGGCCGGGTCCGGTGGCCGGGGCAAGTGCCGGGTTGTCCTCTGCAGATGCGGGCCACTCCGGCAGGTGCCTCCTAAATGGAAGGGACCTGAGGCAAGGTACCTTATGTAAGGCGCTCGCCCTGGGGGTCCTAGCGGGCTGCAGCGCACAGGGCCACCGCCGTTGAGCCGCTAAACGCACCTGTACCGGGAGACAAGCCCTTCCTTGTAACCGACCAGCACCGGGGGGCAGGTCCCCAGTTTCCGCCCGCCGTCACTCAACCACCTCACAGATCAGCGTCGTCCGAAATCTTGCTGGCTGCAAGTCAAACTTGACGACAGCTCATTCTCGACTCTTGACTATCGCCGCCAAAAGGACACACGCGCCCGACTTCCGTGCTTCGTACCATGAGAGTGCGGTCGCGCCAACGATAGACGGCCATGGCAGCTGTCGCTACCCCTCGCGCTCCGACGCCGCGACCGAAAGCCCCCGCGACTGTCAGCTTCTTGAACGACCCGGCCGCGGCCGTTTCTACACCTTTGGCTACTCCCGGCGCCGAACGAACCCGCCCTCCGCTACAGACCAATCCTTCCGCTCGCCGATCCGCTCGACCTACCTCTACAGACTACCTTTCCGACAAAGCGACCGCCGCCTTCATCCGCCGTATCCTGTACTCCAAGCACCTGGCCGAAAGGGGGAGAGCAACCCCGTCCCCGATCGAGGAACTGCTACCGCCCCTGACCAGCCGAAACGATGTCGATCTCCAGCTTTACGCACTCATATCTGTGATATTGAGGGAATACGTACAGGTGTGGTATAGCAAGATCACTCCCGATGACACCTTTGTGGACGAAATCGTCCAAATAATCGCCCATTGCACGAGGGCTCTAGAACAGAGACTGCGAAAGGTCGACCTTGAAAGCCTCTTATTTGACGAGCTGCCTGACTTACTGGACAGACATATCCTTGGTGGGTCTCAGGCACGCAAGCTCTTAGGCCATTCTTTCACTGACGTCCACTCCATAGCCTACCGCGCGGCGCATGATCCTGTGTCTCGATCTCCAACCGAAATAGACCCACGAGAAGTCTATCACTCGCTATTCTCCTTGGCTCCTTTGACGCCCATACCTCGCCCCGAAGACCCCTTATCTATTGCAGGCCAGCAAGAGAATGAGTCGCTTTATCGTCAGCTGTTGGTACAGGGTGTTCTGGCTGTTCTCCTACCAACCGAGGACCTCGAAAACGGCTGCCTGACCTCCCTGGTTGGCCAAATCTTCTCCGAGCTCATCATTGGCAACGTCCTCGCCAATCGAATTTCGCAGCCATGGCTCATTTACGAAATCCTCATTATTCTCACTAGAGTTCTCGACAGGAAAGCATCAGAGCCTATCGAAGAGGGAGTGGCGGAGGCGTTGCAAGGCGGATCAACATCCGCGCTCCCCAGGCCTGCTCGTCGCAGTTGGTCCGTCCAGGGCGCATTCTGGTCGCTCGTGCAATGGTCATTCCTCGCTTTCACAACTATCCGCTTCCTCGTCATCACTCTCGCAATGTCTTCATCCCTGCCACCAAGGTCTGACGGCGAGCTGAATGAAAAGGACCAAGTGACTGGTCAAATATCGCATTCAAAGACGCTGAATCACACAGCTAGCTCGAATGAAGTGCAGCCTGTCAAAACGCCGATTGCTGCCTTTAAGCTGTGGAGTTGCGTAGCAGATTTGATCGAAATGGACTCCCGCATGCCTTGGTTGAGTGGAATAATGTCACTTTTCCAGCTCGGCGCAATGAGCGGCCCAGGACGTGTTGCTGGTCTCAATGGAGCCATGGACAGGTAGGCAACCATCACTTTGTTTCTCCCTCTCATTCTCTACCAATCTCACGTCACACCGCATGAGGTTCAAGTCACTGGATCTCAACCAGCTCCAGTGAGCAATCAGTAGCGTCCCGTCAGGCGAGTGAGTAGGACGGGATGGCTCTTCCCACGACAGTCTAGTGGGCTGCATTGTGGATGGACTTGTCGATGAGTTGATACGGGCTATGGGAACACACCTTGGGGTGCACGCAGAGATGGGGGTTGAGTCTCTTGCAGGACTGCGCGAAAAAGCCGAAATATGCTGTGTGACACTCACACCCGGCCCATTCTGCGAACCAACCCTGACTTGACCTCGTTCCCCCGGTTCCTCGAAACATGCGGTTACATCCCAAGGACCTCGTGGCTTCCGACCAATCGCAGCCGGTGTCAACGTTACTCGCCTCCGATTTGCTTGATAGGCCCTCGCGGGGCTGCGCTTCCATCCACCGGCAAGCCTCATTTACGCGCCCAAGTCCAACAGTGAGCATCACTTTACAGGGGGTCATTTCCATCACCGTCATCTCCTTTGCCCAGCGCACGCCTACGGAAATACGACGTTTGGTCACCCACGGAAAGCTGTCAGTCTTTCTCGCTTCTTGACGCCCCGCTATGAGGTCGGTGGTGAAAGTGGCCGCGCATGTTGGGACTCAAACCCTACCGAAGCAGCCGCCCCTTCCACGATCTACCCTACCTGAGGTCATGCTGGGGCTGATCGCAAGCTTCCGTTCCTGACCGCCAGCCGATGCAAACAATCAGGTCGGAACGGTCCAGGCCATGGGCAGTCACTCAATCCGTCCCGAAAAACGGGCTGGCAGCCCCCCGCCCAGCGGCTAATTGCCTGCCCTCCATGGCTCGATGCGAAGCTTGGCCGGACTCGAGCTTGGGAGCTAAGCTGTAAGCCGGCTGGCATTTCTGGGTTTCTGCATAGTGGATGGGTTGCTCCTACACACCACCGTGGGCCGCAAACGAAGGCAACGTACCTCAATATTGAGACCAATATCATTCATACGCCTTCAACTCCAGGACTACGTTCGAGCCTTTCAGACTGCCTACATCGCCAGTAAACGGTCTCAGATTACAGATTCACCAGCTCGTCAATCCAGGAAGCCATTGAGCCATCTCTACGGTTGATCAAACAAAGACAACAACATCAATCGCAATCTCGTCATCGGGGGGCGCTCTGATATCCCTGTTCTCACCCTCGTGTTACTTTTGCCTAGCCGTCCCCATTCCTTTTCTGACATACCCCCCTTCTCTCACTTCCCCTCCCGCAGATCGTTGCTTCCCTTTGTCGGTTCACACAAAAGCCCCTGCAACCCCCCACACACTTGACCGTCGTGACTGTCCGAGTCGGAAGCATACCCGGGAAGAAAGCTGACATAGAGCGCTTGCCGCGTCGAAATACAGGCTCATTTCGCACACCATTCACCAACGCCTCCTCGACGCCGCATACCTGCCAACCGTCCTCCGCTCCATCCGCGCCGCTCTCTTTCCCAACAACGCCCCCGGCGTCTCGACCTTGGTGGCCCCATCATCCGACGAGGACCTGCGTGCCTTGCGCCGCAGGTGCGCTAGCGCCATGCTGGCCCAAATCCCGCCCTGGTTGGCTGGTCTGTATCTAGGCGGGCGAGGGCTTGGCTTCCGGTGGCGGTCCGGACCGGAGTCGAAGCCTGGTGCTGACGCTACTGCGTCTATGAGCGAGAGCGAGGCCGGTGTTCCGAGCAAGGATGGAGCTCATAACGGTGACGAAACTAATGATGTAGGTAATGGCAGCAAAGAGGACGAAGACGAGGATCAGCAGCGAATGCTGTCCGAGATCGAAGAGGGCATACTGGACATCTTTTCCGACGAGTACTGCAACAAGCACCTCGTGTACAGCATACTGGAGCTGATCTTGGTGAGGTTGATGCCGGAGCTGGCGGAGAAGGGCGTCGTCGAGCTTTGGGAAGAGCGTCTTAGCCTGTGACGGATTTATCATGAACGAGTCCTATGCCTTTCTGTGTGTTTAAGATACCCTTGTTAGCCCGAGAAACGTATTTTTTCATTTCATATGATGGGAATAAGAGGCCTGGTACATATTTCCAAGCGATGTTTCCCATGAGAATTCGCATATTGTGCACAAGATGAAATAGTCACGCGCGCATTCTTGATGAGGAGGCAAAAGGCAATTGAGTTTGAGTGTTCGTATATTCGCAGACGGGTCGGGAGGGGTTGAAGAGGGGAGAGAATGAAGGAAAAAAAAAGGGGCATATCCCTAGGAAATCAAATGCAAAAGGGGCCGCCCTTTTTTTCTCGGTTTTTTCCACGCAAACCCTCTGGCCGGGGCTAGACATGTTGCATCGTGCCTTTGGCCCATCGTTCCTTGAACCTCCCTCTCTCTGCCCTGCGTCTCTTCTCGATCGCTTGCCTTGCTTCGTTACCAGCTCGTTGATCAATTACGATAACCCGCGCGTGGCCCATAGCCTTGCCCCCCACCCCCTTTCCGTGACAACCGTCCCTTGTAGATACCGTGCCTGGCTGACCGGCCATCAACCAACCGGAAACCGTCCCTTACTTCCTATCCTTGTTGCCTCACAGATGCAGAGAGTGTGAAAGAGAAGACTAGGATAATACAGTACTGAAATGGTGGAATGATTGAAAATTTCGCGCTCGGGGAAGCTATGAAGAGAAATGGACATGAAGCGAAACAAAAATAGAATAAGGAAAAGATGGCTATAGAAAACCAGGCTTGAATCGATGTGGCGCGTGGGGAATTTTGCGGTGTTTCGCGTGAGCGGAAAGGTCTTCCCTCGAGGGGAGCGTGAGCGTTGATAAGAATGGGGTATATGAATGTCTCGACTGAAGTTTCGAGTGGGAGGATGATAATGATGCTGTTGTTCCAAGTAGTAGAGAAAAAGTCTCCGCGCCGTCGTCTCTAGCCAGTGTCCACCCCGGTCCTGTATTGATAAGTTATAATTACTGACCCCTATTTCCAAATGTCGTGAGACTATGAACCGGTGGTGGGAACACACAAGCGTCTGAGATTGTTGTCGCAGAGTCTGAAGCCTCAAGGTCCAATCGAGAGAAGCCAAGGGGCTGTCGTGAGACATTGACCGTGTATTCCTGGGGTTTTGTATTCCCCATGATAGGTATCGCCATTGTGAAGTAGGTTTTGTTTTTCCAAAAATCGAAAATCCGGTCCCGGCGAGGTGGATGTGCTCTTTGCAGAACTCTCGTCGGGTCTAGAGATCGGCGTGACCAAAATAATGGTTGTTGTCCTGTTGTAGATGCCCGCGCATACCGTGCGGGGGATGGCCTGTTTCCAAATCCAGTCCAGAATCAAAGCAAACAAACAAACAAACGCCTTGAAGAATGACGAAGAACATTCTTGCTGAAAAAGGAGAATTGTACGCGATCTGATAGGGCTTTGCTTTGCAAAGTAATTTGTTGAAGCGTCGAGCCGGGTGTTCATTGAGTTACGACGGGCTCGGATTTGATCCCCAGCGACATCGAGTGAACGTGTTGCGGTGTCATTTCGGTGTCTCCTTCGGGTATACGGTCCAAAATGCCTAGCGACTGGGGTGCTCCGGATTTCGCAAGCTGATGCTGTTGTAGGCGCAATTTCTCCGTCAACCTGACCATCACCACATACTCCGTTTGGTCCAACAAGGCACCTCCATTGGTGCTTTGGATGTAACTCAGCAAAGTGTCTGCAGCCTTTCGGGCATCCTCTTGTGTCGGTGATGTCGGGGATGACCCAGCTGGAGTTGTGGCTGATCGGCCAGCCATGCTACTGTTGCTACTACTGTGGTGCAGGTGCGGCGACGAAGTAATGGCAGTGTCTAAGCCAAAGTGGGGTGCTGCCATTTCATGAATCGGTGATTCCAATGCAGAAGAAGGTGCTGTGGACGCCGGGTGATACTTGGGAGTCATGGGCTCTGTTGATGCGGCCTGGTTCATATACTCCAGGTCGAGAGTGGGAAACGTTTGGCTCCTTGGTCTCTGGAAGTTTGAAGCGACCCCTCCATGCAGTTGGCGAGATGTATCGTTGGGGAGAAATTGGCCAGCGTTGGGGTCAGGGGAGAACGTAAATGTAGCCGTGGGACTCATCGCGCTTCCCGAGAAGGACGAATTCCCTGCGTCGGTCAACGCGCTATTGAGGGACGTAGCGCTTTGCGAGTTTGTGTGCTTGTAGGCGCCGCCATCACCATATCCAACGAAGCCGAGACCGTGGACAGCGTCCTCATCACTCCTGTCGGCCGAGAGTGGAGATGGATGTCCAGTCGGCGACGCCGGTGAGATGCCAGATGCCCCAAGAGATGGAGAACCAGATAGTTTCGCGTGGTCTGTGATGTTCGTTTCCGATGCTCTTCGCAAGAGCTTTCCTGATACCAGAATGTTCCTCTGCTTGAATCTCTCCAACCAAGTAGTGTTGATAGATTTCATCTGGCTGGCTTCAGGTCCGCCGTTGGTGGTCCGAGAGAAGTGCTTTGCTTGATCGAGAATCTCGTCGTCGCTGGGTGTTAACCCGGCTTGTTGCTGTCTCCTGACCCATGCCGCAACGGCCCGATCAATGTCCGGGAACTTCCCCTTGGTGTGCCGCCTGCCAGCGGGAGACTGACTCCTGTCCGCCTCTGGGTTCAGGTACTTCTCCTTGTTGCGTAGAACTTTGGATACGGTGCTGAGATGTCAAGGTTAGAACTTCAACGCACTCTTCTTGCTCATGCTTAGACCCACCTTCGTTCAACACCAAACATGGCACCGATATCCGTCTGCTTCACATTGGGGTGCTCAGCAGCATACTGACACATTTTCTTCCGGTCGTCGTCGGTCAAGACCCTTCGCTGTTGCGGCTGCGGGCCATTTGTCAGCCGTGTAGGCCTTGAAGGGGCTGGGGCGACGACGGGTGCCATTCCTAAGGGAGGTGCCGAATAGCTGTTGGGATTGGTCAACATGCTGGGCCACGTTGGCTGAGAGGGGATCATGAGCATCGGTAGCTGGGCATGAGATTGTTGTTGATGAGACTGCATCGGCTGCACAGGAGCTGGCGGAGGAGGCATTCTGCCGATTGATTCAGACGGCAATCCATGGGTGACTGCTGGCAGGAAAGCGAAGCCTCCAAAATCCGACATGCTGTTCTGATGGCCGTATGGGCTCATGTCTCCCCAACTCTCGGCGCCAAAGGCTGTGTGGTTGTGACCCATATGGGTGTCTTCGTCCTGGGTTAGGTGGTTGTCTTGGTCCATGGTGGCAGTCCCCACGATGGAGCTGTTCATTGCTTATATAACTATTAGACGTGCGTTCGATCCCAAGATTTCAACTCGGCAATGCTCAAAACGAGACTGTCTGTCTGGCCTGTTGTCGTAAAGTCCAGGTTCCAGGTTGGTGATTGCGAGGAGGGGGTCGCGCCGACGGCTTCGCCTTGACTGATGGGATGACACTCGGGCCAAGGGTGGGGATTGCTGGTCCCGACAGATGTTGGTGGGTTTGGCTTCAAGAACAGAAGACACCATGCATGACAGAGGTGGCCAATTGGTTCCTGAAGGCACGCCGTGCAGGCGGTCTGCTTTGTAGGTCAAGAAGCCCTGGGCCTCTCAGGGTGACTCGATGCAAGTGCGTTGCAGGCTGCAGAGAGGTGTCGGGGGCAAGGTCGTCCACGAGTTGGACTGACCAGCTAGCCGTATGTCTCTCCGTGGGTTTCTTAAACGAGAAGTGCCGGTCTGGCGTGCGGGTTCTGGAGTTGGAGTTTGAGGACTGCGTGCTTAAACTGCGGGTGCAACACCAACAGTCGTTTCTTGTCGCGGCAACCACCAGGTTGGTCCTTTGCCGTATCAGGAACCCTCGACTAGTCCACTGAGTCTGTTCTAGGGGGTTTCCTAACCGTATCGCGGTTTGAAATCACCTAGATTAACCGGGACGAAGGTGTTATACCAGCCTTTGACGAGTTGGCCAATTTCTGACGATGACACGCCTCGCAACAATAAACTTAGGATGGGAGGAAAGAGGGATGATCGACTGTTGAAAGAGTGCTGCTCCCGGGGAGAAGGCTTGTCTGTCTATTCGGTCGGCCAGTTGAGGGTGATGGCGAACGAGCCTGACAGGACCGGAAAGTCGAATCGGGCCACTCAGAAGGAGGGAATCAGACAGCGGAATGCTGCAAGAATCAGACGCCGCGACGCACGAGGCAAGGCTTGAAGGACAAAGCTAGCAGCAGGTCGAGGTTGGGGTAGGCGGGCTTGACAAGATAGTAATACTATCAGGCGCACGGAAGGATGAAGGTTGTGTGGGCGGCGGTGGGCCGCAGTGTACATATGTAGAACGGCGGATGCTTCCCATGTAAGTACACTACCGGCAAGGGTCTGGGGTGTGTGTCTCGTCTTCTCCTGGGGGTGTGGTGGGTATGATTGAATCTAAGTAGAGCCGGGGTCTCGACTCGGCCCCTCGGGGTGTGTGGTAGTAGACCAGCCCTTGCGAAGGATAAGATGGACTTCTCTATGTACCAGAACCGCGTCGTCACTAGGTAGTCGTTGAGAGACGACGGAGGAAGAAAGTAGACACGCGCAACGTCGGCCAGGTGAAAGTCTGGTTGATGAGCGATGCGTTACTCAAGACAGGAATGAGAATGCAAATGCAACTTGCCTGTCAGAAGAAAGCGCCCGGCAACGAGACCAATTGTGATAGGCCTAAAAGAATGGTAAAGCCGCAAAGGTGCGACGTCAGGACTCGAGTACAGCACAGTCTTATGCATGAAGCATCATGATATTGGCAGGGAATGAGACAGAGCAGAATGGAGAATGGTTTCCGCGAGGGCAGTAACGAGACCCTTTGCAACCGGCGGGACTTAACAAGAGCAAGAGAGAAAGAAAGAAAAAAAGGGACGAGGCAAATGCCGTAAAACTGAGTTCCAGGCATCTGGGGGATTGATTGTTGACATTGACGAGGTTGCGTATCTTGTGTGATGGTGTGAGTGTTTTCATCAATGAAGACATCATAGTCGGCCTAGAATTCATGTCTAGACCACTGACAACCGCCACGGCTAGGGTATTGAGGAGGAGCTAGAAGAAGCCACTGGCTCAGTTTGTCTCCGTTGCCGCATGGGAAGAAACGACGGACCATATGGAAAACGCTGTCGACGGGAATGGGACAAGCCACACACAGACACTAGTTGGGATGCTGATTTGCTTCCGTCTCGTCTCGTCTCGTCTCGTCCTATAGCGCCTCGTCTAGACCTGGCCTCGCGGCTCGCCTCGACTTTGCTGATGTCTTATTATTCCCCCAACGCTGGCTGGTAGGCGAACGGCTACTAGCCATTCGGGGCAAGAAATGCTTCCCTCTTGAGAGTCGAAACTGGCCATGTCCTTGGCCCCTGGGTTGTGGAGCTGAGTATGTCGGTCTCCTGCGAGATGATGACAGCAGATGGGATGGATGGCCCGATGGTGCGGATTGGGGAGATTCTGTAGGAAAAGCCGAATTTGTATCACCCAGGAAATACAATGGCAGACAAGTTGGAGTCTGGAGCCGACGGATGGGAAGAAAAAAAAGAAAAGGTGGAAAACGAGATGTTACAGAAAACGGTTGCTTGGGTGCTCAATAATCAGGAAAAGCCGAGTCGGGGCAGAGAAACGGAAGAATCGCGCGCCAATTAGCTGACATCAGGACCTGCTTTGCGCTGAGATTACCACCCACACGACACGCACACACACACGTACTAGGTAACATGCTCACTGGAGTCTTCGTACGGAGTAGTGGTCGGAGAAGGGACGAAGGAGACGAGAGGTCTTGATCCAAAGACGGACGGAGCATTTGCACCCTTGACGGGCTATATTTGTGTGAGAGCCTAGAGGAGAGACTGAGGGCGAGATCGGGTTAGTCGGGGACGGGGCCTAAGGTAGGCGAGAAAGGCGCGTTCGTTGCCTTGCTCGCTCGCCGTAGTATTCGTACATGGTGTGACGGGAGGTTCCTCTCCTCTCCCCTTCCCTCTTCTCCCGCGATGAGTACGAAGTATCGGTAGGTACTGGCGAGTGTTGCCCCGACAAGGGGTTAGATTGAACAGAGGGGGATATAGATGAACGGTGCGGCGACTTGCGTGGGGATGTTGCCGGGACAAGGCGTAAGTTGTAACGTTGAGGTATCCGTATTCCGTAGTGCCAGCGATGGCCGGTGGAGGGATCATTCCGATGTGAAAAGTGAGTAGGACGAGACGAGACGAGGCGAAGACGAGACATGTAGAAGCAAATTAAAAAAGGTGTTAAGTCTGGTATTCGTAGACGAAGCCGTCTCTATCTCTAGCTGTTCTCCAGGGTAAGAAAGATAAGCTAAGTAAGTATGCTGAGGTAGCTGCCGGAAGCTGGGCAGTAACGCATTTCCTCACGGTTCCAATATCGACTGAGTGGCTTACCTAAGTACTGTCCAGTGTCAAGGGAACAAGAGTGCTCCGTAAAGTAACCAGAGGAATGGAAGGTACTTGATGGTAATGGATCATAGAACAAGTCGAGGTAACTGACATGTAACGGTACTTGCATTCCTCGCTTCGGTTCCATACCAGTGCCATGTTTCTCGGAGTACTGGTCTTGGATAAGGTGTCTGCCGTGCCTGCCTCAGCACGCAGATGATTCAGTCTTGGTCCTTTGGGCTCTGGAGTAGCCGTGAGGTACGGAGTGGGTAGGTAGACCTCAGACCTGAGATGAACGGGCGGCATGGAAGGAAACGACATGGACGGATACGGACGCCTAAAGGAAAGGAAGGAAACAACGTCGTCCCATCTTGGGCAGTGGACCGGCGGGCAAGCGTTGACTGGTTCACCCGTCCATTCCCTGCTCCACCACAAGCCCTAAGGACGCACGGGGCAGGGATATCTGGGCAGGGGGAGGGAGGAGGAGGGAAGGAACACACTCACTTCAAGGCTTCAAGGGCAGGAGCAACAAGTGCACTGTGATCTCTGTAATCCTTGCTTCCTTCCCACCTCGAGCTGCATCAAGAGACAACCTCCACTGCTCCAGGAAGACTTTCTTAACCTCAAGATGAACCCCACTTTAAGTATCCGACTCCACTTTTTACCGCCATGGTCCGTACCTTCCCCGAATGAACGAGCTTCAAAGTTCAAACAGTGGAGGGCAAGAGATGGACAAAAAGACTTGCTTGACTGGGGACCTGCCTGTCCTGGGCGGAGAGCAAAAAAAAAAAAAAAAAAAAAAAAAAAGGAAGTACTATGTAGGTACGGAGTAGAAATTGGTAAACCACCAAGGTCCCGTCCCGTTCTTACCTTCCCATGATACCCCCGGCCAGCTTATGAGGGGTCGTCTTTTTTGCTTCCAGGTCGGTTGCTTCCCATAGGACCATCGCTGCCCAATGCTCCTTCATTGCGACTCATGAAGCTCCTTGCCTTTACGGATATTTGCCTGGCTTCTTCTCCTCCCAGTTTTTATTTTGTTTTTAACAAGCATCTTCTATGGATACCTTACTCAGACATCGTCGCAGGGCATCGACAACGAGCCAGTCACAGCCTTATTTGCACTTCAAAGACCCTGACTGGATCGGAGCTCCAACTTTCTTACCTTCCCGCTGCCTTAGTCCCTCGGCACGCTACACTTCTATTCGACGGCTCGGCCGTCTGCCTCCACGTCTACAGCCGCTCCCACCAAGCTATCCGTTCGATAGCTACCTGCCAGAAACACATCCACTCAACGGCCTCATCATCTGACACTCCCGCTACGGATCCCCATCCTGATTCCTGACCGACACTTCGTTATAACCTCGACTCGCTATTCCTCCATGGATACGAGTCCAAGAACCTGAACAGCGCCGCGTGAATACTTCACCAAGAGGCGCATTCCGTGCCACATGGATCTCCCATCGCGCCTTGTTCCGACCACGGCCTAGCTCAGAGCTGTATAGATAGTCTTCTCTCTCACCGATACAATGTGCGCCTAACTCGGCACGCCGCACCAAATCTAGTCCCCCCAACTCGCAAACGCCTCGCGGATACATCGCCCCGACCCTACCACGCCGTACACGCCTACTTGGTTGTCTCCGGTCCGTCCAAGCTGTCAAGCGATCGACTGATGCTACGAGAAATGGCCCGCCGGCGACCTGACCCATCCCTGTCTGGCGTTGTCAAGGGGGGGAAGGGGGGCGACCCCGACGTCCCACCCTTCTAGGAGCCGTTCAAAGTACTTCGTACGGATACATGGCGGCCATTGACCATCTGGGGAGGGGGTGTGGTTTGATAGACCTAGAACCTGTTGCGGATATCCGGTCGTTCACTCGTGGACTGCTATCGCCTTTCGAGCAACCCTCAGGTCCTTGTCAGCAAGAATCAAAATAGCGTGCCATTTTGTCAGCCTCGGTCTGTTCAAATCAAGTCAACCGGGCGTTGCCAGCATAAACGTCTGCGGCAGTTTATGGCGATCAATGCATTCGACCACAGGGGCCTCTTCAGTCTGGTCCGATTCTTTCGAACTATTTCCTTCCAAAACCATTTGCGAGCGTTCAAATCCCACCAAAACTCCGACGTCAAACAAGCCAAGGTCTGCCGAACGCTTTGATCTCTAATTTCAAGTTTGATATGCGACGTGAATGGCAGTCTGTCAAGCCTTGCTGCTGCCCGATGTTGAACTAAGACCTACCCGAACCACTCTGACGCACCCGCCACGACATCGCGAAGGCCGTTCCCAATAGCTTTCTGTAAAAGGTACAAGAACTCCTCACGGCGCAGTTCAACACTCATGGAATTGGCATCCACAACCGTCACACTCATCGTGGAGCGTCGTTCAACACCAACGCTCCTCGTTGGACGGACAGGCGATCGCGATGGGCGTCTCCCCTACTTCTTCCAACGCTGAACGTAATGCTCTGTTTTAATCATGGCTTGTTGTATTCGGTTAGATTGTCGGTCCATGCCGTCCATCCTGTGGCCCGTCTCCCATCCAGCTGAGCCTGCCGCGGTCATGCGGTTGGAGATTCGAGTCGATACAGTTTTGATAGATCTGGCTAGCTCATCATGGGACGGACCTTTACACTCATTTTGCAACCAATGGGTCAAGAGCAGGGCATACTCGCCAACACCCGGTCCACTTTTGCGAGGCACTCAACTTCCTTACTCTCTGGATAGCTCCAGCTTCATGGTCACCTTTGGAGCCGTCACAAGACTTGATATGACAGTCAGAAGACAAGCGCAAGCGCTATTTCGGTCTAGGGAACCAAGAGTTGAGGGAGGATTGCCGACCAACGGCAGCGCTCAAATCGTTTTCGGAATTCCCATTGGACATAAATTCCGGATTCATCACCAGTTTCGCACTGGTCATTGGATGGAAAATATTTCTCTCGCATGAGGCGGTCCTAGCAAGGCCATTGAGAGGCCCGGACTGATTCCCAGTTGGTCAGATGGTCGCGTACGAAGACTTGCTCATCCGTGGGTCCATCTTTGAAAGGCTTGCTTAAACGGATGGTCTGGCCAAGCCTCGACGCAAAGGCGCACAAAAGCGAGTACTTCAACGAAGAGTAGAGCATGGCCGGAGGGTACGACCACGATTGGGGCATGATCCAGGTTCGGATCCAGGGTCGAACAGCATCCACCCGCGTTGGCCCGCAACGTGCGCCGTTCTCAATATCAAGCGGGCCCTGCCGACGGTATCCTGGGCCAGGCTGAATTGATACCAAAGCACCCCCGACTCAACCCTCACCCGAAGTAGTATCTGATCGCTCTAACAGTAGCTTCGCATCAGTCATGAGAAGGCTCTCATTTTACGACAACGTTGGGCAATCAACATGCATAATGATGATGGGCGGGCCGGGGAAGAGACTAAACAGGAAAGAAGGCTGATTCGGAGACCCATCTGCTCCATCGTCCCCTTGGCATCTTCCCGCCGCTAGGTAGGGTAAGGGTTTTCCATGAGTTCATGACTGACGCGTCTTAGCCAGGCTGACGAGATCACTATTGAAGCCATGCTAGTATGACTATGTGAGCAGTCTGCCCGCCAACTTTATGTCAGAAGCCTTCGGATACGAGGAAGAATCTCAGGTTCTGGTGCTCGCCTCGTCAGTGGCTGTCAGCCGTGGCTAATCACATTTAGCTGCCCTACGCTTGTCAAGATAGCAGGAATTCACGACCAAGCCATTGTTTCAAGCCATGAGGAGCTCGGGCTTTGGGGACTAAGCCAGACACGAGGACTTGTGTTTGACACAGCGGACGGAATGACCGCATCCACGTTCTCATGTCTCAACTAACATGATGGGCAGGATGCCAGCCGGCCATTGCCCTCCTCGACGACTGCTCCAGCGACTGGTCCTTCGGCAGACTACCCCCGCCCAAGGCTGCATCTGGTCTTCTTGGAATATGCTTACCGTACTACACTACTACGTATGCAGGCGCGGGACGTTCAGTACCAACTCTGCCCTTTGAAGCAGCGTTCTGGGAGGAGATGAGAGCTGCGTCAGTGCTCGGGTGGAGCGCAGCTTGCTTGTTCCCGAGCCCTCCCCAAAACCCGCTGGAACTGACCGGGCTGGTCGACTCATGTCGCCTTGGAGCGAGCAGGGGACCTGGGCAGCACGAGCAACATTGCAGCGCAGCATCCGCCGCCGCCGCCGTCTGTGTTGCCCCTGCGCCTATTTACCCTTCCCTGCAGCCGTTCTCCCGTGGTCTGTGTCCTATCGCCCGCTGTTCGCCTCATCTGTAGTTGATGCAAGGTACGGTACGGATACACTCATCTGCCCGCAAGTAATCTCGAGTCGAACTCGAGACGAAAGGCCAAGATCGCTGGACTACTTTCGACTGCGACCATACTCCGCAATCGACCTTTCCTTGCTTCGCATATCGCGGACTCGGACCCGGGACCCCTCGTCCAGGCTCCTCCCATCATCCTCCGAGGATAAGATGAGATGAGATCACGGCTCGCTGCGAGGGCCACGGCCGACCCACCATTAACTAGCACGTCCCACCAAGAAGTAGCAAACAAAAACCGGGACTTGTGAGAGGAAGAGGAGGTAAAGAGACCACGAGACATGGGCGGTAAAGCAAGCCTCGTGAAAGGCAGGCGGAAGAGGAGGATTCGCATCTGACTGGTGGTGAAGCTCTCCATCCCCACTCTTTTATTTTTCGTTCTACTGAGAGAAACCAGGTCCGTGGCTGCTGTCATTCCGCCGCCGGGCACGTTTCTCGTCGGGGAATTGCAGTGAAGTGCATTGCGCCAGTAGTGCCGAGTCCGTCTCGAGACAAGCGTCAGCAGCAGCGGGATGAGAGGGCAGAAGAAAAGGCGGAGTTATGAAGAGCAGCATGGTAGGAGAACAGAGAAGGGTGTCGTCTTAGCTCTGCTTTAAGCGCCGACGTTGCCCTCGATCCAGGGAGTCCCCCGTCTGGCCCTCCCACACACCCGCCATCCCCCACCCCTCCTCGGCCTGTCACCCCATGCATTGGAGGAGGAGGAGGAGGAGGAAGAAGAGGAAGAAGAAGAAGAAGAGATGTGTGTGTGTGTGTGTGTGTGTGTGTGTGTGTGTGTGTGTCTGCACGGAAGCTGCATAGTCTTATTCACACTACCTATTCCTCTAGTTCCTCTCTCTATGTCTCTTCCTCCACCCACCTCCTCTTCTTTTCCCATTCGCGCGCGGAGCAAAGTGGTGTAAGCTGGCCAAGGGGATACACGCTTGGTACGGACACATGCGTTGAGCCTTCTTGCAGAAAGAGGAATACCTACCGCTACCGCGTATGCAACCCACGCTTCTCCTGGGAAGCATTTGCGGCCGCAGGACAAGAGGCCCTCGGCTATGCAGGTTCGCCCACGATTTGGGCTTTGTGACTTTTTTCTCTTGGGTTGCTGCTGCTGCTACAGCCTGAACTTCAGATGGTGGCGCGTGTGGGGTAGACGAGGCGGGGATGGGGGCACCTTTCCAACGACAGTCTATCTCGGGTCTCTTTTTTTTTCGCCCCCCTCGACGACGACACTTATTGAAGATGACCACGCGAAAGTGGATGAAAGACGATGGTGGTATTGCGCGCGCGGGCGCGCGTCCGCTTGCGAGGCTGGCTAACAAGAAGAAGCCATGCTCCATATCCACACGGATTGGAGACCGACGAGAGCCCTTCCTTTTTTTGGGCGGCACGGCGGGCTTGTCCTGTCAGGCACGCGCCGCCCGGCAGCCAGCTTTTAGTGCCCGACGGCTTCATGGCGAGGACCTAAGAGAACCACGGATACTTGAACTATTATGATGGGGGATGGGATAGGCGGCGAAGCGGGCTTCACTACCGTGGAAGTCTGGGACCCTAACGCGAACTGGACCAGTCCATCCCAATCCAATCCAACCCAAATTCATCACAATGATTCACATACAATGGATGATATACAACGTGTCTTTCCTCGTCAACGGATACCTAACCCCAGATGGGAAAAACCGAATTGAACATCAAAAGATGTAGACGAGCATTGTCTTTGTATCTCTTCTGCCAGAAGAAGCCGTTTCGATTGAAGACAAATCACTTTTTTTGTTGCAAGCCGGAACTCCCACCCCCTTTTTGTCCCTTTCCTTTTCATCTCTCTCTCTCTCTCTCCTCTATACTGCAAAGTAGCATGATATAAACGCTTGCCTGGCCTGGAGGAAACCAACAATGCCCTTGATCCCCGTCATCATCTCCCCCCCCAATCCCTCCCAATCCCCATCGAATCTAGGCGGCAAAAAAAGACACAAAGATAGAGCAGGGAGATACCCTGACGCCGCCATCGAAGGGGACCTCCTCAACTCCCTTCTACCCTCGCCACGAATGTCTGCTTGCGGCAATACATTCCCACATCCCATGCTCGGCAAGAAAAGTAGCGTACCTAGGGAGCAAAACCCACACTTATTCACTCGGTGTCCCACTCAGCCTTGTTCCTTGGGGGAAAAAAAGGAGAGTCGCAACCGAACAGTGCCATTGTGTTTCCCGGCCTTGGCTAAAGCTTACGCGCGTAAGACGCCAGTTGGGTCGGTTCGGTTTCTTTGGTTCCAATGTTCACTTTGAAAGAAGGTAGGGTAGCTTGCATTCTTTTTGAGTTTGCACACGATGCCATGGAATCGGTACTCGAGTGAGATCGCGGCAGATGTGTGACTGGAAGGATGGGGAGAGGGGAGAGATGGCGGAGAAAAGAGGCAAGTGGCTTGTGATATTGTTTTTCCTTTGGCCAAAATGGGGGTTTGCGGACGCGGGAACCCGAAGGCGGATTTGAGTCTGGGGCTGGCTGGGCTGGGCTGGGCTGGGCTTGTTTCTCCTTGGGGCCAGGCAAAGGCATTTGAGGCGGCGCGGGGGAGAAGCATGACGACAAACGGCCGCCATGCGCCGCCGAGTTTTAGCTTGTCGCCGCGTTCGTCAGCGCTTGACGATTGTGACTGCGTAGTAGATGGAGATGTTAGTGCCATTGTTTGCTTTTCCTAACCGAACTTCACTTGACTGCGCGCTTCCTTTCCCCGCCGGCCTCTTTTGAAGTAGCTCGCTGTGGAAAACGAAGGTTTCGAGATAATGATGACGAGGGGAGGGGACTGAGGGTTGTGGGGGGTCTTTGACATGAAGATGAAAACGTACCGATATCCTCGTCGGATAGCTCGTGAGATAGACCGACGCGCTGAGGCTGATGCTTTACGGACTTGCCGTACACAATGGCGGTCTTGAACTGTTCAAGAATACTCCTGTGGATTTGGTTACACTAGACGGAAGGACGAATCGGTTAGCTTAGACAGAGCGAGCAAGAGCAAGAGCAAGCGGCAACGGCGTGCGCTCGACCTCGTCCATTTCCACGCTTCCTTGTCGCGGACCAAAAACAAGGTTCACCCTACGACGCGGGATTTGCTCGGGACGACGCGCAATGTCACGCGAAGGATCAGCTACTCACGAAATCTTCGACCGTGCACCTATTTGAACGGAGCACGACGGGCTGAGAGTAATCTGGGAGTTTGCCCTTTGGCTTCGTATAAACACGGACGAGCTGGAGCTTATCCCACCTGTACGCCAAGGAAAATAAAAAACGTTAGCTCTCTGGTTCTTGTGAGGGCAATTTTAGGAGTAACGGGTTGATCCTTGTCGTGAACGACGATCGTGTCGCTCCGGAAGACGAGAACCGGCCGAAGGTCCGACGCGGCTAACAAGGAAATGAGGCAAGGGGGAGGGAAGAGAAGCAAAGTTTGAAAATCCTTACATTGCCTCCATCAGCTCGTCAATGTTCCAGCCCTGCTCTGAACTGATCGGCACGGCGTTGGGGATACGGTAGAGCAAGTCGAGCTCCTCGATACTGATGGCGTCAATCTTGTTGAGGACGTAGATGACGGGGATGTAGTTTCTGCTCCTCGCCTCGAGGATGTCAATGAGGTCGTCGATGGTGGCATCGCAGCGGATGGCAATGTCGGCCGAGTTGATGCGGTACTCGTTCATGACGGCCTTGATCTCGTCGTGGTCAATGTGGGTGAGGGGCACGGTGCTCGTGATGTTGAGGCCGCCCTTTTCCTTCTTCTTGAAGGTGATGTTTGGCGGCGACTTGTTGATGCGGATGCCGAAGCCTTCGAGTTCCGTCTCGATGACGCGCTTGTCCGTTAGGGGCTTGTTGACGTCCAGGACGATAAAGATGAGATGGCACGTCTTCGCGACGGCGATGACCTGCCGACCACGACCGCGGCCGTCCTTGGCTCCTTCAATAATACCCGGCAAATCAATGATTTGCAGCGGCGCACCTGAGCAACGAAAATGAATATCAGTATTTTGACCTTTCTTTCCACGTTTCTCCTCTCTTGCCACCTCACTGTCCCGAATCACACAATCTCTATAAAAACGTACCATTATAAGTGACCTGACCCGGCACAGACGTCAACGTCGTGAACTCGTACGCCGCGGCCTCGGAGTGCTGGCCCGTCAACTTGCTCATCAGGGTACTCTTTCCCACGGACGGGAACCCGATGAAGCCGATACTCGCGACACCCGTACGCGCAACGTCGAAGCCGGCACCACCGCCGCCGCCACCGCCCGAGGGCGTCAGGAGCTCGCGCTTGAGCTTGGCGAGCTTGGCTTTCAGTTGACCCAAGTGGAAGGATGTGGCCTTGTTCTTTTGGGTCTTGGCCATCTGTTTGAGGAGGAGGAGAACATTCCGTCAGCCTTCTGATTGTGTGTCGCATTCGTGTATAGTGTCTGTGTAGAGAGTGGAGGGGGGGTTTCCTCATGTCGTTGGATTGAGGGTTTGGGTTTCTCGGGAGTGACTGTCCGTCGGTCGACGACATCACCAACGCATGTTCCCCGGTTCAGGTCACAGACAGAGACAGCCGTCGAAGTCAAGACACCCATAGACTACGAGATAGAGCAAGAAGAGGGTTGCCATCGGTCTGGAGGTGTAGGGGGAGGAGGGGTTGAACACGTACTTCGGCCTCGATATCTTTGATCTACAGGAACACAGAGTTAGTCAAACTATTTTCCTCGCGAATAGGCACCAGAGGAAGGGGGAAGAAGAAAGGTATGCGATTGTTTCGGCTGTGAAACCCTCCGCAAGAAACATTACCTTGTCAACTGTGGTCGCCATGATTGCGGTTTTTCGTCCTCAAGACGTTCCTGTGCTGTATAGAGGGGTTCGATTGATGGCTAGCTTTTCCGATTGCGACGTCGACGTCCAAGGCGCGGGCGGGAGGTGAAGTTGAGAGAAAATGTGCTGTAGCTCGCAGGTATTGGGTGGGGGTATCAAATAAAGAGCGTTCGTCGTCGGTTTTCTGCGTCGTCCACCTCTGTCTCGCTGCCCGAACTTTGGAATGATGGTTCTGGCAGTTGGTGATTCTGGTTGTGCACCTGGTGGTGGGTTTTGGGGTGCGAAATGGCGGGGACACTGGCACCTTGTGCGAAAAGGCTAAGGTGGTGCACATGAATTTCTAGCGGGGCTTGATGGATATACGCTACTATCATTGGCTGGAAGGATTTTCGAGTGCAGTGATGTCAGAAACCTGAATCATTCAGTCAAAAGTCTTCAACATCTTAGGTAAGGACTGCCAGCACTCTGTATCGCGATGTACGATGCGCAACAAGCGAATCTTGGTCTTGACAGACAGTATTTTGAATATGTTGTTTTCGTTATCTGCCTTTCCTGTCCCTATATTCCGTTCCAACCAGCAATGCCTTGCAGGCTTCCAGGCTCTTGATTCTCGGCTCCCAGCCAGACTCGTCGTGGCCCTCTCTCCCGTTGTCCGTCAACTAACCACATACAAGAACTGATTCTTGTGCTTCTTGGACTTCTACTTGATAAAACTCTCATTCGTCAATATGGCGACTGTGTCGCTGACCACCAACTGGTGTAATCAGAAGGCCTTTAGCATCCACCAGACCTATGCTGAAGCCAAGCGAGTCTCTGTTTCCTAAGATTCGAAAGGCGAGATAGGCCGCTGGGTTCATCTTCGACAGTGAAAGGCGGTCCCCCTGGGTGTTCCATCGGCACTCGGGGCGTAATGAGCCGGGGATTGCTGCAGGAATGTGTACATGTGTATATTAAATAATGGTTCGTTTGATCTACTTGTGATCCAACTCAACTCAGTTGGTGCTTGGGGCTGATATGCCGTTAACGCCATTGGGAACAAGTCTCGGTTCGGGCAACACTGGCGCAGTAGCGGAGGCTGCCGGCTGGGTATCATTGACGGGCTCGGCCATTGCTTCTGTGACATTCGACTGGCTGCGCGGCGACAAATGTCCGCCGTTAGGCATCGTCGGCGTTTTTGTGCCGTTCAGAAGGAAATCAAGCCCTTGTTCTTTGCATACGCGGGCATAGTCGGGGTCGCCAGGGAAAACCTGTTGCAATCCCTTTCGAGGGGCCCGCTTCTCGGGAAAGGGTGTGCTGCTTGTAGCAGACAGTCCAGGCATCTGTTCTTCGACCATGACACCGTTGACATAATATTTGTTCCTTGGCGCGAATCCAAAGAACCGATCAGCGTCGGGATCTTGTTTCCACTTCTGCGGAACTTGCCATCCGTAGAGTTGGCCTTCGTTGTCTGGGATTTCGCGATACTCCACGCTCATCTTGAGATCCCGGAGATGAGGAACGTCTGGGGCAATCGACATCAAATCCGACACCTACATCCCGAGTCAGCCCAGTCACCATTGTCATTGGGCAAATCTCAAACGTACCTTGACAAAGAACATGTCCATCTTCAGGAACTTCTCACGGGCCTCACCACGGAGCTTTTCCTTCAAGCAAAAGCTCATCCTGAAGGGATCCTCGCCTTCTCCGTAATAATCTGGCAGGCCAGCTCCGAGCTCGTAGAAGTTCTCCTTGAGCAAGGCATACCAATCCGACTCAAGTCTCCAGATGACCTTTTTAGCGACGTCGGACACGGGGACATGTTCCCAAGTCGTATCTGATTTTCCGTTAGCGACGAGCAACATGAAAAGATCATTCGAGCACTTACATTTTGACAAGGAAAGGTCCTTCTCTCCGAGGAGTAGCGCGATATGAGTGTTTAGCACCCATTGTTCTCTGCCGTCTGCCGTGCCGTTTGCTTGTGGGTGAATGGTGTCGAACCGCACGCCTTGCATATGCTTGAACTTGGCCGCGTATTCTGAGGTTTTGGGGTTCGGGCAACCGTCTAGCCAGCGCAACAGAGGAGGCAATTTTGCCACGCGCATGCGTTCTTGCTCTTCAAGGATGCGACGCTGCTCGGCCTCTTTAGCAGCTTGCTTGCGCTCCATCTCCTCGCGCTCAAGTCGCTCCTTGCGCTCACGCTCTTGTCGTTCCTCCTCCTCGCGAACTCGCTTGGCCTCCTCGGCAGCTTCTCGCTCGATACGTTCCTTACGGAGCCTCTCCTTTTCCTCTCGCTGCTTGCGGACCTCCTCTTCCTTCCTCTTGATTTCTTCCTCTTCACGCCGCTTCTTCTCCTCCTCCTCGCGGAGCCTTCGTTCCTCTTCTTCGCGCTCGCGTTGCTTCTTCTCTTCGGCCTCACGCCGCTGCCGCTCTTCTTCCTCCTGGCGTTTCTTTTCGAGTTCGGCCTTGCGCTTGCGTTCCTGCTCCTCACGCTGTCTGGCCTCTTCCTCCTCCTTTAGGCGTTTCTCTTCAGCCTCACGCTCACGCTGTTTCTGCTCAGCTTCGCGTTTCTTCTGCTCGGCCTCTCGCTTCTTCTCTTCGACCTCGCGTTCGCGTTGACGAACCTCCTCCTTTTTGCGGGTTTCTTCGGCCTCAGCTTCACGGCGCTTCCGCTCTTCTTGACGCTTCTCTTCTCTTCGTCTCTCCTTCTCCTCAAGGCGTCGCTTCTCATCGTCGCGCTCCTTCTTGACGCGTGGTTCCGCTTCCACTGTGTCCTTGACATCCGACGCATCCGGCATCTCGATGTCAAAATCCTCAGATTTAACGTGGATGCTAGATTTGTCACTGTTACTTGATTTCCCGGATTCCCGTCTGTGGCCATCAGCATCAGCCTTGGGTTTGGTCGGTCTCCGATCGCTGTCATCATGGTCTCTCAAGCTCGACTTTGATCGAGGCGGGCCGTCACGAGGTGTCCTGTGAGGATCGTCGGGTGAAGCAGTCGATTTGGGCCGTCGCTCCTTGCCTTCAACGTCGAGCCGCCTACGCTTCACAGGTGCCTCGCCTTCGTCCTTGTCTCCCGTGCTCGAATGTGGTGGCGTGACACTAGAACGATGTCGCTTGGACGAATTGTCGCCAGATACCGAGAGCCGATCCCGAGACTCGTCTCTCTTGAGAGCTTTCGTGCGATCGTGGTACTTCTCTGACAACGGCTCGCCCTTTGGCTTTTCGGAATGGTCGTCAAGTTTTGGGTCGCGTGGGCTCGAAGGATCTTTCAGTGATGAAGTCGCGGATACCATGCTCGCTCGTCGGTTCTTCTCCCTCTCGCCACGGAGCTCCCCCTTGGATACGAGCTTTCGGCGCGGCTTTGCAGCCTCCCCTTCAGACGACATTGCGGCAACATCGGACTCGGCCCGTTTTGCTGCTTTGGCGGCTTGCTTCTGTGAAAGAGCCGGTGAGGCCTCTCGGTCTGACACAGCGATCGTAGGTACTCGATCTTCTTTACGAGGCCTGCCGGGACCACGCTTCGGTGAAATTTGATCTTCGTGAAATGAATCTGCCCTGCGTTTTTCCTTCGGACTTGTGATGGTTCGTCCAGAAGAAAGTTTCTTCCTTTTCTCCGGGTCACGGGATGGGCTAGAGAGGTTACGCTTGTGCGCACGTGCTTCGTCCTTGAGTTCGTTTCGACCTTGGCGCTTCATCTCACGGTCCTGCTCCCTGTCGCGATCTCTCTCGCGTTCCTTCTCCCGCTCGCGTCTACCAGGAGATTTCGTCTTTGAGATGTCACGGTGTGACTTCCTGTACGCATCGTAAGACTCCTTGAGCATGTGCTCCTCATCTTTCCAGTTCGTTCCCTGTCGACGGCGGGCAATTTCGTGGTAGGTCTCGCCTTTGAATCGGCGAGTCGGATCAAAGTTTCCTTGATCCAAGAGTAGTCTGACGACCTTGATATTTTCCTGGCCAATCGCCGCCAACATCGGTGTGGCAAATTCGGGTGGCATGCTCGAGACAGGTGCCGGATCTGGGTTCGCTCCACCAAGAGCCAGCAGCAGTTGGATCACGACTTCGTGCCCACCACGGGCAGCTGCAACCATGGCTTCTGAGTCATCGCAACCGTCCTTAACCTGCAAGATTCGCGTAACAGTCTCCTCGTCGCCTTTTCCTGCGGCTTGTCGTAACGTCTTGTCGTCGAGTGACATGTACAAGAGATGATTGCTTGTCTTGTTTGCCCTGACCGTGCCGGCTCGCCGACCGCTAGCATTGGACGCAGACGGCGCAGGTGACCGTCGTGGGCTGTCTGGGCCATGAGATGACCTGCTATCGAACTGGTCGGTAGGGTGATGGTCTTCGGATGTTCGTCTGCGTTCTCCTTGCCGTGACTTGGCTTCAGCCAATGCAGCTCGGAAATCTTCCGCATTATCCAAGTCGTCGCTGACTCGATCCAAGGGCTCCTCTCCGCTCAGATTGGCTTTCCTTGGATTCACCCCCGCATTCAGCAATAGCTTGACCACTCCCAAGTGACCGTTGTCGACAGCGTCTAACAATGGTGTGTCTTTGTCATAGTTGACACAATCCAGGTTGCAGCCCGCGTCAATGAGAAGCTTGACGATGTCCTCGTATCCGTTAATCGCAGCAATCTGAAGTGGCGTGTTGCCAGCATAGTCGGCCACATTGAGATCCTCGGGTCGCTCTCCTAGTCTTTGCTTGGCCAGATCGTATTCGCCTCGGGCACATGCCCTGGCGAGGAAGGTTTGGCCGTGGGCGTCGAGATGTTTCTTGTGTGGTGCAATCTTGGCCGGCGACATGTTTGACTCAGCGGTGGCGGGGGTGGAGAGGTTTCGCAGCTTGGAGCTCCGAGGATGAGGGCTGCCGCTGGCAGAGGATTCATCCGAGTGATAGTCTGTAGATTGCAGCGGGGGAGGTAGGCGTTTCTTCTTGTAGCTCAGGCCATTAGACGAGTTTGCGGGAAGTTGGGTCGAGACGCTCCGCCTGTGGGCACGGGGGTGGTGTGGAGAGACGGATCTGGTGCGTGATCCTGAGTGGCCGTCGTGTTCTCTCCTAGACGAAGACGAAGACTTTGGTTCTTTGGGCAGACGAGCTCGAGCTTCAATGGTGTTGTTGTTATCCGAGATTCGTTGCCTTCGGACCTTTCGATTTTCCGCCTCATCATCCGAGTCTGCCCTGGAAGCTTTGCGTTTGTGGGGAATCCTATCGATGGACTTTGCCCGGTCTTTCAAGGACAGCTTGGGGGATTTCCTACGGTCAGCACCCGTATCGGAATCGGAGTGCCCACCAGATCGACGCCTGCGGTGGGGAGGGGACGCAGGAGCCGAGCTGAGGCCGCTGGAACCATCTTTACTCCTGGCGGATTGATCGTGGAGGCGCTTCTTCTTCAAGCCGAGTGAGGAGGCCGTTTCGGACAGACGGGCAGGATTGGCCGTCTTTTCCTTGTCGCCGTCTCTGCTAGCACTCGCATCACGATTTTTCCGGGGGAGTAGGGGGACTGGGAGAACCGGGGGCTCTCCATCGCTGCGGTCCTCGTGCTTGACCTTCCTCACCTTGGAGGGTGAGTGGCCATCCTTACCAGGCAGTACGATGGTCTCGGCATCAGAGTCTCGGTCGACAGGAGCGTCGTCGGCTACAGGAGGGGCGCGGGATACGATTACGCTAGGTTTGATGTCTTTGGGCAGATGAAGCGGGGATTTGATGGAATCGTCCAGGTTCTTGGTCGGTTTGCTGTTGGACTCTTGAGACTCGTCAGGTTGGTGATTGCCCGGTCGCTTCTCCGCCGCAGCGACGGGCTTCGGCTTGTCGGACCCGGCAGCATTCTGCGCATCCATATCATTTATCTAGAGGTCGAAAAGCTGGCCAGCACCATCCTGGCCAGAGGTCGGCCGCGAGAAAGAGGGTTGGAGAGGCGGATTGAATTGATGGCAGTCGGTGGACTATTTCTCGGTCGCTCGAGATGAACCCCCCTAAGAGAAAGTGGCCAGGTCAGTCACGGGGGGGTGCGCGCGCGAAAGGCGTTGGGCGTTTGGGTGTCGGACGGGGAGGAAAGAGTTGCGTATTGGATATCGGATCACGTCGAGGATGAAAGGGACACAAAAACGACTAAAAAAGCGCCTGGCCGGGACAGAATAATGCGTGCGGGATGGATGGAGGCGGGCGTTGGTAGAGAATGTGGGAAAAGGGTCTGTTGGTGACGCTTGATGCTTCGATTTGGCTGAAAGGTGGAAATGGGGCCGCGAGCGAGTCTTCAGAGTCAAAAAGTCTGATCGCCACCTCTTTGATTGGACCCGACCAGGGGGGAAGGGACTTGCTCGAGAATACGGGACACGGAACAGCCACAAGCAGCAAAGGAGACGGGAGACGGGAGAAAGAGAGAGAGGAAGCAGCAGCCGGCATCAGGCAAGCAGGCACGCAGCCCTGAGGCAAGCAGACACGCCGCACAGCAGGCTATCAAAGTGAGAGGTGTGCACCTGGTGGTAGCGGCACTGCCAGTGGCAGCCTGACGACTGAGGTGGCCACACCAGCAGTCGGCACTACGTAAGGTAAGGTACTCGAATTTGATAAAATGCTACTTGGAACCCCAGCAGAGTTTTGCTGGATCTACAAGTACCCATCGTCGACAAGCACGCTGTCTCCTTGGGGTGGCAGACCAAACGACCTAGGATTCAACCTGGACGTTAGCCCCGGCACCCACCTTGCTTCAGAAAGATAGGGTGAGATTGAGATACCTAGCAACGCCATCGTCTTTCTCTTTCGCAAGCTGCAGCAACCGGCTGCACGTTGTCGTTGGGCCACCTGACCCTGGACACACCAGCCAGCCTACGGAAATTTTCCACGTCTCCAATGCAAGACGACCAAGGTGTTTTTTTTGTTTTTTTTTGTGTTTGCTACCTAGTTCTGTAAATGCCAAAACTTGTCTTTCTCCTCGCTGGTGGGAAACCTCGAACCTGCCCGGTGCGTGTTCTTGGTGCGACTCGAAAGATACGTATCGAAGCCTCCAAATTCTCTGGGGCCTCACCTCGGCCAATCCCAGCCCCCTTCCAGAGTCGCAGCAGGCTCCTCTTCCCCCTCCCCGGTCGTCGCATCTTGAATTCAAACAGCGAATCATGAGCGACATTGAAAACTGAAAGCTCATGAAGCGGGACCCAGACCAGCCAATCACTTACTGTGGCGGATAGTACCACTGCCACTGAGAACGGACACCTTACCGTCAGTCACACGCTGCCTGTGACTAATCCATCTACCGTTTCCTGATCAGACCTAGCGTATTCTAAACAGGCGTCCGTTCTTGCCTTCTCCTGTTATTAGTGCAAGACCTCCCATCCTCGACTGCTTAAGGCAACTGGCGACCTCTGGTTTGACGTGTCTGACTGTCTGACAAGCACAAGGCAGGCGCGCTCAAGCCTTAAGGACTGAGGTAGGTATTCCTGCTCGTCGCATCCATCCAGCTCCCGTCCTTGCTTCTCCACCCAACCTTGCCATCCTCGTCGCTCCCATGGTTGCCTGGATCCTCCCAGCTCGACGCAGAACCGTTTGACCCTTGGCTTCTTATGCCGCTTTGCAGCCGGAGCTTGGATCTTACGTCGACGACATTCGCACACCTCGTGCCGACCAGCGACAAGCTTCGACGTACCTGGCCTTCCCGGCCTCAACATCCAACATCACGTCACTTCGTTTGGGATCCCCATCCATAAAGTTGGGCGCAGCGCCAGATCACACCACCTGTGTCCCAACTATCAAACGTCTGCGACCACACAGCTACGAGGCGAAGCCGCCAATATGCCTTTGGGAACCGTGAACTTACCTGCCTCCCTCGACGACGTCAGAGTCAAGAAGCTTCCGCCATCCTCTTATTACATTGCAGACTTCATATCAGAGGAAGAGGAACGCTTAATCTTACAAAAGGTACCGGAAACTTATTTTGACGACGTCCGTCAACGCATAGCTGTGACTAACTTGCCCTTGCAACCAACAGATAGCTGAGGCACCGAAACCCCGCTGGAAGCAACTGACTCATCGACGTCTCCAAACGTGGCCGTCCGATCTCGTCAATAACAAGCTGATCGATGCTCCCTTACCACCGTGGTTGCAAGAGCCTGTGATCTCGCGAATTCTTTCCTTACCTCTCGCCGCCGATCCTCATTCATCCAATCTCTTCGCTGGCAGTCCTCACAAACGACCGAACCACGTGCTAATAAATGAGTACCCTCCGGGAGTGGGAATCATGCCGCATAAGTTGAGTACATTGTAGGTATTCACGTGAAAAGCTTTGAATCTCATACTGGCTATAGGACGGGGCTGCCTATCATCCAGTTGTGTGCACTGTCAGTCTTGGAGCAAGTCTATGTCTGAACCTATACCAAACCAAGGAAGATGGTGTCATGGACCCCGAGCCTGTGGGACGCATTCTACAGGAGCCCAGGAGTCTCCTTATCACTACCGACGACCTCTATACCGATTATCTCCACGGCATTGCCGATATCGAGGAGGACCTTGAGCTCTCTGCCGACACGATTGTGAACTGGGACCTTTTGCGTTCGCAAGATGACTTTTCTGCCGGCCGAAGCGCGCGCGCAACCAGGACGAGCCTTACATATCGGGATGTCATGCAGGTGTCGAAGCTTGGAGCCAAGTTTGGCTTGTTTGGAAAGAAGTAGCATTCGAGGCGCAAGTGTGTCTAGAGGACAAAGGGTATCATCCTCCATTTACTGGCGACCTTTTCAGCGCCAAACTTCTGTGCGTACCACTGCTTGGTACCGTCTGCTGTTGTGCCCAAGTTGGCGACAATGAACCATAGCGCACCCATGAGGGTGCGATTGACGATATAGCCCTTTGGCGCGGCTATTATGGCAAGGCCCAAATAGATCAGGCATTCGCAAGTGTAGTGAGGGCAGATGAGGTACCGAAAAAGGCCCTGCTCCGGCAAAGAATACTTTTTGAGGCTGGCCAGGTATTTATGGCAATTATGCTGATTAGTCCAGCCGTAAAGGTACGCTACGGTCCCCATGACGACTCCAGGCGACAGCAGGCTCTCAAAATTCGGCGCTGCTGCTTGTCTCAAGGCAGCTGGGAAAGGTGAGTGTGTATCTTGAAGTGGAAAATGAACATCCTCACCTGAGCCGTCGATCCAGACGGATACGCTCATGCAGAGATAGAAACCCAATCCAAGCAGCCAATGGACGAACCACATCTTGGAAGACCCTGGTCTCATTACAAAGAGACACTCGTACAACCTTCTCGTGCCTTGCAGCGCCATCAATGTCCAGACAAGAACCGTCTGCTCGATGCTCGTAGAAGGACCTCCTGATGCCGCTTGCCGAGCAGCGATGAAGGTCATGGCTGAACCGCTTTGAAGATACTGCCATGCCCAGAAGGCCGAACCCGCAACGGACGCGACGTAGAAGTGCATAAACCACGAGTGTGGGATTTGACCAATGGACGACACCGCTTTGGCGGCTTTGGTGAACAAGTCTATATCCTTGGGACCAGTGGCCTCCTTCGTCCGGTCATCGGTGGCATTGGCCGGTGAGCGGGCGCCGTAGTCGAGGAGAAGACGCTGAGTTGTCTTTGGGACTACTTGGATGGCCAGTACTGCTGCTGTTGAAAGCCCGAAGAATACCTGGCACCATTGGGCCGGCGTCAAGGCTGGGAGAGCATCCATCGTGGTCGAAAGGGAGGCCATAGGCGTGGCCGGTATGTGAAGCTCGATTGTTGTAAGCTGCCGTTTGGGGTGAGGGCAGGGGTAGCTTGGTGTACATTATTGCAGATTCACTCGATACGGTCCAACGTAACGGGCCGGATCAATCGGATCAATCGCCAGCCGCTCCCGATGGGAACCCAATTGCAGGCGTAAAGCAGCGGGCATTTCAACCCCCGATATCCGTACTCGAGGCGTTTTCTACGCCGGGAAGCTTATCCGAGACCGCGATTCTCGCAGAAGCACAATCCCTACTAAAACTTCACAAACAGATGTATGCCCCCATGCAAGCTGAGCGAGGATCAGCACACTGCGTCTTCCCGCCCGTTTCCGCCCGGCCAAAGTGAGGCTAGCGACCGCGTCTCCCGTCTTCTGTAAAGTGTCCCGTGTAAGGCGGCCCGTCGAGGCGCAGTCATCATTGGGGGCGGGCGGCTCTGCAGGCTGCGAGCCCAGCTGGCTGCATCACGGCAGGCTGTAGGCTTTTTCTCTTGTCTGCCTGCTGCAAGCTGCCTGGTTGGACTCGTCAGTGTCGAAGCGCCTGGGTGTGGCTTACGGTTGGACTTGGAATGCGGTGAGGTAAAGTTGTGGTCTTTTGGTAACGCCGATTCTCGGCCTGTCTCTTCGCCTCGAGGCCTCGGCTGCAGGCTTTCTTTTTCTTTTTTGACGGCGCGGGTCGCGGGCTGGGAGGGAATTCTGGGTGTATGTAGATGAGGGAAGTGGGAATGTGATTTGAACAGGGCCTTGCGCAGGTTCCGTTTTACATTGGTGCATGCATGAGTTACCTACTCGATGGGAGGTCGGTCAGTGACAGCCTGATCATGGCTTAGATTTGGTGTGGGAGTTTGTGGTGTGTTGGCGTTTGGTCCGCCTGGTTCGCCCTGCGTTGCTGGCGCGGGGTCGCGGGTCGTATCAATGAAGTGGGAAGCGCGGTTCGCTTTACCTACTTGATCTTGCGTATATAAGAGGATCCTGTTCTCTCGAAATTCAGATTATTCCTCATCTCTCATCACGAAATATCGAAGCACAGCCTCCCTTATCATTCTCCTCTTTGGTTACTGATCCCTTTGCACCTTGACACTTGGCCTTCCTACCCGCATCTCAGCCTGCATCTAGCCGACCCGATTCACGACCTACATACTCCGTGACGTTGAACGACACTTTCCTGACTCGAGACTGCGCTGAAATCAACCCCCTTGCTCACTTTTTGTCTTCTCTGCTACGTCTTCAGTTAGTCTTTTGCCTCTCAAGTGATGCCCGTGAGGTAATTACTCTCTTCTTTCATGCGAGGCTTGTGGATCGTGACCACCGTGACATGGTGTCCGTCACCCTGTGATACGTGTTCATACCCGCCATTGTGCTGTAGCGGTCTCGTTCAAATAGAAGAAAGATAGTAGCTAGTTGATCTACTGCAGTATAGAGGTAGTCAGTCTAGTTAGTCTATTGAAGGGGCTTGGCTAATAAGTATGATGATCTGGGCATGGATATACGATATCAGAAAGGGGCAGCGGGGGGAAAGGGACGGTTGATGAGTTCGGATTTGGGATTTGGGCGGTCATGTGCAGTTGACGAGGTTATTTTTACTAAAACTAGAAACATGTGTAATGGTATGTTCGGGACAAGACGATGATCTCGCCGAAGACCTGTGTGACGGTATGTCCAAAATATATAGCTTGCTCCGTAGGTCTCAGAGGAGAGTGGCACGAGAGCTACTCTCCCGGTCATCAAGATTGGATTTCGGCGATTGCGTTGATCTCGGGACATGGCCCTTGACATTACATGGGAAGCAAGAGATGGACATTTATCCATACATATATTCGTCTAGTGATGTGATTAATCCTCCGCTTCTGTTTGAGTTGTTTTGGGATGAAGCTAAAGCACTCATGTCGACAAATGATAGAGAAATATAGGAGGTGCAACGCCCTCATATCTAGCCACTCAATAGCAATCGGTCAGAGTCAGTATCGGTTCGGTCCTCCGAGGCCTCGTACATGAGGAACAGTCCCACGCGTACACCTGGACATGTACACAACATCAACTAGCCTTGACAATATGGAAACGTGGGCAAAACGAACGACGCGTTTGCTACCTTCTTATAAATACTCGTGAAATCAAGAAAGTGACTCCAGAGTCGTCCTTGCTTGTCAGCAATTCTCCACGGACCTAACAACCGTTTTGATCACTAGAGATGCTGCTGACGGGAGTGAAGTTGGAACTCTTCCATTAACATGAACGCCGAAGAACGAGAAATTCGTCCACAGCCTGATGAACCTTGTCCTTAACCATTTTTCCCCCTCTCTGTCCAAAGAATATAATGAGCGTTCGAAGTTTATCTTCACCTTTTCGTTGAACGGATTTTTGGCACCACGACATAAAGACAAGCGTAAACTAGCATTGCATGAAAGGTTGTCATTGAATTTATGAGAAGGCTGGAGGAGTGAGCAGTCTGACTCATGGCTAGTTTTGAGTGAGCTGAGTGAACAGAGGGGGTTTCTGTTTCGTTTCCATCAGTTCACGTCGAAACCGCATTCCCAGCCAGACGCTCGCAATGCCTTATTAACAGAGACTACTCCGTTGATTTCGTTTCAGAGTCTTGGAAGCCCTTATACATGATCCGAAACTCTGTAGTCTAGCCACCCCAATCTATATCTACTCAATCAAACACCGACATCGACCACCTTACAACCCCTTAAAGCACCCTCTGATCCATCCGAAAACCCTCTTCAACAACCGTCTACCACCTCTCTTCTTCCCCTTCCTCCTCCCCCGAACTACCTCAGCCTCATGCTTCCCACGACTCAACCCGAGCCCCCCCTCCTCAAAGGCCCAGGCACGCAACCTCTGCAAGTCCCACGGGTCCCTCTCCGCGTCCACAACCCTCCCCAGCGTACCATCATCAAAGGCAATGCCCCTCCAGAGCAAGACCCCGAGAACCTGAGCCCTCTTCGCCCGGCGGATAACCTCCTCATCACCCACCACGCGCCCGACCTCATCCCAGAAGAGTGCACGGAGGGAGGCTGCTTCGTGATAGTACTCGAACCTCGTCGTCGTCGTAGTCGTGGCGGTGGTAGCAACACTTACACCGCCAACACAGTCAACATCACTGCTCCCATCAACGACAACATCCTCCCCCAACACCTCTTCAAGCCCATACATCCCCACCCCGAACGGTAACCACTCCGCCTCAGCCCAGTCAATCAGCCCAACCAGCCCGCCAGCCCTCTCCTCCCTCCCCCACCCCAGCCTCTGCCTCACCCACGCCTCGCCGCCCTCGCCCTCACCCTCCTCGCGCGGCGGATGAACCATGACGTTATCCGGCACGAGGTCCCCATGCGTAACAACCCAAGGCAACCCCTCGATATCCCCCAAATCCCGCCTAACCTCCTTCACAACGGCCCTAAACTCCAAAGGCAACCCCTTCTCCATAATCTCCAACCGCCACGCCAAACTCCCTCCCACGCGACCCCTGACGCCGTCGCCGTTCCCATCACCCCCAAAGACCTCCCGCCTGCCCCTCCACGAATCCGCAAAGACAACAGCCAGATCCGCTACAAGCCTCCGCCTCGACGCCCTCGGATCCGTCCCCAGACCGGCGCACATACCCCTGAACCCCGTCAACGACACACCGCCGACCCTCTCCAGGAGATATGCACACATCTCCCCGTCCTTCCTCCCCCTCCCACCACGGCTCGCCGTCGTCGTCGTCTCTAACCCCTCCAAGACACCAAGCTCCTCCACGCCCGGCACGATCCCATCCCCAAATACACCCCTCGCCTCGCCGCAAATCTCAACATCGATACCGTGCCTCCTAGGCCGGAACTGAACGAGTCTTCCACCGCCGCCGCCGCCGCCGCCGCCGCTGCCACTGCTCTTCCAGCTCGTACCGCCCTCGCTCCCGCATTGACTTCCCACACTCCCTCCACCGGCCCCTTCACCAGCCTCGACCCCGCTATCCCGCCGCCGTCCCGTCGCTTCGTGGCTTACACGACTACTGCCGGGCGGGAGCGGCCTCAGGAGCAGCGTATACGAACAGTACCCCTGAAACGGTACCCTCTTTACGTCGCAGGCGGGAAACAGCGACTGCGCGAACTCGTGCGCTGCTGCGATGGCGGAGGGATGGAGTCCGTTCCGTCGCAGGAATGCGGCGACTTTGCCGTCGTCGTCGTCGTCGTCGTTTTTGGCCTCGATGTCTTCGCCATCACTGTGTTGTAAATCCGCATCCTTGCTCACGGAGTCCTGGGCCGGGCCACCTGCGGCATCGTGTATAAATGATGTTATCATCGAAGCCAACCCGCCTCCTTGCCTCGTACCGCTAACAGCGACGTGAATGTTCTCGTCTCTGCGGGATCGGGTATCAATCGACATGATTTCTTCTTCTTTTCTGTTTCGTTTCTCAATGCGGTTTCCAACATGCTATTTTACAATGACCATTACGAAAAAACCCCGCGAGTTAACGTGCGGGCTTTAGACGACAGACCATTTGTTTATCATATGTTTTCCTCAGCTTGCGTCAGAGAGGTCGTTTGGAGTCAAAAGGTGGGGGAGGGGAGAGAGATGGTCCAATTGAGTTCACATGACGGCACCATCAGCTGGTTTTCCCGCCTGCTTTTCTCGGTCAGCGCGCGTATGTGTATGGTTTTTCTGCAGCAGATGGCCCTTTTTTGTCGGGGAAACAGAGTATGAGGAGATGGAGGGAGGGGGGGGGGATGAACAACTCCGACCACACCCACTCACCCACGGGATGCGGCCGCGTGGGGTGTTGTCTTGCAGATGACTAGGCCGTTCGACCATCACCTAAGCCTCGGGAATAACCACACTGCTTGTTCTCAGGATGGCGATTGGAAAGATACTGCCTCACGTCACAAATAAATACAAAGGAGAGGCAATATGAAGATTTTGTCTTTGAATGATAAGTTTGTATTATTACCTGTCGGTAAATTTAGAAGTGGATGAAGAAAAAGAGAAGAAAAAAAAAAAAAGGCCAGGGTGTCTAGAGGACAAATGAAGTTTTTCCCTAGCCCCTTTTTGATGAAAAACATCCCGTGGTTATGCCCGTTTCCTTTACTCCATGCGAAGGGTATAAATCGATGCGCGAACCCTATGGCCGCGGCATGCATGCTTTGTTTCGTCGGTGCACTCGGCTCCTCCATCTTACACGCGGCATCATCTTGTCCAGAGTGCGGTGCGTCGGCAAGGGAAACTCCGTAACGGAAGGGCGGAAGCGCTCCGGCTTTTGACGCCGGTTTGATCGGCTTCCGCCGGCGCCGCCCTACTCATCCGGTTTTCCCGACGCCACGATGTGCGGCAGATCATCCTGTCCGTAGCTCTGTGGTAGTGGACGGCGTCGACCGCGGCTCCTGTGGTTGATACAACCAGACGCTTTCCCTATACACCCAACACCCTCACAGGCTGACCCGGCTCTGCCTGCGCCCGGTTCTATGTGATATTCGGCCGTTACTGATATTCGTTACACGCGCAGCGATTGCGCAGCTCGCCAGTCTATTTGGACCAGTTTATTTGCGGGCTCTGCGGTCGAGCTCGACCTTGCTGTACCACCCGGCACCAATCATGGTGAGAATCATGCCGGAGCCGTTGAAGAGGTGGACTTCGACGCCAAAGGCGATAATGCCGAGGCCAACCGTCAGGCACTGCTTCAGGTTACCGCAGATGCTCATCGTCAGAGCACCGGCGACCTTGTTGGTCTGGAAAGAGGCAACGTTGAGGGCGAAAGCGAGGATGCCGTTGCCGAGAAGAGCGATAACGGTGGCGAGGCTGATGTTGCCCTCCACACGCATGGTGTTGAGGTTTCCGAGCTCGCCGGCGGCGATGGCGCAGGCCAAAGACTGCATAGCCGCAAAGGGCGACATGCGCAGCAGGACCTCCATAGCGGGGAGGGCCAGGGGGCCGGTCATAATGCGGTTGGTAGCGACGGTCTGTTAACATGTTCGTCAGCAACTGGAATTGCATTGATAGTAGCACTGTAAATGGGACGAAGGTTTGCTGGACGAGTTTCAGAGGGCGCAAAGGGCGGAGATGGCGGACCCAATTGGAGTCGCCGGGACCACTCTCCGCAAACTCGACAAAGCGTAGGATTTCGGATGATGGACGGGAGATGGGCAAACCCAAAATAACGTACCTTGACCGCAGCAAGCACCACGCCCGCAAAAGTGAGAAGGAAACCCAGGTCGGTGAAAGTGTACTCGCCAATGGTGGTCAGAGCAGCACCAATCATGATGGGAACCAGCGTCAGGTAGGTCATGTTCTCATAAGTGCGACCAAAGACAACGCGGTAGATGAGAACCGTGAATACGGGGACGGTAGTTCGGAGGACCTGGTAGAACGGCACGGAGACCATGGCACTGCGCAGTGAATTAGCATCGTTGCTCGTTGAGTTTGTTCGAGTTCCGCCCCTTCCGGCGGCGGAGCTGCGGGCGGAATGTGCGCCATCATGCGGCACAGCACAGAACAGGCCCAAAGAGGAAGGATTTTGGTCACTTACAGTGACAGGTTAGACACAGCAATGTTGGTGGTGAAGAGCAAGCTGAAGGCGAGGAGAATGAGGTTTTCGCGGCGTCCCAGATGGGACATGGTGAAGTAGCCACATTGGAGCAAGCAGTAGCAACCCAAACTCGCGCACGTGGCGTGAAGTGAGGTGAGAAGCCACGGGAAGGGGAACTAAGATGAAAATTAGAGGAAGCTCATCGAGGAGGGTACTTCTTTTTCATCATTTCATCGCTGGTAGTTCGTTTTCTCGACAATTCTGACGAGAACCCGGTGGTGGCGAATGCAATGATAAGAGGCAATTCACATACCGCTCCGAGAATCAACTTGTTGTAGAGGGTTAAAACCAAGCTGAACATGAAATAGGCGCTCAACCAGCCAAACTTGACCTGTGGTGAGATGGTGTATTCGACGGGGTTGCGGACTCTGTCGGCGTTGGCTTGTTGTTCGGTGGCGGCAGTGCTGTTGGCCTCGAGATCGTAGCTCTCTTCGATTCGCTTCTCATCGCCGTTGAGGAGGCCGTGGCCCTCCTCGCTCCGTCGAGCCTCGCTCTTGAGGTTGCTGGATTCCGCCATTGCTTCCAAAGGGTCGTCGGGGGAGTAGTGGGTTTTGGCGTTGGGTCGTAGAAAAAGAGGTTGAGCTTTTGGGTTTTCCCCGTTTTCGTCGCAAGGTGTTGGAATCCTCTTTCGTTTATTTGTTTAGAGACCGTGTGTTCGTCCACAGGTACCCTGTCGCTTAGGGGGTAGGTCGAGAAGCTGACGACTGTCCTGGTTTCACGACGTAGATCGGTCCCGAGCGGGCGGGGGGGCTTTTGGGCGGTAAACGGGCGTGCGTCAGGTAGTAGTCGAGCTTAAAAAAAAAAAAAATTCGGACTAACAAGCGACGAATGGAGGAACGGCTGCGGACGATGGGACAAAGTGTGAATCAAAGAGAAAGAGGTCCGAACGAGAGGCAGAGCGATCGAAGGAGTGTGGTTGACGATATGGATGAAGGAAGAAAGAATAAAAGAAAATAGGGACCTGGATAGATGGAGGTAAGTGAGGTGTGTGGTGTAATGGGGGGCGGATAACAGAGGCGGGAGGTACAAGGCAGGGGCGTTTGCTCAGTGGAACAGGCTGTAAATGAACCCAAGACTTCGGATCGCGGGCTTTGCGAGGCGTCAGCTAAATCCGATGCAGCAATGTATTCAGAAGGGTCTGGGAACAGGGGGGCAGGGCAGGATTAAGGTAAGTTTTAGAAAGGGAACGACAGGAACCGGAAGGGTTGAAAGGATGTGTGGAGAGAAAAGGAATGGGAGTCAAGTGAGTGGTGGACGTGGTGGTTGGTGGTGAGGCGGGCACACGGCAAGACAGATAGATACCTAGGTGAAGGAGAGGGTGGGAATAGGAGTGGGATGCACGGTACGGAGTACGGAGACTGAGTATCTCAGAGAGAGTGAACACACACGGGATTGAGGACAGGACAGGGTGGAGAGGGGAGGGAGGGATGGCAGAGGAGACATGACCCACCGGGGTGGAAGGACAAGAAGAGGAAGCAGAGGATGCCGAGATACTCAAACGGGCATCTTTCTCGCTTCCGCGCTTGGCATCAATGACGTTTCGGCTGGCGGCATTGCTCACTGCCAGTTCTCCTTTTTTCGAGTCCCTCGTCTTGTTCATTTGCCGTACGGTGCACGGTATACGGATAAGAATACCATATTCCAAGTGCTCCCCAATAATAGACATTAGGTGCATCCTCCAATGGTGAGTGAGTGAGAATGCAATGAGTGAACGATTGACCGAATGAGCAAGGTAGGTAAAGTGACTGAGTGAGCTGGTGAATTACAACCATCTCCCGGCCCCGGCACACGATAAATTACACACGTACCTTGGCTAGTCTGGCTAACCCAAGGGAGCTTCCTCAAACAGTAAGGGTACCTCGAAGCTCTGGGGGACGAGTAGCACACCACGAAATTCCGTAGAGACAGAAAAAGTCAGAAACAAGACTTGATCCTCCGCCACTATCCGTACGTAGAGTAGCAGTGTACTCCGTAGGTAAGGGGTCTCTCAGATCTGTCTGGGTTTCTCCCGAGTCTATTGAATGGAAACGAAACCCAGCATCGCGGCTTCTCATCTCATACACTTAGGTCCCCCCCCTCACCTCATATGAGAGAGAGCTTACGACGTGTGTACACTGTAAGGGAGCGAGAGCAGACTCAGCCACGGGATACGGGCGATACGGCATCTCTGTCACGAGTGATACTCAATAGTGGACAGAGGGCGTCGTGGACACGCTCACTCACGTACGCAACGCTTTCTCACACTTCATACAACTCAAAGTCTGAATGTCAACCGCCTATCAAACCCAAGCTTGCGCGTTTGGGGATAATTACATCGGCAAAATCTGGCCGGTTCGGCTGGTCTAGTCTCGATGCGACCCCGTCGTTCTCGAACGGCCTCGCGCTGTTGCTGTCGCTTGGTGCTGGCGCTGGCGCTGGCGCTGGCGCCGGTTCGCCTGTGTGGTGTGTGATGTACATTGTGAGGGAATCTATCTGCCCGCCCGTTTGAGCTAAACAGCAGCTAGTAGCCGGGCTCTCTCATAAGTTCAGTTCTACCGACAGGCTCACCGTGACGCCGCTTCGTTTGCAGCGTGCTGGCAGCTGCTCTACATTAAGTAGAGCGGATGTCCCGTGTTTCCCATTCGGATCCTCTGCCTTCACGGGTTGATTATCTGTACAATGGGTGTGCTCACACTCACCATGGATGAGGTGGTGGTGGTGGTTTAGATGGGCGGGACACTGTGACAGGGCTTGAAGAGTAGTCTCCATTATCGATCAGTGGCTACCAGGTCATCATCGTCATCTATCCTCATCTCTAGTCTGGAGACTGGCGGGGGGATGGAGGGCCTCGCGGGTCTGGGAAAGAGTGAAAGGCACTCAACCTGTGGTTGAAAGCTCCGTGAGTGGTGGGTTGGATGAACAAGGCCGACGGGTCCAAGGTGCGGTGGAATGTAGTCGTACAGTGCGGTGGCGGGTGGGATTTCGCGTCCGAAGTGAGCTTGTCTTGGGAAGAAAAGAGCGCCCCCATAACCCCCCTTGGCAGCCGCGTAAGCCTGGGGCCCTGATTCATCCTGGTGCGGCCGGACGGCAAGGGAGGGGGGGCCACAGAGTACTATGGTAAGTACCTAGCGAAACGGAGCCAGTTAATAAAGGGGAGGAGCCAGATACAGTGTAATTGCGGGATGAGGGACCGGGGAGGTGGTTCCATTGGAGGAAGGGCAGCAATTATCTATGGCAGACCGGGGGGTTACTGGAGTAGGGAACTTGGGAGAACATCATGAAGGGGTGGGGGGGAGGAAGGAAAAGGCAAATACCTGCCACCAGGTTGGCCAATTGCGTGGGACTGTGCCCGGCCGGGGTCGGCGGATCAATCATGAAGAAACCTGGATAAAGTGGAATGGAAGCATTTTTTTTTTGGATACCTACACCCAGCTGGCGAGCAAGCTCCGGCTCCAGCGAGCTGAGGAGGGACCTGAGTCTCTGAGGTGAGTCTGGGAGGATCACTGGATCAGTCCATCAAGCTCTAGAACACGTTTAATTGCGTTTAGGCGGCGGGTCCTGTTTTTGTCTCGAGTCTGGTCTATTTGGATCACTTGGAGAAATTCCACAGATGATTCCAGTTGTGCGGCCGCCGCTGGTGCATGATTGCATCTAGTTGCGTTGTTATCAATTCTTGATCTTAAAAAGCCTCATATCCAAAGCTACGCAGTTCGAGGAGCTACAAGGCTTGCGCATGCACGAGCTTCTGAACAGACTTTGAAGACTGACTCTCCAAAGACTCCAGCCGTCGTCCTTTCTTCATATCAAGAAAAAGCCAAAAGAAAAGCAGGCGAAAAAGTGGGGGTAAAGCGACTCCAGTACTGGGTGCTCGTCACGAACACTCAGGTATACGTTCCTAGCGCGTGGGTAAGAGAGTCATTATCACTGGCCGATCTCATTTAAATGCGGCTCTCGGCAGGGTCCAGCATCCAAGGGGAAAATCTAGCTTGATGAAATGGGAGCGAGCAAGCCGAAGATCGAGCAGCAGACTACGAGGTACTGTGTACAAGTAGCAATGATGTAGGGGTTGCCGGCGGAGAAGAGCAGTAATCTATCTGGATAATTCGTTTTCTGTCTGCGGCTGCACACAGGTTTCGGCCCATTTAGAATCATCAGTAAGTGCTCTACCGTGTATCCTGTCATGGCACGGGAGGTTTATTTGGCAGGTCTCACTCTAGGTTTAGGTAAGGGAGATACGGTACCTAGGTAGGGTACTGCGAGTGAGTGTACTGCGTAAGGCAGGGCCCCGAACAGAAAGACGTGCGCGTGGCAGCAAGGCGATGCCTGTCTCAAGTTGTCCTCGCTCTCTCTCGTCTGTAGCCCTGCACCCGCCGCAAGGAGGTGAGGTGTGCTGACAAGAAAGCGAGCCGATGAATCCGAAGTCTGGCGATGCCCAGGCTTTCCTTCTTATTTTGGGTTTGGTTCCCTCCCTTGGCTTTTTGGGGAGGAGCGGAACGGTGGAAGCGCGGTGGAGAGGTGATGAGAAGGCGACGGCAAATAGGGGAGAGCCACAGAGCCAAGCCATGCAGGCAAGCAAAGGAGACACACGAGAAAAAAAACCGAGCGGGAAGCAGGCTTCAACCACATTGGATGCGACTGGCTGAGGTGAGATGCAGGGCGGGAAATGACGACAAGAAGCAAAGGTCAACAAAGTACCATATGATTGAGCCAAGCATGGCACCAGCTCCAGCACAAGCAGCACGTCGAACCAAGACACTGGGGCTCATGACAGCAACTGCAGCAATGAAGTGGAGGAGAATTGTGGCTGCGCCGTGGGAGTGGAAAGGGGGAACGGACGGGATGCGGTGGAGACGGTGTGACCTGGCTGGCGGAGACACTCCCAGTTCGATGTAGAAAACTACGTATCTTGGGCATTATGTCATCTTTTCTATTTCCTTTCACTTCGTGCTCGCAACACCGCAGATTGACGTCGCCCCGCTTACCTCAGCACGCAATCCAGATCTTATCTCTTTCCCAATCCACAGTTTCGCTTCTTGCGCCAGGTAGATTTACACAATGAAACCGTCGTGGAGATACAAGTGCCGCTCGCAATTTACAGCGTCCATACATCAATGTCTACGAATATTCAGGACCAAGTATCCATCCACGAGGCGGCGCACAATCGTGCTATGTACCGACCGGCAGGTGAGAAACAGAGACACAGAAAGAGAAGTGACAGCAGAACAACAATACTTACCTACTCCAAAAGTCCAAGACTCTCCAAGCAATAAGGGAGCGCAACGGACGAATCGACGAGGGCGGTGGCGTCTGTAACGGTCGGTAGCCCATCTCAGACAACCTGGAAATTCAGCCACTTAGCAGCGGCCTCTCTTGGCGGGAGCGGTGTTACACAGTTGTGGTGCTAAAACTTGGTCTTTTTTGTCCCCAACGGCTCTTCCGGGACAGCCACAATCGACGACGGCAGTCAGGGACTCAGGGACAGTGCGCCCTCCCTTTCGCGGCTTGCCCCAAGTGCCCAACTCCATGGAAAAGTCTCGAATTCTTGGTCAACATGTTGCTTGCTCCCTGTCCGCTGCCGTGCGTAAGGCAAGCGAGCGATGTAAGGTAGGAAAATAAAGCAATGCGCCAAGTAAAGGCCACCAGGGACGAGGGTTGTCTGTCACTCTGTCTGAGTCTTGACTCTAACAAGAGCAGTACCCCGTACGACTTTGGGAAACTTCTGTGCGTATTTGCAGGTAGCACGAACAGCTGCACACTGCTGAGCTAAGGTCGCCAGTCAGTCAATCAGTCAGTTGATTGCCGCCATGTTGCTGCAGACAAGACAAGACAAGACGAGACAGGGCCAGGCTGCAGCACGGCTAAGGTCTCAACCGTCACCGATGCGGCACCGATGCGGCGATACCAAGCATCCAAGCCGGACGACACGGCAAGTTTGATATCTTGGGTCATCACCCACTTCTCTCCCACTGGTGACTGAACCACCAACATCAGACAGTCACCGTCAGCCCGGCCCTGAGCCAGCCAATGCCATCCGGCGCTTGTCAGCGCCCCCCTCCGTGCCTCCCCATGGCGGCATGGCTTGATATTCTGATGGCCCCAAGATCCTTGGACTGGACCCAGTAGGCTATTTCCTACACGCGTACTGGCGTACCGGCGTACTTCGTACGGAGCACAGAACAATGACAAGCCCAGCCCATGCCATGCGACGGCCACCGCAGCACCGCTAGAATGTCTGGACGGGACGGCAACTGTGAGACGCCTGTGTGCGTGTCCCCTCTCCTCGCATCGCTCAGGATGCGAGGGACTCCCTCCTGTCTATCAACTCTTCAAGACATGCGTACCTTACCATGAGAATGAGATTGACGTGACGGTCAAACTGATGATAAGGCATCCGACCTGAATCAAATATCTCCCTAACCTCGCTCAAGTCAAGTGTTGAAAGGCGGACGGTAGCCTCTCCCTCTCCGCTAGTCCCGGCGTCCCGCTACGCCACGCTGCACATTCCCTCTCCCCCCCTAATTGCTGTCCGAGGAAGGTACCTTGCCTTAGTACCTACTCCGTACCTTTCCTCGCACCTGCATCTGCTATCAGCGCCTCCTTCCGCAACTCACTTGGGGCTGCGTGGCTGCTTCCCGCTCCGACGCCCTCCCCATCTTAGTGCCGCCCACCCATCCCTTCCTTCCTGCCATGCGCTGAACAAATGGATCATTTGGGACACCGCACCGCCGCAGCAACAACAACAACAACCTAACAATCCAATATCCGTACGGATACTTTGATACTTTGGTCAACAACCTCAAAAAAAAAAAAAAAAAAAAAAGTACCTTGGTCTTAGCTCAATCTTGGCCCCTCCAAGTCGTCGTCACTCCGGGCCCGTCCTTCTTTCTTCCCTAATTCTCCCTTTTATTCCGTCCTGTATTATTATTCTTCTTTTTTGACCTCCCCCCTTCGAGACTTCCGCCCGGCCAATCCAATCTTGGACGAATCATCCTGTGCAGTTGGTCCACACAGCCAGACCCTGCTTCCAATTTCCTTTCCGCCGCTTCTTCCCCGGACTCTGCAGGACTATCGACGCGCTCTCGGAGTCTAGTCCACTGTCCCAAAGATCAAGAGGTACCTGAACTGGAATTCACCACCTCGACCTTAGTGCGGCTCAAATCACAGCTGTATCAGTCGACTGCGCGTGTCTCTCCATCTCTCTCTGTCTCTATCTCTCTCTCTCTCTCTCTCTCTCTCTCTCGCGTCGACGCCTGACCACCCACACGTCAGTCTTTACCGAGAAGAGCAGCCCCCCCAAGACAAAAGTAGACGATACTGAGACCAAGGGGTTCGACCACGAGGGTGGGAAGAAAGGAGCGCTCCGGCGGCAGCGGGTGTCTCTTGTTCCTCTGACCTGACCTGACAGCTCTTGGGAATACTGACTTTGGCACTTGGCCTTGGCAATTCCTGACCCTCAACCCAGGAGGAAAAAAACTCCCCGCCCATCTCCATCCGCCATCTGCCACCGAGCATTTCTTGCCACAGTCGACCTCTTCCACTCATTTCTTCTCTTTCCTTTCATCCTCCAACCCCTTAACAACGACGACGATCCTCGAGTCTTGAGAGTGTGCATATTCTTCTCTACTTTCCTTCCTTACCCTCGTTACTGCCAGCCCTTAGGTGTTCTATTGGTTCGTTACCTACTTTCTAATACCCCAAATTGCACTTTCGACCTATTCTCTCGTGGATATCGCCTCGTCGCCGCCGTCGCCAACCAACATTGCACTGCACTAGCCCGCCTGCCCGCCTGTCAACCCCCCCAATTTCGCCCAACCTGGATCTCAAGCCTATCCGGCAGCTAAATGAAACCAGAGTCGCACCCATGTTGATGGCTCTGAAAGGCCGCAGACTAGTTCTGCTGGCCGCCTTCGTCATCGTTTCGGCGCTTCTCATCTTCTCACAGTCTCTCTACCCGGAGAACCTGAGCTGGGTAAGCTTCTTTCCTTCTTTTATGTTTCCCGTCGTTACTTCAAACTTCTTGTCGTTTTTTGATCGCCGTCGCAAGTCCCCCGTCTACTGGGGCAGTTTTTCCCTTCTAGGGGAGGAAGAATCCGCCCACGTGCCGACTTGGGCTGAAACTTCGACCGAACTCCTCGATGCGGGACTCTGAGACACCCGTTGTAGCTGTTTGCGCTTGACATTGAACTGACAATGGCTTCCTCCCACAGTCCGATATCTCAGCTTCTCTCCCCACCGGAAGTAAATCCTCCGCGCCATCCACCAAGGGGGCCAAACCCGCCCGCGCAGGCACCGGCCGTTTCCACTTCCTGATCGCCGCCAGCGCCCCGAACTTGCAGTTCTGCCGCGCCCTCGTTTCGTCCACCGTCAACCGCTTCGGCGCGCCAGTCGTTGCAGGATGGAACGGCACCGGCGAGAACGATGCTGCCCAATCCCACTTGGCCAAGATTCGCGTCGTCACCAAGTACCTCGAGGACCTGCCCGAATCCAGCAACGATGATCTTTTCATGATGATTGACGGCTACGATGTCCTTCTTCAGTTTGGCCCAGATGTTTTGATCGAGAGATACTTCAAGGCTGCGGCCAAGGAAGACGAGCGCATCATCCAGCAGCTGGGACCCGAAAGGGCCCAGGGTCTGGCCGGTCCCATGAGCCGACATATCTTCTTCGGTGCCGACAAGGTCTGCTGGCCGGTGGACTGGAGGCGCCCGGCTTGCTGGGCGGTTCCTCCGGTGCCCAACATGGATGGCCACGAATTCGGCCCTCTTACGAACACTGGTGAAGACATGGCCTTCAACCACCCCCGATGGCTCAACAGCGGTACCATCATGGGCCCGATCAAGGAGATCCGCGAGATGTTCCGAGCTACTCTCGACTTGATCAACGAAGTGTACAACCCCGAGTATGAATTCAGGGAAAGCGACCAGTTTTACATGAGCGACGTTTGGGGTCTGCAGGAACTCGAGAGAATTCAGATGCAAAAGGAGGAAAATCCCGAAGCCGCCGTCATGCTGCCTCCGGAAGACGGCTGGGTTCCTGAGTTGGAGCCCGCGTATAGCTACAACTTCCACATCGCCATGGACTATTGGAGTCTGATGTTCCAGACGTGGGCTGGCTACGGCGAGTGGGTGGACTGGCGCAAATTTGACCGCCCCCTGTACTCGGTCGAAATCTCACAAAACTATCGTAACAGCTCTAGCTTTGTGCCTTGGAGCTTGCATATGCAGGCGGATGGTATGAAGTCGCTCAAGCGCATCTTCAACACAACTGAGGATGAGACCATGGGCGCGACGGTGAACGAGCTGATCCGCAAGTCCGAGTTTGGTGCCAACATTGTTACCAAGCAGACGTTCCCGCTGCTGCACGTCACCGGAGAGAAGGGAGCCTTGGACGTGTTCTGGCCTCGGATGTGGTTCTTCCCCTACGGCCGCTCGCTGATCCGTTCCGCTATCAACTGGTTCCAGCATGAGGAACACTATTCGCCTGACCTGATTGACGGCCGAGTGTGGTATCCCGCACACCCATACCCCAAGAATATTCGGGAGAGCGATGGGGGTGCCTGGTCAGACACTGCTAACGACAACGGGACCGTGTATTGGCTGGGATTCGACCAGCTGTGCGCAGAGCACCACGGTATTTTGTTTGGAGAAGATTAAGTGAGGTTCTCCGTGAAGGGGACGGGAGGTTTTTCTTGCGCGTTACTTGGTTTAAGCATACTTGAGCACATTGGGTTTTCGAGGTCTGGAAAATACAGTGCAGGTTCAACGGGAACCACCTGCATTCGATCAGCAGCATAGGAGCTGCTTGCAATCAGTACTGGAACAAGGGTATCCGTACTACACAAAAATGAAACGGCCGGCTTTGCATCTTGCGCTCGGCATACTACAATGCAATACCCACAATGTTTGTGTGCCCTGTTTTTTTCCCTTCACATATCGCAGCGCTGTCTGATGTCGTGTTTGAGTACGTAGCGCATAGCGGCTAGGAAGCAATAGATAGGACAGACCGCCGTCAGAACGACGGGCGGCAAATTTCAAGACAAAGCCAACTTTGAATCAGGTGAAAGCCTGAATGTGTTGATGTTGGATCATCCGGTGACTGAGGGTGTCTAGAACATTAGCCTTGGCTGTCTCGGGCATGCTCCGACGAGGTGAAGTCGAGATTGACTCTCTTCTTCTCCCTGCTTCCGCCGCCGCCGCAGCTGCCTCTGCTGCAGGGGGTTCGTCACGTTCTATCGCGCCATTGTTCGGACTTGATGTAGGGCTGGGACTCGGGAGAGACTATTGAGCGGCAATGTTTCGCAGTAGCTGAGTGCTGGGTACTAGACGGAGTACATAGTCTAGGGAGATTGGGGAAAAGATGGGATGGCGCGAGCCTACTTTTCGATAATTAAGGTTTTTTTTGGTTTTTTTTCGGGGGTTTGGTTCGTCCCCTTGCAGTAATAGTTGAAATCCTTAAATGTTTTTTTTTTCTCTTTCTTTCCGAATCAGGATGGCATTGGGGTCGCTTTCTTGGCGTGATTGGTTGGGGCCACGGCGATGGCGTTGTAGCTCTTTTTCAGATGGCGGCGGCGGTTCGGAAGCTCGCCAAGGCGGCCGAGTCGCGGCCAATCCCACGGTCGGTCGCGGTCGGTCCCTTGAAGTTGGATGCATGAAGGATTGAGTCTTTGGTGTTTTGTGGCTTGTGGTTTTGTGGGCTGAGGTGAGTCTTGTGATGTGACGGTCAGGCTGCGATGCATCCAAGGGGGTTGCTGTTTTGAGACACATTTTGAGATGGGATTGGGGTGAGACTTGACTGAGTTAAGCATGAGTTGCGCAAAAGGAAAGAAGAGAAGAAAAAGAGGCAAAAAAAAAAAAAGAAAGCTTCGAAATGTTGAATCATAAAAGAGAACAAAATGGAAACTGATCCAAGTGGATCAGCTCCTACTGCCCAGAGGCGGATTCGAACCGCCGTCAACACGGATCGCTGTATAGAAGAACCACAACGTATCATCCTAACCAACTAGACGATCTGGGCGAGTTGATGAAAGTTTTGGAAGGAGGAGGAGTCTCAGGTAAGCATCGTGGTGGGTTACGGGTGGGTTTTTTGGCCTGCGTAGTAGTGGGGAGGAGAGGTGTGGTGGATAAGTCGGTTGGATGGATCTGGATCGTGAGGATTTAGGGGCATTCTCGTAGGGAAACTTTTTGGAGGTTGAGAATTTAGGGAAAGGGAGACGGAGGGAAGTTAGATGTGGATTGGGTGCTTGAGAGATGAGGCATTTGGTTGGGGGGGGGGAGGAGTAAGACGGGAGTCACTCGAAGTTTGTGGATGTTCGGGCTGCAGAGTACAGTCAGACGGTATACGGGTTGTGGCGGAGGCTTTTTTTTTTAGGGGCGTTTATTGAATGTTTGCGTGAGCATCTGCGCAGACGGGTATGTTCGGTGAGTTGGTTTTTTCGAAAGATGGACCTTTTCCCTTCTAGATTGACGAAGTGATTGGTAAAGTTTGGCTGATGCTGTTCGAGGTTGTATGGTTCATCCCATGATACGGCATGTCCGCCTCCCCAGAGTCTAATGCGGCTCCAAAGTCTGGTCCGGCGCAGTGTCTCACGGACGGGGGTGTTTGCACTTGGGTATTGATGATCACGAGGTTCGTGAGGGTTGGTCTGGAAATCTGAGGTGAGATGCGGGACTGGGCGATCCCGATCGTAGGGCTGGGCTGGTTGGATGTTGATGCGTCTGGTCTTACAACTGATGGGTGCTTGACGTAGTCATCTTTGGCGGGGTATGCACGACGGCCTTCCCGTCAAGCTAAGGTGGTGGAGGGTTGAAGGCCATCGAATGGTAAGTTGAGGACGGATAATGTGATACACTTTAACTTTGATTCTGTCATTATTATCTTCACTTCTTCAGGTAACTCAACCTCCTGCCCATCCCACGACATATGTCTAGTCCGAAATGGTGCAACAGCGTGTTGTAAGCTATCCAAATGCCTATATCTCGAATGCATCAACAAGGCCAATAAAGTTCCGAAACCCGGTTGGCGCATTTCAAAGCGATACTGACTGAGCCCAGAGCCTCATAACAGTTGCCTTCTCTCGCTCGCCAATGCTTTGCAGTCAATTGGTTCGCCTACCACATAATCGCCTCTGATGAATTCCCCAGTCACCTGCCCCAAGAGGTAAGAGCAAGTCACTCCTCCCCTGTGCCGTCCTTTCCTTGCTAATGCCCAGGCGGGCGCCCCAATGGCTCAGCGAGACGCAGATGAGCGGCACTGCCCGCCTACTCATTTCCATAACCTATTTAGCAATTGACCAAGCTGACCTATTGCAGGCTACTGAAATGACATTGGGAAATTCCTAAAATTGTCAATGGTGGAGGCTTTGTCATTGTGGAATATTGAAATGCGAGTGCAACCCCCTTTCCCAACTAATTGACGATGGAATCGTTCCTCTACTACGTTGGGCTCACACTCGTTCCTTCAGCCATCCGCAGAGAGCAGGTGACTTGTATTGTAATCGAGGCTGAGCGCCTCCACCACCAGTGACTCCAAGACTTGTCCTTTTCATCTGAGTCCTCCGTGGAGAATGGCCAACGGATGCCTTTTCTCGAACTCTGTGCCACCAATCCACAAGAAGCCACCGAAAATTGAGTCTTGAACGATGGGAAGGCGGCCCCAACCAAGCGAGTCCTGCCCTGTACGACCTGGACCATCCACCCCCACGATCCACCCAAATGATGACAAGAACACCACACTGCTCTTTCACGCTTACATTGCCTACCTCATCAAGGGTAGGTACATTGACCTAACACGATACAGGCCGCAAGGCGACCAATGAAGGCGGAAAGAACCCTCCCATGCCACAAAGGTATCCTACAAACTCTTATTCTGGTGCCTGAAATGCCTCTTGCCCCGCCTCTCTTCAGAGATGCTGTGCCTCCCCGGGCTCTTGCTCAACAAAGGGCCTGAAGAGTCATTCCTCACCGCAATGCCTGTCTGGTACTTCCCTATTACCTATCTGTGCTCCCAGTGTCAGACTTCAGCCTCGTTCTTGGCTGTTTCCCTTCGCCCTCTTTCGCGCAAGTGAGCAGCTGCGGTGAAGGGAAGCGAGCGGTGCGGCAGAAGGGCGCGCATGCGCGGTTCAAGGTTCCTTCCTCTTGTTCTTGTAATGTGTTTCTCTCTCTCTGGCATGCCCGCATCTCACTCGCGAATGCCTCCCGTCAGCTCCTCATAGGGTAGCCTTACGGGTTTCTTAGCTCTGTTTCCTCATGCCTCTTCTGTGCCTCCTGCATGCCATGTCCGGGGCTTTTTGCTTCCCATCGTTCGCCCCCCTGTTGTTATAAAAGAAGGGAGCAGCCGCTTCCGCATCCTGGGAAGGTAAAGATTGCAAGTCTCACGATATTCACTCAACGTTTGAAGAAAACCAGGCTCAACCAAGCACTCGGCAACTAATCCGGGAAACCCCCTTGACTTCTATTTCTCTCTTCTACTCTGATTCGACGTCCATCCCTTCGTTCACCGTCTCATCGCCGTCCGTTCTTTGGTTTTCATCGCATTTCGTTACCTATACCTAGACCCTACGAGACAACACCATCCTCCTCCGTCTTCTTGCTGACAGGTCACTGTGCATCATGGCCGCCCCAGCCGCTAACGTGAGCTACTCTCCAAAGAGACTGATCGTGTGCTGCGACGGCACCTGGATGAATTCGTATGTACTCGAGTCTGCCTGGCCTAGATATACCAATCTAGTTTGCTAATTGGGCCCCACAGGGAGAGTGCATACGTTAAGCCCACGCTCCTTAAGCCCAAGGGGTCGTTGCAGATCCCCTCAAATGTGACTCGCATCTCGAGGTGTTTTCGCCGAAGGTGCAGCGATGGCCGCATGCAGGTCATCGAGTACGAGTCTGGCGTGGGCACGGGCAGCAACACACTAGACACCCTTACTGGTGGTGCTTTCGGCCTCGGTCTTGGAGAGGCAAGTGTCAACTATCACGTCTGATTGGATGTTTAGACAAGTACTAACATACATGACAGCGAGTTCGCAACATCTACAGCTTCCTTTGCGCCAACTACTGCGACGGCGACGAGATCATCCTCGTCGGTTTCTCTCGTGGCGCTTACATTGTCCGGTCCGTTGCCGGCATGATTTCCGATCTCGGACTCTTGACCCGCGAAGGTGTCGAGCACTTTTGGCCCATCTTCAAGGATATGGAGAACTGGAACAACCACCGCTACCGTGACGAGTTCCCAACGATGCCCTTTGACAACAAGCCCAAAGGTGATGGGGCAGCGGAGGCATACAGGGCCAAGCTGGAAAAGGTAAGTCGGACGTCCATATGATGATGGATAATACAGAACGCTGACCTGGATAGCTCGGTATGACCCGTGTTAGACAAAGTGAGGGCCAAGGGGATATCATCAAGGTCAAAGCAGTTGGTAAGGAGCCCTGATTCCGGTGAATGTCTACGACTAACAGCAAAAACAGCCGTCTGGGACACTGTTGGTAGCCTTGGCATCCCTCAAATCGCCTGGTTGAACAAGCTCGGTATCTACGCGTCCAACCGCGAGTTCAGATTCTGGGACACGAGCCTGTCTGATAGAGTCGAACACGCATTCCAGGCTCTGGCTCTCGACGAGACACGCTACTCCTTCCAGCCGGCTGTCTGGGAACGTCTTAAGGCTAACAGGCATACGACTGATCTTCGACAAGTCTGGTTCCCGGGAAACCACTCAAACTGCGGTGGCGGCTGGAACGACCAGGGAATTTCTAACATCACTCTTGCCTGTAAGTCTACATCCTGGACATGATGCCTCTGATCATCGACTAACATCGTAATCCAGGGATGATGGATCAGTTGGCATCCATTGGCGTCGAGTTTAACCACCTCGCACTCGAACGCTGCGTGCAGCAGTCCAAGTCGTTCTACCAAGCCCAAATCAAGGCCAAAAGCATCCAGTGGGCAATGGAGCCCGTCTACGGACAGAATCATCCCCTTCGGCCTTGGGGCCTCGGCTCTATTCAGAAGACATCGAACCTTCTCTACACCTTGGCCGGAAAGATCATTCGCTCGCCTGGTCTGTACAAACAAGTCAATGCTCACACGGATGCTCGAACCGCTACTTTCCTCACGGACACAAACGAGCGTATCCATTCATCGGTCCGTATCCGTCTGGCTTGCAAGGGTCTGGGTTTGAACGATCTTGGAGAGTGGGACAACCCGGCGATGAAGAAAAACTGGCGGCTTGTCTACTCGAACGCGGCTTACGAGGACCCGGTCCCGCACCATCCAGCCTGGGAGCCTGAGTCGGATCAGCAAGAGTGTATGAAGCATCCTGCCGACGCCGACTCCGATGGTCGTTGGGTCTGGGAGTACTGTGGACCAAAGGAGAATGCTCCGACCAGTCCCAACGGGAGGACCATGGTTGAGGAACCCTTGGGGCCATACGAGCGTCACCTGTTGAAGTTGACTGGCGGTGACCCCAATATTTACCAGTATGTGCAGTCGAAGGAGGGCACCAAGCGCGCTCTCGAAGTAGAGAGCAGCTAGTGCTAGGTGCTTGAGTACGATACGGCGCTGAGATACCCCTTTACCTGGTAGCATAGCTTTGGCGTTTGGTTGTTTTCGAAATATTGAAATAGATTGATAGACTGACATTGTATTTTACGTCTTTGCTTGCTAGCTCACTCGAGCCTTCGCGAGATTTGTTCAGCCTCTAGGATTAAGACCAAGCCCCCCAACACTTTTATATCTGCATTTTCGGCACTGTGGTCGGACGGAAACTTCTTAGGCCCTTATCAGATACAACTGTCAGCTTCCGACACCTGCTTCCGATCGTGAAGTCTTGGAGCTAGGGTGTCATGCGATGCTGACCAAGCCGCAGAAGGGGATCCCCACCCCTTTGCAGCTACCAGGCGGCCGACGATCCGAAAACAAGCACGATGCGAGGTGCGAGAGTGGTCCATCCATGGCAGACATGTTTCCTAAAGGGGTGATTTTACAACTATGGTTGAGAAAATAATGTCGAGAAGTATGTTAACGCACCAACTATTGCCACTCTTATACTACTTTGTCAGCTAGTCTCTCCAATCGTCTCTGGGCCAAGTCCTTGCCTACTTCTGCCGATCGAAGTTTCCATTTAAGACATTTACTTTGCCGAGCTACGTGATGCTCAAAACCTTGTACGTGTAGGAATAGTACGTAGTCTATTTGGGGCCGTTTATTGGAATAAGCTTATTGCCCAGCGTAAGGTCAAAATTTGGATGGCTCCAGTCCGTCATGTAATGACAGTCTTAGATCGAATCCTGCTACTAACTTCCCTCCGTTTCGTCGAAAAGCGAATAATCGGCAGCATGCATTTTGATCAGAGAGCTGGACCTGGTCGGCACGACCGTGGATCACGGCAGCTGGTCGATTGGGTACGGAGGCAGGGAAAGCAAGAAACTGGCCTTTCAGGCCCACTAGGCAAAGTGGTATGATAGATCTTGTAAGGAGAGAAGACGCTAGAGATGAGTAGACTAACATGGTGACATTATCTCACGAGGTGGAGTCGGGCCAGGGCTGAGTCCCACTAGCTTGGTAAGTCTACCGCGCGCGTCGGCTTTTTGATTTCCCACGTTTATGGTGTAAACGCTGCTTATGACGACCATACTCACCATGTTTTGAAGGTTTCGCGATTCGCGTCTTGCCAGAACATGCGGGTTTTGCGTCCTCTGGGGGGCAGGCTTGGCTAGTAGATCTCAATTATTCAGCAGGAGAGCGGCACGAAGAAGAGATGCGATGTGAAGATCAACTGTTGACCAAGTCGTGGTTTTATTGTACCGTGACGGCAACAAGTCACCGGGCAATGGAGCTGATGCTCGACTTTGGTATATAGGGGATGTGGTATCCCTCGTAGGATGACTTCCGACTAGAGCATCGTTGTCCCCACCGTCCTCAGCTTTCATCCAGGACTCGGCTTCTACATGCTTCACCCTTCATATCTGACCTACACCAAACTCCCATACCATGATGATCGGCTTTACTCTGCTGGCCGCCACCAGCCTCGCCACCATGGCCGCATCATACGACACAACCTTCGGCTTCAACGGCGCCCCTATAATCGAAAACCGAACCCTCGACGAGATCCACCAAGCCGCCCTCGACGAGGGCGGCATCGTCACAGTCTGGCACGGGGGGGACGAGACCAACCAACAAGATGGCCTCAAAAGGGCCTTTGAGGACCGGTTCCCCGGCATGACCCTCAACATCACCGTCGACGTCTCCAAATTCCACGACGGCAACATCGACCGCCAGCTCGCCCTCGGCGCGGGCGCGCTGTACGTCGACACGGCGATCCTGCAGACCCTGCACGATTACCCCCGCTGGGACCTCGAGGGCGCGCTGTTACACTACCAGCCTGTCCATTTCGAAAAGGTTCATCCTGCGTTCCGGGATGTTCGCGGGGCGTGGCACGGGGTTTCGATTTTTGCGTGGACGTTTATTTGGAATACGGACCGGGAGGAGGATGGGCCTAGGGAGTTTGCGGATTTCCTGGAGCCCAGGTTTAAGGATAAGCTTGTTCTTACGTACCCCAACGACGACGATGCGGTGCTGTACGCGTTTGACCTGATGTGAGTAGACCACACTTCTGGATAGTTTCCCAACCCAGAAGCCTTCTGTCCACGTGAAGTATCACTAACACCTAGCTCACTTGAAAGCATGCAACAATTCGGCTACGAATGGTTCGAAAAGCTCCTCGCGCAGAACCCCCGCTGGGTCCGCGGCACTGGCATGCCCGTTACCCTCCTCACCTCGCCGAACACCACACTCTCCGCCACCTTCACCGCGGACATCGGCCTCGTCCCCACGGCGCCGCTGAATCTCTCGATCCCAACCCAAGAGGGCAGCTTTGTGACGTGGGCGCAGAGGGCGGCCATCTTTAAGGATGCGCCGCACCCGGAGGGCGCCAAGCTGCTTCACAACTTTATGCTGAGCGACGAGTACCAGTTGACGACGGGGTCGTGGAGCGTGCGGAAGGATGTCGCGCCGCCGGCTGGGTATCCTGGGCTTATGGATATCAAGTCGACTAATCCGGTTGATTTTGAGAGGTTTATGGGGAACCGGGTGCGTGTGGAGCAGTTGAAGTTGTTTTTTGAGGATAAACTTGGGACTGCGCAGGGGTTGAGTCCTCTGATTGATGAATTGTGAGGTTCACATTGGGGACGTCCTCAATGTGAGCTGTGAAATATAGACAGGGTACTAGACGGCGTTGAGGAAATGCGGCGGATGGAGTGGGAGTGAGTTATCGTTGAGGCAATGGTATCGATATGATGTTGTTGTTGACTTTGTGGGCATTGGCGAGGCTTAAAAATTCATCAATAATCCAGAAGGGACAAATTGACCTTGATCAATGTAGAAGAATTGGCAGACAACGTATATACTTTGAAGGGTTTGCATCTCCTCACAATATAGGCCCCTACGATGTGATTTTGTGACTCTGACCCTTTCGTTGCGAGTCCAACACAACCTCTTCTTGTTTGTTCTCTCGTCTCTCCTCTCATCGCTGGCTAGACTGGCCATTCATAGAAACAAGTAAGACCACCCTCCTCCTCGCGGAGTTCCGCTACCGAACCCGCAGGGACACCCCGGCCCGTACATGCTGCAGCCCGAAATAAGCGGGACGGGTCCTCCCGCATGGTTCATCCCGTCGAGTCTAGCCACATCAAAGGATCAGATGCTGAATCAGCGCCCAATTGTGAGAATCTCCACGGTATCTCGTTCCTAGAGACAGGTTTGGAAGGTGGACTTGGCTAATAGATTGTACCAAGACATTCCTTACTAAGAAGCCAGTCGGAATTCCATCATTCTAGGCATCAGCTTTTGTTTCAATGTCTTGTTACTCCATAGAATGAATGGAGATGATGTTTTGACAATGGCAGCTACACCGAAACTCGAGAGTAAATTAGTACATAAGTCCGACGTTTGGGCCGGTTTAGTATCATCCAACAAGCTCTTAGCCATTCATCTCTTCAAGCTCAAACATACTTCCTACATCTTACCATCGGCTCTTCCACCTCTCACAATATAAACGATTACCAAAAACACCTACTCCTCCACCATCCAAGATGTACGTCCCATCCACCCTCGCGCTCCTCGTAGCAGCAGCCCTCCAGCTCGCCACTCCAGTCTCGGCAAACTACGAGGCCGGCAAAGCCGTACAGATCAACTTCTACTCCAACTCGGGCTGCTCGGCCTACACAAGCGAGACGGCGGCGTGGTGGACCCGCTCCCCGCACGCGGGCGAGTACGTCAACGGCGGGAGCGCCGGCGACTGCTTCTCGCTCGGCATGCCGGGCGCCAGCGGAAGCCTCAACGTGGCCAACGTGTGGCGGGGCAACGGGGCCAAGACGGGCGGCAGCTGCGACTTGTATGATGGATACAACTGCGGCGGCGTCAAGGGCGGCATTGGGTTCGATAAGAATTCGGGGTCGGGGGGTTGTGTTGCTTCGAGGAGCTCGAGTGGGTTGTTGTGGAAGAGTGCCCGGTGCGGTGCGGCGCCCTAAGTGGGGGGGGGGATGAGGAGGGTATCTGAAGGGCGCTGCGTTTAGGTTGGGGCTTCATCAGATGTTGGGTTTGAGTCATTCACTTCGTCGCTGGTGATGATGTTTCGTGGGGTTTTCGCAAGTTTATGATGACGAATCCACGATTTTGCGGCGTACCAGATCACGGATAGTTCATGGCAAGTGCAGTCTTTCGAGGACGTGGATATCAGAACCATGAAAGCCGAGTACCTTTTGAAGCCATGCCTGCCCCTAGGAAACCAAGTTCCAGACTTCCAGCAATGCACAATTTAGACCTGTTGAGAAGACTATTGCCCATGAGAGACCCGTCCCCTCATCGCTTCGCCGGAACGATGCCTTCCCTTCCATCAACGTCCGTCCACTCCTGAAGCGCATCAAACAGTTTCCCCCATTTCCCACCAGACCACTCATTCCTCAACGCCTCCCACTCAGGCAAACATCCCCTCATGAACTGCAGCCAGCCGCCAACAATAAAGTCCGCATACATCGGGCTCTCCCGTCCGTCAACAAAGGGACCTGCTCCCCCAGCGGGGAAACAGTGGCCAAGCTTTGCCTCCAGATTCGTCTCGAAATCCTCTAGCATCTTCTTCCTGACGTCTGAACCGGGTGGAATCTCAAGGTCCTCCCACTTCTTCCCCGGGAACCGGTCCAGGAACGACTTCCTGTCGGCCTCGGCGGTGCGCGGGTCGAGGGGCATGTAGAAGCCCCCGAGCGGAGCGCCGTACTGGCTGAAGACCTGGTCTACAGAGGCATTGAAGACGCGGTGCAAGGCTACCGTGCCGCCGTCCGCTCCATCCTGAAAGAGTTGGTCCTTTTTGCCGGAGAGGTAGGTGTTTTGCAGGTGCAGCGCGATGTCGAACGAGTCGCCCACGACGACCTCCTTGTCTCCTGAGGGAGAGGCGAGCGGGTCGCGGATGATGGGCAGGGTGGGGAAGTCGGTGCCATCATCGTGTTTGCGATTAGCGGAGAGCTGGAGTGAGTTGCGCGTCTCGGCGACGGCGTTGAGGGGAACCCAGGTTGTGTGGTAGGGGACTTTGGCGAAGTTGAGTGCGAATCTGCCGGTTGTTAGTTTTGGTTCCTCAGGAACTTTTCTCGTCTTCTTCCTAGACGGAGGTATGAGGGATCATCACGTACCGCGTCTTCCACGGATTCGGCGCCATGGGGTAGACCTTGGGGTCGAGGACGATGTCGTAGAACGTGATGGCGGGTTTGTTAGAGGCGTCCATGGTGGGCGGAACTGGAGTAGAATGCTGATTGTCGGACTGTATTGATGTAGCGTCCATGTGATTCTCGGTGCAGGATACTGAGCAATTGGGACAGTCAGATGTCGAAAGGAACGAGGAACCAATGGCTATTTCTACTTTTCACGATGAGATCAGATACACAATACGAACGTTGGAATGCTCTTCCACGGGTGATCTGCACCTCAAATGACATAGCGGCGATGATTCATATGCTATACAGGTCCAAGCGGCCGTGCCCCGATAGGCTGCCCCCGCTCGCAGCTGTAAGACAAAACAAAGCCACGGCCCGCAGAGTGGGGCGGTCTACCGGAGATCGGTTGAGCGAGCTAATGCCGTAAGACGGAGCCGAATCATGGAGTCTGCCGGTGATTTTCCCCTGAAGCAAGTCAGATCCCACATCCTTCCCGGAGCTGAGGTGATTACTGATCTGGGAAATGCATGCTACAACTACCGGCTTTTGCTCAAATTGGCAATTAAGCAGTCTGATACTTTTGCTGCCTTGCCGACGACTCAGAAGCACCGTGCACGATGGCTGGTGTGTCCGTATTCTTCAAAGAGTGAAATGGCCCAGTCCACGTCGGGTTAGCGATGACATGTAATGTTCGGTGAAGGGCTCGGTGAAGGACATTAGGCTCGCACAAAAATGCACGATACTTTTGGGTGATTAAGGCAGATGTAATGCCAATCGTATGTACCTATTGCCCTTGGATTCATCTACGTGAGCTGAGCGCGGAGTCAACTTCTTCCAGAATCATGGCAGTGGGATACCGAGGGACACGAGCGGCCTGTGTTGCCTCTCTAGACGTTGGCATGGGAAATGAAGATTGACCCTCCCCACGGGAGCATCATTCGCCTTCAAGCCATCATTATCAACAATTCCCAGACTTGCACCTGCCCCGACAAGCAATTTGAAAGCCTCCTCCCGGCCGTTCTGGCTTGCGACGTGCAGAGCCGTCCAACCATGGAACCCCCTCCGATCCAGCCGCGCATCGCCCCGTATCAACTCCGTGATAGCTTCGAGATGGCCGTACCTCGCCGCAATCATAAGTGGCGTCCATCCGAGACGGCTTTCAACGTCCCGGTTCGCGGATTCCGCCAACAGGATGCGGATGCATATCCTCCCGCAGCCACGGTGGGCCGCAATGTGCAGTGCCGTTTCGGCCTGAGTGTCGAACTTGTCGAGAGGTACGCCGAGCTGTAAGAGAGACTCGAGCATCTCATGTAAGCAGCAAAATGTCAGCCGGTGAAGGTAGGACGGTGGTTCAATCGCCTTCTTTGAAGACTTTCGGAGCCCTGACGCGATGAGCTCGAGGATGTGCGGGAGACCGAACGCTGCGTACGTGCGGCTTACAAGGCGCAGCTCGCAGAGGTCGTGCTTTCTTAGATGCCAGGTCGTGTTGGTTAGTTTGGTTTCATGGATCACTAATCTTGGAGGGTTGGTCTTGACTTTTAGTATATCGTGAAGAGTCTCTGGCGGAAGGCGTTGAGTGAGAACACGCCCATCTCCGACGACTATCGTGAAACCTTTTCGTTTCCGCTTTGTTGATAGCTGCGCTCGTTACATGACGGGGATTCGGTGCGTATCAGTATCTATGCTCGGTGCTATATGCTAATCTTTACCATGATTGATAACCATTAAACTTTACACTATGAAAAGACAAACATGCAACGCTAGATTCTGAGGATATGTAGTTTGACCCATCAACTCAAGTCTGGCCTGACTGGCTTTCGGCAATCTGACGAATGGAATTAGACCGGTTTCCAGGCTGGTATTAGGACAAACATACCACCAAATATACGCTTCGTCAGGCTTGATTCAGAGACGTTCAATCATGTCGGAGGCCCATGAAGCGCTTGAAATCAATCTTGAAGCGAGTTTTCTTCTTTCGCACAGGTGACGTGATTAGAGCTTACCACGCAAGTGATTCGGGGAGCTAGCCTCCGTCCTTCGGGGGCTGCGACGATAACTCGCGGCCGGCCGGCCCCACTAACCCGGCACCTACCCACTGCCTTGGGTAGCATTCAGAACACTGACTGGCAGCCGCAGGTGTGCGAGGAAAATCAATTGGCCAATCAGACCAGTGGAATGGGACGGAGCTCCAGCTTCATTCTTCAAGGTCAGCGCTTCGCTTGGAAAACGAAATCGAGTGCACAAAACTTATTTGATAACCTAGGCTCTTGACCAGTCGACCTGAGCACTTTTAAGGTCTTGTTTGGCGTGCTTCAATTGTTCTGCACCTCATGTGGCACAGTGCGGAACAAGGTGCAGCCACATCCAGCTTCTCAGACTTGCATTCATGATCATCCTCGACAGCTTCAACCATCACATACGACCATACCCATTGGAAAACTCGGGATCCCGTCCGCTCTCCCATAGATAAGCCAATGAGGGCAGGATTAGTAGTTGGGTCGGTGACGACCAGCGAATACCTGGTGTTGTATGTTTTTGAAGTTTTGGTGGGCTCAAGTGGATTCAAGATGCCTTCCTTTCGGTTGCGAGCGAGCGAACTCACTGACGGGTGGGGCAGAGTTGGGCTTGCGAGCCGCAAGCACGGATTTGGTACGGAGACTTGATCATGGCCGAAACCGCAGAAACCTTAAGTGCCCGCGGGCGGCCCGCAGCATTGCCCCATTCATTCATCAGACACAGGTATGATATGAACTCTATCTTTGCACAGATATTCGAGCGGTATCTTGACCCGTTACGATGTCGTTCAAGGCGGTATAGAACGATACAAGGTCTGAATATCAGTGTGAGGAGCTTAATCCTAACTTCAATATTAGTAGGAGAGGAGACATGCATGAGGATATCAACACTACACACATCTCAACGCCCTCACGCAGGAGAAGCCATCCTATATGGCAACCATACTCTGGGACTGCGAGTGGAATACCGTGAGAGTCATACATTGCTTGTGGGGTTTTGCGAGACGGAGCGGTCTGTCGTATCCAGGGCCAGCATTAAGCACTTGAGTCTGGTGATGCTCAACGACGCACAATGACTCGCCTGTCCCGCGTGGGATGACCCGTTCGTCTAATTCACACAATGACTCGCCGGGACGGAGAACAATGCCGGTACGTAAATCAGAAATCAATGGGGATTATGATCAACAGCGTAAAGCCAGCATGAGGCCAGCACTCATGACCGGCCAATCTATTAGACTCAACAACAGAAACTGGGGATCGGAGGTACGCGGACGACAACACACTATTCGCGTATCCTTGAGCGAGCTTCTTCTTCAGACTCCAAGTATAAGTAATAGAGCTTGAGCACCAGAGATGTAATAGTAGCCATCTACTAACCACATTGAGTCGGACTTTCAATAATATCACAGTTCACTCTTTTTTAATCCCTAAATTAGCCATCATGAGATTCACCCAGGCCTTCGTTGTTGCTTCCATGTCCCTTGGTGTCATGGCAGGCTGCCGGTTCGCCCCCGAGGTCTGCAAGTCGGATGTCGGTCCTATCTCGCGAGGCCTCACCAATGGTTGGGTCTGCGATCTTCCGGAAGACTTGCCCTGCCAGACGACATGCGAGATCACTGGTGAGAGGCAGCGATCTGAGCCCGGAACTGTTGGTATGGAGACGATGAAGTGCTGCAAGCCCCAGCCCGGCTGTAAGTCTATCTGGATTCTCGCCAAGGAACGACAGAGTCGACACTGACATACTTAAATCAGGTTAAACGCGTTATTTACCATTGACTACATGTTGGTCAGTACGTAAGGCACAGATATTGCAGAGGCTTTCAGAACAAAGCTGGGTATCTCGAACACGCTCAAGACCTCGAAATTCGAGGTAGCGAATCGGTCCTATGTCTCGCACGACCTTAGCACTATAAAGGAGGGTAGAGAAGTTGTTGGGGCGTTGGTGAGAGAGCTTACCCGTGATAAGTACACCTTATCTTCGGTCAGTGTCGGGGCTGAGGGGACACTGCACCATGAAGTACGGTACGCTGTAGACCGCTGTAGACCGAAACTCTACAGCAATAGTCGGCTTTGAAAAAGCTGAAATAAGTAGACGATTACTATGTTGAAGCCTTCTCTTTCTCTTCCCTCATACAGCAGAACGTAGCTCGTGCAGCAACTAGGCAAACGAATCAATTTATTGCCGATAGACAACCCACGTCTGCCGTTACGCGTAAAATTTCCTTAGTTTTATCGTGAACACTTCTGACCTTCTACGAGCCTTTTGGACTCAGTTCCAGTCCTCCAAGAGCCGACTTCAGTTATTTACTCCTCGGAACCTTAAGTATAGGATCAGAAACGCCTGCCGTGGTACTTCGTGAAACCATCTCGACTATGAGTCTCGACAAAGACGTTCTCATATAGAGCGTGCATTGGATTAGAGATGGCCTGACCTGGTACCTCTACATCCTAGATGGACTCAGACATTTTTATGCTAAGAGCACCGTTCCAAAATTGAAATACATCTTCTTTGTATCAACTCATCTGAAGTTCGAAGCGCCGTAAGATTAGGTATGGGCTTTCATCTGATTGAAGCAACTGTTAGGTCGAAAGTTCAGGAACGGCCGTAGTAAAGTTGAACTAGCCAATCGCACCACGGCGACCCAAACTGAGGGGGCTTGGAACCAGACATCCTTGTTCATGACATGTACTCCTGCAGGTACCCATTCTCCGATGGAATGGCGCCAAACCTGAACTTGGCCGCAGGCACCTCCCTGACACATCTCCGCGATTACGGACTTCTCAAGAAGTTGGCCATGTGTTTTTGTTACTTTTGACAAGCGCAGTTCCGTAGCTCATTGACGAGCGATTGGATGTTTAACGTACTGAAATCTTGCACAGCCAGAGAACATCCATCGCAAAGCCTGGTGAGAAGACAGCGACTCGCGGTCTGCTGGCATACGAGATGCAAAATCACTTCACGGGCAGGAAGTCGACTTCAAATGACTTTGAGCTGAAGATTTTGGGTTACTAGGCGAAGCCGGCTACGTTTGTTCATTGATCGTAGGAAGGGGTCAGTAGGCCCAGAGGGCTGGCCCTCTGTATGCAATGTTGCAAGCGGGGTTGTTTTTGCTTCCAGTCTAATCAACTGAAGGTGAAGAAAGATGCCGTTGTGTGGTGGTGACATACACCGCCACCAGAATATGAGCCAGAAAACATGTACATGATTTGACCACACCAGTGTACCAAAAGCTGCCAGAGTGCGAGTGAACGTGCGTCATACACGTGAACTTCCCCATAATCGAGGACATCTGGAGAAATGGCGCCCCGCGCTAGACAGTTTACAGATAGACAAAGAGAGAAACGATGACATGTTCCAATGAGAGCGGCTGCTGAACGCCTCAAACGTCCACAGCCTACTTTGGCACGATTCAACCAGTTGAGGTACCTTACCCGCAGGAAATGGGTGGGAAAGGTACGAGCAACCACATCCCGATGTGCCATGCAGGCCAATCAGGAGATTTGTCCACGATTTTGGACAAGTTCAAACCCCCCTGCTTCTCCTAACTTGCCTTCAGGTACAAAAAGCCAGCGGTCCGCCTACAATCTTTCCAATATTGCGGTCGGCTTGTTTCATGGTACTTATTACTTTAGTTAGTGAGTTTCCCTATATCATCTCATTCTCGACCGATCAAGGAGTTGTTTTCCAGGGTACCACATGGCTTCGGCCCATCATTGTGGTGGTGGTGGTGGTGGTGGTGACAATGGCGCGGCTATACCAACGACAGCGGGACCCCCCATGCAACTAACCTGCCCCAACAAGGAAGTTGAGGCTTCAGCCACCGAATCTCCCACAACTGAAACCCACGCAACGGGAGAGTTATCGCACCAAGGCCCAAGGCATGGGAGGCTGAATGCATACGTGAACGACTACAGTCGCTTGGATGATTTTAACTCCAATGGAGGAAGTCCACATGAGTCAAGAGAATCGTATGACGCACGCATGAGGGAGACCGTTGCAAATCTTGACAATGATTTCACAAAGACCTCCTCAGATCGGGCGAATTGGCTCAGAAGATTCACAAAGACCTCCTCTTATCCGGCAAATTGGCTCAGAAGATCCACAAAGACCTCAGATCCGACAAATCGGCTCAATAGATTCGAAAAGACCTCCTCAGATCGGGCGAATTTGCCTAGAAGATTTCCCAAACTAGGCTCAGTGTACAGCCGGAGTTTCACCCCCAAAGCGTCAGTAGCCTATCACTTGTTTTCGCACAACAGTGGGATGTTGACTTACTCTGTCGTTCAGTCCAGGGACAACGGCCCATGAGCAAGCGCGAGCGAAAACGACTTCGGAAAGATCTGAACGACGGGAAGAATCCGTATCTTCTGCTGGAGATTCGACTGTTCTAACAGAGTCCATCTTCGACAACCAAGTCTGCATCTCAGACACGATTGCCAGTCAGTTGTCTGAAGACCCTCCTCTAGGTCCGCTCCAAGGAGGACTGCAAGAGCCCTGCAATACAGATGGCGACTGCAGTGATGATTTCTCCGAAGACGACTTTGAGCACGACGAAGGACGGAGCGTGGCAGATGAATATAATTCACTGGGGAGCTCTATTCGAAGAGTGCTAGCTGCCAGCCCAGAACATGCTGACGCCATAGTCGACGTCCTTCAACGTCGGCTTCGAAATTTCATACCGTGTAGCCATGATTCTTTGAAAGTATTGACACTGCTCAAGGGTATCTTCTGCACCCTGGGACCTTATGAGAAATATGAAGCGGTCGATGGAGAAAGTTTTTCGACTGGCAATCATGGGGCAGGAACGCAAAGTTCAGCAACACCTGCCGGTGCATCCATTCCGACCCATCTATCGCCACCTTTGAGATCCAAGAGAGATTGGGATGAAGACGAGGATGAGGATAAGAAGCAAAAGTTACCGCCTGCCAAAAGGGCTCGAGATGACGAGCCGGGTAAGGGTAAACACTGGCTCTGTCCCTACAGCGTGAGGTATCGGACCTTGGTGGCTGGGGCTTGCCGAAATCCGACCAAATTCAGAACGCTCAGTGATTTCAAGTAAGTTGATTCATTGTGGTCCAAATAACAAGAGGCATTCTAACTCGATCAGGTCTCATCTGCACGATAAGCATTTCTCGAAACTTCGAGAGGAAGACCGTACCGGAAGTCCTAAACTGTACATGACGGATCAGGATTGGGGTCTCATCGAAAAAGTATGCACGAAAGCCAACAAGACGAAGCCCAGGAAAGGCACTGAAGCTTCTTTTCAGAAGCATTTGGGCACTTTTCGGGAAATTTGGCGCATTTTGTTTCCGGACAATGGCCCTGTGCCCAAATCCCCTTGTAGGTAGGTCCCTGCGCAAGCGCCCCGAGGCTGTATCCGGTAGACTAACACCGTTCAAGTCTGCGAGGACTATGAGGATTTCATTCCAGAAGAAGTTGGAGCCTGCGAGGACCACAAAGACTTCAATACAAAAGAAGTTGGATTGCTCTCCAATTCCATTTCTGACTTTGAGGCCCAACAGGCTGTCAAACGCGGCGAAATCTCCAGCCCGACTGAGTTTGCAACTCGCGGCAGTTTTGACGAGATGATGAACAAAATCTTTGCACTCGTTGCAGACTACAAGCCGGAAGTGAAGGACCAATTTTACAGCCTATTCTTCTCGATCACTACAGGCATGATCGGTGGCCAACATACCGGGTTTCAAGACGTATCTGTCGGAAAGGAGCCCGGCCTGTCACGGGCCGCTGCAGATGCACGGGAGCCGGGATCTTCACACCTATCGCAGCTGACAGTCAACTTGTCCGTCTCTGGCGGAGGAAACTCGTCGCAGCCAGGCCTTTCCTCTGCAGTCTCCCATGAGACATTGGTTCAGCCAGACTCAGCAACCGCTGATTCCAACGGCGGAAAGAAGTTCTGTGACCAGGAACCTCAAGAGACGGACCCGTTGCACATTCAGCAGGAGACATCGCCACCCTTCGGCAACTACTACCCGCAAGGAGCTCACACAGGGGCCCTATCGTCATATGACTGTAGCTGTAACTATGGAGGGCAGCGGGAAGATTCCGCGAGTACTTTGTTCGATTGGGGCTTGTATTCTTTGGCTCAGGAGAACGAAACTATCGAAGAATCATGACAGCAGCCTTTCAGAATGGCCGATGCATTCAAGTAGAAGCACGACTTGATGGGATGAAATACACGTGCATATGATTTTGTGATGGAGGTTACTGGTTCTTGGTGTTTTGGGTATGGCAAAATGTAGATGATCCTCTTGGCAATAGAAAGCACAAAAATGTTTCTGAAAAAGATTGATAATGGCAACAACGAGATCCAAGGTTGATTCCACTTCTCTTAAAGCAGATAGCTGGCAGTGTGGACAATGGGTAATGGAATAGGGGGGCATTTTGTCACCTGTTTGGTTGACAAGAAAAGCGGCATCGCGGGGTCCAACATGGCTGTGTACGAGCCCTAGGCACTCCGCAAGTAAGGTAGATTAGCTTAAGGTGAGGTAGGTGCGCCAAGTGCACGGGCTCGGTCCCACCTGCTTCCGTCCACCAGCCACACACGACATGGTTCTCCAACGCTCTCATCACCAATTCTTCTGTCTCGAGTATCTCGAGTGACACCTGCTACGCGCCAGCCACATCTCGTGTTGCTGCTACCAAGATTCCCCACGTTCTTCTCGCCTGGCAACGCTAGAAAACTTGGAGCGTAGGGCAGGCGGTACCTGCGGGGAAATATACCGGGAGCGGGCGATGGGGAAGGGAGCATTCCCACTGCGGCCCTATGCCTTGTAAATCCTACCCCACTGTCCACGACCGTACCGTCCAAATTGCCTAACTGCACATCAGCCTCCAAATCTTTCCTCTCTTTCCCGTATAGGCAATTTGAATACTCGTTTTATGTAATGCACGTGGCTGGTAGAGTGCTTGACTGCTCGCTCTTAAGTCGAGTTGCATGTGGCTGCAGGTAATGCCGAGAGTCCAGATGAGCGCTCCCGCCTTATGTACAGCCTCCGTTGTCATTAGGTTTGGGGGCCAGAACTGTAAACTGACCTGTTGTCTACAGAGTGGGAACGGTGTGTGGGGAGAAAGTCCACTGCATCGGAACGGTTGGGAGGGCAGCCATCATCTGAACCCAACCTGCTCTCGTTTCTTCTCTACGCTTCATCCAATGCTCTGCTCCTTCAGACCTTCTTGACTCGCTTCAACTTGCGTGCGCATCACTACTCTCGTCACTTCTCATCTGGTTATACCGCCCTTGGCTCCAATATTTCCCTCTCTCTCTCCACACATCCCTCTCGCCGATGCCCACGCCGATGTGCATCATGCATCGGATGGATTTGAACGCCCTACTCTACCCACTCTTTTCTCGCTCTCGACCCCTGTACCTGCCCCGGCGTCGTCTTGTGCATGGCTACTGGGAACCAGTTCCTGGTCCTCGCTTTGATCGAGGTCTGGGCAACTGTGCCGCTCCCGAGGCGTCCATCATCACGCCAGCCATCTTTCATGACCATCGCGGGGCTCCTGCCGACGTCTGTGCCGCTCTGTTGTCAGGGAAGTCCTTTGTTTGGAGACCTCTAGTTGCTCTATGGAAGGATGGACACCCATGGCATCGGGTTGCCAACTGGCTTACTTTCCAGAAGCTCTCACTTACCTGATTACGGAATCTCCCTCTCAATACCAAAGTTCCCCGGATTCAATTGCCTATTCCCTGTTCTGCAAGCGTTCGGCAACGGTGGGCAGTGCGGGGTGCTGGGAAAAGAAATATCGACTGCGCAAGTGCTCGCAGAAGAGCAACAACAACAGACGCAGCCACCGACCCCATGTCCTCGACTCTTCGTCAACCATCGACGCAAAATGGCGGGGCATGCGACAACAATGTGAAGTTGCCTACTTCTGCTGACCGTCAGCTCTAACCCCTGTTCCATGGCGCCACCTCGACGCGGCTTATTCGCACAGCTTCCAAGAGGCTGGAGGCTTTGCCGCATGCACCGTCTGATCCGTTTGTCATAGCTCCGGTTCTCGATTCACGATACTCGATGTTCTTGAGCCGCTCCTTGTCAGTCACTACAGCCGACACGCGACTAACGTACCCAAGCTATTATGGCGTGCTTTGCTTATCATATAGCTCTTCTATCGAGGCACTCCAGAATCGCCGGCGTCTTGAGCCGGCGAATCTTTTTCCTCCCGGGGCTATCTTCCGGAGCTATTGGTAGCTGTTGCTATTCCTGATGGAAACCAACACATCAGAGTTCAGTCTAGGGCGGCTGGATAGCTGGGGCGAGTCAGGGGTACCCCGCGGGAAACATTGGGCCACTTGGGCGATCGCTGGATCATACTCTGGCAATGGCGGCACTTGGGGAACTTGTGCCGAGCTTTAGTTGTCAACCCACGAACACGCCGAATACACGGGCAAGACGCGGGCGGCTTCGCATCTTGGCTGACAACTGGGCACAGTCGGGCAATGGCGCAGTTCGCTCTATCCAACTCCACGATGGCTTTTGGATCATTTCAAAAGACATGCATCTTCCAAGCAAGACTAGTAAACGGATGACCGAGGTCTAGTTTGTCAACACTATTTTCCTTGGATTTGCCCGGCGCTGGCCTGGTTACCATAGTCCCGGCTCTTTTCCAGAATTTTGGCGGCCACACCAAAACAAGTTTTGTGCTCGCTCGGAGCCGGCCCCTGGGTCTGGTTGGACGCGTTCCTGTACACCAACGACTTGGACTGCAACCCTGGTGCGTCTGTTTATTGGACGTTCCCCGCGGCCTGCAGGTCTTGAGCTTGGTGCCACAACATGGACACGAGCCCTCCTCGAGGACACAACAAGCATCGCGCTACGTTTGTCCGACATTGAGAAACTTATGCACCGGTCGAGTCCGCCTCATATCCAGCTCCTGACGGCGAAAATCTAATCAAAAGAAGACGCGGCTAGAAAATGACTGACAGCGCAAGGCCCAACGACTATCTGCGATACGAAGACGCCGCTGTTTGCTGGTGCTCAACTTTATTACTACTCGGGTGTACTTGATCGGTCAAGAATCAAGAGCGAACGCGATTGTGTGAAGCGACTAAGGCAAAGATGGACCAAGTGAGGGGGTTTCTTCGATTGCCAGCGAACATTTCCGTCACCTCGCGGCCTGCAGTGCTGCCTTGCCAGCCTTCTTGAGCATCTAGTCAGACAGGATTGACGAAAAGCCCTGGAATTATTGGCTCTATGCCTTGCTCACAGCCTGTGTCGTGTCAATCCTGCTGTCATTGGGCCAAGGGATTCCCAAAGCTCACCACATAAGACACCTGGATTATAGTAAATGCCCCTCCATGTGCCGTCATCGTCAGTCGGCCGTTACCGACACCAGTCGCCAGGACATCAAGGGCTGAGCTGACAGCCTTTACAACGGCATTATGGCCGGGGCAACATGGCCAGCCGGGGGATGGCGGTCTGCCTAGTCTTTCTGTAAGCTGCAATGCCATCGGCCCTAGTCAGCTCTCGCGCTCTTATTCGTTCAAGTCATCACATTAGCTACCTGTCTGACGGTCAAAGGTGACATGGGTATCGCTGAACCTTGTCGAGCCTCGCCGTCCAGGTCTGTCGTCGTCGTCCAACCTCGTCTCTTGGCTGCAGTTGCACTACGCACACCAGGTGGCGTATGCCTCATCTTCCGATTTCGAGTCAAAACTGCGCCTTTGGCTGCCGTGTCGCCATTCGGCCGAGACTAAGTCGTTCATCGACACACACCACAGGAATCGTCCTACACCAGCGTCCTCACCTATCCCATCGAGCTCTCCTCCAGCCACACATGGAGCTCCAGGTTCTTCCCAACTGCTGGGCTGCATCTCCAAGATCGCCTTTCCTCGTATCACAGACTTGGCGTACTCGTCCTCGACACCCTACCAAAGGTCCTCTTTCGTGGACCAGGCCGTGACCGGTCTACTGTCCACATGGCCCAAGACTACTGCAAGCCGTACTGGAGATCGTCAACCTCTGTTGGTCGACGAGCAGAGATGTCATCTCATCCTCCGCACTCTGCTTCCTCTTCTCCTCACCCGTCCGTCTGCAGGCAGACCGGGTATGCCGGCCACCTATTCATGCCCTCAAGATATAAGCTTACCCAGCCATCTCTTCTTTGTCCGAACCTTTTCTCCTTTTTCTCCATCCTCTTGCAGCCCTCACCAGCCTCTCTCCATCTCCCAGCCAACCACTTTCTCGTGGTCTTGTGCTGTAAAGTGACTCGTTCGTTAAGGTTACTGAAGAGACTCTCGCTCAAGTCAAAGCTCTCGTTTCCCCTCCCCTCGTTTCAAGAGCATCTCTCGCTTGATTGCTCTCAACCTCGCCTCTGTCCGCAACTATGAAGTTCACCACTGCTCTGCTGGCTCTGGCCGCCACTGCCCTCGCAACTGAGGATCACGACTGGGGTAAGGACAAGACCAAGACCATCGTCACAGAAGTCTTGACCACGTACACGACCGTGTGTCCTGTTGTGAGTAGTCCTCAAGCCCCTTTCTTGATGCCGCGGAGCTGACGTCCCTTATTAGACAATTACGAAGCCCGGCGAACACACCACTCAGTATGAGACCATTACGACCACCTCCACCGTCGTGGAGAAGCATCCCACGACGATCTATGAGACCCTTCCTGGGGCCACGGAAGTCGTGACGGAAATCGACACCGATTACACCACTTACACCACCTACTGCCCGATCGTAAGTATTTTCTCTCCAAACAAAGGCTCCAAGAAAAGGCTACTCGCAGAAACTAACAGCTTCTACAGACGGAGACGATTGTTGGAGAGGGCACCACAAAGACGGTTGTGTACACTACGCTCAGTACCGTCGTCGAGAAGAAGCCAACCAAGATCATCGAGACCGTTCCGGGCCCGACGGCCGTAGTGACGGCCACGGATGTCGAGCTAACCACCCTCACCAGTCTCTGCCCGGTCACGGAGACTTACACCGAAGGCGGCAAGACCTGGACCAAGACATACACCACCACGTCCACCATCGTGACTCACGTTCCTACCAAGGTCTGGCAGACCGAGAAGCTCCCTGACGTCACCAAGACGGAAAAGGACGTTGAGTACACCACCATCACTTCTCTCTGCCCTGTGGTGAGTCTTCAGAGCCCCTTCTCCCAGCTAAACCTTCCCAAGCCTCCCCGAGCTAACATAATGGCCAGACCGAGACCAAAACCATCGGTGGAGAGACGGTAGTCGTCACTTACACGTCCACTTCTACCATCGTGACGGAGGTTCCCACCAAAGTGGACATCTGGACGACCGTAAAGACCACTCAGCATCTTTCTACGGAAGTCTACGAGACCATTACAAAACCCGTCACGACTTATCAGACCCTCGAACACGGAGAGACGATTTGGGTCACCGCCACGGGCACTAAGACCATTACCGTCGAGAAGGTCCACACCCTCACGGAAGTCATCGTCGAGACCAAAACGGCACACGTCGAGGTCACTCAGGCCGTGACCGTGGGAGGCGAGAGTGTCGTGACGCAGAAGTCATGGGTCTACGTCACCGTATCGGGAACCGTGTTCGCTACGCAGACCCGTCCCGCCAGCACTCTCGTCGTTCCTACGACCAGCGCTGTGACCCTTCCCCCGGTCACGGTATCGAGCCAAGCTCCGGTGGTCGTGCCGACCGCTGCCGCCGACGCCCACAGAGCGCCGGGGGCCGCCTTGCTGGCTGGCCTTGTCGGAGCTGTCGCGCTCCTCTAGACTCTTGGCCCTGTAAAATGGATCATTTGCTTCTAGGCTTTTCTTTTCTATCCCTTTGCTTCTTCGGGGGAAATCTTTGACCTCATTTCTACACTAATGCCTGGAAGACTAAGCAATCATTCGTCCTACATTGGATGACCGGGCTTTTAATGAATGGATCGCATCCATATGAACTTAACGACAAACTCAATGCTACGACAGCACGGATATACAGATATACCCCATTACACTCTCTGATGATAAACCGGGAAAAGGAAGGATCGAAATGATGGATAGGAACACACGGCGGGCAGGTAATTGGAACAATGGTTTCTCAGGCGAATGGGCATGGAGGGTAATTCTATTTGGCAGCACGAGGTCACGCAAAATCTCTCTCTTCAAAGGGAAATTGTAAGCAACTCTAGTTGCAGTAGACCCCGATTTCACTTCATGTACATAGACGCGCTTATCCAAAGCGTAGGATTTAGCAGACGGGAGAAGGCTTCAAGGAGCTTTCTTGACATAATGTGGCACATTGCATTCTTGCAAGAAAGAAACTATATGGTTATCCGCTGGTGAGAATGACTGGATAGTGATGGTTGTGTGCTTAACCCCCCCCCCCCCCCCCCCCCCGGACCTGGTTGCATTGCTCGCATTGTTATGTGCTGGCCGTTGATCGGAGCGATGTAACTTCGTGTCAGGATGCACAAAGTCACGGTTGGCTCTTGGCCGGTGCGAATGGCGTGGTGCGGTGTGGTTGTCAAGGGCGGGAGGGGCTGGTGGTGTGGTGCAGTAGGATTGGACGTCGCCTTCTTAGTCTGAATATGGTGGCAGGGGAGGATGGAAATCCGGGGAAATCGTTTCCCATGGACCAGAAGTGCGGTCTGCGTGTCCAGGCTTCGGCGGCGTCTCGGGCGATGGTTGCCGAGCACACACTCGGAGAGGTGGATCACATCTCGGGACGGGAGTGCAGCGTTCCCCGGACCGGAAGTGGGTCCGAATACGGGCAATGCTTTGGAATTAGGCGTTAAATAGCTCGCTGCTTTCTCCTTGGACTGTAGGTAGCCGCCAGATGCCCAAAGGGATACCGTTTTCTAGGTGCAGGCTGGTCTAAGGTACCCGCGCGGTTTATAAAGCCATTTTCGAATGTTTCACGCCCGCGCTCTGTAGTAGACGGACTCCGGTCCACCCAAAGACTGAATGATGTATCAAGGTAGCTTGCTTGAGACTGCTTCTTTCCTTTCCGCACAGTGGCTACATTCAAGCCAAGACGCTCATCTCGGGAGACCAAGCACCGGAGCTCGAAGCGCACACGCAGACGTTGATGAGGGGGGGGTGGGATCTCCCTTCTGAACCTGCGCAAAATAGCTTAGACGTTTACTGTCCTACCTCGGCATCCACTGACACTCACTGCATTGAGACGCCGTTGTCGAAATATGCAATCGTCGGGAAGATCGGCGCCGGAACTCCACAAGAGAGACAGTTGTCTCAGCACCACCGACCTTGAGTCGGGGGACTCTGCCAAACGGCCCTTGAATGCCCCTTACTGCCCGGCACGTCACCAGCCCGAGATCTTAATCTGGTGTGGAGAAGGCCGTTTAGCCTGAAGCGGTAGTCGGTGCCAAGCTAGCATACGTCCGTTCTGGTATTCGTAGAAGAGCGAGGTGGATTGGAGATTCTGAGACTATCTGAGCCTTTCAGGAACGAGGGATGAAATGAATTGCCTTACACCATAGCAAATACCGGCTTGAAGTCCGGGCAAACATCGGTTGATTGAAATTCGTCGCAAAATCATAAGCACTCCTTTTCTCTGAATTGATTTCTTTTCTGTCAGGCTCCTTGGTGCTTGATGATGCGCACATTGACGTGAGAGTCTAGGGAGGTTGACACGGGAAGCTTTAGACTGTTGCCGGCCTGTCCCGCCTTCTAATCGAATTTTTCATCTCGGGAACTAATAAAGCTTCCGCACTATGCCAAATGCCAACACCCGAAGTACAACAACGGTTCGGGAATGCTTATGCTTATAACAGGCAAGGTTTCTACAGCTGCCGCAAGTGGATTGGCTTCGGCTCTTGGAGATAAATTTCTCTGCCAAGATATCACTTACATCATTATGTTGTTTCTCTCATAAGCGTTAGGCGGGCTGGCCTAAACACCGACCTAGAGCGTACTGGGGCTCATCTGACGAGACGTTGCCCGAAGCGGTATCTCGGTGGTCTTCGGCGGTGCTAAGAGGAAGGTTAGTCGACAATTTGAGGTGAAACCATCGCAGATCTTGGTACGACGAGATTAAGTATTCATCCGAGCTGTTTGCTCCACCGTCTGACTTGTCGGGTTTGATTTGAGCTTAGGTGGGTCATTTTAAGTGATTCACTTTGAAGAATCCGGAAGGGAGACTTTGAGAAGTTACCTTTTTAGGAGACAAGTTTCTTGAACTAAAGAACTGGGAAAGCATTACTGTCTCGGATTTAAAATGTCTCTGATTACACACATACTAGGTATCCTGGCAGCACTGGGTGATAGTTCGTCATTGAAGCTCTTCCGCCCAAGCCCGTGATTCTTGATTCTCATACACAGGGACTGCTCTGAAGACTTAGCTTGGGATTAGATTTTCCAGCAAGATGAAGAGATCTGCAGAGTTGCTGATCATTCCTAATGAAGGAGCTTGGCAAACATCATGCTCATGTTTGCTGGCATGAAAGCGGCAGTGTAAGTGACGAGCCATGAGGGTGTCAGGATCTCGGCCGGTGAGGGAAATCCGCAGAGTCTGAGATTGCTGATAGTGGACTTCAAGATGCATACAAATGATTTTGCTGTTGTCACCCAACACCAAGTATAAGAAGTTGTTCATCTTCCGGCAACATTGACATTCGCAGCACAGCTCTCATCATCATCTCGTCTTCTAATCATAGTCAAGTCCATCTTCTCCAAGTATACCAACCAGGCTTCTAGTAACTTCGCCTCCCAAAATCACCAAAATGCAGTTCTCAATCCTCAAGCTCGCCGTCGCTGCCCTGGCAATCTGCAGCGACTCCGTCCTCGGCCAGACGACCCCAGCTCAGGTCGTTCAAAACATCGACATGGTCACCAAAAAGTCCAACGATCTCATTGCCCCTGCGAAACAGATCTCTATCCTCACGGGGCCATTGATCATCGTCGGCCTAGGACCATACCCAGTAAGTTCAGCTCCATAGGCGTTCCCCAGATGTTGAATCATTGTCGATATATCGAAGCTAATCCCTTTCTTTTCTGTCACGTAAAGAAAATCATCGCGGGCTTCGTAGACATTGTCAGCACCGTCACCACGGCCCTCGCCCAGATGCAGGGGATGCCTCCCGTCCCAGCCGGCCCCCAGTCCGATGCCATCTTTGAGGCGTTCCGAGAGTTCGTGCGCATTCATCAGATGCTTCTCAACGTCCTCATCGGCAAGGCCGGTCTTTTTTCGACCGTTCCATTGATCGGTGCGCCCATCGCTGCCGTCCTCAGAGAGGTGGAGAATATTGTCGATGTGAGTCTAATTCTTCAACCCCTCTCCCCACCATGGAACCTACCAAAGTTTCGAGTACGTCGAGGGGTTTGGCTGACACTCTTACGCTCTAAGACCGTCGCTTTTGCCCTCATCGATGCCGTGCAGAGCAGAGCCACCGATCTCCAGGTACAGGCCAGCATGCTCACCGGAACTATCACCACCACGATCGACCGCTACCAAGGCCTTCAACTGTAACTCGTCAGATTATCTATGAATGACTGAAGGGAGTGGAAGGGCTGGTTTGGAACGAGTAGGGCAAGCCTACTTCATTTCTTGATGCTGCCATAATGGAACGGAGCTTCTCTGCGCTCAGCCACGGGAGCTTGTGTTCATCGGCAGTGTAATTTTTCTCTATTGGTATTTTCTTTATTAATGCAGCATGGTTTTCGCTCGAGCAGTTGCTTTAACACCATCCTTAGAAGCGAGATGACTGCGTTGCCACTGAGCTGGGACTTGATCAGCCGACACTTATACAAACTGCTTTCACATTTTACTAGGTGATTGGGAATTGATAATCAACCTGGCAGCGTCGTAGTGTATCGCCGAACATGAACCTGAAAATCTGTGATGATTGCAAGAGTGGTCTCGTTACGTATGGAAATGTAGATACCGTGATCTGATCATGGCTCCCGAATCCTATAAACAGACAACCAGACGGGGTTGCGTGTGTCTATTTCGTAAGAACCGCAACCGAAGCCCTACAAAATGACAGTACTTCGCGATTTAGGTCCTCGCCAGTGGAACCCAAAGTAGTCAGAAGGCCGCTGATGGACTTTTGAAAAGAGAGACACATTTTATAGAAATTTCTGGTTGTGTGTGTGTGACTACCTACGACGGTTTCCTGTTGACTTTCCGCGGCCTTGCCGGTGATAAAGAACAAAAAGAGCCCCCAAAGCCCCATCCTTGTAAACGCTCAATCAAAGTCAGATACAATAGACAATACATACAACACTGTCACGTTTCTAAGTCGGTGACTATGTCATGGAATGCCTTCCGACTGGCAGCATATGTCGCACCAACAGGAAACCCGCCGGGCACTCTCGGGAAGACGGAGCCATCGACAACTCTAAGTCCTTGAACACCATGAACCCGGAACTTTGAATCAACACAACTGTCCAGATTTGTCTTGCCCATTCTGCAGCTGCCAGCGGCATGATGACCCCAAGTGTGATCTCTGATATGTTGCTCGAGTGAACGATCCGCAGGGGGGTCGATGACCTGGAAGGGCTGATACGGCTCTCCAGTGGCGTTCATGATGGACATGAGATGGCTAATGCCCTCAGAAAGAGCAGAAATATCGACATCGGAATCTTCTTGATAGAAGTTGAAGTTGATGTCTGGTGCTTCTCGGGGATTGGACGATCTGAGCCTCACGGTGCCTGTCGGATTGCCGTTTTGCATCTTCACGACAGCCCAGAAGAAGGATGTCGGCGGCCATACAATTTCGCTGAACCCGGGGTAGTGACCATCGAACACACCACCGGCCGCACCAAAGATTATGAGGTCGCAATCTGCATTCCTGGATTGGTTGCTACGATGCAGCATGAAAATGGGAGCAGCCGCCTCACCATATGCACCATAGCCGGCTTCCCATTGTGCAAGGCAGGGGTCTGTCTCAGGGCTACCAGGCGTACACTCTGCGAAGGGACTATTCTCCCATGCGATGTTTGACTGAACGTTGATGCCCGCCTCGTAGTTGTCCTGCAGAAACTCACCCTGGGAGATTCATTAGTATGAAGAGACTTCTCATGAGGAAGCCAATGCTTACCACGGCTGGAAGATCAACAATAACTGGGATGTCGAATTTCTGTAACTCTTGTTGAGGTCCAATTCCACTGAGCTTGAGAAGCTGAGGAGTGTTGAATGCACCGCCTGAGATGATCACTTCCCTCTTAGCCCTCACAGCGCGTACCTGGGGCTCGACCGAGGCATCATATCGTTGATCGGCTTCATAGAGACCTTCTCCAACCATGAACTCTACCCCATAGGCCTTCAAGCGAGTCCCGGCATTTTCCATTAGAATGCGAGTCGCGAGGCTGTGGGTACTCATGGTCAATGGATATCGTGGTGTTCCATCTTGCCGTCTCGCAGCCAAAGTATCCGTGATGTAATTCCACGGGCTGCTTCTGCGGCGGTTCTCGTCAATATGTAATGGTACCTGATACAAACCCGGGATTTCGTAACGATCGCTATCGGGGCGGTTCATGTCTCTTTCCATCAGGTCGATGACTCGTTTGGAGTCGGGTGCTTCGATGCCCTCAGTTTGGGAGATGGCGTTCTGAACCACACGAAGTACGCCCGGCCGATCGACAACATAAGAAATGTTGTTTCTGTTTGTCTTCCTCCTGTCAATTAAATTTTTTTCCTGCTGATGCAGTCCTCTTACCGAAATATATCCGTCGAAACCATGGCCTGGCGTCGCTTCAGGCGCATAGGTATTTCTCTCAAGCTCGATAAACATTGATCTCATGTTTTCAGGGCCCCAGGACTCGTCACCTGTAACATCGGCGAAGTGGTTCCAGTCACTGTCGGGTGGGAAAATCACATTCATGGCATTCGCTATAGCAGAACCACCGACCGTAGCTCCTCTGGGGTAGTATATGCCTAATCTGAAACTGTGATTAATGTCTATTCAATCAACGTGTTGGTGCGTGACTTACGGAGTTGCATCCTCCGGGGCATCAATGCCGTACCAGAGTGTGCCATTTGCAAGACGGTAGGTGAAGTAACGATCGCGACGGGCTTGAGTCTCATTCTGGTAGTGAGACACAAAAAACTGCCAAGACATAGCAGGGTGCTCCGAGTTGACATCCGCTCTATGAAGTATAAGCACAAATACTTGTATCTCGAGCGGTCCAGAAACTCACAAGCCGGGGATCTGCTGAAGACTATCATCACCCATATTGCCTCCAGCCTCAATGAGAAAGACAGAATGGCCCTCACGTGCAAGGCTTGCGCTGGAAAATGTCAGCAATAACTTGACAAGAGGGTAGTCGGAGGCAATCCTTACGCTAGAGTGCCACCCCCAGGTCCTGAGCCAACGACAACATAGTCATAAGCCGTATCGTTGAGAGAACTTCCAATAGCGCTGTCACTGAACAGGAGAAAGAAGGCGAAAGAAAAAAGCTTCAGCATCGTGTCTAAATGATGTCCAATTGCCTTGTTTCCATCTGCTATATCGAAGCAATGCCCTGTACTGGGTAGATACTGCTCTTATATATTCCATGATGCCAAGACCGTCTTAGCAGTAGTTGTGTAAGTGGGCAAAGTACCAACATTGAGAAGAATGTATCCAACATGAGACGCGCAACTTAGAGGCCTCGTCAGAGCGTCTGCCAAGGGTCGATCATCATCGTCCTCGTCGCGCATGCTGCTGCAAATGCGAAAGCAGGGGGCTGAGTAGACCAGCTTATGAATCCTTCATCGCGGTGGTCTGTCTTAAAAGAAAAATACCGGATTATGGTGAGTATTTCAGCTACAATAAGGAAACAAGGTTCTGATGATGTGAGGCTAAACCCTTTGTCGACTCGCTGCTGACCAGCCCAGCCTGCAATCTTCCACTGAGCTTTACTTAGCGTAGTTTTGGTCGGTCCTTGGCGGACTGGTGTAGTTTGAAAGAACTGATGGGCTTCGTTTGGCGGCCTTGGCTTAAGGCAAGCAACTCGGAAATAAGTTGGTCAGCTTACATCATTATCGGATTTCTATTGACCATGGTCCGTTACACCGATGCGAACGCGAAAACCCGGCAAGAAATCTGACTGTGCAACACTTCATCCGTGCTGCTTTTCGCCAGAAGAAAACAAAGTTGTGGGATGATGCAACTCTGCCAAGTCCATCTCTAAACAGATTGCGGTGGGATAGATGTACTCTCATTGAATCAACCCCCATCTTGAGTTGAGGCAAGTTAGTATTGCGATAACTAAGCAATTCTCCGATAATGAAGCAGAATGGAATGCGGCGAGATAATGCCGTGCTGTCTATTAGCGCAAATGCCATCCTCTCTGTGAAATTGACTCAGGCCCCAGACGTGGCTGCCTACTGGGAGCAGATATTGGTAGCATCATCGGACGTTACCGAAACCGTCGTCCGGCTTCTCGGTGAAGGACTGCTGGTGGGGGAAGCCAAGCTCCCGAGATCAATCGCAAGCTTCGGGAGTACCATGGGAACTCCAAATCATCGTATCGACTCATTGTCTATTGTTGCTTCAGCTGTTTCATCCTAGCTGGTTCATAACTCATAGCCTTTGAAGACAACTTTATGGCCCGCGGACAAGTCTGCGGTTGGGCGGCCGATAAAGTGGATATGCCGAAGCCGTGTCCGGCTTTAAGATGGGGCTGTTCCGGCGCCGGTCCGTGTGACCGTGAGCGGCAATATGGCCGCCGGACAAGTGAAGAAGACAGACAGGACGCAAAATAGAGTAGCCCCTTGAATAGACAGAGTATTCCACACATTATCGCGACATCATGTCTGCCTTTTACGCATGGGACGGTTTACTCATTATAAGGCTCTCGGAATTCTTCTTCCCGCTTGTACTCGTTAGACTTCGTTTGTTGTTTCTTGCAGCTAATTATGTTTCATTACCCAATGCTGACCCGTCTGGAACGAACCGGGTCTTCCGTTTTATAATTGCTTCTATCTTTCGAAAAGTGCTGGTGAGATGTCGAACAACGCATTACAGATATTGTTCGCCGTTACCCGTTTTGACGGCCGTCCACCCGAATAAGGTGTGAAACGACACGTGCGGGATGCCGGTTGGGTGGACGCGACGGGTAGAATCCCATAAAAATGACCAAGTCTCATGATCCCACCGGTAAACCAAGCTCACCGTGCCACTTGGAATGTTTCATTCATCAATTCTCTCCAATGAGACGATGGGCCGAGTCCAAGCTCTCGGGTCTTCCTTGCGGCTTCTCCACTGTAGCTTATTTCCTCTGCAAACGGCTGGGTTCTTGGGAAAATAACCTCCCGCTCTCTGTAGTATTTGACAAGTTGCATCTGGTTGATACTAGGGTTGGAACATGTAAAGGCTTCGGAAAAGCCGAGGATACCATGTTATAACCCCGTTGAGGGCCAAAGACATAAAGGGACTTGGCCCAACTATGATACGGCAGAGAAATATTGTGTGATCTGATAAAACATCGACGACAATACTCTCTCTCACAATATCTAGCGTGTTACACAAGGTACTAATAGGTCAATCATGGGGTCAATCATGGAGTTCTCGTTCAGGGGCTGGTCTCCTCAATCCACAACTACCGCCTTCGTCTTGTTTGCGCTCCTTACACTTGGGTATGCACAACAACCAGCACAAGTCAAATTGGACGATGGATCGTACTCCGGTTTAACAGCGAATGGATTCAATAAGTTCTTGGGAGTTCGGTATGCGGCACCACCACAACGCTTTGCACCGCCGGTGCCCTCTTCGATGGCGCCTCACAACGATGTAATGAACGCGACTGCTTTCGCTCCATCCTGCATCCAAGCTATTCCTGGTGAGTGACACCCACTGATATTCATCGGGGCTTATTTGGGGCTTTGCTCATGTTCATTGCGATACTGACTTTCAACAGCTGCGATTGCTGCCACGATGCCGTCTGGTCCGGAAAGCGAGGATTGCTTATTCCTCAATGTTTACGCACCCTCTTCTCCACCACCCGCCGAAGGAAGAACTGTCATGGTATGGTACTATGGTGGAGGCTTTCAGTTTGGATCTGCCAACACACCAATGTTCGATGGCTCGAGCTTTGCACAGAACCAGGACGTTATCATTGTGACGCCCAACTACCGAACGAGTGGTGAGTGACTGTTGATAACCCAGAGAAAGCATCCTTTTGCCTTTGACGTTGAACTTTGCTAATCATTCCGACTGTAGTTTTCGGATTCCCCGGTGATGTCGAGGGCATACCTCCGCAAATGCGCAACGTCGGTCTGATGGACCAGAAACTAGCACTTCAATGGGTTCAACGCAATATCAAGGCCTTCGGTGGTGACCCAAACAAGGTGACGCTGTTCGGGGAGTCGGCCGGTGCTTCGTCCGTCGACCTTTTGCTACTTACAAGCGGTGCACAGCCCCCCTTTCGTGCGGTAATCACAGAGTCTGGAACATCATATCTCGTCACCGGACCACAGGCAGGCGGAGACATCATCGGGCTCATGACCGGTCTCTTGGGCAGACCAAATATGGCGACCCCGTTTCAATCACTCGCGGCTTCGCTGAACTGCGGCAATCAGAAGGCACTTGATTGTGTGAAAGCCGCACCGGTGGACGCTATTGTATCCGTACTGTCTAAAGGCCCCTTCAACTTCCCACCCGTAGCCGACGGAGACGCAAACGTACCAGCGTCACCTGATGCTACACGAGCTTCGGGCAAGGTTCCTCGCGTACCCATGATGATAGGGACGAACCTCAGGGAGGCCGATATCTTCACAATGGCCCAGCCACCGACCGCTTTGGATGTCTTTGTTGCGGCAACTTTTCCCGGAGATACTGCCCTGCAGAAGGCTGTCGTTACCGCATATCCGGTTGGAGCCGGGATGCCTTTCCCGACTCCAAAAGACGCAATCACTCAGTTTGCAACAGATTTGGATTGGACCTGTAGCATTGCCCACGAAGCTCGTCTCTCGGCCCAATCCGGGGTGCCAACTTGGAGATACCTCTTCAACTCCACCTCTTTCCCGCCAACACCTGGGGGTATCTTGTCTCGCCCGGTACACGGCTCTGAGATTGGATTTGTCTTTGGCAACCTTCCGCCGCCGCCGGCAACACCTGATCAGGCTCTTGCGCTGAGCAAGTTTATGCAAACGGCGTGGGCTAACTTTGCCAAGAACCCCACCAACGGGCCTGGAGTGCCTGTCTGGACGCAGTTTTCTGGTATGCCTGGTGCGATGGACCTGGGTAACTTGGGTGGAGTTCTTGGTGACGGAGTCTCAATGATAGATTCAAAGGTGGTTGACAGCCGTTGTAATCTTTTTGATGCGTCGTACGCCATGACAAAATGAGGGCTCTGCGGTTAGATACAGATTACTCGATTACTCTACCTTCAAGCCGGGATCGATAACCGTTGGTTTATCTGCAGTATTGTTGGCATGCGACCCAGGGTTTCTACATTACAATCATCATCTCCGTCGTGGGCATCTCAGTCGTCTCGTTGTGCAACCTCTCCCATCTCAACTTTGCACTCTATGCGGGGTATTACGGGGGCTTGTCTGCAAACACCTCTGCATTTCCTAAAAAACATTAGCTGGAGAGATTTGAATTTTAATCCACCCCCTGATTCCGTCTTCGTACCACTTACCGCCCGGGTGGGACGGCCTCCTGTGCCTCGGACAAGTTCGCAGCTGGGAGGCCGATAGAGCGGGTCGTCCAAGGCCGTATCCGTTCCGATAAGTGGGGGCATCTGCCCGGCGCCGGGCCGCGCGACGAGGTTCGTCAAAATGGACCCCGCACAAGTAGAAGACAGACGGAACCATCAGAATACCTCAAGTAACCAATTAATGTATGAACAGCCCTCGTTCTAGCTATGAGATATTAGTGAGGAGCCAGACAATTGTGGATGCGCCATCATCTAAAAGGTCGCAAAAAACGCTGCGCCGTCGCCGTAATCACCCATCTTAATATCTACCTTGCCTTACGCGATGACTTGAAGCGCCCTGGGATGTGGATTCTAAGGGATATTCGAAGGGATATCATGGTGCCTGAACTGATTCAACGTGAAAAGCCTTGACCTTTGAACAAATCATCTGTCGATCTCTGCTGGAAAGAATACGGATACAGATACAAAAGAAGTGAAACAAGTATTTTTTCCACTCCCAGACAAGAAGGGTGGTAGAAACAGCTGGTAGTGTTGTGGTTATGAAAAGGCACTGCTTCAGATTCGGGAGGACCATTTGGCTCCTCGTATCTGGGCGTGCTGGACTTTCTGGAATGAATGGCTTCTAAGGGCTGCATGACCATTGCCATCTCCGGCAGGCTGCCTTGGCAAAGCTTTTTGTATGCCGGTTCAACCCTCATCTGGGCCAATTAGTCGGAGGTGAGCTTGGGAAACTTCAGGGCTCCTAAGACGTGGGGTTCTCCGAAGCATGCTTGCTTTTCAGGGCTGAACCAAATCCAGTTCATTTGCCAGACCGTAATCGTACCCAGACTGCTCTTGTCAGTCGTGCCTTAGTGTACATGAGCGGAATACTTGACTGCCATGCCCGCCCTTAGAAGCTCGCCTTAGATCTCAGTTATTTCGATTCCCTGTTCCTGACTTCAACTCCGATTCCCCGCATTTTGCCAAGTCTTTGTTGATTAGGCACCTAAGATCTCCGAAGAAGATGTCCTCGCCTGAAGGCCGTGTGAGTGACCGCTGTGACTGCCTATCCCAAAACGTCCTTTCAATGATGAACTTTACTCAGTCAGCTCCCTTTACAAGGCGAGTTCTAGAGTCTGGGTCGCAGGCTGCCAGTCCTTCACGCAGCTTTAAGGAAATGCTTGCAGATTTGCTTCCGGCATCCGAACGAACCCCATCTGGAAATTTGAGTGCTCCTGCTGAAAGGGTTTCGGAATGGCTTGATCGGGAGTTGAACCTTCACCGACTCACTGATTTATTCGACTCATTGTGGTTCGCGGGAAGGCCTATGCCGCCACACCCGCTCCATCTCCAACGATTCTTTGGCCGCGAAATTGTGGTCACTGAGCACATGGATTTACACCTTGTGTGGGGTGGAGGTCGCACCTTCATGAAGCCGCTACCGCGCTATCTTCTTGAGCCTCAGTTTTGGGAAGAGTATCTGCCTCACTCACACCCACATAAGACGCCTATCAATGGGTATCCGACTGCTTGTAGCGACACTCGTCGACGCGCTCTTGGCTTTCTCCACTCGTACGTGGCTCTTGTAGCACACGAGAGCGACTTTCATATCGCCAAGGCTAGTAACCTTCTTCCGCAGGAGTTACAATGGCAGCCATGGAAGATGCTTGTTCAAGAGCTGCTGAACAGAGGAAATGTCTATCAGTGTGTCGACAAGCGCTTCTATTACGGAGAGCTTCGTCTCAGCCGGTTCAACAAGATCTACTTATTCCGAAAGACCCCTCTGCGTGGCTATATGCCCCGATGGAACCAGTATGGTGCTTTTCTGAGCGACCATTTACCCATCTTAGCAAGCTCCACCGTCTACATTGCTATAGTCCTGACGGCTATGCAAGTTGGCTTCGCGACGGATCTCCAGGATAACGCGACATTCCAAAAGGCTTCTTACCACTTCACTGTCTTCTCTATCATCGGCCCCCTAGCTGCTGCAAGCCTGCTTATCATCACATTTGTGTATTTTTTTGCCTGGAACTGGGCCATCACCAAGCGCGATGGGAGGAAGAGACTAGAAGATATCTGTAAGCTAGCCGGAGAATGGCGACAAATTGCCACTTTGGGAGAACATCATTCAACAATTATTAACTTTGCTATCCATCTGAACGTTCTCTTCATACGTCCTGCTTTAACTGCAGCCTCAAGCTGTGAAATTTATCCGCCTCCCATTCAGCCCAGTAATCAAAATCAGCAAATACTACTGTCAAGATCTTCAAACTAATGGCTCAACCGAAGGAGCACAGTGAAAAATACATCATGATCAATTGATTGAGCTAAACACGAATCCATGTAACATGACAGCTGGCGCGGTAGAAAGAAACCCCCATCCATGTTTGACTCCTGAAGAAGAAATAGGTTCCTAATACCTCCACTCAGGAACCCCCCATTTTCTTCGGAAGCATATCGGCCATATTGGCTTTTACATTGTTGCCCATGTTCTTGAGTTTCTTGGCACCTTTGGCCATGTTGATGTCATTCAAGCTAGCAAGAGTATTACTGATGCCGAGCCTGCCAGCATTCATCCCTAAGAAGTCGGTTCCCTCCTTGTGACTTCCGTCATCCCGACCACTTGACTGAATCGATTGCCTTTCAAATCGTTGTTCGGAATCCCGTGGCTGCTGTTGCAAAAGAGTAATCTCAGCCTGCATCTTCGCCACATCTTCCTCAGCTGTTTGAAGTCGTCGTTTCGCCTTTGCTGCATTGTCCATGGCAACCTGTCGCCTCATTTCGGCGTCTCTTGAGGATGAGCGTAGTCTATCAAGCTCTTTCTGTAGCTTCTGTGCTTCACTGCGGAAATTCTCTTCCTGGGTCGTAAGGCTCTGCTCGCAAGCTGCAAAGCTTTGCCTGAGAGACTCGTGCTTCTCTTGCAGTTTCGAAAAGCCGTGTATCGCGGCCTGGTATTTGCCCAGCTCTTCTCTCGTCTTCGCGCTTTCTGAGTCTCTCTCATGTTGCATCTGTTCCATTCGTTGCCTGTAGCCTGCCGCATTTGTCTCCGCTGCTTGCACCCTGGACATCATGTCGTCCCACCCCAGTTGAATTGAATGGAGGTCTTCAACCTCTCTTGTAAGGCTCGCCCGCTGTTCCCGCAACTTTTTGACGTCGAGCATGTCTACAATATCATGATCATCCCCCGGACGAGCTACGAGATCTCGTGCGAATGTGCTTCCATTCGCGATTGCTTTCTTGAGCCCGCGAAAGAGTGGAGACAAACTACCCACAAGTACTTGCAAACAGTCAATGTGTCCTTCATCTGCAGCAACGTCAAGAGCCGTTTGCTTGTCTGTCCCCTCATGAAGAACATCAGTTCCACGGTCTATTAGCAGCTGCAAGATCTTGGCATCTCCTTTGCGTGCTGCAAGGATGAGGGCTGTTGCTCCATCGGGACTTGACTGATTGACGTTGGCGCCGGCGTCGAGTAAGAGCTCTGTGGCTTCGTATGACATGTGAGACACTGTATTCGATAACGGTGTCGCAAGATTATTGGCTCCTGTCGTATTGACAACGAGTTCTGGCGCAGCGAGAAGGAGCTTCAAAATCTCGGGCAAATCCTTCTTCGTTGCGGCGATGATGGGGCTGGTGTACGAGCCTCGCCCAAGATTTGGGTTTGCATTCCAGTCAAGGAGTACCTTCACCACGTCAGTTCTCCCAGACTCACAGGCAGCCTGTAATGCAGTGCCTTCCGGAAATCCAGGCCCCTTGAAATAGTCGCCATTCTCTCCAGGAATTCTATCAATCTTGGCCCCGTGGTTGAGGAGATGACCGACGACCTCAGCATGACCTCCTTTCGCCGCTTGCTGCAATGGGCATCCATACGGACTGTCAATCTGAGCCCCGTGTTCTAGCAACATCTTCACAATATCGATAGTGCCGTCCCAAGCCGCGGCAGCTAAAGCGTTCCCGGAGCTTGGAATATCTGTAAAACAACTCGGATCCAAACTGCGAGGGCGGTGGTCTGTAGCATTGGCATCCGCCTTACAATCCTTCAGAAGCCATGCCACCGTCTGTGCCTTCTGGTTATCTGTAGCCTGGTAAAGAGCTGCGTTGCGCACATCCAATTCAATAGTTGAAGGGGAATTGCTCCATGTCTGTTCGAGTACGGTCTTGGCTGAGTTCCCGTCGCGCATGGTCACTGCCGCAAGGTAGAAAACGTTGCTGCCACCTAGGTCCGGTCGCGAAATTGCTAATACGCAGTCCCAACTATCTCCGATGGCGGCAGCGAAGATTGCTGATCTGAGAGCAGCGTCGTCAAAAGACTCTCCTGCGTGATCAAGGAGAGCTCTGATGTTTCCCGGCTTGTTACTGTAGCATGCTTCTTTCAAAGCTTGTCCATGATTTTGAACTGTCCACTTCGCCTTGCCTCCAATCAAGATACGCCTGAACACATCCTCTGGAGACATTCCTGCAGCCAGGGCAAGCGGCGGCGAGCCGCGGGGGTTGGCCGCATCAAGATCGATCTTGGGATGTTTCAGCAATTCCTGGACTGCTTCGCTGTGACCGGATTTGATTGCAGCATTGATGACAGGGCTATAGGTTTCACTCAAAGCATTCGGGTTTGCTCCTTTATCCAGTAAGAGCGTCAGAGTAGCAAGATGTCCCTGAATTGCGGACAAATGAAGCGGAGTCCCAAGTTCTTTCATGTGTCTGTTCACGGCGACAGCAGCATCTTCGCCCTTGCTTCTGAGGAGAGCCTTGATAGTCGCGGTGCGATCGAAAAGAGCGGCGATATGAAGCTTGTGTGACAGTCAGTAAGAAGGGTCCATCCAAACAACACAAAAGGTTCTCGTCACTTACCGGGGTGTACCCATCTGAGTTCTGGCTATCTACCTCATGCTGGTGTCCATTCGCGATCAGGCTCACTACAAGCTTGTCATATCCGAATGCTGCTGCTGCGTGTAACGCTGTCGTGCCCTGAACGGAGACGCTGTGCTCGAAAGACGGCGCAGTGGGCAGACACAGGACTAACCAGGCATCCCTCAGGCGTGAAGACTTTTCCCAGAAGCCATGTAGATTGCGAGCTAGATCTTCCGAAAGCTCTGGCTTGCCTTGGATTGCATGATTCATCCAAAAGTCTAAGGGATATGAGGGCATCTCCAACGCCAACCCATCCACCCCCGCCACAGCGGGACTTGCTACAGCTCTTTTCAAAAAGGTATGACATCTCCAAGCAAGTACGCCATGGCATCGCTTCATGCTCGTTTCCGTATTTCGTCGTTCATGGATGTAGGTATCCCCCGACATACCGAGAAGCTCATCTGATCTCATAAGGAGGTGGTGCTTGAGGGTTGCATTCTCAAACTCGACAGTTGCCAAGCCATTCTTCGGAGTGGTTAGTTGAATCATTGGTGCGCACTGGTCGACCAGGCGCTTCGCCTCCTCCTCGTCTTTCAGGCCGGACAAGATGTAGAGCTCTTTCATGGATGGGCTGCGGAAAGCCAAGACCAGTGCTCGAAGCAGTTCGACGAGAGAGTGCCTGAGTTGTGGATCCCGCTCAAGGACCTATTTACAAACGTCAACGGAATGCTCAATTTCACGCCAAAAAATTGCACTTATTGGGGCCTACCATCAGCCAGCAATGGCGCACGAGACTTTCCAAACTTGATGCATTGGCAAGGCCTAAGGTTCTTGTTATGACCTCCGTACTGCTGTCGGGTTCCAATTGCAACAGCCGGATGCATTGGATATCAATCCAATGTGTGTTGTCCGCATTGTCGACCATCATGTCCTCTATCATGTATCTTTGGTCAGGCGTGTATTTCTTCTTCTGATGCAGGTCGATGACCTGTCTCCTCGCATGATCCTGAAGAGAACTCTTGACTTTCTCAGCAAATTCGCCGGTGGATAGATCAGCGACATACGACGCCTCTGAAGCAAGCAGATTCTTGAAACGATGGCCGTCACCGCCTGTTGCGCTTGTGATCAGCCATTTCCGAGCTCTTTGAGTTCCCCCGCCAGGCTGACTTTGGCGATTGAAATTGCCGTTAATGAGGTCGATGAGCATGTTGGTGTACTGGTCTTACTCAAGCAAATGTATGTTGTTGATGACGACGTAAACGTCGCCAATGGAGTCATCGGCGAGAATATCTATGAAACAGCGCCAAAGATTGTGTAAGCTCATGGTAGCGGTAGAGTCGTCATCCAAGCTTTTGTCAGCTGAAGGTGTACTTTCCGGTTGTCTCTTTTCGGAAGATGCTTGGCGTACGTAGCAAGTAGCTGGTTCTGTTTGATAAATTGAAGTACGAGTGACTTGAGCAACTCAATCGAAGAAGAGCCATACCCGGACGATTCGCAGAGAAAGAATCCAAGGAGTGACTTTCCCGTCCCAGAGCTCAGCCTGATCTTGTGGTATATGCTGCTAATGGCAGACAACGTCGCTGACGTTTTACCCACACCGGGCCGCCCAACGATCCAGAAGAACGGACTGGTTGACCAAGAACGTTCCCAGCACTGATAGTGTTCATTCTCGAAGACCCATGACTTTTCTTTCTTCGCTTCCACGATGGCTTGATGCTTATACCAGAGACCAGAGTCGAGCGTATTCATCAGATCCCCCACCATTTGAGATGACATGCATTGTCGGCTTGACGCAACCAGCCTTTTCCGACAGGCGGCCTCCGAGTTGTCGACTAGAGGCCTCAGCTCAGCCAACACAGCTTTATACTTTCCATCATTGGCATGCTTGAAAGTCACTAATTGACGGTGATTGAACTGCAGTCCCAGGCCTTTCTCCGAGCCCATGGTTGCAGACGCGCAGCTAACGAATAACCCTTTGTCATTCTGGTTTATAATCAGTAACCAATCCTGTAGAGTGTATTGATTTTGGTAAACCGTACCTCGAGGTAGCCTTCGAGTCGTTTGTGGAGCTCTAATGAGGTCGTCTCGTCTAGCCCAGCCAAGAAAGACAGAAATGATCCATCCATCTTCCGTTCGAACATGTTGCCACCGGAAACGTCTGGAAACATCTCCCTCTCGTCGAACTGCAGTTGTTCAAAGACGTAGCGAAGCTCAATATTGGGCTCAGTACGCTGGGCCAGGTGTGCGACTTCATGGCGTAGTGTTTGGAGAGATTCACTCTCTGGTCGCATCATACTCCAGAATGCTCCACTGACTTTCAGGGCATGTCTTCTCATAATCTCTACCACGTCAAAGAAGAATGATGCCATTCCAGTGCCAACAAATGGGGTCCCGAAGAAAACGCAGCTCGTGACGCAGGGAAGGAGTTCTCCGAAGTCCTTCCGGAGTCTATCCATCTCGGTCAATGCCTGAAGAAGCCTGTTAGATAGGCCCATGGTTGACCGAGATTCCAAGGTAGAGATGGCATATACTTACTTTGGCAATTACTAGTCCCCCCATGCTGTGACCAATGAAGATAATTGGTCGACCCTTTTCGCCGGGTTCCTGAACTCAAAACACTTGGTTATCATGTCACTCATTTTCTTGGAATCGACGAGAAGGATGACCAACGGTTCGGTTAGCTTGAAGCGAAAGGAGCAGCCCACGGACGATGCTGTCGAAAAAGTTCTCAATCTGGTAGGTGCCTTGCCACGCTGAAGCGAAAGCGTAGCGCAGGATGCGAGCTCTCTTGAACGTGGCCGATAATCCTAACTTGCTCGTTACCCAATTGAATCCGCGTCTCGCCGTAGCTCCCATGATCGTCTTCCATGGTTTTTCCCCTGTCACCAACATTCCTCTTTTCTGGATTCCAAGCCCAGCAATTCAGGGTATCTGCGCCAAAGCCTGGAACGACGACGATACTGGGAGGATGTAAGATGAAGTGTCTTCAAATCTGGAGACAAATGGTTATTAAGGCGACTTACTCTATTTTCGGTTCCTGCACCGAATCGTCGACCACGTACATTCCTTGTTCGAGATCCCGCATCGGGGTTGGCTCCTTACGCGACATAATGACTTTGATTTGACCTTCTTAAGATTCGAAGCGTAGCGTGTGTTGGTAGACGAGTGCAAGATTACCTATAGGTATCGATGAAAAACAGCCTGGGGAACTTTCCGCCGAGGCAAAGAGGAATCAATGGTATCTATACGCGACTTGATTCCTGTGTCTTCAAAGGTGGCTTAGAGTGCCAAGTTCAAATCAGACGCGGAAGGATATCGTGCTGACATCTGGGCCTCGACATATCACGGCCGAAAAGTCAGCTGAGAAGTCGGCTGAGACCTGGTTCGCATTGGGACCTATTAGAATTAGAATCATGGGCGCTTACTTGCGCAGCCTGATCTGAACGAAGCCAACTTTTGAATTGTCTCGAACGTACAGAAGCCTCACAAGAGCCCCTTGCTTTAGCACTCGGGATACAAAGTAAAGCACCGTCTGTCCTTACATTAGCCACCAAAAAGCGGTCGTTTTCCTTGTCCACCGAGTGGTTTAGCAATTTGCTACCTGTGGAACTAACCTATGAAGTGTAGAGCTGTGGAATGGAAGTCGGTCCCTGGATCTACCTGATCGCCGACAATGGCAGAGCATGGCGGCGTCAAGGGCAGGCCGGAGTATGAGGTGCCCATGTGGGGCTGGTTCAGTCCATCACTGGTTCCAGGTATCAATTTGATACCATTGTAGTTATTGAGGCCACCTTGCAATGCCAATTTTAGCACATAAGGTACTTTAGGATACATATCAATGTCTCAAAGTGGACTCAAATGCAATCCGGGGAAGCTCTATACGATATGGCATCAACCATTCCTTACGCTCTACTGGTTTGGAACTGGGAAGATCTTCCAAGGATATCGTGGCACGCATGGCTTGAATGGAGAGAAAGTTCCGGCAATTTGTATAAGTTAATTTGGAGTGTCAATACCATTTGTTTCCTAGTTGGGTTGGGCTACTTTTGATCTCACGGCCACCAGACATATACGTCTGACCGGTCAGGTGGTGGCAGAGAGGGACAATGCAAAGCCGTGTACGCCCCGAAGAGTAGGACTGTTTGCTCGGAGCTTTGCCCCGCAAGGAACGCCCAAACCTGCATCTCTGCATCTTAGCTCAAGTGACAAGGAAATAAGCGATGCAAGACGAGGTAATTGTGTGTAAAAGTCCGTAGGTAACAACACCTTGTTGGTTGATCCATTGAGTTACTCAATATTTGCAGGAGTTTATCACAGTGGTCTTGAAATCCTCCGGCTCTCTTCCCAAAAGCTCACTCAACAACGGAGACGCAGCAGCCGCCTCACTCCTGCGAAACGCCTCAAATGACGAAGCCCATGGTTTCGAGTAGTCAATCCCATGGTAGGTAAAGTTGGGAATCACTTGCGCCTGAGAGGCGAACTGATCATCTGAAACCTGCTTGATCGCAACTGGAACCTTTGCGATCTCGCTGAGAATGCCGACCGTTTCCGACAAAGTCAGTGTCTTGATACCCGAAAAGAGTATTGTCTCATGACAGTAGGGAAAGCCGTCAGGGTCTGCGACGTAGCGCGATATGAGCTCAGCTGTAGCTTCTCCCAGCTCCTCTCTCTTGACCCATGCGATTCCGGGACCGCCACCATCGTGAGGAATCTTTATTTCGTTGACAGGTCGAGCCGGGTCAAAGAACGAAGTGTAGAGTGGGTAAGACTCGGTGTAAAGCCCCTCGCGGACAATCGTGTAGTCGAACCCAGGATGCTCTTTGCGGCAGTCACGAAGATATCTCTCGGTATCGAGGTGCGCCTTCATGACATGTGCCACTGACTTCCGGCTCTTTGCAGATCCAGCGAAGCCCAAAGACCCGTAAAAGATGTGCTTCACGCCACTTGCAATGGCGGTGTCGATGGCAAACTTGTGTCGCTTTGCGTGGTTTTGTTAGCTATCATACATACTTCCAACCACCAAGGGAGTTGAGCCTTACTCGAGATCTGTGTTCGTGTTCAACTGATGCATAGGAAATCAAGAACAGGGTCTTAATTCCGTGAAAGCTCTTTCGAATCGATGCATCGTCGTCGTAATCAGCTTGGCGCACGTCTGCTCCCAGCGCTTGCGCATCCGAAAGGTTTTTGGGATTTCTGGCGATGAGAACCAAATTCGTCGGGGAGAGACGTTGGAGAATGTGCTTTACAGTTCCTCCACCGATCCCTCCAGAGGCAGGGAAGATACCAACTTTGTGGGGGGATGTCATTTTGCTCTGGTAGACGAATAATGTAAGATGCTGTGATTATCTACACAAACCAAAACAACTTGGACCTAGTGGCACATAATGTTAAATACTTGTAGTCCGTCCGTCGAGACGCAGAGACGTCACAGTGGCCCTTTGTAGTCCGTGGAGAACCAGCTGACAGTGTAGTGGATATTTCTAGTGGATAACTCTCAAATTGTTCTTCTCGCTGAGTTTCAAGCTTAGAAATTGGGGTAGCTTAATAACCAGAATGGGCAGACGAAGTTCGTAAGGCGGAGTCCGTGGCGCAATTCAGTTCTGAAGCCATGGGAATTGACAAATCATGAGACGTGGTCTTTGCCTGTAAGTTCTCGTTTGAATCTACAAATGAGGGTGAGATATCGCTCCAGATTCGTTTTGCGTTCAATTCGCATTGCTCCCTCGTCACCGGTTGGGGAAATGCCGCCTCCGCCCCTCACGCCGGGAAAAGCGGGTCTCTCGGCCGTTCGCCTCCGGCCCCCTTGATCCGGCCTCGCGGGATGGAAGAAGGCTAAGATTGGAATGCTAGTTCAAACGAAAAGAACATTATTTCTATAAAGTGGCTTGTCAAGGTTTTTTGTCTTAGTTTTGTTGCCTGTATCTGCTACCTCGTGCATCCACTTTGGTTTCTGTCGGGTTTTAACAATCGTACTTGGAATGTTACCTCATCCTTTACTTAGGTATACTTAAGTAGGTCCTCATCCAGCGAGTGAGCAGGATCGTTATGAGCCTCTGCATCAGCTATTCCGAAATAAATAGCTGAAACTATCTAGTACGCATAAGCATTCTGTGCCGTGAGGCTGACCGTTGGCCTAGTGCTTCGCCGACACACAATACCAACTGTCCGGTACCGACGGCTGTCTCGCCACTCATCATTAGAGGAATGCAATAAGATGATCTCATTAGAGAACGCGCTTCCGATACTGGATATTTTGTTGCAAGTAAATGCCGGACCGAAGAAGGACAAAACCACATGTCGCCCCGGCCCGTAGACTTTTCTCATATCCACGAACACGACCGCTTCATTGCTTGAGTCGATTCCCATCGTCTCGTCATCTGGAAATTCAAGGTGCCCTGGTCTTGTCAAACTAGCAAAAATTGATCAAAAATTCGAGGCATTTTTGCTCCACTTCATTCTACTCATCCCGCAATCGCCCTTACAGAGGTAATGCTTGTACCTCGACATGTATTAAGTGATGGTTCTACCTCGACTTGTTTCGTGCATTCAGACTCGTCATCTTCGACTTCATCGACATCCTCAACATCCTCAACCATGCCTACTATTAGTATCATTTCGACTAGCTCTTCTACCTCCTCCACTTCAACTTCAACTGATTCTTCTACTACCTCAATCCTGACAACATCCTCGTCCACCTCGTCTTCATCTACCGACGCACTAACAACGACGAGCTCTTCGTCCTCTAGCACCGACACGGCTTCACCTAGCACAGAAAGGGTGACCTCCTCGACTTCGAGCACTTCAAGCTCCAGCGGAAGCACCACAGCTACGCCCTCCACACCCAGCTCGAGCTCCTCTACCGCAAACACCAGCAGCGCATCATCTGCCAGTAGCACCAGCTCATCAACCAGCAGCCTAGGAAGTTCATCAACGACCAGCTCCAGTATCTCTTCAACCAGCAGCTTGACAACCTCATCTTCGAGCACCACATCTCTGAGCAGCCTGGCCACAAGCCTCCTCAGCATCAGCAGCACTCTCAGTGATACCCTGAACAGCACCCTCAGCAGTAGTAGCAGCAGTACCTCCTCGCTTTCGCTCTCCTCGGCCAGTGTATCTTCAATCTCATCCTCTATTCTTCCCAGCAACTCCTCGACCATCCCAATCTCAACTTCCAGCTCCTTGACCAGCCCTGTCACCATTGTCACCTCATCGTCGTCCTCATCATCCATCATCGTGATCTCGCCTACGGAGCTTTCCATCACAACGGGCGGGACAATGTCTGACCCGTCCATCGGTCTAGCCTTCCCTGCTCCGTCCACCACTCCATCCCCTACTTCATCTCTCGCCCCTTCAACGTCAGCGAATTCCACGACTACTATCCCAGATCTCGTCGGGGTTCCCTTTAAGCTGGTAATTCTCGCAGCTGCCAACCCGACCAACCCGACCAACTCGGTCTAGACATGGGTGTATTTCTTGCAGTTCGTATAGGGCGCTCTTTCGGGCCGTTATCGTTTCTCATTACCCCCCGATCATGTTCTTCACAAAATCGTTTTTGATGGGCGATTGCCACACTTCATCAAGGAGAAGTTGGGATTACTCGGTCATGATTCAAGTAGTTGGGCGCTCCTTGTCACCTCACATTCTCTGGCCCTTTTCCCATCATGAAATACACAGAATATAAACACTCCGCGTTACCATTCCCATAACAAGCACCAAGTAAAACTTTTCCGGTTTTGATCAATGTACACCATCCATCTTGTTCGTTTATACACTACTATACTTCTCGAGCTGCGCGACACTCGACAGCCTCCTCCTAAATCAATGGCCTAGCTTCCTCCACGGCCATCGGCGGCAGCATACCAAGCTTTTGGAACTCGATGTACGTCGCAAAAATACCCTCCGCCGTATCAACGAACCCGTTCCAGCCCATGACGCGGGCCTTGTTCGGGCTCAGGCGGCCGTAGCCATCGGGCAGCACAGCAACGTCCGTGAACATGAACTGGCCCTCGGGGTCCTGGAAGGGGTCGAGCAGCAGGTTGTACTTCTCCATAATCTCCTTCCAGGCTTCGTGGTTCTCGGGCTCCTTGGCCCAGGCGACGAAGGACCACGAGAACTTGAAGCCTCCACGGGGGCCGAACCTAGAATCGACATTAATCAGCAAACTTACTCAAGTTTCCTTCTCCGAGATCCAACAACACGTACCCAATAGGCGGCTCGCCAGGCATAGAAATCGTCTGCATCTTTGACTCATCCACCTCTGGCCTCCCAACATTCGAGATACCAAACCATTTCGCGAGCTCAGGCCAGAACAACGCAAAGCTGAAAGATCCCTGGTCACTCGAGTTGAACGCCTGATTCCCACAATGCTCATTCAAAACAGCCCACTCGGACAGATACCCGGTAAGGTGAGCATGCGACTGCGTGTGGTCCTTGAGCCAAGCCGCCATCGTGCCGGGGAACTCGAGCGGTTTGCCTAGATGAGCCTGCACGGCGGCGTAGACACCGAGTCCGTAAAACGCATTCATCTGCGCGTTCTCCACGGCGCCGACGATCCAGGAGGGGCGGAAGACGTTCCATTTTGCGCCCGTCCTGGCGCAGTGGTCAAAGAGAGCGTCTTCCTGCGGGTAGTAAAAGTTTGGCTCGCTGGTGACGCGCTGCGCTGATTCCACGAAGGGCGAGATGGCCTGTCCGATGTGGCCGCCGTAATTCTTGGCACCGGTCTGCAGGACAATGCGCTTGGGGCGGATGGAGGACTTTTCTAGCCCGCCTAGGAAGTTTCGGAGCAAGGCGGCTGGTCAAGAGTGTCAAGAACCGTGATCTCATTTTTCGGAGAAAAGAGGCTCGTGTGAACTTACAGTTGACTTTGACGAGAGCTTCGGCGTTGGACCAAGCCGCGGCCCCGGGCTCGGGCTTTGGCTGGAGGTAGGAGTAGAAAAAGACGTAGTCCGCCGTGACTTGACGCTCCTTTAGACCTTGCGCGATGACGTCCGCGTCCGCCAGGAAATCCAGCGAGATGTGTTCGATGCGCGTCTGCTGCTCAACAGAGAAGAAGCTCATCATCTTCTCTGAGAGGGGGCTTCTCGACACTATCCAGACCTTCTTCCATCGCTGCGGTGCGTCGAGGAGGACCCTCAGGGTGTGGAATCCGCTGATGCCATTGGCGCCGGTGATGAGGGCCGTCAGGTCTGTGATATCGGATGGGAAAGTTGGCAAGTTGCGGAAGATGCCTTTGTTCTGAAGAGGGAGGGCCTGAGACATTGCGGTCGATGTAAGAGTGGTTTGCGTGGTTGAAGTTCTTCAAGTGTCACTTAACCTACTGATTATTGGAAATCCATTGCCGATTGGATACACTCAATCTTTACTTACACATAACATTGGACGGTACCCTGCCGAGGCTCCCGAATTGGAGTAGTTCCATCTCAGGAGGCGATTGTTTGCCAATTGGTCGTGTTCGTTTCACCATCCCACCGGCTGCAAGTGGGTTAAAGTGTCGTTTCGACGCATACCTACGCACCAGTGATTTTCTCGTCAGTTTACAGGACACGACGGGAATTGTTTTCCGCAGCGTCGACAGCTTGGAAGGGGCTTGAAGCTATTGTAAGCAACTATTCAGAGTTGCGTCAGAGTCCTGGACCAACAGCCGTCCGCTTTCCACATCCAGCAGCTCTCCCAACGTTGGCCATTACATACCTTGGTATCCTTAGAACGGCGTATGCGCTAGACAAGCTTTCTACAAATCGGCGGGGTCTTCGGTCTAACCATCCACCCGCGTGGTCCAGTCTACGATGCTTAGCGAGAATGCGAGATGCCGTCCGGCCGAATACATCAAGCAGCGTCCTATTGTACGGCCGAGTTTCGTACTGGATTTCAAACCTCGGTTCAGACCGAGGCAAGTGGGTATCTGGTTCACAGTCCACGGCCCGCCACATTGAATACCAACTTAACTAAGGGCTAAGGATCGGAAAGGATGGTAGGTAAGCCGGGACTGCAAGAAGGCGTCGAAGCAACGCCTCTCCCGCCACGGACCCCGCAACCGGCACCGGCAGACGGGTAGTGTCAAGGATCTATTGATCCAACGGGACTTACCCACCTCCGGCGGGATGAAGTTTGTTGTGGGGACTTAAAGCCGCCGACTGTCCCGGAGAGAGCCCATGATGAGCCAACATCGTGTGTCCATTTCAGCAACTGTCTTTTTTGAAACGGCACCTCAAGGCCCTCCTTATTCGCTTCATAAAGAATGAAGCTCTACTTCCAGACGGTCGATGTTGTGCGTTCGGAAGACTGGAAGCTGAATCCTGCAGAGCGCGGTACTCGCCGTGTACAAAGTGACGCTCGTCCAAAGTCAAAGTCAGGCTGTGACGGCTCCTCGCCAACATTGTCAAAAGTAATTTCTCTTCTATAGGCCACGCTTAGTATCTGTCTCTCGTTTACTCTCGACACCAAAGTTGGCGTCTGTTTTATATACACAAGCTCTCGTACTCTTCCACCTACACCGTATCAAACCTGGTCAACGACATGAGTTTTAACACCACCGGAATTTTCTAGGGCCGTGAGATAGCAGACAACCAAGCCTGGGACCGCGAGGTGCTCGTTCAGGTATCCTCGATACAACAGCAAAACTTCCACGCGGTGAAGCTGCTACCACGGAACCGCGCTCCATCAGAGTGGCTCATCTCCGTAAGGTCTGGCGGCAAAGACGGTGAGGACGAGGAGACCATCATCGTGGACGACTCGATGCAGAACAAGTTCAACATCAGGTGTAATGCGCTGGTGTACGACCACGAGCACGAGGATTTGATCTCCATGTTGAACGCGTCACCGACGACGGTTGCCTGTATGGTCAGGAGCGCATAGATAAGGAGGACCTAATACATATACCTAGATGAGATGAGAAGACGTAGAAGGAAGAGATCAAGACTGTGAGATGGATTCCGTAACCATGTGTTCGATTTGATTGTGAGATGTACTACGAGTGATTGTCCGTTTTTTTTTCCCGTTCTACCTGTGGCACTCACGTGTTCAACGACCATCGATGCCGGACCACAGCTTCGATCGGGTTCCTCGAATCGAACCCCGTGACCGGCCTCGACGTGACATGTTACACGTCAGAATTCGGTGCTAGCAATCACCGGTTCAAACAACACCATACTCGACCTTATGATTGGATACCGTTATGGTGATAGAGTACAACCGCAACCTTGAAGAAGGAGATAGATCCGTCAAGATCTAGGGACTAGCAACTGCCAGATACGGAACGGATGTGACGAAGCACCATGATCCGGAAATAAGTAGCGATGATGGGATCTCACGGCACATAAGTAAAGCCCCCTCTGAGTATTCTCATGACTTTTCACATCATCAAGCACTCACCACACCACACTCCTGATCCCCTAAACATCAAAAGCAACCAAAAATGATCTCCGCGCCCTTGCACCACATAACCATCCTCACAGCACTAGCCGCACCAGTCCTCTCAACCCTCGTCCCCCCAGGCTCCCAACAAGGAACCTACATCGTGACCCTCACCCCAGAAGGTCGAGAACTCCACACCCGAATCCCCGACATCGACATACCACCACTACCACACATCCCTCGCCGCGATACAACAACCTGGCCCCCTGACACCACCAAAGCAATCTGCTCCGACAGCCCCTGGATCACCACGGCCGACTTCGCCCCCCACCCCAACGGCGCGCGCAACGCCTTCGCGGCGCACTGCGCCGCGCTCAACGGCAAACGCCTCGGCTACCGCGAAAATTTTTACAGCCATTGGGGCGACGCGGTGGCGTACATGTGTTCGTATGCCGGGAGCGGGGACGTAGGGAACGGGAAGAATGGCGGTAACCCGTGTGTTGTGCAGGAGTGGGTTGATGCTGTTGAGTGGGCTGCGAAGGATTGTGGGGGGAGGAATGGGGATGGGTTTATGGAGTGTGGTGAGTTCTTCTTCTTCTCCTTCTTTTTCCTCCTTCTTCTCTCCCGATCTTTGATATAGAAGTTCTGTGTACGGATGTAAGTGTAGAGTGTAAGTGTGTGAAGGTGCTGACGTTGGCAATGGTACAGCCTATCTCTCGATTCCTGGATGGAAAAAGGTGAGATGAACCTTGAGTTTGACGTTTGACGGGATGGTCGGCTGACTTATATTCCAGGCGTACGGATACACGCACATCAACACCCCCTTCTGCTGAGGGTCTTTGTGAGAAAAGTGACTGCATCACAAACCTGAGGATTTGGGGATGCCATGGTCTGCGAGAAGTACACTGAGATGGCACTTTTATCATTTGAATCAATAATGCAAAAGAGAAGACATAAAGCTGGACAATAAAGCTGTGTTCGGATTGACGCACCGGTGGGATGTCAGCGAGGAGAGTCAAGTACATCGCTGCAACATGCATCATTTGGACATGGACAGATTAAGCGTTTCCTTGGAAAGATTCTGACCAAAGCTTTGTTCCTCTCATTTCGATCCAACTCGCACTCTATCTCCAAGTAGCGAGCTACGAAACTTGTTTTTCACTTGCTTTTCCCAATTTTACGTTTTTTGGATTCTCATTTGGATCCCTCAGATCCTACTGTGTAACCAACCCACCCAAGTGCACTCACCCCCTTATGCCTTGAGAATCTTGGCCAGCTCAGCAACGATAGCATCACCAGTCTCCTTGGTGCCAGCGTTACCGCCGAGGTCCTTTGTCCGCACACCGCCGTCAATGACGGCCTTGACGGCATCCTCGACGGCCTGGGCCTCCTTGGGCAGGTTGAGAGAGTAGCGCAGCATCATGGCGACGGAGAGGATCGTGCCGATGGGGTTGACGACGCCCTTGCCAGAGATATCGGGGGCGGAGCCTACATCACAAATATTAGCACAAAGCATTCCCCTCGAAGATCAAGGGTTGGGGTCGGGGGACCACATACCGTGAATAGGCTCGTAGATGCCGTTGCACTTCCCCTTACCATCCGGAATACCGCTCAAACTAGCACTGGGCAAAAGTCCAATGCTACCGGGGATAACGCTCGCCTCGTCAGAGATAATGTCGCCAAACAGGTTACTCGTGACAACGACACCGTTCAGCGCCCGCGGGCTCTTGACGAGCAACATGGCGGCCGAGTCGATGAGCTGGTGCTCAATCTTCAACTGCGGGAACTCCTTCTCAAACAGCTCCGTAATGACCTTGCGCCACAGCCGGCTCGTGGCCAACACGTTCGCCTTATCCAGACTCCACACCGTCTTCTCCCCGCGCGCAATCGCCAGGAATCCGGCCAGTCTTCCGATGCGCTCTACCTCCTCGCGGCTGTACGGCTCCGAGTCCCACGCCTTGCCGTCGCCGGTATCCTCCTTGCCTGGTATTCGTCAGCTGAGATTCAAGTTGAGAATTCATCTGGTAACTAACGCTCGCCAAAGTAGATGCCACCGGTCAACTCGCGGACGATCACCATGTCGGTGCCGCGGCAGACCTCAGCCTTGAGCGGGGAGAAGTCGACGAGCGCCTCGGAGGCGAAGCTGCAGGGCCGGAGGTTGCCGTAGGTGCCCATCTCCTTGCGGAGGCGGAGGAGACCTTGCTCCGGGCGGACGGCGCCGGTGCCCCATTTCGGACCGCCGATGGCGCCGAGGAGGACTGCGTCGGCGGCCGAGGCGGCAGCGAGGGCCTCGTCGGTCAGGGGGGAACCGGTTGCGTCGATGGAGGCCTGTGGGTGCCCAAGGGAAGGGCTTGTGTCAGTTTGAGGTTCTTTGGAAGCTGGGGCGAGTGGGATCCGGGAACGGGGTCGTAGGGGACTTACACCACCGAGAAGGTGCTCCTGGAGGTTGAACTTGCCAGCCGAGGGGCTGCTGGTCTCAATTGTCTTGAGAACCTGTATAAACAAACACACGCATATTGATCAGTCTCGTGTGGTTTGTAGGAAGCAAATCGAGCATGATCCGGGTCGACGCAATTCATGTTGGCCGGCAGCATACCTTGATAGCCTCGGCGACAACCTAGAAACAAAGTAAAATACGTTAGCCGTCAATTCTGTCAATCCCGTTTCTATCTCAGCTCTACAATCTGCCAAGAGCCAGAAAGCTTGTTGCACCCTCGCCAGTCATCCGGAAGCTCACCTCAGGACCGCAGTGGTCACCGCCAAACACCACAATGTTGTGAGTCGCCATTTTTGTCTATGACTGATGGATATTTGATGGGAAAGAGGCAGGAAGAGTCTTGAAGCTGCGTCGAAGGAAGAAGACAAGGGGGGTATCTGTTGCAATTGGAGAGAAGAGGAGGAGATGAAGAGGAGAGAAAGTAAATACAAAGTTAATTCCACTCCCAGGTGACAGCAAGAGAGCTCCTATTTGCCCCGCATCCCGCACACAGATTGGAAAAAAGTCGTGGTGCTGGCAATGGCAGTGGCACGGCCTCAACCCCGCCTTCCGACGTCGGAGCTGTTGACCTTCCCTAGTAGTCCGTAGTCCCTAAGGTAGAGTTCGTAACTGTGGTGGGATGAGCTGACATTACAGCACTGGTGGCCCACCCAAGGTGAGTACCCCACAAACGCTTCCGGGGGGCGTTTGGTTCGTTCGCTCGGCTTCTATCGGTGCCGCTTCGTCCCGGTTTCCACAAATCTGCCCCCTTCCGGTTGCTGCGTCCGACGACGATCCGCACATCGGGTGGACTCAGGCCGAGTGATTCATCATGGGGATATCGGGATGACCTCTATCAGATCTGCCGTTCCTGCAGCCGTGGCACGGCCTAGTAGCTTATATAGGTCTAGAGTCTGGACCTTTCACCGGGAAATCCGAAAATCGGCAGATCCACCGTCACTTCACTTCACTCCCATCGGTCATTTTCGACATGTTCGTTGTCGCCTCACGATAGCTTCAATACCCTCTTTTATCAGCATCCTCTCGTTTGTTATTCATAATTAAGCCGCAAGGTATGTACTCTGGAATTATATATACTCATCAATATCCAAGATGACTTGATGACGGATCGCCCCGTTTCTCTTTCTAAACCTTTTCTTTTCCTCGCGTACCGTCATTGACTTTTTGGGGCCGGTCATTATCGTTGTGCTTCAATGCACTCACGTATTACCTGAATGATTTGCGGGCTAGCGGGCTCGCCCCCGGTGGTCCCAGCGCTGGGCCATTTCCCCGGAGCCGACCGCCTCGCATGTTGGGTGTGTTTGAACAGAAAGCACATATGTACACAGATGGAAGTGTCCGCTTGGATATGTTGATGCACGATCCATGGAGCCACATTTCGCAGGACTCACTGATGACATGTTAGCATTGGTAAAGCACAAAGGTGCTAGCCGGCCATCTTGAAGAGGCAGAATGGGAGGAGTAGTATCATACCATTGGACCATGTAATCTCCTTGCCTATCCGCGCCGTTCCTGCAGACGCATCGAACGTTGTACGTCGCTTTCGTCGGCGAGGGTAGGCTGGCTTCAGTGAAACCCGTGGGCGACATCATCCCCCCAAGGTGATCCTGGAAACTGCCCGACACAAATCGCTGTGATCGTTGACTGCCAGGTGCCTGGGTACCGCGCTTTTGTCGACTCTCAACGAGCTTGCGCAGCTCGCTTGCTGCGTCACCCCCTTTGCCCTGTGCCCCGTTCATCACGGTTTCCGCTTCGCTCTCAGCCTCGTGCTGCGAAACTGACGCTCCCAAGCTGCTCGAGCTGTGTTCACTGACGCTCCTTCGAGACGAATGGAACATGGAAGCTGACGACGGCCGACGGGGATCTGGTAATGCGAATGAGGTATTTCGGCTGGGGATGATGATTGGCTCGTCATCTGTCGAAGAGTCGTCATCCTCGGACTCCCAACTTTTCTCCCTGCGCGGCATTTCCCGTGTCACTGGTAGTCTCCGTGCCTCCTCGAGTCGCGGCTCATCCATCACCATGGTGGTCTCGGCCCGCGCCCTGCCTCTCGAGTCGATAGTAAACTTCACAGCCGTGCGAGGCCGCGGAGGTGCCGACTCCGGTATCGACGTCAAGCTGGAGAGGCGAGAGTGCTGCTGTTTCAGGGGCGATACTCTACCAGACGGGCGGCTTGGTGGCCTGCTTGGGCCGGCTACGGGACCATTGGCCACCTGAGGCCTCGGCTGTATGGCTGGAGCGAGTTTTGGCAATGATGGCTTTGCCAGTCCGCGTCTTCCACGATTTTCACTGGCACTTCGTTGCAGTCCGTTGAGCCGCCCATTCGATTTGGCCGGAGAATTCAATGCCCTTCCTTGACCCAGCTCCTTGGTACTGAGGGAGCGGCGGATATCGCCGTGCATAGGCGCTCTCGATTGTGATTCTGCTGCCGCTGCAAGGGCGAACTGTGCTGAACCTTGTGTGACGGGGATGTGTGCACCCATGTTTGATGACAATGGTCGACCGAACAAGACACCGGGATCGACTCCGCCGGGACTCATAATACCAAACGGATCCTCCATTGATGTTGAGAACGAATTTGAGACCATGGAGATATCTGCCGAGCTGGATTGAACATTATTCATGACAGGTTTGGGGGCCAGGGGTCGAGTCCGCTTGATGGGTTGGGCAGTATCTTGACTACCTGACGGCGGCAGGGCGGCAGACTCTTGAAACATTTGGGAGGCGTCAAAGGAAGGCATGTGGCGATGTCCCGAGGTTTGAAAGACATTGGGACCAAAGGAGAAGTCGATTTCCATGCCTGACATGTCGGCACTCGGATCCCAAAAGCTTGCGCCAGCGTTTGCCGGAGCCGACATGGGATATCCGAACATGTCGGTGGCAGTTACAAAGGCCGCCATATTGGGATGTTGTGGGTTTCCAGAAAAGTCTGGCTGGCCGTAGCCATGATCATTCTGCATGTTGTCGCCCTGTAGCTTAGGAGCAAGCTTCCGGCCACCCTTGTGGGAAGATGGGGGAGGAGTTGCCGTTTGCCCGTCCAGATCCGCCACGCTCTCCCTGCCTTGTGAACTTTTTACTATGTTGTTTTGTGACGCCACCTTTGGACTGGCCGAACTGCCTTCCCGACTGGAAAAGTCTGCTCGCTCGATCGGGGGCTTGGGAGAAGAGGGCAGTCGTCGAGCTGCGGCAACCGGGGGTAGAGGTAGGTTCGTATTGGGAGAGAAGTGGTTGGCATGTGTTGCTATCTGAGCGGCGAGGCTCTCGGCGGACAGAGGCCTCTTGAGGCTTGCCGAAGCAGGGTATGTAGTAGCACCTGTGGCAAAGTCGGGGAATGTACCCTGAGAGCCTCGAAGGTTGCCTGGGGTTGTGTTGAAGACGGAGTATTCTTCTGCAAAGCAAGGCGTCCAACCGCCAGCGTCGTCAAAGTGACCCTGGGACTGCTTGGGAGTTTCGAAAACGGGGCTCGGGAAAACGGCGGAAGTGGGAGTCTGTTTAGGGGTGGGCGGCTGAGCGTTTGGGTTTCCAAAGCTGTAGTCAGAGTTTCTCGTTAGCAAAACGGTGTTTTGATAGATTGTCCGGCCTGTGAATCTTGCGACCTGGTCGGGAGGCAGAAACAGAAAGACGAACGTGAATGGGGCGGGTTTGGTAGAATTCTTGCCTGGACGCCAGCTGATCCCCACTCATAGCAATTCTACTGTAGTTCACACAACCCTAACTTGAACATGACAAGAACCACCCTAACCAACGGAATTGTGCAAGTTTGAGGATATCGAGGGGTTCAGAGGACAGCCAAAGGAAGACCAGGGGCGCAATCGGCGGCTTGGGGGTCGGTGGAAGCGAGGAGTGAGTGCTGTCGATTGGTCGGTTCGTGAATGTTAGGTAGATAGATATCAGGCGGGGGCGACGTCAGATGCGTATATCATTGATCATTACAGAAGGTCCAAGACGGCAATTTCATGGGAGAAAATAGTACACCGAATGACGAAGAGCTGGCGTGAGCAAAAGGAGCGTATCCGTAAGGTGTCCGAGGAACTCAAGCCGGGGGGGAGGTTGGGAGTCGAGGGGAAGTTTGGTAAAAGGGAGGTCCGTGAGGTGCGGCGCAGAAAGCAAGTATCGGTGCTCTGTACGGCGGCGGAAGCGTGATTACAGAAGCAGATGAAATATCTAGTCGACAGAGTCGTAACACGGCAGATGCTAAGCCTGGTCTGCAGCGAAGGGCGCTTCCTAGTTCCAGGAGAACACAGGATCGAGAAGAGGCAGCACGAGAAGGGGGAGGGGAGATGGTGAAGAAGTGCTAAGGAGCGTCCAGGAACCAATCGTTCACTTTGTGGGAGGGAGAGGATAGAGCGAGAAGACCAACACCTGGGAAACAAAATGGTACCTAGCAGCAGCCGCAGCCGATGCAGTAATCAATGGTAAGTTACTGCAGCAGCAGGTGAGGGAAAGGTAACCTCAGGACGGCCGCACAATCGTGCCTCAAAAGGTACGTAGATATTGGCAGATGGCAGATGGATTGGCAAGCCGCAAGCTAAGCACCGCAACTAAGGTAAGGCAGGCAGAGACGGTCTGTTCTCGTTGGAGACTTCTTGGGAGTTGGCTAATTTTTTTTCGTAGGGATGCAGAGACAGAGAGAGGGAAAACCTGGGAAGGGAAACTCAGGTACCTCGAGTTAAGGTCGTTGATGGGTACGTATCCGAACAGTCAGCATATCTCATTGGGCAAGGCCAGAAAAGATAGCGGGATGGGAGCACTGTCCCGTAGAGCACAGCGCACTTGGTGAGACTGCGCTGCTCGCCTACAATTTACCATTAAAACTCAGATGCAAAAGACACAGGCGCTTCCGCCGACTGACTGCCTGTATTGCTGGGAGCTTCCCGGTGGAGGGACTGTCGAATGCTCTGCTGTGTAATTAGGTTATAGGGCCAATCAATTAAACGAAACAATCTCTGACTACAACGTGCCTTACCCTAGATATCCCGTTTCTTTCTTTCCTGCTTCTCTTCCACAAAGACAAAGCCCAAGGGAAAGCCACACGTGTCGAATCCAGTGTCTGTCCAGATAGCCATGACGCCCCCTATAACGGCGTTGGCTTCAAAGTTAGAACCAGGCGCATGCATGGGGGGGGGGGGGGACTCGGCCAACGCCATGAAAGATGGGCCAACGTGGCTCAACAGGGAGGCCGGAAGGGTGTTATGGGCCACATAGGTATGCTGACAGCTGTATACTTAGGTGATAGCTAAGTACAGATAGTCGTGACCAAGCTCTGATCGCCGGCCCAGCTCGAGCGCAACCTGTACCAACTGAAACAACCTGTGGTGGCAACTGCAAAGGGGCTCTTGACCCTTTCTCTCCATCTTCCTCGGTCTGTCAGATGTGTCGTCGAGATGCTGTCCTTCTTCGACAGACGCCAGCGCCTATCTAGGGTTTCAACGTGGACAAACACGGGCTGATGGCGGCACACAAGCTTCCACTGGCGTCGTCGTCCAGGGGAGCCAAGCCAGAGGATACGGCGAACCAACGACCTTCGAGGGCCCGTCTAAAGGGAATGGCGCAATCAGATGGCATGAACGGGCTTGACAGGCACGGGCACGGTGGTGGGTGGTGGGTGGTGTCGTAGTCTGCTGAGGTTCATGCTTGATCCGGGCGGCGGCTAACAGAGCAAAGTACTGCTGTTAGCAGCCACTGTTCACTGCTGTGTTGCTTCGGCGATGGGAAAGCCTAGCTCTTGCGCACTTTGCCGACGAGATATGCGATGAACCCGCCGACTCCTCTGTATGGATAGGAAGGCTGAAGAAAGGGCCGGTTCAAGGATGTTCCTGCGTGAGATGGGCATGTCTCGGGGATGGGGAGGGGAGGGAAATGGAAGCAAAGGCATGCAAATCAGCATCCGTCTAACCACATGGGAATTGCCCTGGCCTGATCTTGGTCTGACTTGCCCCCCGATCTGAGCCCTGTAAGCTGTCCATCCCCTGGTCGCTCCCGTGTTCCCCCGTCTCTCCCTCACTCGGTTTCCGAGACTCGATGACATACATTCCTTCGAAGCAGTAAGGATCATTGTCTACGAAGTACGTCTTAGCTTTCTGTACACGGACGAATAAATGATTACAGTTGCTTCCGCATTCTTGCTGTTCTGTTCCAAGAGTTTCCAATGGCAGTTGCTGCTGCTGATGCGGTTGCCGAGACAAGTTGGCCGGTTGCTGGTTGCAACGGGGCTCGGCTGCTCAGCGAAGCGAAATGTAGAATGCGATGCGAGGAAGGATCGTCCGCAGAGAGCCATGCAAGGTACTTGACCAAAGACAGCCATATCTTTCGCGACTGCACCACGAGGCGGGGGGTACACAGCAAGGCACCTACCTTGGCCAACCAGCGAGCGAAGGGAGAGGGATAGAGAGAAGGGACTCTGTAGGACTGTCCTCTCCGTCGCTCCTCAGGACAGGGAAGCAGGAACAGCTTGCAGAGCGCCATGCCGATCCGGGCTGTAGTCTCGCTGTAGTCTTACTGCAGGTGCACTGGTGCATGTGGGCAACTTCTGGGCGGGCACGCGATGATAGGATAAGCGACATCTGTCAAGTCTACAAACTGCAGTAGAAACCCGACGTGACAGCTGCCAAAGACCATTCAATAATGCCCATCCATACAGCGTCCAGTCTGAACCTTGTTGCTCGATGCAGTCATGACGAAAGAATTCGATGTAGAAAGTCTCTGCAGCCCTGTGAGCAAGACAATCTCCCCTTCCTTCTCTCACCGAGCCTAAACTTCTTACCATGCAAGGCACATCACGTCAGTTAAGACTCAACCACCAACTCATTCCCGCGGATATGACCTACCTCCCAAGAGACAGCCTAGCAACCACAACTCGTTGAAACCTCGGAAGCTGTGTTTGGCAGGTCATCAGAGACTCTTGGAGGCCCGGAGAAGCATGTAAGCGGCGGCGAAACTGGTGAGTCAACGCGGCGCTGCGCTACCGAAAACTAGTCCTCACTTATCCTCCTCCAAGCGGGCATCGGCACCAGACTACAGAATGTCATCTGTGCGCTGAACGAGAAAAGGCGCTCCTCTGGAACTTGATCACGTTGCCATATCACCAATATCCGCCCCATCGTCTCACCTACAAAACTCGGTGAACCTTGGACCGTTCGTGATGATGCCCACACCAATCCGCGACCTGCGCCGTTCCCTCCGCGCTCCGGGTAGAGCCCCACTGTTTCGGGGCCGGGCCTCAGCTCGCTTCAGTTGCACCTGGCCAGGGGATGATGTTCTTTTGGTTCTCTTTGCACGCCTGAAACCACCTCTCTGAGCAACCCCAAATCTTTTTGAACTCTCAAACTTCCGAATCCCAGATCGATCGGTTGGAGAGACAACGCGTGCAAAACCGGAGACCATTCCGTCCGGACTTCGATGGGGCGTTCCACTTCGGACCTACGTACCTCTTTCAGATGTTCCCGCTCCCGCTTCCCCCGTCCATCATCCAGAGTTTCAGACGAGTTGGAGGATGTGGTGGGCATCTGCCGTACAGACGCGGATCAAGGGACGGAGCGAGACACTTTTTCGGTCGCTCAGTCATCGGCATCAGTGGCGGTGTCGACTCCATCTCAGCACTGAGCTAATTGTTCGGTAGCTGAACTCTCTGATGAGCTGATAGGTCTTGTGCCAACTTAGTGGTTGACGCAGAGACAATTGCCGCCGTTGCGGGACATGTTGGTGTTGTTGGGCGGCTAGAACATGACCCTCTCGAAATTTCATAATCGGATGACAACCCGCAACAGACATCACACACCCGACGCGTGAAGTCGACGACCTTGCTCGTCCGCTCTGTTTCGGCCACCTCTCCTGGATACCGCCTCCAAACAGGCAGCCCGGCGCGGTTCATAACTAGCTGGCCTAGACATGTGTCAATGTGTTTGAGAAAAGATACCGCGCAAATGCTGTAACCAAGACGCTAGAGAATTCGTAAAGGTCGGCCCTACTAGAAACGAAGGCGTCTCACTACCAGCGATTTCCAAAGTTGCTGCCAAGACCACAGCGAAGAGTTCCCAATTCGACACACGTTTCTTACGAAGTTTCACCTAGGTCGGCAAATCAACCTACGCCGGCGCAAATTGCTCCATACTTTCAATTACACAAAGGTCTCATCGGACAAGGCGGGTAAGGCTGGGCGCGGCAACTTGAAGCTATCTCCAGCTGATTTGCGACTTCGCAAACATAGTTGCCTCTCATAGCCTAATCCCGGAATCTACACAAGCGAGGAAGACTGAATCATTGGTAATGCGATGTGCTTCCTCTTCCTCGGATGTTGAATCGTTCTTGTCTCTTGTTGCCCAGTACTGTCACGAAGATAGAGACGCCTCTCTTCTTGAACTGAAGGGTAAGCTTCCGAGCAACATTGCCGTGGTCTTTCTCCCACTGCGCTAGCATTTGGATACGGACCTCGTTAAATCTTCCTTTGTTATAAAGCTCGAATGTGGCCAAAGTTACCCAAGTCTAGTTGAGAGACAGCTCTGCCTCGGTCGCTGCCAGGTCTGCTTGGGTCGCTGCTAGCTCTGCTTGGGTCATGGCCAGCTGATCCTGAAGGCCGTTGATGCCCACTCTGTGTGAACTCTCCGCGATAATCAGGAAAGTTGTCATGTGCAGCTTGGAATATTCACAAGTTCATCCTCCTAGACTCGACATTGCGTAGCATCCTTGTGGCCAGACTTGACACTATTCTGCGTTGAATAGAAACGGACCGACGTTCACAGACACCCAGCAACAACGCCCACAGTACGGCGCTGCGTACCACGCCGAGGAGGTGCCTCCGACCTGCGACACCAGACAAACTCAGCCATATGACAACCGCTCTGACGCCAATGAAGATTGGCAGAAGAATGATTACAACTATGACGACCAGACTCACGATCCTCGCGATCCTTACGACGTGTCCGACGGCACTGACAGATACTACGACGTCAATGGCGATGGGACTGATTATGTTGACCCAGCCAGGAGTTCAATTGACAAGTAGGTCTTCTCATCGGACGAACTATCGCGGTGGAAGCATGTCTGAGCAGAGGTCTCTGCAAATCGGCAAGGGCGTCGGGATGGAGCGATGACAAGAATGAGATCTATGTTGTCAGCGATTATTCATATTCTTTGAACGTGAGGGGTCTTGCGTGAATGAGGCCTCTCCACTCAATGCGTGGCCAGTCTCTAAACTCCAACAATCAATCTTCAGCTTCGATGACGCCCGTCATCACCGACTGCTTTTAGATCATGATTGTACGTTTCAATACTGTAGAATCCCACAATGAGAAATACTAATGAGTCCAAGACTACAATCTCGTTCGAACGAACAATGTATTGCCCACACATCACGTCGTGGCAATAAGTCACGTATCGGTACGGAGCTCCTGTTCGTCAACAATAACACAATGTAAAACAATCAAGAGAATGAAAAACAGCGGCAGAAAAAAATGGCATCTTCTCAGCAAGTTCAGCCAGGCCCCTTGACGACGACTCATCTCACAAACAAGTTTCCATGAGAGTTCAGGGAAGGGTCGGCTTAGCCCGCGATGAGGTACATGCCCGCCAGGGAAACGATTGGATGAGATGACTTTCTGGCAGCAGTTGTGACTGTGTTTCTGGATGCCACAGAGGAGTGAGTGGCTGGGAAGTGAGTTGGTTCATTGAGAGAGAGAGAGAGAGAGAGAGAGAGAGAGAGAGAGAGAGAGAGAGAGAAGCATGTGTCGTACTGACGTACGATTGGCTCGTTGTCACTGCAAGCTACAAGGGGTTTTAAGTGCTTGCAGTTGAACGTAATTGGTTGGGTCTGGCTTCTTTTCGAGCCAACGCCGAAGTCCTGGGTTCCCATCTATCAAGAGTTTTAGAGGCCCTCGTCAGCTCCGAAGGTAGATCCCCTTCCCTGCTTTTCTCGCTTCGGCCATCGTGCGATGCGAGAGTTGTAGCGTCGCGCGAGACTTTGCTAGCTGGTGAGATAGCTGGAGAAGCTCTATTGGGTTCTACCCAGGAACCAGGGGAGGGGAGGGAAGCAGGAAGCACGACATCGACGTCAAGGCCAGACTGCCTCGTGAGTCGTCAATGATTCCAGCATGTGGCTTCCCCCCCCCTTTACCCTCGTCCCTCTTCCCGGCAACATCCCACCATTCCCTCCTTCCTCCCCGCGGCCGACCTGCACTCAGCAAGAATCCGGATACGACCTCGGACTACGGTAGTGTGGACACCAGACCCGGGACTTGACCACAAACTTGGAACCTCGTCCGGCCGGCGCCCAGCCTCTGAACCTACGGATACAACCTCTCCACTCTTCCTCAACCCCAGTTCTTTGCGTCACTTTTCTCTGCAGCTTTTGCCGTGTCCATAGGGAGTATGGATACTCGTAGGGCAAAAAAAAGAATAAGCACGATCGCCCGCCAATCACTTACCCCCGCCCAGGCCGGGAAAATAGATGGGAAAAGCCTGTGCGCACTGCGCGCTGCCCCCCTCCCCGGTACACGCCATAGGATATATATAATGGCGGGGTCTCCCGGTCGAGATGCATGAATTCCGGGAGATTACGCACATACGCATGCAGCCCTCTCAGGAACACTCCTCTGAGGTTTCTGGCTTTTATTCCTCCTTTCCTTGAGGGGACCGATGAGGGGGCTCCTGGGGCTTTTTTTTTTTCTCGGTCCTTTCTCATCGCGCCTGCCACGAACCAACAGAATTCCTTGGTTGATCTTCTGCCCTTTGCCTAAATGGATCTCCTTCTGGGATGCTTTCTCTGGGAGACTCCGCCGAACCGAAACAACCGTGTGTGCTCCGTAGAACGAGAGAGACCCGAAGACATGTCAGGGACCCAGGGGGGAAAACCAGGACTACACTACTCACAGAAGGAAAGAAAGAAGTTCTTGCTAGAGTCCAGGTCTCCTGGAAGATCCCTGAGAACACGGACTGTCAAGCCCGGGCTGTCTCCGGGCGATAGAGGAGGAAGCAGAAGGAGGAAGAAGAAGGAGGAGGAGAAAGCTGGAGCGGCCGGTCTCCGACATCCGAAGACCAAAGACCAAAGACCAATGCCCCCATTGTCCGCCAAATCGGCCAGCCAGCTTTCAGGCCGGCCATCCATCGAGACGTGTGTATCGCCGCGCGAATTTTCCGTCTTAACTTTGTGACCCTTCGTCACAGTAGCCGCCGTCACCTCGACTAAATGCCAGAGCGTTGTGCAAGAGTCAAAGACGCCGTTCCGTTTCCATCCAAACGCTGTAAACAGCATAACACAACGTTTCTCTCACATCCAAACACACAAACACCCTTACCAAAGTTTCCAAATATCTATAAGCGGCTCCTTCTGCCGGTGTCCCCCGCCAGCTGAACCGCCTCTTAAATTTCCAAGCACATGGCGAAAAGGAAGGTCAAAGTAGGCCAAAGACCTCCACCCGTAGTCATACTTTATGCCCTCTGCCCCCCCGGCGGACAGGTAATCGAAGCGAAGAGGCCCGGCTTCCTTCTCCGGGGCGAGCATCATCCACTTCCACCTCCACCGGACACGCCGGGTTTCCTTCTTGGAGGCTCCCCTTGTTGTTCAGCTTTCCACCTGGCGCCATATCGTAGTATAGCCTGGTTCCGGTTCCTGGTCTGATCTTCTTCCTTCCCCCCTACACCCCCAACCCGGAAACCCCTGGCGTATTCCATCCACTGTAGCGTGGCCCCTCGACGATGACAAGCACTTGCCGTATTATCTGTCAATCTGTATTCGTGTGTGTGAGTATCCTAGATACCTTCTTGTGTGCGTGGTATCCGCAGTCTACACATACCCGCTCTCCTCGCCCACTTACCCAAACCCCCCTGCAACATCCATACCACACCCCGGCAAACCCACGCGCATTGAGGCTTCCCTCTCGCCGTCCTAAGCCCAAGCCTTCAGGAGGCTGTGACTCCTCACTCCAAATAGTGAAGGACTCAGAAGGAGAGGGGCCAAGAAGGAACCAAAAGGAGCCAAGACAACGTTCTGGCATACAGAATACCACCCATCGTCCGTCTCCAACATCTATCATCCCCCACCCCCGTCCCCGTCGGCAGTTGACCGTGTTCCTGGACCAGGCACGGGAGGAGGAGAGACGCACGCAGGGTACGGGATATGTAGGTACGGAGCATGTCATGTATCCGCACCCAAAGAGAACCCCTCCTCACAAACGCGGTACCAACTAACTGCCTTTGCCCTGCCACTATCCATACATCCATACATCCATACCAAACCGCCCGCACATTCGCCCGTCCTTGGCTCTGGCCCAGGCCTCATCTTCTGCTAAACAGTCCGTCCGGCTATGTGTGAATAAACGACATGCCCCTCTAGGCCCCCACCGATCTTCAACCCATCGGCATCGAGGGGTCGGGGGGGGGGGTCCCCTCACAACTAACACTACCCCTGCCCTGTCCCTGGATCCCGCGCAGCGTCAAAGTCCAAGTTCGAGTCAACTCGCGCCGGCGGGCTGGTCTCCCTCCTCGTCTCCTAGTACTTAGTATAGTCTCCTCGTCTTCCTGCTCTTCGTCCTTCCCTCTTTGGGCAATGCCACGTCTTCAAGTCCCCGCCATCCCAGCTCTACAAGCCTGCGCATGCCCGAAAACCCCTGAACCCATCCCGCGCGCCGTTTTCCGTTGTTCCTCTCCTTCCCACCCTCCCCCTGGCACGCCCTGGCTTCACGTCCCCTATCTTGTTTTCCATGTGTTTCTGCGGCACATCTTTCTTCGTTCTTCCCACAAAGTCCCCATCGCGATTCTCAACGGTCGGGATGTGGACTTGGGAGTGTTGGTGCTAGTGGGCGTAGAGTCTTAACTAAGAAGGGTGTCAAGGGGAAGCGGGGTGTCGAGGAGTCATGGCATGGCATGGCAGTTTGAACATAGGCGATCGGGTCTTCTGTCACTCCCGAGCCTTTGACGGACAGATCACGACGGCCCCCTCCCCCCTCTATCTAATTGCCAACGGACGGCCGTGGTGTGGCTGGCGCTTCAGATCGTTTGTCACTCTCTTCGTCCATCTCGGGAGACGCAGTAATGACCGGATTCCGCACAAATATGTCTCCTCCTAGATACGTGATACGTGGTATGAAAAAGGCTGTTAGTGAATGTCATATCGCCAAGCGAATCATCACCAAAATTGCTCCTCATTCTGAAATGACCGTGTATTCCTCATTCTGCGCGGGTTAAACGAAAAATCTAACTAGTACTGGCTTTGCCCCCGAGGTTTTGTCCCAACGATAACAACCGAATTTTCCCATTTTTGGCCCGCCACCCGACCTCCAGAACGGATCATCCAAGACCGTCTTGTCCTCCTCCTCCTCCTCCCATGTGACTTTGTTGAAGTCTTACCATGAAAATGTTCCCGGCCTACTTTCGCCCTGATCCAGTCATTTGTTTTCCCAACCCTTATTCCACCTTTTCCTCCCCTTGATATCATTGGTATGTCCTCCTCGAAATTCAAAACTTCGACTGCAGGTCCAGTCGTTGGGGTCTCACTATTTAGCTATCTACGATTAAGTTGTGGAAAGAGCATGTAAGGGAAAGGGCTGGTGGGGCGGTTCAGAACTACAGAAGAAAAGAGAAAAAAACAGAAAGGACTGAACGAAAATCAGAAAAAGAAGAGAAGCAAACAAACTGAACGGAACAAAACTAGCCCCCCATTTTCCCCCAATGTCTCTTCCGTGGGTGTTGATGAAATGATGAAACTGGGCCATTATCGCAAAAAGATCCTGCACTCTGGTGTCACGTCATGTTTTGCACGTGGCGAAGAAGCGACGTGCGAAACTAACAATTGGTATCCTCCTCTTTCGGGGCATAAAGCATGGGTGGTCGTGCTCAAACGAAGACAGAACGTCGGTCAGGAAGCGAACTTGATATAGGAAAGGAAAGGAGATAGATGAATCAACCGTGGATGGTGGTAATGGTGGATATTGTGATGGTGAAAAGGTAAGGTAGTAAGATTTGCTTGGAAATCGTCATGACACATTGTCCCTTTTCTCTCTGTCATCCGGGGGAAGTAGTTTCGGAGTTTTTCTTTTTGTTTTTCTTGTCCCGTCAAAAAAAAGTCCAACACCCTTTAGCACCCTCCCAAATTTTGTCCCATCCTCCAAAGGTATCCCGTGATGCCCAAGTCTATAAGAAGGTAGGTCAGGAAAAGTTCGTTGTTTTTCGTGACGACGTTTCGGTAGTGTACCACAGGCACGCGCTGCGGCGGGGGTAAGTCTGCGTGACAAAGGAAAAGAATAACAGAAAAAAGTGGTATCAGTCGTGTGTGTTGTTTCTCTGCCATAACAAGATCAAGGAACCGCGTCAAATCATGCCAGGCATGCCTTCCATTGGGTTGATGACGTTCCTCTGCTGGGCTTGGTTCTGTACCATCTGCCCTTGGTTCATTTGAGGCATGGGCGGCGGCACCTGTTGAAGGTGTTGATGTTGTTGAACCTGATGCTGGTGCTGCTGGTGCTGGTGCTGGTGCATCTGTGCGGGCGTAGGCGTGCTGGTGACGGATGCCGATGAAGTTTGAGGCGTAATCGGAGCCTGCTGTACAATTGCGGGTGCTTGCTGTGGCTGTTGAGGCTCAACCTTTGGCTTGGCCATCTGAGATGCTGCAAGATTGCGGTTGTGATTGCTCTCACGTCGACGCTTTGGCGCATCCTTGATCTTGGGGTGGGTGTGACACTACATAACCGTTAGCCTGTTGTGAAACGATAAAAGAACATTCATGATCAATGCCGTGCAACATACCTTGTACGCGTGTCTGAACCATGTGGTACCCTTCTTCTTGCTGCTGACGAGCGCAATCCAATCGTTGCAGCTACCGCACAGGCCTTCCCATACATCTGGATTCCCATCCATTCGTCGTGTCTCTTGAGGCTCTTGGAAAGGATTACCCGTTGCGGCACTGATGCCGTGGGTGAACGACTTGTCGTACCAGAAGGCCGAGTTCTTCAAAACCAACCAACGACCCGGCTTGCAGATTCCGCACCATCCCTCGCGCTTGTTGCCGTGACCTCTTACCCATCTGGGCGTGTACAAGTCACCCTCGAACCGCAACTCTTGCTCGTGGGGAACAAGATCGGGATCAGAGGGGTTCATGTCCTCAGGAGGCGGTGGGATCTGCTCCTCGTGAAGTGAAGCGTACAAATCGGGCGGGTCGGACAAATCCGTGTAGTGGCTGTGAAGTGAATGGGGATCGGCGTTGCTCTGGAGCATGCGGAAGAGGCCATGGGACAGAAGCGGCGGCGGGGCCTCGAAGTGATGAGCATCGGGGTGGAAGCCATTGGAGGGCAATTGCGACGGCAAGAGCATACTATTCATACTGTTTCTCTGGTACTGCGGCGGGGCGGCCATCATGAACGGATGCTGCTGGGCGGCCTGGAGATTGGTGAAGTTCAATGGGACCTGCTGGTGCTGGATCGTCGGCGATGAGTGTCTCGAAGACATGCGCTGGTGGGCACCGAATGCATCGTGCCCCTGATGAAACACGAACGGTGTCTGACGTCTGTTCTGTTGAGTTCCGTACGATCCTGTCGACCATCTCTTTGTCGTTCCACGCTCGACGCTGTAGGGAGCAGATCGCATACCAGGGCGAGGCGAAGGAGAAGCCCGACCGCGGCTTTGAGTCCTAACAAGTTCAGATCGGCTCTGGGGAGTCATCCGGGGAGACGCAACCGGCGACAATTGGGTCGACGACATCAATGAGTTGCGGTTAGACGGCGGCGGGTAGTCTGAACTGAATGATGGCGCTTCTGACAGAGCAGCCGAGAAGTCTTCGTACGAAGGCATGTCCGAAAGGGCACCGGACGTGGACATGGTGAAGGATGAGCCCGACATGCGTCGCGGGTTGGGACCACAGTCGAAGTTGAACGGCTCGTTGTCTTGTTGCTGGTACCTCAAATCAAGTACAGGAATGGCCTCGTCGGTAGTGTATGCCTGGCCAATCATCTCCGTATCCAATCCATGGAACTCAAAAGTGTCTTCGCATGGCTTTTGTTGCCAGTCTGATGGAAATAATTAGCATGAGAGGTAACCTCTGTTGAGGTTGACTCACTGTTCTCCATGGTGGTGACGGGATAAAAGTCTTGTTGATGAACTGATACCGGTCGGGACATGGCATCGCTGGGAGTCTGTTGCATTGGCAGTGGCGAAGAATCCCACGATGGGAGGGTGCCGTAGTCATCGCCCATGCTGTAGGAGAATCCCTCGTGGATGGTCGCGGGCCTGGGCCTCATGCCTTGAGACGTTGGAGTTGTCCATACACCAGTGGGTGCTCCCACGCCCTCTTGTTTGATGGGCATATCATTACCGTTCATGTTGATGATGGTCGTTGTGCGAGGCGGGACGTCTCTTCTGAACTTGTTGTTAGGGTTGAAGGTGAAGGAAGGTGTGTGTATTTGTTGCCGACTAAATTGTACTTGTAAGTCATGTATGCCGGAAGCTGCAGGGACGGGATGGGGCCTACAGCTGTGCCTGACCAGAGTCCATGGTGCTTAGACAGGAACAAGGGAGCGTGCGGTTAATCAATTATCGGGTTGATGCTGAACGGGGACGGTGGGTTGTTAGCATTGATCCTCGGACGAGGGACATCAAGGGTGGCAGTTGTATCTGACGGCAGTCGGGGGGTGAGGGGGATCCACACTGCCCACGTATCGACGAGCGCGATCCGGCAGGCCGACAGAGGATGCTTCCAGGAACTTACTTGGAAGAATCTGGCGCAGTGGCCAACCTGAGCGGAGAGAGACAAATAATCTCCGGACCGGGCGAGTAATGGACGGCGACGTGAGTGGTTATGTTTGTTGGGGCCAGGGGACGCGTAGAATTTTCCTTTCCCTTCTTGGCTCCTTTCTCTTTCTGCTTCCTCTTGATCCCTTTCCGGTCTCTTTTCCTCGGGGACGGGTGGACGATGATGAGCGTTAAGGACAGCGGGTCCTCGCGATGAGGCTAGTGGTGGTGTATAGATGGAGGCGGTAGGGATTCCCGTCCTCAGCTAGACAGCGAGGTTGAGGATCTTTTGTAATAAGAGTTTGTGTTGGGTACTCTGTATTTATATAGTATGTATGTATGCGAACGATCCTCAAAGGCAGTAAAGGAGCGTGTTGAGTTTGCAATAATCGACAACCTCGTTTGGTGCTTTGATGGCTGAAGATGTGTGTGAGAGTGATGGAGCGCGCAGCTGGCCGTCCTGGTTCCTGGCGGGATGAAGAGAGCCAGCTCCCGGAGAGTAGGTATTATAGATGCGAAGAGGCAGCCCCCTCGAAAAAGGAAAAAAAGTATTATAGGTTACAAGGCTCGAAAAAAGGAGTGACTAGCAATGAGAATCAAGGGCAGTGAGGCCTTGGTGAGTGGGACGCGAAAGGAGAGCAAAGAGAAGACAGGTCGAGGGGCGGTGCAGACGGATCCTGGAGGTATAAAAGAAGTAGTGTGGAAAAAGAAGCATCATCCATGAACAGGCCAATAGGTCAGCACGGTCAGGTTCGGAACGTCGGTTGGAGCTAAGCCGGATTTCCCTGATACAAACCTCTTCCTGTCTGTGAACTTGGGGCCAGAGGCAGGTGTGCGAGAATGTGCTTGGCCTGGCTCAGCAAGAGGGCAAGAGTTACAGGGGGGTCTTATGGTGGTGGACAAGGTAACATCTGTTCGTCGATGTGGATGTGTGGGAGTAAGATGCCGATGAACCAGGGAGCGGCCTACTCCCGACTGCTTTTGGAAGACGGGGACAAGGATCAAACACGCCGACAGGGCTGTACCCAGATGATGGATGTATGCTCATAAACTATGTACATGGCACGAACTCGGGTCCGCGATGAGAGCGTGACGGGAAATATAGTTGAGTAAGAGGCAGAGAGAGGTCCGGATAGAGAGTATGAGGGAAGCAGAAGGAAAAAGGGCTGATGGTGGTGTGGAGAGTCCGAGGGACTGAGAGTAGGAGGGGGGTGGAGGACCAAGAAAACTGAGAGAAAGCTGACAGAGAGAAAGAGATATGGAGAGTGGAAGCAAAAGTGTAAGGAATAGCCCATGAACATAGCAAAGCTAGCCAGTCAGGAAGAGGGCAGCGATGGGATGGAAAGAAAGAGGGCAGACAGTAGGAAATACAATTGCCATAACGTATGGGAGGTTCACTTGCACCAAGCCATGGGCCATGGGATACTTCTCTCTCACCTAACTCTGGAGTCGGGCCTGGTTATCCATCCATCCATCCACCCATCCATCCAGTTCCATACGGATACACCTGCAAGACCTTGTCAAGACCCCCTCCCCCTTCTAGACCTTTTAGCCCCCCCCTCACCTCCTCGTCCCCTCGCCATATTGTGCAGCCCATGGCGGCGGTGCAGCTGTGGGTTTGTAGCAGAGAAATTCGTCGTGACGAAATACAGGACCAAACTTGGATCAAAGGCCATCCACTTGATCGCCCTGTATCGACGATAACCGCACTTGACGTATGAGCTAGAAGGGCCCTTTCGGTGGTCTCCGACTAGGGCAGTCAGTTATTCAGGGCTGAGAATTGGCGAGGACCCTAGCGATCCGAAGGAAATAGTTCCCGAGGAGGTGGCTTGTCTCATCCCATACACCCACATGTGGCGACATGGCCCCAGGGGCCGAGGGCAGAGGGCAGAGACTAGAGGGGAGCATCGGGGAGGAAGAAAGTGAGGCAGCGGAATGGATCACGGCTAGTAGCTTGCAGCCGGCGGCCGGTAAGTTGAACTTGCTGAATGTATGATTAGTGAGGAGTGGGCGCGGAGCCGAAACCACCTGGACTGGGCCTGATCTGGAGCGGGCCTCACAATCATCGTTGTTGGTTTCCTTCCTTAGCAGTTTCCAGTGACCACAGTATTCTCTTTTCCACCCCTTGTCCGTAAAACTCTACCCTTCTGCCCTCGTGTCTTTTTGAGCGGACAAGTTTTGCGTTGCGTTCCAACCTTTCGCAGCGGAAACCAAGGAAAAGGCAGGGTTCACGGACGAACCTCAGTCAAGTATCGGAATGATACGATACGACTTGTCTGGAGTGTCAGTACCTAGGCCGAGTACGGCACATCTGCAAGGTAAATCCGCCGCGGTACAAGGCCCAGTCCTTCATCCCGTCCCAGGCCAATGGGGCCTGGGGGCCATGGGGAGGGGCAGAGACTGTAGAGCGACTGGTGTGGAAACCTGAGATTTTACCCATGACTACCTGGGGCCAATCAAGCTCGGGTATGAAGATCATGAATGAGAGTGTTTGGCAGGAGAAGCAAGAGAATCCTGACGTCGGGCTCTTGTTTTGGCAGCGAGTGCGGTGCAGGGATCACACCTGTTCCTGTTTTGTCAAATCCCTGGTTCCCCACATGATGAACCTGGCATCCTATCCTTTTTAGCAGATCCGCTCTCGGGCTTCTTTTTTCTTGTTCGGCCGTTGTGCCAATGGCGAGAACAGGAGCGGCAGGCATAAAGCAGCACAGATGTAGGTATGTGCTCCTGGGTCGATGCGTACAGAAATGTCAGTTTTCAGATAGGCTGACGGCTCGGCGACGGAGGCAGCGGCGGCTGCGGAGACGAGAGATTGCCTTCAGTCGCAGCTTGATTTAGCTAGCTGAGCTTGAGCTAAGCTAGCTTGGCTAGCTGCAGCATGCAGAGCACACACGGCTAGAGATCGGAGAAAATGCGTGAGAGGTTGCGGCGAGTGGATGACAGTTTGTTCGTCTCTCCATATGTGGTCTGTCTGTCTACCTATCTGTCTGGTCGCGTTCCGGGAGGGCTGCAGGGGAATCAGGAGCGGAGGGTTGCCGAGAGGAGGGAGAGCCTCGGGACCATGTGGATGAGGGGGTCAGACGAAGAAGTTCCAGTCGCAGCTCCAGTTCCAGTTCCAGTTGCAGTTTCCAGGCCAGTCCATTTGTTGGTATCCTGAGGCGATTCATCGACGAAATGGAATCGTCGGGTTGTCTGCCTAGGATAGCGAGTGGATTCGAATGTTTTGGACATGGTCGAGTAAGAGGAGTCACTCGTAGTTGCTGAGCAGCAGCAGCAGCAGCAGCAGTAACTGTGAGCACGAGCCGAACATGGAGAATGTCCACGCGACAGGCATCGCGCTTCCAAAAAAGACGACACGATGCCGCACAGAAACTTTCTTGTGCCTGGGATGCAAAGGAGAGAGAGACCAGACCACGCGGATGTTACCAGACCAAAGACGCATCTCGGAAAGGGGGGAAGAGGTCATAGGCGTGCCCGTAATCAACCATTAAGGAGGGTATATGAGTGCGCCATGATGGAGCTGGGACGTCGTCAATATCGTTGACATTGTTGGTCGGCAGACATCGTCGTGGTGGTGGTGGTGGTGGTAATGTTGGTGAGGGTGGTTGCTGTTGCTGCCGTTGCTGGTGGTGGCACGGAGCAAGCACGTTTGAAGTTGACTTTGAGCTGCCCGGCGGCGCAATATGATTTGTCGCTGAGGTAAGCATCTGCAGGGGGTGAGGCTAGGGGGGCTGCGGTTGTGTGGGTTGGTCTTGGCCTTGGTTTCTTCCTGTCCCGATGTTCCGTTCCTGACCATGGTACGTACCCATCGGGCTCGTCCCCTCTCTTCTTCCTGTGCAGCGTGCCGCGTGCCTCGTCAGAATCGATGATGGATGTACCAGTGTGGATGATCGTGGTGTCGTGCTGTATGGTGCGGCGTGCCTTGCAGACTGCAGTGTTGGCACGTCTGTCTGCCTGCGAATATCCGTCCCCTCTACTCCGTAAGGAGTACTGAAATTGTTCGTCCATAGCTCGTAGGTGCCTTTTCTTCCAACCATCCTTACTTTGGTTTTTGAGTCTGAAAGTTACGAACGGATGGATGATGCGGATGATCATGATGGAAGTTCATCGTTCTCTCATGCGATCCATCTCTCAAATCGACCGGCCAAACTTTCAATTCTGTTCGGTGCCGAACACTCTCAACGTTCTCCGGTCTCGATCCCGTCTTGTCCTCCGATATGCTCCCATTGGGTCGTCTTCTCATCTTCTGGCCAGTTTTTGCCATGTCTTTGATCTCATCCGACTCTCGCCTCGTTCTCACCCCGTAGCGTCCTCTCCGTTCCGCAGCCCACTGGCCATGTCCAGGCTTTGACAGTGACACATCGCGGTAGAATGAGAACCACGGTACGCCGTACGGTAAACCCAGCTTCTGATAGTGGGACACTATCCTCTTGTACAGCGTGTCGAAATCCCACCCACTCGCTGCTGACTCGTGGTCGTGACTCGCTGAATTTGGGTCCGGTCTACTGCAAGTCCACCGGGGACGCGGGGGCTGTGCCAGGGGTTGAGCAGGGGCAGAAGCTGTCTCAGATCTGTCGCAGAACGACACACCCTTGTCTCGCTTCAGCCCCTCGACTGGGTTGACCGTTGACCGCAGTCCCTTTTCGCGAGTCTCGTCGGCTTGCAAGTTGTGCGTCTGTCATTGTCGCTCTCGTCCCCGCCGGGACGGCCTGGCTCTCGCATCTTTTGCTTTCTCCGCGTCTTTCGTATTTCCTTGGGTCGCCGGGCCTTTTCTCACTACCCTCGTGCTGCGCCAACAGCCAGCGGCAATCGATCTTACTGTAGCGCCGTGAGGAAGGCTTAAAAAAAATAAAAATAAAAATACAAAACAACGACGACGTGCCGTCTCGTCTCGTGCAGTGTCTTAAAACGAGGTTTGCCAGTATGCAGGTGCTTGATGACATTGCCAAACATCCTCGTGCGGGCAACATCTTCCACCTTTGCTCGTCGTCACCATACAAATGGTCCTCCCACATGCAGTGGCTTTAAACTTTGGGGTTCCATCGCCTGTCACCCCGTCTAAGACCGACTTGTCCAACATATGGACGCCTGCTTCGTCCCATTTGCTTCCGTCCATAGCCGGCTGGCCCTGCATCTGCCACGCCTACAGCAGCTTCTGCCGACGGCCCTCAAGCTGAAAACTATCCACTTCGCTTTCGTTTGCCGTTGTGTTGCAATCGCGAAGGTCATCACTCAGCGGTGGTACGCCCTACTTGATCCCGAATCAGATATATGCGTCGTTGTCCGTGAGGTTCGTCCCCATCTGCCGTTATTCCTCGACAACTGTCCTCTTTGAGACTCTGCTAATACTTTAGCTTTGACGGAAATCAAATCAAGAGGGACTAAAATTCAAATACGCCGCACAGATGATGGCGTTTGGGCTCTTGTATGAGACGTGAGACTTGTCCACAACTGGTCATTTCAGGACGAAACGGCTCTAGTTGACCTGCCTCAACGTGGCTCTCTGTTCCGCCTATCGTGACTTGTCCGCTTACTCAACCAATTCTTCTGGGTGCCGTAACTTAAACCTTTTCTTTCTCTTGTCGTGTATGCCTGCTGTATCCGTAGAGACAACGTCGGTTTGGCTGTTGCGCCAAGAGGGTTCACCAGGGCTGGCGATCCAACACGTCTGACTACGCGACTGGTTGCTACTCCTCCTCTACCCCTCACAGGCAACCCGGGTTGTCGTTCGTTGACGCGCCTGTTTGTGAGCCGCGCCCACCTCGTCGCCCGCAGCCTGTGATTCGCTCAATCGTCTGCTCTAGTGTGCACACGAAGTTGCCCCTATAGGCATCTACACTACCACGATGAGCTGATCTGGACCATGGCCAAAAAAGACTCAGGTTTGACAGCTATGGGTCGGGCTGAAAGCCGGCTGAAGACCAGCGTAAACGGGAAAAGGAACTTCTTGTTCCTGTAACTGAGGATCAGTGGATGAGAGACCAATCATTCAGCAACTTGAAAGCGACTTGGCGGCAACAACACGCGTCACGTTAATGCCTCTGGCCTTTGGTGCTCTATTCGTGTTGCCGGTGGAGAGTCGTTCTTCCATATAACGGAAATCCGCTATAGCTCCTACAACCATGGATGTCCTTGATAGAACCCATAATACCCTCGCCTAAGACGGTCGCCAGCTCCCGCCATCGCTATCCAGATTGCGGGCGCGACTTGACGCCCGGGGACCGCCATCCGGCACGGATTGTACACGCGTAAAGTGGCTCCCACCATCCATCATTCGTCGCTAGCAAGAAGACCGTGTGCTGTTAAAGCTTGTTGAGCGAATCCGTTGGCGACAGTCTGCCCGCCGTGAATATTGACGTGACGCTAACGACGCACATCGCTTGTCCGTCAAAAACTCTGTCGTAGGGCTCTGTGTGTTGTACAGCTTAGTGAAACTTAGCGTTGTCTTCCTCAGTTGGGCAACGGTCGCGGACATCTATCGTGACGCCGTCATACGCCACAGAGCAAATCGACAAACGACACTCCCGTTAGATCAGATGTGCGAATCTGAGAGCAATCACATACGAGGCCGTCTTTGACGATTTCGTCTGTGCGAAGATGCAACGTCTCGCGCCGGTGGCCTCCCAGAACCCCCAGTATCCGCCGGTCAGCTTCTACCGAGTCTTCGATGAGTTGTTCTGTGGATCCTCCGGACTGGCCGCCGACAAGGAGTGGCTGTCTTGCTTGCATAACAACCTCGGACGTTTTGGGAAATTACGCCAACTCTCCAGCCGTGGCCGCTGTCTATAGCTCGGCTCTTATGGAGATCATAGACCAATGATGACGCGACTTTACCCCGCCATCGATTGCTTGTCGACTGGTCTCGATACTGGGTACTAGACATCAGGCGGATCATTGGGGGAGGCTGACAAGATCACATCTGCAGCCGCAAGGGGAAAAGGGGCGGCGAACAGGGTAGCGATGAACTCTTTCCAGTACGCTATGTTAGTCGGCGTTTTATCAGTCTTATCGATGTGTTTGATGTTTACCATAGCCAGAACGAGTCCAGCTCTCTGACGGGACGGCTAGGAAATGACGGGCTCGACAAGGTAGGAATTCGGCCGACGTTAGTGTAAGTTTAGCAATCACGACGGCAACGACGGAAATAGAATGTTGGAAGTGACATAGACTGCGTTGGTCTTCGATTTTCGACGCGCTGTTGCCACATCGTGAACCGGGTAAGTCTCGGTTTCTCCAAAAGAAAGGAAGTCAGGCAGCCTCACTAGCAGTGGTTAGGGGGACAGAGATGGAATCGCGAAGCCGAGAAACCTGCGCTAGTTAGTCTGTTGGTGCAGAATATCAGAATGGATCAACCTGGGAAAAGGTGAGTAAGGGTGAGGGGCCTAGAAAGCCAGACGCCTGATGCCCTACGGTTGGAGACTGACGACATGTCGCCAGCTGCACCTGGCCAAGATGGCGAAGAACAGCCGATGGCAAGGCTTCGGATCGATCCTCATTGAATCCACAACGATGTCCATCCGAATCTAGAGCTCAAAGTGATGGGTTTGGTATTTGATAGTGTGAAGTTGATTGATACGCTGACACGTAGAACTCGTGACTGACTATGCTAGTCTTTGTTGATTCTTCGCCAGACTTCTTGCTCGGCCGCAGCCAAACTACCACCAGCAGCTTGCGCCCATTTCTTCGCAGTGTCCCATACTCCTTCTTCCGGCTGAATTTGATAGCCCCTCTCTGCCGATGATGCTACTGCAGCTTGGTGAGCAGCTCTTTGATGGCTACTGAACTCAGACGCACTAACGTCTTGCTGGTATCCTGGAGGGTGTTCAAGACTGAGTGGAGGATCGCCTCCTAGTGGAGCAGGTCGCGGCCCAGTCATCTGAGGTCCATTAGTAGTAGACGTGGAAGATCCTCGCAACGCCGCGTGTGACACGGTTGGAGGAGGGATACCCATTTGTGGAGGGTAAGAAACAGTAGCCGTAGTGGCGGGCGTTGGGGCTGGAGGCTGGTAGGTCTGGCCTGCCTTTGGCGGAGGAGGCAGAGTCGACGTGCCTGCCACCGGCACCGGGGCAGCACCTGGTTGGGGCGGCGGAGGACTGACATCATCCGTCTTCTGAGTTGGTGTTGGACGCGGAGCAGGATATACTTGTGCGGAAGCTGTCTGGACAGGGAGAGACGGGGCGGCACCAGGCTGTGCCGGCGGGTATGGCTGCTGGCGGGTGGATGATGGTGCGGGTGCGCCGACTTGACTTTGGGATAACTCGGGGACGTTATTGTGGTCCTTGGCTTGTGGTTCCTCGGTCTGGGGAGTGGCTCCTGATGCCTTAGAGGCGTTGATCGGAGTGTCCTTGAAAATGGGAATGGCAGGCATGGCTAATGATGATGCTCTTGGCCAAGGTGTGAGAGAAGGACTGAACTGTGGGGTTTTGGCGCCTGTGAACAGTGGGAAAATGTCTAGGCTGTTGGGGGTTTTTAGTTGAATTTTGGCGAGATCGCGAGCGTTCTCGGTGAGATGTGTCTGAAGTCGGCTCGGAGTCATGAAGCAGACGTGGCACAATGTGTGGTTTCCCATCTGGCAGGCGAAACCTTACGTGACGACGTCATTGCTTGGTGGTTGGGGCGATGTCAGGTGACTCAAGGTGAGGGAGTGCCTATTACCACTTTGGTAGGTAGGTAGTCAAACGGCTGGACCTGGAAGGTAAGGTACCAATCGCCTAGACTCATTCCTGCCTTAGAAAGAGGACGGGTACAGCGCCTTGGATGGAAACAAAGTCATCATCGTGAGTGAACAAAGGAAAAGTAAACAATAGCCCACTAGGCACCTTGCACTAAAGTCGATGGAGGAAGCTGAAGTCGAAATCGGAGTCCTAGGACCTGTTGCAGCGTCGCTTACCAAGAGTCACATCCTGGCAAGAAATACAATTGCAACCCGAAAACCTTCGAGTTGAACGGCTCCCGCCAAGGCTTCCGGGAGATGCTGGTATCGAACCGCGTTGTTTGAAATCTTGATTCGGCGGAAGTCGTGTCAAGTTCATCCACTCAGTGATCGCTCATGCAAAACAGGCAACAGTTGAGCTGCAAAGCATCAAGCAACCAAACATCCAAGGCCCAGTCCGAGCAACCCAGCTCATGACCAATGGTTTGCTGCTTCTGGAGCCGCAAAATGGTCTGCTACCGGGAGGTGCTTGGACCGCCTTGAGTCGCGAATCTAAGCTTCTTTGGACGAGGGAGCGGAATCGTGTCGTTGATGACCTGACTTGACCTTAACTGTGCCCAACTGTGCACTCAATGCAACGATCCCACAAGGATCGCCTGGTGGACGCGGTGCCAATGTGGTAAACAGGACAACTTCCATCAGATACACATCGTGCCGCGCCAAGAAAAGTGTTTATGTCGTAGGGTAGAGTCGAGACGTGACATGCGACGTGTCAATGGTGTTGCTGTTCTTTTGGGCATTCACCGCGCGAGGAAGGCACTGACGGGCAGGGTTGGACATGAGGATGGAACAACTGATGTATTACATAATACACTGTTGCCGGATTAACATACTTCCACATCCTCCCGTTAAAGCCACATCAACACCCACCCTCGGAAGCATCGACACCAGCCACATTTTCCTGCACGGGCCAGCGGGCTGCCAAACGCGATGGTTGGCTGGATGTAGGAGGCTGAGAGCTATCCGAACCTTGAGGCTGGCGATTCTCACTGCTTTTTCGCTTGGAAACTCATGACACCAACTCCAGCTCGCTCTTTGGCTTCAATTCCGAGGATTACGCCGACACTATGGTAGGGAAAGTCAGCGAGAGGGTTCTCCTTCGGGAGGGTAAGTGGAAATGGAGTCTTTTGCCCATGGGGACAGCACCCTGACCGTGTATCACAGGCCTGGAGAGAACCGACAATGGAATGAAGCAGACAAGCTGGCCAGACGTCTCACCGATCAATCAGAAGAATTACTACACGTACGTCTTCAACACCAGACTCTCTGGCGCTGTCTTCGTCGTGGCGATGCTGACAACTCTCCGTTCAACAGGGATTATATGAAGCGCGATGACCAAATTCTCGCTTTGCGACTTCAAGGCGATGCCACCCGCGACAGGATCGTTCAAGCTGCTAAGGACAGAGATCGCGCTCTTGCGCAAAGCGGCCGCGCTGAGGTTCCTCTTGTTATACCCGAGCTTCAACCTGATGAAGCACCTGCCGATGCTAATGCCGGCCTCGATCCCTCCAAAGTTATCATCATTCATCCTGGCAGCCAAAACCTCCGAATTGGGTTCGCCAGCGACGCCCTTCCGAAATCAATCCCCATGACACTTGCAACAAAGTTCCCTCAGACCGAGGCGGAGATGCACGAAGCACTCCCTCGCCGACAATTCGAAGCAAAGACACAAGACCAACAATATGGCGAGGAGTGGTCCAAGAAGTACACCAAAATGTCCAGCGATCTCAAGTTGGAGATGCGCGCAAACAAGCGCAAGGTTCTCCCTAATTCCAAGGAGCTTGTTTTGAACTACAACCGCCGGACCGAGCCCGAAATTATTCAAACACACAACGACCCCCTACAAATCGACTGGACCGACATCAACAACCTAGACGATCCCAAATCATCCGCGTCTTGTTTCATCGGGCATCAAGCGCAAAGAGTACCAGATGATTCTCAACCGAAATTCAAGCTCTGGTGGCCCATCCAGCATGGTCATATGAACGAGGATGAGTACCTGAATGCCGAACACATGTTTGACGATTTCGAGACCCTACTCGACAAGGCAATCAGACAGGAGCTTGGCCTGACCAAGAACAGCACCTGGAGACAGTACAGCTGCGTCTTTGTCATTCCAGACCTCTACGACAAGAAGTATGTGGAGCAGGTGCTTCGATCTTGCATGACATGGTTCGAGTTCAACCGGGTATGCTTCATTCAGGAAGGCATGGCCGCTACGTTCGGTGCGGGCTACACTCAGGCCTGCGTCGTTGATGTTGGAGCGCAAAAGACATCTATTACCTGCGTTGAAGATGGCCTCTGCGTCGAAGACTCTCGGATCAACTTGAAGTACGGTGGCTACGACGTGACGGAGACGTTTGTAAAGATGCTGCTCTACGACAACTTCCCCTATCAGGATATCAATCTCAGGAGGCGACATGACTTCCTGCTCGCGGAGGAGCTCAAGATGAAGCACTGCACGATGGTGCAAGCGGACATCTCTGTCCAGCTGTATCAATTCCATCTGCGAGCTCCCAACCAACCGACGCACAAGTATCAATTCAAGACATATGATGAGGTCATTCTAGCTCCCATGGGCTTCTATGATCCGGCCATCTTCGACAACAGCACCAAGATAAGAGGCCGGAGGAAGTTGCTTGACCGGTCTTATAATGCATACGATGCGGATATCCCCGACGATCCTACATCCGCAGCCCAATTTGGAATTCTGGCTCTCGTCAAACCATCATTAAACTCTACGCCTACCAATGGCTTCACCCAATCACAGAACGATGTATCGACGCCGGTAAAGGAAAGGCTGCAGCCGTTCGACTTCCTGAAGCGGGGCGAGAACGGCATCAACGGCACTCCATCTGGATCCAATGCTCCATCGCCGGCGCCGGAGGGTATCAGCACGCCTGTGCCTGCCCCTTTCGTGTTTGGTGGAAGCAAAGAGGGCGTCAATGGAGGAAGCCCTGCTCCGCCCGTAAGGAACGGCGGCACACCGGGCCCGAACGGCACAGTCGTCCCACAGCCGCCTCCGGGCATGTTCGTCGACGCTTCTGCGCGCAGCGCCAAGGCCATAGCAATCGAACGCGACGGCGTTCTGCCTACCGCACCGTTGGATCTCGCTATTCTGACCAGCATTTACAACGCAGCCAAGGGCGACGACAAGAAGCTGCGTGATTACCTAGGCAGTGTCATGGTCATTGGAGGTGGTTCGAAGACACCTCAGTTCACTGTTGTACTAGAGGAGAAGCTCAAGGCACGGCGACCTGATCTCTTCGATCGCATTTTAGTCAGTCGAAGTGCCAGGGATATGGACGAGCAGGTTGTGACTTGGAAGGGGGCCAGCGTCTTCGGCAAACTCCCGGCCAACGATTCATGGGTCACGCCGTTCGAGTTTGAACGGCTGGGGGCTCGCGTGCTACACCACAAGGTGCTCTGGTCATGGTAGACTGGAGGAGGACGGCGGCAAAACATCTTAATGGAGGATGCGATCACGAGAAAGCAACGGAGTCGGGGAGTGAACAATGGTGCTCAGGAACTGGTTTTTATGGAGGCAAAAGTCGTAAGGAACGTCTAGAAGCCACTGGCGTTTGGTGTCAAAACGAAAGACTACTTTCCGGTGTTGAACTTATGAAGTATTGTGAGAAATGTATCGAGGCAAATTCGAGGCGATCGCGAGGCTCTCCCAGACATCTGGAGCTGAGTGACTATGTCAAACCTACCTAAACACATACACTTACTGATTGGAACTATCAATGTCGACGGCTACGGCGCCCACACTGTGACGGGTGTCCGGCCGTGTGTGTGAACCGGTCAGGAATGAGGTGGTCATGGCAAAGTCGTTGGCTATCATTGAGGGGCTTATGTAAGGCGGCTCGACCGGAGTTTAGAGCAGGGAGCTCAGGTCAATCCAGGTGTATGATGCTCACCCGACGTCCCGCACCGGCACTCACTACCGCAGCTACCCACCCACCCTTTACCTTAACTCACATTTCTCCCTTGTGATCAACAACAACAAACAAATCCGCCCGACGTTCCCAGCATCTCATTCGCCCGCCGCGAGATGTAAGCTTGGAACTGGACGGTGCTCTGCGGCAAATAACGAGAATCAACTCAATTGCTCGGCGAAATACCACGGCGCTCGACCTCTTCGCCATGGCGATTCTCTCCCGATACCTGCCCTTCTCCGAGGCAACTACAACGCTGCAAGCAGTGACATACCTCCTCGGCATATCTCTCTTCTCCATTTCTTTCCTCGTCTTCCTCAACAGCAGCATATCCTTCGTGATTACCGACCTCATTGGCGTCAAGGATGGCGTCGGCGACATTGTCGGCACTCTCGGCTTCGTAGACGAGCTCGTTGCGCTCGTCGCATGTCCGGTCTGGGGTTTGGTCTCGGATCGGCTCGGTGTGAGATGGGTGGCCGTCATCGGGTATGCCGTCATCGGCGCAGCATTGCTTCTTTTCGTTCAGGCGAAGAATGTCTACCCGCAGCTGCTCCTGGCGCGCATTTTCTTCGCCGTTGGCGCCACAGCGTCGTAAGTGACAAATAGAGGTCGGGAACGGGCAACATGTGCTAATATGCTTTTCTCAGTGCCACCATGGTAACGGCTATTCTGCCTTCATTGACGGACGATGGTGACAAGTCCGACAGCTCCGCAGACGGTGCGAACAAACCGACGCATAATCCCCGCAACAGTATGGCCATGTCCCTCGAGTCCGACATGACCATCACTCCGGCGCGCTTCCATGGTTTCAGCGGAGACGGACAAACCGCGACAGCGAGTGAGAGAGAGGAGGCACAGGCTGGAAGGCCTTCGTCATTGGCGGGCTATGTTGGGCTATTCACAGGATGCGGCGCGCTGGTTGCGCTTTCCCTGTTCCTCCCGCTCCCTGCACGATTCGGGGAGGTTGACGGCATCACGCCTGCTACAGCCGTCGCCGACAGCTTCTATGTGGTGGGCATTGTGGCGTTTGTGGTCTCAATTTTTGTTTTCTTTGGGTTGAGAAACCTCAAGGGCGAGGAAGGCAAGGGTTGGAGTGTACTATTGGGTCTAAAGACGAATTCGGACTCGGAAGACGAATCTGACGACGACGGGTCAGACCACCCAACGCGGCCGGTACGTTACTTCGTGAATGTTTCTTGAGAAACTGCTGACGTTCTACAGAAGGTGCTTCCATACTTCCGCCTCCTGCGCGACTCTGTGACTCTCGGTTTCACGGATTCCCAGATCGCTCTGGGATACCTGGGCGGATTTGTGGCCCGCGCATCCACTGTTGCCATTTCGCTATTCATACCCCTTTACATCAATACGTACTACATCAGCAACGGCTTCTGCCAGGGCTCTCCGCATGACCCCTCTCCAGAGCTGAAGAAGGAATGCCGAGCTGCCTATCTCCTTTCGTCAATCCTGACTGGCGTGGCTCAGCTGTTCGGCCTCTTCGCCGCGCCGGCGTTCGGGTACTTTAACAGAAGACGCGGGCGCGTCAACTACCCCATCCTCCTCGCCACGGCTTTCGGTATTGTCGGCTACATTGCCCTGCCACAGTTGCAGAGCCCGGAGTACAAGAACGTCGACGGGCGAGGCGGCAGCCCCGCCATTTTCCTAATTGTGATCCTCATCGGCATCAGCCAGATTGGTGCCATTGTCTGCAGTCTCGGCTTCCTCGGCCGTGGCGTTCTGACTGCAGATATCCCCAAGTCGCAGGTCATCGACACGGTCGAAGACTCGGCAGAGGCCATGGAGACTTCCCCAGAGTCTGCACCTCTCTTACAACACAATGCCAGCGTGGATGCCGTCTCGCGAGTGCGGCTCAAGGGCTCCATCGCCGGCATGTACTCCTGGTTTGGAGGAGCAGCTATCTTGCTTCTTACCAAACTAGGTGGCTACTTGTTTGACGCGGTGTCCAACGGTGCCCCGTTTTACATGATGGCTTCCTTTAATGCCATCCTCTTTTTTGCCAGTTTGGGCATTGATGCTGCTCGTTTTTACAGGGACAAGCAGTGATGGTATGACTTACGAAATACACGTATTATTACCTTGATGTATCATTATTATATCTGTGAATTGTCTATTTATCTAAGAAACATACCTTTGCTATGCTGTTGTTCCCCTGAACCATCTTTCTAACCTTGACTTCGTGCAGATTGCGGACCTTGATTGGTTCCGTGTACTTCTACGAACCTGCCCTACTGTGCAGTCGAACTCTCCGAAATAGCTCCCGGTTGGGTTGATTCGACAGTGTCTGCCGGCATTTTCTCTTCTACGATAGTATCGAGACCACTGGCTACACCGACTTCGTCTTCTGCACGCTGCTGCTGCTCCTCAATGGCCTGGAGAACATTCCAATCGCGCCTTCGAATCCAAGGGCGAGAGCGGCGTCTGGCCCGCTGGATCCTGTCCCAAGTCTCCTCGTCCCTCTTCAGGCGCTCTGATTCTGTCATGGGCTTCGGCGCAACCATTCTGACGACGCAGGGGCAGCAGAACATGGTGAACAGTATCTTTGCGAGCGAGGGTGGAGGGAATCTGGTGTTGTAGCTCTCTCCGGGACCACTGGCCCAGAGCCAGTCGTCTACTCCAGTCGGTTCCTCTTCCCAGCACGGGTCGTACTCTGAAAACCTCGGTTTGAAGACGAAGTCGGCTGAGGTCTCGTTCATTGGGCCTATGGCGTCACCTGCTCGTTGGTGGTTAGTAGCAGCACTGGATAACTCTGACTTTGCCTCTGGCTCTGGGCTCCAGTCTGGCTCAGTCAACATCACCGTCGCGCGGCCCTCATTGCCGCACTCAGAGCAGACGGCGTGTGAAGGCGATGGCTTGAGGCATTTGAGCTTGTTAGTAGCGCGGCGGAGGCGGTGGGTGAAGGCGGCGGACTTGCCGGGCTTCTTGCCTGCGTCTTTGCGGGCTGGGACGCAGAGAGAACATCGTTTGCTGACGGTCCATGGACCTTGTGCCTCGTCGCAGTTGTGGATGTAAGGAGGCATGTTCATGTAGGAGGGCCGATGCGCGGGTACTGACGGGATAGTAGAGGCCTGTATGGCAGTCTAGGTATGATGAAGACCAGCGGGCCGAGTATGTTCGGGGACGCTGCTGTGACCTTTTCGAAGAGGAGCCTAAGGTGTTTGACGGCATTGTAAGCGGGATCTCCAAGACTTTCTATATAGCTGCGGATGGCGGCATGGACCCAGATCACATGCTTGCTGTATTGTCTTCTGTAACGCGCTCGGCAAAGGCATTTAAAACATTTGTATTCTTGAATATTCGTTATAGACATGGCGTAACCATCTCTTTGGTTGAATAGGAATATTGGTAGGTTCAGTCCTTTGTCTGGGGAAACAGACGACGTTTTGTACATTCTCTATGCCTTTCACCAGGTACCGTGATCTCAGGCCTCGATGTTCCCCCTGTTAGATTCACGTCGAACGGCCAGTCTCTTTATCATGGCAGATCGATATCAGTTCTCAGTGCATATTGGAGCATTCTTCAGTTGCACGATCCTCACCGTGTGACGTTGAAGATTATTTACTTGATGGCATCTTACCTTCCATCATATACCACGTACGAGAAATGCGGAAGATATGACGAGAATATGGAGAAAAAGGCAGATTCAAGCCCGCCTCAGTATTGCGAGTCTGGTCTCCGAACTTCGAGGCGATACTTGCTTGCTGGCCACACAACGCTTGTTGCGAAACTTACGCGATTAGACTGGAACCGTGCGCGCCGCGTCGGTGAACAGGGCCAAATAGTTCTTAATCAAATACTGTCAGTAACTTCTGGACTCTCTTGGCCAAACACCCAGACCTGGGTACTGTGAGCGAACTGGAAGAGCATCCTGGAAAGATCCGCGGCAACTCCAATGCGAGGTATCTCCGATATTCATATCCGGCGCGGTGTATGCGCAAGACGTAGAAGGACAGGTCAAGCATTGGATTTACTTAAAAGATTGCAATCTTCCGAGTCGATCGTTTTAAAATGACCAAGTGCAGACGGCAACTCTGCTTCTCTGGTATACAGCATGATTCCCAAGGGGGCCAATATTCCCAGAGACATCCTTCCTCAAGAATGTGGCTACGCTACCAACCGATCATGTATTCAAGGCGGACCGCGAGGAGCCGAAATGTCAAAGCCTCGCCTTCGTTCCCCGTCTGTCTCTGTCTGATTAAGCCTTAGCAACGATGGAGCTTGAAACTCTGTAGGATCTATTTCCAGATCAAGTTCGTCCTAGGTATTCGTGTCAACTTCGAGAACATTGGATAGGCAGCTGGTAATGTGAAAGATAGGTCTTGTCGCCCGCCGGTAGTTCTGATCACTATCTTAGGCTTCTCAGGGTCCTTGGATTCTGGTTTGGTTTGCAGGCATTAGCTGTCCCTCTTTCTCTAGGCAATGGGCCCCTGGAAGAACCCTTCTAGACTGCGCTGACGTGTACCTCGGATGTATAGTGCTGCCGCAAGCCCAGAGCAAGCAGCAAATCATTTGCGTTGTAGGTCCGGTTCTTAACATATACCAACTTCTATCCTTGGCACATGTTCACTAGCAGCCTGTTCGCTATGGAATACAACAACACAAATATAGACTACTAGACACGGGTTCCTACTACTTAAAAGGCCCGTGTCTTTTACCTTGTTGGTCAATTGGTAAGAGGCTGTATGAGAACACGGATGACCGATAATCGAAAATGCGAGTCGCAGTGCCCCTGGGAGAAGCGAATTATATAGATCTTAGGGCCGTTTAAATACCTAAGACTGTTCCTTAGGATTCTTCTACGACACGCTTTTCTTACATCCCTAAGAGCCGAGGCCACAACAAGCGAATTTCAGCGCCAGTCACCAAAGATATTATAAAAGCTCTACACCCCATTCTCGTCCAGTGTTCTGTTCAAGACGACGGTTGTGTAGCATTGGCAGGCTCGCCACCAGACCACGCCGTGCAACATGAGCCGTTGTATATTGCAAAGCTTTAGGTGCGGTCAGTATCCGTCAATTGCCCTCCACCCAAAGGGCACTCTACTCAAGAACCAAGCTCACACTTCCCGCCGCAACTAACCTCTACCCGCAGCTTATTCGTTGTAGAACACATAACCACATAGCCTCAGAAAGAAAAATAATTATATAAGTTAATATAAGCTCTTTCTGACCTAAAAGGATGATCTCACGACTGGCACTCCCAACACCGGATTTGAATCCCAAGTTCAACACCCTACACTCACAAGATCTTCAAGCGAATGACTAAAGGGCCATTAATTGACCTCAGTTGTTTGGAGAAATCCGCTTTGCTCCCCTCCTCACAAGAGGTATAAATTGATACGTTCATCCTTGACGTCAATCTCTAGCTTCATCCTACAGATACGTATGAAGTATGCACTCATATCTCCGAGCCAGCTCTAGAAAAAGCTTGCCATCGCCCAATCGGCTATGAGAACAAGAAGCCTCCCACGAGACAAGCCAAGATCGTAAACCACTTACACCTGTTTGAAACGGCACTTCATCGTTTGGTCGGCTGACCCTAAGCCTTACCGCGCTGATGAACGATAGGGAAGCTTAGCCACGATCCACTTACAACGAATTCCTCCCTGATGAGTGCAGCTAATTGCCAAGTAAGCACTGCCGCTGCCGATATCAACATCCATCGACCATTCTTTGGTATAAGGACATGTGCTGTGAGCTCTCGCGTCTACAACTTGATTGAAGGGCCCCCATTCTTCCAAAAGGCTTAGATTTAATCAAGCCGACGGATGGCCTTGCATGAAGGATTGAGTGAAGAGTCAGCCGACCCTACCTCCTGTAGAGCAAGTCAGCACTGATCCGTCAGCATCGAAGGGGAGGTCCCAGGCTAACAGTGGGTGAATCACCAAGCTTTTGATAATGCCATCCGCACATCAAGAACAGTTCAAACAATCAAACGATGATGTCGCCAGAAGAAACGTGAAGGACAAAAAGGGCTTCCTCGACGGACAATATCTTTCCCAAGATACCCGGCCCTCACGAACCGATCAGATCACTCGAAATCATACATCAAGGACACGCGATGTAAGGGGGCATTTGACTCTCTTTCCTTGAAAAACCAATGCAAACGAGACCATTTTTGACTTTTTTGAACGATACCGTCCATGAGTACCTAGATAGAAAAAGCCTTTCATTTATCGTGCAACGACCAGAAATCAGCCGGCCCAGTCCTCGGAAACCTTGACGCAACCAATCCTACTGCAAATTTTCCCCGAAAACTGGTCCTTCCCTTCCGTTCTCCATCGTTAACTAGAGCCGGATATATGTGTCGGAGCACATTTCTCAACCTATATGTGGGCGAATATAGGCGACCTATGTGGGCATTTATTTGCCGCCGAGGCTAGGGAACGCAGACTCGTCCTTGGTGTTGATCTGGGCACCCTGGGGACGGCCGCCGCGGGGGGCACCGCCACGGGGAGCACCGCGGGCACCATCGCCGCGTCCACGACCGCCACGGTCACCACGGTCACCACCGCGGGCACCGCCACGGGGACCACCACGGCCACCACGGGGGCCGCCGGCACCGCCGCGGGAAGAGCGCTCAGGCTCGACGTAGCGCTGGTCGATATCGAGGAGCTGCTTGGTCTTGCGCTCACGCTCGCGCTTGGTCTTGCCTCCGGTGCCGATCATGAAGGTCTCCTCGTCCTCGCGGGAAACCTCCTTGGCGGAAGCCCACTCCTTCTTGAGCTTGGTGCCCTCGTTGGCCTCACGGACCTTGGTGTTACCCTCGATGGCGAGCTTCTTCTCGGCAAGCTGGGCGAGGTACTCGGTGTAGGAGACCTGCTTCTCCTCGGGCTCCTCGGGCTCGACGGGAGCGGCGGCCTCGGCCTCAGCGTCCTTAGCCTCAGCCTGGGCAATGGCCTCGCCGGCAACCTCGTCCTTGCGCTCAGCCTCACCCTCGGTGGCGCCCCAAGACTGGGCAGCCTGCTTCTCGGAGCCGCTGCGACGAGTAAGTACGGGAATGGTATGGGTGAATCGGTTCAAATTACCTGGCGAGACCCTTAGACTGGCGGTCATCACGCTCACGGGGGAAACGTCCACCACGGCCTAGTCGTCTTTGTTAGTACGCGAATGAGTTCGAACCTCACTCCATGCATGCAACGTCGAGGCATGGGGACGGCGGGATGTCACGAACCTCCACGGGCGCGGGCACCGTAGCCGCCACGAGGGCCGCCTCTAGCAGGCTCGTCGGTGGTCTTGCCACGGTTGCGGTCGCTGCCAGCACCGCGGTCACGGAAGGCTGCGAGCAAGATGTCATGTCAGCGGGTCAAGGTCCAAAGCGGGGTCTGCATTTCCCGAGGTCTGCAAATTGGTGATGGAGCAGACTCACCAGCATCGTTGCCGGAGGCGTTGTTGCGACGGGCACCGCCGGTGTTGCCAGCGGGGGCACGGGAAGGTGCCTCGGGCTCGACGCCGCGCTTGGTTGAGCGCAGAGAGTTCTTCTCAACCGTCTTCACGGGCGCCTGAGGAGTGTCATCCTCGGCATCGTTGCCTGTTGTGGGAAGTTAGGGCATTGGCTCAGAGGTACGACTTGTCGGTTCGTTCATTCGCGGGACTCATACCGAGGAGCTCGAACAGGTTCTATTCAGGTAGACTTGTTAGTTTTCATGTCTTTGAAGCCCAAGTGTATTGCGGGAGCGAAGCCGAAAAAAAAGTCGAGCAAAAGAACATGGAGAAGGAGCCTGGCAAGGGCGATGACGAGGCCGACGAGGTCAACGCACAAACACACAACGACTCAGTCGACGAACAACGAGCACCAAAATAAAACGGAAAGCGACATCGATAATAGAGACAGAGGTTCAGCTTACCTTGCTTGCGACCGACATCTTGTCGCCTGGATTGTGGTGTACAATAGCGACCTAGTCTAGGATGATGATTGGGGTAAGAGACAAGGTTAGAACACCATGACCTGGCGGTGGTGGTGATGCTCAATGGGGGGGTATGGGACCAATTGGTAGCCGGTGCTCTGGTGATGTTACGGATGGGACCTGAGGTGAAGAAACTGCGCACGATGGGGCCACTGGGGTTCCGGGCGGGACAAATCACAGCAGCACACACAGCACACACACTGGTAGCAGGAGAGGGAAGCGACGGGAAAGCACAGAGCAAATTAGGTCAGGCAGAAAGGGCACGCTGCACTCACTTCGCCCAATGACAGCCCGGAAATGGCTTCAGCACGGGCATTGCACACGCTGAGAGCAGAGCGTTGTGCCCTGGAGAGGGGGAAGGGCACTGTCCTTTCCACCAGCAAAGGGCAGTTTTGGTGTGAGATCATCGCTGCGTTCCCGGCTCGCTTAGCAATTCTTCCGACCTCCAATTTTGTGTGCCGTGGCTGCCAATTTCAGTGTGAACAACCTGCTGTGTTTAGGGTTCTAGACGCGCCGGTCTCTTCCCCCCCCTCACCTGACAGCCTGAGGTACCTCGCCAGGTACCCCATTACCTCACTTTTCGCCCATCACGCCGCTCAAACCTTGGTTCACCTTGCTAGCTCTACCTCCCGTCTCGACGGCCTCGGCCAATCTGACGTCCCGGTCTCCGGCACCGACTGTTTCTGGCATCATTCGACTCGGCCAAACTTCGCTCCAGCAAGACACAGTTCTATGCTTTAGTTAAGAGGCCGAGGAAGTGAGAAGCGTGTTGTGAGGAATCCTGAACGAACAAGAAGGAGGGGCGGGATCCTCGGCACATCTCTTCGTAAGGCAACCAATCGTCCCTTCCATATCTTGCGCCAGCCGGTGCCCCCGGCTCCGAAACGGAAACCAAACCGAGCACCGAACTCTCTCATCCGTATTCGCTGCCGCTGTCGCTGTCGCTGTCGCTGTCGCTGCTGCCAACAGTTCAACCGACATCGCCGGTTCCCAAAAAAAAAAAAAAAAAATCCCAAGAGAGCATGGCATGGTGCGGGGCAGGCCAAAATGAGGGAGCTCGGTGCCCCTCTCTGCCCTGACCTTCCAGCTCTTGAAACCCAGCTCTCGGTGTCGAAGCACACGCACACCGTATTCACCCCCGCTGCAAGATGCGAGCCAAGCCTCCTCGGTGGCTACCCGATGACGGCCAATGCCATCTGAGCGCAGAGCTCCACAAAGCTGGGGAAGACGGCGAGCTCAGTCCCCATTGGCAGTGTTGTTGACTCGAACAACGCTTGCAGACAGGCACACCATCTCGCAAGCTCGCAGCTGCCATGCCGGGTCTCTGGTGTGACGATTTGTTTGCATTTCTCCGTGGTGTGCACCAAAAGCACCTAATATTTTGTGACATGTAGATATGTCCCAAGTTTGCAGTGGTGTTAAGTTGTGTTACTCGCTGTATAAGACGCAACCTACCATTCCACCATCGCGGTTCAGGATACGTCAAAACTTCCCGTGCAACATGCCACTATTGGACAGTATTGCGAAGTCGACCACGAATCAATCATCACCATCGTTGCCTTGAGGTCTACCCTGAGCGGGAGAACACGAAGACAACCTACTCATGAAAGGCGCGTTCATGCATGCATCATGAGCAAGATCTGATCCGTTAGTAGAGCAACTACTAAAAGGCACACGATCAAAGGCGGCAACTCTTGCGTATCTCAAAGTCGTTTCATGAGAGGATAGAAAGTCCGGTTGTGGATTGTACTCTTCGAAGTAAATTCGAGATTGGTCGCGTCTCACCGAGAGTTGTTGAGGAACACCACGCTTCATGCCACTGGTTCCACCTTAAATAGGCTGACTCTTTGCTCTGCCGGAGTGGACTAGGGAAGCCACTGAGAATCCTCGGGCAGCTCATCATCTATGACAGAAGCAAGTCTCAGCAGCGCAGCCTCAAGACCAAGACACAGTTGACATTCCTAAGAAAAACCCATTGTGTGCTTCCTTGTCCTCTTCCGTGGCACCGTGGTTGCAAGTCTTGCTACTTACCCAGGGTGATCCTGCTCTAAGCCTCCCCCTTCCAACAAATCAACGTCTTGCCCCTCACATGACATTGAACTCAAAGTTCAAGGACACCCATCTCTAAACCAAAACACCATCGCACGACATTCCATCCCTTACAGGCTCATCAATCAAACAAAAAAAAAAACACGCAAAAAGCAAAAGAGGGAGCGCCGAAACTGTCAACTCTCATAATATGCCAGCACTGTGGATCGAACACAGGATCCCCGCATTACAAGTGCGATGCCTTACCACTTGGCCATGCTGGCGGGTTATGCGATGCATCGGCCAAGTCGTACGAGCCATTATGATTCACGCCAGCCCTCATGGCAGCCCTTCGGTGGGTCATCGCATCTGACCTCACCTCGTCGTCTGTGTTCATATTAAAAAACAGGTCTTTCTTTGCTCTCACTTCTTCATCTCCTGGTTTTAAATCTGTCTACGTGAATTTGTGCTTTCTCGACTGCTGGCTTCCCTATGTTTCGTCTGAGACTACCTGCTTACTTGAACTCGGAGCTCATTCATCTAATTGCCCTAGTGTTAGCCTCACCTCACAGCCTAATTTCCATCTCAAGAGTAAAGCCTAGCTTTACATTGACCTACTAAGAAGGTCTAGAAATATTCCCAACTCGTATATGGCAATCTCTAACGCCCAAAATTTTCCTGGAAATGAAATCAACCGGCAGTTGTGTTTGTCAAGTTAAGTATGGTCGTGACGCAATTCACTCTGTAGACCAGGCTCATACAGTATAGCGTGCTATCATAACTTATTCTTCCGAATTGATTGCTGTAGATGAGCTCAATTTCAATCATCATTACGAGAAACACCATGGGCAGGTTTGAGTATGAACAGCGAGCCGAAGCCCGAGTATATTGAGAAAACTAGCCATTAAAATACCGATAAGGTTTCACCATCTAAAGAGTGGAAAGTTGCCGCCAATGCCTTTTTAACTAAAAAATCAAGCTCCCCATCTACCACATCTACTCGTGAGCATCATCCCCGAGAGAGCGTACCAGGTAAACCCCTTAGTAGCCGGTGCCGAAGGAACCGCACTTGCTGGCCGCATAGGAGTTGCGGTTCTCAGAAAGGCAGTCGGTGTACTGAACAGTGCACTTGTTGATGGCGACGCTGAAGTTGTCCGAGAAGAACCAGCGCTTGGCGAAGTCGGGAGCGCGGGCGTAGACGGCAGCATCGTCGCGGCGGCCGCGGCGGTTGTTGTAGGTCTTGCAGCCCTGGGCGTAGGTGTTCTGGCACGCGTTGTACTGCTCCTTGCAGGCTTCCTGGCAGACGCTGGGGACGCTGCCGCGGCCAAAGGACTTGCAGAGCTTGGAGTCGGCCTGGAGGTAGAACTTGAACTGGTTGCCGGCCTGGAAGTCGACGGCAATGTCGTTGCAGGTGACGATAGGGATCTCGATGCCACCGACGGGGTTGCCAGGGCCGTATCCGAACCACCAGCTGGAAGGCTGCTTGCAGACACCAGTAGGAGGAGGGGGCACAACGGTGGTGACCGGGGTAGAGGTCGTGGTGGGCTTGGAGGGGCAAGGGAATGTAGACACGGAGGTAGTGCCAGGCTTGTAACCCTTGGGAACCTTCTTGGCGAAGCAGTCCTTCTTGGAGCAGGATCCCTTACCCTTGCAAGAGCTGGAGCAGTAGCTGCTGACGTCGCTGCACCAGGCCTTGAAGTCCATGCAGCTAGCAGAGCCGGGCCATCCAGCGTTCTTCAAGCAAGCACTGACCTGAAGCTTGCAGCTGTTGTGGGCCTTGGTGCAGCTGTCGTTGTCGTCAAAGTCGGGGAGGTTCTTGTTGCACCAGCTGCCGCAGCCGTACTCGCAAGTGGCGGGAGTGACAATGGTGGTGGTGCAGACAGCGGGAGCAGTGGTGGTGGGGATGGTCGTGGAAGGCTTAGATGTGGTGACGGGAGGCTGAGAAGTGGTCACAGGAGCGGTGGTGGTTGAAGGAGGGGCCTGGGTAGAGACAGTGGTGGAAGGAGGAGCTTGGGTAGACACAGTGGTGGATGTGACCAGAGTAGAGCTCGTGGTGGAGGTGGACGGAGGGATGCTGATGGACGGGATGGTGGCCGAGGTGCTGATGGAGATCGTGGAAGAAGACGAGACCGAGTTGACGGGGGGGACGTAGCCGCAGGGCTCGAGGGACTTCAGCTTGCTGGCGACGTAGATCTCCATGACGGCAGAGCCACCGCAGTTCTTGGTACTGTCGCCGTTGCAAGGCTTGTTGCACTTGTCCATGGTAGTGGCAGTTGTGTAGTTGCCCATCACGACACCGCAGTAGCACTCGCCGCCGTACTCGACACCGGCAAAGGCGTATCCCTCGCTGGCACAAGCGGAGAGACAGGTCGAGGGAGTCATGGTGGCAGAGTCAACAGAGTCCTGGCGCTCAGCAATGGTGCGGCCATGGTTGGTGTCGTCGGTGTAGCAGCCAATGGAGGTGTAGTCTTCGACGGTGGCACCGCCAGAGGGGAACGTGGGATCTTGATAGACAGAGAAAGCCGCGGGGCCACCGCAGATCTCGGAGCTGTTGCCAGTGCACTTGTAGCTGCAAGTAGACTCTTCGAGGGCAGGACTGTTGATGGTCGCGCTGCAGTAGCAGACACCGTAGTATGTGAGACCAGCGTAGCGGTAACCATTACCTGTCATCGTGTTAGGTTCTTACGTCAAATGTAAAGCTTGGCCAGGACGGCTTACCCTTGCAGGCGTCCACACATGTCTCGATGGTCATGTTCTGTTGGTTGAGACCGGAGCGGAAGTCGAGGGCATTCTCGTTCTTGGTACCCTTCTCCTGGAAGCAGCCCTGGTAGGTGAAGGGCTGGAATTCATCGAGGCAAGGCGGCAACTCAGTAGTGGTCGCGGTGACCTGGTTAAAGAGGGTGGCAGCTGCGAGAGCAGCCAGGGCCCGAATGATGGGAGCCATTATAAACGATGGTGAGTATTAGTTATTAGAACGAGTGTAGTACCTCTTTGCAAGAAACGAGTGTGCAAGAGTGAGTGAATGCTTTCCCGGATTGGGTTGTGAGTGATGAGTTGGAACAGAGACCAGGATGAGAGGCATCGAGGCCCATCATATATAGTGAAATTCAATCATATCGGGAGCTCACGATTGACAGACACCCCGGCCGGCAGAGTGACAATCAGGGGAACAACCTCAACGGGTGATGCGAGTAGCGGCCGATAGAGTGGTGTCAGGTCGGACGGGGGCAGAGCGCCACGACTAGAGCGTTAGTGCGATATCTAGAGCAAAGCATGGAAGATACCCAGAGTGAACGGTGCCTTGGCAGTCATTGTATGGAACTGTTGGTTTGCATACAGTGATACACGTCTTTCACGGAAGCCACGGTGACGGGACGGCCACATCGAGGTAGTAGTGCCAGGTACTGAGAAGCTAGAATAGACTCGGCAAGGTGACAGAAGTGGGCGGCGGCGCGAAGGGAAGAGGGATACAAGTTTAGACAGCAACGTTAGGGGCGGCGGTCGGTGTGTCCTCACCTGCGCCAGTAGTCAGCTCTACGGACCCAAGTCGGCGAATGCCATGCTTCTTTGGGTCAAGAGGCAAGGGCCGAGATGCTCTGATGTTGGAATACCCGCCCAGTTGGGGCCGGACAGGTGCAAAAAGGCAAAGTCCAGGAGTCCGAGCAAAGGTAACCCACGCCAGAAGTGGAATAGAGTTGAAAAAGTGAAGGAAGAGGCCAGACTCTTTTGGGTCGGCGGAAGTCGTCGGATGACGGTGGGAGGATCCATGGTCCAATGTCAATGTCCATGAGATGGATCATGGATGCACCTCAGTTTCCAGGGCTAAAACACGCAAAGACTAAAACTAAAAAGAGAAGTCGCGAGGAAGGAAACGAAACAAAAACCGGGCAGCCCAAGGCAGGAACCAGGGTGTCTCCAAATCGGGCAGGATGACGGCCCCATACCCGGGGTAAAGACTCGATATCATTGGCTACTGCCAATGTTAAGCTCAGTCGATCCCAGTTCATCCCGTCCGTCAACAGCAGGCAAACAGGGGCAGCCTCACTGACTCTTGTCCGTACCTGCATTAGACCGCTCTCTCCTTGACTGCTAATCTCATCTCTCGCCCTCTTTTCCCTCCCTCTTGTTATTAGGTGCAAAGGTAGAGTCTTTCGAGTCTCGAAGAGTCTCTTGGGCATTTTAACCTTCCACCTTTCCATCTGCCGCTTCCCAAAAGTGCCCTAAACAAGCTTGACCTGACCAGCTTTCTTAGTCGTCAGCATGCTGTCAGATTCAATCTCCTTGGAATCACCAAAATCAAACACACATTAGCCACCGACGTCGAACGTGGCTTTTGGGACATGCTTCATCTTTCATGCAATTTGAATCAGGGGCTTCGGCTTTTGCTTTTGCTAAGAATATCTTTTTGTCATTCAATGGCTTCCAAGAACGACCAACTCAACGCCCAGAAGCCCCCATCGTCGACCGGTCTTCTTGTCCTCACCACAAAGATACCTGACAGAGGCACTGACTCGGGCCGGGTCCTCTCTTCTTCTTCTCTTCTTGTCTCTGCATCCCAGCGGCATCCTAATTCCCAGCTGATGACCGTGGACTGGACCCTCTTCGCAGCGCAAACTCCTAGGCCAACATCGTACCAGCAGTGTTTTGCTCGTGCGTCTAGGCCGGTCGACCTGTCAGGATCCGCACAGTCGCTCGTCGCTCGCTGCTGCGCCCCTCTCAACTATGCATAATGCAGTCGGGTTACAATATTGAAGTCTACCCCGGTTGACTAAAGACATTGACTAGGGCAGCAGGGCCTTGATAGGATCCTCCGTCGGTTTTTGTTGCTTCTGCAGTCAACAACAATTCAGCCGCTGGCACGGTCTCAAAGCACAGGGCAATTGCTGCAGGGCCTCGCAACATGCACCCGCTCGGACAAAATATTGAACATCGATGCAACGTTCCCGCCTTTTACACGAGAACACCAGAACCTCGGACGAAGATCCCGAATCATGTTCTGATATCTGCTCGCGCAAACCTCACACTCCGTGCTTCGTAATCCTTACCCCTTCCAAGGTCTCGGGTCTACGGCATCAGTGCGAATAGACAACGAAATCTCGGACACTTCTGCTGTCGATCGTCTGCGGGGTGGTCTTGAACCAATGTGGTGATGCTTGAGATAGAGGGCCGCAGATCAAGGGCACTCCCGCCAACAAGGGCCTGCTGCCTCCTCTACCTTGCTCGAGTTGCTCATCGCTAGTAAGGCTGTCAGGCCTGCCAACATAACCCGCGCGATGAACGACGAGACACAGACCTCTCATCTGCAGGTGAGCACAGTCGGACCCTCAAATGCAAAGTCTACATGGAATACGAGACAACAGCGAATCCGCAGTGGAAACATCACAGCAGCTTACTTCTCAACGGCCGTATTGCAATACAATACCTTATCGTAAACGATTGATTTTCGTTCTTTTGTTCGAACCCGATATTACATGATTCAGCAAGTTCCCGACCGAAATAAACGACGTCAAATTGATGACGGGTGCACTCTATGAGCTTTGCTATTACTTTCGATACCCTTACGCAGATGCCATGATATTTGCTTTAGGGCCTGAAAACTCTAGATGGGTGTATCCTCTCTTCGACTAGCTGACCAAAAAACCGACAGTGTCTGAACGTTACTAGTGTAAGCGGCCGAGAAAAGTAGCAAATCGTCTATGCCAGTAGCCCAACTCTTCAGACGGACGAGCCCTCGTTCTATCATCTTTCACGGGCAACAGACTGGAACCGCGACACAGAGCTTTCCCGATGCAACGGCTCCTTTGTTCAATCAATAAGCTTATCGACAACCATCTCCGCAGTTCTTACAAGCAAAGGTGTAAGACGTTGGAATGAGAGAGCTGCGCCCCATTCTCCCGTCGACGGCGCCAGCTGAATTGCCAATGCAACTGAACCATGCCCACCTGAGAATATGGGCTAGCGAACCCCCCTTTCCCAAGGGAAGCTAAGCTAAGAAAGCTAGGTTTAGTCTGCTTTTGTCCGACCGCCCATCAACTGAGGATAATGGTTGCTCGGTCGAAAATCAGCGCCCAGCCCAAACGGCTTATCAAGTTCTTCACCAGCGCTGGTCGTCGCCGACGCCACACCGTAGATGCCAAGGCCACCTTTTCGGCTCTCGGTATCGTCTTCGTGTTGGGTCCAAACCCCCGTGATGGCTTCTCGTCAAGTTACTCCACAGACCTTCATCCTCAACTCCACCCTGGGGGCAAAGCTGAACCTCGTATCGACGGGAGACCGACGATTTAGCCCAGGAACCCGCGGCGTCCCGTGGATCTCACAGAATCCTCCGAGATCTCTTCGATGCGAATGCGGAGTCCGGCGCGATGCCGACCTCTCCTGAGTAAAGGTAGGGTAATCACCCCTGACGAGGCTCTGGGCAGATCGTCGGGATCGCCATAATTATCGCTTACCTTACCCCCGAGCGGACTCTTCGGAAGGCCTGGACTTCCATGGTTTAACTAATGCTCTGGATAATTCGGGACTTCCGACCCAGTTGATAACTTTGCAGACGTTCCATGTATTCCCATCTTCCTGTCATCTTGGTTGACTTCCTCGCCCTTTGACTGTTTGGCTTCCACAGCACATATTTCTTTGCACCCATATCGAAGCTGTTTCCTAGTACCACTACTTAAGACATTGCCGGATCTAGGCATCAAGGTTTGGGCCAGGTCTTCAAGTGAAGATTAGGTAGTGTTAGACATACTAGGTAACACACCAATCAAGCTACTATCTGTGCCTGGGTTATACACATGATGATGTCCTGCGGTGTTGACTACCGCTGCGGCGTCTCCTTACCGTAGATGGGTGTTCTTCCACGTCGTTGGCGACGACTCGCTGGGCATCGTGAACATGGTCCGCTGCACGATTGGCAACCTCGACGACACATTGGCAAGCATCACCATGTTGAACAACGTGTATAAGTGCAAAAATAATTGAATTTCAGCCAGGAGCTATGCCAAAAAAGTCATGTCACATTTCACCCCCGTCCTGATCGACGATTAAAGGCTATCTGTTACTTCCATTCTAGCTTGCCCCCTCTGTTAAAGGAGAGGGTCAGAGAAGGAACCATCCTTTCCGGGGGGGCTTCTAGAGTTACATCCTTTTTAAAACAACTTCCTGCCTAACCTAGAACGCCGATGCAGACTTGCAGTGAACCACTTCTTTCATCTCCTCCATCTACTCTCCTTCTCCTCGTTCCCTCACATTTTTCCTTGTCCCTTGCTATATGACTCTGGCTGTGTAGGTAGTCCTTTATCGAGACATGTTTAGGCCTTGTCGCGAAGGTGACGGGGAACCCACTTGCCGGCACCGCCGGAAGCCTTGAGGGGCTCCACCGGCGTGGCAGGCGAGGCGGTCCGGTCGGGGCGGCCGTTCTCACGATCTTCGCGTCCGGAGCCTCCCCGGTTGAGGGGGGCACCGCCACGGTCACCAGAGGTGCGGGGCGGCGGGGGCGTGCTGTCGGACGACGCACCACCACCAGAGGCGGCCTTGGCGGCCTCACGCTCACGCCAGCTGGGCTTGCTGCCGGCGAGGGCGAGACGCGGCGGGCCACCGGCACTGGGGCGGTCGGAGGTCTCTGAACGTTCGGGACGCTCAGAACGCTCAGAAGGACGCTCGTAACGCTCAGAACGCTCGGGGCGCTCGGAACGCTCTGGGCCACGGGACGGGGGAGCGCGGGCAGGGGGCGCGGCGTCGGCGTTGGAGGGGGAGGCAGCGTTGGCGGCCTCACGCTCGCGCCACTTGCCGGCGCCGGGCAGGTTGAGCGGGCGACGACCCTCGGGAACGGAGTCGGTGCCACGCTCGGGAGCGCGGGAAGGCGGTGCCGCCCGCTGGGACTCTCTCTCGGCCTTGCGACGGGCCAAGGCCTCCTCCTCGCGTCTCGCCTGGAGGGCAGCCTTCTCGAGACCCTCCTGGCGCTCCTGTTCGCGCTGCTCCTTGAGACGCTGCATCTCGGCTCTCTTGGCCTCGGCACGTCTCTCCTGCTCCTCCTTCTCCTTGGCGGCACGCTCCTCGGCCTCGCGCAGGACTCTCTCCTGCTCCTCGCGCTCGCGCTTCTCGCGAAGCTTGCGGTCGCGGTACTCCTTCTTGCGAGCGGCGATCTGCTTCTCCAACTCCCTCTCTGCGTCTCTGCGGCGCTTCTCGAACTCGTCGCGGCGGCGCTCGTGGAGGTTGGAGCGGAAGGCCTCGTACTCGGGCATGAGACGGGTGAGGCGGTGCTTCAGCTCGACGCTCTCCTTGTGCTTGATCTCGGCCTCCTTCAGAGTCTGAGCCTTGACGGCCTCGTAGGTCGCCCGGTCCTGTTCCGTCTGCTTCTTGTAGTCCTCGGGCAGCTTCTTGGCCTCCTCCTGTCTGAAGGCACGCTCCAAGTGGTCGATACGCTTCCAGACGATACGGAGCTTCTCAGAGACGTCATTCTTCTCACGCTTAAGCTGCTCCAGCTTGATGGCGTGGATCGCACTGGAGTCGAGGTTCTCCAAGTTGTCCATGTCGATGTCGATTGTCTTGTTGCCGATCTTGAGGTCGGCAATCTGCTTCTTCAGCTCCTCCTTGCGGACGCGGTCACGCTCGGCCTTCATACGCTTCTCTTCACGCTCCTTCTGCTCAGCGGCGAGACGCTTGTCCTCAGCCTCTTGAAGCAGCTGCTCACGAAGACGCTTCTGGCGGGCATTCTCTCTCTCCTTACGAGCCTGAGCCTCAGAGGCCTCCTCCTTGCGCTTGTGGATGACCTCCTTCCTTGCGAGAATGGAGTGGTGCTCCTGTTCCGCACCGGCACGGGCACGTTCCAGAGCGGCTTCTCTGGCGGCAACGAGAGACTGGTTGTAGGTAGGATCAATGTAGAAGCAGGTGGTGTGGAGAGACTTGACGAGGCGGGTAAGCTGGGACCGAACAATCTCAGAGGGGGTGCTCTGGAGACGCTGGACAGAGCTGCCGTCAGCCTCGGCTGAGCCGGCGGTAGATCCAGCGTGAGCAGCCTTGGCGGACGAGAAGACGTCGTTGTCGAAGCTGAGGACGCCGGTGGCGTGGTCCATGCGGATGGCCAGGTCACCCTTCTTGTTGCCGTTCATGATGAACTTCTCGATGGTGCCGCGAGTAACCTGGAAAGGCTCGGGGAACTGAGCAAGCTTCTCAACGAAGGCCAAGTCAACAGTCTCGTACACCTGGGAGAGCTGCTGGAAGAGTCTGGTGAGGATGACCTGCTGCAGAGGCAGGATGTACTTCTCCATCTCGGCATCATCTCCGATCTTGGTGAGAATAGGGGAGATCTTCTGGCAAATGGAGAGAGGGTGGAAGTCGACCTCGAGGATGTTGTAGAGGTCGCGGATCTCAGGACGAGCGCGCTTCAGCATCTGCTTAGCTAGAGCATCACGGAAGAGGCCAGCACGAGTAGGGGCCTGACCCATGCCGAGCAGGTGGGTGAGACGAGCATTCTTGTTCTTGCGGGACTCATCGAAGTCAACCATGGCACCGCGGGAGCGAGTGGTGCTAATGACGGGGATGGCGAGAGCAGACAACAGCACGAAGGAGGCGGCCTTCTGAAGGTCGTTCTCGGTGGCGGGAGGGTTGTCGGCCTTCTTGCCCTGTCCGCTGGCAACGACAGCGGCGGACTGGCGGAGAAGGGTGTAGTATCTGGACCAGGCGGCGGCGTGGAAAAGGTAGTTCTCGCCGACAAGGAAGATACGGGTGAGCTTCTCGTAGTAGTTGGCCATCATGATGTTCTTGGGAGGGCGCTTGCTGAGGTTGAGGAGGGTGTGGATGTCCTCAACGGAACGGAAAGCCTCCTGCCAGAGCTCCAACTCGACAGCAACGTTAAGCTGCTGGAAACGGGTCTCCAGGTGACGCTGCAGGGTGTCGGGGTCGCTGAGGTTGATGGCATGCATCTGTGCCGAGTACTTGGCTGCAGTCTGGACATGGTTGCGGAGCAGCTCGCAGAGTCTGCGGAACTCGGTCTTGCGGGTGTACTTCAGGCAGAAGTCGAAGGCCTGCATGGCAGTGCTCTGGTATAGGATCTCGAGACGGGCATTGTTGCGGAGGATATCGAGCACGGTGCGGTAGGCCTCCCAGAGAAACTTGAGCCACGGGGTGACGATGGCACGGTCGGTACGGTCGCGGGACTGCTCGCCGGAGACAGTGGCGAGGAGGATGGACTCGGGTGTTTCGCTAGCCTCCAGATCGTCGACGTTGGTGGTGGAGGTGTTGGCCTCGATGCTGGACTGGACCTCATCGGCCTTGGCCTGGGCAACGGTAACCTTCTCGGCGGCGAGCTCGATGAACTTCTTGAGAACCAGCTGCACATATCCCTGTTAGCAACGATTGCCCTAACCCATTTCTTCGGCGACGAGACGGCTTACCTCGATGGTACCTATGTTGGTGTTCTGGCTGATGTTCTTGTACTGGTACAGGGCATCCTTGGCCAGCTTTCCCTTCTTCTGTTCGACAGAGAGCTCCACCAACAGGAGCATCACCGGCTCCAGCGACGCGATGGGAACATTTCGGCTTCTCTTCGAGGTGATGTGCTCGTGGAGGAGGGTGAGGGCGGCGGGAACTTGGTTGACGCCGATGAGCTCGTGGGCGCGCTTAAGGACGTTCTCCGGCTTCTGGTGAGGTGGAGGAGGCTATAGCTTATTGTCAGTTCAAAAGTTCGACAACAGCAGCGACAAAGATGACGCCCCGTGATATCAAGGTCGGAGAGGGGTAGCGTCAAATCCAAATGGGAAATTTTTGGGTTGGCGGGCCCAGAGGTTGAGAAAGCAGATGGAAGAACTCACCATGATGGGCAACCTCCTCTGCGGGAAAATAATATTCTCGAGAGGGTCCTTGGTTTGAGGAGTTGCAGCGCAAGCCTGTTCGTGCGAGCGGTATATTGACTTGGCTGTCGCTCGGTGCGTTGGCGTTGATGCTATACACAGCAAAGACGAATTTTTCAATTTCGTGTGTGGCCGCTATGCGAGTCCTGAGGGGCTCCGAGCGTCCGTGCGTTGTGCGAAACGGAGATCACGTGATGGAAGATTATGTCAGCCGAGGCTGACCGACTCACAGAAGGTTTGTCTCCTTCAGGTACCTTCTTCCCGTCCCTCAGTTCAGTACAACCGTCCCGTTCTAAGGCATTGACTGGTGACTGCCTTGATGTAATTGTTGTTGGATGGGTCGAATGAGTGATGGGAACGAGGTCGCCGATTGCACTGTTGAGATGATGTCCAATTCGAGTCAACATTGCGCTTGCCGTTGCGCTAAGTCTCCTCGAAACCTTCCTTCCCTTTACTTAACTTGATAGGTTCCAACCGTGATTTTCAGACCGACTTGCCAGCCTTGTCGGTTTCTAGTCCAAAGCCTCCCCGAACTTTCTTTAATCCCGGATACGGACGGGGACATGTCCCCGTTATGCTCCACCGAGACCGAGGTAAAAGGTGACTTCGCACATTTTTTCCGGGAGAGCGGGAAGATCGAGAATCACCGATCTTGTATCGATTCTCCTCACTTCCAACCTACAGGTACAGGGGACGCATGCATAGTTATACATTATTCAACGGGTAGGGCAGCAGTATAAACTGGCTTCCCCAGACACGCCTATAAGTCATGCGTAAGTATTCGTACGAACGTGTCGGGATTCGGGTGAGCTGGCAAAGAATGGGTGTTGGATAAGGCTAGAAAAGGACCGATATTCATCGGTACATCTCTTATGTATGTTCCCGATATAGAGCATGGCGCTGTGGACGTCTCTCATGAGCGTGTTCTTTCAGCTAGCCCCTCGGCAGCTTTCCGTTCTTTGTCTGGCCGAGGGCGAAGGGTCGTCAGCCCAACTGAAAACGTCATGAGGGAGAGTTCCATGGCACGTCTCGATATGAAAAGCAAAATATTGTTGACACCCTATCATACATACGACGGTCCTCGCGAACGCGTCGTGACATCTATCGGCTTCGGCAGTGAGACGAGCCGGATACAGAGTGCCGCACGATATAATACGGGAGACTTCTGTTAAAGTCGGCAGTGCAGAGTCAAAGTCTGATCGAGATGCCGGGTCTTGGTATGGCACTCGGGCACGGGAAGACTGAAAGGAAGAGGGCAAAAAAAACCAAAGGTTGGGTTCGCCACATCCCGTGATGCCCAAGATATGCAGCTCATTCATCGTCATCAACACCACATGCTGCGACTTGGGGTATCGCGTCTCGTGCTCGTCGTCATGACTGTATCCGTGTTCCATCGGCGCAATCGGGGCGCCGAACAGCTAGGGGAAACCCAAATATGGGAGATTGCCCGCTCCGGCCAATTTCTAACCAATCCCGCCAATGCTAGCCTAGCCTGCCTAGGTACTTGGGGCACCAAATTGGGTCCGTGCGGAGCGTCGCTTCTTTAAATTTTCCCTCTTTCTTGTGAAGTTGCGAGGCGACTGGAACCTCAGCGAACACCCCCGCTGGCGCCGGCTCCAGTCGTCCACCCTTGCCGGCCCGTCCGCTGTCCAATCCAGAAGCCACCCTGATGACTAAGTTGAAGAAGTGGATGTACTTTCTACCGCTTGGAACACATTGTCAGGTACCACACTCTACTGAGAACCTAGGGTGACTTGACCTGCAGCGAGCAGACTGCAGTGCAGCATGCAGCCTGTACAAATGCACAAACATGCACACAAGCACACACACACACAAACCCCAGTCTATCAGTCTGGCAGCAGCTGGCAAATACTCTCGCTTCGCCTCGCTTCATAAAAAACCGCGCGCGGTACTCCGTAAAGCAGATGCAATGCGGCTCGGCACCCTCCAGGGACGGGGTGGTCGTTGCTTCCAAGTTCCATGGCGCACCTGGTGGCCCTAGCGCAAGAAGGTGACCTTGCGTCCATTGACCTTTGACCTTTCCCTTTTTCCTTTCACGTTAGGGGAACCTTTCCCAAGGGCTCCGCAATCCAATCCAATCCCAGCTTGCTTTCTAGTCCCAGTCCCAGCCCGTCTCCCAGTCACTACCTAGGAGTACGTGACTTCCCTCCCGTCCTCTCTCTCTCTCTCTCTCAATTCCCAATTCCCAATTCCCAACTTGACCTGCGGCTTGCCTGCACATAGCACCTACCTACCTACCTTTCCTTCCACTCACTCCCTCCTCCTTCCCCGTCGCTTGTCGCCCGTCGCCCGTCCCGTCCTCTCCTTTGCTTTCCCAAATCCAAACCCATTATCCGAGCAACCAACCTACCCATCTCTGACCAACACCCGTAATCCTCCCCCCCAAATCCAATCACCCCCCGACGCTCTTTCCTTTGTCGATTCGCTTCGATCGAAACCGGCCTCGATTACTTTCTCAATCCCCCCGCGGTTCTCGCTGCTGTGAGTTTTTTCGCCCCCCTACTGACCATTTAAATCCTCCCCATCCCGCTTCCGACCTGAGCTCGTACCACGGGCTGGTGGGAAAACGCGGCAACCACCGCCAAAGCGGAGTCAAAGGAGGGAAACTTTAATCAAACTGACACGATATGCTCTCTCATCAGGAACGTCTTTCTCACAACACCACCACCACCACCTCTCCTAACATCGTCGAATCATCTGCTGCAGACGCTACAGGTTCTTCTTCTCCCACCTCTCGCCAGCGGCAGGATCAGGTCCAACAGCCTCGTTCCGACGACAAACAATCACGACGACAAATCGCCGCCGCTGAACCTTCTGTCGCCGCCGTCGCCTCATCCTCCACGGCACCCTCTTCATCAAAGTCTCCAGCCCCCCGATCCGCGACAGCAATGCCTCAATACACCTCCCGCGATGTCGGCGACCCGTCGCAGATCAAGAAGAACAAGCAGTCGATGGCCGACCTCAAGTTGAGACGATTGACAGAACTCAACAACCGCCTGCGCGAAGACCTTGAAAGGGAACGGATTCCGGTCAGCAATGCTTCTAAGAGGTAGGTCTCGAATCATCAACCGCTATCATCGATGAATATCAATGCGGCCAATCAAGCATTGGATTCATCGCGATCGGGCGAACCAGTGACTAATTCATGTATTTTTTTTGATAGCATCATTGCCTACTGCAACAGCACGAGGGACTACATGGTTCCATCGGTTTGGGGCGCTGTCCCCCGCGGCGAAGACCCCTATGCACCACAACAAAGCGGCGGATGCTGCTTGGTGATGTAGAGCAACGTATATCATGGGTTAGCGATGTTGATATCGGAGCAGTCGATATGCTCCGATCGGATTGTTATTTTTCTATTTTACGCGTGGAATACCAAGACCCCCGAGGGCCATCGGGAATGCAGCAACCTTCCGGAAACAGCGAACGACCACCTCTTCTCGAAGAACCGGAAAAGAAAATTAAGACATATGTTCATTATTCTTTTATGCGGTCGTGGAATCATCGGGATCCCAAAAAAGTCCTGGACCAGCGCGGAGTCGAAGTGGAAAAGCAAACAAAAGTTCCCTGGGGTTAGGAAGAGTTTAAGGGGTTCTACGATGCCGGCCAAACGACAGGTACCTTTGTCCCCTTTGACGGATCAAAACGAAAAGCCACGGACAGCGACACGGGTTAGTAATACTTTTGTGAGAGAGAGAGAGAGAGAGAGAGAGAGAGAAGCGAGCAAGCTCAGTGGATGAGGTGGGCGAGAGGAAGCGAGGGGAGATGCTCGAGAGTGAAGAGGCAACGGACCCCGCTACGATAATGCTTCTATGTTGTTCTTTTTCTGTTGTTATTGGGAGGTTGTCGTCGGGGAGGCAGGGCTTTTTGGCGGGCAGCTCTTCAGCATGTAATAATTCTCTTGATGTCCTGTACTCTTTTTCCTTCTCTCGGGTCTCCCCCTTTTCCACTATATTCCGCACCGAGTGTGTGAATAGCTTCAATCCATCAATTCCCTGGTCTCCCCGAAAAACAAAATAACAACTTGAATAACTATCTCACGGTCGCGTGTTGTTGAGGTCAGGGGTGTTTGGTGCCGTGCAGCTGATCGATCGCTGGGGGGATACGGGTAGGCGGCGGCAATCATTTACAACAATTCGATTAACGATTCAATCAAAGAAAATGGTGCGCATGCTACGGATACCAGAAGCCTGGAGAGGGGGGTTTCACAGGAGGGCAGATCACCAAAACCCTCCTCAAGCCTGCATCGCGCGCCCCCCGTGGAGCCACGAAATCACCCGCATCTGCGATGGTTCCATATCAGTTCATTTCGGCCAACCAATGGCCGCATTGGCGGTACCCCGGGGCAGCCAATCCAATTCGGGTGAGATGAACGGGACAGAGATAGACAGAGCGAACGTGACCTTAGGAATAGGAACGAACTCCCGTGACCTGAAGTAGATTTCCGCATCGCATCTCCGAAACGATTGAAGCCGATCGCGTACGGAGTACACCTAAGCTAAAGTTGACCCGGAGGCGTGGAAGTGAGGCAGGGGAGACGAGAGACATTACGGATACAACCAGCCAGTCCACATCAGGCCACTTATCTAGAGAGACCTCCCAGACCTCTGGGGGAAAAAGCAATGAGGAATTGAAAACGGGAATGGGGGACAAGCTTTTTCGTGTGGCATTTTTACTCCCCCCTCCTCGCCTTGTCGTCTTTCTGGGGGCAGATGAGCGGGTGCCACTTCAGGTCACAGGTGAGAGCAGGAATCTGAGACATATGCAGCGTCCCTTTTTTTTCTTGTCCTCACTTGCGCTGGGCCACTGGCGGCCTGGCACTTCTTCCTCTCACTGTGAATAAAGCCAGTTTTATCCATGCCCCTGGACGGTAGGACCGTTCGGCGCCGACGAGAGCTGCTGTGCCGTGCCTGGCTTGGGGATTGAATCGATTCATCAATGGCATGCCGATGGGGTTAACGCGCCCGCTGTTCGAAGCCGAAAAGAGCTGCAATTTCATTTCCCGAGGATTACATCGGGCCTGTCAACTCATCTTTTTTCTCTTCGGCTACCGGGGGGGATTAAAAAAGTGGTGGACCTGTTCGGTTTCTTTGGACCACCGGCGAGCCACTATTGCCAATTGGAGTTCTTGTATCCGTAGCCCGTAGTACTGTACTCTCCGTACGACGCTCGATAAAACGCTGGTACTTCGTATAATGAGGTTCAATGTTCTAGTCTGCTTCACACGAACGGATACAGCAGAGTACTACTACGGAGTACTTCTACTGCTCCCCTTCCTCTCTCTTCTCTCTCACCGCTGCTACTCTCCAGCACTTTTGTTTCATTGCTCCTAGTCTACCTTCTGGTCAGTGGTGTTCGTTCAGCGTTGCCGGACGGGGCTCCGTACTCTTACACCCCTGTTGCTACGCCCCTATCCCGAGGTTGCTGCTGTACCCGGGGCGGATGATTACCGTCTTTCTCCTCCCACCAAACCCTCAGGTCAAGTCAAAGTGTCGACCACCTACGGTGTACCATCGTTTGGGGTCTTCGCGCTGTATCACAGTACCTCTCCTCACAGTCAGGAAACCCCGGAAACCACTTTCCACGGGTACACGTTCCAAAACCCTCGCCAATCATTCTCCGGAGTGTGCGCACTTTATGCACACGTATCCGAGGTATACCCAGGGCCGGCTTTTTCCCAACGTCCCGTCGGCTTAGGTGTCCTGGACTCCCAGACTCCAGAGGTGTCGGCGCGCAAACGCGTCCCAAAACAATAGGACTGTTTCCGCACGACTCACTTCCCGTCTGGTGCTTTTCTATTTTGCACAGGCAACGACAGAGAGCCCTGCCCCGGCCCTGATCCCTGGTTCCAGTGGTCACATCACCCACACCCCGGCCGCGCTGGCCCACCCGTACCTGAATTGCTGCAAGGCGTTCGAGCCACTTGCTGCCACCGACGTGCTGGGTGCTGGGGGGAGAAGAGGGGGGAATGCCCTGGGAGGGAAGTTGATATGCGGGCCTGCTATTTTCTCTTTTTCTGGCGTGTGCCTAGCTTCTCTGATTGTTGTTGCTGTTTAGGTAGTCCTCAGGATGGATGCCAGATGGCACCAGCTGAGGGAAAGGCTCGTACCGATTGGTAACTCCATCGCCCCTGCTTCCGAGTGCGAGTTCGGATCCGAACAGTTCCCTTGGCGGCTTCTTTCTCCGTGCACACTCCCGCATGTTCCTCTCTCGTTTCGTAAGCCAGCAAGTGTGGCTTCTCCCCTTCCTCTCTCTCCCGAGCAGTCCCAAGCAACGCCGGCATGGCCACAGCTTCCTGCACGCTTACCTGATCATCAGAGGAAAAGCTGGGATGGCACCAACCGCCCCTCCTCCCCTCCCCCCCCCCTCTTCCCCCAAGTCCAAAAAAGTACTGGCTGGCAGCCAGTGACGCAGGATAAACAAGAGAATAGACGCCATTTCCCACACCATCTCATCCCCCTTCGTACAGCCTGCCGACTACAGACCAGGGACCAACAAGGCTTCTTAGTCTACACTCGTTGTCCTTCTCCAGGAAAGACAGCAACGATCCCAAAATGGCCGAAACAACTACCGCACCGCAGCCGACGTCGGCGTCTACCTCAACGCCGCTGCCCCGCGTCGCGATCCAGTTCTGCACTCAGTGTAAGTGGATGCTTCGCGCAGCATATGTAAGTACAACCCAGAAGGTACGCGGGGAAAATCTCGCTGCCGGGGTCTCATCTTCAACTTCATGCCTTTCCTAAATTGTAAAACCCTACCTTTGTCTGCCGTACGGTAGGCTACACTTACACAGGTCCTACCTCTAGACGGGAAGGTGACCGTTGATGACCTCATCCTCGGCAACATCCCTGGCACCCTCATCCTCCCCTCCCCTCCCATCCCCTCCGATGGTGCTTGTCCTATCGTCCCCCTTTACTCCGTGATTCAAGTCCATTGTTTGTCCCCTCTACCTACGCAAGATCCAGGTATTCACAACTTGACGAAAACACCTCTCTTACACCTTAAACAGTTCGCCCAAGAGCTCCTATCGACATTCGGAACCTCCATCGGCGAGGTTGCCCTCCAACCCTCCACAGGCGGCACCTTCACCGTGACATTAACTCATCAACCACCCGGCGCGTCAATAACCTCGACAACGACCCTCTGGGATCGCAAGACCGAAGGAGGCTTTCCCGAGACCAAAGAGCTCAAACGCCGTCTCCGAGACGTCATCCAGCCTGACAGAGACCTTGGCCACGTCGACCGCAAACACTCCAAGCCCACGACGACGGCAACGACGACAGAGGCCACAACGACAACACCCACCGCACCCGACACCTCCACCCAACAACCCCCGACCATAGCCTCCGACGCACTCGCCACCGCGCCGACAATGACGATGCCCTCCTCCGCAGCCTCGGACGTGGTCTCCCAACTCAAGAAACATCCGGCCAACGCAGGCCAGCACGCCCCGGCCGCAGACGAAACAAGACCCACCTCCGAGAGCACAGAACAGAGCAACCCCTCCGCACTCAGCGACGCAGCCCGAGACGCCATCGGCGCAGCCCGCGCAAACAAGGGACAACAGGCCAAGGCCGAGATCTCACCCGCGGGCCAACTGCCCGGTCAACAATATGACGATCCGCCGGCCAAGTTCAACAAGGAGAAGTGTGAAGACTGTGCTTGAGTGTCCAAATTCCTACAGATGCAACCCATACCCGGTCTAGCAGGTCCATATAAGGCCTGACCTGGTCTGCTGTAGCCTATGGCCAACACAACCCAGCCTTGTTAGGCCTGGTGCGGGGTTCCGGAGCGCGGGACTGGCCGTGGGTGGCACCCCAAGTCACAGGATCCCAAGTCCGCAAAGGTCGCCTAGACTGCTACCCTTAGGTATTTAAACATATCTCGCAACATCCGTTGTCCAGTGGTTGTAGAAGTTGGGGGCGATTTAAAGGGCAATGGAATGTGAACTGGGATTACTAGCGATGCGGACCTGGGGATCGGCACGGACGGGAACGTCTACGCGGCATCTGGGTGGCACGGGTAGGTATGAAGCGTCTAACTAGACGACACGAAATATGCAACACATAATTACAAGTGCTCTCTTCTTCCTACTCCCATAAACCCACGTCGAATAATGGCAGTGGGAGCTCACAATCGTAACTAAACATAATACATACGCAACCCACGTCATATCCGAGTAAAAGTTGTTCGGTCAAGTTGATCAAATATATAAAGGTTGGCTTTTCATTGCAATCACCAGCCGCAGCATCCTCCTTTGCGACGGCACTCGACGTGAACCTGACCACGCCGGGTCAATCCCACAGGAATGCCTAGAGCGGATTGTTTACAGAGACCATCGACTCGGGGCCGGGTTGTTAGACACCCTCATTCCCAAGATCGTATACACAACAAGTTGTGCAGCGATCTTCTGAACGCATGTCTCAGTGATAGACCTCTGCCGACCATACGCCCTTCTCTCCCAGCGTTACGAAGAAAAGACGAAAAAAAAGACCATAGTCAATGGAGAATAGTACAAGCAAAAAGAGAAGTGAAAAGCAACACTCAACCCCCCCCAAAGATGTTGGCGGATCCCTGTCGTCCGGCCCACGGGCAGTGCCTCCTTTGAAGAATCAGAATACCAACCCCGCGGCTTGCTTCTGCCTCTCCCGAGTAAATTATAGTCTTACAAGTGCCACCACGACATTGAGCTGAGACACGGCCCCCTACGGCCGCGACGCAAGTTCGAGGGCATAAGAGTGGATGTTCATATTCATGTGATCCCCGTGACCACGGTGGATATTGCCAATTGGCGCCTCAGCACGATGACTTTTGGACAAGCCTTTGCGGCAGTGGCGGCTGGGTAGGACAAGTATTCCAACGATGGAACAGTCAATCCAGGCTGCCCTTGATGCGTTATTGGCGTGCAAATCACTCATTATTACAGCCCGGGTGATTTTATGTCCACCGAGGGGCTTCGCATAGAGGCACGTGAGACTGATAGCCATTGCAAATTCCAGTGTTTTTGTGTGTTTATCTTCTGCTACCAGACAGCCGTAATCGTGAACAGTTTGCGCGGGTTGTAGTCGGTGGGTGGGTTCGGGAAGAATCGGACAAGTCGAAGAGTTGACGGAGGGCGACCCAGAGGATCGAGAAAGCGGGAGGACGGTGTGCGGGGGTTGCGAGAGACCCACGTCGGTGGACGGAAAAGTAGAGCGGTCGATATGGGCGGGAGGCAATTAACGACGGCCGAACCTAGAAAGACGTGCATGTTCGTATAAACTCTTAATTTCACTTGGAAGCGGACTTCCGGGGAGAGATGACTGGTCGGCTGTTGCCTCCGAGACCACCAGGGACGTACTTTTGTTTCTTCTCAGCAGGTTTCAGAATCTGTAGGAGAAACTTGTCAGTTACTTGATCGAGACAGTAAAATTTCCATCGCCAAATTCTCACCTGGAACGAGCAGAGCAAGCTCTCGTCGACACTCATCATGGCTCCGGCATTGTCGAATTCTCCGCAGTAGTTCGGTGCGCTGAACAGGGTGACGAGCTGGCGCTTAGAGAAGAATTCGTAGCCGTCTTCCACGACTTGGTGGGCACGGCAGATCAGATCCATGTCGTGCTTCTGGAGGAACCGAGATACAACGTCGGGGCCGAAGGTGAAGGAGACACCTCTGTCGTTTTCGCTCCAGCCTGTGATGTCCTTGTCGGGATCGGACCACAACAGATCGCAGAGAAGACCGCAGTCAGGAATCTGTATTTCGAAGTGTTAGTCAATAAGCAAATCGAGACAGGGCCAGAGCTTGGCCTCGTGAGGGGTGCAAACGTACGTCAGTGGGTCGCATGACACGGCGAATTTGCTCCATGGAGTTCAGATCAGGGCTGAGACCGCCGTGCATGGTGAAGATCTTCTCGTCGATGATAGCGGCGATAGGCAGGCAGTTGAAGCAGTCCGTAAATGTCTTCCATAGCTTGATGTTGTAGCGGCGCTTGCACTCGTCGTAGAAACCGTAGATACGGTTGATGGAGGCGCACTCGTGGTTGCCGCGGAGAATGAAGAAGTTCTCGGGGTACTTGATCTTGTAGGCAAGCAACAAGCAGATGGTCTCGAGGGATTGCTTGCCACGATCGACGTAGTCACCCAAGAAGAGGTAGTTGGCCTCGGGAGGGAAGCCACCGTACTCGAAGAGACGCAGCAAGTCGTAATATTGTCCGTGGATATCACCGCAGATCTGGGTGAGGGGTTGGCGTCAGCAGGTCTGTGCAACTTGGGGAATACAAAGCATAGGAAAGCAGGACGGCCTAGCTAGGCCAGGAGGTTGAGCATACCTTGATGGGAGCCTCAAGCTCAAGAAGAATGGGCTGGGAGATGAAGATCTCACGAGCCTTGGTGCACAGGTAGCGGATCTCGGCCTCGAGAAGCTGCACCTGCTTACCGGGACGGCTTCCACGAACCTCGAGGAGGCGGTCGATTATCGAGTCAAGGTCGACCTCATGTTGGTCCGCCATCTTTAATCCTCACCAGCCAGAAAGATGGCCCGCTTGTACCGAGGGGATTGTTCGCGACTGCGGCAAGCAAAAGCACTGGGGGGGTATATACTTTGCAGCGGCCAGAGACAAAGAATGCCCAGATTACGGGAACGATGCACTTCTCGTGTCTGCTCAGAAAAACGCGTGGTCAGTAAGCCGCAAGACAGCAAGATGTTTGTTTTGGCGGCTTTGTTTGGGAAGCGCGCGGTGAGGTTGAGGGCAACGTGGTGGTGGTGAGCGGGCAGGAGAGGGGAAGCGCGAGCGGGACAGGGCGAAAGACTTACGGCGAAGTGATCTCAGCTCTTGTAGGCCTTTCTTTCCTGGGAAGAGAAAGCGACGACAGAAATGGTCGACGTTATCGAATTATTCGCAGACCAGAGAGTGTGGTAGCGTCTCGCGTCGTCGTTGAGAAAATTTTCGTCGTCCCTGTGCGGGATCGAGTTCGCCTGTATGGGGTGGGATTCGCCGCTGGAGATAGGGCCGTCTGTTGATAGCTTCGCCTTTTTTTCAGCAGGTGCCGCTCTTGCCGTTTACAGCGATGCGGAGTTCGTCTGTTTGATTGATCGTCGTTGTTTTGATCGTGTTGAAGAGATGGAAATCTCTAGATCGCGTTGTCGTCTTGAATAGACGTGTCGTCGCCGTTGGGTCAAGAGGTGGCCTCGTGGGGGAAAAAGAAGGCTTTGGGGGGAGGGAGAGGTGAGGGTGGGTTTGAGGGGAGGATTTTCGTGTTTTGTGTTGGGCGGCGGCGGGCTGCTCGGTCGGAAAGGCAGGAGTCGGCAGGAGGAGCGCAGAAAATGGGAGGCAGAGAGAGAAAGGTGTGGAGGGATTGGTCTGCTCTGCGGCCTGCCTGTGTCTGGGTGAGAAAAGCGTGAGGGGGGTCGCTCGTACTACAGGGGGGGAGGCTAAAGAGGGATAGTGCTATGGGCACTAAGTGATCGCTGATGGGTGTGGGTGGTGTAGATATTATGGGCTCCCGGAGCGTTAAAAAAAAAAAAAAAAAGGCAGGACGGGCAAAAAAAAAATAGATGCCAAACCAAGAGGCGACAGAGAAATTTAAATTGCCTTTGAGGTGAATTTGCACTTTGTACGAATATCAATCAAGGATGCAAGAGAGAAAAAATGAGGTTGCGGGTGTTACGCCTGCTTATGCTGTTTTTTCCCACCCCCCACTTCTGTTCGTGTTTTTACTCCTTCTCTATAGCTATCTCTTAAGGACGGACAAGCGGCTTCGAAATATGAAAGTGAAAAGCGAAGCCGAGGATCAAGATCAGGAATGAGGCAGGGTGGAGGACGAAGAGGAAAAAAAAAATAAAGAGAGGGAGATCTGGACGGGATAAAATTGGGGTCACAGCAATGGTCTCGACTTTTTTTTTTATCAGTCCCCGTCTAATCCGTATCTACGTTTCTTTTTTCTCGCGCCTGCCAACTAGGTAGATGCTGCTTCGAGTACGCGCACCGCTCCACGTCCTCCCGCCTGCGAAGGTAAAGGTGCCCTCCCACCATCAGGTAAGCAAACACACCAGCGAGAAAGTGAAGGTGTGGTGTTTTGGAGTGTGCCGCCGGTTGGATTGGCACATCTTGTGCATCACTCCGTCGCTGCTTCGCTGCATCAGCAAGCGCCTCCCGTTGCCCGTTTCTCAGCACGCCAGTCGCCAGCCCGTCGACCAGTCAGGGGAGCTTCAGGTTGGGCAGGAGTGGCAGGCACGTTTTTCTCGGCGACGGGAGGAATGGGAAAACGCGACCCAGGCGTGCGCAAGGTACTGGTAGTCTGGTAGGGTAGCTGCGGCAGGGGTGCCTGCCTGCCCTTGGATTTTGATCGTGCTTTCCTTGCCTGGGCTCTTACCTTACCCGTCACGCCGGCCACGGCAACCACGAAGTACCTACCTAAGGTACCTTACCAGGCTTACCTGCCTCACTTTGGATCAGACACACTGCCCTGGATGGATTTTGATATCTTACCCAACCAAGTACCTTAAGGTAGGGAGTAAGGCATATATAGACATTCACCTTGCCTACCTTACCCATCTACCGGGCCTTCAAGGCCAGCCAAGGCCCTCGTGTCTTTTCTCACTGAAGCTAGGGGGGGTGCCGTGGATGACAAGAACAACACCATGAACGGCAATTCATGGGTGCTTCTGAGAGGTGCTCCCCACGGATACTGAATGTGCCATGGCATTGTCCCTCAAGTACCAATCTGGGGCATTGCCCACCCGTGGAACACTGAGCACGGAGTACAAATCCACGACCCAGCGGCAAGGGTCAGCCACAGGGGCCTCATCGAGCCTGAAAGCTTGCTTAAGTTGAGGCTCCCAAGTGGGTGACAGAATAGGATGCCGCCCAACGCACAAGCGACCCCTTCTTATAACCACTAGCATTTTTATTATCACCATACTGCGCTTTCTTAGGTAAATTCTCTAAGAGATGCATGGAAGAAAAAAGTAAGATGAGTGATAAGAGTGATAGCAGTAGCAGCAGTAATAGTAGCAGCAGTGGTCCATGGGTAGGAAGAAGAGGAATAGAGGTCGGGTGGTCAGGATTGAGCGGCAAACTACTGTATCATCCACTTGGCTCCTCACTTGGGAGCGGTACGGAGTGCGGATAGCACTCCATTGAACGCGGATGCCGGTGGGCCGTATCCGTATGCCGTGAGAGTGGACGTTGGGCTGGGGACCTTGGAGGGGGTACTGGTGGATGAAGGTGTCACGCACCGGGGGTTATGAAGAGATGAAAACCCCACCCGCCGGACCGACTGGTTGTTGACCATGGCCCAAGTCATCGAATCGACGGGACCCACCGCGGGAGCTGGACCTGAGCTGCGGCTGTTCTAAACTTGTATCATGGCGGCTTCCCGTCGAATATCACCACCGACTCAGCCTCCCCCTTGATAATCCCGAGCGTCTAGTGTTAAAATCATCGCCCAAATATCTTTGCTGCTCGGGTCTTGGTGCCCACATCTGGTTTGTTTACATCCAGAAGTGTTTCTCCTAATCCCCGAGTGCTTTCCCTCCCTTGCAACCAGATATCCGGCTTGCAAACTACCAGTGCGGCCCATGCAAGTCAAACATTTGGACGGAGATTGTCTGCCCAACCCTACGTACTACGCATGCGTACGGAGTACATAGGTAATCATTGGCCTTGCATTGGAACAACTTCCTTCCTATGCACGCAGTTTATTGATGCAGCAGTTGTGATTCTATGCAAGTCTACTGAGGTACCCATCGCGAGCATCTCTGAGCTCCTTGCATTGGTAAGCCAGATGAGTAAGTAAGGTATGGACTCCTGCCGCCTGAGGCCTTACATACCTAGGCACGTCTCTGTCTCTCTTTCCTTCCATCCGTGGCTTGCGCGGGCGCTGAGCTTGCCCTTCTTCTTACCTTAAGCTTTGCCTTCATACGTCTTGGCATTCGCTTTGTAGCCTACCACAAATTTGACGCTCATTGCCCATTGACACATACAGAAAGACGTCTACTACTACCGTTTTCATCTCTCACCCACAACTCTAGATTGTAAGAGATCTCGGGGCAGAAAGGCAACAAACATGTCGATAGTCGCTTGCCAAACAAACCGACAGTCTGCCGTTTCGACTTTAACCTATGAATAGCATTCGATATTCCACATGTTGCAGCCTCTGCGACGCTGAGCCGACAAGCCTGAACGACAGCGATGACCCCTTCTGGACCGACGGTTTCCCCAATCATCAGCGGCTCGGAAGCAATCCTATCCATGCCGCCCTCCCTCGGCATCTCCCTTCCTCGTCTGCGCCTGCGAGCTGGTTTCTGGGTGTCACTCCTCAACCATTACAACATGATCATCAGGGTCCGACCCCGAATAAGCCCCTGAGGAACGCCATGTCAGACGGTCTTCCGGGTGGTCGCTCAAGTCAAGGCACTCGCCAATACCACCATTTACCGCATTCGTCTGAAGCCGCTCGAGCTCGACACATCCTACCTTACCACTAGTCATCGTGTAGGTATACGTGTCGTGTGTATTCGCACCGGAACTTTATCAGAGCTGCTGCAGACCACAGCGAGTCGTTCGCAGACCAGACGCTTCATGTTTCCGCGTCTAGGGGCGGTCAATATCTGTACGTCGGAGAACCTCGAGCATCCAATTACTCGTGGGCACCGGTCCATGCCAGTAGAATATGAGACAATTACACTCGAGATCTGTACATGTCTTGTTCGATGAGCGACGCTCTCGGTCCACGTTCGCTTTCAGACACCACCTGCCCAGACCCCAACTCTCCAAAGAGTTCCCCGTCTCACTACTCAACAGATGCCAAGTTTAGCCTCTACTCAAAAGTTTCCCCGCGTGGCACGGCCATCTGAGAGAAAACGCCAACGCTTCGAAGATCAGCTGAAGAGACGTGCAAGCCAGCTCGATGCAAGACATTCTTTCGCTTTTCTTCACACTCTTCCAAGCCTCGCATCCGGCCCGAACATTTGACGACTCGTTGTCAAGATTAGGTCCACGGGTCTACATACCCAGTGACTCAGATCAAGACGTTGTCATCTCGCGCCGATCACATCGCGGTGTCGACAAGAAGTGTAGCTCTGACACCACTGCAACCACCGCAAGGTACTGAAATCAATCCAGTCAACCGCTACCATTGAAGGTACGGGCAGCGATATGCTCTCACAAACCGACTTGGATCGAGGCAAGCCCTTTCATGGAGAGTATCCCACAATAACCATGGCGGTATTTCTCAACTTACATCAAAGGCCAACTACACTAAGCAAGCTCTTCATCAGACTGCGTTGTGGAGCTGCTAAGATGGGCCAACCGACTCCGTTCCTTCGACCGGCTCGATGCCTATTCGTCCCCTCGTCCAGAGCCTTGCCCAGCTCCTAGTTGCCAACCAGAGAGTGACGGCGGCTTTTGAGCACACCCACCAATGCGCTCTAGGTTCTGACGACCGAGACTTGAAGCGGTCAAGGCGAAGATTTGGCACGGGCACTCAATGGGGGGATATCACCCGAAAATCGGAATTTGGCTGGCCAGTAAAAGGTTGGGCCAGCTTCGTAGCATTTGAAATTCTCCAGCCAGTGTGTAAAGGAAAACAGCACATTCTGTTCAATATCTCTCTACTGATACGATGGACGAAACGGGGCCTCACGTCACGTCAGGGCCGAATCGCTGAACACGAAAAGAGACTGTGGGGAGACGCAAGCTGCGGAAGGAACGGCAAAGACTTCGACCGCAGCAAAAGTATGGCAACTACGTCAGTCATGCGTCTGTCTGCCTGTCAGTCAGCCTGCATCCACGGAAGACGTGAAGCATGTGAGTTGTATGGAGAGTGCGTCAGGGCCATGTCGTGCAGCACATCTTCCTTGGTACTGCTCTGCCTGAAAGGTAATCAGTTGAGCCTATCGAGTACGGGTACACCTACACTCGCGGGCAGCGGCCAAGGCCGAAGAATCTACATTTGCGTAAGAATGCCCCTCCTATTCAACAGCTGCCATGGTCGCCGCTCTCAGCCGATGAGGAGGGGAGGGGGAGGGGCAGTCGGGGAAAAGTGGTCCAGTTACATCAGGTCAAATACTTTGGGTGATCCAATTGGCGGCGCCCCCATCCAGACCGACGCCCCCCCCCCCCCCCCCCCCCCGCTCGCTGGCTGACCTGTGCACTTCCTAGCGTCCAATGGGAAAAGTCCATCAGCCGTGACTCTGTACGGGATACAAGCCACGCAATTCTGCTTTTCCATACTCCGTACAGATGAAGCACTTTTTGCAGTCCCATCTTCCTCTGATCAATCCCCCCAACTTTTCGGGGACGGGTACGCATCACATGACTGCCCCGCGACGTGCCCCCCCCCCCCCCCCCCCCCCCCCCCATCAGGCACACTCACTTCTGTGCGGTGGTGGGTGGTCGTAATGCTCACCGATTCAATCCCCCTCCACCACACACTGAGCGACGTGGCAGCGCATCCCTAGTGCCCACCCACCCTCCTTCCCTCCATCAACGACGTGTGCTTAGGCAGACAGCCGTAGAGCTTCTTACTTTCGCATAGCCTTGTCATGAATCTGTGGTTGCAGTTGCATCTTGTACTATCAGCTGATGGCTTGAGGCTCTTGACTATCTTTGCATTAAGTTTTGAGGTCCCCTAGTCCTAAAAGTCGCTGATGAGGCTCCGTTGAGTTTAAGTTGGTTTTAGTCAATAGCGTCTCTGACCATTATTCGTGTTAAGCCAGATACTTGTGGCCAAGTTGCTTGTCTGTGGGCGGGATTCCGCCATCTTGCAAATGGTGTCCAGAGTTCCTCAACAGCTCACATGATGGTAAGACTGGTAAGTAAGATATTTGTGGATATGAATACCTATGTCTGCTCTGATCCCTCTCAAAATCCAGAGTACTATGCGGTGCGCTTCCATGTATAACACGCTTACAGCGTCTCCGAGTTCCTCGTGCACACGACTCGGAGCGTCAAAATTCCCAGGGTCATGAGTGAACCTATTTACACATGTACATATATATATAAGTAGTGGCACCCTCGGAGACACGGAAGGAGACACGAATAGAAACAAAGATAGAGACGCGGATAGAAGCAAAGCATAGGAATAGTCTAGCATATCGCCGACCTTCAAGTGGTATACGTTACCCATAGACAATGGACCATTCAATAACTTAAAGCATCAAGACCTAGTATATTTTCAAAGGGCGCGCGGCTGTCATGTTGCACACTCGAAAAATCTTATTCGGCATCATCTCATATCAACTCACACAACCAACATGTCTCTGCCTGTCTTTCCAAGAAGAATAGACACAACTTCAACACCTACGTCGCTCTATCCCAGAAGGAAGAAGGGGAAAAGACACAAATGCGCAGATTAACCGGAAATAATAGGGCGGGATCTCTTCCTTCCTCAACATCTCACTCTCAAACATTCATTCCCATAACTCAGGAGGAGAAGAAAAAAAGTGTCTCTCAATACTAGCTAAGCTAAGAAGAAAAGCCTCTCCCATCTCGCGTGGGCGGTATAACAGGGTGTGCGTGTGTGTGCGTGAAGCCTCCCCGTCCCCTCTTTGCTAACCTAATAAAACTCTTCCTTGGTCCGAAAACGCCCTTGAAGCCAAAGCCATGTTTGGTCGAAAGTTCATGGGGGACAATAGTGGTCCTTCCCGACTTCTTAAACGCCTTATGATCAAACCCACTGAATAAAACTCAAAGAAGAAACAAGAAGGAAGTAATGGTGGTAGTAATAGGGCACGCGGCCTCGCTATAGTATACGCGGCGCGGGAGGTGTAGTTAAAGAATACTGTGTAAAGTTGGGGGAATCGTGACGCAATGAGGTGGTTGTCGGGAAAATGAAATGCAAACGGGGGAGAAACAGTCGAGACATGTCGTCGGGGTCTTCTCTTATACAAATACAACTTCGTTAAAGCACAAAGTTCATAACACACGCGCGTGGTAGCTCTCCGTAAAGAGCGAGGGTTGCCGTTAGGAAGGCCAGGGGGCAAAGGCACATTTATCTCCTCCGAGCAGATGCCCGGGCACTGGTGCGCTTGCGCACTTTGCTGTTGTTGGATTTGGCCTTGCTGACAATCGTGTCCGCCACCTCGTCGTTGACGGTGGGCGACGCAGTGATAGTACTATCCTCCACGTCAAAGGCCAGGCCCTCGAGCTCCTGCTCGTCCATGTCGGTGAGGTCCTCGCTAAGACTGCGGAGCGCCTCGCGGCCGGTCCATGTCTCCTCGACAATGGTCGTTCCCTTGGGCTTGAAGTCGGAAAAGAACCAAGGCACGCCGCCCTCGGACAATGGATCCGTAGACTCATTGCCCAGGCTACCGTTGGACTGCGGAGGCGTTGGAGGGGCTGGCTGCGTTTGTCTGCTGGCAGGAACATAGCCGGCCTCAGGCGGTGTGTCTGTGGGCTGAACGGTCGGAACCAGTGGCTCTTCCGTCTTGACAGCAGCCTTACCGTTGCCCTCATGCCCCGCCACCGATGAATTCGATGAGTGAATGCCGCTTGGCCTGTCCAAAGTCGAAGTGTTGACTTCAATATTGCCCTCGTCTTCTTCTCCTTCGGCATCGACGTCCATCTCGTCTGCTGCAGCATCGGTTGTGGCGCTTGCAACCTTGGCACCCTCGTCGTTTGCAACGGTGATCTGCTCGGTAGCAGCATCCACCATAATAGTATCCTGGCTGGGTTCGGTACTCTCATCTGTGCGGGAGACGGTGATGGATGGCTGACGGAATTCGATACTGGCTTCCAGCATGCCCTCGAACTCCTTGGCCAGAGTCTCGTACGGCTTGTGCGTGATTTCGGCCTCTGTTTTGAGGGCCGTCTCAAGTTGTGGCTGGACAGCCTTGAGTATTCGTTTGCCGAGCGTTTTCCTTTGCCTCGGGTCGTGGAAGTTCTGCTTCACAGGCGAAAGAGTACCGCCTTGAGACGGGTTTTCAAGGTGCGTCGGCTCTGTATTAATGCCAACATGAATTACCTCACACAAGTCGTGTGTGAAGACGAGGGTGTTGGTATAGAATCGGCACTCCAGTTTCTCCTGTAGCTCCAAGAGGCCTTCTTTAAAGATGTTTTTGTCGAGGCTTCAACTCTGGTTAGCAAGATTGTTCAACGAGGTGGATGTCATCACTTACAAAATCGCCTTCTCGACGACTGGTCCCAGCAGCTTGGCAATTGGGAAATAGCAAGTGTCCACGAATTCTTGCTCGAGCTCTGCGGCATCGAGCTTTTCTTGCTCTCTCTGGACGACGCTTTCCGAGAGAAGCTTCAGTTCCCAGAGGTCCTTGAGCAACGCCTCGGCGAACTCGACACGCCGTGACAGACGGGCTTTGCCAGATGGGCCCATTTGTGCAAAATTCCGCCTGGTGAGCTCCATCGATGAGAAGGTCTCCATCTGCAGCTGCAGTCGCTTGAGAAGCGCCGCGCCACGGCGGGCCTCGCGCTTGAGCGTCCAGTAGCGGCATGCCTCACTGACGAAGTCCTTGCGCTTGCGGAACGGGAACCGAGAAAGCGCCTGTTCAACAATCTCAAAGACAGCTTGAGGAATGATGGGTGCGCCTGAAGGCAGCTTCCAAATCTGCTTTCCGGGTTGCCCCTTCTTCTTGTCCCCACCAACATAGGACGCGAATTTGGCCCCCGTCATTTGACTTTCGTCAGGTGGGTGTTCCGTCAAAGCATTGCGGTGATTGGCAGCCAGCGCATGAGCCGTTGCCTGACTGTCTGCCCAGATCCGTCCCTTCATTGCTCGCTTATAGAACTTCTTAGCTTCTCGCGCTGCTTGAGCGACGCCATTGTCTTTTGAGTAGTCAGGAGGACAGTGTTTGTCGCAGAACGCCTTCAGTATCATGCTGTTATCAAGAACTGCAAGTGCTCCGTGACTATTCTTCATCTTGAGGAATAGGCGCGACCGTCGCGCGCACGTTACGTGAAACGCTTGGTAGCAAGACTTGTTACTGCACTGTATGCAGGCACCCATCTTCTGATTGCAGATGTAGCAATTCAACTTCCAGCGTGTTTTGGGAACCTTCTCCACATCCATGACAGGCTCCATGAAAGTGGCATTCCCCAGGGACACCTCGGGAATCCACATCGCGCAGAGAAGATGTGCCCATTTCGATGAGTTGGTCTGTTTGAAAGCGCCGTCTGTGTTGGGGCAGAAGATGCAAGTCTGTGGAGTAGTTTAGTAACGCTGTCTGAAGTCAAAACGAGTGCGGGAAGGAATCTTACCGGTACACCTCGGCCGATGAGCTGACACTTCCTGCAAAGCCACTGGCCTTCTGGAATGAAGGGCACACCGTAACACTCCTGATGGACTGCGAGATCGCATCCGTCGCAGAATACAATGGCATTGGTGTTTTCGCAGTCGCCATCATCGCAAATCGCGCATTTGCTGTCTTGCTCCTCCCCGACTTGTGGTTCGCCATTTACGGCCGCGGCCGAACTAGACCGCGGTCGATGGGTCTGAGGCGGTTTAGGATTGGGCTTTGGTATCCGCTTTTCCAACGCATGCCACTCTTTTTCGATTTTGGTAATGGCGATTTCAAATACTTCGCGGGTTATTGGTTCCAGTTCGTTACCCTTCCTTTGTTCCCTGTTGTACACATCCAGCCACTTGTCATCCTGCTCGTCCATGTCGTACTCGACACGCCCGACATTGGTACCAGACATCGGGGGTGCCTCGCCATCGACCTTGGCCGCTAATTGTTCGAGGTCATCCTCCAGGTTTGGCTCCGCCGCTTTGATAAGTCTGCCCTCAGGGCGCATGTAACGATCGGTCTCCTGATATCCTACATTCATCATCGACTTGTCTACGTATCGTGCTTGGCCAAAGCTCTTGCTCTCGAATTGCTCAACCTGATCAGATCTGCGATAAGAAGGCGCCTTGAGGTCTAAACGCTCTTTTGGGGTTTGATTCCGAATAGGCAGGACTTGGGGTAGTCTTGGTGTCGCTGCTGGAGCTAGATCTCTACCAAGGAAGGAGACAGATTCACGGGGTGGTCTCGTGCGACGCTTCTGCGGTGTTTCACTTCCAGCAGCAACGGGAAGGCTGAAGTGTGAGTTTGTGGTGGGCGCTGGTGTATTGCCTGTCGAGGCTGGGTTTATCTCTCTCAAGGGCGTATGGGATCCATTCATCGGTGTGGATGGCCGTACTCCTGCTGGCGTCCTCGGAGGCGATTTGGCGACAGGGAGGGGGAGTCCGTCGACTTCTTCAGAACGGAACATCATGAATGTAGCATCGATATCGAGCTTGGGGTGGAATTCCTCCCAGCCCCGTTCCTCTCTGGGCTTGTATCCTTCGTTTTCTGCAACGGCCGCTGCGACAGCCGCAGCCGAACTGAATTCCATGTCTTCTCGGTCGGCGGCGGTTCGTAATCTTGCGCTTCTTTCTCGTCTTGGGACTATCGCCGACACGCTGCGCGGCTCCCTTGGTGGTCTACGCACTGCTGCGATGGGCGTCTCAGTTCCATCATCATCGATGAAACGGCCACCACCACCAGCACCTCCAGGAATATACCTTCTTCTCTTAGGCGGGGGTTCGGTATGAGGAACTGCGGAAGGGGTGGCGTGGTCGCGCGTAGATCGGCCGGAGGGAGGTGGTGCGGGGGAATCTCCAAGGTCGCGCGCAACGCGAGTGGCGTTGGATGTGCCTGGAGGACGTCCACGTTTTCGGCCGGTAAAGGATCGCCTCGGTGTTGAAGGCTTTGAAGGCATGTTTCGCGATTATTGGCCCAGTATTGGGGCTTCTTCTGATGGGGATTAAGAGAGGTGGTCGGAAATCACCGCGTCAGGAGGAGGTGGCGCGCGGAGTGGTGGTGCGGCTGGAGGAAGGGGCGGGGCATTGGCGAAACGGTACCGCGCACGTATCTCCGGCACGCAACAAGGCTACAGTACGGTTGCGAAGGTGATGCTGAAATGGAGAAGAGTTGAACAGGTCATCAGGAGACGAGGTGACGTCGAATTTGCGGCTCAGAGTTACGGGTGCGAAAAACAGACAACGCGTGAAGTTGAAACGCACGGACCCGGATACCATTGTTAGCCGCAGGGGGAACGCGCCATTAGTCATCCGTGAACACCTGGCAAGGGCAGTCGCAGGGGTGGGTTTGAATGGGGGCATTGCCATTTGGGGCATTAGGGCCTTGGGGTTCGCTTCAGGTTTCGGGGAAGGAACAAGGGGCCTTGAGGGGCAGCCGCACCCGCATCCACTTTGGCACTAGCACCTTACCCGTCACCGTTGATTGGGTCGATTGCTCCTTCTTTATTTTATCAGATCGAATGGACATTCCTCGACAGGGCCACAGTTCCTTGCCGATTCAAGCGTAGCTACCTTTACCTATCTTAGGTAGGTGCAGACCGTACTCTCTGTTCCAATTCATTTTGATTCGCATCGAGTCATCAAGGCCTGAGGTGGGTTACTATTCCACCTCTTTCCCCTGCTGTTAACATGATTACGCCTTTCCTACCAACTACACAATGTAAAGTTGTCTGTTAGTCGTTTACTTACCTTACCTAGTACTACAACCGCGGGTCTTCGCAACATATATGGTGGCAAATTCAAAGACACCCGAACACACATTATGTCTCTCCACAAGTTCGGATGCAGCGAGTCATTTGTGTTCCTGTTCAAAAGCAGAACCCAAAGTCAATTGAAGATGGCGACAAACCAGCAGACGAGCACCTCGACTCGGCCGAAAAGCCCATTGGCGCAGTTCACTGAACACGCCATGGCCGAGACCGGATCGTTCACTCAGCTTAAGATCCGAACCTGTGCGTAATCCTTCTCTCTGGTCCATTTACACCAGTGGCGCATGTCGGCGCAGCGACTCGTTCGCGACTCTCTGAGCCGCTAGACTTGCGACCGGCATTGATGTCACCGCTCCTCTACCCCGGATGCCCTCTCCACATTTTCGGGTCCCTTCCCGAGGCGGCCAAGCGGCCAATGTGCTTTGCCGCCCCTCCTCGATCGGCCACCGCTGTTCCACCGCCACATGGCCTCCCTGCTTGTTTACCGTTTACCTTTGTTGGTTTTCAGGGTCCAATCTCAGCTAGACATCTTGCCGTCAGAGATCTAGTCAAGCACGCTGTAAGATACCCGGCTTGTGAAGTTCAAAGGTCAGCTTGCTCCATTTAGCTTACACTTGCTTCATCCTGTCATGTTTTCTCTTCCTATACCTTTCGTTTGTTCGAACTTTTCCCTGACCTCGGCATGTCGCTTCCCCCTTCCTCCATAGGTTTTACCTCGATTTGAATTGACGCCTCGTAACCGGGGGATGTGTGTGTGCCGGCCCTCTTGGTCTTCCACCTTTCCCCGTCCCCGACCGGGAGATCCCACCTCATCGATAATGTACTACCCAGCTGCGGCTTCAACGAAGTCGTGTGATCTAGCTGGCTCGCACACATGCTATGGGTATTTGGCTTTTATGTAGGCTTTGATCAATTACACCGAGACTTTGCTTTACAAATCTACGAGGGCTAGTCGTCGGATGACCTATGAGAAGCCTGGCTCTGCCAGGAGATGTTTCGAGGGTTGAGCAACGTCGCTACCTGAGGTCAGCTCCGCATCCATAATCTGCTTAGCCACCATCTGTGAGTTCGCGGAAGACGCAAATACAAACGATGCCACATTGTCACAAATATCTTAAGCGACGCATGGCCGCTTTTGCAACACCATCCCGTCGGCTGTCCTCGTGCACAATTGGGCTGACGTGCGGTCTTGACCACTGAAGAGTTCATTGCTCCCAAGAGTGAGATGAGTGCGACGTGCAAGGACACCATTATTTGCTTCGTCAAGCTCGTGGTCGGCAAGATGGTGGGAACAATCCCCATCGGTGTGCACCTGTGGATCCCCACCAACGAGATCTCTGCCCCTTCACCGTTTGGTTTTCGCTTTTGTGTCGCTGTCCTCGCTTACTTTCTGAACGGCCGGATAAGCTAATTATGCAATCACTATCTGTCTGCCACCGTTTCTCTCGTTCTTGTTACCTGTGTAACTCTATTTGGTCACCAGGGCATTTCTATCCGAAACAGACTACGCACTTGGACTAAATCTCAATTCGCCTGCTTTGTAGTTACTGGGCCCGTGGCTGATGTGCACATCGACGGAAACAGCGCGAGTATTTGACGTTTCCCTTCCTGAGCGGCAATCAAGACTTACACCTCAGATCTGGGGACAGCAACTCGGTCGACAAGAGCCCTTGGCCATGAGCCTCGAAACTCCCAAAGGCGCGGCAATTTCCTCCAAAACTGAGACTGAAATGCTTCAAGAAAGAAGCAGGCGTTGACCCGACCCAGCCGCTTAGCCTCTCACAATCACTCCCAGCATGAAGCATCGGCGACTTTCTGGTGCTTGAATACCCTCGTGGAGTGTCTTGACCTCGAAGTTCTCTTACGAAAACTCCTCATTGAGGGACGATGTGGTGAAGTCACCTCATCACCAACCACACAGCACTCAGGTACGCAGTATTGTGAAAGTTTACTGGCGATCACATCTTCTACTAATGAGGAAACGATCGGTTAACCACCACGACCGCGCTACAGGTCCAAGCAGTTGACGGAGAATTAGCGACTCAAAGCTAACTTCAATCTTCAGGCAAAGGCAAGCGTCGAAGTTGCAGAGAGCACACGCAGCCAATTCAATCCCACGTACAATCCCTCTTTAAATGGTGGCCGCGAATGCCTGAGCTCAAGGTGTTACTGGGAACTTTTCACGCGAGTCACTGACATATCCGGGGTTCTCACTGATTACCGACCTCGACAAGCTGCTTGACCCGCTTTGCAACGTTGTCGAAGCCCGCCAATTTTTTTCGATTGGAACCAGGTTTTGCAAGGTTCCCATTCATTGTGCCGAGACGCTTCGCGATGTCTACATTACCTGCCGTGTTTAGTTGCTTGAGCTCAAGAAGATGGGGGACATGTCACATCAATGAGTTCCCTTGCCAGGTGCAAATTGCTTACTTGCGAATAAGGCTTCAGCCCCACGAAGTGGCCAAGTAGTCCGCTTGATAGATTGTTTGGACGGTGTGAAGTCCCCAACTACCTGTGTTAGGCGAGCGGCCTCTGCGATTAACACCTTAATACCGACATTTGATCAACTTAGCCGCTGCGAAAGGCCCTTTGGGGTGGTCGAAATCAATGACAAGAATCTCTCAAGAACATAGGGAGCTTCATTGCTGACAGCGCAGCAGCTCAAAGAGTCTGTCAAATTAGCGATTACTGAATCTGGTAGTCGGTAGGCCCCTTGCAGATGATGTCGCTAACCTGGAACAACGACGCGAGAATATAATCGAAGACAAAGAGCTTTGAGTGATCCTTGTACCTACTGTGTCGAGCAGCACCATTGTACTATTTGGCTCTGAGGAGACTCTTCTTCTAGGAATGTTTATCGCTGTTGCAAGCGCGCATGCACTTTAGGCCTTACTGCAATTACTTGACGATCTTGTTTATAACACGACTCAATTTTCCTACCTCGCGTCAAGCCGCATTCAAGCGACGTAAAGTGTCTATTTTCTCTTGACGTGAAGGTGCTGTTGTGCTGTCATGGACGTTACAATCGGAAAACGAGGCTCCGGCGAGGTTGGCTATCTGGTTTTTCAGATACATAGATAACTATTTCAAGGCCTCATTCGGTGGGCCTCAATTACGTCACAACTTCCTCATCTCGAAAGATCAGCAATGTGAACAAGGTTGCAGTTAGAAATTAACGTTCATACTGAAAGGAATCGAGCACACATTTGCTGTCGAAGAGACTCGCAAAGCTGAATGAGTTTCCGCAGACCACGGGCAGCTTTCAGATGGCTAATCGTAAGATCATTGTTTCATTCGATACTATTGGAAAGAAGGGGTATACTATGTCATGTGAGCCCCAATCTCAGCGCCAAGGGCAATAGGAGACAATATTTGTTGCCGTTCTTGGCGGACGTACGTAGACTGAGACTACCAAGTAAGAGCAGTAGCCCCATCTGGAAAGTACAGTCAAACAGCATGAACAAAGCTAGCCCAAGTATGATGAACTGCTTGCTGACAGATTGTAGACTTCTGTGCCAGGGTCCACATTGGAAAGGGTTTTCTGTAAGTATTAAACGAATCGTCTCAAGGTTTGCGGCTAGATTTCATTCTTGCAATTTGCTGCGGAGCTCAACTATCACTGAAGTTTACATTGCGGTTCGAGGGCCTTCCCCACGATCCTTGGCGGCGATGCGCACACAGTGTATCATAGGCCAGTCGATGAGGTACTCTTGCTACTCAGGGCTGGTCGGGACAGACGTATGGGAAGCAGCCACCTTCGAAGCAATTGAGACGAGCACGGCCTTGGCGATATCAATCCCCGTAAGGACGCGACTGGCAAGGCTAACGAGGACGAGGTGGCTAGCGATGATGAAGATAAAGGCTCGGGGCCCGACCTCGGCGTTTGCTAACTTGATTGAAACCGCCTTGACTTTAAAAGGCGATTTATTAATCAGTTGGAACGATAGAGTGGCGCAACCTGCAGTCTGCGTTGACTTGGTAACACTGACCGCCTTACTCGAGGTTTGCTTGGCCTCGATAGTTTCAATGGGGTCTCAAAGGTCCGTTGTAGGTTGGATCGTCAGACAGGAACCCTTTCAACGAGCCCAGCTGCGGGAAGTTCTATTCATCGGTTGTGTATTCTCGTGAATTATTCAGCGGGTGGTACGGAAGGATGGAGAATTGGTGTGGTCCTGATACGGTTAGCTATGTAGAATGTCAGTGACCCCGTCAGTGCATCCTGGACTGAGAAGCTCACGCTCAGCCCTCGACTCGCCAGACAGAGTCTTACAAAGTCACAGAGACCTCCGTAAACCAAACTTTTGGTGTGATGACGAAAAGTTGGATCTAGCCAAGAAATGAATCCTTTTATACTACTTAGTTACCTGGTGATCTAGGTGAAAGCCCCTCAGCTTCGGTGGTATACTGTTTGGGAGGGAGGCGGAGTGGTTGTGTAAGATCGAGAACTAAGTTGAGAACAGGGTAGATATGTTACATCTGATCTCTAATAAATTTGATAGAATTTGTCCTTCGTCACCTCGTACAAGTGTGTCTTTCCGAAATTCAGGCATGCTTCCCAGGCCGCGTCTAAGAACTCAAGGGAAAAACATTGCACAAGCTCGCTGACCCTTTATCGCGAGGCCGCTCTCGGCGAGTTTGTCTCCTCCGTAAAGGCGTGTAACGTACTTCGTGGCCGGGCCATCCAATGAGGCATAGGATATGTCCTTGGTTTCTAGACGAGGTCTTCAAAGCTCGAGAGGCTTCAATGGTCCCCGAGGAACCACGGGGAACACTGAAGCCACAATCTGTATGAATTGATGGCCGAGCTACGGCAAGGATTATTCAGAAGGTGAGAAGTCTCTCGGGGTTTGAGACCGAGTTCCATTACAGAAGCGGATATGTTGGAAATGACAGTGACGGCTCGTGCGAACGGCAGATATCGGGAGCCGGCTATCACAGTGGCAGGCACCTCCCTTTACCAGCCCGAAAATGAAGCTGAGTGTTCTTAATAGTCAAAGTTGAAGCATTAACTGATGGAATTTGGGAGAAACGAGCTTCCTCTCGGATTCATGGCCGACGAACCCCGAATGCAGGACGAACGAGGCTATGACCTTGGTGGCTCCGGCTTATAGAGTGTGAGCACGTCACGAAAGCAGTCGTCATGACTTTCCACAACTTCCGCGGTGAGCTCATCACCCAAGGCTATATCGCAGTAACAATCACTTCATGCCGTCAAGTAAACCCCCAAGAAAGACCACCGCTATTCCCAGGGCTGATTATAATCAGCTTCGCTAAAGTGCGCTTATAGCGGGAATTCGATTGAACGCTGCATCTCTGTCAATAGCACATCCATACTTTAGTGGCCGTTGCGACTGATAACACATTCAAGCTATTTCACGATTTCGGCCCATACTACGCCTTGGAGTACCACAGCGTATTATAAAGCCTTGAACTGTGCTGCATTTAATCGCCTTATCTCTTCCAAGCGTGGGATCTATAGCTTCAAGAAACATGAAGCTGCTAGAGCTTCCAGCCCGAAGAGATGACCCAGAAAGGCTATCGAGATCATGGGCACCTTCGATCGGCTCTGTCACTGCCAGTGACGAATTTGAGGTCCTAGAAGCAGTATGCCACTTTGAGAATAAGGTATTGATAGCGTTAGAGGGGGCAGCCGCAGACGCAAGCCCGGGTACCACACTACCTTAATGAAGACCCGAGTTTTGAGCGTGAACGGCGACGTCGAGGCAGCTGACGCGGCAGAGGAGCATAGCTCATTTTAAAGTCATCAAATTCCCAATGGTGCCCGCCTCATGCCCCAGGGCCTTTGTGCAGTAGATGCATCCTTGAAAAGCTGATAAGGGTTCCGACGTCCAGAAATTGGACCTTCGGCCACAAGGGCAAAGCTACATATACCGACGAGACGTAGCAAGTCCCTGGTCTCCGGACAGGCCCTGATTTCCGTTCGCATCTTTGGTACGAGGTGTCGTGTGAGAAGGGTGACGGGATGGGGAGTGAGGCTAATGCCATCTGGTAAATCCGGAGCTCGTGGTACCAGGAGGCCAAGATCCCTGGTGGGAGTTTTGGCGGCTCTGCCGATGCTCAAGACAAAGTATATCAACCCCGTAACTCGCCTCTATGCCCGTATTGACATTGGAATACTATGCAGATGGATACCTAGAGACAGCACAAGTACACCAAGATCATGTTTACGACGTACGCTCTGTGCAACGCCGGTCTTGACAAACTCAAGGCGGCAAAACTTGGTCCAATTCACGGCGATCAAGCACACGACCATGCTCCGCCAGGCTGCGAGACTACGGCCGGAGACGGCTGAACCTGCCTGACCCGACTTTACTCTGGTAGTTCTCTAGTTTTGTTACTTAAGGCATATTAAGCTGATGGGCGAGGGCGGAGTCGTTAGTCGAGTTATCGTGGCCGCTTTTAGCAGTCGTAGTAACGTATGCCTTATTTCCGCCAATAGTCCTGTTGGCTTGGTATAAGGTCTTGAACAATATGAAGCTGGGATTAGGAAAAATTAAGAAACGATTTGGCTATATGAAGCCCTTCACCCCGTAATGTGTGCTGGTCTTCGTGTGAAGATATAATCGAGTTCCAGTAGGATGTAATGAGCAAGTGCCTTTCACCCAATCCCGCGAACGACAAGGATTTCAAGCCATCGTACCGGCTTCTCGGACTGAGCCCATTCCAACACAATCATTGCTTGGCAACTTAGATGGACTACGCCCAGCTGCGTCCATAGCTAGTTATACCTACCTTAACCACTAGGCAAGAGCCATCTTCGACACCTGTGTGACATGGCCGCTGTGTAAAGGGGGCATTCAGAGCGCGAACAGAGGAAAACACACTCCGACATGGTCCAGATGGAATCCAGTCCACAGCAGCGTGGCTCTTGGCATGATACTCAATGTACTTCTCTGAAAAAGGGGGCGCTTAGGCCCGCGAATATCTGACACATGCTTGACAATGTGGAAAGGCCGGGGAACTCCAAGGCATAAGTTGGCGCGTTTTCCATGCCCACATTTGTAAGAAACCACACGCAAAACTTTTGGATCTCATGTACATCGAGTTCTTTGCCAACAAGTTCTCTAGTAATCGTCACAGCTCCAGGGCGAGGCAGCTCGTCCTATATGGTACGGGAATTACTCTCGGCAACACTAGTAAGTTCAAAATTTTTTGTTTTGAAAAGCTGAATTTGAGACGGTGTATAGATGTATATGACGTTTTCAGCAGTCTCCCATTCCACAACACGCTACAAGTACATTTTCTTCCCGCCGCGTCGGGGGCCAAGAAAAAGATTTCTATCTGTCTCCTACGTTTGCCGATGATGAAATATTTCGTTCCATTTCCTCCATCAATTCCTCGGCATGCTCCTAGGCGCTCCCCGTCTATTTATCCCTCACACATACAACACCTCACAGAACGAGTCTGCCAGGCTCCTCCTCCAAAATGACCTTGACCCTCTCCAAAAACACCTTGGCGCGCTTCTCATCGCCCTGCGGCACCGTCACGGTGAACAGGTTGCTTCCCGACGACATGCCAGGGGTATGGTGAGCAGCGACCGGCTTCTTCGCAGCAGTCTTCTTGGCCGGGGCGGCGAGGAAGTCGATAATGTCAGCCGAGGACGACCGCTTCGACGCGCGGGGGGCCAAGAGCGAAGCCTCGGGCAGGGCAGAGATCTGCGGCAGGTAGTATCCGCGCGAGCCGCGGGGCGCCAGCTTGTCGAGGCCGAGAACCTGGTTGAAGAGCTCGTCGGCGGTGGCCTTGCGGGCCGAGGGGGGCAGGTCGTCGTTGGCGACCTCGGCGGCGCGGGCGACAAAGGTGGAGACGGGCATGAAGACGCCGAGGGTGGACTGGATGCGCTTCTGAGCCTCGAGGACCTTTGCGAGGGAGACGGGGAGGGCGACCTCGGAGTCGACGGGGGCGGCGGGGGCGACGGCCTCGGCCTTCTTGGGGGCGGGTGCGGCCTCCTTCTTGGGCGCGACCTTGATGTTGCTCAGGTCGAGGTGGGACATCTTGACGGCGCGGTCCATAATCTTGCTGGGGGTTTCGGCGTTGATGGTGCCGAGGTAGGCGAGGACGTCGCCCTTGAGGAGGCGGCCATTGGGGCCCGTGGGCTCGATCTGGTTGACGGCGTCCTTGTCGAGGCCGTGGCCGTTGACGAGGGCCTGAACAGAGGGGAGGAGGGGGTATCGCTGCTCGCGGGCCTTGGAGCCGGAGGTTTTGGCCGCGCCGCCCTTTTGCTGCGCGGGAGCCGACGACGCCGCGGGGCCTTCGCTCTTGGGGGCTTCCTTCTCGGCGGCGGGGGCGGGCTTCGAGGTGGAGGAGGAGGTGTTGTCTTCGGCGGGGACCTGGAGGGTGGAGAGGTCGTCACCGGCCTCGGCGATGACGGCGATGCGGGTGCCGACCTGGACGGCCTTGGCGCCGTCGCCGGTGGTGATCTTGAACATGATGCCGTCGTCCTGGGCCTCGACGTCCATGGTGGCCTTATCGGTCTCGATCTCGAGGAGTACGTCGCCGGCGGAGAAGGACTCGCCCTCCTTGACCTTCCAGCTGGCGATGCTGCCCTCGGTCATGGTCGGGGAGAGGGCGGGCATGGAGAAGTTCTGGGCCGCGAGGCATCGTGCTGAGGTCCGGAAGCCTGTTTTTGGAGGGAGCGAAGAGTGGTCAGCTCCGGAGTTGTCTCTCGGTTTCACGTCGTTGCAGAGGACAGCATGAGGGTATATTTTGCTGACAGCTACAGCATGAGTGAGAGGGGGTTGATCTACGGACCTCGAGCTGTGGACTCTGCGGGTATTCTCCGGCCAGCAACCCTCGCAGAAAGACGAGCCGCCGTCGCAAAGGAGGCCATCTTTAAGATTCACGGGAACCGTTCGTCGGAGCCGGAGCTTTATTCGGGGGGTACGTAGGGAGCGAAGCGGGTTCGGATCGATTCAATTGAGGGAGAAGTTCCAGAAAAAAAACTTCCTCAATTGATTTTCCGTTGTCGGACCACACGGCAGAGGGACGCAGGCGATTTGGTCGTCGGAGGCGGAGGATGGTGGACAAGGGGAAAAAAAGAAGAGGAAATCGCCAAAGTGGGTTGAAGGCTTGTCCGTTCGGGCGTGGTCGGTGTCGGTGGTCGAAAAAGCGAACCCGGGGCGGCGCCTTGTCCTTCTCTCTCTCTCTCTCGCAAGGATAAAATTGTCGAGCTCCGTTGGGTGAGCTTCGTTAGCGCCAGCAATCACGGACCTGTTGGGGTGGGACCGACTCTGATGCCACTTTGGTGTGGCTTATCGCCGAATTCTGGCGGCGGACGGGGGCACGCTGGCAGGCACGGACCAAGAAAATCCCGCCAATTTGTTGGTCTCATTGGCCCCGTCGAGAAGTTTTGGTTCGCCCGTTAGATCGGATGACAACTAAAAAGTACGTACTCTCTTCTTTGAGCGGTTTTAAGCATCTGTGGCGCCTTATCGTTGCGCCGCTCTCCGACCGCAATCGCAGCTCCCGTCACTGGGCTCACCTCACCTCAGCACGGGCAGGGTAGGCAAAGGGGAAAAAAAAAAAAAAAAAAAGGTCCCCTGCTGCAGATTGGACGTCGCATTTCGATAGTGGAGACACACCCACACCCCTGTCATCGAGACGTCTAATGCCCCACAGAAACTTTTCTGGATAGCTTCAATTTCCACGTACGATACCTACCTCGACAGTTGGACGATTCCTGACGGGACCAATTGAGCCACGGCCATCGCGTCGCAAATCACCAAATCCTTGTCATTCTCTTCATCTGTATCTTTAGCTTCATACACCGCCTCATTTGTCACCACAATCAGCAATCCGCGACAATGGCAGCCTCCTCAAGAGGCATGAGCCTCTGCCTCCTCCTCGCCTCCCGACCCGGACCCCTCTGCGCGACGGCGACAACCACACAACCTCTCCTCTCCCGCCGACTCTTCAGCTCCCTGAGCCTCCTCCGATACGCCGCAAAACCCTCGCGCACGACAGCGATCCCAAGCAACCTCACCCGCAGCGCCGTCTCCAAGCCTCCTCCTCCTCCTCCTCCGAAATCTCCCCTCCCATCAACGAACCCCGCGACAGCAACAACATCACCAGGCGGTGGGACCGCAGGCTCAGCTTACGCCCTCGCAACACACTTTGCCCAGCGGCCCCAACCCACAGTCCTCTACGAAGCCGCCTCCCACCTCTGGATGAAACTCTCCGCCTGGTCCGCCGCCACAATGTTCTACTCCTACGCGGGGATAAACTACTACTTCACCCTCCTCAACCCGCCCCCGGACCTCGCCTTCTGGGTCCCGCACGCCTTCGCCTTCATCTGCGTCGCCACCGCCGGCTTCGGCTCCTACTTCCTCTTCAACGCCCGCAACATTGTCAAGCTCATCCGCGCCGTGCCCACCGCCTCTCTCGTAAAGTCCGCCGCCGCTGGCGGCGGCGGCAGCAAGACCGGTAAGGCAGCGGCTGATGTTCTCCCCCTGGGCGTGACCAGCGCCAAAGCCACCCCCATCGTCCTAGAAATCACATGCGAGCGCATCCTCCCCGGAACCCCCAAGAAACTCCTCGTCGCGCCGGAGCAGGTCCGGATCCCGGGCCGCATCTACAGGCCCTTTATCGCGCCCACGCCCGCCATGGAGAGGGCCGCCGCGCGGCAGCAAAAGGTACAGGCGAAAGCCGACTGGGAGTACGACAAGAACCACCTCATGACGACGCCGATCCGGCACGCAAGTAAAGGGTTCAAGGCGGTGTGGTACGGCGTCCGGAGGGCCATCACCAAGGAAGGTTTTATGCGCATGGAGGCTGGCGGGGATAAGCTCAAGCTGGACGTGTTTACGGGCTGGGCGCTGGATGATGGGCGGGCTATTGATCGGCTGGTCAAGGTTGGAGCGTGAAATATGTGATGAATTGGTTGTGGATGAGGGGGGGGGGATTTTGCCCTGATGGGTAGGTTAGCTGCTCTTCTATCATCGAGCGTGGTTGTACAATATTGTATTATGATGGAGTCCCAAAGTAGACGAGATTCTATCAGGGGAAAAAATGTTCAAAACGTTGTAAAGAGATGCCTCCACGAACAAAGATAGCTGAGGAAAACAAGACACAATATCTCAGATATATACAGCAGATACTGAGCCAGTCATGCGCGGTTACTTACCTTCGACTACCAGGGTTCCTTTCAATCACGACTACATGTTGAGACGATCTACACATCACACAGGCCTCATCGTGCTGTGCACTCAGCCCAGACATAGTGTCACTCTCAGCAAGACCCAGCCAGAATCGAAAGCCTGCCTCGAAACGACAGACCTCAAACCCGCTCTATGCCAACATTCCTCCCTAAAGACAGCTCACAGCGTCAAAGTCCCCAAACCACATCTCGAAATCTCTTCAAATCACATGGAACAGAGACGCGCAGTTGGCGCATCTAACTGGCGAACTCCGCCATCCTCCCCGTCCGCAGCATCCTCCCCGTCCGCAGCATCCTCCCCGTGGCGCAGGAGTCAGAAATCATCGATAGAATCGTCGATCCTCCACAGCCATGCCCGCTCTATCAACCGGGCCCAGACCGGCAGACTGCAACCAGCCCTGCAGAACTCCCCTCTCGAAACCCGCAAAACGCATCTCGATCCAGCACAAGTCGTGGGCCAGGCAAGGCAAGAAATGCAACTGCCTTGGTTCCAGCAAGGCGTACATGCATCCCCGAAAGCCAAGTCGAAATCTTCACCAGACCGCCCCTCACAGCCTTACCGTTACCCCTCCATCCTCCGTGTGTCTCAGAGCGCCGCTTCACTTGAAGAAAAACACCGTTCTGATATTCACCGCGTACAGAACGGGAAGGGTAGAAGGACATGGGCGCAGATCGACCTAGTGCCCCTGATCGGCCTTCTCTGGCGTCCCTGATGATCGGACATACTAGGACGACCCAATGCTATGTTTGGCAACCGAGTGTGTCTCGCCTTGTCCTTGTCCTATATGGCGTGCATCGGAAGATGGGAAAGTAGTGTGTACACACGGTCTCTCGACGCCCCCCCCCCCCCCCCCCCCCCCCCCCCCCCCCCGACTTGGCGAAGCCGACTCCGGCCCAACCGCAGCGGCGGGCATTTTCCCTGATGTCTGTGGTTCCGGGCCCAGAAGATGGATGGCATTTGTGGGAAATCGGAAGCTGGTAAACAGTCGAGAGGTCCATTGGGGCGGAATACGTGGACTGTGGACTGAGCCAGCGGCTAGCGCATGTCAAAAAGCAGGATGTCACGGTAGGTGCGGATTGAGGAAACGCCCAGGAGATCGCATCGTGAACCACCGATAACGTGGTTGTTCGATGGTGGTGGTTGGGGTGAAGCCTGTGTAAAGTGCTGTCCGTGTAAGTGGCCGGTGGTTGACAAAGAGCTTTCCGGCGACGGAAACAAAAGCTTCGAGAAAAAAAAGTTGGCTGGCAAGGCTGGTGCTGGCTTAGTTGGCGGCCACCAAGTCCCACTTGGCAAGGTGGAATAGTGTATAAATCGGCTGGCGGGCGATCTATGGCGGTCAGTCAGCCTCAGAGTTTACGGGGTCGAAACGAGGCTATCCCTGCCTGCCAGGAGCCACGTCGAACCTTCAACGGCTGATCAACAGACATTTTCCAAATGGCGTAGTGAGGGGCAACTGAAGAAACGCAAGACACTCGGTATCCCCCTCCGGCGAGCTGCTGAGCGTTCGTCCTGTCCCGGAGAAGGACCTGTCGATCGTCTCGTCTTTAGAGAGAGAGGGGGAGTTGCAGCAGGCGGGGTACAGACCTCAGTTGAGGCCATTCCCAGGAACCAGTAGAGAGCGGTTACAGAGTGGTGAGGTAGAGGACACACTGCCGGGCGCTTGCTGAGCGGTGTGATGGTAAGCGGCCTTCTTACCGTGCAGGATTGGTTGCAACGAATGGTTTCCAACACTTGCCTCCGCTGCCGGACGGAGGATTGGAGGAGAGGAGATGTCGTGGGCTTTGGTGGTTCGGTCTGGCGGTCACCGTACGCTCAGGAATTATCCTTCGTTCCACCCCGCCTTTCATGGGTTTGAATGATGCCGTCATCATCCCTCGAGTCGGTCGTCCAACAATGGTCAGGGTCGAGTGATAATGCGTGTGGTGTTGGCTGATGAGGGGCCTTGGTCCCCACCGAACTGGGTGGAACGACTCATGTCCCATTTCATTCTTGGTACGGATATCGCTGTATCGCATCGCACAGCGCAGCGGGTCTGTGCCGGCGGCAGATCGAACTCGGGCAATGGCTGGCCGTCGTGAATAGGGGAGACATGAAGCAGAACTCGATCGCATTCTCCACCGGCCGAGGTGGCGGCTCCGGACGCCGGCATGAAGGCCGCCGACTGCCCGATTCTGGGCAACTGCATGCAGTGAGCGTGTGCTCTCTGCCCGTTGAAGAATAGGAAGCACGAGAACAGGTCATCTACACCTGGTACATCATTGGAAGAGGATGGAGGGAATCTCGGGTGTGTTGCACCACAGTTCGAGGCAATACTGAAATTGTACAAAAGATGCGGATGGCATTTGCGGTGTGGGAAATTGCAAAGACTGGAGGAAGGGTCCTCGAGTCTATGCCCCGAGTTTGGATACCTGTTATGTCCCAAAGTTGACTGGCGCGTGTCTGCGGGTAAGCGTAGGGAATGTGTCAAGCATAAAGCGATGGATTGGGTCTCCCCGCGATCCTCCATCACAGCATGACGCCCGTCATGGCTGGCGGCTGTAGAGGCATCAGATCATCAGCTCATGATGGTTCGAAGGCAATTCAACGATGCCCGCAAAAAAGAAACGAAAAAAAACTACGGCTGCAAATTGGGTCCTAGACTCCTGGTTGTTGACGTGCGAGAGCGGAGGCCGTAGCAAAGGATAGCGCGAGAGACAAGGTCCGGGGTCTGACAAGAGCCTACTATACCTGGTAGTGTACTCATCGTGTTAGTGTATGTACTGAGATTATTATGTGGTGCAGACTCCCGAGATGAGCATGCCAATACCTTAGTGTGGGGGGAGGGGATGAGCGGCGTTCCGATAGATAGCAGACCGTACGGAGTAGCCCCGTACGAATACTCTAAACACTGCGGACTGGTTCGATAAGACAGCTGAAAGTGTGGCATCTTGAAAGGGGCCGCTGCGGTGTGCTGCCGGCAGTGCAAAGACAAGAGAAACGATACCTCTAAACCTCCATCATACCTCAGCCGAGTAAAGGTTAAAGATGGCGTATCACGTACCATGCTCGGTACATACACCGACAAGAGTCTGCATGAGGCAAGGCCTTGTATCTGTACGGAAGCTGGTGGTATGGATTGAAGCTTCACAATGGACCCCGTTCAACAGGGCCTCAGGAGGCTCCGCCGAGTTCGCTTCCATGCCGGCCGCCATGAGATCAGATGGAAGTTGAACCGGGAACCTGCCAAAGAAGGTAGGCGACGCTTGAGGCTGTCTATTTGCGGTCCAAGGACAGGGAGAAAGCGGGAGAATGAGGATGCGTACTCGGGTTGCGTGGTGCAGGCGGGAATGGCGTTTGGTTGGCCGCAGCCAACGGTCATCGTCAATTCCCCACGAGATCGAGGGGCGGCTCCAGGGGTCCGAATGCCCCTCATTTTTTGCACCAAGCTGCGCAGAGATAGGTATAGATACAGACAGGCCGTGATGGTGTGTACGCTTCACCGTAGCACTGCTCGTCATGAGCCGCCAACGGCACGAGCACAGACCATCACAACCCTCATGTAAGTCAGAGTTGAAGTCAAGGTTGAAGTCAACAGTCGAGAAGTCAACTGGTTCGAGCAATCCTAGCATCTTGCTCTAAGACGAACTGGGATAGTGTCATTCCTCCACTCCCTTTCTAGTGGAACAAGGCCTGTTGACCACCCCGGTCCTCTTCCAGTCGTGCGTCTCTAGGAAATCCACTCTTTGCAGTCTTTCTCGCATAAAACAAAAAAAGGTGTGCGAGCCTGCAGGAAAAGAGAATTTTCGCGACGGAGCGGTGAGCGAGCAATCGGCGTATCGCCTCCCTGTAGTCTCTCTCCCCCCCCTTGATGAGACGACAAGTGTGCGTTCCTCGCCTCCTAGAGGCGGCTGCATCATCAAATCGTGTACCTCAAACCTATTGTCAAGTATCAGTGGTCGAGTTCCTGCTCTCGGCGAGCTCGGTAAGGTAGACGGCGCATTCTTGGAGGATCTTCAGGGTTCAAGCAGCCTTGTTTTTTTTCCCCTATATCTAAATTGAACCCTGTTGCGCGAGTAGCGCTATTGATCATATCCGGTTTCGTAGTACGGTAATAGCAAAATTCCCATCTTTTGCTCGGAAAGGCGAGAACAGGAGTGAGGGTCCTGATTCGTGGTCACCAATCATGTATCTTGGCGTACAAACGTCAGACTTCAGGTGAAGTCGTGAATCCTGCTGCAGCTTATACAAATCAACTTGCTAGTGTAAATGGCAAAGTTGCAGTAGTGTTGTGGCTGGCGTGAACGATGCCTCAAACGTAGTAGCTGTGTGATGCTATGCTCATCCGGCCATCCGTCAAGAATTCCCTGGCGTAAGGTAAGCCACCTCTTCCCGGCTTGTATGAGGAACTCGTCAAAAAACAAGGCAAGCCAGTCTTCCCGAGCTGAGTAGCGGGGGCCTTGGTTCGTCGGGATCCCCTTTGCAGTCGACACGTCAAGTTTCCAAGCCGCAAGACTCGCTCACTGATGGAACCTTTTCGGTAGCCCAGGTCCGGTGAGATCGACGGCTGTTCGGCAGTCCACCGCTCAATGGTGAGCATCAAAAGAACGACTCACGGTGTCGAGCGTGAATCACACAGCTGGGCGATCTCTCTTGGCTGGCGAGTCAGCGGTCCTCCCGCACCCCGGTCCCCAGACTCACAGACTCTCCAGCCTCGCATGCCCGGCACACCATTGGTGGGCGGCTCCGTTGCACCATAGATGAGCTCACATGCTCGCAGCGGCGCCGCTCATCCCTAGCCTAGCCCGTAGCGATGTCCCCTTGACATCGGAACTCGTTGCAACTTCCAAGGCATCTGCGAACTCGGTGGTTGGCCGTCGTTGTTCATTGTTCTCGGCTCGGATTCAACGACAAACTCGTCCACGATCAAATGTGGTTTCTACCCTTTCCCAGGCCTGGGCCCCCGGATAAGACCAAACACCCGGATTCGGATGCGGAGAAAAATGTCTGAATGTCAAATGATTTCGACGCCTGCAGCAGGTCAAAAGTCGCGAACCTCGTAGGCGGCCTGGTTCGGTCTGGCCCATGTTTCACTGATATGGACGAACCAACGTCGAATGAGGAAACGGCATCTACCCTCCATCATGTCTTTTAGGCCCAAGATGGTGCTATAGTGAAGTCTGGTAGTGCACCACCTGCTTCCTCCCACCGCCCTTCTCAATGTAGTGAACCACACCAAACAAAAGCCATCCCTGAGACCGAGCCTCAAGTGCCTGATGATCACTTCTCTCGTGCCTGGGTCAGCGCAGACGCCATAATATCAGTAGTCGTCTGAGATATGGGACTGACTCGTTTTACAGCGATTGCGCCTTTCCGGTCTCGCCCTAATTTCGGTACCAGGTCTCAGATATCTAAGACCGCCAGACGAACCGCTGTCCGTGGCGACAGGAAAAGGGTTGGGTAATGAACCCCAACGACTACTTATCATTATCGGTGCCTCGGAGGACGTCGCGGCACCGCCCAGCCACGCCCACATGATGAATGTTCTGGTTCATTACCAGCTCCCGCGCGGGGCACATGGCACTGAGGCTGACCCCGCCAGACGATTACACCTGAGAATGCGACGGAGCAAAGGTTCAATGTGATCAGAAAGGTGTTCAGCGTTGCAACCAATACGCGAGACACAGAAGAACAGTCGTATTGTTCATCTTTTGCCCGTTTCTCATTTGCCTCATTCCAGACCATTCCGATGAATAGCAGAGAAGCGGTGAAGAGCAACACCGACATGAAGGCGCAAAAAAATGTGTTGCAGAGTGTGAGAGATTCGTCGCGCATGGTGGTAGTCTACGGAGTGAAAATGAGGGGCTGCGCGACATCGCATCGAGTGGTAGGTAGGGCAGGGGAAGCGGACAGATTGGCGATTGGCGGTTGGCGGTTGGCGAGGTTCAATAGGTATTCGTCCCCGTCCATACACCCATTATACGTGCAGGGAGAGTAAGCTGAGGGTGTGGTGTGGTTGGTGTAGTATAGTGTATCCCGCGTACACCAAAGTTGGCATGTATCGACTACCTCTGACGGATAGATGTAGTGTGCACACACACTTCCACTGCTGCAAGCACCCGCGCAAGATGGTCGGCCGTGCACTCCGCCGGCTGACCGACATTGTTGGAACGGTCCCGGTCGAGAAAGTCTCAGGCGGTATCCGTAGCGCCGCCGTACGATTCCTCCGTCGAGGCTGTCGTGAATCTGAAGGGAAATGCAGCTATTCGCAAAATGAGGCTGCTTGACGATGAAGTCCCCATCCCCAGATCCACAATGATGAATGCCGAGCGGGTGCGGTTATGTAACAGCGCGTCAACATCCCGGCTCATGGGAGAGGGAGAGAGCCTACGAAGCGACCAAGTGACGAGCCGCGACGTGAAAGAGCATGCGTCATGACAGAGTTGAGGCATAGCATCGGGGCCGTGGACGTGGGACGATGGAAAAGAGGCCTGGCGTACGGAGCGAAAGAGAGGGCCCGGAGAGGGCATGGGTTGTTGGTTGGTAGAGTGGACGATGGGTGCTGCACGTCGGTGCACGACGATATTCCACGCGCGTCTGCCACGATGTAAATGTCCCACGGGAACGGCGGGCGTGGTCTTCTCTCGTCGACTTCTCTCTCTGTCTTGCTACCGCCTACGCATTGGACGGAGGGGAGCAGCATGATGGTCGTTCAGACTGAACTAGGTGTTTCCCCGAAGAGGAATAGACCACTGGCCCCGGGGATGCCATCCACAATTCGGCGTCTTTCCTTTCAGATTGGCAGCCAAGTGCAAGAAAAGAAGGGTGAGGTGGGGGTGAGCTTGTGAAGAATGGCCGTGGGAGGGTCGCCTGGTGGAGAGTCGTTGGCTGTCTGCAGGGATGAATGGCGGAGGGTCAAAGGCAGGATGACATGCCCTCGCATCGACGACGAGGTCTGTTGCGAAGTTGCGCTTGGTGCTTTGCTGCGGTCCCAATCAGGAGGCATCGCGGCCCTCGAGCTGGTGGAGTTATGACATAATTGCTGCTCCATTTCCGCCCAGGATGCAGCTGTAAACCTTGCTCGGATTGGCTCCGTGTCGGCGGAACGCTTTCTTGACAATTGAGACCCCATCTTCATCCGCTTGATTGTCTGGTATGTGATATGTGCTGGAAGAAAATGTGCGCTGCCGACTTTGTTGCATGCATGCAGCAAAAAGGTGGGAGGAAACAAGGTGATGTGCAATTCGGCTGGGGAGGGAAAGGCAAAGATCGTCTTCGCTATGTTTCGGTACAAGTGACGACGGCACATGGAAGGGAGCAAAGGGATGGCGCCAATGGCTTAATTGGACGCCGAAGCGGAGAGGGTCAAGCTGGAGATTTGGGGGAACGATAATGGGAATGGGTGCACGCGCAAGAAAGTATGGGTACCGAACAAAGATCGACGAGCGGATACCAGCGGGACGAGTCTGTAACTGGCATGGGGGGAAAGAGCATCCGTCCTTCTGTAGATGATCATCATGGATCGTGACTTCGGCGCGGCTTTCGGAGAAAAAGATGGGCGGGTTTGATAGAGGCATGTTGAATATGTATTGTATCTCAGGAAAGGACTACCTACCTTGAATTGCAGTACTATCACGGAGGAGGTACCTTAACTGAGGGACGTTGATATTACAAGAAACATGGATGAACTTGGACTTGAAGAGGTAGGCACGAACGATTGACCCCACCTCCTGTCTCTTTGAGAGTTTCTTCGTACCTTAGCCCCTTCCCATGCCTACCTGAAGTAATGGTCAAGAGACATTGAAGAAGAAGAAGAAAAAACAATGGATGCTCTAGATCAGATGTCTGGAGGTGGTGTTCGAAAGGGCCATGTCCAGGCTTCTACCTATATTGTCTGCAAGGTTGGGTAATCAACGTGAGAAGGCAGGTTAATTACAACGCTTCAATACGGAGTACGGATAAACGGTACTAAGCGCAGGGCACATGTCATGTCGTTGGAGAAGGCGGGTTGACCGTTCTCGAAATAGTAGCGCGGATCTTTTTGGCTTCTGAGTCGGGTCCGAAGGGGTCGCGCGCTGAGCAAGACTTCATTCAAAGAGAAGGAAAAAACGTGCGCCATTGCGTACCTACCCTAGGTAAATAAACGTGGTGGTTGGGGCTGTTTAGCACTTTAGTTTCTCTTTTTGATTTATCATCAACGTGCTTTACCCAAGTTGCCTAGTCAGAGTCGAAGCATGTGCTATTTTAGTCTGGTCAAAGTCTTGTTTGAGGCGCAAAACATATCTATCTGAGTTGGGAATCGGCTTGGGCGAACGTTCCATCCAGAACATGTTTCTCAGCCCTCTTGGGTCATGGTCATATTTCCCCAGGTTTTCTGGTTTTGGGTAAGGTGTCGATTCTTCAGCCCAGTTTCTAAAAACGTAGTGGCAAACATTCAATCTAACCCTTGGAAACTGGAGAAACGGTTAGATGGGTGATCGGGGGGGGAAGAAAGAAACAAGAAGGTTAAAAGTTGCCTCGACGTTGCCTCAGCGTCGCAACGGTCCAGCTATTTTGATACACGCACTGCTTCTCCTCACCGACGACCGGTTTTCACTAAGGTACCTTTAGTATTCCCATAGTACGAATCAACGACGTACTTAGATGAGGCTCATATATCTGATGTTGAGTTACAGGCGCTGATAGTCGCAAGGAGACAAAGTCATGGATTCGGAGTGATTAAGGGACCACCTTTTTCTTCTTTCGGGTGGTGATAGCAGCCGTTGAATATCGCTATCATTGTGGAGGAGATGCGTGCCGCAAAGAAGGAATGCCTTTCTGAGCTGGCCCGATATTCCATGGCTTCCCTGTCGGCCTTTCTACCACGAGCAAGTACGTACCTCCGCACAGCATCTCGTGAGGTGGAGTTACCTAAAGGTAGTGAGGTGGAGGTACCGGTACCAAGGCAGGCAAGTCCATAGTCCAAGACGCTAAGTCTGACGAGCGCAGTGCACGGACATGGTGACAATCCTGGCCAGTGAGATTTGTTTGCGCATGAAAATGAGATGCAGCTTTTGTCCATGGCCAGGCGCCACCTTGTCGTGCTTGTATCCGTACCCTTCAAAGTACCCTCGACCACCAAAAACCTTCAGTCTCTCAAAAAGACGATGGAGGGTCCTCGAGTGGGGTGGCTTGCAGGGTGCCATATTGCCCGGGATCCCTTAGCGCACGACATGGGATGACCGTGCTGGGGGCTTCCAGTGGACCGCCAGGCGAAACAGGCGATGAAAAGACGAGATTGACCTCTCCGCCACGATCCAGTGTCGCCGTGACCATCCATGCGCTTCATTGGATCTCTTGAGCCGCTGCAATCTTACTATGCTTTTCTTTTGCAGTCGCCGACCCGAGCTATTGAATTGCCCTTTATGTCAATATCAACCACCATATGCCTTAACGTTGCTGGTGCCGATGTCGTCTCCAGGACTCCAGACTAAAACTACCGAGTACGAAGTATTCCATGTTGGCATTGGTATAGACACCCCGCGACGTTACCTTATGCATTCGCCAAAAGTAATGCCGCACCGCAACTTCGCAACCCTTGCGCCGCGTCTTGTCGCGTCAAACAAAGACAACGACAACACCTCAAAGGCAGATATATTGGAACGGCATCACCATGCAGCATATCGCATTGTCAGCGTGGAGCTTATCCGTCCGACAGCAATGGCGTAATCAGACCATTTGCAACGGGCAGCGGCATTGTAGTTAATGTCCTTCGCATGACGAGGCGCCCATGTGCGCTGGAATGCGTTATCGACGGCCCGTGGTCTTGCTGGGCTTGGCTTCTCCTGCCAGATGGCAACTGCCTTCAGACGACCCGCGGAGACAAGAGCCTGATAAGAAGCGCAGACGATGGCGACTACGGCACAATTGACAAGTTGGACGGGGAACCCGTCAACAAAAACAACCACCTTCCATGGTGTAAACAAAAGAATACCATGGCAATTGGCGGTTGGACCGATTTTGGAGATCCTTGATGCTAGCTCGCATGAACAAAATGAGGTGGAAATGCGCACCAGCCGGACCCGAGGCCGGCAAGTTGGGGAAGCGAATTGGCTCCTGCTCTAGAGGTTGGAGGCGCAATGCTCACACTCGCCCGGCCATCCCAATGCGCTGGATCCGGATGGGGTCGCGATGATGTGATTGTCTCGTGTGCTAGGAATGCGACTGCTAGAAAGTCCGGATACTCCAGGTGCTTGTTGATCGTAATGGACTCTTTGACGAATTCCAGAGGTGCAGACATATGGAGTGAGACTTGCCGGTTGGTGGTGGAGACATGGTCGACGATTTGATATTGGGTAGGTATTCGGAGCAGAGACATCCAATGCCTTTTCCTTTTCTTCGTGCTACCTCCAATTATTAGCCAGCGTACGGGTACCGTACTGGCTACTTCACAAAGTGCTGCTCATCGCTTGTCACACGTTTGGGGCCAAGCGCAAGCCCCAGCCGCAAGCCAGGATCACTCGTCGGTGGACCCCTCCTTACACACCCCCCAGACGAGCTCCGAATTCTCGGCGACAAACGGGCGAGAGGTCTGGAGTGGGCTTGTACAGAGTACGGAGTATCATTGGACGGTTTCTTTGCCTCGCGCCCGTCAGCCGTCAGTCTCACTGTGGCCGGTGACCGACAGACTGCAGCGAACAATCGTGTGTATTCGCAGGTGTTCCATTCCGGCTGAGGGCGACGGGTGTCATCTGACCGTCGCTGCCACACGCCCGCCCGCTCGTCGCTCGGTAACCGATGGCGAGACAGGCAACGGACAAGATGGTGCCGGAGGCGCAAGACGATGGATGTTTTGACTGCTTTGATGTGCTGCCACGGAGAATTAAAAGAAGGGAAAAGCGAACGAAGGCTGACAGAAAAAAAAAACCAAGGGTACCTACTACTGTGTACTCCGTACACTACTCAGGGCCAGGCAGAGGTGGGAGATGATGGAGCGACCGTGCGCCGGAGAGCTCGACGGATTGGATGCTTAATGTAGCTATCTGTCTGGAGCCGGGCAGTATCTGTGATACTAGATACGGGACACACGTGCATGTCATCTTAGGTTGTCGTAAGTCGTGGGACACGATCGCGTACGGATAGTATGTGAGAAATAGGGGACAAGGAGGAGAACGGGGCTCGTCGGGGGTCGGGCGGCGTGGAGACGGCGGTATTTGGTGACCGAGTCGCAACAGAAGAGATGGCCGGTTCGAGTCGTAGCCGTGGTCGAGGAGTGTGTATACGATGAAGGTCCGGGATGGGGGGGGGGGGGGGGGGATGGGTTGAACTGGGAGAAGCACCGGCAAGGTGCCAAAGGCACGGAGGCCGGAGGACTCGAGGACGAAAGAAGAGAGAAAGGACAAGGGCCAGAGTTCCAAACGAAATCAGCCTGTCGAGTGTCGACTGCGACTGCACCCTGTCGCCGCATGCTGCGCTTGCGATGCACGTCTTAAAACTGAAGGTGCAAGTCAAACAGACGTGCAGCGCAGCAGGCAGTCGCGGCGGCAGGGAAAGAATGTGATGAGCAGAGTTTAGAGACAAACAGAAACACACGGAGGCATCGACTTGCAGGCCGGGCTGCACGTCTCTGCAAATCTGCTCTGCAAGATGCAATGACCGGGAGAGAGAGAGAGAGAGAATGAAAGAAGAGAGCCAGTACAGAATATCGAGTAAATTGTATTAGCTAAGCCAAGTCCCAAGCATTACTGTGTAGGTAGGCAGCTGTGAGGCAGGCGTGATGTGATGGACAGACAGGAGGAGGCAGGTGCAGGCATCGTGAGTTCCTCTTGTTTCCTGCCTCACCTGCCACGCCAACGGTTGAGACGAGGAAGGAGAAGGGATTGAAAAAAAAAAAAAAAAAAAAAAAAAAAAAAGGCAGTTGCAGTTGCAGTCAAAACGGAAAGGGCGCTCCAGCTTGTACCGGGTACTTTGGTCTGCTTCTGCTTTGAGTGAATGACCCCGCCGCCACAAAACAGGGATGACCCCAGCTTCCAACTCCTCCCACCTTGTCTTCCTTCTCACCCAGTCTCTGCCTCTGGCGAGCGTTTCTCTCCCATCGTCCACCACCATCCACAACCAACCGTCGTCCTCTTGGCCCGGCTCTCTCACTTCAGGTTGCTCGTTGGTGCCGCTGGCGAACCCTCCTTGGCGCCTCCTGTGGCAGGGTGCGGACTGCAGGGTCGACTAAGAGCGAGTGAGAGGTGCTAGGGTAAACATGGGCGTTCTCGGGTGCTGGGGGGATGGGATGCTAAGGTAAAAGGTCACAGTAGTCTTCGATGATCAGGGTGTCCTTGGAGTCTGTGGGTTTTTCTTTCTCTTGCATGTTCAGATACTTCCATTGCTATGGCATGTTGCTGTATCCATATGCTCCAGTCTCCAGTCTCCAGTATCTCTGTATCCACCCTCGAAAAGTGGGTGACTGAGATGGGGCCTCACGTCCCTTGTCGATATTCAAACCAGCATGTCCTGGTCAAGGGTCACCCGTCAGGGAAGGCTGGCCGCTGGTGCTCTCTGTTCGCTGCATCTGGTGGATTGGGGGTGTGGGTGCGGGTGGGTTGATTCGAGGGTGGGCTGTCTGAGTACGTACCGACTCTCTGGACATCCATGTACCTATCCTGGATCCAAGGCCAGAGGGAAGGAGACAGAGAGAGAGAAAAGCGTAGGTGCGTGCCTCCCCTCGTACCGCCTACCGCTCTAACCCGCGCACCACACCTTTCGCTTCTCTCTCTCTCTCTCCCTCTCCCACCGATACCTAGCACCGCTACCACCACCACCATCAGCAGCCTGGTTGGCGACCATTTGTTATTATTAAACCCGGACCCCGTCCGACCACCCCCCTTCCATCTAAGAAAGACCCTTCTCGGTTTCTCTCACACTCCTTTCTTTGTGTCGTGCAGAGTTGTCGTGAGGAGTTTGGAAATAGCTTCCTCGACCTCGAATCACCATTGCGAATACCCTCAACCTCCTCCTTATCCTCCCGGACCGACCCCGATATCCCCTCTGTCTTTGTACGAGGACTCCCTCCGAAATCTACAACTCGAGAAAAGAGAGCCACTGTCCGCGGTGAGCTATCTCTATCTCGCTTCCCGCCAGAAACACCAAGGAAAAAAAAACTGTGAGTATTCTCTGTTTGGCCACCCTTCAGGAGAACAACAACACCAGGAAACCAGTGCCATGGTTTTTGACCGCTGCCTTTTGCCTCTTGCCCAGCTTGTTGCCTCGTTTTTGTGACTCCTCACTACCCTGCCTGCTTATCTTGTCGCCTCGTTGGAGGAGAGGAAACGAGAAGGGAAATCTCTGCCTCGCACACTGCACTTCGCATCTTGCACCGCTCACTTGCTGTTGGTTGTCATATTTACTGTCTGCCTGTGTTTGCCTTTGCCTGTATCATCTGTCACTCACCACCGTCGGCCGCCCCGTGTTTTCAAGAGTTGGCAACACCACTTCACATTCCCCTCGTTGTCCTCGGCGTCTTGTACTTCCCCCCTCGAAATTCCAGCGTTGTGAGACAAGATGGCTCCTGCAGCATCTGCAACGGGGGTACATCACTCGTGGTCCCTCTCACGAGCTCTTCACTCCTTCCGACTGTGCTGTCTGGGCAGAGTCTCGCAACGGCGCTTCTGGCTCTCCTCGACTTATCACTCCGACTTTCCCACTCTCGCCTGCTTTAAAACCACTTAGCAACGCATCGACGACATACTAACCCTCCTCGTACAGCTTGCGGTGTTACCGGTCACGACTGGCCTCCGTCGTCCGACTTACCAGCAACATCTGGTGCTATAGACGAACGACACCTCCTACGACCATATTAGGCGCCGATACTCGCCGTTTCTCTCCTTTCCAACCCCCCAGATACCCATACCCTGTACTCCGTCTGCCCCTGATGCGTCCTTGATCATGGATTCGGAAGACGGGGAGTTGTTCATAAAGGTACGCTACTATGGAAAAGCCATATTGCCATGTCTTTGCTGCTGCTGGGCTGCGCTGCCTGGTTTGGTGCGCTGGTTGTGCTAACATCTTCGTCTACAGCAACTGGCCAGCTTTGTGCGCACGCACGAAAAGGCTCTCGCCAACGCCTTGCAATTCAGAAGACAGGCTGCCTCTCGCCATGGCTCCTCTCAGAGTGTCAGCTCTATTCCCACGCCTCAATCACCAGTCGTTCCGGAGAGACCCTCGACTTCGGCCTCAACTTCCAGTGGACTCGCATCCGCTCTTTCTCTAGGTTCTCTGAACTTCACCTCGCATACTGTCAAGTCGGCGAAGCTGGCCTTGACGCCGCACCATCTGTTTTACCTACTATCTCGATTCGAAGAACTCGCCATTCCCGTTGGCCCCATGAAGATTCGTCTCGAGAACCTACACGATAGCTCAACATCCGCCAACTATGTATCCTTTTTGAGCAATACCCAACGATCCCGCAGCCGCGGCTCCGATGTTGGTTCTATCCACTCCGTATCTAGCGTTCGAAGCGTCATGTCAGGCATGTCGGCTCTCTGGACAAGTTTCGGTATCGGCGCGAGCATTTCGGCTGCACGAACCGAGCGGCAGAAGGCTGCCACACAGGCCGACCTGAAATACCTCTACTCCGCCTTCACTAAGATTCCTTGCCTTCGCCTCGCACCCGACTGGCGCGCCCGACTGATCCGCGGCTACGAAGAGTTCCCATTCGACTCAGCAGTGCCGCTCTATGTCTTCAAGAATGTTCAAGCTCTCGAAGTGAACAGCATCGACTTTCGCCAGTTCTTCGGGTGGGACCGCATGGCCGAGCAGTTGAGATCGCTGACGCTTAAGCGCGCCGGCGTCGAGGATCCTGCGGATATCCTGATCGACATCGTGCTTGATGACATGGACAAGCGGCGGAGAAGGACATCGAAGCAACAATCATCCCCGACTACCCCTTGGCCCGCAAGTTCCAGCCCTCGCAGGAGTCCCACCATTCCTCACGCTGAACTTCACAAGTCACCCTCGATGCCGGGTTCACCAGACCCGCGCAACTCGATCGGTGACCTGGGCATTGGCTCCCTGAGCACACAAGATCATGCTGTGGACGATGTACATGGTGAAGGCAGACGGCCATCTCTGGCTCGAGCGGAAACGTTCGAGGCCATGTCGCCCCCTAAAGGATCCCGACCACGCAGCAACTCACCCACTCGTCCCGTCAGCTCCCGCAACCCCTCTCATATGAGAGGAGGTCACAAGGTTCGTCGCTCCGGCTCTGGCAGCTCGCACTCGAGTCTTTCGGACTCGTGGCACCACAGCCGCGCTGGTAGCTCTTCGAATCTCTTGAGCATGGGTGTTCTGCCAGCATCAAAGTGGCGGTTCTTGAAGCACCTCAGTCTAGCCGACAACTCCATGACCTCCATCCCTGCCACCAGCTTGGTTCCCCTCGCAAACACCCTTCACTCTCTTGACTTGTCATCCAATCTGTTCACTCAGATCCCCGACAGTCTGGCTACCCTTACCGCACTTCGCGCACTTAACCTCTCACACTGCATGATCGATGGGCTCCACTCCTTGACGCGCAATCCCCTCCCGGCCATCTCGGCTCTCAACCTCCGCGCCAACCGCTTGCAATCAATCGCCGGCATTGAGAAGCTCTACCCTCTCGAGCGATTGGACCTTCGAGACAACCGCCTATCAGACCCCATGGAGCTGGCCAGACTCACTGGAATCCCTGACATCCGGGAGATCTGGGTTGAGGGCAATCCCTTCACCCGCACCCACAAGGATTACCGCATCACAATTTTCAACCTCTTCCGCAAGACCCCGGGCTACACCGAGGACGTTGTCATTGACAATTGCGGTCCCACGTATTCGGAGAGGAGATACCTGGTGGAGCGTACACCGGTGCCCGCCGCCGTGCCGGTCGTGAAGCCTGCTCCCGCTGAAATCCCGGCCGTTGACGTCAGCAAGCCAGCCATCATCTACGATATTCCCAAGGAGCCTTCCGTTCTCCGCAAGGAGCGGCCAGTCCCCAAGGCCGTTACTAGCGAGGTGAACACCAGCTCTACCCGCCGCCGCAAGACACCAAAGCGACGGATAGTAGACCTTTCTACCACGGACGCATCTGTGACAGTGACCCCTGGTATTGCACCGGCACCCCCTACGGACATCAAGATGCTCGCTTCCGATGCCACGGCGACCGCAGTCGGTTCGGACACCAACAACTATCGCATCTCGCAGGCTCCTGAGATTCCTCCACTTCCCTCCGCCGTTCTGGCCGACAATCGAAAGGCCAACTCCCAACCTGAGGTACCCCGCATAGACACTAGCGTGGTTCCCGAACTTCCCCCCATTTACACAACCCGCGATACTCCCCCAGACTCCCAGGACTGGGATGTTAGCGGGGAAATGTACCGCCGGAAGATTGAAGCGTTGCGGGACAAGGTCGGAAATGGTTACCTCAGTGTGCTCAGTGAGGAGGGCTGGGATCCCTCTCGCCCGCCAACATACTCGGTGCCAGACTTCAGCCCAGCCTCGACTGTTCGGCCCAGTCCTACTACCCCCCGGACTAATTCCCATCACCACCCCGCGGCCATTCACAGTGGTCGCACCCTTGGCTAAAGAAAAAGATTCGCCCTTTCTACATGATACCCTTCATGATACCCCCACCCCCCTCTTGAGGTTCGATTCTACCGTTGGGCTGCTTTTTTGAACTCTTCTTCTGCAGCATTGCACATGGCATTGCCACGAGCATGGACATTGGGTTCACCTCCAACCATTGTGTTATTCGTCAAATATTTTTCAGCATGGTAGAGCATAACGTACAAGGCGTTTTGGCTTGGCGGTTAACTGGTTTCAGTCTCCGCATTTTTCTTTTGATACTGATTGCACCGCCTGAGGTGGTAGAAGGCCACAGTAGATCTTGTCGCTTTCCCGTCTGTTTGGTTTCTTGGCGCGACCTCGACACAGAGGTCTCTCTCGGGCATCATAGGGATGGGAGGGATGAAAAGCGAGTGACATTGGGCGCGAAGGTATCTTCTTTCTCTTCTCAAGACTTGTTTTCTTTTCATATTGCAGGCTTCAACCTTGTGGCGTTGGCGGGGAACACATCTCGAGTGGCTTTAGTCATTTCTGGTATCACGGGGCACGAAAAAAAATCCCGCATGAGTTGCATTGTGTGTTTGGTTATGGTAGATGAATACTTGTCCATAAGACAAGCTGGTGGATGGCTTCTAATACATGATGAAACGCATACTTCATTGACGATGCTCTACCCGTTGTGCCTTGCAATGTGATGTATCCATGCCACGTCTTCCAGTTGTGGTGGATGACGTAATTTATTAAGTATAATAAGAGAGAGATTCTCCTTTCACAACTGAAGCACCGCACTCTGCTACCTCGGATGTTGTCTTGGTCCATGATTTGACTGAAGAGACTAGCCAGGGTTCCCATAAAGTCGGCCAAATGACATTCGAAGAGTTGGCCGCTCAAAAATAGGTCACCAGATAAACGTGGGTTGTTCCTGCGCATGGAGTACCGTTCAGCCGCAACCCCCCACAGGGGTGAAGATAGTGAAATATAGTGAGTTTGGTAGGCCACCTCTAACGAGAATAGATCCTCGAGTAGATTGGATGTTGTTACGCACCCCGAGGTAGGTGCTTGATAGTCAGGCTGGCTCGCGCATATCCGACTCTGATGTTCCATCTAGTTTTCGACGCCGGAGCCGCTCAGGCGAGTGGTTAGTGGCTTCGAACTTTCCAGGTCATCTCTCCGGGGAGAGGTTCTGGTTTTCAGATGCAGAGACTCCTGTGTTTGAATATTCAGACATTGGAAGTTTCTTGAGATAGTCTGTGAAAAGAACCTGATAGGTATGCAAGGTGGTTTTCAGCGGTCAAGGTTTTTTTTTTTTTTCTTTCGCTTTATTTCTGGAGAATGGTGGAAATCTCGACTGAGATCTAAAGATCGAATGTTCAGCGATCATGTAGGTGAGGGCCCGGCTTTGGGACTACATGTTCTTCAAGAGATGGGTATACTGCGTTGGTGTCGCAACGTGGCCGAGCCACGGAGGACGATGTGCTGATATGGAAATGACTTAAAGTTAGAAATGGATGCTTGGTCAACTGAATCTTGAGCTTTGCGGGAATTCTCAACAAACTAACTATGAAGTTACCAGAGCCCTCTTGTAGTATTCTCGTGGATTTCTTATCTTTAAGTCGGTCCCTTCTTAGATGCGTTCCATCTTGTGTACGTAGCCTTACGACATATTGTAGGACTGCCTAAGGCTAAGTTTTCTTTCATTCTTCTCAAGGTGTCTAATAAAGCATTGCTATATAACGACAACCATCACACCAGGACACTCTTATGCCAGACACGCAACTTGATCACGGGGCTGGGACTCGTCTCAGATAAACTTTGGTTGAGGTAGGTGTTTAGCATGCCTACACTTGTTTACTCGCGCAGTCATGATCCCAAACTTGATTCTGAAGGCAAGACCGATTTTACTCTCGCTTTCTCCAAGTACCTGCCTGACTAGTTGACGAGTGTGAACATGATGGCAGGAAGGATTGATGGGCTAAAATAAGGCGCGATCTGACCTGTATATATGCTAGAGTATAAAGTAGCTAATGATGAGACGGCGTGTGGCCTTGCAAATTCATTTGCGAGATCGCTCTGCCGACGCTATGATGATGTGTTTTGCATTACGACGATCAAGTATCCTCCGGTGGTTGTCGCATCTGAATGCCATAACCGGCAAGACTTCGTTTCTAAGACGCCCGTTGAAATGACTTACTTCAACAATAACCACCGCTTCCAATAGTAATTCAGACAGACTGGAAGAAAAGACCAATATTTGTGACGAGCCCTCTTGCATCAGCCCGGTGCGCCCGCCAACTTCACAGAGAGCTTATATTACTAACTAGACCAAGAGCGAGAAGCCTTGCTATATACATGTACTGAGAGGTGCTGCTTATAGGAGCGTGGATCTATGGCTGTTACCCAGTCTATGTGGCAATCTCTCCCCCGTGGAAAGAAAACGTAATGACGCCTTCGTCGTTCACGTTGCTCTAAGTTTTGAAATCGGTTTGCGAAGTAAAACATCTCCCATATAGACTACGGGAACCCACGACTAAGTCCTGCACCTAAAGGTTCGCTTTCGCTAAAAGGTGTCTTCCGCGTCCTACTCGAGTGGAATATTGTAAGAATGGTTGGCATGGAAGCGTGACGTCCGCGTGAGATAGAGCGATCTGTAAAACGTGCTGGTTAATGCTGTGAACTCGCACCCCTCGCTATCGAGTGGCAAGCCCGGTAGCACTCGTCTCGTGCGGCGTTCGATTGTACCAGTTTGCTCACAAAGACAGGAACCCACGAATAGATGAAAGCTGAGGGAACCAAAGCGTTGAGTGTTGGTTCAGAGTTTGTATGGGAGCTTTGAGATATCTACCGGTTCTGCCAAATTATGTCAACAAGGCAATGGGGCCGACTTAGATGTACCTAGCAGTCAGAACCACCAGCTTCAGCCTTGCTGTTCAGAACACGATCAATTCTCTCCTCTGGAGGAGCTCTGTACTTTTATTCTTCCATCAGAACCGACGATCAAGATAACACCAAGGTCTTTGGGGAGATGCTCATTGATGAGAGCTGTCAGGTCAATGATAATATTTCTGCGGTAGTTGGGTGAAATAACCGTCTGGCAAGCCTACATAGCAGAGTTATGGCTTAAGCTTTGATGTCAAGTACTGGAGTGAACAGCTTGCAAGGACATGCTGAGATTGTTGCAGTGTGAGTAAGGTAATCTGCGCTTCTTCGTATGTTCTTCTCGAGCGCAATTGCTTCAGGTGTGTACGTTGCCGTGGCTGGGATCACCAAGATGAAGGAGAGACTCTTGGAATTTTGTTTGGACCTTTTTGTAAGTCACTAAATGGTTGGTACTGTTTACTGCATGTAATTGATTTGCCGGTACTAGACAACTCCGGCTTTCTGCCACATTGTAAGGCGCGCAGTCTTTGCACTATCTCGCGGGTCTGATTACATGAACTGCAAGACACGCATACCTTTATCTCTGGGGTGTTTGCATATCTGAACTGCCTATAATCCAAACAACATGCTCCGAGTGTGGGAACTTCTGGCACCTCATCATGAGCGAGCGATTCGACGATGTCATGTTTCACTACAGGACAGCGTCTTATGACCTGCTGTAAGTCTGCGGTAGTCTAAATATCTAAATTAAGCGAGTGCTTGACTACTTCTATCCTCAGTCCTCATATCTCTCAAGATTGCGTTTCCCTTGCAGTGAGTTTGCATTACCACACGATGGTAACCCTGCTTACCTGAGTACCTCCCTGATGGCATGTCCAAGAAGCCTAACATCCCAGAGACAGTTTGGAATTAAAGATGGAGATCTGATTCAAAAACCTCGAGGTTTCTACCAGCGCATCGAAATTAAGATGATTATCAGATAGATATCGCCGAGAAAAAAAACACGATTGAAAGAAGCATTATTTGAATCATCCGACCGCCAAACGTACCGTCAGATCCATTTACACTAATGTGATGCCCACAAGCTGCGGTCGCTGATCAACGCACCAGCGACACCTGAAGGGAGTGAAATTGGTTGATGCTTCTAGTATCATACAATACAAGTAAGAACTTAGGTAGAATATGATCTGCGTCTGCAAATTGCAAGCCAAGGCCACTGTGTGGTGAACTACGGGACATGGAGAGCGCTGTGTTATCATCGATCATGGAAATTATGCCGTTGGGGGCCACAGTGACTTCTATACCTCCCTCCTTTCAGGCCTCATTTCTTAAGGACGCAAAGAGGTTGGCAAGCAGAAGGCATTTGATATACTCAAGAAAGCCATCTTTTCCCTGCGAAGTCAAAGGCAGTTAAAGTGTTGTTACAACATCCGTTCATGGCCAATTTCGCGTCAATCTAAACATCATTCTCAACCAAGACCAGCATCTGGAGACTAAGTTTGCAATACGTGATAGATTCGGGAGTCAATACGGGAAGCAGTTAATGGCAGCTACAATCTACATACCTGAAAAGCGCGGGTGTAGGAAGACTTACACATCGGGACTAGGTAAAGGAAGTGAATACAACCCGGTCAGTTCGCTTCACTTTGAACAAATGCGAAACGGCATGGACACAATCTGGAGCGAGTCTTGTTCAGATTTGCCATACTGAGAATCAGGAGCGAATGCAGAAAGAACTTGACGCCAGAGAGTCGTCTACTTGTTCCGTAATAGCGGCTTTCGTAATTTGACGCGATTCGTCTCCAGGTCGCACACGTAGCGAGTATATATGACACTATCTTGTAGATGGTATCCAATTTGAGAGAGAGGAGACCACTGCGAGAGCACTAAACGTAGGGAGGTGAATTCCTGGTGGGTCAGATTTTGGCCCATGACCCCTTCATGAAAAGATTTAGCTACCCATTCGCTGCTTGTGACTTCTATCGCTGTAGTAATACTTTCCCTAATGAAGACTATGCCGATCTGATAAGAAAGGGACCAGTTGCGAGGGAGGGAAGGAAGGGCTCTGCGGCAGTGAAGATGTTAGTAAGCACTGAAGGAGAAGGTAAAGCGCAGATTGCATGCACTACTGTAGTCGACTGGATCCCACCCTAACTGCCATTGACGAAATGGGAGATATCAATTTATATCAAGCGGGTCTTAGAGGTTGAACATAGAGGGGGGCGCGATGGACTACAAGCAAGGAACTTGAGGATCAGAGTGGGAGAGCAGTGTGGACGAAGTTCACTCCATCGAGTCGAGTGGAAATATTTGCATATGTTTTGCCGAGTTGAAATGACCGAAAGTCACCAATTTCGTGAACCACGCATGAATTTTCGTGCAGCTTCCATGACCAGCATTGATAGGAAGGATTTGAAGGGTTGAGAACCGAAGACGTCACGCTACACAGTGGGTAGAGGGGATGCTCCCAGACGGTGGAATGTGAGTTGGGCAAAGTATACCGAAAACGGCAATTTCATGACGATGAGTGTCTGCGAGTGCACCATCCGACCATGGCTGTTTGCGGTAAAGAGCTCGCGTACAGCTACAACTAGGTATGTCCAGGGTGCGAAAACTGCAGCATCTGCAAGACCATGTGCTGTGCTGTGATAGGCAAATCTGTGTTGTGGCAACTTGCCCAGAGTGAATATGGATCGGCCTTCTGCCTCCTTACGAATGCTCACGAGATAGAAATCCATAGGTATGCCAAGCTGGGAGTAGGGGCAGCTGCAGGAGATTAAGATACGTCGAGTAAGCCACCTGGGTGTGTATAAGGTAGACAGTAAGAATTTGTGATTATAGAGTTCAAAGTGCTCAAGCGCGTGAAGAAATGGTTCTGCGATTCATTTTTGATTTTGGGCAGTGCATCATCCGATGATGCGACGATCTGGGTGTGGATTCTCAACGAGATAAGCAAATAAGGTAAGGTGAAAATACAATGAAGTGCGCGGGGAAAACGAGAAACCGTTCTGTCCGCCCAGACGGGCATTTTGCGGGGGCCAATTGCGACTGCATCGGAACGGGGTTTTGTACATTGCAGCAGTGCCAGGCCGGGCGCCGACGCAGTTCTTTCCGACCCGGATTTGCTTCCAGAAGGCAGGAAGGGCGGCGCCGGTGGGGGAAGGTTGCAACCACGCTCCGGTTGTAGAAGGGGCATCGTTGAACAAAAGAAGACTTTGGAAGGAAGGAAGGATGGCATCGCACATGTACCTCTGCTCATGGCAGTTGCTCCTCCCTTGGGAGCCTGCATACCTTACCTAGAATCAACCCTCTTCTTCTCTGCACCTCCCAAGGCAATCGCGATACTTCGTTGTGGCACTTTCCACCCGTTGCATCGTCCAAGTCACCTATGCCGTATGGTTGGCAGTATATCCATCATTCGTGCGTCAATACATGATGCACCTCCACACCTTCGATCTCAATGTCATTCATGCAGACTAACTACCGTCTCCGATACCTCAATCAATATCAGCGCCTCAGTGAGCCCTTACCCATGGAAATCGCAAAGTGTATCCGGAGCTAACGTTGGTATAGACCAAAATATTCGAGAACGCCGCGGAGAATGACACCAAGGTGCTTAGCCGATTCAGCCCCAAAGAACGATCCTTTGGGAAGCACGCACGGCACGTTAGTCGATGCGAGGGAGATGGTTCCTTACCACGCTGTCGGAACCATTCCAATCGAAGCACGTTGTCTTAATTGAGAAATCGCCTACGCCGATGAGAGATGGAAATCTCCGGAGATATCGCCCCAGAGCCCAGGAAAGAGGGAGAAGAATGATGGTTTCACATCTTGGACACGCTTCTGCAAGCCTCGCCCGTCTCGTGTGCTCACACTGCAAGGTAGCCATGGGCCCAGCAGATTCCAGCCCAGCCCAGCCCAGCCCAAAGACGTTCGGCCGAGCCGTGGCCTCTCAAGGTCCAGCCACACCTCCGGCACTCGCCCTACGGTGAGCTTGTGCATCTTATGCGTGGCAGACAGCCACCAACCCAGGGTCATAGTGACAGTGACAGGGCAGGCAGCAAACGCCGCCGCTAAATCGCAAAAGCATGTCTCGGGGCCTCTTGCTTTTCTGATCCAACGGACCCACGCTAGCGAGCGGTGGCGCCACTGGCTTTGGAGGCTTGCAAAACATTGATCCAGCTCCAGGATGAATGCCATGCTTCTTCTCTGCATGAAGCTCTGCAAGAAAGATCTGCGAGACGACTGCTTGACTGCGAGGTGTCTGTGCCACGCACATGGGGCCATCTATTCGTACGTCTGAACTCTGAACCTCATCAAACGAGCGTTGAATAGCGTTGCACACCAGCGCTTCGTCACATCGCACACACACAGAGTCTTGAGCGCTTTCCCCTCTGACCATGACACTGACATTCTCTGGCTGCGTCCAGTCGAATGCTGTGCTCGCCTGCCTCAAACACTCACTGGCTTCTCCTAAGATTACGAGCCGCAGCTCTGACAGCTCCCTACCGTCAGTGCGCTGCTGTCACCCCAAACTCCTCAACTAATAGACCAGATAAATCCTTTCTATCGGACATTTGTAGCAGGAAAAGGTCAAGCGCAACGGACAGCGATATGTCCCGCGAGAGAGGGTTCATCATTATCGAAGCACCATTTGCCATGCACGTCAATTCATGGCGCAGGACAGACGAGTCCCTACAATGCAATAGGGAAACAGGCTACTCTGCTGTTGTCTTCTTTTGACCCGCCCACGTACTTCCCTCGGAATTTTGGGTTGAGCTTGCAATAGATTCGGCCGGCATGAACTATTATTTCCGTCTCTCTCTCGCGTGCTGCACCAGGGTGTTATATAAGCCGGCGGCGCCGTTCTGGTTGCCTTTAGACGCATGCCTCGCACATGGTCATATTGACCCCCGTGCTGTCCCATCAAAGACGTTTTGGGCCTGGGCCTGGTCCTGTCTGATCTGCTGGAACGGGACATTAGGGTCTCGCCTTCTTCAGAGGATCAGGAACAAAGGTGAGTCAATCTTGGTTCGCCCACCCCCTTGAACACGACTTTGGGCCCCTCTCGAATTCTCCCAATCCGACCTGATCCAGATGACATGACGGGGGCCCGGATTTCCCATGGCTCCCGTCTTGAAGGAAACCCCCCCTTGCCCTACAATGCGGTCCTGGCTTTAAGCTGAATCCTACGTGGCCCACTCCCCCCCCCCCTCCTCTCAGAGTCCCCCTGGTCTGCATCCTCGACCCTCTCTTAGTCCCCGCTTCGCATCGCATCTTCGTTGCGCGACTCGACTCGCCTCGAGCTTGTTGACCACCTTGACCTTGCCTTTGCCTCCAGCTCCAGCTCGACTTTGACTCCACGACCCTGTTTCCCTGAAGGGCTCCAGTCCAAGTCGCTCGCTCACCCCAGTCCCCCGACTCTCCCCCGTCCCCTTCACCTGGCCTGACTTACGTTGGGCGTAACAAGCGCGCGTCCTTCGTACTTTGCCCATTTTTTGATGAGTCTCTTGGACTGGTCGCCTGTCCCATATCCGATCAAAGTCTCGCCCTTCCCTCCCTCGCCCGCCCAGGCTTCTCTCTATCCTTTTCCTCATCTTCGTCCGGCCTTGCTCTACTTGTCTCTCGCCTCCACGTCCAAGTTCGTCCGTCCACCCGTCCCCCCGCCATCGCCGATATCCGTCTACCGCAACGGCGGTCCCCTCCATCTCCTTCCCATACTATCCCACCGGTCTTGTCCTGCCCAGCCGTCCAGTCTTGTCCAGCCCTATCCTTTCCTGCTCACCCGCAGCGAGCCCACCCGGCACGACATAACACAAGTTGAGATCTACTGCTTCCCAGGTCACATCTCATTATCACGTACCTCGAGGTGTTGCCCTTTAAAGTAACCACCCCCCATACCCGACAGCCCAAGCTTCCCCACTTGCGGTTATCCTCGCCGCCCACCACCGCCCAGCGAGCTTGCTTGTCTGTCGTCGGAACATGTCAGAAAAGCTTGCTTGAAGAACCGACCCTTACTAGCTTCCCGCCCCCCGGGGCAGAGCACGGAACCGTCTCTGCGGCAGTGGCTTCCGCACCCTCATCTCCTACCCGCTGCCCTCGTCCGTCACTCCCGTCAACTTACTGCAGCGAGAAGGGAAGCATGAGCATGCCTATGCCTATGCCTATGCCTATTCGTACTTGCTGTCTGCTGCTATCCGCCTCCCTACAGTTCACCTTCCGGAACAGCTTGTACACTTAAGGCTACCTGTAGAGTGTAGACCCTCGAAAACAGCTCCCGCCCAATTCCGCCCTCCTCCGCCATCCCCGCCGCTGCGACATTTTTGGTCTTGGTGCGGCCGCTGCTGCTCCGATCTCCAACTCCACATCCTTTTCTCGTCGGGTAACGGGCATCATCCAGGGTCCATGGACTGTCGGCTGATGCATCACCATCCTCGACAATGACCCGACCCAAGGTCCCAGAGGACAAGCGCCAACGGACTGCACAGGCCTGTGACACGTGTAAGCGTCGGAAGCAGAAGGTAAGCATCCTGTTCTCCCCATCCCCCACGTACCTTGTGTGCCCTACTCTTGTTTCTTTCTCGTGGCAGAGCCCAACTCCAAGCCTAGCCGTTCAGTGCTATCGTCAATGTTCGTTGTCGGTTCTTCCCATCTTGTCCTGCTCGTCCGTCACATTTTACCCCAGCTGGCATCCTATCAGTGCTGTCTGTACCGGCATACAGCCCCCCCTCTGTGGCGTTGCCAAAACGTCTTGCCAGGCTCCCCACCATTTCCTTGCGCCGGTCTTGGCTAGTTGCCAGAAAGGCCAAGTAAATTCCCATCCCAATTACCATGAATGGGAGTTCAGTCTGCCCATCATTCAATACCTAACTCATGTATCGGGAACTATCTCTTGTTGGGTAATTCCCCGATCCGATATGGCGACGAGTCTTCTAGCCGCGTTGATCGTGGCCTCACAATTCGACCAAAAATACACTTTAATCGTGCTTACCCATGGAAGCTCCTCTGTCTGCCTTGATTGTCAATGTTACGTTGCCAACCAAGTCCGGTCCATCCAAGTGGGTGGTGGGCATGCATGCGGATACATCATTCTCCAGCTGTTTTCCGAGGTGCTTCTCGCAGCACATTTCGCATTTATTGCTGAATTTGTTGGACCCTTAAACGGGGCATCTCCTCGAGCACCCAGGGTGCCCCTCGTCAGAGCATGTCTTTGTGGGCAACCCGACGATCTGGTCACAGACTTCCCAGGATCATTGGTTCATCCCATGAAGCGCCCCAGTATCGATCTACAACGGGTTACCGCCTTGCCGGTCTCGTGTACACCGCATCCCGGCCTATCTGAATGACCTCAAGCTCGGCAAGTGCTAGCTCTTTTGCAATTTTCCGAGACCTTGTCCCGTCCCCGTCCCGCATCACGTTAGTCGCCAAGTCACCTCCAGTCGCTGACCGATACTTGACAGTGCAACGGTGCTCGCCCTTGCGGCACTTGTACCAAGAGGAGCCTTCAGTGTACATACACGACAAGCAATGGCTCCGAGCAGACCACCCCGGACCAATTAGCTTCTCCTTCTAAGCGTCGCAATATTGAAGAACTACCGACGGTGAAGCCAAACGCCCCAGATGGCTCACTCACATCTGAGAGCCCCGCGGCGGCCACGACCCCATGGGACTCAAGACCGCACCAACCAGTCACCGATGCGAAACCAGCAGCCGGGTTTGATATAAAGCCATCCATCGAACAGGACCATGAAATGCTGGGGGTAGACCGCGAGTTCGATATCCGCTCCAGACACAGCACCGTCTCAGGACCTGATGAAGAGACCTCGCTCATGCAATCTACCAGAATGTTGCAGGATCCTACAGGCAGACTCCGTACGTACACAATGCCAGAGCGTTCATTGCCTTTTTCTTATGGCTAACCACACAAACAGTCTACGTTGGCGACTCAGCCTCATTGGCTTATCTACAGCTCATACGAATGATTGTAGAGGCGAGCGTTGGGCCCAGCGACTTTACCATGGATCCTAGCCGCCATAAGATAATGGAGGCCACCAGTGCTATTCCGAATAACATTCGGCCTCCACATATTCTACCCGACAGGGATACAGCTAACGCACTGCTGGACTCCTTCTTTACGAATGTACGTGATCCCCCCTTGACTACTTGGTCCGATGCTCATAATGTGTGATCGCTAATTTGCTAAAGACCCACGGCTTGATCGAGGTCTTCAACAGAGCAGCGTTTGAAAAGTCCGTGGAAGCTTGCTACACAGACCCATTGGCAACACAGTCTTCTTTCCTCTGCTTGTTGCATTTAACCTTTGCTATCGGCACCGTCTTGGGCACGCCACTTCCCGGCAGTAAGGAAGACGTGATCTTCAAAAAGCTTCGAGCAAGTCAATATGACCGCGCGGAGCTATTCTTCAGGAGTGCCAAAGCTCTTGGTGACCCTGTTTCCGGATTTGAAGACGCGGACTTTTGGTCTGTGCAGGCATTATCATTGATGGCTGTCTATATGCTAGCGATATCAAAACGTAACGCAGCATACGCTTACTTTGGTGAGTCCACAAGTGGTCTATTCTATGCAGGATACCTATGATAGCTAACGCTTTGGTGTTTAGGAATGGCGGTCCGTTCTGGCTTTGCGCTTGGCTTACACAGGGTCCACGAGAACCACTTTATTTTCAATGGCGAGGAGATTCGGCTCCGCCGCAACCTCTGGAGAAGTCTGTTCGTTCTCGATCGATTTCTTGCAGCTTCATTAGGCCGGCCGGTCGCGATTGACGAAGAGGAGTGCTCCGTAGACGCACTTTTGGTATTCGAAAAGAACGATCAAGGGGAATTGATTCGCGTTACAGATCCCAATGATGGGCTCGACGCCGCCGTGCGATCCTGTCGAATCGTTGGGCAGATTCTCAAAAAGATTTACGCCCGCCGGCGAATTTCAGTCCGCCTCGCTCAAGAGATCTGGGAGCAGTGCAACGCCTGGTACACTACTCTAAGCCCCGAATTGGCGGGTGGCCGGGTGGCCGCCGATCCCAACAGCCCCGCGCAGGGCATCGCGGCTCTTCATGTCAACCTCTTATACTGCCACTCCATTCTCTTACTGACTCGTCCATTTTTCCTCTGCCTTTTGAGCAAAGTTCACGGCGAGCGAAGTGGTCTCGCTCTCCCGGTCCCCCGCTGGATCAACCGCATGTCCAAGTACTGTGAAGCATGCTTGCACGCTTCTAACCAGACCATCATCTACGTGCAGAAGGCATTTGAGAGCAACTACCTCCCTCAACGAAACCCTTTTGTCCTGTATGTAAATATTGCATCGATCTACTGGAAGCTTTGTGCTAACATTTCGCGCAGCTACTTTCTCTTCGCCGCCTCGCTCGTTATCTTGAGCAACGAATTCGCATCTATATACCCAAACCCGACTTACGCCGCCTCAATATCCAATACCATCGCTATTATGCGCTATTGTGCCACCAGCGATCCGCAGGCTACCCGACTTCTCTTCATCCTCACGTCTTTCCGCAACGTCGTCTACGAGTTGCAACAGAAGAAGACCGAGCAGCCAGCCATGCCCGCGCCTCAGACGCTATCCCCAACATCCCTTAACGATCCCATAGGCACCATATTCAAGTCTTCACGCAAGAATTCACTGGCTGCTACAGTGTCAGGCATGGCAGGAAACAAAGCCAAGCCAATGGCACCGCCGCCGCTTTCCATGAAGACGGACCATACGTTTCCCACGTCTACAGGCCCGTCAGCCGGCGCCTCGCCGGCGGGTAGTACCCCCAGCATGTCACAGGGTGACCAAAGTGCGCGCATGGGCGGCGACTCGGACACAGGTGACGGAGAGCTCGAGTTCGATCAGCTTTGGGGCTGGTCGGCTGTGCCCAACACAGGGTCTAGAGGGCCTCTTGCTTCGGGGGCAGCGGTACCAGCTGCCGCCGGGGTGCCTCCAGTCGTGGTAGCCGCGGTTGCAGCTCCGAACGTGAACGCACCCGCCTTCTCTGCGCAAGGCTCCGGCCAGCAGCAATTTCAAGGCTTTGCGAACTATGTTGTATCTGGCGGTCCTAACGGTGCTGCGCTGCCAGCGGCTGGGCCTCCGGGGTACACGGCTCCTAGTGTACCAATGTACGCTCCGGCAGAATACTCTTAGTATGAGTAGTTCTGGAAGCATTTTGGGGCACCTAGTCTGCAATGGACATGGCAGCCAGCAGCATATCTGTCGAGCCGAGCCTGGGGCATAGAAAAGTGATTTTGGGAGGAAGCAAAGATACCCAGAGGATGACGAGGAAGGCAACCGTTCCACTTTTTTGACAAAACTTAGATGGGGGACGGGGAACGAAGGGGTGCTGAACGTCGGTGAGTTGGCTTCTGATTCGGTTGGAAGTCACCAGTTTGACGGATACTGTATTGTACTGCTACGAAGGCTGGACTATCGGCCACGATGATAGAAGTTGGAGCCGAGGGGAAAAGGACGAATAATGCCAAGCAACAAAGTTAGGGGGAATACCAAAGGAAAAGCTCTACATTGGGCTAGAGAATACCAAAAACTTCATGTTATTTGCTCATTTCGTGCGTGTCTGACCGAATACTTTTTGCCTTTGTAGTTACGGTGGATGCCAAAGATACTCTCCTTTGTCAATTTGCTAATGTCTAGGGAGTTCGGTTCAACAGCGAGACAGCTTGCAACCGATATGATGTACTGATAGAAATGGACGGCAAGCTGTTGCTGCCCAAAATTCGGACTGCAAGTGACCTTCAAGGTGCTTTTACCGGCAGGCATCCCCGTTCCTCCACGGCAAGGGGGGATGCTCCATTTCGTCCCGGGTCTTGAGGCAGCGTACAGGATGAAGCCACACTTGGGGGTGTGCCTCATCTTGCTATTATTGCTTATACTCGATGTGAAGTAGCCCATAGGTTAGGTTCTGAGTTATTTTTGCCATCGTCATCGCCATCGTCGTCGTGGTTATCGTCGAGGTACTCGTCGCCATTGAGGAGATGTATCGTGACGTTTTAGAAAGGGGCCAAGATCAGCGGACGAGGTATAGTGGGACCGAGTCGGAGAGCTGGAGGTATTCGTTGTAGGGGGGGGCACAGATCCTTTCGAGATTGTCTTGTTGAAGAGGGCCAAGGGCATCGAAGAGTAGTCGGATTTCGTTTCGTTTCGGTTCGGTTTCGTTGCGGGAGGAGGGGAAGCAATTCGCGCCTAGTTGAGTCTTCTAGTTGGGTTAGAATCCCTCACTGACAGCTACTCCAGCTGTCGAATTTCGTCGAGAGAACAACGTATGCGGCAAGCGTATACGGAAATGGGTCCTGGAACGAGATGTGGGTTGGACCACTGGACGACATGAGAGAAAACAGGTCACCAGTTCCCCTCGTTAGGGAACTACAACCCGAGATGGCCAAATTTTGGACGTAGACATTATGTTCTAATGTCTATGGGACAGAAGTACGAAGACGAATAAATCGGCAGGCTAGATGCGGTCAACCTCCTCTCGTTTTCGGAACCCAATCTAGTGGCTAGGTTGACTATGGGAAACTCAGTATTCGTACGATTAGGTCGTGGTGCTCTTGACCCCGACGTCCACAACTCCGAACCTACCGGCCCGGATCCCCCTCTTTCCCCCCTTTTTTTCCCCGTACCGACGGCCAAACATATGCACAATTTCTATGATACCTGCGAATAGTGTGGACTTGAGCCGCGCTCTAGGAACCGCCGGCCTGGGAACAAACGCTCCGGCACTTATTTGCAACGGTCACCAGTGAAGCGCGTGGCCGCCACAGCATCCTGTCCCAGCAGGGTCTGGACTTTCGTTGGGAACTTGATGCGTGGCGTGGATCGCGGTCCTCGGTGGCGACGAGGAAGGCCAACGCTTACCTAGCGCCAGGAGCCTCAGCCCTAGCTATTGAGAGACACTAATGCAGTCGGGGATGAGGCGGACAGCTGAATTGCGCTTGTGGTATCGTTTCCGCAGCCCGCGGCTGCTATTACTAATTTACTACTGATTCTTAGGTAGTTTCTTTTGACTAAGTTGATGTCGGGGAGTTCAGTTGGGGCCCCCGAGGACCCGCGGAAGGTCCGCCCCTTATTTGCGCGGGATCACGATGAATCACCACTTGTCTAGCCTTCTCCTCCTCTCGAGTTCTCAGCCTCTCTCAATTTGTTTGTCGTCTGCTTCTTCCTCTCGGGTCCCTCCTTAACTATGAGACATTTGGGAAGACAACAAGGAAGACATAGCAGGGGGAGGCTCTTCTCGAACCATTGCGGGATCCGCGAAGGTTAGCAGCAGATTCGGTTTGGAATGTCATTCCCATTTATGGGGTATCCGTAGGGCAAATTAGCTCACCTCTCTCTATCCAGTGACAGCGACTAGTGAGCCGCGCGCGACGACTGACAAGCTTCGGAAAAGCCCGTTCTGGGCGTGTTGGAACTGGGGAGGGCGGTGTGAGACTGTGGTGTTCCAACGGCGAACCCGTAAGGTTACAGCCAATCCGCCTTCACTGATCACTGATCACTGATCACTGATGTTCCAAATTGAAAAAAGGTCTCGGCCCTATATTTCTTCGTACGATCTGTGCATACCGGCGTGGAGTCGGCGGGCAGAAAGAACGGGAAATGTAGAAGAGAAAAAGCAAGCTTTGCATTCCAGGCATGGTTCTGGAAGAGGGAGAACCGGAGATGGCCCAGATGGGTGAATCGGTAATGCAAGGGAGGGTTTATTAGCACCGATCCTGATCTTACACATGCAGACATGGTTGAGAAGCACGACAAAGTACAAACAATGCAGCAGTAATACTCCGTACTCCAACTCTGTAGACCGGATGTCAAAATAAAGTGGGAAAAAGTGGCTGGACCGAAGTTGCATCGCATCAGGCTGCATCATCACGGCCGTTGTTGCCTGCCCCCGGGAACACTCGGTCAAGAAAAGGTACGTAGCGCATGCATCGACGACTTGCAGCTTACATCATGAGCTTCAAGTGAGGCCGCCGGTGTTACTTTGCGCGGGGCTCCCACAGGTACGCACGGGAGAGGACCAGCCAATGCTGCAGTACCTGGTTCACTGGGCCGGCCTGTAATGGCGTTCACCAACACGCTGTTGGAACTCGGCGAAATAAAATGCAACATTGGCAGCCAACAGGAAAATCAAAAAAAGATTGGAGACCTGCGGCTCTTGGATCCCCGAAGAAGCTACTGTTACCGAAGCCCACATCGAGAAGCTTGAACTTTGAAAGCAATGGGAAATCTCCTTCCCCCCCCACTCCACTCCGGCATCTCTCAACCTGCAGGCGATTCGTAATGAGAATCCGAAAAGACGATGTACGTTATAGCGGCTCCACCCATTCGGCCGGTATTTCGTATCGCGGCATTGGACTTTGGAAGGTCATGCAGTTCCATCGCTTTCTTGGCAATATATCAGACTTTTGATATCTCGAAGACGCAACTCGACGGAGCCGAGGCGGCGTGGCCAACCGCGGACTCTCCGCTAACAGAAAGAGCGTCTTCCTGACTCGGCTGAATTTCTGCGGTGTCCGCACCCGAGTTCTGTATGTCCGTAGTTCTTCTGCCCTTACGGATACCTCATCGATTATGGATAGAGTGAGGTGCTGAGCCTCGACACAAGGTCCAACGTGGCGGCTCACTCAGGCATAAGACGTCCTTTGTGCGCAATTTGTTCGCACTCTTTCTGAAATCCGTTCCGGACTTAAACATGATCTGCCGTGTCTGCTTACAGGAAACAACGCTCGAAACAGAGATCAACTCCACTCCAAGGCGACTCCATTTCTCACTGGCACTTTTCGCCCCCGACAAGCCAGTGCCCACCGGTGCCACTGAATGGAACGGCAAACAAAAAAGGATTGGCCCCTCCACTCATACTACAACGTCCAGGTCGGTCCCTGCGAGGGTGCGTTTTTGCCCGCCCCGCCCCGCCCGAACCGCGGCCGCCCCCGTAGAAGATCCACCTGACGGCCCCGGCGGCTCATGGCCCCCGAGTCGTTAGCGCCAATCAATAATCCGCCGCGCGCGGTGCCCGAGTCCCACCCGTCAAAATCGTCATGTTTTTTTGTGCTTCCATCCATGATCCCCATGCCAAGTGGAGGAGAAGGAGGAGGAGGAGGAGCGTGCGGTAAACACATTATCTGCCCACTACCGTTGCGACGTCGTTGGTTTCGGGCCTCCGAGATCCTAGATGTGAGATCTGCGTGTTTCTCTGTCCCTCTCTCATTCTCTCGGGCTTGGAATGCCGAGCTTGCATTAGGGACCGAGTGAAATGTCTACGGATACTCCATATTGCGGACTACTGTAGTTATGCGATAGTCCATGGCGCCGCCGATTGAACGTCGGCCGAGTTGTGGCGGCCCTTATGCTTGTCTGGTGGCGTCGAGGTAGCCCGCTTGCTGGGGAAGTTGGCTGCTGTGGTGTCGAGGCGTGGGTTCAGGGTGTGTGCCACGGGTGTATCGCGATTCTCTAAAGCTCTAGCCAGTTTTGGTGACATGGCTTGCCGGCGTCAAATGTCAAATAGATAACCTCGCTGTTATTAAGGCACCAAACGGGGGTGTTCTGGGCTGGAAGTCACATGGTAAGTGTGGAAAGAATATTTTTACTCATTTCTGTTGTCGGGCGATGGAGTCTTGGATTGATGTCTGTCGTAGAAAGACGCCGTTACTCTCGAAAAACGTGCTCACATGAAGTACTGCCATGATGAAGTGCTTCCCCCTGTTGTGTGCCTGCACAAGAAGAAATTCACCCACAGGTCTGAAAACATGCTGTCCTCTCAGAAATCACATGTCTGAATGTTTGTTTTCTCCAAGTCTTATTGTAAAGCGGAAAGTAGAAATTAGACACAACTCGCGTGAAATAGAGAGTATACACAGTAGATAATCCATCCTTATATCGTGGTAACCAGCCCTTCTACCCATTTAAATATCCTTATCCAATATCCATCGGTTCTTTCCAAGTAATCCCCTTACAAAAATGGGGGAAATAAGAGGAAGAGACGGACGTATCCACGTCTCTCCTAGTGTTCCCTGTGTTTTGCGGCTCTTTAGTGATACAAAGTCCCATTTTAAACCCTATTTTGACGCCGATAGCTATTGTCGATACTCACCAGCTTGCCGGACCAAACTTTGTTCCAGGCGCGGGCGTGGACTGGATAGCCGTACCCTGCGCATCCATGGTTGCAGTCACGATATCGTTACCCCACCATTTAGGCGGCTCAATCTTGTTAAGCGTGAAGGCCAAGAAGATGACGAGCGTGGCGAGCGCCAGGCCGAGGTCGAGACCCGACGAGGTGAGGTAGTTGAGGCGCGACCACCAGCCAAAGTGCTTCTTGCGGATGTAGTGCTGGAAGACGTAGCCGACGATGCCCCAGGAGAGGTAGTTGAGGGGCGTGGCGGGGGGGATAGCGCCCGCACCGCCAAAAATGAGGGGCGCCATGAGGTACTTGACGGGGGACTTGGGCCACTTGAGGGCGGCGAAGTAGAAGATGACGGGAAGGATTGCGCCGAGGCCGAAGAAGATGAAGAGGCCGGAGTAGACCTGGCCCGGGGAGAACATGCGGGCGGGACCGATGAGACCCCAGATGACGGACGCTGGACGAGGAGTTAGTATTGTGACACGACGGAAGCAGTGTGAGTGAGGACGACATACCGGCAAAGAAGACGCGGCCACCTGGGCAAGAGAACTTGTTCTCCTGGTGCGGCGTGCAGACGTCGGGAATGTTCTTCAACGCGGCGTTGAGCACGGCGATCTGGATGAAGCAAGAGAATGTCGTTGCGACAACTTGGCACATGAACATGGTTCTTGGCGGGATCTTCATGTAGTGGCCAAACTTCAGGTCAGAGACAAAGCTGAGTGACTGAGACATGGTGATGTAGCCAAAGGTCTTGAAGCTGTGCAACTTGTCAGCATGTACGAATCAGTGGGATCGAGCAGGATACAGTGTCACTCACATCATGAGCGCGAGAGGACGTCCAGGCTGAATGTAACCGTAGATAAACTCCGTTAAGACATTCAGACCAATCTGGTTGTTCGTGACAGCCTGGATGATACCAATGGGCAGCGAAAAGCCGAAGGAGATGGCTACCGCCAAAAGGAAGGCCCACCAGGTGAGGTTGGTAGGGTAGTACAGAACGGTTACGAAACCAAGACCAAGCATCTAGCCGCGAGTTAGTTTACGGTGATCATGCAACCTGGGGGAGTACTCACGATCACGAAAAGACCCATGTACCACCAAGTAGGCGCTTCTTTATACTTCTTCATGAGCTTCATGTGGATATCGGGCTTCTCCTTGTTGCTGTTCCTGTACTGGGCCCAAATCTGCTTTCCGTTATGCAGGTAGGTGTACACGATCAGGGAAGCGATCGCAGCGAACGACAGACCGTAGGACATGGCGAACGTCGTGCTGATGAACAGCGGAGAGTAATTCTTGTACGCCTCCTCATTCAGTGTAAGCTGAGGAGTCAGAATACGAGACGTGTTGTACGGGTTGCCAGTGTTGTCGTACGTGCCCGAGTCGCTCATGGGCAGGAACTGAGCGTACCACACACCGCTGTAGTGGAAAGCGGAGGCGCCAATGATGAAGAAGGTGACAACACCGATGAGGGTGTTGGCAATAGCGTGCCATGGGGGAATGAGCGGGGAACCGACGAATCCGGAAATCTGAGTCCAGTCGAGGGTCAATGGCAGAATGGACAGACCACTCGTTCCACCAAACAGCTGGTTGATGATGACATTGTTCGGAGCAATCCAGGTAGCAAATGCCATGATACTGAGAAACTGGGCGAGGAAGCCGGGAATCCAGTAGTAGCAGAATGAGCCCAAAACGATGATACCGAACCACTTGTATCGGGGCATGCTGCCACCGATGAAGGTGGGATCGGGCCTGTCATTCGTCTCGTACATGGCATTCATCAGGGTGACGGAGACCAAGTTTCCGGGCCAGATCATAGCAGCCGGATAGACTAGTAATAAAAGTTAGCAAACCTAAATGATAGTTCTCTGATGAGTGACGCACCGAGGAACTTTCGCATGATGCCGGCAATTCCGTAGCCCAAGGACTGAGTGGAAATGGTGAGAAGCAGTTGGAAGACGATGCCAAAATCCTGCTTGTAGAACACCAGTTGAGCGAGAATAATGTCGGTAGCGTACGCAACCGAGAAAGACACACCAGCCATCACGACAATGATGGAGTGCTCCTTGATGTTGAATGGTCCCGGGTTCAAACTCCACTTGATGCCGAAGGTCTTGAACTGCTTCGTAGGCATCACCTTGGCCCAGCCCTGACCGATAGGCCATGCAATAATCTGTGCAATTAGAGGACCAAGACCAATGGATGGCTGTCGTAGTGAGAACAACGTGTTCATTGAAGCACCAACAGTGACTAGCATGAGACCGATAGTCCAGGCTCGGATGGTGTTGCAGGGCATATCTTCGTCGTAGTTGCGAACGGCTGCGCGCACTTCTGCGTACGGTGAGTCCTCTTCCTCCTCCCTCTTCATGGCCAGCTCATCGTCGACCTCTTCGGTGGGTGTCGTTGCCGCGTTGCGAATCCTCGTTTCGTACTCTTCGGGCAGGTTCGGATCTAAGAGAAGTTCATGTTCGGACCCTTGCTCATCTTCATCATCATAGCCGTGATAGACACTTGACTCACCCCATTGCGAGAGCCTCTCTTTCAAGTCCTCGACCGGGTCACGGTCTGAGAATCTTGAGGTGGTAGAGTCGGCGGGATTGATCTCGCGCCCACTGACCTCCACCTCCGCTTTGGTATCGAGCCCGCGATCGTTGTCCGCCATCATGGGTCCTGAAGCCGTACCAGACGACTTGCCATTAGATGGTTGGGGCATGTTGAAAGTATTCCCAGGAGTGTGGGAGCACAATCATCAACGACAGGGTCAAAACGTCCAAAAGCAGGAGGAGGCAGTGGGTTTCTATATAGGGGGGGAGAGTCTAAAGTGTCTAGGCGAATGGCTTTGGGGGGGGGGGGAGAGAGAGGCGGGAGATGGGAACCCGCAGAGAGGTACGAGCTACGAATGCCGATCCCAGACCAACATGAAGCAAAGGCTAAAGTTGAGCCTCTGGTTGTACTCGATAAGCCTCTGGTGTGTACAGAGTCTCTCTCGAGGCCTACAGCACGTGTGGCGTGATTGGACGTGGGACTCGAATGAATCAACCTCGCAGGTGCTTAGTAGCGCGTGCTACGCAGGAGGGCCGACCCCGTGCTCTTAGAAACAGGGTGATGCTCGACAGGAAAGGACGGGCGATCCGCAGACCGGGATCAGACTGAAGGATGGCGAGGGCGATGATTGGAGCGAAAGATGGTGGAGGGTGTGATGTGGTGGGATGATCGGACGGCCAGAGAAGTCGAGGAAAGACGAGGGCAAAGGCATGAATGGGGGCTAGTCTCAAGGAAGGCGAGTTTCCCGACTGGTGACACTGCTCGGACAAGAAGATTGGACTCGAAGTGGTTGCAGAGTTCTCATAGGACGAGTGGTCATTGATGATAAGAAGGGAAACAAATGCGACGCTGAAACCAAGCTGCGGCACAACTCAGCACAGATGCAGTGTGGTGTGGCGACTCGAGGCCCGGATACAGAGCCGCAAGTTTGCGGGGATGGAGTCGATGGAGGCGGACGTTGAGTTTTGCAGATGCCGAGATGCGATGGGAGACCCTGCAAGGCGGGATGGCCAAGCTTCCGAGTTTGCCTTCTGTTCCTGTGTTCCTGGCGGGCTCGTTTGTTTCTCTTGGCTTCTCAACCTGGCGATGATAACGATTTGGAATGCCGGGAAGACTTCGATGTCTGAAACGTGGCTCAATGGAACGGTTGGTGAGATGAGATGTCGTCCTCCAGGGATTGATGATCTGTGAATGGCTGGACTAGTTCACCTCCTGGAGTGAAGTTGAGCAGGTTGATCCGATGGTGCGGTAGAGGATGTCACCTCCTAGTCTCATGAGGCTGCAATAGAGAAGCAAGTTAAGAAAAGCTTATTCTACATGAAAGAAGCGTCGGCTTGTGGGAGACCAAGGTACCTTGGAGACAGGAAGAGGGGAAGTGAGTGAATGAGTGTGAGAGTGAGTGAGTGTGAGAATGAGAGATAGAGTGAGAGCGCATGCGCCAGCCGCAACGTGTGTCGTTGCGCAGCGTTGCGTTGCGTTTCCGACGCAGAGACCAAGCTCCCCAGTTCCAGCCAATCATTTGACACCTAAGAGGCTGAATCCAGAATTCCAGACTCCAAAACCCCCATTGAGGCGACGTTAGTGTCCCCCGCTTCCCGCTGCAGTTGCCCGCCTTTTAGGCCCAATCGCCAGAAAGGGTCAATGGAACTCAAGATAAAGTACCGTAGAAACTCGAGCAACTCGAACTTGCGCTAGCCCGTGCCAGCCCTGCTAGCGCTCTAGCAGAATCGTAATACTGCCTAAAGTAGTTAAATACGGCCGCCACCTATTTTTGGTATAGGTTAATATTTTAATTAATCTAATTAATAAAAGCTCGCCGTCGAGGCCGGACCTATAATTAATATAATTTAATAATTATTTTAGCTTTCTCGTCGGTTTTAAGCTTTTTTTGTCGAATTAGTAAAAAGGGTAAAAATATTAATTAGAAATAGTTATATGTAAATAACCGAGCCCCTAACTGTCCTTTAGCCTATTACCTCTAATAGGCCCCTATTTATATAGTAGTTAGATTATTAGGTCGATAAACTACCTATTAATATCATTACGGACTTCCTTTATTATAAAAATGTATTTTAACCCGTTATTTAAAATAGCAAAGTTTAGAATTTCTTTTTATAACGTTTTTTGTTTAATATAGGTTTTTATATTAAAGAGCTCCTATCTAATATAATCGATGGCCTTAGCGGGTACGTCTTTAATCTAGATCTTATTAACCTAGCTACTATCGGGCCGAATAGATATTCCGTACTATAGGAAGGCCTAGCTAATTATTAAGCCTTTCTTATGGGCTAATTTAATAGCTACCGTCTTAATTATTTTGGTAACTATTATTTTTTTTATATCCGTCTTTTATTTAAGCTCCTTCTATTTATTTAGCGCTTTTTTTTCCTTATTAAGTATATAAACGTTAGTTATTTTTAAAAGCTATTGCTTAAAGGGTTTATTAATTACGGTATTAAAAGGTTAGAAGAGGGAAGTAGTCCTTAGCGGTATAAGGTAGGGTATGATATAGTGTTGACGTAATAGTATAAGGATAGAATCTATTTTATAAAAGGAAGTAATATTTATTATTAATAAGTACTCGTCTCCTTTAGTTAGCGTTATTAATTCCTTTTTAATTTATCTTTTAAATAAGTATTTATTATTATAGGTAGTTTTGTTAAACTTAACTGTTATTCTTTCTGCGTATAATAGGCCCTCTTTTTTTTATAATTAACCCCTTTTTTTTATAGGCTTGCTGTAGAATATTATTTTTGGTTTAATTTGTTATATATCGTTAGTGAAGATATAGAGTATTAATATGGTTTACTGCTTATTTTAACTATTATAGTTACTCTTGCTAGTTACGGTTTTAGTTCCGACGTCGTTATATATATAACCGTTTAGGTATTTGAAAGGAATTAGGGTCTCGTCAAGGTTAAGAATTTGTAAATTAGAAAATTAATAGGCTGGACTTTTAAGTAAATCTCTAACGTTAAACCGTTTTATTTTAGCTAGGGCTATTTAATTAACTTATCGGATAAAGGAAAGAAAGTTATTAATAACTTTAAAGTACTTAGTAGGTAACTTCGTTGCCTGTTTAATAAGTCGACGTTAGGTAATTCTTATATAATTCTAAAAGCTACAAAACTAACTAGGGGAAAAAATAAAAAGATGTTTATTATTTGGGTTCTGTTAAGCGAAAATTTATTTAGCGGTCTTTTTAAATTAATTAGTATTAACGAGCTTTTTTTTATTTCGTTATTAGCGGAAGGTGCTATATAGTATTATTTTAAACTCTAGTTATTAAGGGTAGTAAGCGTAGTTAGAGGACCGATTAATAATTGATTTGCGGTTCTAATATTAGGAGATAATCGTGTTTTGAGGGACTTTAAATTAATCTACGGCTTTTTGGTATGTGGGACGTTTATATATCCCTAGGAGCTCGGTCTTGCCCTGGCGTAGCCTCGGGGGGTAAATTGATTCTTTATTAAGCTTCTTTATACGGTAATGCTTTAAAAATATTAAGATATTAATTTTGGTATTATGGGTATAGTGGTGCTAGCGGTACTTAATTAGGCTATTTTGCGGTATATATTTCCGGTCTTTAATAGGGGTAGGAATAGGCCCGCGGTATTTAGTTGTTAGAGGTGTAATTAGTACTTTTGTTATATTCGAATCCTTCTTAGTAAGGGCCTGTCGTGAGGGTATTGTGGGTACGTTGATAAAGCCTGTGGTGGAGGTATAATTGGAGGTATAATTGATAGTATAATTAGTAGTTAAATTAGTGATATAATCGGTAGAAGTAGGTAGTTAGGTAGGAGTAAAAAATGGAAAATAATTACTTACCGCCTTCCGTATACGGTTTAATCGATTATATAATTGGATAAAACTGATCCCTCGAAAGGGCTTAGTGTGGGCCGCTAGCAGGGCTGGCACGGGCTAGCGCAAGTTCGAGTTGCTCGAGTTTCTACGGTACGCTACTGAGATCCCGACACTGTGGCCTCAGCACCGCAAACCCCCCTTTTTAGCTGTCCATTCTTCGCTTTGACAGCCCCTGACAGCACAGTGTTTGCATGCAGCCCCTGCAGCGACAGGTCGACAATCTGCATTTATCGATATCGACCCTTCATCGGTACCGAGTACTTCGTGCAGAGTACGTACTCTCCCGTCGAGAACGCGCTAAACTGCATCTGTGCGGCGCAGCAGAAGCGACCAGACCGCGGTTTTTCCACATCTCTAACATTGTTCCGACTTCAACTGTCCTAACTTACCTTACAGACCACTCAACCATCCCTTCACCATCGCTGCCGGCGTAGCCATTGACACGGAGGACCCTACCGCATCGACTTTTCATCATCCCTACCTGCCATAGACACATCGCCCCAGCGCAGCCTCTCCCCTTTCCATCCCCGCCCTTTCCACATTGTTGTTTGCTACCTTATTCCACCATTTACATGTCGGTGCGTCTGTAGTACAACACAACAAACAGAGACTGGCCCTGGCTATGGCACAAGAATCATGCGACGAGTTGTCGTGACAGGGCTCGGCGCCATTTCGCCCTTTGGCGTTGGCGTGCGCTCCACGTGGAAACGTCTGTTGGCTGGAGAATCAGCCATCACCAGTGTGGCTGACTTTGAGCCGCAGAACCGCTGGAAAGATCTGACGAGCACAGTTGCTGGTGTAGTCCCCAGCCATGGCTCAGGTCCCGATCAGTGGCGGCCGGGCGACTGGCTGGATGCCACGGAACAACGTCGCATGTCCAAGTTTGCCCAGTACGCCGTAGCCTGCGCTGACATGGCAATGAAAGATGCCGGGTGGAATCCGGAGAGCCAGGAGGACAAGGAGGCCACTGGCGTATGTCTTGGCAGCGGTATAGGAAATCTGGAGGAGATTTACGAGACGAGCTTGGCGTTCAACCAACAAGTGAGATCTCGCTGCAATGATCGACAAGCGAAGCCAAGCTAAAGTCTGTTCTGGTAGGGCTACAAGAAGGTTTCACCATTGTTCGTCCCCAAGATTCTCATCAACTTGGCCGCCGGTCATATCTCCATGAAGTACGGATTGCAGGGCCCGAACCATTCTGTCACTACCGCCTGCACAACCGGTGCCCATTCCATTGGAGATGCGATGCGATTCATTGCTTTTGGAGATGCCGACGTCATGGTTGCTGGCGGAACGGAATCCTGCATCCATCCCCTGACCTTTGCTGGTTTCGGGAGGGCAAGGTCCCTCTCCACAGCCTACAACCACAACCCCCACGCCAGCTGTCGTCCCTTCGACCGCGACCGCAATGGTTTCGTCGTTTCGGAGGGGTCGGCAGTCCTGGTCCTAGAGGAACTCGAGCACGCCAAGGCCCGCGGAGCCAACATCTACGCGGAGGTGAGGGGCTACGGCTGTAGCGGCGATGCGCATCACATGACGGCCCCGCGGGAAGATGGACACGGAGCCTTCCGCGCCATGAAGCTTGCTCTGAAGAACGCGCAAGTCCGGCCGGCCGAGGTGAGTTACATCAACGCGCACGCAACTGGGACGCAGGTTGGCGATGCGGCAGAAGCTTCCGCGATACGAAGCATCATGTCGGGAGAGGAGGGTTACGCGGACGAGTCGCAGGTGACTGTGAGCAGCACCAAAGGCGCCGTTGGCCATCTGCTAGGGGCGGCTGGCGCCATCGAGGCCCTGTTCGCCGTGCTATCGGTTGCAGAGGTGAGTCGCGGCTATTGGGTTTCTGAAACCAGAACCTTATCTTCCCCAGACTTTTTTCGTCTTTTCTGCCCAACCGAATGTTTTCTCTGACTCTCACCCAAAAGGATATCGTACCGCCTACACTGAACCTCGAGAATCCAAATGTCGGGGGATCCATGAATATGGTACCCCTCGAGGCACAGGCGAAACAGGTCAACGTTGCTATTTCCAATAGCTTTGGCTTTGGCGGTACGAATGCCTCGCTCGTTTTTTCCAAGCTACGTTGAGTAAGGGCAGCCGTGCCGATGGGAGCAGAAGAACTATGCGATGACGGCTGCGCCCGTAGAATGTCTAAAATGGCTCCGGCTTAGACTCAAACTTTAGACAGACTGGGAGAGAAGCTTGATGGAAAGCTTCTCACTGTAAGACTCGATGTATGATTGGGTATGGAAAATTTGTAAGAGACAGAATTGCCGACACATGTACGCGGCCACTATGGGTTTAATCTCTGCTTCAACATCGGATACGGGCCTTTCCAGGGCTTTGAGTAGGTTAGGGTGTAAAGTAACGAGCCTTGTGTGAGGCTTATCGTGAGAAGTTCCGCTTCACACAACGGCAATGAAATATCGTGATGTGGAAGAGGAAGTCAGTCGCCGAGGCTTCTCTTTGAACTGCATGATGTCAAACGCCAAGCCTGAACATAAGGTAATTGAGCATCGCGACATCGTCAACCAAAGGGATTACGTTGAGGAGACTCTACAGTGTGTGGTCACACGCATAAGCACGGTACAGAAGAGCGGCGGTCATGGCCCGAAGTTCCGCCGGCCTACCTTAGCATGTGCTAGCTCGAAATTTCCAATTCGATGTGTTCATGAACTTTTTTTTTGGATGACGTCCAGACTTTTTTGAGCTCCGCGTTTCTGGGGCCCAAGCTGCTGGTCACCCTCCAATACCCCGATTCCCCGGCTCACCTCGACTGACAGCATACACTTTCGGATAACGCGACGACCCTATTACACCCATCACCCACGCGAACATTCCAAGATAAGACGCAGAACGCGGTTCCCTTTCCCTGACATCCCGAATCAGCAACAAACCTTCAAGATGACCTGCCAAAGCTGCCGCTACCAGGCAAGGCTCCTGGCCCGAAGCCTGCGCGCCACCGCCGACCTCGCGTCCGCATCATCGCCATCCCAGCAAACCTCCACCGCCGCGACAGCGCGCCGGGCGGCATTGACGACATCCAAGACCGGCCCGGCGGCGCCGGCGGCGACTACCATGGGGAGGAGGTACTTCAGCCAGACGGCGACGCGGCGGGACGCGGCACCGTCGTCCGGCGGGCTCAAGCAGGCCATTGCGTCGGGCATGATGGCCGCCGCGCCAAAGACCATGGCCGCGACCCTGACCACCTCCCGCCTCGAGGCGCTGTATAAGATTTGCTCCTCGCCGGCGCTTTACAAGATCTCGGAGCAGGAGCGCGCCAAAGATATGGTGCGCATGACGGCTGAGGGTGAGGAGGTTGGAGACCCCATCGGGCCGTGGTTGCAATGTGCGTATTACCATTTCCTTTATACTCCATACTCTCGGATGGCAAAAGAGCCCCATGACTACTACTACAGTGTACTAAACATCCCATTGGAAAAAAAAACAGTCCTCGACCTCCAACCCGGCTTCAGCTCCTGGTCCCAAGCCACGATGCTGCACATGTACCTCGTACTCGCCCGCCTACGCTGCCTCGACCGCGACAGCTCCCGCAACCTGCAGCACCAGTTCATCGACCAGTTCTTCTTCGACTGCGAGCGCATGATGCACCTCAACCACGGCATGACCTCGTCCGCTCTCCGCCAGCGCTACCTAAAGGAGATTTTCGTCCAGTGGCGCGGCCTCATCGCCGCCTACGACGAGGGCGTCGTCAAGGATGACAAGGTCCTCGGCGCCGCCGTGTGGCGGAACCTGTTCAAGAGCCGCGAGGATGCCGATCTGCGACAGGTCGCTGCCGTGGTCGCGTGGATGCGCGCTACGCTTCAGGATCTGGAGGCGGCGCCTGTGGAGGATATTCTTGTCGCGCCGGCAAAGGTGTTCAAGAGGGATGTGAGAGAGATGTTTGCTCTTGTTGATGCTGTTGGATCGCAGGTTAAGGAGGATGTTGCTAAGCTTGGTGGTGGTCAGGAGGCGGCGGCGAAGGCGAAGGCGAAGGCGTAAGGGGGGATCCGAGAAAGAGAAAGAGAGGGGGGAGAGAGTTGTTCGGCGGCCGTGCAGACGGTTAGAAGGGATTCCGTGGGTCGCCGCAGTGTATTAAACTTGTGAAGATGATGAGAATCATGTACAGCCTTGACGAGACGTCGCAGACTGTAGAGCCTGGCTTGGAGAAGGGAGACGCCGCAGGCCTTGTAATTTTGTACAATCACCAACGCATATTAGAGGTATCGAGATGGAAATGAGGAACATGGATACGGTTCCATGAAGCCCAAGTCCTTTTTTGTTCTTTTGTTAGTGTCCACATCCCCCTTAATGTTCCTTGAGAAGGGTTGGAAGAGTTATCTACAAACGTTTCAACTCTTCTCCCACATCTGGAACTCATACCGCGTCCCATTCTCCTCAATCTCACCCCCCTCGACTTCCTCCCCAACCCACTCATCAAGCCCCGTCTTCCCAACCTGGCTCCATTGTCCACTCGCCTCGATGTCTTCGCCGCCAAGCTTCAGCGGGAAAAACGCATCACACTCAAACTCCCCCAACACCCTCGTCAGCAGCACCCTCTTGGCCTCGGGAATCTCGAGCGCCGCGCCGTAAATCTGCGCACCGCCAATGACAAAGACCCTGCCCAGCTTGGTGCCGGCCGCGGCACCGTCACCAATAAAGGCGTCGGAGCGGAGGAAGGCGAGGGCATGGTCCAGGGAAGAGACCTTGACCGCGTCTTTGTCGAAGTCCGTGGCCACAGCAGAGTCCAACGAAGCAGGGTGAGAGCGGCTGATGACGATGTTGAGGCGGCCTTTGAGGGGCCTGAAGCGGGACGGGATGCTGTCCCACGTCTTGCGGCCCATGATGACTGCGTTGCGGGCGTCTGAGGGTGCCTATTTCTCATTGTATCATTAGCTGTTGAACGGTATATTTACATGGTGACAACAATCGATATGATATGTCGTGATGACCCGCTGGTAAGGCGTTTGGCATGCAACAGGCCAGACCAGACCAGACCAGACCAGACGCAAGACCTCGCCACAGATGAAGCGAGTTTGAGCGGAGAGGAAGGAGAGGTATAAAACTTGACGTACCTGGGGAGGAAGCCTCTTCGTCACGCGCGCAAAGTACGCCATCTCCTTCTTCAATCCTGTCCACGGCAGACCGCCCTTGGCGCCGATGCCCATGTTGCGCGTCGCCGCGACGATGAGTGTGAGTTCGTGGCTCATGGTTGCTCTTTGGTGGAAGGGGAAGGGTTTCTTCTTTTTTTTTTTGAACGTTCTTCTGCCTTTCAAAGAATAAGTCGTTCCTTGAGTCAGGGAGATTCGCCAAAGAATGAGGGTAAAAAGTAGCCTGGCTTGCAGGGTGGTGTAGTGTATTCTGCCTTGGCTGTTCCCTTGGACTGGGAGTGTAAGTGTAAGCCTGAAGGTGTGTGGTTCACTCTGAGTTTTGCGCTACCTGGGTGACAATTGGTGCCGGCCGATTGGTGGGCTGGTGTGGAATGTCGAATCAGTGGTGACATTGAAATCGATTCACGACTGACAACCACAATCACCCTGACTTGCGTCCGTCCCATAAGTCTTTGGGTTTTGATAGTATGTTCCCATATTCAAGTTTCTTTTTTCAATATGTGGAAATGGGTCAACCCAAGTAAAGAGACAGAGGATACATCACAATGATGAGAAGAATAATCGCTGGACTAGACCCGCAGGGTCTCTACGTCACACATCACGCACTATTGAAATCTCTCAATCATTTGCCAATCCTGGTATTTTCGCACTTGGTATAATGTAGGTGACTTCCGCGTCACATTTGACTAGCCTAGCCGTTGCTGGCCATAGAACCGGAACGCCGTCGACCTGTTGGTCGAGAAAACCACCCTGAGAACCATCCTCTCGTCATTAAGAATTCATAAACTCCCTTCTTCTCATTCACTGGCCCATCACACGCCTTTATCTCAACTCCACTGAAGGAAAGTACCGCGGTCCAGCGAACCCTTTGGCGAGGACCGCTTGTATATCGATATTACTGCCAGCCGCACGACTGCTACTCCACATCTTCAGGAGGATAAATCTCCCAGCAACCGGGGGATCGAACCGTATTGTGCATTTGCTCTTGTCCTTCTCAATGAAGAACTTGGCATGTGGAGCCATGAGCTCGCCACCGACAGCCCGAACAGCCTCTTGCGTTGCCATTTGATTCGCCTCAACAGCCTCAGCCAGTGACATATCATGAGGGTCACGGCGCCTATTGTTGAAGGAGTAATCGTCAAAGTCTGATGCAAATGGATTGCCGTCGTCACTGCTGTCACTTTCAAACGGTAGGGATCCAATTCTATTGGGAGCTGTCCGATTCGCAGTGATTCTAGGCGTATCCTCGTCGTCAGTCTCTTCGTAGCTGCATTCGGTGGTGATATTGAAGGGCGGCAAGTGTGTGGTGAACTCCGCCGGAATCTGCGCCGTCCGATTCTCATTCTCATCGTCGTCGTGTCCCAGGCTGTACAGCCGTCTCTGCCGAGTGTGCGTTCTAGTCACAGTCGTTCCGTCTTCATGATGCCGTATCGAGATGATTGGTGCGAGTGCCCGTGTAGCCGTTGTGCGACCTGATCTCTGAGGAGCATACTGTATTTCATATTGTGCAGTTCGCCTCAAGAGCTCATCTTGATTCATTGAGACGAAGATCATGCCCTCTCGTACGCTGCATAAATCTGTGAGAAACGGCTTTCAAGAAATAGGGGATAGTTCAAGAAACTCACGGTGAGGAGTAATTCGATGCCGGCGCCTTGATGACGAGCTCCTTCAAGCTGAATGCAGTTCCGCCCTGGTGCCGAAGAATGATGTTGCAGCGATTAGACTGTGTGCAGTACACGGTCTTGTCGTCCTTGAGGATATTTTCATGGGCGTGGAGAGTAGTATTCTCGTAAAGTCCTCCATCACAGCTCATGATTTCCATCTTAAGTTGACCCGACTCAACCTGGCCATACCGTCCATATCGAAATCCCTTGAAGCTCTGGGCAATGCGCTCAGAGTCTAGCTTTCTCCTCTTTACTCTCCGGTTCTCCTCCGGATACTCTTCCGACGGAGGCAGAGGCGAAAGATTTGGCGGGGATTGATTGGGAGGCATCCTGGGCGGCGAAAAGGGCGAAGAGCTGTACTGGGCTCTCCGATTCCACAGAGCTCTAACTGCTTCCAAGTCGTCTTCTGTGCCGTCGGTTCGTTGACGTCCGCTGATTGTCCTGACTGTTCTGTACCCAAAGACTGGGGGCAACTGAAGGGGTTGGCGCCGGGTGTTATCGTCGTCGTCGCGCTGGTCGTTCTGGTCGTTCTGCAGGATATCTAGTAAATTCGAGTTTTGGCTCCAGCCAAGATTGTTGTTTCGAGAGAAACCAAAGTCGTCTTGTGCTTGAGACATAAATGCCGTGAAGCCACTCAAACTGTTGCCAACGAGCTCGTCGTACTCGGCCTGGAAATTCCGATCTGCCATGTGCCGCGTGAGCTGATAGTAGGTCTCGGCCTGGTCTTGCGTAGTGTAAGGCTCAGGCTCCCAGGGGTGTCGTCTTGAGGCGCTCGGGGAGAAGGTGAGGCGGCTCGTATCTCTAGAAATCGGCGGCAGTGGGGGAAGCCTGCGATGTGGTGGCAAGGGTGGGTAGTCGTTGTCTTCTTCGTCGTCGTGCCTCTGGGTACGTTGGCTCGGGTCTGGCCGTTGCGACGACATGCTTGGTGGGCGAAGGTTTCAAAAGCTCAGCGACGCACGCGCCAGGAGACAAATCAGTCTGTGAAAGTCTCCTGGTGCTGCGCTCGTTACTATCGACGTATTATAGACGGCGGTGAGAGCAAGAGCGCCGGTTCGAGGGGAGAGAATTATGGGCTTTGGTGGGATTGGGGCTGAAGGCGGGCGAGCAATAGAGATTCGTGGTCCAGCTACCTGGAGGGCTATCGATCGGGGGCGACTGGAAGAGGGCAGAAGCGTTAGACACCAGTAGATAAGGCGAGATAGTAGCACAGAAGAGCATGCAAGACGTAGCAGCCCGTAGCAGTATAGCTTGGTCGTACGGGCTGAACCTCCTCCACCGGGATCGTACTCACAACGGTGGTGAATACGAAGGGCGGTCGCTGGCCCAGGTGTCGACCCTCGTCGCAAATAGTGAACCGGAGAGTGATGGGAATCTAGAGCTTGGTTCTCGTGCTGTAGGTGGCAGAAGCGGGCAGAGTGTGAGTGCAGACAAGAGGGCCTGACGGAGCTGGCGCGAACGGCCGTCGTTGCAGCTCGGATTGTGTCGTCAGCAGGTCGGCGGAAAAGCAAAGATGGTTGGTCGATGATACAAGTTGGAGTTGGACTGAAGTGCCGCTGACCGCTGGTGCTTGTGCTGGTGCCGGTGCTGGTGCTTGGATTTCCGTTCCTAGTCCCCTCTCGACAGGAGGCGAGCAAATGGACAGGCAGCCAGTGACAGCGGTGGGATCGCCCTGCTGCACCCGCTAAAGAGAGGCGCCCCTGGCCCTGCCCACCGCGGGGTTTCGTACCTGCAAGAACCAGTGAGGCAATGGAAGAGAGGGGCGTCAGCAGCACGATGCTACGAGATACATCATGTCGGTATGTAACGCTCTGCTAGGCAAAGGTACCACTTTAGCGTGACTTTAGCGCATTATCCGTGTTAGGGACGCCGAGGCCTGCGTTCCATGCGAGCGTAACGTACCGGGGCCGTCGCGTTAACAATTTCTCAGTCGAAGCTGCCTGCCTTCCTTGTTCAAGCTTGCCCTGTCTATTACCTGTAACCTGCCTAGGTACCTTAGCCTCGACCTCAAAGTGAACCCATCCCGTCCTCAGCCTTGCTTTCTAAAGTGAGAAGGCGTACTCATATATCGCCATCACTTCTTTCTGTTTGGGATTTTTCATTCTGGAGAATCCATCAACTTTCTTGCTATTTCCGTCATTGGATGAGCGAAAACTGCGATAACCCCCCTCACATCTCTTACGACGCACCCAAACACGATCTCACTTGTTGACGCGGTCTCACCTCTCAACTCTCGCTTCATTGCGCCAACTCATCTCACGAGCCAAATCACGACGCGCATGACTTACTGAGCTGCCCTAACGATTTGCGACTCAATTACGTAGGAAACGAGGACCACATTCTTTCGCAATTCAAATCCTGTCATCAACCAACGCCAGTCTCATCTCACGACCTCATCATGGAGGAGCAAACGCAACCCAAGGAGACACCGGCGCAAGAGACGCCGGCGCAGCAGCCCACACAGCAACCCGCACAAGAGACCGCAGCCCCGAGTAGCAACGCGCCAGCTCAGGAAACCGCCCTACCTCACATGCCTCCCCCCAATCCCTCAAACGGATTCGATCCCAGCATGCAAGCCGCGCCAATGGACCAGGTGCTCCCGGAAGCGTTGCAGGAGGTCATCCCCGGAGCCATGCCTGGCATCCTGCCTGGCATGTTGCCCACCGGTGAGATGTTCATGCCTCAGCTTCTCCAGCAGAATGGACAGCAGCAAATCTTCATGGGCAACGACATGCTCCCAAATATTCCAGCTCCGGCACCGGGCATGAGCGCAGGTATGCCTGAGCCACCCACCTACATGAGACCTCGCAGACAGACTGAAACTTTCTACCAGATGAGATTGCGCTCTACGACCGTCAAATCCGCCTCTGGGGCATGAAAGCCCAGGAAAAGATCCGCAACGCCAACATCCTCCTCATCACAATGAAGGCCCTCGCCAACGAAATCGCGAAGAACCTCGTCCTCGCCGGCATCGGCTCCCTCACCATCCTCGACGGCGCCGCCGTCTCGGAATCAGATCTGGGCTCCCAATTCTTCCTCTCCGAAGAGGAGCATCACGTCGGCCAGAACCGCGCCCAGGCCGCTGCCGCCGCCATCCAGAAGCTCAACCCGCGCGTCCGCGTCCACGTCGACGCCGAAGGCATCAAGTCCAAGGGCACGAGCTACTTCTCCGCCTTTGACATCGTCATCGCCACCGACCTCGACCCGGACTCCCTCAACATCATCAACACCGCCACCCGCCTGCACCAGCGCGCCTTTTACGCCGCCGGCACCCAGGGGCTCTACGGCTTCGTCTTCTCCGACCTCATCGAGCACGACTACGTTATCGAGCGCGACCTCGGCAACCTCGCGACCAAGCTCGCGCCCGAGACGCGGACCCGCAGCGTCGTCGCCGTCAACACCAAAAAGGAGGGCGGCAAGACCATTGAGATGGTGACCAAGCGCGAGCTCTACTCGACCTGGTACCTCGCCAGCGACGGCGCCACCCTGCCCGACGAGTACGCCAAGAGCGCGCGCAGGAAAAAGGCCGTCAGCCCCGTCATCTCGTGCCTGCGCGCCCTCTGGGACTTCCAGGTCCTCAACAGCGGCCGCCTCCCCAGCCACACAAAGGAGGACCTCGGTCTCTTCACCAAGCTCGCCACGGCCAAGCACGCCCAGCTCGGCCTGCCCTCGGAGACGCTGCGCTCCGAGGTCCTGCGCGGCTTCCTGCAGAATATCGGCAGCGAGATAGCCCCCGTCACCGCCATCCTCGGCGGCCAGCTCGCGCAGGACGTCATTAACGTCCTCGGCCAGACCCAGCAGCCCATCCAGAACATGGTCATTTTCGACGGCAACACCATGGAGGCGTCGGTCCTCCCGCTCCACCCCGTCGGCGAGCTGGGCCGCGGCCTCCTCTCGCTTGCTGCGCCCGCCGGTCTCATGCCGAATGGCGGCGGCCTGATGCCTGCTGATCCCAGCATGATGATGAGCATGGACGGTGCGGTAGACTTCAACCACCAGATCCTCACGCAGTAGACACTTTTGCCTGGGGTAGCTTGGAGCTTGCGGTTGTAAGTGTGTGTATAACAGTTTCCTGCGAGGAGTCAGAGATGATAAGCAGAGGAAATCATCCCGAACATCCCTTTTCGCCGGTGCGGAAAAAACAAAAATGGCTCGGACACATGTAATATCAGATACACTGTAATGAAAACACAATAGTTGAAGTGGCTCACGCTCCATTTACGTCATGTGCTACCCATAAAACTAGGTGGAATGCTCTGAGAATTTGAGATCATGTTTCGCTCAGTGACCTCGCGAGCTCCAAGCAATGCTGCGATGTCCTCACATGCAGGGCTGCCATAATTATGCGAAATCTTATCCGTGGTTCAGAAAAGCTATGGGTACTACCTTTCATACGAAGGCACAAGCAACCGTACTGCTCTCGTCATATATATGAACAAGAGAAACTTGCACTATAAAGCCACGCCTCGACTTCGTCTTCAAGGTACATGTAATTATCTTGAAGACAGAATTGTGAACCAGCCAAATATAAAGAGGTGGGAACGAACACAGGCTCATAGTTATGATGGCTCTTCAATTACAGCTCTAGGAATCAACAAGCTCGCCCTCAGTTAATTACCAAAGCGGTTATATCAGTCTACTGCTTGACGAATATCAATCGTACATTAGGCAACGTCACTTGTCGGTCCGTACGACACAAGGTAGTGTGGAACATAGATAGATAAAGACTTCACTTTACAAGCCACACTCAGAAGCGCATTTCTCAAAACCAATTCTTCTTTTCGTATTCATTATCATTCCAAATATGCTGGGGCACTATTGACCCCGGCCTCTCGGCCCTAGCTCTCATTCCATTCAAGGAGCTTCTCCACCTGGCCTTTCAGCCTAGCCCTCTCTCTTTCTCTCAGTCTTTCACCTGCATACGAATGATGCGGACAAAAGATCTTCAGATGCGTGAGATCAATGTCCAAGGTGATGTGATAATAATACATGCTCTTTTCGCTTGTCCTGATTCGTCTGCAACCCGATTCTCGGATCCCATTCAGATCTTCTTGGAACCTTCCTTCTTGGCAGTCGTCTTCTAAGCGACTGTCTTCTTCGTAGTCGTCTTTTTAGCAGCTGTTTTCTTAGCGGCTGGCTTTTTGACAGCCGGCTTCTTCACTCTCGCGCCTGTTGGGCCTTGCTTCTTTGGCTTGGGCTCTGGCGACTTGCGATCCTGCTCCTAGCGGGACCCGCGTCGCTCGTCGCCGTTCTCATCTGTTTTCTGGCGCTGGATCCTATTGTTGTTGATGTTCCAGCCCCGAATTTGGACAGGGCCGCGACGCGGAGGGGGTTCCGTAGGCGCATAATCTTTGATATTTTCCTTGTAGTCATACTGAACGGTCCGCAGCTCAGGACCTTGAGGCCAGCCTACTCTGTGAGCAGGCAGGGGCGCGGGGGCCAGCTTGGGGTATTTGCTGTTTCCCTGTGCACTTGGAGTTGATGAACCACTTCCGGCCCGGCTTCTAGACGGTTCGTTGGGCTGCTGCGGAACGAACTGAAGATTGGGAGGGCTTTGTACCGGGGCAATGGATGAGTAAGTGGGGGACATCCCCGGGTGCCCATAAGGTGGCGGTTGCTGCTGTTGTTGCTGCTGCTGCAGAGGTGGCGGCGGAGGTTGCGAGCCTGGGTAGGGAGGGTACTGGTTCATCATGGGCGGCAAACCAGGCTGCTCTTGTGTGTATCCATTGTGGTATGGCCTAGGTGGACCAGGGGGGTAGAACGAGCCACTGTTGGTGTTCATGTAGGGTGGCGGCGGGGGCTGTTGCTGTTGCTGTTGCTGCTGTTGCTGGATTTGGTGTTGTTCAAGCTGAACACTCTGCTCTGGTGCAGCAGGAGCACTCTTGCGGCCACGAGACGGTCGCAAGGGCGGAAGCGGCGAGCTCCTGTCCTGTGAAGGGTTTGTGAATGGCATACGTGATGTAGAGCCAGCTTGTTGTAGTTGAGGGGAGGCCTGAGCCATTGATCCTCCTTGCATTGGCATGCTCGGCAATTGGTAGCCCTGTTGGGCCTGGCTGTAAGCCTGCTGTTGATATTCATGGTGGGCGGCTGATGCGTCCATCGGGGCAGAGTAAAGACGCGGGTCGATCATGGGGTCTGCTTGCGGGAGGTGTTGCTGATTATGAGGGTGAGGCAAGTGCTGCTCATTGTAGGCTGACGAAGCGTTGTGTTCGTGGTACATAGAGTGCCGGCGGGTATCATTGGTGGCATCGATCGAGGACCTCATTTGAGACATCTCAACCGGGCGAGCGGGGGGTAACTGATTCGAGTACGGATCTCTCATCGACGGAGTCTCTATGGAGGGGTGAATGCGGCCGTCTGCACCTGGTGAAGCGATGCGGGGTTCAATCCAGCCGACGCTGTCGTTTGAAGGCGCGGTCTGGATGCGGAATTCAGCGGGAATGGGCTGAACTACGTAGCCGGAGTCGATGTGGTGATGATGAGGAGGGGGAGGGGGACCGTCGACTGGAATGGGTTGGCTGATGGGAGCTTCGGCCATGACAAGGTCGACGGGCTGAGAAGGATACGTAGAAGTAGACGCATCGGCAAGGATTGCGAGCGCAGTGGTGTCGATGGGTTCCGGCAACAGGACAGGAGCTGGAGGCTCAACGGCAGCGGAATCAGACCCTCCGAATATGTCGCGAATAGCGTCATAAGCACGGGTAGTAGATCTGACGGGGGTCGGAGCGGGCAGGATCACCGGCTTCTCTTCGACAGATTCCACGATCTTGGCCTCCGCCTCAACGGCCTCAGCAGCCACGACCAGCTCCTCCAGACCAGCAATGTTAAGGGCAGAGTCGTTCATGGGGAGGGGCGAAGTGGCAGGCGTGTCCTCCAGACTCGCGGGCTCTGATTCCTTGATTGACTCGGCGATGAGTCGTTGCTCGGCGTATTCTTCTTGGATTTCCTTCAGAGCCTTGAGCTCAGGCCCCTCGATGTCCTCGGGGGAGATGTCTTCCTTTTCACAGATGGAAGAGAGAACTGCACCCATTCTTTCCGAGTGTGGCTTATCGGCTAGAGCAATCTCAACCTTTGCAACGGGCACGACACGAGATGTGTGGATGGTCTTGCCAGAGGGAGTGAGGAAAACAGTAGGATGCATCGGCTCTGCTTCCTCCTTTGGAGGCTCGGCGTCGTTTCTGCTTGTGGGCAGAAAGCAACCCAGTCGGGGGTGCGTGCCGTGCTTCTGTACAAGTTCCAGGTCGTAGTCCTCCTCGTCAAGGTCCCTAGCATCCCAACGAGCAAGGAGAGGATCAAAGTGCCATGTGTTCGAGTTCGGCTTTCCGAGATACTTCCCACGCTTAGCAAGTGTGGCTCCATGCCTAGGGGAGTTGGTCGAATCACGGAATCCAATCTCATCGTCGTCGAATTGGAATGATGGAGGGACAATGAGGCGATTCGCGATACTCGCGCCATTCTTGGCTGTCGGCCGGTTGACTTGCCTGCAACCGTATTCATCTGGCTCTGAAGCCTTTGCCGGCAAGGCTGGCTCTCTCTGGTCAGCGGTCAACGGACCCTCAGGTACCGGTGTGCTCTCATTTGATTCGTCTTCGATGGGGGCATGCTGAGCCGACATGATACCGGCAATATGACGGACGGGCGCGACATCGGCAGCAGACCTCTTGGAAGCCGGTTGGCCATCGGGTTGTTGATTGGCTTTACGCTTGCTAGTTCGTCCTCCAGTCGCCGCCGCGGAAGGTGGTGCCAGGGTCTCCTTGGCCGTCTGAGGTTCCGCCCAAGCAGCCTGTCTAAGGGCATGGGCTTCTGTGCCTTCAACGATTTGAGGATAGGGAACGAGTGCTCCTTCAACGTAGACTTCGTAGAGGCCGAATTCTTGGGCTTCCTTGTCTGAAATTTGCTTATAATTCCAGCCGGCGTCGACGAGCTGAGGCCAGTGTGAATAACCGAGACACGCCGAAAAAATAAAATTGGAAAACAGAATGAACTTACGTCAACAGGAAGACCATGGTCGTGAAGATATTCGAGAAGGTTGAGGCGATGAAGCTGGGCATCTAAAAATCTGTCTTCCATATCTTCAACTCCGTTCTAATGCCGCGGGTCACGTTAGCAAAGGACCAGGGGAGGGAAAAAAACATGACATATCAGTCGGGGCCTCACGAACCTTGAAAATATCGCGAACGGCGCCGAGTTTGGCATGTTTAGACTTGAAGACAGTTCTCGCGGCAGTCGCCAGCTTGTTCTCCAAGTAAAGGAGGGATCTCTCGAAGCGAGCGTCGAGATTATCCTCGATGACTTTGAATTCCGGCACTGTTGTGTGGTAGTCCTTGTCATTCGTGAGTGTATCGATGGAGCGCGAAGCCAGATCTTGTAGCGCAGGCTTCACGGCATTGGCGAGAGCTGCGTACTGTGCCTTGAGCTCGCGTTGACGCTCATAATTTGCCTGGACTTTGTCGTCTGAGAACTGCTTGAAGCGGCCGCGTCGACCAGTGCCGGCTGTGGCTGCGGGTTTGGGTGGCTCCTTCTTTGGCGCGACAGCTTTTCTGCCCCGGCCTCTACCGCGGCCCTTGGCCTTGGGAGTGAGCTGAGGCGTCGGAGTCGAGAAAGACTGCTCCGGTGTCTCAACGTCTGACATGATGGCGGTGGCCGTTCATGAAAGAGACGTGAAGACGGGGGAAATGGGGGTATGTGGAGGCAAAAGTGAGAGCGGGTATGGTGTAATGAGATGGGGGCGTCTGTGAGATGGGTAGAGTGAGGTACAGGGCGCGGTACGGATGGAAAATTGAGATGTGGTGCGGCCGAAGATTTCTCGGTCAATCTCAGAAAAGACGTGAGCAGGCGCGATTGCTCGGGGCCAGGAAAGTGCTTTGGCTTGAAGATGCCCGTAGGTTGTTGGCTGTTCGGAGAACAGGACGAAGGTGAAGGTGTGTGGGTTGGACGGGGATGGTAGTGGTGTGGGCTAAGAAAATGACAGCCGGCTGGCCTCTCTCTGCAACGACCGGAATTTCTCAATGAGAGACCAGCTTGGGAGGTGAATAAAAGGAATCAGGGTGAAGACGAGAGTCGTGCGCAGAGACGGCTGTAAGAGTGAATCAGGGCGAATGAGATGTTGAATTGGGAGCGTGGAACGAAGATTGCTTCGCTTTTTTCCCCTTCCTGCCTTTTGCAAATAATACCAGGCGGAGCGCAGCAGAGGCAGGAACAGACGTGACCACCCTGCTACAGCGAGGCGGAAGGCAAGGCCCAGCCCAGCACTGTGCTGCACACACTTACACCGATCTGGTAGGAGTAGGCACGATTTACCACGTTTTGATTCGTCCGGAGGCCAAGAAAATCCGACGACCGGAAATAGCCTTCTACCCCTGTCGGCAAAAAGAGGCAAGAGGTACCCGGTACATGACGATTCTGCCATCTGGCCGTCTACAGTGCTGTCACGTATCTTACTCCGTACCTTACACCACCTACCTTTCTTTACCTTCAGGTATCTGAGTGTAAGCCCTTTTTTCTGAGCTGGCTCGCTCGGGTCTTTGCAACGGGCATTTGCGACTTGGCAGGCCAACAAGCGAGCATGCCTGAATTGCATCCCGGGGCAATGATGAAAATGACTGTGGCTTCACTGTTCTATAGAACCTTGGACCTGTCATCATCGCTGCCTGCTCTTGCACTTGTTATCCCGTTGTCTACTATCTCTGTTGAACGCGTATAACCACGTACCTACCTAATTCTACATAGACTAAGGCGTTCCTTCTTTGCCGCTTCTCTGCGTCGTCCAACTCACAACAACCACAAAGCGCGTCCGCCATCATGACGATGACCTAAAGCTACTAGCAACGAGGGCCCTGTCCCGGTTCTCGTCTATGGCGCCTGTTTCCTTCCTGTTCATCCAAGAAATCCCAGCTGCTCTTCATATTCTGGAAGGACAAAGTCACTAAGCAAATACCCCCGCCGTTGATGGATGTGCAATAAATGGCAATCAGTCTTTTGACACTCTCCCCTTGCTTACTCACGTATCTTCCATCGATATCCGCGGTGCTGTTTTTCATTATCGTTCTCGTCCAACCAGACCGTGATGAGGCAGACATTTTCTTCTCAATCCCAAGTACCTCAGGCTGTTCGGACGAGTCGGACAGCCTGTCGGACGGGGCGACTCTTACAGGTGCTGGTCCCGTCCGGGTGGGCCTGTTGTTGAACCAGATCCCGAGCTCCAGCCGGACGGGTGCAAGTTCTTTCTCAGGACCCAGTGAGGTGCAGCGTGGTGTTGTTCCGTGGCTGGTACAGCTGGCTCACCGACGAGTATCTTGGGCTCGGAACAACAATGTACGGAATTAAATTAATAGGGGTTGAAGCATATAGTTCTATTATACACGCTCTGTTACTTACGACATCATGGCAACTAGCAGATGATGGCACCTCTTGCTGGAGGCTTGCACACAGTCACACTCCTGGCATGCTCGCCTCCCTTGCGTCTGTGATTCCTGCTTCGTACTCCGTACACAGTAACAAGTCGCCAGTTGCTCAAGGTTCGGGAGTGCCAGGTAAGCCTCATTCGCCCATGTACCGGCCCACTTAGCTAATAAGAGCCACGCTAAGAAGAAGGGACGAACAACAACCACCTCACACCAATATGCATTCAAAAGCAATGGATGGGTTCAATAGATCACGTTGAGGTTGGTCTGGGCCAGGCCTCAGTACTATCAAGAGCACCCGACAAATTAACGGCGAGACTCATGAGAGTGGCCTCCCAAGTTCAATAGATCCGATGTAGTCAGTTCCTCACCCTCCCTGCAGCGCCTGTAGACTTGAAGGTCCCGTCCATCTCACGACGCACGCCCGGGGGGGCGGATGCCCACGAGTCCCCTGGCGCCTAGGTGGACAGCACACTTCCTCCCGCACACCAAATGTACCGGATACCTCCCAGGTCCCGTCTCCCGCCGCCCTCTTCCTCATCCACCCCCTGTGGTTATCCATAATCCGGTGTCGCCCAATCCACTCCCCCGTACCAGGGGTCGGTTTCTAAGGAGGCCACTGACACTTGACGAGCTTGAAATGAAAAAAAAAAAAAAAAAAGGGCGAGGGTTCCACGGCTGAACCTCGTCTATTCCCGAGGCGCCGGAGCGCGCTCATGCCTGCTCACCGCCGTAGCGTCGCAAAAGTCAAAAGGTACGGCAGAAAGCGCCCCAGAAAGGGAAGAAGCAAAAAAAAAAAAAAGTTTCTCAGTCGCGGTACAACAGAGCGTGGGGTACACACCTTACACACCCTTCCCACCCCCCCGGCGCCGACACGGGTAGCAACAGCACCACCGCCGACCACCGCATCCCACTTTGCACCGCGATACACGCCGTACGCCGGACGTCACCTCAAAACCTAACCTGACCTCCACGAAACGGCCCGGACCGCGATACCTACCCATTGCGCCGCATACCCCCCCTCGCCGAGCCACCAGCATCCTTAATACAGTCGCCCGCCATGGCCAAGAAGCGCAAGCTCGGGGCGATCGACCACAAGAGCCACTTCGTGGACACCGTGAAGAAGAAGACTGGCGGCGGTGCGCCGCAGAACAACAAGAACGGCAAGAACAACAAGAAGAAGAAGAACTCGCAGAGCGCACACGCTATCGAGAGCGACGCCAAGAAGAAGAAGGCGCAAAAGCAGTACCACCAAAACCAGCAGCCCGTGATCCCCTTCTCCAAGGAAGACGCCATCCTGCTGATCGGCGAGGGCGACCTCAGCTTCGCAGCGAGTCTTGCGACACATCATGGCTGCCGTAACCTGACAGCGACGGTCCTCGAGAAGAACGAGAGGGAGCTGCTGGAAAAGTACCCCCACGCCTCGGAGAACATTGCGCAGATCAACGGGACCGCCACTACCACAAAACCCACCAAGTCAAAAGCAGCAAAGAGCGAGGGCGATGGCGATGTGGAGGACGATGAAAACGAGTCACCAGAGGCAGAAGAGGAGGCGGAGGAGGACGAGGAGGAAATCGACGAGGATGAGGACGAAGACGAGAAGTACAACCCTCCCGTCCAGAACAACAACAAGATCCTCTACAACATCGACGCCCGCACCATGAAACCCTTCACCCGCAAATCCGCCCCGAACCACCGCGGCTATCACATGGCAGCCCCGACAAAGACCGGCATCTTCAACCGCATCCTCTTCAACTTCCCCCACGTCGGCGGCAAATCCACCGACCGCAACCGCCAAGTCCGCTACAACCAAGAGCTCCTCGTCGCCTTCTTCAACTCGGCCCTCCCCAGCCTGGCGCCCAAAGGCTCCATCGTCGTCACCTTGTTCGAAGGCGACCCGTACACCCTCTGGAACGTCAAGGACCTCGGCCGCCACGCGGGGCTACAGGCGCTGGAGAGCTTCAGGTTCTATTCGCACGCGTACCCAGGGTACAAGCACGCCCGGACGGCGGGCGTGATACGGGAGAAGAAGACGGGGGAGGCGAGCGGAGCGGCGTGGAAGGGCGAGGAGAGGGCGGCGCGGAGTTTTGTGTTTATGCGCAAGGATGAGGCGCCTGAAGAGGCGCCTGCTTCCAAGAAGAAGAGGAAGCGTGGCGGGGAGGAGAGTGATAGTGAGGAGGAGGTTGAGGTTTCCGAGGTGGAGGACTTTGATCCTAACGAAGCAGCGGGGTGGGTTGGGGAGTAACCAGCCAATAATGGAATATGAGACGGGAGGGATTGACTGCTCACGTATATCCGGCAGTGACCAGACGGATGGCTTACATCCCCTCAGGGGCTACGGAAGTGCAGAAGAAAGGCATGAGCAGCGCCTGAAGTGTGTATGGCCTAGCGGAGGAAGGTGATGCCTGGGATCGGCAGAGAACGCGAGTTCGAATTTGGTGGCCCTATATAAAGTCATGGCAGCTCATTTTTCGGTCTCCCTTTTCTTTCTCACCCACCTCAACCCCCCTTAGACTCCCAGGTCGTTGAGAAGAGGTTATGTGGTATTGGATTTGCCATTATTTTCCGTACATGTATTTCGCATCTAGGCAATAGGCAGCACGGCGTTCTTCATGGAATGGTCAAGTCGGTCCTCGGAACATCAAAAAGTTTTCTGGTTTTAGAAAAGCACAATGGAAAGCCCCAAGGCACTTTAAAGGGCTCACAAGAAAGAGAAAGACGAAAAAGGATAAGAAGTAGTGCTAATACTCGATCCCTTTCTCAAACTCTTCCAACCTCTTTTTATAAAGTGAACAGGTATCACACACTGGCAAAGTATAGAATAAAATTGTTCCTCTTCTTTCACATCCATTACTGCTACCATGATTCAATACTACCTTGGCTCAACCTATGTCTGTTATCTGCCTTTCTTTTGTTTGTACAAAACGCCATTGCCTGCTGTGTGACTTTTATGTCATGGTGCCCAAATGTTATTGAAAGAACCCAATGCCTGTCCGTTGGGAATGCCATGCCGCCGCCCTCCTATTCCCCTAGAAAGAAAAAAGAAAGAAAAAAGATGACACATTGGCCTAGGTACAGCTTTCACTTGACCACAACCAGTTTTCTTTTCCATGACCGAAAATATCCACATTATAATCATAACAAAACACCTAAACAAAACCAAAGTATCCGAGAGAGAGATACTTTGCTTGCTATGGGTGGGGGGGCTGCTGATTCCCTTCCAGAACGTTGAAAAATGCAATGTGCCTGCTTATACATACAAAGTCGGGTGCCTCTTCACTCCGACTTGTTCGCTCGGTCGACGCCTGCCCTCCATCAGATGTCGCACACTCTGGGTATCCCTTGCTCTCAAATACCACGTCTCAAGCCTGAGTTGAGCGTTGTGTCGTGACCGTGTCTAGTGGCCCAGAACCTCTTGCTGCCGAGCCACTTCATTGCCGGTATTAGCAACGGCGGACTCATCCACAGCTTCTCCCCCCTTAACCGGAGAATGACCGTGCAGGGCGCTTCCAATGTCCATAGCCTTGGTGAGCTCTTCCTCTTCTAGCCGTTCTGACTCCTCGTTCTCTCGCATTAAAGCCTCCTCCTGCTCCTTCAGAGCCCGCTGCTCCTCTGATAGCGGCTCCTCAGGGGTAGCAATAGGTGCCGGGTCAGCGGGAGGGGGCGGGGGTGGAGGCGGGGGTGTTGCACCATCCACATCAAACTCTCTTAAGCGCTTCACAGATGGCTCGTCCGAGGGAGTCAGGCTTTGTGACTCAACTGCCTCCTCCTCACGCTTGCGTTTGCGCTCAGGGCTACCCATCAACCCGCCTTCCTCATTGTCGGACAGTACAACGTCGTCAGCTGGTGAATCAATCTCCTTATTGGTCGGGGTGGCAGAGTCCTTTGACTTGTCCAAGTCGCCTTCGGGAGTCGCCTTCTCCTTTTCGATATGTCTGAACTTCACAATGGCCTTGTCCAAGAAATCCTTCACGTAGATCTTGACCTTCCTGGCTGACTTCTGATCAAGTGGAGTCGTGGGGTCTTGGATTCGATTGCGCTTGTAGTCTGATGAGACAAGTTTCTTGCAGACATCCTTGCCGAGTCGCTTGAGATCGTCCTTGGGAAGCTTGTGTCTGTACTTATCGACGACATACTTGACGTGGGGGAAGAGCTGCAGAATGGATTAGCAGATGGCCAGGAACTTGAATGAGGTTACATACCGTATTCTCATAGATCTTCATCTGTTTGTCGATGCTAAGAGAGCGCCACTTTTCCTGCTTGTTCTCCTGAACGGGAGTCTCTGCGCGTTGAGGTGTCTGTGATGCCGAGGGTCTGGGGGTGTGCTCCTTCGTGACTTGATCAATGATATTCTTGAGCAGCTGCTGCTCTTGCAACGCCTTGGGTGTCGACTTTTGAGCGTCAGCGGGTTTGGTGGGACGTTGCCAAGTTGTAGCACCGTTCTTGCTATAAAAATACGTGTTTCCGCGCTGATCCGTTGCTGTGAACCACCCGAGTGGTAATGCTCCATGGCCATTGAAGTTCTGGGGTCTTCTTTGGCGAGGAGGACCATTGAAGAAATGTGTGTTCCGTTGCGGAATGTTGCTTCGAGGTCCTTTGGGGATTTCGACATTCTGAAGGGGGTCGGGAGTCGATTTCGCAGTCACGTCCTCTTCGCGGTCCATGTTGCGCCTCTCTTGGAAGGAATTTGTGGCAGATGTGTTGGGGTCAAACTTTCGCTTCCCAATGCGGTAACCGAGCTCCAATTTGGACCATTCGTCCAACAGCTTCTTCGACTTCGCGCTGACCTCTTCATGTTCTGACTGACTGAGTACACCAATCGTGGCTTCAATCTTGGAGCCCTCAATCTTGTTTCGGGTCAGTCGCGGGAATTTGTCGAGAATATCGAGAGCCTGCAGAACGACGTTGTGGTCGTCGATAAAGGTGTTGAGCGCTGTCTTGAGAATCTGATAGGCGTGCATGCGCATGACGGAGTGGATCACCCGCTCGTCCTCACACCGTTGAATGCGCTGCAACAGCTTGACAGCAATCCATTTCTCCTTGCACTGCATCAGAGTCGCCATAACCTTGCGCGCATCATCGTCGTCGAGGCTTCTAGCCTGCACGCTGTTAACGTACTCTTCGTCATCTTCCTCGGGCTTCTTTTTGCGCGGCTTCTTGGCCACCGCTGTGTCCCAGGCGTCACCGTCGTCAATGCCGAGCGCCTCCACTGTAGTAAGGGGCAACTTGGTTGCCCGCTCGGTCTGGGTCTTGCCGCCAATGAATCCAGTGCAATTCGACTCGCCACAGTAGCAGGGTTGGGGGTCGGCTCCATAGCGGTCAACATTGTAGTTGAATACCAACTCCTCACCGGCTTTGATTTTGCGGGAGGAGAAAATGCCCATGCGCAGCTTTTCTCCAACGACCCATTTGTCGACGTAGCAGTTCGGGTTGCAAGAGTGGTTGCAAAAGCGCCCCAGGTTGCCCTTCTTTGTCGCATCGACGAATTCGTGCTTGGTCAGCGACATGAAGTAAAAATGCTTGATACCCTCATCATCGTACTGCACCATCCGACGTCGGAATGTTGGCTCGTTAATGACCTCGCCAATGTATTCGAAAATGAAGTCGTTAGCCTGCATATCGACGTTGGCGCGGAGGCCGAAGCCCTTCTTCTCTGTCTTGATGACTGAAACGTCGGCGAACTGCTTCCGCTGAAATCTCTGATTCTGGCAGCCGTCACCGCAGTTGCCGGCGCCAGCGAGGCACTCCATCTTCGTCGCCCTGTTGATGCAGTCGGAGTCTTCGCCACAGGATAAATTTTTTCCTTCCTCTGTAGACACGCAATGTTTAGTCAGGGGCTGCTCGCGACGGTTTCGCACAGCAGCGAGAGAGGACGGGGGAACTTACGCCACTCGGAACGGCAGTCGCAGTCGAGAGCATCGTTGTCGGTTGAGCCCATGTGCTTAGAACCGTACAGACAATCGGGTATGACCTGGAAGGTGCTGCACGACTGCTCCGTGGCGTCTGGCAGGTCGTGGAAGAGAGGCGATTCGCGTTTTACGGGCTTCTGCGATGCTTTGCGTGAAAGTTTCGGTCGCTGTGCGCCTCCTGGCGTCGAGATGCCTTCGCCATTGACCATGCCCTCACTGGGCGACATGCTAGCGGTGCGGGACCCCTGGTTGCTCTTCTTCTGCGAGGACGTCCTGCTTGGGTCTCGCTCCATGTTGACGCCGTTGGGCGCGACGCCATCCTCAATTTTTACCTCCTCCATCTTCACCGTCGCCAGCGCTTCATCCTCCATCAAGCCAGTGCGGGAACCCTCGGTAGGGCGAGTGCGCGAGACGAGGGATGTGTAACGGTATTCGCGATTCGTGTCGTCCAAAGCCTCGAGCTGCGGCGGTTGCTCAGAGAAAATCGAGAGGTTAAAAAGGAGGAATTTGCGATTCAGCCAGGTCGGTGCGCATGTAGGGGCAAGAGCTGTTGTGTTGGGTGGGGAAGGAAAGAAGGAACGGGAATGCGAGAGAGAGAAAACGGGGGGACGAGTTGAGGCAACGGCGCGTTGGGTGGTGAAGCGATTACTAGTTGGAGCCAGAGATTCTCGGCATTGCAGACAGTCGCTCGACGTGCCGGAGATACAATTGGGGCTATGGAGGGCCTGCGTGAAATAGGGTATACCAGAGAAGAATTGTTGGTTCGGCTGGCAGAGCGCCAGGAGAAGGAGGGGAAAAAAGTGAGGTGAATCCAGAACGCAGTCGCAAAGGACGGCGGACACTGGCGAAGATTATCTCACAGCAGTTTCCGAAGGTGCGCAGCCACTAAGCTCGTCGCGCTTTGGGCTTGGGGTCTAAGAGCCTAGCCACTTCCCTGTGGTTGAGCCTGGGAGCGCCGCCGACAGCTGTAAGCCAATTTGTCAATCACGGCCAGCACCCCGATCCGACCGGCGGTGTCAATTGTTCGGATCATATCTACCGCCGGGCCCCGAGGTCTGGCCTTTTGAAATCCGATCGCAACTTCCCCAGGAATAGCATGCGGGAGATCTGCCCAATGGCTGTGTCTAAATGAACCCCACCATCGAACCCTGGCCGGTACAAAGGTACTCATTTTTGTTGCTGAATCTCACGTCACTGAAGCCACAGCAAATGGATTGCTCAATTACCCAATACTATGTGTGTTCTGGAAGAGCATACCTAGCTTCATTTTCGAACCCAAAAACCAAATAACATTGGTGATATTTGTTGTGTTCTTTCCTGTAAAGCATTCTCTAGTGGATATTTTCCATACTAAGCCTTGGAGATTATACAAGTTGCATGCATTCATGCTGACTTGTTTCTCGCACCGGGAAGCATAATTCCCTGCATGTAGACAAGCTAGAGTATCTTGGAAAACCGTGAATAACAACTTTGATATTTTTTTCAAAGTACGGCCCAGGGAGTGCAAGAGCCATGCCAACATCAACATTACAAACATGGGATACCAGGCCGAAAGGGGAGCACCAATCGGTAAATTTATGTGTAAGCTGGGGTTCATCGCAATCAGGAAACTCAGTTTTGGGTTGTCCCTCACCGACACTTTGCATCCACCTGGTCTGTATTATATCCCACATAAGAAACACCCTTGAGCATTGAGAGTGCTATTTTACATCGGAGGCTTATCTGGGCCAGGTGGTATGCGGAGACGGTGAGTCTTTGAAAATCTATACACCTTACTTAGTACAACTACATGGCATCAAGTATCGGCCAATGCCCAGTCAAAATGCATCAGATTTGACAACTTGACCTAGAGTCGAGCCACCCAGTCGCCCTCTCCATGGTAGAGCATTGTCACTGTACCATGTTCATCCGATGGTCAACTAGTCGAGTGCAACCTGCGCAGCCCGACGGGGTTGCTAGTGTCCAGAAGATTGGCTACCGAGAAGATGTAAGCAGGAGCCCAAGGGTAAGGGTAGTTTGAAGCAACATGATGCACGAAACCTAGCGATGTGATGCAGACCTCACAATGTGGCAACGATGCCGTCGCATGGGAGAACCAGCATGTAGTAGCCGTACCCAGCCTTGGATATGCTCGACTACTAGTTACGGCCGGCCTGGGTAGTTTGCTGTCATCTGGAAACGGCGGAGCCATTTACATGGACGCGTTGTACATGGGTGGGGCCTTCCAGTGGGAGGGTGCCAGCTCATTGTGCAGCAAAGACGTCGCTGAAGCTGGATGAAGTGGCCAAGGTGGGCAGTGAGTATAAAGAGGCGGTGGACGAACGCAGCGACCCATTAAAGTCAGAGTCAATCCGTCGACTCATCCAATCCGACTCTCATTTGACTTGGTCTCATCGTTGTTGTCGTTGTCGTTACCGAGCGAAAGTGCTGATGCGTCTTGAGATTTTTGCTGCTTCAGCCCCACTACAGATACATCGACATCCTTTGCCTTTCATTGGGGTCACAGATTGGGCCGCCGCCCCGCGCGCAGGATTCCGCGGGTGGGAGATTCAGCCTTCAATCCATTGCCCACTGAGATGCGGCGCTGCCTTTGCTGCGGCTCTCTCTGACAAGCGGAAACAATGTGACGAACCCGTGCCCTGTGCTGGCTCGGATGCCGGTTTGGGTCTTTGATTGGCGCAGAAGGAATCCAGTGGTTTCCTGCCAGAGTCGGCAGAGGACTGGGTTTGGAAATGCTGCGGCCAATGAGGGCTACGAGCTGCGAATTTGTCGCGGGCACTAGGATGCCCAGATATCCTTATTCGGTCGTACGTCGATCATTTTTTCCTTTGCTGTCTTTTTCGTCCAAAAAAAAAAGGACGTCCGATGTTCCAATTTTGAGGCAAACGGCGCGCATTCTCTGAGGGGAGAGTGGCATGACGCACTGTCAATCTTCACGACGGAGACGGGGAAGGCGGGGAGGAGTAGGAAACTTGAGGAAGGAAGGACAAGAAGCGGCCCGGGCGCCTGCTGACGGAACACTCGCCGAAGTTGGTGGGGGAAGGGAAGGAGGGGCCGGCGCATCCCAATTCAAGCACACCTTCCTTGGGCTGCCGATTGTACGCTGGACTGAAGTTGGTCACTGGCGATGGCGGCAACATTTTCCACGGTACTTATTTCTCTACCTCGACCTCAATACTCGCAGGCACAATCACAACTGTTGGCTAGTGCTGACGAATACCCTCACGGTTGTCTTTATTTCTCATTCAAGCTTACGTCTCTTATTGTGACCAAGCAGGGAGTATCATGCTTTCAGCCTACACCACGACAATGACGTCCTGCAAGTAGCAGCGACCCAGAGTCAGGCGCTCCATGTCGAGCCACCGGATTGGCCACCGGATGCAACCTCCAGGGAGAGCCTTGAATCGCACTGCATCTACTTGTGCATCTGCACGCCGCTCTCCCATTCCGCAGAGAACCGCTGCTGCATCTGGCTCATCTCAGCCCAGTTCTGGGCCACTAGCACCATGACAGAGGGACCGTGCTGCAGCGAAGCATGTGTGCAGGACGGGCGGGAGACAAGGGTGGATGCTCTGTCGATTGCATATTGAAGACCAGAGGGAGAATGTGCAACGCAGCGCACCGCAGCGCACCGCAGACCTTCCTACCTACTGTACAGCGTATGCAGTCATATGCGATATGATGGGTGGCTACGAATACCTCCAGTGAGAGTCAACCTGCTAGCTATTACGAGAGACGGCCCCCATTCTCGAACTCGAATGCGATCGAAAGAGGCCCAGTTGAGGCCCTCTTGGTGTGCTTGTTGGCCAACCAAATGGAACCTCTTCCACTTTGGGGGACTGGTGAGACATGCGCAGGGAAAATGGCCAAGAAGGATGCGGTTGGTTGCCGACGAAAAAGCAAGAAAGCAGCGACGGAATGGGAGGCGCGAGAGGCGCGTGGGACAAAGCCACTGCCGGGGAAGACGAAAGAAGCCAGCCGCAAGAGACAGCCCAACCCAGGGACGGGAACTCTGGCGAGATAGGGTAGTATGGGATTTCAAGAGGCATCAGCGGCAGCGACGGCGACAACGACAAAAGCAGAGCTTCTCAACGACATCCTGACAAGGTCAAAGCCGCGCCCAAATAACAGCCGATGCGGATGATGACTACGACGCCAGTCAAGCACACTCATCACTTCCACACCACACCACCACACTTCGTCGTTGCGCTCTCAACCTGATTCTATTAGCCTCTGGGTTCTCGACTGTTCATATGCGCCTACAAGCAGCTTGCGCCAACTTTCGGCATCCATACCACCCACCAACTCAACCCACCTCTTTCTCTCTGCACTGCCTAGCATCAACTTGCGACTAGATTGGCGGTGCAGTAATAGTCCATCATTAACGGCTGGCGAGCGAAAAAGAGCTGATTTGCCGTCCAAGACGAAGCGGTCTTGACAATCCTCCCGGAAACGCTAAGTCGGCTGGTGTTCCTATTCGATCTTCTGCACTCCATTTTGGCTTCGACTTCGATTTCGTCACCTAAGCAGAAATTCCTCCCCGCCGGTCTAGGCGTTGCTCATTCCAGACGGGGCCCTAGTCAATGAGCCGCAGCCTGCCGTCTTTTGACAGTCATCGCCATCAGTCGATAGATCTGCGGGCATTCCCCAGCCACCTTCGCTCGGATACTGCAACTCTACACTAGAGTCATCCAACAAGGCAAAGGCACTTTTGGAGATGCGACTGATTTATCCATTTTGCGCATGATATTGTTACCTTGAGAGGTTTCCCAGAACTCACGACTGATCGGATTCCCCTCCCCTCTCGTCATCACGGATCTTAAGACAAACAGTGTCCGCCTCGCCCGTCGATCGAGTCCGAGGCTAACTAGAACGAACACCTTCCAACTCTCCGACCTCTTACCCTTGCTGCGAGCAGCCGTACCAACTTATCGTACGGATACTATACTTCAACTGAACCACTACCCTGGAAGATCTCCCAGACAGGCCTAACGCGTAACTGACTTTTCGGCAAACCTGTCTCGCTTGTTTCCCCCCAGAGTCCCTCACGCGCAAAACACGCCTCATAAATGTGACCCCGACCCTAGTCGCACCAGCAAGTCCCCGAGTGCGCGCCGTGCAGGCCCTCGTCGCAAAGTGGTCCAGGTCCCAGAAGCAAACGAAACAATCGAAGCCTCCACTTCCTCCTACACGGCCTGTCTAGGCTGTGTTACCCCCCCTCATTGCGCCTCGTCCAACATCCTGTCAACTTCGTTGTGGTGCGAGGCCTTCTTCACGGTGGCTTCAGGTCGAGAACGCGCGCTTGCGCCGGCCTGATCGCTTCCCCTCTTCACCACCCGTTTTTGCCTTCTTACTCCGTCTCGTCTTTACAGACGCAGCTATCGACATTCTCTTCTAACGGCGCCAACGGAAGGCCTACTGGCGCCGCTTCTTCTCCGTCTTTGCCGCGAGCTTTTGTTCTCTGCCGCCGCGCTTGCCCGTCATAAAGGGTGATTGCTTGGTCACAGGACTCTTCTAGTCGACGGTACCGGCTCCGTCGACACCGGTCGCGCGCTCTGCGTCCTGCCTCTCACCATTACTATACCCTCAGTAGCTCTTCGCTCGTCACCACGGCTAGTACAGCCGATCCGCTCGTTTGCTTGAACCCCACGTCGCAGATGCCTATCCCGTCTCCTCTCCGGATTAAGATCTCTCTCTTTTATGAAATCCGTACGGGTAGTAACCAGCCCTTGTCGCGATGGCTTACTCCTTTACAGAGGAGGAAAAGGTAAGCAGTAGGCCCCCATCCGGTCACGGACCATCGACACTGACGCGCATCTCAACGGCAGAGGTTCATCCTCGCGGAAGCCATCAAAAATAGCAGCCTAGATGTTGGCCTCTTAGTAGGATTTTTGAAAACGCACAATGTTGAGCCAGACTGGCTCAAGATGCAGTTGCCTAGCGGTAGAGATCGCCAGCTTTGACAAACCCGAGATTTCGTGCTGATAGTCACGACATAGGCCGCACTATGGAGCAATGTCTTGCAGTCACCGGGCAGATGTTCCAAGGTCCCATGCGGGTCCCAGACCTCAAGCGGAAGTCCATGAACGACCTTCTCGAGCAACCACCAAAGCGTTTGGCTGTCGCGTCTCCTATGGAACCACCAGCGCAACTACCACCCTTGGCCTCAGCGACGCAAGGCCTCGCAACCTACTCAAGCTCGATGCCCTTATCCTCGTTGTTGCCAGCGCCTTCGCAGCTACATAATCAGCAGCTCGCCAACATACAGCCGCGGCCCGCCGGTATGGAAATTGTCGGAGTGGCCAACGGCTCTCGAAGCCCTGGCCAACAACAGCAAGCATCGCTCCCACGGAAACGAGGTCGACCATCACGGGCGGACAAGGCGAGACAACTACGACCTTTGCTCCCCCAACACCTTACACCTCTAGCCCCGGCGCCCCGGCCTTTAGCTAGAGAAAGCCCAACAACGCCAGGAGAGTTCGCCGTGTATAGATTATCACCCGGTCCATCTTCGGAGGCCGCCCACGAGCCGCCAAGGCGAGGGCGAGGTCGGCCAAAGTTATTTGGTAGGACACAGTTGGTAAGTGGACATGATTTTGCGAGTCGATTTAGATTCTGATCCGGATCCTAGGGTACTTCTACAGGCGAACAAACGAAGACAGAGTCTGGGCGATCAACACCTAGCGAATCATCGCGCCAGCAATCTGATGAAATACCCCGAAACGCCTACAACGAGGAAGAAAGTGTATCGGATTCGCAAAAGGAAAAGGCTATTCCGAATATTGGCCACTTACAACAACAAGAAGGGCTAGCGAGTTAGCAGTGCGTAAAGAAGTTGGGCCGACGATGATGATCCGACCTTTCATTTATCCATTGCTACGTCTTCGAAACTATAAGGCCTGGACGAGCAAAGTCTTGCCACGGTCGTCTTCGACAAAGTCAGGGTTAACACGGCTGGATGTCTGGTACAATGGAAGTGTATTTCTAGAGCTCATGGCGTTGTCGGACTGTTTGATTTTGCATATACCGGCCATGGACAGAACAGGGCGGTTAGAGTTGGCTTTTTTGTTTTTCTCATTTGGTCCAAGGAGTTTAGGGAGGACAGGCGTGTGACCTCGGGACGAGTTACATGGACTGGGATGACGAGCACGACATGTACGATATGATGGGACCTGGATGTAGCAATGCCAAACACATGGCTTCCTTTCTGCATAACATGGACATACACATTTTTACGGGAGTTGAATTTCGGATCGCCGAGTGCTAAACGTCAAGGTCATATGACGGCATTGTTTCAGAAGTCGTTATTTTTGAACGTTTTTTTTTTTTTTTTCAGAAATCAGTCCCATACGCTAAATAATGATGTTGGCTAGACAAAGTCCCAACCGCAGATAATGCTTCCAAAACAAAACACCCAAGATACATAAAGCAAATGTTCATTTTCCATGCTTTCTCATCTTATTTCTTCATTTCTTTTACCAAGACTTGACGATCTTCTCCAGGGCCTCAATGAGAATATCGGCATGGTGCTCCTGGAAGATGAGCATGGGCCGCAGACGGACGGCGCTCTCGCCCGATCCGCCAATGTTGATGCCTAGACCCTTTGCCTTCTTGAGGAACTCGTCGCGGCGCGGGTTGTCAAAGGCGATGAAGGTGCCCTGGCCCTTTCCGCGGAGGTTGGCGAATTGGCCCGGGTACTTACTCGCGAGACCCTCGAGCTTGCCAAAGAGGTAGTCGCCGACGCGAGCCGTGTTGTTGACGAGGTCGAGGCGCTCAATCTCGTCGACGATGGCGCGGAAGAGGATGGCGCGCGCCGGGTCGCCCATCCAGGTGTTGAACTGACGGTAGGGTTTGTTGGGGCGCAGCTCCGGGTTGCCGAAATAGTAGCCGGCCGTCTGGGCCTTTTTGCTAAAGGTGACCATGTCGGGCGGGGAGGGGAGGTCCCAGTGGTCGTGGGCCCAGAACTTGCCCGTGGCGCCGACACCCGTCTGGACCTCGTCGACGATGAGGAGGACGTTGTGCTTCTTGGTCACCTCGCGGAGGCCGCGGAAGAAGGCCGGGGAGGCGTGGTTGTCGCCTCCTTCGGACTGGATCGGCTCGACGATAACCGCGGCAGGAGGGATGTGGTAGTTCTTGATGAGGTGCTCCACCTCGTCGAGGGCGGCCTTCTCGGCGGCGGCGTTCTCCTCGACGTGCTCCTCGAGAGGGTACTTGAGCAGGGGGAATGTCGCTTGGGGCCAGTCAAAGGCGGGGATGTCGAGCTTGTGGATGGGCTTGGAGCGGGTGGTGGAGAGGGATCCGAAGAGGCGGCCGTGGAAGCCTGTCTTGAAGGAGAGGATGGAAAGGTCGGAGGCGCCAGGGGACTGGTTGTTCATGGCGGAGGAGGTCTCCTCGGCCGTGAACTCAACGTCAGGGCCGCCGCGCTCCTGCTGGCGGCGCCACATGAAAGCGGCCTTGTAGGCCGTCTCGTTTGCGTCGGAGCCAGCCATGGCGGTGAAGACCTGGTCGAGGCCCTTGGGCGCCACCTTGAGGATGCCGGTACGGAGGATCTCGGCCCAGTCTTCGGGGGGGAAGTTGCCCAGGGCGGGGCGGTTGATGATTGCGTTGATCATCTCGGGGGTCTTGGCTACCTCAGCGAGGGCCGGGTTGTTGTAGCCCAGGGGAATTGAGGCGATTTGAGCGTAGCTGTCAACATCTCGTAAGCTTTTGGTCCTACATGTAACAACTATCTCTCTCCACACGGTTTCACTTACACATCGAGGAGAACGTTGCCGTCGGCGTCGGCAATGTAGTTGCCCGAGCTCTTCTTGTAGTCGGTGAGCATGTTCAAGCTGCGGGTGTCAAAGACCTCGTGCAGGTCCTCAGTGGCCTTCTTGGACGCGGGGCCGGGGATGGCAGTCTTGAGGGCCGGGCCGGAGGGCTCGCCGGCAAAGAGGCTCGGGGCGGCAGCCATGCGCGGAGCGGAGAGGCAGAACGCTCTGCGCGCGGTGGGTGTGCGGGCCACGCGAGCGGCGGGACGCGCCAGAGACGCAGAGGCTCTGAGGAGGGCCATTGTGTCTGGTGTTGTGTGTGTCTCTGTGTGTATGCGAGTTCTCTCTTTCAGTCAGGAAATGAAGCTCCTCTATGTCGCCGTGTCACCAAGATAATGAAACAGCTTCTCTAAGATGTGTAGAGAGACGTTGTCCAGTTGGGAGTTTTGTGCGATATCGGAGGGGGAGGGAGAGGGGTATCAATTGGTCAATCGCAAAAGAAAGATGAGCAAAGAGAAGAAGAAGAACGTCGAGCAATACTCAGCCAGGCGGGGGAGAGGGAGACCAAGTTTATAGATTACGGGTGGCAGCGGCTTATCACCTCGACAATCTAACGTAACTCAACGCCGCGTTGCCGTTGCCGGTGGTGGAGAGCAAGTACGGATGGATACCTTAGATAGTAGCAGCCGCAGTAGCGTATGTAGTACGGATGTGTCTTGTTTTGAGCTTTGGTCCCCTGGTCTGGTGTTAAGTCAAGGTACGGTACCTTTGCCCTTTCTTGACCGCAACGACAAGACCGAGCGCCACTTCCTCAGCTGTCCTATCTACACTAAGATAGGTATCTTTTTGCTGGCCGGGGGAGGGAAGCTGGCACGACCAGCTAATGCAAGCACGGCAAGGTCTCCAAACTCCCAGCGAATGCGATGACGGGGAGACCTGCCAAGATTACGTGCCAGTCGAGGGAAATGCGGGGCAGATTGAAAGCTGGGGTCCTTGGGTCTGACCTCACACACACACACACACACACACACACATAGCAGTGACACACTGCCTTGGTACGGAGAGGGACCTTAGGTACACACGGGCCTTGGTTTGGAGGGGTAATTTACGCCGTTTACGCCGCCACCGCCTTCTTTTCTCTCGCTTCCTCAAGGCACAAATTACTCGAGGCAAGCCAGCGTAAACGGCGTTAACGTGCAAAGTGTTACCTACTCTCCTCTTCAAATCAGGCATTCCGCCGGGCATGCACTTTGGTTCCGACAACAAACATTTTGTACGAATGTGTCCAGGTCACAAGTGTTGGAGGAAGCTCGGCCATGTTCATCCTGATACCATGAAACTCTGATGGAGCTTGGGTGCAGCTGCCAGCAGGTATCTTCTCGTCGACACAGGAAGCGCGCTACCGCGATGAACGTACCCCAGATTTCGCCCAATCGGTTCTCTTTGCGCGCATTCGCCTCGACCTTGGACGTTCTTCATGCCGTCTTTGCCGCATCTTCAGCCTCAAAAACATACTCATCCAACTGCTTTTCGCCACATCAACCCCTTTCCCCCGGACTTACTGATATCATCCTCTCAATACATACATCACCTAAGCACTCGGCGACACTCCGTCGCATTGCAACCACAGACATCAGGTGATAAGCACCCAATCCCATTGATACGGATACCATGATAAGAATGGAGAATAAACTCCCCTCAAAGTGGAAACAAACATATCCACCGCCAGGGGCAAACATCTGGGGACGACCTATCCTTTAGCGCTCCGCAAAAAAAAAACACACCCACACCAGCCGATGACGGGACCGGAGGACCGGAACCGGGAAATGTTGCCGGTTCTCGCGCCATGCCTAGGAGATTGAAATTCGCCCCTCCTCTCGTCTCCGTCGCATATTGCCTCTTCAATTGGATATCATGACAAAGAGCATTGAACTTGTTCAAATGGCAAGACTAGCTCTAAGCTTCCGCTCCAACGCCATTGTTCTGCCCGATGGCGACAGGCCGGGATGGGGCTCGGAGCCGGTTGGTGACACCACCCCACATCGGCGTCCGGGCGGATGCGTGCCGGATGCCGAGGGTTATCTTGAAACTTTTGATGAGTGGCCGTCACCCGACCTGGCGGAGGACTGCGGCCGGTTGATCGGAATGCACGTAAAATCATGTTCCATCACAAAAAAATCTGATCAACTTGATCAAATCGAGAAAATGTAGCAAAATGGGACTCTGTCCATTGAAATTACTTTCGTGCGTTCGTTGCAACGATGCTCTTTATGTGCACAATAATCAATCTAGCCTTTCCCAAGTATTCTGCACTTCTTTCCTAGCCAAAGAGAACATGCTATACATCCAGGTTCGAATACAGTCGACCACCCAGGAATGCTCTAGGAAACAGGATTTGAAAGAAAAAACAATATGTGAACGCCAGACCCAGATACGCTAAGCCGCAAGTATCGCAATGTGGGTGGTATGCAAAAGCTAAAATAGACTTCCTCCTTCTCCGACAATATATCCAAGTGTGTCGGAGGTGAAAATGCTGGCAAGGTGCAGTAAATATGATGCAAAGGTGATTTGAGCCCAAAGCTCAGAAGACGAACGCTCGTTGCTCCAGAGGTAGGCACTTCATCAGTGTCCCTCCTTCTCCTCAAGCTCCCGCATGTATCTCACGAAACTCTTCTTATGTACCTGAAACACAGTTAGTCACCAGGCCTCATCAAAACATCTGAATTCTCCGTACCATTCCTGCGTAACGTCCATTCTTCAGGACACACACGAAGCGCAGACCAAGCTTGACGAAACACTCGTAAACGAGATCCATGGGTGATCGCATGTCCAAAGCCACGGGTGCCTGTTGACGAGATTTAGCCTTGATATCACTAGCCAGATCGAGTGGATACTTACAGGGTCGATGTACGGTGTGAAGTCAGTCTTGTCCATCTCCCCATCATCGTCAGAGTCCTCAATGGTTGTAACTTGGGCCATCAAGCACATGCTGGATGCTTCATCATCCAAGTTATCGAGGGCAAATTCCAGGTCAGGGGCGGGGATCAGGCCAACAAGGATTCCATCTCTGATGATGGGCAGACCTCCGTCAATCTCTCCAGCTCTGTGGAGGGTCTGCAACTTGCTGCGAAGGCTGACTGCAGAAACCATTGGAGAGGCACTGATGTCGATGACACGCTCACGTCGGACACGAGGAACGATGTCGGCAAGATCCGAAGTGAAAATGGGCTTGTGCTTGTTGTCCAAGAAAGGGTATGAGTTCATGCTTGTTAGGAGATCCTATCGAAGTCAGTAGCCGCCCAAACTCAGCGTATATCTGTAACTTACGTAGATGCTGTTTGGCTCAATGGCGTCCGCAGTCCACTTGGCCACGAGAATGGCCAAAGAGAATGGCAGAACATAGTCCAAGCTACCGGTAAGCTCGAACAGAATGACTGCAAGTGTCACTGAGAGTCGGGTTACACCGCACATGGTTGATCCAGCAGCAATTAGACCGTATACTCCTGGCTGAATGCAGGATCCCGCCTCCTTCGCGGCACATGCACCCCACAGTCCAAAGTCGGGCCAGAGCAGAACCATGTACTGCACCACATGGCCGACGAGTCTGCCCATGAGACCGCCGACCACCATGGATGGAACGTAGATACCCGCAGGAACTTTCTGTGAGTGTGTTAGAAGGGTGATGAAATTGGGGGTTGGAAGTACCCACAATGCCAAATGTGATGATCGTCAAGAAACCCTTGATAAGGAATGCTGTAAAAAGGCTGAGGAGCACAGGTGGGATGTCGTCCATAGCGGTCGGACAGAGGCCATAGTCTTCGCGGTCGGAGCCATCGTGGCATGGAGCTGCAAGGTTGAGCATGAGTTTGGCAACAGGCTGTTTCGTGTGGACGTTCCAGTAACTCATGATGCCGGTAACAACAGCAACGAGAAGTACCTCGAGCATTGGATACGTCTTGATGAAAGTGATTCTCCTGAATGATTTGGCCCAGTGCTTAGAGGCTTTGATAAAGAGAGCGCCAGCGGCACCACCCAAGATGCCGATGACGATGTAGAAGACAATCTCAAAGTAGTGCCAGTCTGCCACATATTTGACTTGGAACATTACGATCTTGTGTGTGCCGTAGGGGTTGAGGAACTTGAGCGATAGTGCAGCCACGATACAGCAGAAAAAGGTGCGGAAGAGCGTCTTCGCTGGGAAGAAGTATGAGACCTCCTCGAGGCCGAAGAGAACACCTCCCAGAGGGGCGCCAAAAGCGACGGCCACACCTGCAGCTGCAGCTGCGGACAACACTTCGCGCCTCTTGGCATCATTCTTGTCATACTTGGAAAAGAGACGGCAAGCAATATTGCCAATGCAGGTAGCAATGTGAACGTAAGGGCCTTCTTTGCCCAGACTGAGGCCAGACGCCACACTGAGAATGAGCGCGGCAGACTTAATAACCAAGGTTTTCACGCCTAGGAAACCGTGCAAGACGAAACCACTGAGAATGACACGAACTTCGGCCACTCCACTTCCGGCAGCAGAGTAATACACCATTGGAGGAGGCACAGCGGCCTCAATCGCCTCGACGACTTCTGGGGGAGTCGGGCTTTCGTCGCTAGTCGGTTCGTCTGCGTACGGCGCAAGCTCTGCCGCGAGGTTCTCGTCGAAAGTTGTCATCCGATATGCCGAAGGTACCACGGTTTTTGTGGTTAGAGTCATGGCACAGGCGATGCCTGCCAAGACAACGCATCCGACCAAGTAGATGGTGAATTCGGTGCCTACATCTCCAAATGGCCAAAACCTCAGGACCTCGGACCAGGTCCGCCAATCTTCGCAAGGGCCTTGCTTCGGACAGCAATTCTAAACACGGCGTTAGCTTCTTTTGAAAGTCTTTGGTTGTAGCAGAACATACTCTCTCGCTGATGTACCAGCCCCGCGCGCAATATCCGTACTTATAATCGAAGACAGTGGCTTCCGATAAGTTGACAACGTAGGCGACAAGGGCGACGACGAAGCCGCATAGCGCACTCAGAATCCATCCTTGTGAGGCGTCGAAGATGGCATATAACCTTCCCCGAAAGTCCTTGCGCATCTTCAGAGCCTTGACTCGATGGGCATCGATGATATTATCATGGACCCAGTCGGTGGATGTAAACTGATCGTACCATACACGCTCGTTGGGTTGTATTGATCGTTTCGACTCGCTCATCGGATCGGGAAAGTCGGAGAGGGCATGTGAGAGACGTTGACCCAAGGACGGGTTGCGACTGTGGTGTAAACTTCTGATGCTTCCTGGGATAGCGAGGGTACAGGTTAGCCTTTTTGGTTTCTCGGTTTCCTGATACAGACGCAGCATGTGAAAATACCGGGACATCATACCAGCAGTGCTATGATTTCTCGACAGGCCCGGAGTTAGATACTTTGGACTCTCCGGACCGGATTGTTGAAGGCGCCTTCTTGACCTCGCACCACCTAGAAGCAGCGGGGAGCGCTCATCCGGCTCTCCTCCGACCGAGCTTCTCCGAGAATCGAATCTCGGTCGTCGCGTACTCATGGGCGAGGGAGGGCCCGAAGGCGCGTTGTCGTCCGGTAAATCCGCCATAATTGAGCTGACTACGCAGTAGGTGTGTGTGAAGACGGCTCGAACCGTTTGAGTTCTCGAGTTTGTTTCGAATCTTGGATGTTTCGACTCAACCAGCAACTTTTGGCGGGTAGGCAGGCAAGGTTGCTGTTAGTTGGGAAAAGAGCGGAAGCTTGCAGCTTTCAGCAAGATGGGACAGCACTCGACGCAGTCAAGTAGTCTAGACTCTGAGCTTTGAAAAAGCGATGATCAGGGGTGGCAGCGGAAGCCTCAAAGTGAAGGCTGTTCTGACAAGCAAGCTGGGTGGTTTTAGGTTGAAGCAAGCTGAAGTTTTAGCACGTGAACCTAGTAAACTTGTAAGGAATTCCAGGTTCCAAGGCTGCAGACCACCTTGAGCACAGCAAGCGCAAGGTTCGGGGAGGCGGGAGACAGGATCACGACGTGGGGTTCGGTGTCAGATGCGACGAAACGTGTAGGCGGATGACTATCGCGGGCGAGACATGTTCCTTGGCGTGTATACTGCGTCGCCGGCGAAGGATGTGAGTGTGTGTACACGGCGGGGCCGGGGGAGAACGGTGGAGGGTGGGAGAAAGAAAAAAGAAGGAGGAAGAGGATGATGGCTAGGGGAAAAGAAGAAAAGTAGCCATCTACTTGAAAAGAAGCTGGAGAGAGAGCCGCAAGGCAAGGAATGGTGCCCTGATGGGTTGGTAGTCCTACTCCGTGCTCCGTACGAAATACTCAGACGGGTGCTAGAAGGTGCGGCAGGCCTCGAGATGAATGGAGCTGTCCATCGCCCGTCCACTTTCCCGAATGCCCCCCCCCCCCCCCCCAGAGGACCCAAGGGACACCAAGGTTGGCCAGGTTGGGCTGTGCACCGTATTTGCGCCGGGGGCACGCGCGGTAAGTCGCAAGAGCGTGATCCACCCTGAACAGTTTGGCATTGCCGCAAAGTGTGTAAATAATTCGTAGCGGTGGGAGGGCGTTCTTGGCTGTGAGGTCATTTGCACCGGGTGACCCTTAGGGTGGATGCTTCTGTAAGACATTTAGACGCAGCAATTGGCTGACGCCTAGCGCATTTCCCGCCGAAACGGTCAGATCGACCGAGGACCCTGAGATTGCACCATTGCGGCCGTCCCTCTTTCTTGTTCCAGTGTCCCCTCCATTGCCAGAAATTGCTTGTGTATTCACCCATTGTTGCCCGCTCCCTCCCACCGCCTTCTCACATTCTTCAACCTAGAAAGCATTCATTATGAAAATACTGAGGAAGTGTGCTGTGCTGACCAAGTTGCGGATGCCTATCCATACCGCCTTCCTCCATCATTCCGCCTGCAATCCGTATCCAATCCCACGTCTGCAAGGTGCGTGAGTCAAGCAACAGTCAATCCCGAATCCCACCCTTGTTCCGTTCCAGCGCCTCAAGTCTTCAGTCACGGGTCGCTCTCCACGTCCCCATCCTGGAATGTTCCGAACTCTGCCCATCCTTCATCCAACCATCCAACCCTCCAACTTGGTGTGGTGCTTCGATTGCTTTGGCGTTAATCCAATGTTGACTGACACTATACTAGTCCCAAGAGCAGTCAGCCAGTGTCGGTCAAATTAAGACATGACACCCTCATCAACAAACGACATCAAAGCCATCGCTATCGCCGTTCCTGCCGGCCATCTATTTTCGAGCAAACAGGTCGATCCGTTTAGTCCTCGTTTCGAATAATTGGCTTCAGAAACAGAGCCGAGGCCCATTAGAACCAAGATCCTGGGCCTGGTCATGTTTTCTTTGCAGACACGGAGTGAACCCCAGGTGCCTTACATAAGACGGGCAAACCAATCACATGCCAGGGGGGTTAGTACCCAATTTTCTGTACCGTTGAAGGCGCTCATAGCTCCGTAAACCACACGTGCTCGAGTTTCTCTAACGGTGAGGTGCGACGCTGCGTGGCTGCTACCGTTCGAATAAGGTTGTACTCTGTATTCTAATTTCTACCTTATGCGTAAGGTCGATCACTGCCAAACCCCCACGTTTCCTTCTCAGCGCCGACGATTGCCCGTTTCCGCCACCGTCAAGCCAACGACGCGACACGCGCCACGGTATCCTTGACGTCGTTCTAGTTCATCACCGTAGTCAAGGACGGACACTACCAATCAAGGCACACCACGCACATCAATCTTGCTGTCAGGGCGTGCTTTCAGCCAGCCGCTTACATTAGCAGGCAGCCACGGCGCCGAGCTCAACCTCGGTGCTAATAATGAATCGGTGAGCTGCGGACTGGCGTCGTCGATATGTCGGAGCCTGGGGATAAAAAGTTGACGGTACCGAAGTTCTCGTCGTTCAAGCCCAAAGCCCCGGCTGCAGCACCCTCTGCCACCAGTGATCGTTCCCGCGACCGGAAGAGAGATAGAGATGAGAGGCCTAAGGAGGAACGAGCTCTTCATGAGTCTCGGCGTCAAAACGACCGTCTGAAGCACGAGCCTGAGCATCGCCGGCAGCATCGCAAACGAAGTCGGAGTCGCAGTCCCAGCCAAGAACGAGCTCTTGTCAAGAGAGTCGAGGTGGCAACCATTCCGAAAGGCAACCACGGCGATGGCGTGTTCTTCATTGACAAAAAGGGCGACCCCTTAATCAGAAGATACGGCGGCAATGATCGTTCTCGCGTGCCGCTGTATCGCCGCAGCGGTCGTGGACGAGTCCTTGGCTCCGGCGGATATCTGTACATCCATCGAGACGGCCCGCAGGAACGCTTCAGTATTCGACAGCCGGGAGAAGGAGCCTTAACACTGCGAGATCGAGCGCTTTTCCAATCCAAGACTCACCGTGCTAAGCCGTTTCGTATACGTGTACGCAGCAATCCCGGTGGCACCGATGCACACGTGGAGGAGGACTTTGTTCCCCTGAGTAAATCCTCGAAGCGACAGCGTGCTGAAGAGCCAGGATCAGAGGACGAGAAGACAGCGTACAGATCGATCAAAGGCAAGGCCAAGGCTCATGAGTTTTCCGACAGCGATATCGACTTCGACTCGGATGCCGAAGATGGCGAGTTCGACGTCGGATCCGATGATCCACTGAGGCAACGGTCGATCCAACTATCCCGTCAAGTCAAGGAGCACCCCGGAGACATTAAAGCCTGGTTCGAGCTGATCAGTCACCAAGACGTGCTGCTGAGTGCAGGCGGGAGCCTGGATGGAGTGGCCACCAAAGCTGAGGTTCACAGCTTTGCAGAAATCAAGATATCAATGTTTGAGTCTGCCCTATCTCGCGCAAAGAAGCCCGAAGACGAAGAACGGCTCCTGCTTGGCTTGATGCTGGAAGCTGCACAAGTTTGGCCTTCCTCAAAGCTCGAGAGCCGCTGGACAGATTTAGCGAAGAAGTACGATGATAGCTTTTGTCTGTGGAAGGCCAGAATTGACTACAAACTCACGAATTTGGTTGCGTTCCAGTACAACGACATGAAAGCTCTGATGGTCGACCGGTTACAGACCGTCTATAAGCAAGCCGTGGTGTCAATATCGCCCGGACCAAGCCGCCTGGCAAGTAACGCAGAGACCCAGCGCTATGAGCAACTGGTTTACGTCTTTCTCAAGACAACCAGGTTCATGTACGATGCTGGCTTCCGCGAGCTTGCAGTCGCAGCCTGGCAAGCGCTTCTGGAACTCAACTTGCAACGGCCAGCGGTCTGCGATGCTATGGCAGAACTACAGATAGTCAGTTCGTTCAAAGAATTCTGGGAAGACGAGTCACCCAGAATAGGAGAAGACGGTGCCCTTGGCTGGAGCCACTTCGTTCAGATGGGCGGCGTTGTCGATCCTCCCGACTCACAAACAGATGACGACACCGTTCCCAAGTCGCGAGACGTGTACAAGTCTTGGGGCGCAACGGAAAGGCTTAGAGCAACGAACTCAAGGAACCCAGCGCGGGCTACGGACGATGTCCTTGAGGACGATCCTTACCGTGTCGTCATGTTCTCTGACATTGAGGAGTTACTGTTTGTAATTCCGTCGGAGGTTATACCCTCACTTTGGAACTCCTTAGTTGATGCTTTCCTGCTCTTTTGCGGTTTACCAACGGCGTTCCGTACAAGCGACTGGACAGAAGCTGCAGAAAACGATACTGTGATTATGAGCAATATGAGGCTCTTTGAGAAGGACGTGCTTCAGATGCCCAACGAAACCGATGTCCTGGATGAGACCAAGAGGGTTCCGGTGTTCAAGCAAGATGCATCTCGGTACGCGCTATCGGCTGATTTGCTGTTTGCTGGCCCCGATTGGTTTTCGCCGTTTTCTGGATGGACCAGTACGTCCAAAGAATCTGACGGACCCGTCCCTCTAACTGCAGTCTCCAACACTCTTCGGTTGATGCTGAAGTCGAAAGGCTGTCAGGAGATGGCCGAATACTCACTGGCCATTGATGTCGTCAATTATCCCAACAACACTAAGAAACGCGCAAAGGCTCTCATCAAGCAAGATCCCACGAATCTCAAGCTATACAATGCTTATGCTCTCGCCGAGTTCTCCAACGGCAACGCGGGAATTGGTCTCCAGGTCATTGGTACAGCGGCCGCCTTGATTACTGTAAGTGCTCACATTCATTCAGCGTACATTACTTTGGTTAGTCTCTAATGCTCATCTACCAGACCTCCAGTCGCACTGGTGGATCAACGTTATGGAACACTTGGGCTTGGCTGGAACTCCACGAAGGGAATAATGCACAGGCTTTGGTGCGTATCTGTGCTACAACAGATGAATCCTGGAGAAATGCGTCCGCAACCACGCCCTCTCCTTCACAACTTCTCAAGGCATATCAATCACTATCGGCTACTCTGGGGCATCAAATTTCTGCGAAGCAGCTCGACGAAGCTATAGCTACTGCGGAAAGCTTGGCAATGTTGGCCTATCTCACAGCCCAGGAAGGATCTGAGCCAACATCGGAGGCACAAGGAAGTATCTCGGCTGCGATGGAGAGAATCTGGACCGTGTCTTCGGAACTATGTGCTCAAGGTCAGGCCAAGTCCTCGACGCACGAGAGACTTCTACAAGTCGCTGCGAGGCTTCTTTACTACCATGCAAGCCGAGGGTAAGCAAGTCCCAATTCTTCCAGCCATCTCGAGGCTAACATTACCACAGACCATTCCGACGTGCGTATTTGAGGGATCAGCTCAGCCAGTGCATTGAGTTGTTTCCACGCAATACTATCTTCTTGAGTCTGTTCTCATGGGCATCGACGACGTTCGGCATTGACGACCCTGTGCGCGACATCCTTCGAAAAGTCGCCCTTACTAACGCCAACGACAGCATCAGCAATCGCGTCTTCGCGATTCGATACGAGTTGCAGAGAGGCAACGTGTATTCAACGCAAGCAGCCTTTGAGCGGGCACTAGATAGCCCAACGTGCAGGTCCAACCCCGATGTATGGAGGTGTTACATCAAGTTCAGCTATGCGAGGCAACAGCTTAGGTCCAAAGCAAAGGATGTGTTTTTCCGAGGTCTTCGCCATTGTCCTTGGTCAAAGGAGCTGGCGCTCGAGGCATACACGACCCTTGTCAGCGTGATGGACGAGTTTGAGCTGCGGTCCGTCTTCAATACGATGTCGTCCAAGGGACTACGGATACACGTTGATTTAGACGAGTTTTTGGCCCAGCATAATAAGACATGAGAAGGGGCCAATTGAAGTAGGCCAGCAGATGGCGAGGTATCCCAAAGCCCGCCTAGCATAACAGTAATACGATGAATTAAAGAATGCTATGACTGTGACTGATGGGGTGATTCAAACGGTGAGCGATGATGAACTTGCTATCGATCTATTGTATATGCTGCGACAGGGTCTCCATGGTCCAATGGCTGACATAGTCAGCCTGCCCCAGCAGAGACTATTTCGGCTCTAAATGCAGATTGCAGGAATAGGACAAAGAGTCACAGTGGCAATGCAGCCGCAGGGAAAAGGCTCTTGCAAGGGCAGGTTCTTGGCCTGGTTTGTAATAGGAACCGGAGAGATGTGAGGTAGGGTGGTTCTGATGCGGAGTGACTCATCAGCCACATAGCGACAATTGACTCTTTTTGTGCAGCCCGGGCGGTTTGAGGCGAATCAGGGTCCACACAGCTCGCTCGGTGTGCCCCGCACTGCCCGCCCCTCCCCTCGAAGGCTCGAAAGCAAACCTGAAAGCCCAGAACGGCAGAGAGCAGAGCCCAGGGAGTGAAGAACTGGACTGGCAGCGGGCGAGAGCAGCTAAGGTAATTGCCCCACCTTGGTTCTCTATCGATTGTCGCTTTTTATTAATTGCGACTTCCGCCACTGCAAAAATTCCATCATCAACACCACCCTCACGACAGGATCCTTGACGAACGACATTTTTTTCCACACGACCGCGGCAAAGGGTTTTCTTTCTCTCTTCCCACAAACGAAGCATCTTTTACGAGCATCAGCAGCCGTAAAAGTCCCATCACATTTTACACCTTCGACAGTTAGTAATCGAGTATCCCCCGAAACAAACCACAATCATGGCGGTGCGCGCGCAATTCGAGAATTCCAACGAGTAAGAGAACCCCGCCGGATCGACCCCGCCATTATTGCTGCACGCTTTTGCTCCAACAACCCGCATACTCCGCGATGCTCTTTTTCCGCAGGACCAGACGTGCTGACGCGGGACACTTTTGCTCTAATTAGAATTGGTTGCTTTGCAACTCTCACCAACTCTTACGCCCTCGTCGCCCCGGGTGCCAGCGAGAACTTCTACAGTGTATTCGAGGCCGAGTTGCAGGGTGTTATCCCCATCTGCAGAGCAAGCATCGCTGGTGTTCGCATCATTGGCCGGTTAACAGCTGGGTAAGCAATACGTGATGGACCCTCGAATGGGTCGTATGTGTTTTGGCATAACGGCCTCGTACCCACGTGAGCACAAGTTTGCTGACAGGCCTCAACTTCTAGTAACCGCAAGGGTCTTTTGGTTCCCAACACAACGTCAGATCAGGAGCTCCAACATCTCCGGAACAGCTTGCCAGATGAAGTTCGCATTCAAAGAATAGAGGAGCGCCTGTCCGCCCTCGGCAACGTCATTGTTGCCAACGACCACATCGCCCTCATTCACCCGGACCTAGAGCGCGAGACGGAGGAGATTATCGCCGACGTTCTCGGCGTCGAAGTGTTCCGCCAGACCATTGCCGACAACGTGCTCGTCGGCTCGTACATGTCGCTCACGAACCAGGGCGGCCTCGTGCACCCCAAGACGTCGATTCAAGACCAGGACGAGCTTTCGAGTTTGCTGCAGGTGCCCCTCGTGGCCGGCAGTGTCAACCGTGGTAGCAACGTTGTCGGTTCGGGTATGGTCGTCAACGACTGGATGGCCGTGACCGGTCTGGACACCACGGCGACGGAACTCAGTGTTATCGAGAGTGTATTCAGACTGGGCGAGGGCCTGGGCCCGGACAACGTCAACACGAAGCTCAAAGACACCATGGTCGAGTCTTTCTATTAAAGAAAGAATTTGTCTGTGGGGGAAGGGAGCTGCAAGTTGAGCGGTTGGCTGCAGGAGTACTTTCTGGGTCGGGTTTTTCGTTGGTTTGGGATACCACTTATTGGGTTGAGCATGGTTTGGTAGGCTCTTCTCGTGAGCCGGGTTTGGGTTCACTCAGCAGTACATTACAGATGTATCTGTATGGCCGGCATGAATAAAAGCCCACGTGGGCACTTGGAACCCAATCTTGTTGTGCCAGCTGGCTTCCCAACGCATTGAGGCTGTGATTGCCAAAGTTATCCAATATCACGGTCAACCAATGTCAACGCCAAATCCAACAGATGCCTTGATAGTGATGGTGGACCGGATTTGAAGTAGCTCAGATGAGATCCATCCCCCAAGGAGGAAGTAAATAAAGCTAACCACAAACCTTGATATCCAAGGTTGAAAAAACCCAAACAGCGAATGCGATTCCATGTAGGTGTTATTTGCCGAGTAAGGGGGTTCCTAAGTCATGACGATTGTTACCTGTGAGGGAGCGAATTACATCCCAGCTTTGCCTATTGTTTTGCCTTTTCGGCTGAAGTTGACTGAACCAACGCCCTCTTCACGAGCAGCCTATCAATATCATTCGCGGTGTCCATTTCACCTCGTCGGTAAGGTTCGAGACTCCCCGCCGAAGCATCTCTTCCCAATCTGGAAAGCACAGGCTTCGGCCGACTGAGAAGAAGGAAGGATTTGGTGCGTGCGAGGGGCCGAGAGGGAGAGGGAGGATTTGGCTTTTGAATCACTACCTAGGCACTAGAGGGAGAACGTATGTGCAGTGATTATCTTCCAGAGGAATTCTGGCCTCGACTATGAAGTCCAGTGTTTACAATGCCGCCCAGCCAGCCACCGGGTGAAATGGAATGGGGGCGTGGAAAAAGGGGTTTCCTTCTAGTGCAAGTATCGCGCTCTTTTCGTTTTGAGTTCCTGGGATGTTCCGTCGGTGTGTCGACGCTTGATGTGTGTTTTTCTTTGTATAATTAGACGAGACAAGGGATTTCCACGAGAGGCGTAGAAATTAGGCTGCGCCGATATTGCCTAGGCAAGGCAGGGAGCATGAGAAGCGCGTGAGCGCCAGCAGTTGTCTACAAAACCATGGCGGTTGAGGCGTCTTTCGCGTGGAATGTGGAATGCTGTGTGGTGGTCTTTTTTGATATGCATGTCTGAGCGTGGCAGGATGGAGAAGGGAAGGGCGGGCTTAAGCCGTCGATATTTTTTGTTCTTTGTCTCTTACTCTTCTCTGGGCTTCATGCTTCTGGCGGGGACTACCTACTTCAAACCCCTTTGGAGGTTCGTAGTTGGACGTACCTGTACAATAACGATTTCCAAGCTTGGGATTTATGCCGACGTTGGAATTCGGGAGCTCGGGACGGTTGGAAGTTTCGCTGGTTTTGGGGTTGCATTCCAGGTCGGTGTTGAAGATCTGCGAGGACGGACTATAGGCGCCGATCTTCCGGTAGATGAAGGCACCTCACTGAGCCGTAGTTGGAATGCCGTCTACCTTATTGTGTACGGTACTTCATACGGATACACTACGAGTGAGTGAGCAGGAGAGAGTGCTATGTTTGTGCCTATCTACATCTCATCAGGACTTTCAGATGTCAAGCCTCTCTCGGGGCACGGGCATGGGCACGGTTGAAGCACAAGCCAGAGACACGACAAAGTGGTGAGGAATCATCTGGTGGTTTGGGTTCAAGGAAACGTTGCGATGCGATTTCCAGGGTCCAAGAAAAAGGTACCTTGGATTTGCACGGACCATGGGGACGTGGTACCTACTGCCACCGGTACGTGCTCCATAAAAAGAAGAGGGAGGGAAAAGGCCATCAATTGGGGAAGAGCGCTCGGCGGTGCGTTGGTTGCTTTGAGAAACGGCGGAAGGCGAGAGAGTGTTGTCCGTTGGCATGGTCAAGTGACGGCGGACTGGATGGCAGTTGCAGGGTCACCTCACTGCTAACAGCCTGGAGCTGGGACTGGCCAGCCTATGGGACTATGGGTGCTGCATCGCTGCTGGTCCGCTTTTCACTGCCCAAATGGTGATCGGGTCGACGGGTCCCACGGCCAAGTTACTGGAGACGGGATGGACACCGCCCAACCACCGCCAATTGCTGGATGTTGACGTCGCCCGCGTCGTCGCCTCCTGCCCGGTCCTACGGTTTGTTTATCAGGGACCTCCCGGCGGTTTTTTTTGGTTTCTCTCCTTCGATCTTGGTGGCTGTCGACCTGAACCTTCTATTTTCTTTCCCTCAGTTCTGTGCACATCGAAAGGGGGGGAAATCAAGGCTTTTTGCTTTTTCTTCTCCGTCACTCACCGTCATAACGTCGACGCCCCCTGCAGCGCCGGCCTCGTGGGAACAGACACACCTTTTTCTCTGTGTCTGCGTCAAACCTGGGGTCTTCCCCGTTTCTCTCGACATCTGCACCACGGATACATTGTACCGCCTATGCAGCCTCACGACTCTTGGGCCGCACTCTTTGTCACCTCCCTCGCATACCTGGCTCAACACTGACGGATACCTGCTGTCTGATATCCATACGTACGGAGTACGCAACTACCTCACGCACAAATTGAAACGAAACGAAGTTTGCCTGTCTGTACGCCCATGCTGACTCGGAGGCTCGTCCATCCACTCTTATTATCACATTTCCTTTGACCGATATCCAACACTGGACCGGGCACCGCAATATCTCCGCTTTTTTATGCCTGTGCTATACTTCGTACAGAGCATCCCCGACGCTTTTGCATAGTCACAACATTGTCCGAATATCAACAAGCCTTGGATCGGAATAATCGCGACTAGCCCTCAGCCACAAGCGTAGTCGTGTACTCACCTGCGACTTTGACAGCTTCGACGGCTTATAGCATCCCGCGCCGCCGACGCCTTCCAAGCCGAACGCTCTCGTCACTTTGCTCACGATCTGCGGCTGCTTGCGCACCTTTACTTTCTGTGCTACCATCCTGTGCGACCATCCTGTGCAACCTCACTATAGGTACTGCAAGCCTGCAAGGACCGGGCACCCAAGGAGCCGTCTTCATCGATTCCAACAAGAGGTTCATGCGAGTTGTGCTTGACCGTCCGTCGCCTGTCAACTTTCCCTAGTCCGACCGACGCTCTTCATTCTCGCTTACAGGGGGACCTGGCATCTCATCACGCCAAAAGTCTCGCAGTCCCCTTTGTCCCCGCTCGATCCATCCCTACCGAGCGGGCGACCCCCAGCAGCCTCCCACCCTAAAGTTCCAACGCTCTTCCCTCGAAAAAAGGCCGTCTTGACTCTAGGTTGCTCCTAGCTCACGAGATCCGCCACTCCCCTTCCGCTGTTTGTAGCCCGAGTCGATCCATTTACGTTCCTGGTCTGGCTGCTATCCAAGGCCGCGATACCCCCGGCCGTACAGCTAGACTCAAGCTGGGAGACACATATTGCCCGTCCCACACGAAACATTAACTTATCATGCTAAGCCGTCACGCCGCCGCCTCCACACCCGACTCCCCGATGTCTTTCCCACGCCCAACTAAGTCCTCTGGAATGGACAAGACTCAAACTCTACGCCGTGCACATGGGCCTGAGAGCGTTGATCCAGAAGACGATCCTGCTTCCCCGAGCGCTACCCCCGGTGCTGCCTTAAACACCAACCCGCCTGTCCAGCCCGAGCCGTGTCGCATTAGCTCGTCTGGAGCCGATCGAAGCTTTCCTCGACTACACTCTGGTCACCAGAGACAGCAATCAGTTCCAAACTTCCCTTCTTCCAGCAAATCTGTCCCACAAGTCACCTTCTCACCATCCCTTGAGCGAGGGTCTGGCCGCCCCTTGTCGGTCAATATGCCTCTCACGGGAGACAGCAGGAAGCCTTCAGATGCCACTCGAGGAGGCATACTGAGCGGCTGGTTAGGTGGATCACCCAACAATACAGAGGAAGCCAAGACGAACGACGATACGATAGAAGGGACGCCTACAAACAGACTACGCAGAAGACAAACCGGTTCAACGGAGGCGACACCGAAAGGAGTTTCGCCGAGTACATCACGGTTCGCCTTCTTTAGCTCACCCTTCTCCAAGAACACTCCGGCACAAGTCGTCAACCCACAACAGGATGAAGAGTTGTTGTCTATAAACATCCAGGAGGCGCTGTTTCCTCCTACATCCCCGACTCACAGGGACGCCTTCTCGCCTGCAGCCTTCAAGAACCTCGAGGCTACAGCCGTTGGCCTATTAACAAAGTTCCAAACCGCCTATCAAAGACAAAATGCCGCCTTGATAGAAATGCGAGTCGAAAAAGACGCCCAGAACGACGAAAACGATGAGGCGGACACACGGATCCAGCACCTCAAGGTTCAACTAGAAAACATGGCAACCAAGGTCGCCGAGCAGGAACAGTCGATGCAGCAGCTCATGACTGAACTGAACGCGGAGAAGAAGGCCAGGCAAGAGGAGAGGGCAATGCGTGAACGGAACCGCCCGATTTCCGAGGGGTCTTCAATATCCGAAGATCTCGGCGCCGAAGAGGACCAGGTCAGAAGGAAGTGGAGAAAGAGCGCGGGATTCGACACGGACGAAGAGAGCGTTGAAGACGCCAGCGTTTTCTCGAGGTCACGGAGTCCTACCACCGCCGCACCCAGCGTATTCGAGGGCAGCATATCGGAAGCATCAGCAACCCCATCAAAGTCCAATTCGCTCGGTCCCCCGAAAACCTCACGACCGACACCCACGTCGAAACCGTCACCACAGCAGGCGAGCGTTTTCCAGAAACTCATGAGAGGGGTTACAGGTGACGCTGCGAAAGAGGAGGGAGGCGCGGCATCGTGCTCGAACTGCCGAGGGCAGGACCAGCGGGCCGCTTGGGATACGGTCAGTCTGTTGAGAGATGAGAACCGTGGACTAAAGCATCGTGTTGAAGAGCTGGAGACGTGTGTTGATAGTGCGTTGGATGTGGTCAACGGGCTTAGACTTGACTGACTGCGTCGTCATGCGTAACAAACATACCCCCCAAAACCGTGCGAGCTTATTCTCCGCGGCATGACTGGCGTTCTCTGAGCTACCTTTTTTTTCTCAAGTTTGGAGTTTTTGGTACATTGATGGGACAACGCGATACCAATGAGCTGGCATTGTTGAAATCTTTGAGCGGCTATAAGAGCATATACCTCGTCACTGGTAGATGATTTGGTAGAGAATGAATGAAATCTGTCTGGCTACTGCATTACCTCCCTTCATAATGGCATCCACGCAATACGTAGTAACGTTCTGAGATGAGATTGAACCATTGGTGGTAACAGGGTCGTGTTGAGACGGAAAGGAATTGTAAGCACGTAATCTTGGATCGGGAAAGCTGACGTTGAAAAGGAAGAAGCGAAGGAAGCTTGGACGGGGGAGGAAGGGAGGGAGGTGAGAATTATGGGATGATGTGTTGAAACTGGTGTCTGTGCCACGAGGAGGTGTTCTTGGGTGAGCAGAATGGTTGTTCTCGGGAGTTTTTCGACTGTGCTGTGGTTGTTGGGGTTGTTTGGTTTGGTTTATAATCTGGATTAACTGTGTGTTCGCGTTTGTTGCCTTTTGAGTCTGCTATCATTTGGTAGATGACGAGAGGTCGCACAGCTGGACCAAGGGAACGAAGGCAGATGGAGATCACCGGAAGGAAATGATATTATCTGCGTATGAGGGTGATACTTGGATTTTGCGGGAGGTAGGTAGAGTACAATTTGATCTGAGGCGAGGGGGTTGTAATGAGAACTGGCTATTCTTTCAGAATGGAGGTTACAGCTTACTCTGCACCTCTGTACATCAATGGCCTATTCGCATTGTATCAAGAAGCTGATATTTGTGGTTCTAGTCTTCTTTAGTGATCTATGTTTTGATCTCATGCTGCATTTACCCTATAATGTTACTATAGCTCGTGACATGGTTCCTGGCCTCGAGTTAGCCAGACTAGGCTCTCGTTTCTAAGTCTGAAGCTTGCTTAATTGCAGATGACTTGATGGCTGATAAAACATACTTCGAAGCTGCCATTGCTGGACACATCTTGGTGGTAGAACGCTTTTGTGTGCCGATATGTCTTCTCGATCGAAGTAGGAGGAGCAAGTGGCCGATTAGGTAAACGGTAAGGAGAGGGATCTCGCAAAGGCTTTGAGCCCCGTCATTACTCTTTAACTCGGATTTGGGGTGTTGCCGGCCTTTCCCTTTCTCGTGATCTGACAAGTGGCGCCCAGCAGGGTTTGAGGGGTCAATGATGTAGGGAACGCTCTGCAAACACATTCACACACAACCTCTGACACCAGGGCCATGGCACTTCTTACGGCACGTCAAAGGGCCACAGCACCTTGATAGCGGAAAACCAATTTCGTCCTCATCTAAATCCTTCCAGCGAGCCGGTCTGCCGGTTCGAGAGGTACATGTACAGCGGAGTATTCCCCCTCTCCGTCTCCCCACAGCCAATCCGTTCCAGTACTCTAGTGGTGATCCTTTCCGTGGGCGTCGCCGTGGTGGTGGTCGTCGGTCAAGAAGAAGTACTCGTACGCGCAGTAGCCGGCAAAGGCGACGGTCGCGATGCCGAGGCCGGGGAAGGATCCCTTGAACCGGTTGAATCGCGTGAAGGGGCCTTTGTATCTCCAGGACTCTCTGTAGTCTCCATCGTCAGCGGATGTCGCGGCGTCGTCGTATTATCATAGCCAGGTGCCACTCACGCTCTCTCCCAGGGGTCGTATCTGGGCTGGCCAGCCGCCTCCTTGAAGGCTCTCATGTCGAAGCCGGTGACGTTGGGCTTCTGGCCGCGGGCGGCCGCCATCGCTAACCTGGTGTCACATGGTCGTTAGCCGTCTGCTCCCTATTCCACCATATCAATTGAGCTCTTTGCAGCGTAATTACCTCGTTGGTTGCATAATTGCTGTGTGTATGTCGTCTTGCCGTGCAACAATGGACTCTTCGGTGGTGGTCAGTCGAGTTGGGGCGAAGCTGATTGGAGATCTTTGAGATGTTGTCAGCGGAAAGTACCGTGGTACGTACCTGGCTGGTTCTGGTCTCGCACAGACCACTTTCGTCCTCCACGGTCGGTCAACCAGAGCAAGCCTTCAGGCCTCATCCACACATTCTGTCCAAATCCGAGATAACCAGACGTTCTCGCCAGCGCTTTAGCTCCGCACGAACCCAGGACGACGATCAGCATCACTCAACAAGCATCACTCGACGCGACGACTTATCCCACTTCGAAAACCTGGCCCTTCTTGCACACTCGTAACGAGCCAATCCGACCACCGGCGGGGAAGAACAAAGGTGCTTCTGTACTGCCAACCCCCCGTCCCTCACTCGCATCTCCAGACGCAAATGCAGGGCCGTGGACCGTCCACAACCCCTCAGAACCCAACACGACCTTGCCCGACGACGCGGTGAACTTCCGATTTTACTGTACGAACCTCTCAAGAGGCATAGTCTGTTATGCCGCCACAGCTACCTAGGTTCCCTGGCGGGCCCAATACCATATCGCCATACCACCAGCAGTTCCCCTCGCACGCCCAAGGCCACGGCCCGAATCATGGACCCCCTCTAGGAGGAAACCCTTCCTACCTCAACGCGAACGCCGCTCAGATTAGCCCCTTCTCCACGAATGGAAACGTCCTCGGCGGTACTCCCGGCCTGAATGGCGGTTTCCCCCTCGGCGCCGACACCGGGCTCGGAAGCCATGCTGCGCGGATGGGCTTTGCGCACGCAGCCAGCTTGCAGCAACAGCAGCAGCATGGGCAGCCGCAACACAACTTTGGGCTCGATCACGGCGCGGCGCCGGCACGGACGACGCAGAACAAGGGAAGGATAAGGGAGGTGTGGAAGCATAACCTCCACGAGGAGATGGCGGTACTACGGGAGCTTGTCGACAAGTACCCGTACATTGCTATGGTTAGCAGGCTCGCAAGGTATTCGAGATGAAGAACTGGGGCTGACAGGACAAATCACAGGACACGGAATTTCCGGGCGTCGTATCACGGCCAATGGGCTCTTTCAGAGGAAAGAGCGATTACCACTACCAGTGTCTGCGCACCAACGTCGACATGCTGAAGGTCATCCAAATCGGACTGACGCTCTTCAATGAGGATGGCGAGACACCGCCAGCAAGACCAAACTCGCAGCAAGACATCGAGCTGAGTGCTGCTCAACGGAGAGCGGCGTCTCAAGGACCATTCCCTTACGCATGGCAGTTCAACTTCAAGTTCTCTGTCAAGGACGACATGTACAACGAGAAGTCGATCGAGTCATTATCGAGTGCCGGAATCGACTTTGCATCTCTCGAGAGAGACGGCATCGACCCTCACGAATTCGCCTCCCTCCTCATCCCATCCGGTCTCGTATGCTTCGACAACGTGAAGTGGATCTCCTTCCACGGAGGCTACGACTTTGGCTACCTTACCAAGTTGCTAACCTGCAACGACCTCCCCAACGACGAATCGGATTTCGACCAAGTCATGAAGCTGTATTTTCCGTCGGCTTATGACGTGAAGCACCTCATGAAGCACGCCATCCGACTTCACAACTCTGGGCTCCTTACCCCCAGCGATCCTAGCAGCGCCGACATCCTCCAGAAGTTTGAACACAAGTCTGGCCTCGAGAACATTGCCGATTCTCTCAAGATCAAGCGCGTGGGCAATGCGCACCAGGCCGGTTCGGACTCCCTGCTTACGGGCAAGGTCTTTTTCCAGATGCGCGACAAGATTTTCAATGGAGAGATTCCTGAAGAGCACGTGGGCAAGGTCTGGGGCTTGGGCATTCCGGAGCTCCTGGTGCTGGAGAGATTGCCATTCGGTAACAACGGTGGTAACCAAGATTCAGCGCAAAACCAGGGCCCCAATGGCCAGCACAATGGCGGGCCGAGTACGCCCAATACCGGTAGTGTCGGTCTCGCGAGCACGCCTGCCGCGCAAGCACACAACACCAATGGCATCTCCATGGGACCAATGACACCAGGCGGTGGAGGCGGGGTCTTTGGCAACTTTGCCTTTGGAGGCGCCAGATAAGCTTCCACGTGTCTTCGACTCCTGACCGGGGTTTCGTGGGTAAGAAGCCACAGGCTCACATTAGGATCTTCGGTGGCTGGCCATGGTGACTTGCTTCCTGAGGTGGCCCAATGTGACGCCGGCTTTGGTTTTGCATACTTTGTCTATACAACGGTGGGAACTCAGAAGAGAGCTCCTTTGCTCCCCTTCCTATCCTTTCAGTGGAAAAGCTCATAGTCGCTGGGAGTAAAGTTCGTTTTTCACGACAAAAAAGACTTCATTTTCTTAATGTTTTCTCTCTCCGGTCTGTTTATGCGGTGATTGCGTTCTGGAGTTGGGATTCGTTGGTTCCAGCATCCCATCCCGTAAGCTAGGACGGCGGCGGCGGTAACGGGTCGGGTTTGGGCTTATTCATCTGGATGACGGTTGGAGTCTAAGGGACCGGGATGGACGACGATGCAAATGCAACTTGCGCATGTCATCAGTTGGAGGTCGACGGAGTTGCGAGAAGGAGCAGAGAAAAAAAAAAAGGGACTGGTGAGAGAGCGTGTGAGACAGGAGGGGGTTGTCAAAGTAAGAGAGAGTACGAGAGCATGAAATCCTTCCTCCTTACGCATGTATTGTTATTGTGAATATCCTGGATTAGGGAGGCCACCGGGGGAACGACTGGAATTCAAATGCAAAGATTGTTGATTTTTTACAAGGGGTTGAAGGTGATTGTTCGAGCCTATGTGAGTTGGCTGTGACACTGAGGTTCGAACTACTGAGAACTTATTCTAGTCGAGGTGAGTTTTGGCCAGGCGGGTTGAGGATGGGATGGAGACTTGATGGCTATCTCGCAAACCTACGAAAGACGATAGCCCGAAGGGGTGGTAATCAAGCTTCCTTTTGTCGACAACCCACCTTCCTGAAGATATCACCCCATGTTCGAGATGCTGGCTGCTTGCGTTGCTTCCAACAACGTGAGAGTATTGACGTGACTCTTTGGGTACTAGCTTGCTAGCTCAGGAAGTCTCGCCGCACCCTAATGGCGTTGCTTCATTCAGGTGTCTTTTACAAGCTACTCAGAGCAGCCGAATGGTGAGCCTTTACTGCTTTGCGCAGATGGATGTGGAAACAAATGCCGAGCCTTTTGTTATTGCCTCTGGAGAGGTGAAGAAAAGTGGCCGAGATATTTAGGCAAGTCTCAAATATTGCCAAATCAGTATATCTGCCATTCTACGTTTGTCGGTATAGATCATGCTGCTTGGAAAGTGGGATGTCAGACTAGGCGCCGTCTGTAGAGGCAATGCATCCCTAGTTCGACTGTTATCAAGATGCGTTGTCTTGACATGGCGGAGCAACTTGGTTTCAAAGTAACTTGTTCCTGAAAAGCGAGAGCAAGTGTAATACTGAGAGTCTTTGCTGTCCTTGAGATACAACGCCGACCAGCTGCAGGCTTTTGGGAATAGTATAACCCGTGGAGCGGTTTGATCACAGTTCCCGCTGCCAAGATGGAGCACAGGATTACGGATAAGACAAAACCCATGTTCTATTTGCGCATACTATTGAAATGCATGGAATGTAACTCAGGAGAACAGTGGTTTCCAAACCGTCCCTTCCACCTCCCATCTGTCGATAACAGGGAACGGAGCTTGATCTGAAGTACAATCCCGCGCCCAGAACGGCCGCTTCAGGAGAAAAAGCGGATCTGCCGGGAACGAACATTGGGGCCCGGAAGGTCTTCATCAATTAAACTGGAGCGAAGAACACAAGGTGGACACCCGTGAGTGCAGTGCAGATGACGTAAACCCGCTTGTTTGCGGACCTTACAACACCCCGGGTCCGTGCACATGACCTGGTCGTCGTAGATTGTAGTCCGATCCCCTGTGTCAAAACATTCCCGAGAGGGTGCGCATGCGCTTTCTTGGAGAGCCTCCCGGAAGCCTACAGATCTTCCCCCGTCTTCCGGCGCGCATTACGAAGCCTTTCCAATTACGCCCCGCGAACTTCTTCTTTTTTTTCTTCAACACAACGAAATCGATACATCATCTGCGACGACAACTTTCCCAAAGACCGATTCAAGTTTGGAAACGCAGCGCCTCATGGACGCTGTCCCGACAACGACACAATGTTCCACGTCGTGAGCGCCTCGTCGCCGGTGCCATCAGAAATCTTTGCGCTTCTTGCGCTCCTCGTTATTTCCGTCATCGTCCTCCTGATTCTGCGCCATTTCTTACCGCTACGAACGACCCCCGCTTTCTACCTGGTTCCGATCTTCTTCGCATTATGGCTGCCTGCGTGCATGGTACTGCTCGTACCGATCGATTTGGCTTCCAGCGCTAGGACCGACGATGAGGCCACGCGCGGAATCTGGCTCCCTCAGCGATTGCTGCTGGTGTCGTGGAGGATAACATACTGGCTTACTTTTGCCTTGACATGGTGCGTGGCTCGTCGGAGTTGTGTTCCCCTTGGTCATTTTGCTAAACGTTCGTTATAGGTTCATTCTTCCGATCCTTGGCGAATACTCCGACTCCGGCTACCGCGAACCGCAAGATAGTCTCAAGTATTCGCTCCGTCAAAATGCTCAATACCATGCGATGGTGTTTGGAAGTGCTGCTATCGGCCTCACGTACCTTTTCGCCAGATACGGTGTCGGCGCCTTCGAATTCAAAGCCTCTTTTATGGCACTCGCATATTTCTACGGCTTGGTATTTGCGATTTACCTCATGGGACACGGGTTGGTCTCTGTGCCCCGGCGACTGCTTCGGTACGCATCTATTAGCGGGAGACTGCGCAGACAACAGACCCGTGCACCGAAGTTATACGAGAAGATGGAGGATTCGCTGCTGAACCTCGAGGATGTGGAATTGCAAGTATCCGAGCTCGGCCGTCGGAAGACTGGCAGCGCAGTCAAATTCAGCGAGTGGATCGATGAGCTTGTCGAAAGCGCCAACATGCCCGAGTCCCAGCCGCGGACCGTGGTTGGCGACACCCGCGCCCTTCCGACCGTTATTACGGAAAAGTTCATGGCAGACTTGTCTAGGAAACTGATGCGAGCCCGGCACACGCGGTCCCGTTATGTGAACGAGTGGAACGACTTGTTGAAGGATGCCTCTGACACGCAGGCAATTCTCGATTCCGCCGCCTCCAAGAAGCTGACATTTGCCGCCCCTTCGCCCCACGCCGGATTCTGGGACCGATTCACCGTCCACACGCCCTACACCAGATACGTTTACTACTATCATTTCGAGCCCTACGCCTGCATCGCCCTGGGTGTATTTCTGGCAGCCGCTTCAGTTCTTATCATCTGGTCCGAACTGGTCAAGGCCGCGTTCCCTCAGCTGTCCGTCATCCGTCTGACCGTTGTCCATCACTGGGTTGGAGAGAAGGGCCAAGTCGGTTTCGCTGGTCAACTCATCTCGGTTCTTTGGCTACTCTACATGTGTGCGGCCACCTTTATCACCATGACGGAGGTGAAGACTTGGCGCGGGCGTGCGCTCGTGAAGCGCAATACGGCATACGAATCGGCATTCTGGTACTCTGGACAAGTTGCGAAGCTCAGTGTTCCTCTGTCATACAACTTTATGACCTTCCTGTCTGGCGAAATCTATAAGAAGACGCGATTCTATGGCTTCCTCGGAACGCTGGTCAACTTCACACCCCTGGGCCGCTGGTTTGACTACCTTTTCCCTGTTTTTGTCCTGCTCCCAGTGGCGGCCACTCTATTTGGCTTGTATGGGAAGGTCAAGCGCATGTTTGGCTTCGGCGGCGAATTCATCGACGACGACGATGAGAATGGCGATGGACGGGTCTTTGGCACAGGATCATGGAGGGAGGGTCGCGATCTCATTGAGCGCGAACTAGGCGGCAACTCTGCCTTGCGTCGTCGTGAAGAGGCTTTCGCAAGGCTGGAGTCGGGTGGGAGGTCCGCTCCTGTCTTGACTATCCCTGGCGCACGCAACGGCCTCGCATCCTCTCCAGCAAGGTCACCTGTGCGGGCTACCACCAACCGCCAACCGGGTCAACCATCCCGAACCAGGCCGTATCGTGATGAGCCAGAAGAGGACCAGAACTTTTTCGAGTCCCTTGGTCATCGGATGAAGAACACAATGGACACCTTTGAGCCCCCGCAGTGGTTCCAAGACATCAAGAAACCCAAGTGGATGGGTGGCGATGATGACGAGCCAGGGAACGGTAGCGGCAGTGGTGATGGTGGTGGTGTCGAGTCTGACATTCGACGCTGGTTTGGTGGTGGTGGCAGCAGCGAAGGACGAGTCCGGCTGTGATTTCTACTCTGGAAGACAGATGGATGACCTTTTTTCCCTTTGTTGCTTTGAGTATAACCACGTTGCACGAAATTTGGAGTCTCTACCAAGAGCTGGGGAGAACGCATCGTTAGGAGTTTTGGCTTGATGTTCCTGCGCCTGGGGTTTTGGAACGCAGTTGTCACCAAAAGCACCCATTTGGTAGGGGTAAATAGAATGGTTTAACAGCGGTGCGAGACCCAGCACCTGTCCATGAGATAGAACTACGTTCCATAGATTCCCCATACGAATTCATTATAATAGTCAAGTCATGCCATGTGGCCTGCCAGAATCAATCTAGACAAAGTAACACGATTTTTAATCAGGAGGATATGACGACGCCCAAGTTGACTCTCACCATGTTGTGACATCTGAGCTAGGCAATCGGCCCCACTGCGGCTTCGGATGGAGGCCGGGGTGCAGCTACCGGTTGCATTAGTGGAGGTGCCGATGGACCGTGCACGTTCTGGCATGAACTGCGCGACGCATCTTTCGCCTCGGCTTCAACCCTTCAACCACACATCACCATACTACACAATGAGCAAACCAGGCTTGTCATTCGGCCTCAACTTAGGCAAAAAGCCCGGCGCATCGAAGCCGGCCCCCGGAAAACGGAAGCCATTCGGCGCCAAAGCATTCGGCGGCGACGATGACTCCGATAACGATGCGCCCAACTCGGGAACCAAGATCGAGTCGCTGGACGAGCTAGGCGGTTTTGAAGTCAAGTCCTCGTCCGGCAGACAACAAGACAGCGGAGGGAGGACGAGCAAGACCAGGACCAAGAATGCGCTGCCGACACAGCCGCCCACGAGCAGGGCCAAAAAGCAGGAGAGCGCCATGTTCGGCGACCTCTCGGGCTCGCTCACGTCCAAGAAGCACGCCGAGGCGGCGGAGGAGCTCGATCCGAGCGTGTACGACTACGACGGCGTGTACGAATCGTTCAAGCCGCAGAAGAAGACGACCAAGGAGGACGTGGAGAGGAAGCCCAAGTACATGAAGAGCCTGCTCGCTGCGGCTGACGTACGGAAGCGAGATGCGCTGATTGCGGAGGAGAAGAAGATTGCGAGGGAGCGGGAGGCTGAGGGGGAAGAGTATGCGGATAAGGAAAAGTTCGTCACGGAGGCGTATAAGAAGCAGCAGGAGGAGAACCGACGAATCGAGGAAGAGGAGAGGAGACGGGAGGAAGAGGAGGCTAAGAAGAACAAGACGGGTGGCATGAGCGCTTTTTACAAGAATTTGTTGAATAAGGGCGAAGAGAGGCATGCTGAGGTTGTGAAGGCGGCGGAGGACAAGGCCAAGACCGGTCCGACGGTACAGGACGAAGGCGACGATGCGTCAAAGGAGAAGTCCGAGGCCGATGTGGCGCGGGAGATCAACCAAAAAGGCGGTGCCATCGCCGTCAACGAAGACGGGCAAGTGGTGGACAAGCGACAATTGCTCCGGGGCGGTCTCAACGTTGGGGCCAAGAAGGAAGCACAGGTCAGGGAGGAGGCTGCAAGACCAAAGGAGAGCAGGCCGGAGCGCGGCGCCGGCACCGGCTTCGTCGGGTCCGGCGGCAAAGGCGCGATGCGGGAGCGGCAGACGAGGATGCTTGAGGCGCAGCTGGAGGCGGCCCTCAAGCGGTCCCGCGAGGAGGAGGACGCGGAGCGCGAAAAGGTTGAGCGGGTTACGAAGACGAGGAAGACGGATGGGGAGATTTCGAGCGCCAAGCAGCGGTACCTGGCTAGAAAGCGCGAGGCGGAGGAGGCGAAGAAGAAGGGCCTGGCGGAGTAAAGATTTCTACCTCTACAAGATACCCTGAGAACCATGAAACGGCTCTTTTTCTCTATATGCGTCTCTGTCCCTCTTTGCGGCGCAGCAACGTGTCTCAAGCGTAGGCCCCTTTCCATTCGTTATGCTCTTTGATGCGAATCTTGTGTACATTTCGTTGATGTGCGATTCCCTGACGCAGTATGCTGCATCACTCCGCCATCAGGAGGGGTTTCCCCATTTCAGAAAATTCCTCCTTGGCCTGATTCTCTCCATTGGACTTGACAAAGTTCCCCTTTTCGGTATTGTTGTACAGTAATCGTACACGAATGCACACCCTCCTATATCCTCTATTGCGGTATTCTCATTATTTCTGAGCCGATTTACAAGCTGGGGTTGCTGGACTCCTGCTTTATCCGGGCAATATAGGCTTGGTTAACCTGGTTCCATGCCGACATGTACTTCTCCATGCACGAGGTCATGCAGGTCGTCTCGCCGCTGGACAGGGAGCTGCCGGGCTTGGGCACGCACTTCTCGAAGCAGTTCTCTTGGAGTTTCTGATCGTAATTGCACAATTAGTTCCATGGTCTTGCGTAGAGGGCTCCTCGAAAGGCTGGGTGACCTACCTCAATTAGGACGCGGGCGTTGGCCAGGTTTGCCTCCTGGAGGACCTGCTTCATGACGGCATTCTTGACAGTTGTGGACTCCATGATTTCGTATGGTATTCTCAGGTCAATAGTTTTGACTGGATAAGAATTGTTCTTGTGAAATGAAGAAAGCTTGCAGTGAATTGACCAGGAATCGTGACGTTCTTGACTTGCGATTGTTGCGCCGAGATTGACCCCCAGAGGCCCGGCTAGCTTCGCATTGGAGCCGACTCTCGAAGAAAAAAAGTTGGAGTGGCTGGTGCTGCAAGGCTGCTGTGGCGCACACGCAAAAGCCTGAGGCAGGGTTTTGATGTTCTGGCCTTCCTCTGGGAGTGACGCACCTCAGAAGGGGAGCCCGGGGCTCACCCAATAGCGGTCGGAGGTGCGCTGTATACAGCCTGTAGTTGGTGAAGAGGCAGGGTGCCTGGCCTGAAGCACACCTAGGCTCTAGCGTACAGCAGGGGTAGGAGCTCCAAAACGTGCTGACCCCAGGAATCAGGATCCATCAGCCAAAAAAAAGAGGACAGCTAACGGCCTGGGAAGGGGACACACGAGCAAGCCAGCAAAACCCACCCGACCACTACCACCACCACCACAAACCCCCTTCGACACTTTTTGCCGAAACGACGACGACGCCATCTCCGTCGCTGGACATTGCGGCTCTCTACCTATTTTGCACCACCTGGCGGCCCCTTTCCCTCCTTCCCCCTCCCCTTTCTTTGCGACGCGTACCAACCGTCTAGTTCCTTTCTCTCTGGGGTTTCCTCTCTTCGTTTCGAGCTTTAAGCAACCTCAACCATGTGGTTCAAACAGTCCCTTTCGGCCCTGTGGCTGGCCGCAACCGCCCTGGGCACCGCCAAGGCAGACGATGGAGAAGTCAAGAGCATCGCGGTTCGTCTACACCTCTTGTTCATCCCCCCAGCCATGAAATGCTTGTGCGCGCGCACAATGGAAATAGACTGATGAAAGCTGACTTCTCTTGGTGTATGTTGTCTAGCTCCGAACGCACTCTCTGAACCAGGTTCGCGACTCCCGCGCTTTTATGCGCCACCACAGCCCCTGAGTGCACTTTTACTGAGACTATTCGCGATAGCCCTACCTCGATTCCGATATGGCAAGTCGGTGGTACGACTTTGGCGGAGACACAATCATCAGGACGGACTCGTATGTTTTAACACCTACTCTTTTCCTATCGAATCGACCGAGGAGATGTCATATGGCAGGAGAGAAAAGAGGGAAGAACCGTAAAGCTAAAGCATAGGGACACGATTGCAGCTACATCCGATTGACATCCGACCGCCCGTCGCAGACCGGCTGGCTCTTCTCGAGAGTGCCCCTGACGGCAACCAACTGGGAAATTGAGGTCGAGTTCAAGATCCACGGCAAGAACCAGCTCTACGGCGACGGCTTCGCCATGTGGATTACCAAGAACCGCGGCCAGGCGGGTCCTGTCTTTGGCAGTCCCGACAACTTTGACGGCCTCGGCATCTTCTTCGACACGTACAAGAACAACCGCCCCGGCACCGTCTTCCCCTACGTCATGGCCATGTTTGGCGATGGCAAGACCTCTTACGACAAGGACAACGACGGCAAGAACACGGAGCTCGCGGGCTGCTCCGCGCGCGGCATCCGCCACGCCAGCGTGCCCACCAAGGCTAAAGTCACGTACTTCCAGGACAAGCTTCTCAAGCTGGAACTGCAGTACAAGACCGAGGGCGACTGGACTCTCTGCTTCGAGACCAACGAGCCCCCCGCCATCCCCCAGATCGCCTACCTTGGCTTCAGCGCCGAGACGGGCGAGCTCAGCGACAACCACGATATCATCTCGGTGCAGGCCAAGAACCTCTACACGACGCAGACCGGCAAGGGTACCAGTAAGACGACCCCCGGCAGCGGCAAGGGCAAGAAGGGATCTTCCTCGATCAAGAAGGACAGCAGCGGCGGCGGCAGCTGGACGTGGACTTTCTTCAAGGTCTTCCTCTTCTTTGGCGTCCTCGGCGGCGGCTACGTCGGTTACACTGCCTGGAGAGCAAAGAACGACAAGAGACATCGCTTCTAAAGAAGTATTTGATGATGAAGAAGAAGAATGAAGGGGACTAAGCCCCGGAAGATGAATGGGAAATATTTTATTATTTTGGGGGAGAGAATGACAAAAAGGGGGCAAAGCAGCTGTTGATTTGACCGGGAAAGATGACTGACACCGTACATACCAACAACGCAACACAAGGTCATGACTTTTGCATGGGACAAGTCGAAGGCGGTGGGGGAAAGAAAAAAAACCAAGTTTCCATGGTTACTATTTTCCCTCTCTGCCTTTCTCTGTCTCAATCATGATTTTAGTTACGAATAACTCAGTCTGAGATGAATTCAAGTGTATTATATGATGGTTGGCCGATTGATGAGGTGGTTCACATGTGAGGCCGGAGGAATGCGTGACTATTATTCCGATAACCCGAAGAAGACGCCTGGCAATGAGTTGGTAGATCGGTCCGACCGGAATTCTTACCTTGCAGGCCTGGATTGATGGTATGTATGGATAGTTGTCCATTGCCAAAAAACTAAGCTAGATATAATTCGGCAAAAGCTACGGGAGTAATTCAATTGGCCCGGTCGCCGAGGAGCTTAGAGATCATATAAAGTCTAGACGACAAGGTCGGAATTCTACCGAGCTCTAATATGGAGTGCAAGGTGGGGGTGGGGACGCGTTATGATGGCGCCAATATGTAAGACTGCAGTGCCTCATCCGGAGGATTACTTCGGAGATGTAAGTTATGGTAACAAAGTGGGTGGAGGTGGTTGGGGGGATTTGCTGATTTTCAGTTTCTCGAGAGTTGCATCCGAGAATGATTGCTTGAGACCTGCCTCGGAAGCGACTGATATATCGGCTTGAACGGTAGATTTGACCGCACGCTAAGGAATATATGTGACTTAGTATGAGAAGTGGCCAAGAGCAGATTGTGCGTTTGTGTATATGTGTCTAGGAGACGTGGGGACTAAACCGCTCGGAATTTGATACTTGGCATCAGTGAGGCAGTGAGGATGACAGAGTTGGGTGGCGCGTGTTTGATCTGCCTCCAGCATCACGGCCGTTCCCGGCGAAAGCTATCCGTAGTTGGAGAGGTTTCCATTGGAATGGGCATTGACCCAGGATCCGGAAAGGGGAATCAATTAATAGGTCCGGGCTCGGATGGAAAGTTGGAACCGTACGAGAGAGATAATCCCGCTCTACCTTAGCTCATACATATACGAATAAGTTCCTGCCTCCCGCCCCAACGAGGCGTGAACGTTCCTCAATCTTGTTTCATTTGAGGGACAGTGGTGGTAGTGGTGACTAGGGAGACGGGACAAGGAAAGCAAAAAAAGGCGATGGAGAGGCTAATGAGTTCCAGATCCAAGATCCGCCGAGTTCCAGATTCGAATGTTGCGCATGTTGACTTTGGGTGGGATAAGGAGTTATAAACTTCCTGGTTTGGTGGCTTGGGTGGTGGTACCGGTATGTAAGCGGGCAGGCTTTACTTGATGTGGACAAGAGAGAATCTGTGTGTGATTTTGGAATCCTTGGACTGGGGGGTTCGAGTTGGTTAAGGTTTGGAAAAGACAGGTGCCTGGGGAAGGGGGGGTGTTTGAAAGGTTGAGTAACGGTAGCGGCGGGCAGTCGGGTTGTCCAGTGTGTCAGTTCGGCGCGAATCGCGGAATTCGACCTGAGAGGAATGCGAATGTGATTACCTGTGGACGTGGGGGGGTTGTCTATGGGATCGATCGATGTCGAGGAAGGATTGGTAGTTGGTGAGGGAAGATGATGGGAACATAAGGAGTGGAGACGAATTGGAAGCAAATGTCCAGAGTTCATCTGTCGAGACTCGAAGCTCACAGTCTGATAGCAGTTGGGGCAGGAGACTCGAGGTAGGCATGAAAGGTACCCTGCGTCTGGCCCTTTCCACTATTTCAGGTGAGGTCGTCGGCAACGGCACGTCACTGGTCCTTCAATTCGCCTTGAGTGCCTCGAGTGAGGGGTCATCCGCTCTAGCTACATACCTGGCAGCTGCCCTGGCCGGATGGAGGTAAATGGCACCAAAGGCAGGAAGGTAGCTCCAGGGCAAAATATCACCCCGCCTTCCTTTGACATGTACCTTCCTGCGGTACCTAGGGGCCTTAGCTTAGGTAAAGCATGTACGTATATCACCTTGTGAGATACCTAGGTACCTCAGGTACGGGCGCCGGCACTTACACTTCCGCACACATCCAAGGCAGAGATACTGATGAGAGAGAGCGAGACTGGGGAGAGGTATCCGGTGTTGCTGAATACGGAGTAGAGTTACTCGCTTGATTCAAGCTGGAATCCAATCCAATGTCGAGCGTGCTGGCGAGCCCCGGCAGCTTGTCTCCGTTTGCTGCCACTACGACCCCGTCGAGATTCAGGTCGGGTTGCTTGGCCTGCCCCTACCCCACCTCTGCTGGGCTTGTTGTTCGATTGCTGCGGTGCGCCTTGCTCGATCTTGGTGGGGGAGAGGCGAGACTCAGCAGACACACTTTGTACTCAGGTCATTCGCGGCATCAAAATAATAGGTTGGACAGTCGTATAGTCAAGTGTCAGGTAGCGAAGTTTACCTATCATACCTCTTGACCCAGTTGACGCAAGATGTGACAATCCTCGAATATATGGATACAGAGACGGAGAATGAAGCATAGTTCAGACAGACATACCTACTACCATGATGCCCCGCGTTCAACCAAGTCCAAGATCAGCTCTTGTGCATGCACGCTGTCTCCCGCTTGTCTCTCCCAGTGTCTCTCTTCCCTTCCTATTGTAACCCAGCCAGGCCTTTTGCAAAATGTACCTATGGGCTGAACTGGGAACAGGATCGGCCGCACTTTCCAACTTGTTCTCGACCCTCACTGGGCTCATAGAGTGCTGCCCTCGGCTGTCCCATCTCGATACCGATTGGATGGTGCCGTACTCGGCCTACCAATTACGATGCCCTTCCCTGCCTACGCCGTTCCCGTCTAAACGCGGGCGTCAACCAGACTGAACCACTTCCGCCTCCGCCCACCCACGTAGTACGTACTCTCACGCCCACCTTCACGGCTGCAGCCAGAGCAGAAGAAGCTCTACCTTACCTTACCTTCCCACTTATGTATTCGTAGTGAGGTATGTAGCATACTCCCCCTCCAACATCCATACGCAGCAGCTTGCAGTAGCTCTTTGCCCTTCCCAATTAACCCTTTTGCTACTACATCATCATCGACCTCAGCTTCCACTGGCGGCCCTTCTCCTCTCTCTCGTTCTCTCTTTTTCTTCTCTTCCCTTCCTTGCCCTCCTCTTCCTCTTCCTCTACCTACCTTATCCTCTCCCTGTCTTCTCCTCACCCCTCAATCCTAGCTTCTCTCGAGACGCCCGAAAACACCATCACTCAATCGAGCTCCTTGGTGACCCCAATACAACCCAATTGATCACTACGATCCGTCGTTTAATCTTTTGGTTCCATCTGGTCTCCATTTATCGGTGTGCGCAACGACTCAGTCACCACGTACTCCGCCCATCCATTCGCCCAGACGAAGCAAGAGATCCCGCACCTTGCTCACTCATCCAGCGGGCCCTTGTCCCCAAAACCCTCAGACGCGGACGCAGACGCAGCCGCCGCCGCTATCATTCGAGCCCATTCATCAGTCCATCAGTCGCTTCCGACCAGTGAAAAAAGCAACAACGAACGACCAGACCAGCATCTATTAGCTAGTAGCTGGTAGCACCAAGACCAGATCCCACATCAGACCAGGCCGGATACATCCTACATTGCCAGGCCCTGCCTTGCCTTCCACGCCTTTTGAGTCTTGTCACCTTTCCACAAGTTACAATACATCAAGACCCCTGGAAGAGGCAGTGTCCCAGCTTGAATCATCCATCTGTTCGTCTCCCCGCCCTTCCCCCTCCATTCCAGCTGTCTCCAACAATTCCTCAACTCTGCCCTCTTTCATCCCTCCTTTGTTGTTGTGGCTACACACTTCTCTCACAACCTCTGTCATTGGATCTGTGCCGCCTTGTCCCGCCCTTTGACCCTGCACTCTGTTGCTTATTGGTTGAACTTCCCATCTGCGGCGTAAACTTACACACTACTTTTTCTGGTGCAGCGTCCCAAGAGAATAGAAAGCTCCCGATTTTCCCGCTTTTAAGTCGGCCAAATACCAACTGCGATTGCGATTTCGCTGTCAACTAAACCGGAACGGATTTGCTTTGCCTGCGTGCTTACTCCCTGCTCGTAGTACCTGACTTGAAGGACTCTCGGATTTGTACGTCTTTTCCCCTTGAATCGGATGCTGTTAGAGCTTCCCGACCTTCCCTTCCATCCCGGTTTACTTTTCCCCTTGATCAAAAGTATGCGCCAAACCTGGCCCCATTGTTCCTAACGACAATAGACGCGGCTTTCCCAATTGCACTTGAAAGCGTACTTTAGTAAGAGCACGAAAGAAGCACAGCTCTCAGCTTTCCCCGCGCTCCTCTTTCGGCCAATTCACGGCTCACCTCACACCCCAAAAAAGGACACCACCAGCGCAACCGGGCTGTCCCTTGAAGCGACGAATCACTTTGCGACCGTTCCTCCCCCATCATCCAACTGCAAACGTCGTGGGCCCTTGACCTGCGCTTCTACGCCATTTCCTCCTCCTCCCGGGGCACGCAGCCCTTCTTTCCTACCCCGACTTTCATATGCCTACCCTCGGGTTCCTCAAGAAAAAACGGACGAGGGAGGGTAATCAAGACTCTCAAGGCTCCAGTCTACCCACCAGCCCGGTAACGCCTACCTCCTCCAAGCCTTTCGACAGTTCCATCTCGACTACCTTGTCTTCCCTCTCCTCGAACTCCCAGCCGCCTTCCCTGCCCGCACTGAAGCAGCAGGACGATTTGGATTTGACCTCGTCTTCCGACGGGGCCAAACAGCAGCAGATGTATCCTGTCACTGTCCACCCGCCCAACCAGTCGGGCTCTCACCAGCCGCACTACAATCAACAAGGTGGTTCGCAACAGAACCTTCCAAGCATCAACAACCTAATCAATCCGACTCAGCATGACGGTTCGAACAACGGCCATACCTCCGACAATAATTACCTAGCTCAGCCGACCCAACCCTCCCAGCCGCACCCGAGCCCCGGAACCGATCCCGTGCGACTTCAACAGCAGCAAGCTCAGTCGATGCTACACCCGCCCCAGCCACCACAACATCAGCAACAACAACAGCAGCAGCAGCAAAGCCCGCAGCAGCACGGCATGTCGCAACAGGCTGTGGACCAGCAGGTCCGTCAGACCAAGGGGAAATATACATTGACCGACTTCGATATTCTGCGAACATTGGGAACTGGTAGTTTCGGAAGAGTGCACTTGGTGCAGTCCAAGCACAACCAGCGGTTCTATGCCGTCAAGGTGCTGAAGAAGGCGCAGGTCGTCAAGATGAAGCAGGTCGAGCACACCAACGACGAGAGGAAGATGTTGGGCGAGGTCAAACACCCGTTCCTGATCACGCTCTGGGGCACATTCCAGGACTCCAGAAACCTGTACATGGTGATGGACTTTGTTGAAGGTGGTGAGCTGTTTTCGCTGCTGCGGAAATCCGGGGTAAGTGCAATTTTAAGTGATTTCATTCCCACTGGCCCGAGCTAACCTGGCTGGCTTCCTTTTGCAGCGCTTCCCCAACCCTGTCGCGAAATTTTACGCCGCCGAAGTCACGTTAGCGCTCGAGTATATGCACTCGAGAAACATCATCTACAGAGATCTCAAGCCAGAGAACCTGCTGCTCGACCGACATGGACACCTTAAAATAACAGATTTTGGTTTCGCCAAGCGAGTGCCGGACAAGACATGGACGCTTTGTGGTACTCCAGATTATCTGGCTCCCGAGGTAGTCTCGAACAAGGGCTACAACAAATCCGTCGATTGGTGAGGTGGCCTTTTCACAAGAGGTTGCAATCCTTTCACAATTGCTAACCCCGGTCTCAGGTGGTCTCTTGGAATCTTGATATACGAGATGCTTTGCGGGTACACGCCGTTTTGGGACAGCGGGTCACCAATGAAGATCTACGAAAACATCCTCAAGGGCAAGGTGAAATACCCTGCCTATATCAACCCGGATGCGCAGGATCTGTTGGAGAAGCTCATTACAGCGGATCTCACCAAGCGGTTGGGTAACCTATACGCTGGTCCAAACGATGTCAAGAACCACCCGTGGTTCACCGAGGTCACGTGGGACAGGCTGGCTCGCAAGGACATTGATGCGCCGTACACTCCCCCAGTCAAGGCCGGCGCCGGTGATGCCAGCCAGTTTGACAGATACCCCGAGGATCCCGAACGATACGGTTCAGCCGGACATGACGAGTGAGTTCTTCTTGAGATGATGGGACGGGACCTCTACTAACGCTATGCTCTAGATACGGCCATCTTTTTACCGATTTCTAATGTCTCGCCTGAGCAAAAGTTGAGCTGACAGCAAAGGTGTACTCGTGGGCTTAGTCTACGAGCAGTGTTTGAATAGTATATGGTGCCTGGCAGACGCCAGAGTCTCGATAGGGATGTCTGCAGTGCGTTGGGCGCCTGGTCGACGGTTTGGAAAACAAAAAGGTAAGGACAGCAACGAGGGGGGGCATTGGGTTAACGGCTCAAACGGTCCTGGAAAGATGGCAAAGCGCAAGAAGAGCAGACTTGTCACCGTATCACTTGGTTACATCAATACCTAACAACGATTATATTCCAAATGCCTTGGCGGCAGAGCTTCGGGCTTTAAGGTATCGCGGTACCACCCATGGAGGCTGCTGGATGCAATCCTTGGCAAATGAGATGGGCCTACTTTAGACGGAGATGTTCAGGGCGTTGAGGTGGAGATTGGCCAGAACATGTGCAACGGTGCATAAGATTTCTGGTCTTCAAAGGATGACTGTCGTGATGCCTTTCGGGTGAGCAGGAGCTTTGCTGCAGCATCATGCATACATGATCTGCGCATCTGCATTCCCGTTGAATGTGCGTGATGCTGCACTTATCGATGTCAGGTCTAGATGGACGTGTGGATGAGCAGAGCGCCCCGATCTTACGGACATTCTGTGCAGCTCTATGAAATCGCCCACCTCCCCCCACGCTTGGTTGAGCTAAGCGTCCAAACAAGCTCCAATGGGCCCCTTATCCGGGCCTATTAATGCAGAGAGAAACAGCGGTTCGTTCTGGCGGTGACAGAGTGGAGGTGCGGGGATTGTGGCAGGGGCCGCGGGACGAAGTGTCGTCGGGTCGGCTCCATCGCTCAGGGGATCTTAGTGCTAGCCCAGTCCTGATTCTGAATTTTAGAGGGGGGACAAGAGGCTTCAAGCTTTGGTAGGCGATATGAGCAAACCCGCCCGAATCCCCGAAATCCTCCCCTTGCTGACAAGCCTGACATGCGCTGTCAAGCTGTGGCAAGGTGAGCGTATCCAGTGAGCGATTTCACCGGGGGATTGAGGTTGTGGTATCCGTACGGATACTGTTAATTCGACCAATTGCAAGGTGGGTTACTTTGAAGTGCAGATTGTTGCATGGGCCGGACTGGATCTGGCCCCGAAAAGAACCACCGCTCCTACTGCTTTCTCGCTGCAGACATGGTGCAAAGTCACGGGGCTGGGCGCGGCTTATGAAAGGAGCCCGGTCTGGAGCCATGAACTCGACCTACATGAGCCTCCAAACCTCTTTTTTTTTTTTCCTCTTTTCGTCTCCTAGGAGTAGCCTTGCTATTACTTTGCCTTTTCCTCCCTTATCCCGTGGATTAATCGTAACGAAGCTGTGCCCGGGTAACGGCTCAATTGGTTCAAGATGGACGACTACATGTTCCGCGAACATGTCAGCAAGTGCCGCCAAGTCTCGGAAGCAACGCACTATGTCGAGGTTCTCAACTACTCGGTGAGTTTGCTAGTCACGCGCCCAACCAACGATCAGAGAAGAACAGGATGGAGAGCCTCTGGCACGGCTATGTGGTTAATGAGCTAGACTGATACAATTGACAGGATCCTTTCTATAATTCGTGCGAGGAGCACCCTTTGACCATGGATGAGTTTGACAACTTCCTCTATCGCCGGGTAAGGACTGGGACCTTGTAATTATTGCTCACGCTCAGTGAGATTGATGAGAACTGCCATCGACTGATATTGTAACTCTGACAGGGCGCTTTTGAGCCACCGAAGCTAAAAGAGGGTGTCAAATTGCTCAATGGCATTCGGTTGGTGTTCGTAATTCCCCATCTTTCATGCCCAGAGTACAGCTTCGAACTGACCCATCCCAGGCTGCAAAAGAATGCCAAGCACAAGGACACATTTACGCCTCACACCATCTCCTTCACTGCAGATGCATACGAGTCCATGGTCCGGGCTATGCGACTTCCCTTTAGAGCCATCGAGGGCACCAGTGTCGTTGGCCCCTTTTTCTGGTGCGCCTACGACCAGGACGACGAAGATCCCACTCTGCGTTGGTGTTATCCTCTTTCCTTGAATCGAGAAAGAAGCGTCAGCAGAACTAATTCAACTGTCCAGAAATCATTTTTCGCAAGTCCGACGTCCGAAAGAAGGGCAAGACGCGCGGGTGGGAACTCATGCTCTCCCACTGCTTCAGCAACGGCATCACGTCGGGCTACGTCAAGGGCACCCCGAGCTCCGATATCGTCGCCGCCATCCAGCACCTCACCTTTTGCGCCAAGCAGGTCGGCCACCCGATGCTCCTCCCCATCATCATCCTCTCGCACGACCTGTCATCGACGACGGACCAGAAGCAGCGCGACGCGCGCGACTGGCTGCGGAAGCTGGAGCACGCCGTCAGCATGCGCAACGAGATTGAGGACGAGGAAGGGTATGTCAGCCAGGACGGGCACCTTGAGGTCGACGCCATCAGCCGTGATCTCGTCGAGTGTCATAGCCAGGTCCTCTGGAAGCGGCCGCAGGCGTATCAGGCTATTGTCAAGGAGATTGACGCTGGGCTGGTCAAGTTTAAGGAGAAGGTGCCGAAGGAGCACGATACGCCGCTCATTGATAAGCTTCACCGGAGCATGGTGGCGCGATTGCAGTTTTACAGCTTGAAGTTGACGGGCATCGAGAATTATCAAGCGACGACGTTGGAGAGGTTGCACATTCAGCGTAGTGCGGTATGTTATTTTCGACACTCTTTTCCGGTTCACTAGTTGATCGAGGCAAAATATTGACGGTTGAGACAGCTGTATAACTTGCTTTCCCAGCGAGAGTCCAAGATTCAGTTCCAAATGGCTGGTGAGCAGCGGCGACTGGCGCATGCCAGCAAGCGGGATAGCACGGCGATGAAGACTATCTCGCTACTTGGTGCCGTTTTCCTCCCCGGCACGTTTCTCGCGTCTGTCTTTAGCATGACGTTCTTCGACTTTGCCAAAGGTAGGTGGTGCAGTCTTCTTGTCATATTGACACAGCGATCTCGGCATAGGGAGCTAGGTTTTTCTATTCAATAAGGATTTTGTTTGCTAACTTTTAGAGCAGACGCGGACCCTGTTATCTCCAAGGAGCTGTGGGTGTACTTTGCAATCACCGTGCCCCTGACAATCTTCATCGTCGGCGGGTGGATCGTGTTTGACAGGCGGCGCGAGGGCCAGTTCGCTGTCGAAGACGCCGATCTGGAAAGGAACATTGAGCACATGGAGGCGGATATCATGGCCATGATGAGAAAGCGGACGATGAGCAAGGCGAATACATGGACGTCAGTCACGTCGCCCATACGGCCATGATGGGCGATGGGGTTGCAGCAGCCTTGTGAGAATGACTCACCATTGATGAAAAAGGAAACCGAGAGAAAACGATTTAACATTCTGAAGAGGTGGGTATATAGATGGTGGGTGGGATGGTGGATGGATTTTGTGTAAACTATCGCTATCACGCCTTATGACCTGACGACATTTATGAGCGAGTCATATTATATGAAAATTGAAGATATACATATATAACCTTGGTATATGCGGGCTGAGCATTGAGTGACCAGATTATATGTATCCGTACCTTCACACCAGATGAATCTGAAAGATGAGGTGAGCCAGGATGAACGCGAGTGCGAGCATTAGTTTGGCCCACGCGAGCCGGTGCGGCCCGTCCCAGATAATTATGCTCGTAGGGTGTTAGACACGGACACAGGGACACGATGAAAGAACTGGAGATTCCGAGTAATTTCAATTGGTATCGTGGATACAAACAAACTATGACTAGTTACCACTATATTGATTTTATGAGCAGCAATTTAATAGAGATGGCGATTGAAGCTGGAGGATACAGGGATAATGTTGCAGACGAAAAGACCCGGCACTAACAAAATGAGGGGTTCGATTTTTGGCGGGGTTGACACTATCGATAAGAAGGGTCCCAGGGGTTGGGTTCGTTGCGGTCAGGTTCTGAGCTTGGGTTCTTGCCTCTGTTTCTTTACCGCTAGAAAGAACCCTGTGACGACATCCCACATCTTCCATGGGATGGGGTGAAAGGGGGGACTGTCACTGGACGCCTCAGCTCACCACTTCCCAGTCCTTTCCCCGCTACCTCACAAGCTGCTACGATTCGATGCCCAGTTCGAAGAGCTCCAGCGAGCTTTATACCGGTCCCCTGGATGGAGAGAGAGAGGGAGAAAAAGGAGAGCCACTCAGCTCCAGCCTCTGACCGTATCCCACCCTTGCCAAGCTGAAACGTAACTGGATTTTCTATTTTTTGCCCAAGCGGCGTAGCGGGTCAAAAACAAGATTGTTCCTCCTCTCATGGCGTTTGATCCCAGGTCCCTACTCCGTACCCATGGGCCATCACCACGACTGGACCTCTTTTTTGCTGGGGAAGGGAGCTTGGGGCGCGGGTTGACGTACTGCCCACATATTCACAGTAGGACGTTCGGGACAGCGAGCCGAGTAGGTAGGTAGAGTAGCTTGGCTTTTTGGATTGACTTACGTAGCTCCTGTAGCTTCTCAACTTGGAAACCTTCTTTACCTTTTTTTTTTCCCCTGCAGTATCACAAGCTCGCGCTACCTATGCCTAGTGGCTGATTGATACCGGGACACGAGACGCGGATTGTATCTCGTGGTTCAGCTTGCATCAGCCATCGTCTCACCATTCTTATTCTCTCACTCTTCTTCATCGCAAGCCTCTTCCTAAACACCCTTTTTGCGTCTTCTCTCGCCTATTCTCGCTCTCCTCCTCCTCACCGCGTCATCAAAGTCATCACCACGCAAACACAGACCATGGCGGACACAACGGCACCAACAGCACCAGCACCGGCACCGGCACCGGCAGTGCCAGCCGCAGCGGCAGCTCCCCCTCCGCCCCAGGGTACCATCGTGTCCGCAACATCGGACCCCTCCAAGCCCTCGCTGCGGTACCAGGCCGGCGGCGGCGCCAGCGAGACGGAGCGCACCGTCAAGACGCTCGGCGACTCGGTCATACCGCACCTGACAAAGATCTTCAACGTCCACGCCGGCCAGGACGACAAGAAGTGGCACAAGGAGCAGATTGCCTCGTTTGTCAAGAACGTCCAGGCCGAGGAAACGCCCGAGTGCCTGGTGGCCAACACGTCTGAAGCGTCAGCATCACCAGAGGAACTCGACTTCAACGGCTTCCTTGACTACATGACCTCGTCCGCCTCGGCCATCACCCACCCCGTCCACGAGGAGGACCTGTCGTACCCGCTCTCGAGCTACTTCATCAGCTCCAGCCACAACACTTACTTGACGGGAAACCAGCTGTACAGCGAGTCGAGCACCGACGCCTACAGAAACGTGCTGGTGAGGGGTTGCCGGTGCATCGAGATTGACGTCTGGGACGGCGATGATTCGGACAATGAGGATGGTACCTCGGTGAGTAGCAGTGATGAGGAGACCGTTGCTGCGGCTGCTACCTCGGGTCAAGCTAAGCCGAAGAAGGAGAAGAGGAGCAAGCTTGCGATGCTCAAGGATAAGATGCCCGGTTCTCTGGCGAGTAGGCTGGAGAAGACTTCGTTGGGGAAGAAGATGGATGAGAGGATTGAAAAATCTACGAGCCCGCCGACGGAGACGGCTACCGCTCGGTCAGCCGGTACTGCTGCCTCTGCCACTCCAGCTCCCGCCTCTGTCCCTGCCACCGGGAGCACTGCTGCCCCTGAGAGCACTACCGCTACCGCTGCTGCCACACCGAAGGAAACGTCAGTCGGAATGGAGCAACCGCCGCTGCAGAAGACTCCCTCGCCGAGGATGTTCCCCATCGAGCCCCAGGTCTTCCACGGCTATACCCTCACTAAAGAGGTGCCCTTCCGGCACGTCTGCGAGACGATCCGCGACTACGGCTTCCACTCGGCTGACACGCCCCTCATCGTCAGTCTCGAGGTGCACTGCAGCGCCGAGCAGCAGGAGATCATGGTGAAGATCATGGAGGACACGTGGGCCGGCCTGCTCGTCCCCACCCCCGACGTAGACGCCCCCGAGCTGCCGCGCCCCGCGGACCTGATGGGCAAGATTCTCGTGAAGGTCAAGTACGCACCGCCGCCGATTGCAGGCGCAACCGACGCACAGGAAGACGACTCGGAGGAAGACGGAAAGACCACGCCACCGGCAGCACCACCAAAAAGCAAAAAGGCCGCGAAACCCTCCAAGATCATCCAGGCGCTCAGCAGGCTGGGCGTCTACACCCGCGGCGTGTCCTTCAAGTCCCTTGCGCAGCCCGAGGCCTCGATGCCGACGCACATCTTCTCGCTGTCAGAGAAGGGCGTCATGGAGGTGCACGAGAAGCAGGGCGACGCGCTCTTCCACCACAATCGGCACTACTTGATGCGCGCGTATCCGTCGGGCCTGCGCATCGGGTCATCCAACCTCGACGCGGCCGTCTTCTGGCGGAGGGGCATCCAGATTGTCGCGCTGAACTGGCAGAACTGGGATGAGGGGATGATGCTCAACGAGGGCATGTTTGCGGGTACCAAGGGTTATGTTTTGAAGCCCGAGGGTTGGTTCTCCTTTTCTTCCAGTTGTCTCACGCTTTTGGCCTCTTCATACCTCGCTATCATGAAACACCCAAGCACGCAAAGAATATTGAAACTGACATCAATCCACAGGATACCGATGCCTCAAAACCGGCTCAACCCCAGACCCAGCATCACCCACCACCCCGCAAATCACCTACAAAACCCTCGACCTCCAAATCGACGTCCTCGCAGCCCAAAACCTGCCCCTCCCGCCCGGCGACACCCGCATCTCAGGCTTCAAGCCCTACGTAAAGGTCGAAATCCACGTCGAGTCCCCCGAAGAGCGCCTCCCAGGCGCGCACATCAAAGACGACGGCCGCGAGCGCGAGAGCGAGTTCAAGGCCAAGACGAAATCGAACCGCGGCGTCGACCCGGATTTCAAGGGCGAAGCGTTGCAGTTCTCCGGTGTGCCGGGCGTGGTGGAGGCGTTGACGTTTGTGAGGTTCACCGTTAGGGACGATGAGATTGGGCGGGATGATTTAGCTGCGTGGGCGGCGGTGAGGTTGGATCGGTTGAGGGCTGGGTATCGGTTCGTGCATCTCATGGATTGCGAGGGACGGCTGACGGATGGGGTTGTGCTTGTGAGGGTTACCAAGAAGTTGACCTGAGTGGTGTGATTCTTCTCTTGAGAGGGGATGTCGTGAATGGAACGAGGTGTTTCCATAGCATAGCATGATGAGCATTGAAATTTGGAGCATTCTTATAGGGTTGTGACTTTCACTCTCCCCCTTTGTACGGCTCACTTGTCATGGGGGTAAGTTGGTCCCTGCTGTATTTGGGATGGACTTGAAGATGGTACAGCTGGGCCCACCGTACATATCACCTGGCCCAAGTAAGCTCCGAGACCGAAGAAGATCATGTACTCAACGCGGATTACCAGGCACTCATTAAAGGTCACTACTGCTCACTTGCGGGTATTGGGATGAAATACGAGAGTAGTGTTCAAATGGTATTAATATCTCATTCAGAGCTCGCTAGTACATAATCATCATCAAAGATGAGAGAGGGCTCCTACACAGGAAGCATCCTCTTCAAGACACTAATATTTTCCACCACCAACATTCCGGTACAAACCACGAGAAAGCTACTAGAAGCACCTAGTAGTCATCGTTGTTGTTTCCGTACCCGGCGTTCTCCCGCTTCGACTGGCCCTTGGACTCGAGCTTGTCGCTGTTGAGCAAGTCGCCCGCCTTCTCGAGGAACTTGCCGACCTTGCTGTCGCCGCTCTTGTTGTTGTTGTTGTTGTTGCTGCTGCCGTACGAGTCAGAGGTATCGTTGTCCCTGCTGCTGCCGTACGAGCCTGTGTTGCCAGACGATCCGTAGCTGTTGTCGTTGTCGTTGTCCTTGCGGGAAGAGCCGTAGGAGCCCGTGTTGCCGGAAGAGCCGTAGCTGTCCGAGGTGTCGTTGTCCTTGCGGGAGGAGCCGTAGGAGCCAGTGTTGCCTGACGATCCGAAGCTGTCGTCGTTGTCACGGCGGGTGGTGGAGGAGCCGTAGCTATTGTCGTTGTCGTTATCCTTGCGGGAGGATCCGTAGGAGCCCGTGTTGCCGGAGGAGCCGTAGCTATCCGAGTTGTCGTTGTCGCGACGGCTGGAGCTGGTGTTGCCGTACGACAGAGAATCGCCGCCGGCGAGATTAGAGGAGGTGGAGTCGTCTCCGTAGGACGAGCTCTTGTTGCCGGAGCCGTAGGAGTCGTTGTCTGTCTTGCGGGACGAGCCGTAGCTATCAGAGGTGTCGTTGTCCTTGCGAGATGAGCTCAGGCCCGATGAGCCATAGCTGTCCGAAGTGTCGTTATCACGACGGGTAGATGAGCCGTAGGTGGAGTCATTGCCGCTGCGGCCAGTGTTGGAGGAGCCGTACGAGTCGTCATTATCGCGGCGGGTGGAGGAGCCGAAGCTGTTGTCGTTGTCGTTGTCACGGCGCGAGGAGCCGTACGAGTCCTCGTTGTCGCGGGTGGAGGAGCCGAAGCCGCCGGTGGTTCCAGAGGTGCCGTAGCTGTCCTCGTTGTCCCTGCGGGAGGAACCGTAGTTTGACTAGGGACGTTGTTAGTGAGGGAGGCTCGAGTATTGTGTATTAGGTGTATCACTTACGTCGTCGTTGCCGCCGTAAGACATGATTGCTGTGTGAAGATTGGGAGGTGGTTTTTGGTTGTAAGATGAGTTGGAATGGGGATGATGATAAGATGGTTCTATAAATTATAATGGCACTCGATCAGATTGAGGGGTCGAAGCGTATTTAAGAATCCAGATCAACTTCAGGCTGTGCCATGATGCCAATTACACTCTCACATGCGTTGGACCCTGTTATTCCAACCATCCCCGTAGGCCTCTCCGGGACCCTCCTCGATCGACAAGGCAGTGGTCGATCGAGCGAGGGTCGCACGCTAGGAAGACGCACGTTTACGCCATACCTGGCACCCCGTCATCCGCCTGTTGGGACTCGGGAGTTGGGGGCCAGGAAAGAAGGAACGAGAAGTGTAGTAGGAAGCTTGTTTGGTCACTCAGAGAAACCGGTCTTTGCCTTGTCTAGCTGAAGGGGATGGGGACCATGGGGTGGTAATTTGGGAGACGTTGGACCATGTCGCGCCACTTGGCACGTCAATTGGAGAAGCGCTTGCGGTATGCGTGTCCTAGGACCAAGGCGGACTAGGCCAAGATGTTGTCCCTTCAGCTTTGGAGGGGTATGTCTTAGATGGCTAAGCGGGCAGAGCAGGACCAGGCTGCGGGATAGAACTGTATGAAAGTGGACTATATCCGACGAGATCCTTGGTTTTCCCCTCCTGTGCGGGCGAAGGAGAAGAAAGGGTTCACGGTCAGCCCGGCAAGTATCGTCATGAGCGAGAGTAAATGCCGTCTCTTGCGTCTTGTCGTGGGTGAAGAATTGATAGCAACCAAGGCGTTAGCTATCATCTCGAAGTCTGGTACAGAGTTGCTTGCACGGGTAAATGGCACCTGGTCCACCGTTATGTCGTCATTCCGGAGACACATCTACGCATCCCTCGAACAGAAAGGTGGGATCGAGAAGTACCATCCAAACGGGCGTACTGGAACTTGCAGTTGACGTGTCGGCAGCGCCAACGTGCCAGCGGTGATGTGCGAGCGAGCAAGGCACGCAATAGTCTCATCCGCAGGAAAGCCGGTGACACTCCTCTTGATGTCTCTGGTCGTCGTCGTACGGGTACCCCACCACAGCCAAGGTAGGTAGGTACTCAAGGTGTCGAGCTCATAGAGCTTTGGCGGCACTAGCTCTGCCAAGAAACCTGATTTGAGCAAACATGGGACGGTACCAAGAGAGAGCTGGCGTCTTTTTCCTGCTGTAGTTGCACATTAGGTAGACCTGCCCGGTTTTTTCGGCATGGCATCACATTGGTCTGGAGCTGGAGACTGGAAGCAGGCACGTCGGGAACCGGTGCTTTGGTGTGAATTGAGACGAATCGGGCTCCCTCCCCCCCGTCCCTTTTCGCCATGTTCCCGTCCATTTCCTTCCCCAAAGTAGCGGAAGAATGGGACAGATGGGACTTCCTACCATGGATTCGGCGCTGCCGGCGACGTCAACTGGAGCCCCACCCGTGCATCCAATGGTTGGATGGAGACGGTGGATCGGCCTGGACTCCGGTACAGCGGTACCCCACCCGCCAGCTTGACAGGGGTAACTGCGCGCTCTCAAGGTGCAGAACTCGCTCCCAACCAGTGCCAACAACAATTACAACACCATCACCAGCTGAGGTTTGCGATATTACCTGCAGCTGGGCTAACTGCGTAGCTAGTCCAACTGTGAGTCCACGTGCGCCCGGCGATTCGACGGACCCCGGTCAGAGAGGAGAGCTCCCGGCGCGACGGCGTCTTTGATTTGGCTGGAGACGATATCGACCTGTCTTTGTTGTAGACTGTCGATGAATGTCGTCTTGGAGCTTGGCTATTTCGAGACAGCCTACTACCCCGCGATGTCTGGAGCTATGACTTGTCGTTGGCGCGTTTTGCGCTCCTGGCGGCCTCCCGCAACGCCGACACAGGCCTCTCATTTTCCGTCCTTAATTGAATGTCTCTCCTTGAGTACTTGAAGAAAATCATTGCAGACGCTATTTGACGGAGTAAAAGATCGAGTCTTGGATACTCTGCATTGAAGATCATGGCTTCATTGTCCAATGAACTTGAACGTGTCCGAGAGAGGTGATTTCTGACGACTTGTCGTTAATCTCATACAAGCTCCAAAAGCGTTATCATCATTATCATCATCTCCTAAACTATCACACCTCCGCCATATCTAAACATTGAGAACATTTTTACCTGTTGAAGAACAACCCACATATATTGCCGCCCCATTCCACACTATACTTATATTCAACAACTCGACGCGAAGATGCACCACCACATTTCATCCCCTGAAGATAGCGAAGCAAGGGACAATAAACTCATATTCCCTAGCCCTACAGGCTGCAACGATCGCAATGCTCATCATCTAGCGCAATCCGGGCATAGCTCAAGGGCACTAACCTACGTAAGGCGTGCAGATGTCACTCGCCCAATGTCCGAGCATGCATGTTAAGGCTGGCATTCACACCTCTGGGAAGCATCTCAGCCCTAGTAGCTTTTTGGGATATATCGGATGCCGAGATGGCCCCCTCCAGCTCTTGGCACGTACAAAATCCGATCATGGCAAGCGCGAAACTGCGCAAGATGACGGAAGACGACGTTTCATTCGACACGAACAACCTGCGATTATATTGGGCGTTATTACAAGAGTCTCTATACTCTTTGATTAAAACATAAGCTTCTAGATTAATGGACCCTGTATTAGGATCCTGGCCATAAATGTCAAAAGATCTCTACTTCTAAACAGACATGTAACACGAGTACATAACAGCGCCCATGAAAGGATGGTCTCCGACACACTCGACACAAACATCAACGAAGAAGGAGAAATTTAACGGAAAAGCTATGGCTCTATGTAGAGCGTGGCACTACTCGGGGTCCGGTGACCTGCCACTTGTCTATGGACAAAACACTTTCTCTTCTATCCTGTGAAGCAATTATCACTACTTTCTCTCTCGACAATAAACTTAGTAACACTTAGCGGTTATGGCAATCATTAATATCCTGCCGGCTCCGGCTTGACCGGGAAGGCGGACGCATCAATGTTCCCACGGCACTCGTTCTTCCAGTCAATAGGTGTGTACCTGTCGACAATAGACTTGAAAGCGGCCTGGGCTCAGGTCAGCTACGCGCAATCATCTCACAAGCGGGGTCTGGAAACTTACCAGAGTACAAAAGGACTCATCGCCTTCAAGATGGTTGCCGGCAGCCTTGCAGCCGGGGATAGTCACCGGTTCGTCATTGTACCGAACCCTCACATAGTAACCATCTAGCTGCTTCCTCTCGGCATCTGTCAATGCGGGGGTCGGCTTACGACCAATGCCTGGCGGAGCCGCACCAAGCGCCGTTGTGCTAGCACGGCCGGCGGAGAACCATGAGCCGAACCATCTCCCATTCTTGGGTGTTTGCGTTTGACTCGGCGGGACCTTGGAATCGCGGAACATCTCAACAGCGACATGGCTTGTGAAAGGAGGCCATTTGTCTGGACCAAAGGCACCCAGGCTGGCTAGTATACCCGCGAGGGTAGTATCGTGGCAGCCACTCATGCCAAATCTGATAGGCTTGGGAGCTTCAGCACTGGCTTGCTTGATCTCGTATGCTCCGTCTGCCGGACTGCGTTCGACGCTTCCGACCATACGAGCAACAATATCGCCCATTAAGCCACCTATGCCAAGCGTGCGATACTCCTGGCTCTCGCCGTACCCGCTATACCATTCTTCTACGCCAATTCTCTCGATGATGGAAAGTACCTTGGGATCGTAAAACTCCGAGGGTAGCTTCGTCTTCGGGCCGTGTGCGCGTGATGCATTGATGGTATCCATGATACCGCTCAACCTTGGCTTAGAATCGACTGCGATGGGTTGACCCTCTTCCATCCATTTCCCGAGCTTCTTATTCAAGTAAGCCATCTCTGGAGTGTTGTTCCATCGGTCGGCAGTCCGCTGAGCGAAAGCACGAGCGAGAATACGAAATCGCCGGCAGTGGGTTTCGTTGGGAAAGAGAGTCTCGTCTGGTGGTACGCGCCCTAGAATTGTGAGCGCGGGGAGATCAGGAGCCCGGTGCCTGGCTGGATATAGGCCAGAGATGGCTTGTTGGAGAGACTCCAGAGCTCGCGGGACCGGCGTAGACCTAAGGTACAGAGACTCCGCGTCGGTAAGGTCTGCAGGCAAGAAGCCGAGCCGATCGATGTAGAGATCACGAAAACGTCTTCCAAGGTGGTGCGTGGTTTCTCGGCCGCGGTCCGTAAGCATGCCATGATCACAGATATCGTCAAGCTCGCCATTGGGGCCGGTAATGATTACGGGATTGTCATGAGAAGCGAAACCCTCGAGACGCCTCTTCCAATCAAGGTATGAGTATTTACCGGTGTCCGGGTCGAGAACAGCATCTCGGAGGTGGCGAACGACACTGCAATAGGGCCAGTACTCTGGAAGGCCGGTGTTGGAGAATCGAGACGTGACGGGAGTTCGTTCGCCATGGCGGAGGAGGATCTGCACGAGCTGGAGCTTGAGCTGTGGAGGGTACAGCTGGCGCAGCTCGGCGTCGGTGTAAGGTTGGCGAGGTTCAAGGGTAGTCATAGCTTCGGAGATTACTCTACACGGCTCGGATAGATGGAGGAGATCAGGGAGCCCGGAGGAATGTTTGCGAGACGAGGCCAGCCGGGGGGAGCACAAAGAGTAAGCTCAACAAACAGGGCAATGCATGGGACGACGACAGTAGTGACGGAAGGTGGGAAACGAAGCTCGAGAACTGTTTTGTTTGTGTTTGTGACAAGACGTTGGGGAATCTGTTTGGCGAGGCGGTTTGGTCTAAGCCTCCTTGAGCTACCCTGTCCTTACCTGGATGCTGGATAATAGGTAGGTACTTTGCCTCACGTACTGCATGCTCCGTACGAAGTCCTTGCAAATCGCAGACGATGCACTGGATTTCGCGGGGCAGGGGGGGCGCCATTGAAGCCCGGCCAACATTCGGTAGCAGACGCGGCCGCGGGCGGGTGAGGCTTCCATTTCCATTGGGTTGGCAACTTGGCCTAGCAATGACGTCCCTCATAGGTACAAAGATACCTCGGGAGACGCAGGTGCAGCGCGGGTAAGGTCTCTAGCTGCACCTGCAGATGTGTCTGGCAATTAGTGGGGCGATAAGAATTCTTATCTGATAGAAAGGCCAAAGTCCAAAGTCCAAAGTCCAAACAGCACTGAGGCTCCAGTTCCGTCCGTGGGTGAAATTAAAAGCCACGAAGCGCAAGGTAGAAACGTGCTTTGTGCTGGCTGGCTCGGGAGAGATTGCTGCGTCGGGCGCACCGCATATCAGCCCAAGCAAAGAATCTGGAATCTGGAATCATCATGGAACGTCCAAGCAGGCCAATCTGGATCCTCGATCCTCGAAGTTTGCAAGTTTGAGGTTACCATCAGGCCATTCGACCGAGCTTACTTTTGCTAAGAACACCTTATATCCGCATGTTCTCAGATGCCCGAGGGTATGCTTTTCAAGCACCGTACTCAAGTATCAAGGCGGGAAGGCATCTTAGGCGAAGAGACATAGATACCCATCTACTTGGATCACAGTTATGCATTCATGGTGAATCGACGATGGATGTTTATGTCGACACATGTGACATTAGTGTCCTCCCTGTCGTCCTACACTCCTGTTACCCGTTGGTGCTGATAGCATTTCTCCATATCCCCTCCACAATTATAGGCATCAGAGTCAACCAGCCAAATCGACAAGACGAGCAAGCCTGACAGGCTGGCTTAGGTTGGGCCGATCGACATGGCAATGCCGGATCATCGGGTGCCGCAGGGTCCGTTGCTGCCGGCCGACCAAGTGGGTCATGGACATTGGCCAATGACGCAGGTTCCAATTGGTGGCTAAGACATGGTGGGGCAGAAGCTAACACTCAGACGGCGCATGTGATTATGTCAGTGGCATTACTCTGTAAGGTACCTTAGGGGCAGAAGAAATAGGTGGGCAAGAAAGAACCTTGGGAAAGAAGATACGCCCGCTGACTACTACACCTAAAAACAAGCATCACTCGCTCAGTCAATGAATCGCAGCCTCAACCTGGACGCGGGACGGGGTACACCCATGCGATTGGATCGGCCAGAGCGCCCCTGATTCAAAACAGCAACGGCGGAGAAGAAGACGAGAGCGAAGACGAAGAAGGAAAAGAGAATGTCCATGGCTTCTTCCACGTCCCACACACTGGCCTTGACAGAGCAAAAGCACAGCTGTCCGCGCAACGACCTTTCATTAACTGCCCTTACCCGTGCCTCTCTGACAGAAAGGACGGTCCGGTATGGCGAAGCAAATGTCGGTCGAGCGCGGAAGAAACAGCAGTGAGATGAACACACAGCGATCTCTAGTCTAGCCGCTTTCGACATTTGGCACCGCGAGCCTGAGCCCCTTCCTGACAGCGATCTGTACGATGTACGACCGAGAAAGGATGCCCCTGGTTCCCGGGCGAGGGAGGCGCAGCTCTGTGCATATCAGACTTTTGGTCTTTAGCACCTACCGTCAACGCAACTACTACGGTACGCAGCGGGAAGAACATCAGCAAGCTTCCCTTCCGTGCTCCAGTCTTCCGGTTGTGTGTATGTGTGTGTTGGCTATTACCCACACCTCGGACTGAGGCGAGGGTGGTGCCTTGCCTTTCCTCCATCGAGTTTTCTGTCAAGGCAAGGCACGCACGCACGTCAAACGTAAGGTACATTCCTTAGTCCTTATGGATAGGTAGGACGGGAACAAGTGGACACACGTGGGTTGCCCTCCGTATAGATACGCGGTTAGGTACACTGCTTTTCTAAGTAGAAAGGTACGGCTACCTTACGCACCTTACTACCGCTAGCTTCTCTTTCTTATATCACCTACGCGGTGCTTCCCTTACCCCTGCTCCAATTATCTGGTTCGTCATTGCCGTATCTACATCTTTTCAGGTCGGAGTGTTGTACTTAATCATCGTTTCTAAATACCACCATCTCGTCACACACACAACCTAAAGGCCCTACACCTCAGCAAGGCACATTTCTATCCTTTCCCATTTACTGGGTCACACAGCCCTTGTCCCAGCTTTTCCCCAGACTTTTGAGGTCCTCTTTTACCTCGCCGTGTCGGTTTTCGCCTCTTGTTCAGGTCAATCTCCCGTACTGACCTCGGTGCAGCATCGACTGGGTGTCCACTCTCACTCTTCCCAAAAAGGCCATTGAGCATGTGCCATTGACCTAACACCCGGAACGCCCGGCTGCAAATTGCGACTTTTATAACTCTTATACACCCCGCGATTCAACAACTTGATTTCTCAGCACGTTTGACGGGAAAGTTCACGATGGTGGCCATGTCTCAAAAAGAAGGCGTTAGTGAAAGAAGGAGGTCTCCGTCTCCGACCCTAGAAAAGGTCCCGTCTGAAGATCCGGTTTACGGTGACGATGACCAGGATGGCGCCCAGTCCGTCATGCAACCTGCACTGAGTGTTGCTGCAACTCGACTCACTCTACCACAAACATCTAAAGCTGAGAAGGCTGCTGCATTGGAGAGAGAGAGGAAGTCGTCCGGGCTCTTCCTACCTGGCATTACGAGTAGTGACGATTCCGCCAGCTCGCCAGAACTAACGCCCTTCCCCGATGAGATCCCTACCAATTTCGAGACCGAGTCGGACACACCCATCTCGCCAGCGCCGCCTCGCAGACGAGAGTCTCAAAAGCTCCAAAAAGCCAGGCCAGCCCCGAAGGAAGACCTGCCTTCACCATGGCAGTCAAGTCCACGGAACATGATATTTGGTGGTGGGGACGGTGAAGCGCCCAAGAGCGCTCTCGAATCCGTCTCCTTTGGTCAAACTAGACACAAACGCTCATCATCTACGGGAGCCGATGCGCTCAAGAAGTTTTCGAATGCTTTCTCTTCATTCCCGGCTCCTTCAGCAATCTTCAACTCCTTATCTTTCTTTACTGCGGCCGCAGAGAAGGCGGAACCGAGATCGACGACGACGACTGAACAGCGGAAGTTTCCCCTGACTCAGACTAGAAGGCCTTATAACAACACAGCTGCCATTTCCAGCGGCGCTAACGGCCTTCCTCGTGCGCACACGATGGCCAATGAAGCATCCGGTAATCGCCCCTCCGTATCATCTGGGAGACCATCTACCACAAGACCACGCGTTTTGAGGCGAGTTACATCCGATGACTCGCTTCTGTACCACTCACTATCCCGCACATCTTCAATCGGGGATGATGATGGCAGGTTCGATCACGTCAGAGAGATGGCCAATGTGAGGATGAAGGCAATCAAAGACAGTCTGCCCGAAAGACCGACGTTCAAAATGCCAAGCCTACCCAAACTTGGATCGTCGCTCAAACTCAACGAGGACGCAACGGGCAAGGCCATCCCCGAAGCCCCGGCACCCAAAGTTGACAATGACGGACTCTCAACTCTAGACAGAGTGCTGGAGACGTTGACTGGGGACATAGTAATTCTCGGCGGTTACCGTGGCTCGATTCTACGGTCAGCAGAGCCTCCGCATCACCAACTATGGGCTCCGGTCAAAATCGGACTCAACATGAGGAAGGCGGACTTGGAAGTCGGCCTTGACCCCGAAGACGAAGAGTCAATGGAAGAGCGCATCATTCCATCAGGCATGCTTCAAAATATCGGCCCCATCGACATCTCCAGAAAGCTGTTCAAGAAGATTGCCGCCTGCGAAAACGTTCGGAAAGGAAAGTTACGTTTGCATGATTACGGCTACGACTGGAGACTGAGCCCTCACTTACTATCACGCAAAATGGTTGAGTTCTTGGAAAAGTTGCCATGCAACCAAGGAGATTCGAAAGAGCCCAGAGGTGCTCTTGTTTTAGCCCACAGCCTTGGTGGCCTCATCACCCGCCACGTCGTCAACCAGAGACCGGACCTTTTCTCAGGGGTGGTCTACGTCGGCACACCTCAGCGGTGCGTCAACGTCCTGGGACCCCTCAGAGACGGCGACGCAGTCCTCCTTAACGAGAAGATCTTGACTGCGCAGGTCAACTTCTCACTCAGAACATCCTTCGTGTTTCTGCCCGACGACGGCTTCTGCTTCGTCAACAAGGACACGAAAGAGGAGTATAATATCGATTTTCACGACGTAAACGAATGGATCAAATATCGCCTCACGCCATGTATTGAGCCTCCGCTGCCCCCACTAGTACCAAAGGAAAAGTCTACAACATTCAGCTCTCTGTTATCGGTCCGCAGTCGCAGCTCAAGCGAGAAGAAACAAAATCACGTGTTGCCGCAATCGATAACCGACGCGGCCCGGAGAGTAGAGCACGTCCGCGAAGGAGGAATCACCCCACAGATAGATGGCAACAAACCATCACCATTTACAAAGGGGGCGTCTGGCACACCAGCGCCCCCTAACCGCGCCAGAAACATCGCCTATCTCGAGCGTACCCTCGCCGAGGTCAAGCGGTTCCGTCAAGAAACACAATTCAACCCGGCTCTATCAGAGGCCAACGCATATCCTCCTCTCGGCATCATCTACGGCAAGGAAGTCCCCACGGTCTACGCCGTCAAGGTCAGCAGCCGTGAGGCCATCTGCCATGCACAAGCCTACGACGACCTCATCTTCCGCGCCGGGGACGGCGTGGTTCTCGCGCGTGAGGCGCAGCTGCCAGAGGGGTACGAGCTGGTGCGCGGTGGGCGTGTCAGCACCGAGCGCGGACACTTGACCATGCTCGGTGACATGCCCGCCGTCGGTAAGGCGTTGGAGGCTGTGATTCGGGGCCGAAGGAAGGGCATCGGTATGGGAAAGGTCGCAAAGGAAGGCGTTAGTAAGAAGGGGGGTGTCGCTAGAGCTTAGAGAGCTTTCGTCCGGCCCTTTCGAGTTTTGTATCCGTACAGCGGATAAGGTTAAAAGCCGAATTGTATTGGGTTCTTGAGCCTCACTTTTATAACCCGACCGGGGGCCGAGTGTTTGTATAGCTTGTCGAAATAGAGTGGGATCAAGGTACTACAAACTACAAACATCTTATGACACAAATCTTCCGACAATCATGTCAATATTGTTCTCGTCTACTGATGGGAAATCGTTTAAAGATAAAAGAAACCAACCCAACTGTCATCTGCACATTCATAAATGTCCGATGCAAGTTATTCTTGGCAATGCAAGTGGTTGTGCAAGTGGCAAGGCCATCGCAGAAGCAAAACCAGAGAGAAAAGAGTGTGCAACGGAAATTTAAGAAGGAACGCAAGGCACAGGTACAATGACGAAGAATGCACATGCATCTGCCGGCGCGGCGGCCGCATGCAAACGCAAAGTATATCTACACAAGATCTTTTCCTGGATCGACGCTTACACATATCACGCGGGATTGCGTTGTCTCTCCTCGTGAGACGGCGAGATATGCGAGATAAGAGAAGCAGAACCGAGCCAAAAAAAAAAAAAACACTGGACGAATAAGTACATATATGTCATTCGGTTGTGACAAGATATGGCATGTGTCTCCTTATTTGAACAAATTTTGCAAGTACCCATGTATGCGATTTGCAAACTAAAAGCCATGCTCCAACCTAACCCCTTTCCCGTCGTGACGGGCGGAAGCACCCGCATGCACTGCAATCCCTTCTAGAGCCATGTAAGAACGCCATAATTCGCCAATTCTCTCTCAGAAAAGAGTTAAAGTAATGTAATTAATACTCAAAGTCATCATCCGCCGCAGGACCCTTGCTCTTGGTCACGCTCTCCTGCTTGCGATACATCTCGGCTACCTGGCGACTGGACGTGGCCTCGTCGGCCTTCTTGTCGTCGCGCACTTTGATGAAGCGCGGGAAGCGCAGACTGATTCCCTTCTCACCACCAGGATCAACACCTTCTTTGCACCCGGCCTTGTAGCGCGGGCTGAGCGTCAAATCGGCCGTCTTGACCTCCCAGACGTAACGAGGCTCGAACCACACGTCGGGCTGATGTTGCCCGCCCGAGGAGTGTGCGTAAAACGGCTTTGGCCGGTCAATGACAATGTCCGAGAGCTGCTTGTGCAGTTCCTCGAGGACGGCCTCAGAGAATCCCGTGCCGATATTGCAGACGGTTTCATACGAATCAGACGACGGGTTATAGCATGCCAAGAGGAAGGCGCCGTAGACAGATGTACGCTTGCCTTTGCCATAGTATGCACCCAACACGACGAGATCAAGCGAGTCGCCGATGCCGCTTAAGTAATCCTTTTTGATCTAGAAATATGCAGTCAGCACGACAAATCATCGGCGCAATGGACATCTGTAAGGGATCCAAGCGGCTTACCTTGAGCCAGTTTCGGCTCCTCTTGCTGGGCTCATACCCGCTTTCCGAGCCGTCCAGCATCTTCACCATCAGACCCTCGCAGGACGCCTTGACACTCTCGTCGAGGAATACTTGGATTTGCTCCAATTCCTGTCCATCCATGTGTGTAGCAAGAGAAAATTCACCCTCTACCGGTGTAAAGGCATTTAGCAAGAGCTCGCGACGATCCCTGAGCGACTTCTCAACGATGGCCTCGCCGTTGAGATAGAGGAGGTCGAAAGCAAAAACGCAGACCTTGACCTTGACATCTTCGATTTTGACGTCCTTCTTCTTCCGCGTCATCAGTTGCTGGAAAGGAAGAACCTTCTTCTCGTCGACATCCCACGCAACCGTCTCGCAGTCAAGGACGAAGCTCTTGGTATCCTCCTTGACCCAAGTGTGTAGCTTGGCAAGGATATCGGGGTACTTCTTGGAAAGATCTTCCGAGTTACGGGAAAAGATGGCAGCAACACCATTTGCTGCAGCTGTCGTAGCTCCCGGCAATGATTGACTAATCTCCTCATCCGCGGACTTCGCGACATAATGGATCTGCGCTCGTTCGCCGTCGTACTTGTATTCACAGGTGAAGGTCTGGTTCTCAAAGCGGTCCAGAACTTCAGTGATAGCTTTGGTTGGTTTCGCCAACATCGGCTTCAGGGGCACGCCGGGCTTTAACTTGCAATGCTCGCGTAAGTTCATGATGCCGTGTTCCACCATGGCGGGAATGATGACATCGTAGCTCGGAAGTTCACTGTGAATGATTAGTACGAGAATACGGGCAATCGTGAGAGCGAACCACAAACCTGTAGACTGTCTTGAGAACACCCTCGGCCTGCTCCACGTCTGTTGTCTTAGGAGCCTGACCTTTGGCGTCGGCCTCATGGAAGACCATAGCTTGAGCCAAAGACACCAGAACAGACCTCTCAGCCAGTCCCAATCGAAGCTTGCCCTCGAGGAATCGGACAAGATACTTGGCCTCGCTGGGGCCGCCTTTGTCCTTAGTGATGTCCACCTTTCCAGAAGAATGTGAGTCGGCTGCTGACAGCAGCTTCTTGATGGCATCCACCTTACGGCCTTGGGCACCATTGCCGGAAACAGTAGCGATGCCCATGAGACCCTTATGAACTCCTCGTATTGTCAAAGCTTTGGGCTTGAACATGGTTGGCTGCGTCGATCTACTCTTGACGGCAACAAGACCGAGATCTCCAATCTCCTTTTGGTCCTGCTTGATGACTGCAAGACTTCGGCCTGTGGATTCGCCAATGGACTTCATGATGAGCGACTCACCAATACCCAGCTCAATGCCAGCGTAGTCAGGAGCCAGCTTATTGATCATGAGCAGAACAGTGGGAAGGAGATCGTCGGGGGTCAAACGCAGGACCTGTCGGAGGAACAGGGAGCAATGTGCCATAATTTCGAGCCGCTTGGTCGTGAGCTCGATTAGGGAGAAGGTTGTACAGAGCGCGGCATAGGGAACTGATTCGCCTGCCTTCCAGTCGGGGTATGGGTCCTTTGTTTGGGTCTTCAGTTTCATCTGCACCTTTTCCAAGGTCTTCTTCTTCGCTGCTGAAGGCTTCGCCTCCTCTTCGTCGTCTTCGACTGCGTCATCTTCTGACGCAGTTTCCGTGGCATCCTCTCCATCGTCCTCAATGACAGGTGTAGGGGACTTGGCGACTTTTTTCGATTGGGCAGTCTTGGGTGCGTTTGCAGCCTTCGCAAACTTCGCTGTGCCGTTCTTTTTGGCCTGAGAGGTCTTCGGTGAGTTTGAAGGAGACTTGCTGGGAGCTTCGCCCATCACTTCATCTTCGTCCTCGTCCTCGATGACACGCTTGCGGCCTCTTCGGGGCCTCTTTGTGGCAGGCTCATCATCCTCATCCTCTTCGACAACCTCATTCTTGACCTTCGGGCTCGATGCTTTTATGGCGGGGCTCGGGCTTCTGGTACGTTTCCGTGGCTCTGTAGTTGGTGCATTAGTCAATTGAAACATAAGACAAATAGCGTGTGAATTCAAAGCATACTACGAGGAGACTCCCCTGTCTTGACGGCGACTTTTTCCGAGTCGTCCTCCTTCTTGACCTCCTTTTTGACCTCCTTCGGAGCTGTCTTGGTGGCGAAGCTCAGCTTGCTCTGCTGAGGCTCAGGCTTAGATCCCTTCGCTCCAAAGAACTTCCTGTAGAGCTGTCAGCAGGCATTCTTGTAAGCCACATGATAGCTGGAGTTGTCAAGTCCGTTGCATCTGTGGTAGTCCTAGGGGCATCGATTGTCCTTTACACACCCCAACGTTGTCTGAGATGGCTTGACGTACCCCAGCGTCGCCTGCTTCGGCGCCATTTTGATATCTGGTCGAGTATAGACAGTGAATAGTCGAACTCTGCCTTGAAACGCTGCCCGGAACGCGTTTCTTTGACCGACTGAATTGCTCACAAGGCGGGGAAGGGCGGACATGAAGGTTGTGGAAAGACTCTGGTGAGCCTCGACGCGCTTGGAGCAGAAGCATCGCGTTAAGAGCTCCTGCCTGGTGACGCGAAAAGGACCCGTAGCTGCACGGACCCACAGAAACTTTCTAGGCAACATGGGCAGGCAGCGACCTGGACCATCGCTGTGCCGCTTCGGGCAAGTTTTCTGAACCGCCCCGATTGGGCCTAATGCTACTGGAAGAAGACTGGCCGCTGTCGGTCTATCGTAAGTGCGCCGTGCCGAGACGGGCTTTTCAATTCCACGAGCAGGCTTATTACATCACAGCGCGCCAGATTTCACAAATGGGGACCAAAAATCTTGTCGAACCAGGAGGATATCTGCAGACCCTGGCCATGTTCAGATTGTGACCACTTCACCCTCTCTAGCTAGTAGGTATTGTACAATAGGACAGAAAGGTTAGGAAACAATGATTCGTCATGCGCAGGAATTTAGTGGAAGTAGTAGGTCTCATCAGGGGTGCGGCCGCGGATGAACTGCGGCTCGGTACCGGGGACGTAGATGTCCTCGTAGAGAATCTTGGGGGTGGTGTCGGGAACGGCCATGGCCTCAGCAGCGGCAACCTCCTCGTTGACGAAGCTGCGGGCCTCCTTGTCAATGGTCTTGAGCTCGTCCTCAGTGACAACCTCCCAGTCCATGATCTTCTGCTTGAGGCCAGCAATGGGGTCGTTGGTGGAACGCATGCGCTGGATCTCCTCACGGGTACGGTAGGTGGTACCGGGGTCGGACATGGAGTGACCACCGTACCGGTAGGTGACATACTCGAGGACGAGGGGTCCGTTCTCGGCGACAGTGTAGTCCTTTCCGTACTTGACGGCGGCCTTGACGGCGAGGACGTCCATGCCGTTGACCTTGAGACCAGGGATGTACTGGCCACGCTTGTAGTAATCCGTGAGGGCCGAGGAACGGGCAGCAGCGGTACCCATACCGTACTTGTTGTCTGAAAATATTCATTAGCAAGACGGACATGATAGCCTTTCAAGGGGACTAAAACTTACTCTCGCAGCCGAACAGGGCGGGCAAATTCCAGAGCTTGGCCATGTTGAAAGCCTCGAATACCTGACCCTGGTTGCTGGCACCGTCACCGTATAGGATGACAGAGGCATTCTTGCGGCCAGTGTACTGGTGAGCGAAAGCCAGACCAGCACCGACGGGCACCTGTGCACCGACGATACCATTGCCACCGTAGAAGCCCTTGGTGAACATGTGCATGGAACCTCCCTTGCCGTACGCAATACCCTCGCGGCGGCCCAGCAGCTCGCCGATAATGGAACGAACGGTGCCGCCACGCATGTAGGCGAAGCCGTGGCAACGGTAAGCAGTGATCAAGTCATCCTCGCGGGTAAGAGCGTGCTCAATGCCGACGGCGACAGCCTCTTGACCGGTGGACAAGTGGCAGAAACCACGAATCTTCTTCTCCTTGTACAAACGATCGGCGGCCATCTCGAGTTGTCTGCGCAGACGGTAAGTAAAAAGCTGAGGCAAATGCGTTTTTGCGGAGACAGGATTGCTCGTACCTGACAACAACCATATCCTTGTACATCTGCTTCAGTTCCTTCTTCGTGACATCGAGGGTGTACGGCGGGGGGTCGAGCTGGTAGGTCTCGAAGCTCTCATCGCTCAGGGTGATCTGGAAAGGCTCATCGTCGGACTAGAATGGCGTACTAGGTTAGCAGGATGCAATTGGACATGCCTCTACATCCGAGGGCGTTTTGTTGTCGCAGCATATCCGACCAATGTGGCGACGGGAAAAGAGCGCAAACTGACCTGGGGAACTCCCTTCTCCAAAGTTGCCGATGCAGCGTTGGTGGTGACGGACCGGGATGCAGCAGCAAAAGTGGCCGGGGCGCGAGTGCGCAGAGGCACTGCTCTGTTTAACCTGATCGCGCGGGAGAACATCGTGGGGGTGGTGATGATGGAGCCTCCGGACGATGAGGATGAGAAGGGTTCGGGGGAAGGAGGGTGATAACAAATTATTTGGTCGCTGGAGCTCCGAAAAATCGCGGCGTTGGTTGGGAAGGGAGCTGCTGCTTGTTGAAAACTACTAGTCCGTATATGGTTAGCTTACATGCACGTGACTCTGCCTCAACGGGATTTGCGAGGTGTGAACTTCGAGGCGCTGTGACTTTGGCGGGCCCGGCTTCCAACGGTCGGTCATATTCTCGCACGGGGTCCCATCGAGTTCGCAATCAGAGGACAAGCGAGAGCGGCCTTCGGAGATAGCAAGGAAACAGAGCCCAGCAATGGGGCCAATCGCCGCAAAAACCCAAACCCCTACTCCGTCTGTGATAAGTGTAGAGCAGGGTAGAAAAAAATATGGTATCCGTACGGAGTCCCTTCGAATGGACATGCTTGATTACACAAATTATCAAGTCCGACGGGGCCAACACTTCTATCATCTTCATGTGCTACGTCTCTTGATTGATAGAATCGATTTAAAGGACCACAATGGAAGCGGCTTTGTACCTTGCTTATACGGATACAGAGGAAAAGTACCTTAGGTCTGTCTACCTACCTTACTCATCACAGGTCTACCCGGAGCTCCGAGCCTCAAGTCTATCACACTTGTTCTGAGGTGGTATATAATTCTATAGCACGCTACCTCGGGGTATATTAAAGTTTGGCTAGGCAAACCGCATGCTCGAAGTTGCATGAGTTCGCATCCTGAAGTCCTAATCCTTCAATTGCCGCCATTTAAACCACTGAATTGAATCCCCAATGCTGTCAAAAAAAACCATGCTGGCCATCCTTTGAAATGCACATGATGCTTCCTGACCAACTCCAAAAAAAAAAAAGAAGGCGGGACCTTTGTCTCTCTAGCCACCCAAATCTAGGCTCGGGAGCTTGTGAAAGATAACCGTTTCATGACGTGTATGGTTTCGTCAATCACCAAATAAACCGCAACGCCTCATTGATGCCTTGGTAACGCAGGTGTTCAGTGCACCTGCGACCGAATCCGTCTCGAGACGATATCTATCGCCGTTCAAAGCCAATTGCCCCGTCGTGTCGTGCAGGAGGCTTCAATGTTTGACCGACCACATCTAGTCGTCATGGAAGAAAGTCTTGTTTCCGCCCTGAAGTGGGGCTGTAGAAGGACCAGCGTCTCTCATGTCGACATCTTGACTTCCGGCAGCTTCACGACTAGACCCAGCAACAGTCGGCTGGCTTTGTCTGTAATCGAGCTGCATGGCGCTCAAGGGCCGGTTTGGCGCCTCTTGCAGGACTCGCTGCTGAAGAGAAAGTGGACGGTCGTAGAGGACATCCTCAGGAGGAGAGAAAGACCACACCTTGACAATCTTGGTTAGCAACGTGGATCACCTGGGTTCCCTAAAATGATATCTTACCTCCATTACGGTACGGTTCTGTCGCAAAGCCAGGGCGACGCACTTCTCATCCTCGAAAGCTACCCTCCAGACAGCCTCTCCTTGAGCAATAAGCTCTCTGACCAGGTGACCCGTTTTCAGATCCCAGATCTTGACCCGGCCATCACTTCCACCACTGACGACCCGAGTATCATCAAATTGCAGGCTGGTCACGCTGTTATCGTGCGCCGCAAGTCGATGAATGGGGCACATCTTCTCTAGTGACCAGACTCGCACTGAGCCATCAGAGCCGCCTGTCACGAGGGTGTCTCCGCGCATCTGCAACTGGCCCACAAGGGATGTGTGGCCCTGCAGGATAGCCAGGCATTCACTAAGATTAATTAGCACACCAAAGAAAAGACAAAGACAAATTGTATCAAGTGCACTTACGCCGTTCTGGGGTCCCAAATGCGGACATTGGTGTCCAGACTGCCAGTGACAACTCTCTTGCCATCAAAGGCAATGGCGTAGATTTGACTGAAGTGACCTTGAAGGGTCTGGATGCATCTGCCCTCAGAAATACTCCAGACCTTTGCCATGGTATCGTAGCTGCCGGACACGACAATGTCTCCCTTGATCTCGAGGCATCGAACACTGGCGCCGTGACCGACAAGAACGTTTCTGCACAACCCGGTGCGAATATCCCAGACTCGAAGCGTCGTATCGCGCGAGCCCGATATAGCGGTGTTTGCATCAGACATCTTCAGACAACGGACCGTTGATGTATGTCCACGGAGGGTGTGGAGGCAGGCGCTGGCAAAGTTAGCATACCTGAGTTGGTGCATTGTTCGAATTCAACATACCCTGTAGCCAAGTTCCACACTCGCACGTCGCGATCGCACCCACCACTGACGAGAATGTCGTCCCAAGGAACCATCGCCCAAACACCCATGACGTGGCCCTGCAGAGTGCGTTGCTGATTGCCCTTGGTATCAAAGACGTGAATCTTGGCATTATCAAGGGCCACGATAATGTACTTGGGCGTCAAGTGCAAGCTGGTAACCACACCACCCTCCTGAGTGATGTTTCTAGTGGTGCTAGTGCCACCTGATCTCCAGGCGGCCTCGACGAGATATCTCTGCTTGAAGTGCGACTTGTAAGACCTCATCTTGGGTCTTGAATTGCCAGATCCATCGAGACTGCGGGATCCAGAGGCATGAGCCGTCATGGGCAGCGCACCCGGGAAACTGCTGCTGGCGTAGTCGTCTCCCCAAAGAGGCTGGGCACCAGGTCGAGATCCGCTGCCCATCGATGAAGCAACTTCGGATAGGCGTCTGCCGTAGTCATGCTTAACACAAAGATTCTTCCACGTCATATCGTCACTCAACAAGTCTCTCCATCGCCGGGACACTTGTGAGGCACGAGCCAAGACCTTGGGGTCATCTATGAAGGAAAGAATCTGGAGATAGTGTTAGCAAAGCGAACCTACTGGGTATTGGCGGTTTTCTTACGCGTAGACACAGCTCATCTGGAAGACTCGTGAAAGGATCTTTCTTGAGAAGGGGGCTGACGAACTGGTGAACGAAGCTCAGCTGTTGACTTGTGCACATATTCAGGAGGTCGGCTAGGAGGCGAGTGCGGTGAGGACCGCCAGAGTTCTTGAAGTGATGGCGCACTTTGGCGAGAAAGAAGTCTTCATCATCAGCCGCATCGCTCCAGTCAAGTTGGTGATGCGAGGGGCCTGGGGAGGCTGCCGGTGTAGGCGGGGGAGGTGGCGAGCCCGTCAACTGCTGGTCAAAGTCTGCAGCAGGAGTGGACATGCTCGGTGTGGGCGGGCCTCTAATGTGTCCCGGCCGTTGAGGCATCTTCTCGAGTCTTGTGCTGCTTGAACTGCTTCCGGTGTTGAGTGTCATGTCGTCGCTAAGCATGCTCCCTCTTCTCTCAGAGAAACTTAGTGGTCTATTGTTGTAGCCAGCCATGATGATTTGCGTTATGATGCGATCGTACCCGAGTTATGATCGACTCAGGTATCGGGAGTGAACGAGAGGTCTCTGATAGGAGTCTCTTGATGCGATCGTCGAACGTAGGAGAATTCGGAGGCCGTTTCGTAGTACGCGAAGTCGTTACAGAAGGTTCATTTATAATCGAAAATCAGTGATGGACTCTCGGTAATGTCCTAGTCGGCGCAAATGCTCAAGTGAAAAGAAGAGAAGAAAAAGTCTGGTTAGTGTAAAGTTGACGCGATGTCTATCGAGTCCGTCGAAGCGAGAGTTGTACGGCAGCACGAAGGGGGAGTGGTGAAGGCAAATCGTTTGCACTGGACGTCGGGAATCAATGCGCAGGTCTCACGGGCTCGAGCGACTCGGATGACGGCAATGACTCGGTTCGGCGACGATATGTAATATTGAGTGCGAATGCGTTAGGGTAAGGCGACGGGATATATCCCATGGGGGAGTGTCGGCGTCGGGTGGGAAAAGTTGAAGGTAGTCGATTCCTGGATCGGAAGTCGACTTGGACTTGGACTTGGACGGAGAGAGGTTCTGTCTGGCGGTGCCGCAGCGGTAGTGAATAGCGTGCGTACTGTATGTGTATGGGGCCAGCGGGAGACGGGAAGCTTAACAATCGGAGGTGTCAAGCGGAAAGCGTGGGTCGTCTTGGGGCCTTGTGTGGAATGCTCCAGGGCGACTCAATAGAAAGTGGATTATTCGGTGGTATCGGAGGATTTCGCTTGATTGACGCCCAAATGCCTTTCGCACCTCCCTGCAATGCAATGTCTCTCGCCTTTTTTTTTTTTTTTTTTCCTTCTGGTGGTTGTTGTCGTGGTAAGGTAGGGAGCGATGGTAAAGATGGGTAGGAGGGGAGAAGAAGAGAGGAGAAGGGATGGGATTGGATTGGAGAGGAGAGATCCAGCTGCAGAGTGTTTGTAGGCCGGGATTGGGGATCTTGGGGAAGGGGGAGTGAAGGAGGGGAGAGGGACGAGATAGGCCCAGGCACTTTGAGGTAAGACAAACTGACTCTGAGCACGCCTACCTACGTCTCTGCGTGTGAGTGTGTGGTGTGGGTGTGGGTGTGGAAGGATGGGTGTGTGTTCCGGACAGGGAATAGAAGAGGAAGGAAATGGGTAAAAGGAACTAGGACCGTGACGAACGAGACCAAGGAACCGAAGGTAGAGCTGATGAAATCGAAAGGAGAGGTTGAACTGGAAAGAGTCAAGGCTCAAGACGTAGAGGCAAGTTGGAAGGCACGGTGCCTGGCTGTGGGCAGGTAATAAACCAAGCTGGAAGTAATGGAACCGTGGACGGTGGACGATGGAACGCACCTCAGAGGCGAAGGCAAAGGCAAAGGTGAAGGCGGAGGCGGTGGGTGGCCCTGGTTTTCGGGGGAAGGAAAGGATGCAGTGAGGACGGGACGGGAAGGGCAAGGGGGGCACGACGGGACCGCGCTAGGAGGAGGTGCGCCGAAGAAGGCCTGGGCTCAAGACGATGTGGGTAAAAAAAAAAAAGGCAAGTACGGAGTACCTAAGGTAAGCTGGTACCGTACCTTACGAGGTACAGCGCCTTCCACGGTTGTAGACTGCATTTTAGGAGGGAAAGAGCAGACCGTGGGTCCAGCGCAAGTGCAAGTGCCAGTGCCACCCAGGTCACGGTGCATTCGTCTTTCTTTGTCTTCTTTCACCACTTGAATCCAACCTGGAGAATCCAAAGTTACAGCCTACTCTGTATATGGAGTGACGGGTTACTGTCTTGATTTGGTAGGTGGCACATTATGGACCCGGCATACCAACCGCGAGTGAGCGAGAGAAACAGAGAGAGACACACACGTACACACACTCTGGACGGAAGAGGGAGAGAAGAAGGGGCGGCGAAGAATGAATAGAAGGCGCATTGAAGTTGATTGACCTTGGCGCAGTCAGTCCCCAAAGTAAGCCTGAAGGTACCTTTACATTGCCTTACCCTACCTTACACCGGACTAGGGAAGAAAGAGTTGTGATCTTTTGGTACGGATACAATACACGCAAGCCGGAACTCCAACAACACTTCTTCGACTCTACACTCTACCTGTATTCGAGCAAGCCAGGGAAACGTCGTCTCATGTTGAATCGCCTACACAAAGACACTGCCTACTCTTTCTCACACCGCCTCCAACCTTGCACCAACACAACCACCGTCAATATGGATTTCTTTCTATTCAGACACCGGCACAAGCTCAGGCTCGGCCTCATGATTCCCAAACAAAACAGATTTTTATTCTGGGTCTATTTCTAGCGTTGTTTCGTTCCCTACTCCATCTGGATAATACGTGGTGCCCTTCTCTGAACTGACACCAACCCTCCTTCACAGCTCTGACACTTGACACAAGAGAGCCGGCCTGGCAATCTACCCAAAGCGCGCATCGTCCAAGACACACTACCCCAGCATACCTTGTCTATGTGCTAATACGAATAAGCTACGGAGACACACAGCACTTTGAACTACCGGGGAACGACTGCCAGCCACGCACGCACACACACTCTCTCTTAGTCTCTCTCTTCTCAGGAATATCAACATCGGCCGGTCGTATTAAATGGGACATCAACATTTGTGACATTCTCATAATTTCGGGAACACCTCTATCACTGGAACGGCGGTTTTCCACTGGCTCTGAAACCGTTCTGAAAACGAAGAGGGTTCGACGGTGAGGGCATTCTCGGCAACTGGCAACTTTCTCTCGTAGGTCTTGGCGGTTGGCTCGCCGATTCTGTCAGCCCGTTGTCGCCACGGAAGAGTTCGAATGCGGACGTAACGAAGCGAACAATGTCACACCTCAACGCTGGTCGCGATCGGGCATTTAAACGCTGTCATTACTTCCACGGCCTCCAAAGACCATTACTGCCCGTACATACCTACGCATGACCGACTCTCGGGTCTATTGTCTTTTACAAGCTAACCAAGACCAGCTGACAGATAGAGAGTGTGTGTGAGAGTCAGAGAGAGAAAGAGAGCACGTCTCACATTCTTTGGAGTCGCCGCAAACAATAAACCACATCTCTGCCCTCCGGGGTGGCCTGCAGGGTCCGAGTTAGCGGCGCTTACATGCCACCAACTAGTGTCCTCGTCTGCACTTGGGAGGCACCGTAGTGGGTATTCGTGACGTCGATCGGTTCTTTCATGCCAAAGTTGCGACCGAGTCTGTCTTCGCTCTTCAGGCCCGAGTCGTCCAGCGCACTCACCCATTGGCTTGTCTGGTGCCATCTGCCCTTTCAAGTTCCCACACCTCACTCAGCCTGCGATGGGAAAAGCACAATGGCGCAATGGGGAGTCTGGCGTGTACGTACTCCGTACTCCGTACGCACGCCGAAAAGGATCTCGCTGCGTCTTTCCCCGGTCTTGAAGGACAGCCACAGCCGCCCTCCCATCTCTGAACCCTGAGTGTCAGCGCTATTGTCTGGGATGTTGTCTTCCAAGGTCTTGCAGGAACAACCAATTTCGCATAGTCAACGTACTTTGCAACTATCGACTCATAATTCGAGCCAGGTTCCACCGCAGCCATGCACACGCGACGGCGCTCTGGCCTACGGATAGGTGCTTTTTCGATTGGAAAAGAGACGACTTCTGACCCTGAACCCAATGATACAAAAGCACTACGAATACGGATACAACAACTCGCCCACGTTCGCGGAGCCTGGTGGGCTGTTCGATCGCGCACGGAACATGGTTGGCTCGCCAGCCAGAACCCGCTGAACAACGAATACTCGTTCGGGTTTCTACGGTACCCTGGCACTGTTAATCTGTTGGTTTAGCCTAACAAGTTTTGCTTCAGGGGATTGCATTACCAGCTGTAGCCAGCAACACATTTTCACGAGTTCAACCGCATGTCTCTTTGACTAGAAAAGGCCTGGTTGTCACCGAGAAACTGCAGATCCTAGGCGCTATGTCTAGGCAAGTACCGGTTGCTGTCGAATTTACTACACCTCCCTACTCTTAAGGGAGCGATCGTATTGTTGGTCCCGCGTTCCTCAAGTATAGGTATCCCTCACTCCTAGTATGTTTGCGATACAAGACTGGGAACTTTCACCTCGATGTGTGCGATGGGGCCGAAAAGCAAATCTGCGTCTGAACTGTCCACCGAATGCGACAGAGAAAAGCTGCCAAACAGTTGGCCAGATGTGGCCCGCAAGTGCGTAGCACCAGTCTCCAGAGGACCATCCATTTGCGACACTGGCGGCTCATGCTTCAGATTTACCTCAATGTTACAGTGAAGGGGTGTAGTTATCCTTTTGCGCTCAGGCCCATTGGGGTTGACTGTCTCGAAACCCAAGTTCTCCTTGCTTCTCAAACATCGGATTGTTCAATAATGAGAGGATAGGCAATGCCAGCTTACTCATGGGATGATCTGGGTCTGAAGAAACGCAATAAACCAGCAGATGCGCAGTGATCCAGATGCAGCGTTCAGCCCTGCAGATCTTTTCTCTTCGACGTGGACGCTGCGGATACTTTCCCTCTCACTCCCTTTGAACCTCGACCTCAGGCCCGAGGCCTTGAATGTTGGCCTACTGGGTAGTAACCATGAAGAGCCCAGCTTGCTTTCCGTCGCTGAGGACTTTCCGCGCCCTGGCTCGGACAAGGACAAGCGAATGCGATGCCAAGGGCCGTCAATCCTCTTGAGCCAACCGATGGCCAGGAGGCGGCGCCATGAGCGCCTCGCTGGAGCCAAGGTCGTCGTGCGAACTTGAAACAGCCCGACCAGAAACCTTGCTCGACTTTGGACGCTCGGTCGACAAGGGCTTCCCTGGCGCCCGTCGAGCCGGCCCCTCCCACTCTTGCGCCAACATGCTGTACTTTGTGCTTACTACTGTGTACAGATAGGTAGGTCGCGCTCCTCGGCCCCGATCAATGGACCACCGGGTCAGTTCAAAAGCTCAAATTGGTTCCGGGCCACTCGACTCGGACTGCAGCTTCTGGAACGTGTCGAAGCGGGAATTTGAGACTACCATGCGTTCTATAGACATTCGAAAGCGCCTCTGGTCGATCTAATAGTACAGATTCCTAAAATACATCATCTGGACTTATTCCCTCCAGAATCAGAGACGAACTCAAAGTTATGGAAGTCTATACAATCATCATCGTCATGTGTCAGAAGGACCTGGGCCCCTTCGGTTTTGGGTGCCACGATTTACTCGTACAAAAAACCCCCAGCATTGCACCTTTTTCATCTCGAAAAAACAAGACTCCTTTGTCCATTGCGCAGGCAATTGTTCAGTGGTGATGTCCAAACTGGGTAAGAAGCGGCAGGAGCATGCCAGCGACTGTCGCAAAAGTATCACGCATCTGCGGCCTCTGCTGGCCCCTTTGTGCACCATTTCCGTCAGCATAGCCGTTCATGCCACCGTGTTCGTGCTTTGGAGAACCGCTGTCTTCCTGCATGGCATGCATCGCAACAAACCTTGTGGGTTGTTAGTCATTGTTCGCGCCTCAACGATGGGCTGTCGTTCAACTTACAGAAATGTTCCTGCGGAGAAGAGTAGAAGCATACCCGTCCACCACTGACCAGATTCGCCCTCAAAATTTCCACCGCCCAAGATTCGAATGATGGCCCACGTACTAAGAGCTCCAAAGGGAGCAGCCAGGCTGAAAACGATGAGGTGTCCTCTAGCCGTTCTTTTGGACAAACCCTGCTTCAGAAGTACCGATGTCAGGCCAAATGCCGCTGGCGCCTTGTGAACCATGATGGCAACGAATATTATAAGCCCCAACTTGGTATTTGACGTGGACGTGGACGCGCCCATTGCGATGCCGTCCGCTGCGGCGTGGATCACCAACCCGATGGTGGTAGCTAGGCTTCTGGATTGCTTTGGTGGAGGTGCAAGAGAACCGAGGAAGCCTTCCGTTTCCTCATCGCCAACGCTTGATGAAACGCCTAGGTTATCCAAGCTGACGTGACGCATCTGCGGCTCGGATCCATTGCCACCTGCTGCGTGGCGGGGCAGTCTGTCGATCAGGTACATGAGGACGAAACCGAGGATCATGGACAGGCCGATGTAGAAGGTCGGTACCTCATTGTCGTGCCTTTGCTCGTCGTGGTGAGGTTCGGGGCCGGGGCCGGGTGCCGGAGGTTGCTCGTGGCCATGCTCATCTTGCTCCTCCCGACCATGCAGCTTTGCAGTGTATTCCACATCACGGCCAATGGCTTGAAGCTCTTCTTCAATAGTCCGCGCAGACTTGGTGATACCTGCCAACTGAGATATATCTCCGTCTGTCATCCACCGAATAGCCGGGCTCCCTTGCTTTCCAGCCGTATCCACCAAACTCCTCTTGCTGTGCGAGTGCCCGCCGGTGGTTGTGACGGCTTCGATGCCCTCGGGTATAATCACAATCATGGATGTTCCAACCAAAATACCGACGCCCACGCTGGATATCAATCGGAGTTGCGACTGTGTGAGGCTGATTGCGAGTGGTAGTGAGCCGGCGAAGAAGGACCTGAGAAATCGCGGGATACGTCGTCAGTTTTACGGAGGGTTCGGAAGGCTGGGGGGAAGCATCGCCGTGTGCAACCTACGCCAAGGCCATGACCGTCTATCGTGGAGATGATTTGTTAGCTTTCCATCGTGCATAGCCGTCCAAAGTGTACCGCCTGGCCGGGAGCTCGAGTTACGGGCAAGGTAGGTAGACTGGTGTAAGAGAATGGTGTGTACATACGCTCAGCAAGAGCAGCAGCAGTAGTCCTCCCATAGTCGGATAGGGAGTGTCGATCGTTTGCGATTCGGCGTGCGCGGAATTGAGGGGGCCGGATGAGATGGGAGAGAGAGGAAGAAGAGAGAGTGGAAGAGGGTTTATCGAGACGTTGTTGGATCACGCCAGCATGTCTGAGGTTCTTCAATTGTCGACGGCAGCTCTGGCGTGAATGGACGAGGAGAGAAATGGACAGACGGCAAAAATGATGGAGCTGCTCAAACTCCTGCCCTGGACTCTTCTTTTTCCTTTGAGATTGGATTTGAGCTAGGAGTGCACAGGGAGAATTATCGTCGAGGTTGGGAGAGCTGAGCTGGCTCCCAAGGTGCACGTACCGGGACAGCGGGCGCAAGATCATTGGTCGCTGGGCATTTCCATTGGCTTTTCCAAGGTTCCTTGCTTGCTCGCTCTCTGTGTCGTCCCCTCCCCCCTTCTTCTGGGCCTTGTCACCCCATGTCGTAATCTGGTGGGTCCTTCCCGTCGCTGCTTCCTGCTTGCTGCCACGCTGCTTGCTCCTTCTGCGGCTGCTGCGAGAAATGGACCAGAGCTAAGGCGTTTTCAGCACTAGCGCCCCTCGAAACCGCTGACAGCCGATTTGATCCAAGAGGGCTCGGCAGCACCTGGACTGTCGTGAGCCACTCAATCCGACTGCAGCGGGTCTCAATTAACTCACAGGCGCGTCTCGTCGCGACACTGCTCTGGACTGCGCGTAAACCCCCAAGGCTGATTCCGTCGCAAAAAAAAGAAGCTCCCAGTTGACCCTCGACGTCAACCTCGACAAGCAAACATCACCCGAGCGCCGTTTCTTGAACCGCGAAACGACAAGTACTTTATCGCAATACTTCTTTATTCGCATTGGAACGCCCCAGAACAACCGCAACTTGTGCGACTCACACCATACCTATATTGATACCATGGCTGAGACGGATGAGTGTATGAATCTCAACTTCTTCATGACCCCAACGTCGCAACGATCACTGACATGTTGGATAGGGTCGGCCAACGCCACCGAATCGCTGAACATCAGCTTGATCGCACCTGCTACCGGAGCGACAAAGACGATTGCCACATTCAACCCTAAGTTTACCTACTCTATCTTCGGCGACGATGAGCGCATCTTCGGATACAAGGATCTGAAGATTAATCTGCGCTACCGCACATTTGACATGCGTCCCAACGTCCAGGTCTCATACGGCAGGAAGTTTCAGTCCGTTGGAGAGACTGAGGCGGCGGATGTCGACGCGACTCTGAAAGAGCACCTCCCCCTCGGTAAGTCACGCTGCTCCGTCGCGAAGAAATCATTTCGCTAACCGTGAACCTATCATAGTTGCCTTTCAACCCGCACGCGAGTTCAACACAAGTGCCCAGAGCCAACCCGCCGACTGGACCCCTCCTGGCAGTCTACACTCTAGCTTTGAGGGCGATGACGGCACGTACGAGGTGTGGAAGGGAAGTCTTGCCGACCCCGCTATCCGTCAGATCGTCACCCGAGTCGAAATCATGGTCCCAATGTTTATTGAAGGAGGCTCGTACGTCTCTCGCGATCCAGAGAACGAGGAGGACCCGTGGAAGGTCCTCGAGGATGCCAACCGTTGGACCACATTCTTTCTGTACAGAAAGCAGATATCCCCGGAGACCAGCGACAGGCCTTCCTACACATTTGTCGGCTACTCAACCGTCTATAAGTTCTTTTGTTTCAGACCGCCCACTCCACCGTCGTCCGAATGGGATCTACCAAAGGAGGAGTTCAACCTGCTGGAGGAGCTTCCCTGCCGGTCTCGGCTGTCGCAGTTCTTGATCTTGCCGCCTTTCCAGGGCAAGGGCATCGGTGCTCGTCTCTACAAGATCATCTTTGAGCACTACTACAAGAACCCGCAGACCCTGGAGTTGACTGTGGAGGACCCCAATGAGGCCTTCGATGACATGCGCGACTTGGCTGACATCACCTTCCTGCGGTCACTGCCGGAATTCGGCAAGGTTAAGATCAACACGAGCATTGCTATTCCTAGCCCTCCTAGCGGCACCGTACCCAAGGACCTAGTAGACCAGGAGCTTCTTAGAGGCCTCCGTCAAAAGACCAAGATCGTGGAGCGTCAGTTCAAGCGCCTGGTTGAGATTCAGACAATGTCACAGCTTCCCGAGTCTGTCCGGGTAGGATTCGGCGATGAGAAGAAGCCGACGCCTACCAAGGAGGATAAGCACCTGTACCGCCTGTGGCAGCTGTTTGTGAAGCAGCGCCTGTACCGACAGAACGCTGATGTGCTCGGTCAACTGGACCAGTCCGAGCGGTCAGAGAAGCTCAATGAGGCCTTGGTCAGCGTCGAGCTCGAGTACGCTAGAATTCTTGACTGGCACGCGCGCTGGGTGAAGAACATGGCTGCATCTGCTGAGAATACCGTCGACTCGGACAACAAGCGCAAATCTGTCGATGATGGCGAGGAGCAGGGTGCGGTCAAGAAGGCCAGAGTGGAGAGCGCCTAGCGTGCTGCATTTACCTTGTTGATGCCCAAGAGCACGTTGGGATGGACTGGTTGGGATATGGAGTTCAGGGTGGTCTTGGAGTGTATTTTCGGTATGTAATTCTACGCGCTGGCTATGGCGGCTACGGCCCGGGTTGATACCACATAAGAAGGTCACGGCTAGCTTCACAATACAATCGAATGTGATTGGCAATACGTTGCTCGATATGTGTCTAACTCTTCACTTTTGATAATGCACATTCTTTTTCAATGCCGCCCTGACTAAGTAACAAAGTAAGAATAATGAATCCCATTCCAAACTCCTTTTTTCTTGTCCCTAAATCACCAAAACACGTAAACTTTTATCTTCCTGTTCCCTATTCCTTGTCTATTTTCTTCACGAATTGACCTCGGCAAACCATGTCCTCAACAACCCAGCCAACGCGCCAGGCAGGTCCTCGAGGTTATGCACGATCAAGTAGTACTGGAACGGGAAGGTATCAAGATACCGCTCAATAACAACCCGACTACCGCCGTGCTCGTCCTTGACGAATTTCGCCTCCTTGAGATCCAGCACGCTGTCGCCCTTCTTGTTGCCCGTGTCGTCCATGACGATGAAGACGACCATGATGCGCTCCTCCATGGCCTCGCGGAGCAGGCGGCGGATCGGCTCGTGCTGGTTCGACGGCGTCAGGCCGTCGGACAGGATGAGCGCCAGCTGCCAGAGGTCCTCTGCGCCGCCGCCGCGCGACGGGTTCTGCAGGCGCGCGGCGCGGAAGTGGTCTATCGTCCTGCGGACTAGCAGGGCGATGTCGGTGCGGTCCTGTTTGAAGTGGAAGTGCTGCAGGACTTTTGCGCCGGCGTCGTGGGAGGCAAAGGGGGACGCCAAGTCGTGCGCCAAAAAGGTGTCTGCGCCGAAGCCGAGGACGCCGACCTGGCCTACTTCGAGCATCGTCAGGGCGCGGGAGACCATGACGAGGGACTCGAGGGCGAGGGTGCCGGACGAGGACTCGCCCATGCTGCGGGAGTCGTCGACGGCGAGGAGGATCTGGTAGGAGCGTTTGGTGGGCACGGCGCGGCGCATCCAGATCTTGTCGCGCTTGTAGGAGGAGGCGATGTAGGGGATGATTTTCTTGATGTTGAGGCGTTTGCCGGTGCGGTGGGAGCCCGAGAGTTTGGTGGATTGAGAGGGGGTGAGGATGAGGCGGAGCTGGGAGGTGAGGGAGAGGGAGAGCGGGTGGGTTTTGGTTTGGAAGGATGTCCAGGACTGCAGGGCTTCGGAGAAGTCGCCGAGGGGGAGGGTGTTGTCGTCCTCGCTGATGTGTGTTGTCGAGAGCTGCGTCGAGGTTTCCTCAATGGCTTGCTCCTCCTCCTCGTCTCCGTCTCTCGGGACCTCGTCTTCCTCGGGCGACGGCTCGCGGTCAAAGTTGCCTTGTCGCGTCTTGACGCCCGATCGACCGTCGTCCTTGTCGGCGCCGTTGTCCTTGTCCTGCGCCTCGGGGGCTTCGTCCGCCTCGGTGTCCATCTTGTCGGCGGCATCCTGCTCCATCTCCACGTCCTCGTTCTCCGGCATCACGCGGCTCTGCGGGTCCTCCTTCTCCTCGTCAATGGCCATGGCCTCGTCGATAGGCTGCACTTGGTCCTCTGAAGCGGCGCCCATGGCCTGCGCGTCGACGGCGGTCTCGTCGTCCTCGAGGTGCTGGAACTCGCGGGCGCCGAGGTCCGCGCTGGTATCCTTCGGCTGCTTCTGCTCGCCCTCCTTCTCGTCCTGCTTCTCCGGGTCCTTGATGTCGTTCTGCTGACGGTGCCAGCGCTCCAGCGCGTCACCGAGCTTCTTGAAGGGGTCCTGGCGGCTCTTTTCCTCGGCCGAGTCGTCCTGGTCCTGGTCGGTGGGCTGCGCCTGGTCGTCGGACCGGGAGAGCTGTCCCTTCTTTCCGGCGCTTGTCTGCTGCTCTGCGGAACCCTCACCCGCGTCGCCATCGTCTCGCTGGGCGGCGTTGTTATTGAAGTCGTTTTCAACGTCCATCTGATCGACGTCTTGATCTTGGCCGCCGCCCTTGACGTCGCTCGGCGCAGCGTTGACATCGGCGTTGGCGTTGTCCTTGGGCGGTTCCGCGAGGGCATCGGGTTGCTCTGGCTGGGCGGCTTCTTCTTCCTCTTCCTCCGCCTTGGGCTCCATATCGAGCTCGGGTTCGCCCGCGAGATCTTCCTCGGGCGCTTCCTCCTCCTTGCCATCCTCATCTTCCTCCTCAGGACCCTTCTCATCAGGTCGCTGAGTCTCTTCTTCTCCGTCCTCAATGTCGGAGTCATGCTGTTCTTTAGCATCTTCCTTCTCAACGTCGGACAACTTGTCAAGCTCCTCGTCCTCTGAGCCGGCATCTTCTCCGTCCTCCTCAAAGTCAAAGTCCATCTCCTCAGGCATCTCAAGAGCATCGTTCTCTTCGACGTTCTGGTCTTGCTTGACCTGGTCGTCCTCAAACTTGGCGTCCTCTTGCTCCTGACCAGGCTCTTCGTCCTCCGCCTCCTCGTCATCGTCCTGGTCCATCTTGTTATCATCCTCGGCGTCGTTCTCGTCAGCATTGGCGTCAGCATCGGCGGCCATCTGCTCATCCTTCTTCTGGCCCTTGGCCTTCTCGCCCTGCTGGTCTTTCTCTGCTTCCTCCTCGTTGTCTCCGTCCCACATCTTTTCGTCAACGGCAGTGGGATCAAAGTCATCAACATCGCCAACCTCCTCCTCCATGTCATCCTTTTCACCGTCCTCGCCCTCTCCGTCTGACTTGTCTTCCTCGTCATCTCCGTTAACACTGCCCATTTCTCCTTCCATCTCCTCGTCCGCCATATCGACCGCATCCTTTTCGTCTTCCATCTCTCCATCCTTCTCCTTGTTGGGTTCTTGGGCGAGCTCGGTGAGGTCCTCATCAGGTTGAATGTCTTTGCTGATATCCTCCGCTCCGTCTCCGTCTCCAAGACCTGTTCCAGATTCCATCTTTCCAGAGTCCCCAGACTGCTCGTCTGACTTTTCTTGAGGAGAGCAGAAGCCCTTGGCGGCGAGCTGAGTAAAAGTCTGCGCCAGGTTGTATGTCATGTGGCCAGTGGCCGCCTGCAAGCTTTGAAGCTGGGACAGGCTCTGGCGACAGGTGAGTGCGTACTGCCGAAGAATCGGGAGCACAATGGAGAAGAGCGACGAGGCAACGGCGCCCATCTGGTCCTTGTCCAAATCGACAAGCTCCAAGGCGGAGAAGCAATCCTCGACCTTGCTTACGATTGCGTTGATATGAAGTGCACTCAGTCCGGCGCTCCGAACGGTGGATGTCTTTGCCAACCAGCCTGCATCATCGGATGAGCTTGGCAGATCAGCCATGGCCTTCTTGTATCCTTGAACCGCGACAAGGACGGCATCACAGAGGCTGGAGATCGCGTGTTTGAACTTCTGGGCGGTAGCATCGAGGGCCGGCAACTCACGGCCAAAGATATGTGGCACATGGATCCATCTTCTGACCTGATCCAAGATGAAGTCAAGATCGCGGCGACTAGTAGGAAGCTCGCCATTCAACGTTTGCGTCACAGACTCGTATCTTGTCTGGATATCGCTGTGCGATCCGTTGGTGAACTTGTCGTGCTTTGAAGCGGATGTAGACCAGCTCTCCGACAGGGTCTCGACTTCCTGCAGCGTAGTCCGCAGGATGTTGGAAATGGCCTGATTGTCGACAGATGCCAACTTGCCGTGGATATCCACAATTTTCATTCCAAAGTCCAGGATTGGCTTCATCCAATTCATAGAAAGTCCTGCGCGAGTGCTGGTGGTGTCGTGTCCGATAGCTGTGCCCTTCAAGCTGTCAACGGTGGCAATGGCGCTATCAAGAGAAGCAATCGCGGTGCGAGCAGAAGACAGAGAGCTGTGCTGGCCCACCAAAACGGCCATCATACCCTCCATGAAACCGGTGCTTCGTTGCATCTCGGCGCCAGTAAGATCGCCCGAGTACTCATGGATCGAGGCTCTGACCTTGGGTGCAATGTCGACGACCTTGTGGAAGTAGTACTCGGCGGCGTCATCGGCGCTGCCCTCCCGAATAATGGAGGCGGGCGAGCCGGCGAGAACAACGGCAGCAGACTCCTGTCGGGCTAGCTCGTCGGTTCCAAGGTTATATCGGAAGCCCATCTGCCTCAGGATCTTGAGCACATCGGCATAGAGGTTGCGCTTGCGCGTCTTGAGGTGCTTGACCTGGTCCTTGGTCTCATCGGTCAAGGTGCTGGGCGTCTCCTTTCGCAGCTCGGCGATGGAGGCGTTGAGTTCCTTGACATACGAGATGATCTCCTGGGTGGCGTCCAGTGGGCTCTGGTTCGCCTGGGCAGAGACGTTGGCCATGATGGACAGCGTCTTTGAGGCGTTCGAGAGACGCTTGTGTTGAGCGAGCCAGCCTGGCAAGCCTTGATCGCAGGTCTTGATGGCTGCGGGATCGACCTTGATGTCAATCGCGTCCGCGGCCACGGCGTCTTGGGGAATAGGAACGTCCTCGTCAGGGATGCCCTGGTCCAGGATAGGCTTCATCGGCTGTCCGAGAAGAGTGCGGAATTTACGAACAAGACGGAAGAGCTTCAAGTGAGACTTGCGTGCGCTCTCACGCAGGGCGTTGATGTTTGTGTCCTTCCAGCTGGCCAATAGCACGACCTCCTTCATGGTCTTTTCGAACGGCGCCCGCCCCTTGACGATTGTTTGGTGGACAATCTTCTCGAAGCGGGAGTAGAAACCGATGAAGTTGATGGCGGCGTCAGAGACCACAGCCAAGGAAGGGTAGTCGACCGTGAGCAGCTCAAGGTGCTTTTGCAGCTGTCTCAGAAGCGTGAGGCGGGCCGAGAACTGGCCAATGATTGCGGTCGAGAAGTACGTCTCGAGCTCTCTGACGAGATTGACGGCGTAGTCCTTGAGCTCAGGGGAGTCGACAAGCGACAGAGGTGTGGCAATGAGGACCTGGTAGGCGACGAAGAACCACGAGTCGGCGTCTGCCGTGCACTTTTGGGCCTCCATGTCGAAGAGCTTCGCCCACGTCGAGAGCTCCAGGCGTCTCCAGCTGATGATGGTATCCGTCAGCGATGTGTAGAGAGCAGGAGCTCCATAGATGGCGGGAGCGTAGCCTCCGTGCTGCCACTCGTAGACGATAGCGTGCAGGGTCTCCAGTTTCGGGAGGATCTTTGCCAGGGGCTCCGAGTGAGTGAGCTGGAGGAGCTGGTCGCAGGCTGATCGAACATCTGCCAAAGGCTGCATGTGACCGATCTCGTCGACTTGTCGGAGATCTCGGAAGCGGGCCTCGACCTTGTCGATAAGCGCGATCAGGCGGCGAACCTCGGGCAGGTTGGCTTCGGTGTAAAAGTTGTACGTAGCGCTGACGCCGTTCGCAGTGAGGGTGGTCATTTGCTCGTCGATGGACCAGAGAGTCAGGGGGAGGAGACGACGCGTCATGTTCGGCAGGACAGCGTACTTGTCCTTGTTATCCGCCGCAACGCTATTCCCGACCTTCTTGCAGACGTTCTTCAGTGCTTCGGAGGGGGCTGCTTGCTCCAGGAAGACCTTGCGATGAGATTCGGCCAGGCGGACTGACACATCGCGAACCTTCTGATGGCCAATGGCGGGCTTCTCTTCTTCCTCCTGGTCATACGTGGGGAAGAGCTCATTGAACTCTTCCTCATCAACCTCCTCTTCGTCCTCCCAGCTTCCCTTGTGCCGGTAAAGGTTCGTTCTGGCCTCCTCAGCCTTACGGTCTTCTTCAAGTTTCTTGACCCATTCTTGGTAGAACCTGTGGACGCATTCAAAGAGCGCTTCACGGACACCAGCGCTCAAGTTCGACAAGCCCTCGACTGATGCAACTAGACCAATGTAGTCGAGGAACTCCAAGCTCTTATTCGGGAACTTTTTGATCCCGTGGTGATACGGCGTACCGCCAGTGAAAGGCGTGAGGTACATGAGGTTCTCCTCCGGGTCCAAAGATCTTTGAGCATGCTGCCTCAAGGTGATGAGCCCAGCGCTCAACGAGAGACCGACTTGAAGACAGCCGAGAAGATTGACGAGAGGCCGAGTCATGTCTTGGTAGGCATGAAATCGATTAGCAAGGCGGTCGATCATGAGAGCCAGGTTCTGCTTTAGGAGATCGATTTCCGGGGCTGGTTCATAGCCGGTTGGTAAATAGACATATTTGGCGTGGGTGTTGTAGAGATCTTGGTCTCTGACCATTTTCAGGACGTTGTTGAAGTCTGTCTGAACATAGTTGAGTTCTGATCGAACCGGTCGGTAGAGCAGCTGCGCCGGTGCCGGCGCAGGTCCCAGTGCGGTCACTTCCTCTTGCGCAAGCTGGATGCGGAGAGAGGTTTGCTGTCCAGTGAATTGGGTCTCAAAGTCAAGCAAAGATGAAAGCTTGTGCTGCAGCTGCTTGGTCAACTCATCGTGAACGTCCTTTTCGAATTGTGGCCGAAGTTGCGGGTCGAAGGATTTGTCGGGCACGTAGAGCCTGATGGCGCCGTTGGCGAATTCGGACCAAGCCATGGCAGTAAACGCGGGCATCATCAACGCCTCGTCGGTCTCAGACTCTTGGGGCCTGTCATACAAACTATCAGATGCTACGACGTAAAGCATCGCCGTACTGAAGTGGTTCTCGACAAGTTGCGGCAGATGTTGGGGCCAATCGTTGCACTGAAGTGTCTTCCCAACCCCAATCTCCATGACTTTTGTCACAGCCGTCACAGCTTCCTCTTCCTTGGTGTCCTCGAACATTTGGTTGATGCGGTTGTATAGCGTCTCACAGTGGACGTCTCCTTCATCGCTATACAGGCTGAAGACATCTGCGAGAAGTGACTTGACTACCCTGTTGAGAGCAACGATTTGGTTCTTCTGCAACACCGGAGCCAACGCGGCCACGGACCGGCCCATAGCGGGGAGCTCGGTCTCCAAAAGACCCAGGGAACGCAGACTAGTTGATTGAATCGAGTTGAGTCTTGACAAGAGCGACGTTGCGAGTCTGCCGTTCCACACATGAGTGGCCGGGTCTTGGGAAGCCAGCTGGCCAATCGTAAGTGAATGCGCCTCTCTGACTTGGAAGCTGCCCAGGCGGATCTGGTCGATAGTATTCTGGTTCGACAAGACCTTAAGTTCAGCCTCGTTAGCGCCGTATGGCACAGCCTCGAGGTATTGGCCGGCATGAGATTTCAAGAGCGAGGCCTGGCGGAGGGTTTCGAACTCTGCCGCGAAGAACGGCTTCACTTCGCTGGTCTCAGAGCCAACCTTGGACTCCAACAGTTCAATCTCCTTGGAAAGGTCATGGATGAGCTCAGTGGCGTCGAGATCGGTGCCGCGCACAATCTGGTCGGCCTTGACGAGGGTTGTCATTGCCCTGGCGAGGTCAGAGACGGATGCCTTGACCTTCCACTTGAGCTCGTCAAGTCGAATGCCCAAACGCTCAATCTCTTGACTTGTCTTGAGAGTTTCCTCGCTCATGATGGGGAGCGGCTTGATGCGCTTCCACATGACCTCCATGCTCAGTCCAGTAGTAAGGCGGAAACCAGTGGTGAAGTCCTCTTCCACGGTCTGAAGGTAGCGATCGGCAAGTTGCCTGTTGATGGACTGCGTTTCTGACGAAAGAAGTTTCTGCACGGCCTCAACGCCATGAACCAAGTGAGCCTGGAATCGTGCTTCCTCAAACATGTCTCCGGTGGTCAGGTGGAGGGTTCGCCACCAGAAGTCCAGCATGTTCCGGATAACTTGGGCCCGTTCCTTCCAGCCTTGAGCTGTCGCGAGGTTGGACTGGATGAAGGTCTTGATGACCTGGAGAGTTCTTGATAGGAACTTTGATACCCTGACCGTCGAATCCTTCGCTACTGCTGCGATGCGGTCCGAGACGATGGATCGCTGGAGTCGGTTCAAAGAGGCGAGCTTCACCGCCTTGGCCTTGGTGGCTTGCGCAGAAATGACAGATTGGCAACGTTGGACTTCCAAGAGGAATTCATAGCAGACAGACAGCCAGAAAGGCATTTCATCGTGGTTGTGGCCCAAGACTCTCACCATGGAAGCGTTGTGAAGAGGGTTCAGAGGCTGAGCTTCTTTGAGGCCCGAGTCGGAACCAGGCAGCTTGGTATAGAGTTGGGAAATTGCGCTGCGAAGGCTAGCTGTATCGGCAGCATCAAGGAAACCGAGTTGCTCATTGAGGGAACCTTCGTACTTTTCGAGTCCGGGCCAGGTAGGATCAGCGAGGCCACGGCGCAGAGAGTGTGAGAATCTCTCCATAAGCGCTGTGTCTCTCAGAGACAGGTTTCCAAATGCGGCGTGGCTGACATCAGAGGAGTCGTTCGCGCTCAAGGCCGAGAAGGAAATGTCCTTTGAGGAGGAGAATCGTTGCATGCTGCTTTCCACATGAACCTGAGGCCCGGAGCTGTTCACACTCTGCGCCTTCCGCTCACTGAGATGAATCTCGACGGCTCTGTTTCTCATGGCTCTCGAAAGTTCTCCGTATCTGGGATCGACCGTGAGGAAGATTCGGAACTCTGGGTGCGGTCTGATGATGCGAGGCTCCCCGTTAGGTCCGCAATGCTCATTGATGCTCAAAAAGCCGTTAGGCTCGAGCAGCGAATTGAGTCTGTCCAGAACAGAGGCGTTGCACAGGTTAGCATTATCAAGCACCAGCCACTGTCCCGTCTCCAAGGCCTTGACAATGACACCATCAAGCCACTCGAAACGAGGGTTGCTGACGGTCAGGGGGTTTCGCAGGACCGAATGAGCCGTGTAAAGAAGAGCTCCGATGTCCGATTCGCTCGACACTTCGGCAAGCAGTTGTTCGACTGCACCCCTGAGGGCGGGAAGGTCATCGGTATCTCCACGGTAAGTCTCCAGAAGGTACAGAAGGGCCAATGCTGAAGACGGAACTTGACTTGGCACTCTGGTCAGGACTGTGGTCTGAAGGCCCTCAAAAAGCTCGCGCAAAGTAGCGTTGACTTCGCGAAGAGGGTCTGACTGCTCAAACCCACCGACCAAGTCCATTGTGTCGATATCAGCGTTCAGAGGGAACACAACGAGAGGCTTGCCGACGAGGGCGGCGACATGCTCGAGGAGCACCGACTTTCCGCTGCCAGAGGGTCCACTGAGAATACATGGGATGTCTTGCTTGATGCAAATCATCAGTGACTCGATCTCCGGCAGTCGCGGTATAATGTCGATGCCGGGCATTTCCAAAAGCTGAGAAGTTTGGTTCCTGGGCAGGAGTGCATTTCCGACTTGAGAGAAGGCCGCGTTAGTATCGTGATAAAGGCTGTGGCCTTCCGGCTCTCTGGCAAAGACCTCGGCGAAGAGCTTGTTCACCTCTTCACGATCCGAAGAAGATCGGAAGCGTTGGCGGATGATGAGGTCGAGGAAGTCGTCTGGCTTGCCAGTGGCCAGCAGGGGGTCCTTTGTGGCTACGAGATGCAGCCATCTCAAGATGTCTCTCAGGTTGAACTCCCAGGGGCTGCCGTGTGCGCCAAATGCCTTTTCGATTGCGACCTGGTGATCCAGGCGAGAGATGAACTGAATGACTCCGCTTACGACATCAGTGGCGATAGTCGGGAAGTTGTGTTGAGCGATAAGTAGGAGATCTTCCGCTGTGAAGGTGTCGGCGTAAACGACGATGAATCTGTTCACGAAAGAGCTGGGAAGACCCTTTCTACCTCCTCCCTGGTGATGAGGGTTCTGTGCAGCGAACAGCCTGAAATCAGGATGCCTCTTGAAGACCTGATCGAGCTCTGAAATGTATACCTCGCCACGATGGTCGAGACAGGCATTGAGACCTTCCAGAACAGACTGAGAGGCCAAGTTCATCTCATCAAGCAATACCCATTCGCCATTTTGCATGGCCTGGAGGAAAGGAGCGTCGCGCCAAGCAAAGTTGCCAGCTTCGGCGCCCTCGACAGGCATATCCGTACCAAAGAGATCCATCAGATCGGTCTGGTCTGACAAGTTGATACGAGTTAGAGGACGACCGCACACACGAGCCAATGCAGCCACGAGGGTCGTCTTGCCGACACCTGGGCTACCTTCGAGCAGGATGGGCTTCCGCATTTGGAGGGAACGCATAACTCGCATGGCGTTCAGTCTTGTGGTCGGTGCATTGAATGCGAAGCTGGGATCTGTGGAACGGCCAGCTTCACGGGGCAGACCGAAATCACCGATGGACAGTCTGTCGTCGGTCAAGACGACCTCGGGCTGAGCGCGGTAGACGGCCGTGGTATCGTGCCCAAGAAGCTCGCTGAGCTTGTCGAGACACTTTTGCCTCTGTGAATCGAGCGCCTTGGGGTCCATCGCCAGTAATGCCGAGGGGTTGGCACCTAAGCTGTCGATGAAGACGGTCGCCGCACCGTGGACAATCGCAAACTGGGGCGCGGCAGGGCCGCACAAATTAATGAAGTTGACCCAGATGAGGATGTCACGGATTGAAAAGGCGGTAGAGGAGGACGATCTGAAAGTCTGGCCAAACCAATGGGCAAATTGTACCACGGGCTTGCCGAAAGCCTGGAAGGACGGATCCAGCTTCGAAACAACGATGTCAAGCATGTCGTCCATCTCAGACATGGCGGGGACCCAAATCTCGGTGAAACGATTCCTCAGCGCCGGTGACAGTTCTTTCTTGCCGAAATCGCCGCCCGGGTTCATGGTGGCGAAGAACTGGAAACCGTCTGCCGCGGTGACGAACGAGTTGTCGATACCCTTCTCTGCCAGAAGAAGAGAGCGCCCGGGCTCAAGAACCGAGTTGAGACGCTCCAGGACCGAGTCATCTGCAAGGGAAATCTCGTCAAGAAGGAAATATTGACCGGCCTTCATGGCGTGAACGAGACTTCCGTCAGACCACTCGAACAAAGCTTTGCTCTTGGCTTCTAGCAATGCAATCTTCTCCTGCGTAGCAGCATCGACGCTAGCCATCTTATCCGCCGCAAGACGGTGGTACTGTTGCACCAGAACGTCCAGGGGGCCTGACACGTCTTCGCCGAGCGCTCCGAGGAGAGCAATCAGATCGCTCTTCAGAGTCTCTGAGATGGCACCGCGATTTCTCACGGGTCTCTGGGAGCCGATGAGATCTCCCGTCTCGGTGTTCTGGTGAGCGTTGACGATGTGCAGCTCTTTTCCAAGTACGTCGCCGAGAATCTGGCAAACGGTGGTTTTACCGCATCCAGTTTCGCCCACGAGAAGGACTGGCTCGTTGTTGAGGATGGCAGCATGCACCAAAACATAAAGACGACGCATGGCACGAGTCCACACCACACCATGGTTGTTGGACTTGCCCAGAACCTCGGTCAAGATTGGTGATGCGTTGGCAGTGTATAGAACGTCCGGATCAATCTTGACCTTGAAAACGGTCTCAATGACCTCTCTGACCGCAGTCCGCTCCTCGTCGACTCGGACTCGCTCGGCAAGAAGCATGAAACCATTGATGGCAATTTGCTCTCGTGTGTCTGCCTTGCGCAGGGCCCATCGGAACAAGTCACGGAGCGTTGCGAAACTGTCCTTTTGCTCAAACAGTCGACTCGTCTGGCGAAGGCGGGAGAGCTCCTTGTAGACTGTGACGATTCGCTTGCAGTCGGAAGGTGCGGTGTTGATGCTTCTGTTTTGGAGGATGTACTCCAACTCGTCCTCGGGGATATCGTCAAAGTGCAACTCCAAGAAACGGTTACGGAACGCACGCGAAAGGACCTTGCGGCCACCGTACAGACCAGGAGGGTTTTGAGTGGAGAACAACATGAAGTTCTCATGCGGTCGCACGATTTCCTGTGTCTCGGGGATCAGGAGCTCTCGGTTGTCGTCGAGCAGACGGTTCAGTGCTTCCAGAACGTCAGTGGGAGCCAGGTTCAACTCGTCCAGCACGATCCAATGACCCTGCCGCATAGCTTGTACGAGGAGACCCTCCTGGAAACGAAGCCTTCCTGACGAGTCTGAGACATACGTTCCCAGGTATTCTTGCAGGTCCGTGTGTTCGTGGTTGTTGATGCGCACGAACTTGTTGCCCGTGAAGTTGGCAAGGTACTCAATCATACTCGTCTTTCCTGCAGATGTCGGACCCTGGATGAGAATGGGGAATCGTCGCGTAGATGTCGCTCGAACGAGGTTGAGAAGGTTGCGTTCGACGTAAGGTGTGATGATGTAGTCGGTCCGTTCCAGAGTCTTTTCTTCTCCCTGGGCAAGCCAGTAATGACGGTCCTTGGCCTTGTTGCGGAACCGCACATACTGCTTACCATCATCCGGTTGTCTTGGTGACTGTGAAAGCAAAGACTGCGGATTCGAGACTCGGCCAAACAGGTGAAGGTCGATCAACGGCATGACCATCTGTTCCGAGTTCCTGTCGAGAAGCGTGAGGAATCCCATGGAGAAACCCTCGTACAAGGCCCGACGAATGCCGTAAAAGGGGGCGATGTAGTTGACAAATGTCAAGACTCGGGTGAGAGTACGGAGACTGAAATGCGGCACTTCGTTGGCTCCATCCACGATCCTCTTCTCCTCGGCGTGTCTCTTGGTGTTCATGTACAACGCCGCAATGTCGTCTGCGGCGTGTTCATCCTTGATGCTGCTATTCCTCAGGTATGTCTTGACGATGGTAATCAAGTCCTTGACATCCTTGTCAGGACTGTCAACGTAAAGCTCAGTGAAACGGGACCGGATGCCGATGGGAAGATCGCGCTTGCCCACATCTGTTGCCGGGTTCATGGCGCCAAAGATGCGGAAGTTTGGGTGTGCCCTGATCCTCTCGATCTCTCCTGTTTCGGACAGTAGAATGGAGGGTATGTCAACAGGCCCCGTCAGGAGATCCGCGATGGCTTCCAAAGTGTCAGGCGATGCCAGATTAATCTCGTCGAGAAGTACCCAGTCGCCATTCCGGGCAGCCTTGATAATGTTGCCCTCCACGAAAGAGAACGCGAACGCGGTTGAGCCCCCAGACAGTTGAACCTCGAATTGATCCAGGCTGTTGGAGAACTTATCCCAACGAGGGCTGAGCTCCATAAGGCTCTGAAGTTTGGACTCGGTCTTGCGGCGCTTCGTTGGCTGGCCTGCCTCGTCGCGGGCTTGGCTTTGCTCCCTTTCTCGCCGGGCCAGTTCGTCGACAATCTTCTTGAACATCTTGGGCGCTTCACGCCAATACTTGGCCGCCTTGGCCCACTGTCCTTTTGCGAATGACTTTCCTAGCTGTTCGAGGTAGCGCTGATTCTTCGTTGTCGAGATGCCGGTTGCCGAGAACAGGTCTTCAAACTCCTCCTTCAAAGGAACAGCCAAACTCCTCACGTTGACAGGCTTGAAGCCTCCGAGAAGATCTCCAGCTTCGCTCTGCTGGGACAGATTGATGGCGACCAGCTTGTGGCCCAGCGTATCAGCCAGCTGCTGAACGACAGTCGTCTTTCCGATACCGGTCTCACCAACGAGGAGAATCGGCTCGCCCAGGTTTACAGCTACCGCGGTCTGCTCCAACAACTTCTTTGCGTGTGTTGTACTGGCAAAGGGCTTCTTGGCCAGGGCGGCCTTGTTCACGCGGTCCTTCCGCTTGCGCAGTGTTGATCGGCCAATCTTGAACAGGCTGTCGTTTTGCTCAAGCTCCGGGATGTAGCTTCCCAGATGATGCTCGACTAGCTCCCTCGGCATATGCATCTCCTCAGCGATGCCGAATATCAAGTGCTGTTTGGCCTGGACGTCGGGGATACCAGCAACGAAGCAGTCAATAGCCTCCTTGAACATGTTCATTCGGATAGTGTCAGTGACAGGTTCCTCGCCAGTTTTGCAGCCTGCCTCGGACAGGGTGGCTCCAAGGCGTCTGCACCACCGCAACAGATCTCGCAAGCTGGTTTGACGGTCGGCCATGCCGCGGCTGGACGACAAGGGGACGTTGCCGGACATTGGCTTTGACAAGCGCTTGTATACAGCAAGAATGCCAGGCGCAAACTTGTGTAATATGGGGTGGGATCCAACAATGATGTCTTGTAGCTCGGTCTCTGTAGGAGTCTGTACTGCGAGAAGTTGCCAGAACCGCATACCCAGCAGGTTGGGAAGCGTCTCGCGGCCATGCATGCCGCGTGAACTTCTCACGGTGCCAAAGAGACGGAATCCGTTGGCAGCCTTGATACGCTCACCCCTGCTTGGGATGAGGAGCTCACCGCGCTCGATCAGGGGGAGGAGTGTGCTGATGACTTCGTTCGGTGCTCTATCCAGGTCTTCGATGAGAACCCAGCGTCCTTCTCTGACTGCGGTTGTCAGCACACCGGCTCTCCATGAAAAGGTTCCGGGTTTTGAGTCGGTCGAATAGAGTCCAATAAGCATCTTTGCGTCTGTTTGCTCGTTGATGTGTAATGTCACCATCTCGGAATGCTTTCCAAACTCCTTTGCAACTTCATGGACCAGGGAGGTCTTTCCAGAGCCAGGCAGGCCATGAAGCAGAATCGGGCTTGCATTCTTCAAAAGGCCAGCCAGACTCTCGAGGTTTTTGGTGGTGGTGAACGTCAGTACGAGGGACGATGTTTTGTCGACGGGTCCCGACGGTCTCGGCAGTATTGTCTTGCCGTAGCACGCAACATAGGGAGTGAGGGATTGCGGTGGAAAAGAGTGGATTTCATTGCTCTGTGAAGCATCGCAAAGCTCCCGGCGCAGGGCCGATACCTTCTTGATCCGTGCACCTTCATACAGACTCAGGAACCCGTAGTCCACCTCGCGCCCGTCAAAGTCAGCGAGGACGGCCTCCGTCGCCCCGACGTGCTCGGTGATGAGAGATTCCAGCTTCGAGTCGGCTGCGCGGAGGAGCTGGGTGAAAATCCGGATGGCCAAGTACCGGACGGCGCGGCTTTCATGTGAGAAGAGAGTTTGCATATGTGTTGGTGAGACCAGGATGCCGTAGGTCCTTTGGTCGAAACAGACGAGCCGCCATGCTGCTAACAATAGCGTCAAAAGGTCAGAGTCTTGTGTGGGAGAAGAAGTGGTGAGTTTGGGGAATCGGAGGGTGAGCGTCTGGATAGTATCCGACGTCGCTTTCGTCAAGTCGTCTCTCATGACATGCTGGAGAAATTCCGATAAATACGGAGCAAAGGGTAATATCCTTGCAATAGACGCAAGGATTTGTCTATTCTTGCCATTGACGGCTTGGTTGTCGAGGTGGAGGAGCCAACGTGCGCAGATATCGGGAAAGACATTCTCAAAGTGAATGAAAATTCGATCTGTAAGTTGGGGAATGAGAGCGGCCTCTGCAACGACGTCGAGGAGGTGTGAGGAGGTGTGATTTCTGATAACTTCGAGTATTTCGGTAGGTAGATGCTCCAGAACAGTCGCATCGTTCAGGAGAGCGCTCCTCTGCGTCGACACGTCTATGGAAGCCATGGTGGTGGCTCAATTATGAGATATGTCGACGGCGGTGATGTTCATGGACGACCAATTTGCATGTACCTCCAACTTTTTTTTTTTTTTTGGTCTGGTAGGTAATTACTCCAATGGAAGAGAGGACCCTTTCCCGGCGCGCGCCAGCCAAAAGGCAACTTTTTTTTTTTTTTTTTTGCCATTGATGGGGCGCTGTCCAGTGTCGACAGGGGTCCCTGCAGTTAGCGAACTCCATGGGGCGGAAGGCGGCACTACAAAGCCCCCGAACCAATCAAAGTGGAGACGACTCTGCACCATTCACGCGACTGGAACCACCTCATTCGCAGGAGCTCGAAAAACTTCAAGCCAGAAGATATCCCGAGCTAAAGAACCTCCTCCCTGTTGCTTGAGGCCGAATCTCGAATCTCGACGACCATCCCGCTCCGCTCCAACAAACGCCAATTGGCTTCGTCTCCTCCCACTTTCTTCATATCCACCCTCAACACACACACACACACACACAGGCATACAATGGCCCTCTCTTGCAGATACGCAGCCCAGAGCTGCGCCCGTCAGCTTCGTGCCTCTGGTTCGCTGCGTGCCTCGACATCCCTCTTCCAGACCCGAACTCCCGCAACCGCACGAAGGTACAACTCGACCGAGGCCGCTGCCCCTACGAACCCCAAGATCGCCGCCATTGTCGACCAGATTAGCACCCTTACTCTCCTCGAGACGGCAGACCTCGTTTCAAGCTTGAAGGTTAGTTGAAGAAGTGGACTCGTCATAGGGACGGACGTAGGGGGTTAGAAAAAGGATCATCATGGGCCGAATGCTGACCCGACTTCAAATCGCAGTCCAAGCTCAACATTCCCGATCTTCCCGTCGGTGGCTTCGCCGCCGCCCCCGCAGCAGCTCCCGCCGCTGTCGAGGAGGCTGAGGAGGCCGCACCGGCGGCCGCCGAGAAGAGCGTCTTCAACATCAAGCTCATGGCCTTTGAGGCCGGCTCCAAGCCCAAGGTCATCAAGGAGATCAAGAACCTGTTGGGTCTGAGCTTGGTGGACAGCAAGAAGTTTGTCGAGAGCGCACCGAAGCTGATGAAGGAGAACGTGGCCAAGGACGAGGCCGAGAAGATCATCGCCGCCATGAAGGAGCTCGGCGCCACCGTCGCCATGGAGTAAAATGGTCCTAATGGCCGGTTAGGCTGTGCTGGCTGACGTAGACTTGCTGGAGCGCGGCCCCTCTCCTTGGGAGGAGATGTAAAACTCGGGGGGAGCATTGTGTTGTCGGACATCTGGAGTCGGATTGATCTAGACAGACGTGTATGAGTGTATAAACACCCATGTAACAATATTATCACAAAGACATACACCACCTTTTTTGTATTGCCATACTGAATAACTCCTTTTTGCAATTCTAGACTTTGCCTCAAGCTACCTTGCCCAAAAAAAGAAAGAAAAAAAAAAGATACTTGGGCTAACGTTCATGAAAACACTGACCCTGGTGCTACCTGTGGTATTTGTCGTGTCGCGAAACCAGACCCTCGAACGCCCTTTTTTCCCTTTTCCCCGAAACGCCAAGATATGCTCGTAGCTTGGAAAGCCCTTTACTCAATTCTTCTTCCCATTCGCAATGCGCGTACTAGCAGGACCGACAGGCGGCTTAGGAGGACACGAGTGCTTCATAGCCTGAGAACACTCGGCAAACTCCTCCTCGCCCAGGATATGGTCGTCATCTCCAAAATCGCTCGTCTCATCCCAAATCTTGTCAATCTCGGCGTTCCCTTGCGGCGGGATAGCCCATATGCTCTCCCGCAGCCGCTTGTGGCGCTCGCGGTCCTCCTCGATGCGCTGCTCAATCTGGCGCTTCTCCAGGCGCGGGGCTCCCCCGCGACCATTAGTCGGGATCGCGTGGCTGGGAGGCGCGTCGCCCATCTCGACATCGCCATTGACGGGGGACGAGAGGCCTGCGTCGTGGGCGCTCGTCTCGCGCTCCTTGAGGACTTCTTCAATCTCTATGACTGTGCGGGCTTCGAGGAAGTCCTTGTCTTGGAGACCTCGGAGGACCTTGGTTTTTTTTTTTCTCATGTCAGTTACACATGTCGACGGTACGGCTTGGAACAAAGCTAACTCACTCTTCGGACGACCTTGACGTTGGCAGCGCCGGATCCGTCATCGGGAGCAACAGCGTCGACGATGCGAATGATGTCGCGCTGCATCATGCGGACGTAGTCCATGTGCTTGTCCTTTTGAGCCATCTCAAGGAAATGCTCAATAAAGTACATGATGTTGGCGCGTGTATTCATATTGTTCTAAACGAGCATCATTCAGCCATGGTCTCATCGTTTTTCTCATACACTTCAAACTCACCCGCTCCAACTGCTCCAGAATACAAGAATGCAGATCCTCGTCCATATCCTTGTACTTGAGGGCATACTGGGCCGCTTTCTGCGCAGAAGTGACGGAGGCATTCAAGTGCTGCAGCGAGCTGCTGAAGCGCATTCGAACCTCAAAAGGATCCGCCATGGTGATATCAGCGGACTTTCGGTCCCGGTCCTGATCTCAATTTGGATCGGGCGACGACTTGAAGTCGGGGGTTGAGAGTTCGGGATGATGTTGAAAAGCGGCTGGTGATGCTGGGGCTGAGTTGAGGCTTGTCTTAGGTAGTGTAGGTACGGAGTATCCGTACTCACGTACTGTATGTACCCGAATCCGAGCTGTCACCTCTTTCCGACTAAATTCGCTGGGGAAGTTTCCCACAGGTGGACCCTGTGCTGTTGCCTCCATTTTTGTCAGTGTTCTCCCTGTTTCTGGTGTGGTCCGCCCTGTGCGAATAAAGGGAGCAGCAAGCTAAGCAGAGTTGGGCTTAGCGCTGAAGAAAAGCCAAGTTCAGTGGACGAAAAGCTGTGGACGGACGATATCGGAACAGTGGAGAGCTTCTTTTTCTGCAAAAGGAGGTGGATAATATTGGCCAGGGGACTCTTTAACTCAGCCTTCATTTCCAATCTCTGTTTTGATAAACTTTGTTCTTGCGCTCAAGAGACATTTCTCCGTAACTGAACTCGTTTTGCATATCCTCTCTGCTTTTCTGGTGTTTTTCCTTGGATGATAAGGTAGAGGCAGCATCCTTGACACGGTAGAAATCCATCACTTACACCGCATTCTCATCTTTTCTCTCATACTGCTTCTTCATCATGTCTGTTATGGGAGATCACAGCTCTTCGGAGCTCACCATGACCGTTCTCGGTTGCGGTATGTAAAAACACTCATACTCATAATGAAGTTAAAAACAAAAAAACATTCTGACTCTCAACAGGAACCATGGGTATCGCCATCCTCAACGGCATCTTCACTTCCCTCCTGGAAATGCAGGCTCCCAAGCCTCTTCAGACCCTCCACACCCCCTCGGCGTCAGGCACATCCACACCCTTAGGCGACGAGGTCCCCCACCGTCTGCCCTCCCGCTTCATCGCCTGCGTCCGCCGTTCCGACAGTGCCAAAAAGGTGAAGAAGGCCTTGTGGGAGCACTCCTCCATCCTCAAAGTCGTCCAAAACGACAACGTCAACTCCGTCGCCCAATCCGACGTCGTCATCCTCGCCTGCAAGCCTTACATGGTCAAGGACGTCCTCAGCGAACCGGGCATGACCCGCGCCCTGCACGGCAAGCTCCTCATCAGTATCTGCGCCGGCCTCACAGAGGAGCACCTCGAAGAGATCCTCCACGGCGCCGTCCCGACAAAGGACCCCGAGGAAGACGGCCGCTGCCGCATCATCCGCGCCCTCCCCAACACCGCCTCCCTCATCCGCGAGAGCATGACCGTCATCGGCGCCCCGACCTACCCCTTGCCCCGCGACGCCGCCAACCTCGTCACCTGGATCTTTAAGCGCATCGGCGACGTCGTCTACCTGCCCGCCGAGAACATGGACGTCAGCACCGCTCTCTGCGGTTCCGGCCCGGCCTTTTTCTCCTTGGTTCTCGAGGCCGCCATCGACGGCGCCGTCGCTATGGGTCTGCCCCGCGCCGAGGCCACGAGGATGGCGGCGCAGACTATGAAGGGCGCCGCGGGCTTGGTTCAGAACGGTGACCACCCTGCTCTCCTTCGCGACAAGGTCACTACGCCTGGCGGATGCACTATCGGTGGTCTGTTGGTGCTTGAGGAGGGTCGTGTTAGGGGTACCGTCTCGCGTGCCGTGCGTGAGGCGACTGTTGTTGCCGGTCAGCAGGGCCAGGGCATCCAGGGGGTGAATGGCACTCGTTTCGTTTCGCAGTCGGGATACCCTCAGTTCTAAGATGGTTAGATATGGCGATGGACTTCTGCGCAAAAGTACATAATGTACAATCCTCATGAATAATGAATAAACATTTATTATCTACCTCAATCTATGCAGCCAACACCGTGAGTACTGACTTTTCCCGCTTAATCAACATCTAGCTATCTGCTTTCATTCTAGATGGTACAATTTCGAAGAGCAATGAAGGAACATGCAAGTCTCCATGAAATTTAGGCTGTGTCAAACATTCATTGCCCTGATTGGAGAAGAATCCGAGAATAATCAATGGCAGTGGTGGTCCTTTATCGTGATTACTATCCGCCACCTACAGCCACAGGTTTGTTCTCCGTACTCTCCATCTTTGCATATTGAAGCTTCAAATCAAGAGGGACAGTATTTTATTATTCTAATCACAAAGTAGTAGAGTAATTTGATGATGAAACCGATACCATCCATCGTTGGCAATGTGTAGCAAGAATGCAAAGGCTCGGCCCCCCTAACGGGGGAACTGCGAAACTCACTGTGGGGTTCTTATTCCTCAAGTATAACGATGCTAGTGATTTTTCACGAGGCTTAAACTCGCGACTTGTACAAGCGGGGCAATTCACTCAGGACTTTCCCCGTTACGTCACAGTTCTTCATGGTAATATCGAGCAAATTCATTGATGATAGAGGTATGGAGACGGCGGGCAGTGAGTAAATTCAGAAGGGGATGGTGATGGTTGGGATGAAAGGATGCGATGTGAGGTGGCTGCAACGTCCAAGTACACTTGGGTATCAGCCTTGCGGATTGCTATAATCACATTGAGCCTAATAGAGAAGTACGTGGTATTATATTTACATGCCGGCTGGAAGCCCGGGTTACCCCCTCTAATCTATCATCCCTGAGGTAGTCGCCTTACTTTGTCCATGTCTATCGCTAATCTCTGTGTAGGCGAGTTGCCTTGGCCTGTCCTGGCCAACATCGTACATCCTCTTCCAGTCGCCATCCACTTCTGAAAAATCCAAGATGATCCCTTTGAGAGCGACCTCTAGTCGCACACGCGTTCATATCGCACAACGCTCAAAATCGAGAAATGTCCCTTCCAAAAACCCACGTAATAAACCAGTAAACCGGAACCAGAATCTTGTTCCGGATACTCATCGATTTAGTCAAATAAGCACACCGCCACAGAATCCAAGCTGTACGACATCCCCGTTAGCTCATCCAGTCTCAGCACATGCAAAGAGTTGAGTAAACATACCTGCTCTCCCCTTCAACTCATCCGCAGAACTCTGGTGAATCGCCCGCCAACTTCCCAAATACGCCATCGCCCCAAGATTCCGGAACTTGAACGGCTTACCCTCCGGCCCGGCCGCCGCCTTGTTGAGCGCCTTGGCGAGGTACTTTGCCTGCTGACTCGCAACCTGCGCCGTAGCAGGCAGCGTCTGGCCCTCGAGGACGGAGCAGTCGCCCATCGAGTACACGTCCGGCAGCACGGCGCCCTCGTTCTTCGGATCGTCGAGTCGTACCCTCAGATTTGCATCCGTAACGATCCCACCGCTCCGCTCCGCCTTGAGAATCTTGACCATCTCACCACCACCAGCACTCTGCCCTTCACCCTCAGCAGCAGCAGCAGCAGCAGTAACAACAGCATTCGGATTCCGCAACTCCTTCTTCATCAGCGTCTGCACAAGCGGATTCTGCATCAGCCCCGTGCTCCAGACCACGATCCCCGCGCCGACCTCCTCCTCGCCGTGCTCCTGGATCTTGAGCCGTAGCGCCCCGCGCGGGTCCGTTTCGTCCGGGCGGATGCGCTGCAGGTGGTGGTTGGTTTTTACTTTGATGCCCTGACGGCGGAAGAGGTCCTCTGCGTAGGAGGCCAGCTGCTGGTCGAACATGGGTAAGACTTTGGGTGCGATGTCGTAGATTGTGATGCCGACGAATTCCATGAGGTGCGGGTAGAGTTTGGAGAGGTCGTCGTGGATTAGGTCGTGGAGCTCAGCTGCGAACTGCAGAAGAAATGAGTAACGGAATAATCGGGAAAAGGAGGCTGGATAACTCACCTCGATACCCGTTGGGCCTCCACCAACAACAGCAAAGTGAAGCAACTTCCTCCTCTGCTCATCCGTCGTCGTCGGCCAATCCGCCTTCTCAAAGCACTGCAGCACCCTCAACCGAATACTCCTCGCATCCCCAATATCCCTCAAGAAATTAGCATACTCCTTCACCCCCTCGATCCCAAACGTCTGCGAATACGACCCCACCGCCACAACAAGCTTGTCGTACGCGACATCGACCACCTCCCCTTTGGCCCGCGAATGCACATCCCTAGCCGGTAACGTTTTGGACGTGGCGTCCTCGGACGTGACCTTTTCGATGCGAATCACTTTCCGGGCGAAATCCACGTCGTCGGCCCAGGCCTGGTGGAACGAATCCAGTTCCAGGCGGCGGACGGGCTCGAGGACGGAGCGGAACTCGAGTGTGCCGACCGAGGTGGATGCCAGCAGGGGTGTGAAGACGAAGTAGGAGCGCGGGGAGATGAGGATGCGTTCGTATTTTTTGGGGTCGAGGTCGCGGGCGAAGGCGTAGCCTGCCCAGCCTGAGCCTAGGACGACGACTCTTTCACGTTTTGGTTCTGCCGGGTCTCGTGTTAGTGGGAGTTTTTCCTTTCCAATGGCGCGATGAGAGTATGGAAGGTTCGGGGAGTAGGAAGTAACTGAGATGCATGTGTACCTGTTGGTGAACTGGAACTCGTACTGTTGCGTTGGTTGACGAGACTCGTGTTAGTCAGAGCCTCAACCTGCAGCGCCGTCCCGGCCGGCCCCCGGCGTCCGAGTCCGGGCCGAGCCAGGCTCCTCCAATATTGTTGTGCAACTTTCGATGAGGCCATGATGGGGTTGAAATCACACCACCTAAAAGTCAGCGGTAAAGAAAACGGGGTCCAGTTGTTGGTTAAATAAGACAACCGCAAAGGGCCCTTTCACTCTACCGGTCCAACCCACTCCTTTTTCTCTGACTCTGACTCCCCCAGTCCTCCGAACCCGTTTCTACGGCCGTTCTACGGCGGTGGGTTAAATCCGATGGCTCAACGTTAGGCGTTTGGGCGGTGTTGAGATTGAGAAAGGTGGGCACGATAATAGCCCGGAGTGTCGAGGGCGCTCGGTGTATCGGAGACTTGCCAAAGAGCGTGTACTAAACTCCTAAGGTGAGGTAATACGGGACGGGACGGGACCGGGTGCCTTGACATCCAGAAAAAAAAAGTCTTGGGACCAGTTGAGTCAATGCGCTTATTTCGTTCGCTAGGCAAGCGGGTTGATTGATCTACAGAATTCAAGGGAGGGGGGAGAGGGCCTTTTTTGGACAGTAGAATTAAGGTTGATTCTTGTCTAACTCAATTACATCTTTTCTCACGTCACCAAGCTGAGAGATTTAGACCTTAGTATACACGGCGCCGACGGAACGAGTGACGTCCCCCGTCTCCACTTTTGCCCGTCCGGCGGCCCCGGCGTGGCGTTCCCGCTTTTTCTTCTCCTCTAATCGTCCAAATGACGTCCCTAAAATTTCACTTTTGTGTTCCCATGCATCGAATAAAGGTGCACACGGGGCTGAGTTGTCCGAACTTCCGTCCGCAACTATCCCACACGGCTCCCGTAGCTCTCTCCAATTTTTTGGTTTAGACTTTCTCTACTGCAACATAGAGTCCAAGCTTTCGCCAAGGACTCCCTCGATCTTGACGATCCACTGGTGCGTCTCCCGCTCGACCGTCTCGTCATCGTCGTCCTGGAGCTCGCTGATGTAAGGGAGCATCTCGGGCAGAGCCGACAGCCACTCCTCGCCGAGCTTCTCGGCAAGCTGCTGCTGGCACCTGACGGCCGCCAGACGGACGGGCGCCTGCTCGGAGCGGAGGTGGCGCAGGATGGCCGTGTTGAGCTCCTTTTGGTGCTCCTGCGAATCCGCCGCCGAGGCCAGCTCGACCACCGCGGGGATGAGCTCGGCGGTCAGGTCGATGGATGAGGAGGCGTGGAGGAACTGCGCCGTCAAGACGGGAGCGACCTTGCTAAAGTGGGCGGGCGCCTGCCAGAAGTCGTCCTGGTCATGCTCGAAGCACCTCGCCAGCGTGGACAGCACGCGCTGCCAGAGCGCCTTCTGCTCGGGCATCTTCAAGTCGGTGCCGTTGATGATGTCGACGGCGTCGTCCACGATGTAGGTAGCGTAGTTGGTGACGATGGACTTGAGGCCCTCGAAGAAGACCTGTAGGAACCCGTAGACGCTGTAGCGACGCAGAGCACGTCCTGTGACGTCTTGCTTGGGCAGCTGCGTAGACCACTCGACGATCTGGGTGAAGATGGGCCTGAAGGCCGCGTCGTTGAGCTTGTAAATCATCTTGAGCGTGACGTCGTTGATGGAGGTCTCGATCTTGGCCACACGCGGAGCTGTCGCGTTTGTGAGCTTGCCCTTGATCTGTTCCCGTCTCCGAAGGTCCAAAGAGTTGAGCAGGATCGTGGACAAGGCAGTGACGTTCTTTGTGACAACGGTCTTTGGCTGGCTGTCAACCACAACACCAAAGATGTCGACCCATTCGTCGGTGGCCTGTTTGCATGTTAATATAGCGTTGCAAATTTCTCTCGGCGGACAACTTACATCGAAACCAGCCTCGGCTGCTGGGATCCAGTTCTTCTGCAGGCTGGCCAACATCGTCTTGGCCTCAACCTTTCTGGCAAGGAATCTGAGACAGTTGGTGCGCTCATCGTCGGCTTCGCCATCCAGTTTGGCTTCGGCTGACTTGTTGGAAGCAAGCAAGATGTTTTCCAGGTGCTTCTCCGAGATCATGTAAGGCAAGTGCTGCGCGAGCGCAGTGATGAATGCAAACGCGGCATTGTGCAGTTCGGTGGCGGCCTCGTCGTCCTCCACGCTCTGCTCGATGTAGAGAATTGCCTGGGAAATGGCAATGTTGACAATAGGCAGGATACCGTCTTGAAGAACATCAACCAAAGAGGCAAGGCAGAGCAAAGCCATGACACGGAGGCGAACATCGGGCTGGCCGAGGCAGTGGGGTCCAGCAATGGTCGCGGCGGCACCCGCGACAGCCTCGACGTCTTTCTTGCCGTACTTCTCCGCGATCTTGTCGATGCATGAAACTGCAGTGTGCTTGTACTTGAGGTCGTCCGTATCCCGGATTGCGGCGGTGAGCTGTGGCAGGAAGGCAAGAAGTGCCGTCCTGGAGGCAACATCCGCGACACCTTCCTGGTCCACGCGAACTTCGAGAGCACGGAGAACCTTGCGGCGGAGGTCGATCTCGGTGCGGTCCAGGAGGTTCTCGACCGACTTGATGAACTCGCCGATGGAGAGGAGGTTGAGAAGGTTGGCCAGAGCGTTGCCGCAGCACTCGTGCAGAGCCTTCTGTTGCTTGACGGTCTCCGCAAGGGCCAGGACGTCTCTGAGAAGAATAGCATACAAGTCCCGAATCTTTGAAGAATCCATGTCGTCCCTCTCGGTGAGAATGGTGATCTCCTTCCGCAGCTTTCTGCTGGAGAGCAGAGCGGGGAATACGGTCAATTGCTGGATAGCAATGGCCTCGGGCTTCTTCTCTGACAAGTCTTCGCCAACTCCCAAAAGGGTGGCCGACAGACCTAGCTTGGGCTTGAAGATGTCACTGATCAAGTCCAGGAGCTTAGCCAAGGTCTGAAGCTGCACCTCAGCACTGTAAACGCCGAGGAGCTCAGAGGCAAAGGCAATGAGGCTGTCGTTGGGACCGTATCTATCGACAAGCATAGCCAAGAGAGCGAATAGGAACTCATCGGGTCCGAGGGTGTTGATGAGAGCGACAAACAGACCCTGCTTGCGATGTGCAGGGATATGCTCGTAGGCAGTGACGAAGCTTTGCAGCAACTCCGTGGCACCCGCAATGGGATTTCTCTTGCCCTTCTTGAGCGACGCCATCAGGGGCGGTACGACCTCCTTGATAGTCTGGTTGACGACGTGAGCAGAATGATCATCGTTCTGGCGGAGGACCGAGGCACCCATGAAAGTGAAGATGGGCATCACGCTATGGAGCACAAGATCAGGAGCAGCGGTGGCAAGGCTGGCGATCAGGAGAAGGGCCGAGTTTTGCACAATAGGGCTGGAAGACTTCTGGATGCAGTTGACAAGCAAATCGCCGTGGCCTCCTGAGCTGTCAATCTTCAGGTTCTTGTTGTCTCTGTAGGCAGGGACCATGGCAATCAAACTTGTAAGCACCAGGTTTTGCAGGTATCCAAGCTCTGATCCAATGACAGTACGGAAGTGCTGAAGCTCGGAGAGCGTGCCAAAGAGGCTATCCAGCAACTCGGGGTGAGTAGCCGGCTGCGAGCCGTCAACGAGCTGGAGGACGAAGGTGACGGATCTCAGGGTTGCGCTAAGCTCAGCACTGGCTTGAGCGCTAACTTCCCGCTTGGCCTCGGAGGAGCTGGTCCGGCGTCGCTTGTTGGCAGGGGGCTCGGTGATGAGCTTCGTGCCGGTCTGGATAGACTCGAGGAAGTAAGCCAAGATCTCTGTCGTGAGCTCAACATTTCTCAGGAAGTCAGCCGCCTCGTCAGCGATGATGTCCTCCTCATCCTGGGATGCCTGTCGTGCCTGAGAGAGCTCCAGCATCGTCTGAGCCACGTCAAATTTGGTGTCGGCCTTCATGGAGCCCCAGATAGCACGAATGCGCGCCGAAATGGATCTGACCAGCTCCGGTCGCTTGGCGGAGGCGGAATCCTTCATAGTAGAGAGGAGGCATTCGAGGCCTTCGTTGTCGTTCGGCACGACAATCTCGGCAAATGTAGTATGCAACAATGACTGATCGACTTCCTCGGCCTCGGCGAGACGGTCCGCTTCCTCGACAGACAGCGACGCCCACCATTGAAAAGCCGGCAGCAGGACCTTTGTTCTAGAGGTGGATGATACTCCCCTGATACGGTTGAGAATCGAGAGCAGGTTGGACTTGACCCTGATGAGCGGCGTTGCGACGACGTGGCTAGCAAGGAACGAGAGAATCGACGCTCTGCCCGAAGAGCTCAGTGCCTTCTTTCCTTCGCTGCTCTCGCTCTTGGCGCTGCTGTCGAGAGTAGAGTGAAGGACGGCACGAATGTGGTTCTCATGCATGATGCACTCCTCCAGAGCCGGGAGAATGACGCCGTGCAGGAGGCGAGAGACGGTGTCGGCATCCAACCACTGCACCTTGTCGCTGTCATCGTAAAGCTTCTTGCCACCCCAGACAGAAGCCTTGGCGGCCTTGGACTGGTGAGGGAAAAAGTGGCCTATTTGGATGAGAAGCTCGGCCGCGGCACGGCGAACCTTCTTTGAGGAGTCCACAAGGGCAACGAGGCAGTAGGGGATAAGGGCCTGGAAGTCGAGATCATTGCCATCGCCGTCGCTCAAACGTCTCCTGACAGTGTCAACAGCGGCGGCGCGAGCCAGAGTCGGGTAAGGACCGGACCAGATGCGAACGAAGAAGGTGATGTAGGTGTGGTCGCTAACTGCCGTTCGTCGACTCAAAGACGGCAGCTGGTCGAAATCGGCCAGAAGAGTTGGGTCTTCAGACTGCTGAGACACGACCCGGAGGAAGAGTCTACTGAACTCGTCGTAAACGTCGCCAGTGCTCGTAGAGAGGCACGACGGCAACGCACGGGTCTGGCTCGAGAGCTCCTGTATAGTCTCTCTCAGGTTCTCCTTTGTCGGCGCTGCGGGTTGGGATCCGTCCATCTGAGTATCTTCTTGGCTTCCGGGCAGGGCCTTTCTTTGGCGAATGGAAACGTCGAGTTTCATCTCCAGCTCCTCCACATCGAAATCGACCTCCTCGAGAACCGTCCGGATGATCTCGCTAGTTTCTCCAGAGAAGCGCGACAGGTCAATCAGTGTCGAGCCAAGCTCCTTGCGGATTTCGCCGTCCTTGTCGACTTCGTCGTCAAGTCTGTGAGCAGCGAGGACCAGAGATTTGAAGATGACGGCAATTTGTTTCCCCTTCAAGATCTTGCTCATCAAGATGACGCGAATGATTGGCAGCCCCCGAGCATCACCCTTCTTGCAGAGTCTTTCAATAAAGGCGATGCACAGTCCGTTGGTGAGCTTGTCAACCCTCCTTTCCTGGCCCAGCTCAACGAGGATCTCTCCAAGGTTCTGCACTTTCAACAAGGCCTTGGTGACCTTTCCAGAAAGCTGCTTCGCGGACCGGTACTGCGCGAGGATGCACAAGCAAACCAGGCCGGGGCGCACAGTCTCGCTGGTCCAGCCGTGAACAATCTGCTCCATGAATGCCGATAGAGTCGCGTCGTCGAAGCTTCCCTTGGCCGCAACAATGGTGACAGCCATGTACGAAGCAATCTGCATGTTGGGGACCTTCTTCATGGTCATTGCCTCGGCGAGGGTAGGACCGACGCGGTGCAGGAATGATTCGTTGTTGTCCTGCTGAACAGCCTGGCGACCCGAGCGCATGTTCTCGAGAAGACCGTTCACGGCCTCCGTCATGATTCCGCCCCAGAAAGAGATCAAGGTAGGGTATTGCTGCTGGTTCCTGCAGGCCTCGAGGGTGTACTCGGAGAGGGTGTTGAGAAAGCCGGCCTTGTGGATCGCTTCGTGGACCAAGACAGATCGCGGAGGCGAAGTGAGGGACTTGATGTAGGGGCTCAAGAATCGGTACTCGTGGGGGATCTTGGACGGCAGGATCGAGAGCAAGGTAACGAAGGCGGGAATCGAGTGGTACGGGAGGAAGGTCGTGATGAGAGATTTGGTGTTGTTCTCGTGGATTCTGTGGCAGCGTTAGACTGGGTATCTCGGCGAGCATAAAGGCTGGACATACCTGAATCTTCGCACAAGCCATTCGAGGGCACGAAGCGAAGGCATAAGCCTCAGTCTGCTTCCAACGAGGCGCAGGAAGGACTCGACCTTCTTGTCCAACTCGGTATTCTCAGCGGCAGTCATCTGGGTGCGGTCTTCGCTCATGCTCTGCTCGCTGAACAGCGTGAGGCCAAACGGCTTGAAACGGCCATCAAGCTCGCACAGTTCCTCGAAGCCGTCCAAACATATCGTGTAGAGCGCCTGGTAGCTCTGTGTCGCGGCCACTCTCGGCTCGAAGAGGAGAGACTTGGAATGGGCAGCCTTTTGCGCCCTAACATCCAGAGATGCCTTTGAGTTGGCGGCGATCTGCGCCAATTGCGCAGCAAGAGAGGACGCCATTGTCTAGAGAGTTTGCGGCATTCCGCAGTGATCGAATACTCAATGGCGGGGGAGAGCAACGAGACTGGGGTTGTTTTCTCTTACAACATTTTCCTGGAGTTCTGGATTTTTTTTTCTGACGGGGATTAGTTCCGCCGACTTTTTCTTGCTGATAAGCCATTGAGCGAATCGCCGGCTTTGTAGATAAGACGGTGGGTCTCATCGACAGGCGTCGAGCCCCGCCAGTCCACCTGGTCAACTTTTGTTACCTAGCACTGCCAAGGGCCCTGCTTTGGGCGTTGCTCCATGCCTCTGATGCGCCTCTCTTTTGTGAGTGATGTGATGAGGAAGACGATTGATTTGAATGATGGTTTGGGTACCCATATACTCTCTTATTTTTGCCGGACGCCTGCCACGGGCCATGGATCGCTGGGTACTCAGCAGCAGTCTGTCGCTACCATTGCTGTTAGTCTAAAGAGTGGAACCCAACTCCTCTCCCAGAGCTCGGTGTTAGTGGTACGGCCATCTCGTGCAATTGATAGGCCGACAACCGCAGACTGCAGGCACCTTCACACAGCCTAACCAGTGAGGATATCGTGCTTTCGGCTAGGCGGGATACTTTGCCGTGCGAGTGGCTCCGTTGTGGTGTTTGTAAGATTGAGGGGAGGAGTGTTTCGGGCTCCCTGCAGCGAGGTCACGGAGTCACATATAAGCCGGGCGAGCCTTTAACACCATGAACTTGGTCGCGATTTCCCCTATTGTAGCGATATAGTATTGCCTAGTAGCCACCAAACAACATGGCTGTAAGTGACCATAGCGATAAAGGCACTCTCACATTGCTTACAATCATTGCAAGAAACCATACCCTCAAGTCGTGCTCTTTGGAGATTCCCTGTTTCAAGGGTCCGTGGTGACTTTTGAAGGCTTCTGCTTCCAGGCCGAGCTTCAATGTCGTAAGTTTACCGAAATCTGGGTTGCGAGGGTTCGGGATCAGACACTTACACGCGGCGTCTAAGATGTGAATCGCCGTTACGACGTAGTCAACCGTGGGTTTTCCGGCTGGAATTCGGCGAATGCTCTGAAATACCTCCCTGAGATGTTTCCCCCTCCTTCACCTTCAGGACCGCAGCTGAAGTATCTGGTCAGTACAAAGTGCATGCCGACGGGCTTCGAATGCTGAACCTAGCTCTCCCTAGTTGGTCCTCCTGGGTGCAAACGACGCAATTCAGCCCATGCATACGACAACCCAGCATGTGCCCCTAGAAGACTACAAGCAGAATCTCGTCAAGATCGTCACGCACCCCAATATCACAGCCCATAACCCCAAGATCCTCCTCGTCACGCCGCCGCCCATCGACGAAATCCGCATCACCAAGCTAGATCTGGCCTGGGGCCACTCAAAGCCGATCCGGACCGCCAAGATAAGCGCAGGATACACCCAAGCGGCTCGCGACGTCGCCGCCGAGGTCCCCGGCGTGGTCTCGATCGACTTGTGGCAGGCTCTCATGGACCACGCCGTCGCCAAGACGCCCGACTTCAAGGCCGGAGGGCCCTTGCTCGGCACGCCGGAGCTCGGCGAGCAGGGCGGGCTCGCGGACTTACTGCCGGACGGCCTCCACTTGAGCGGCGAGGCGTACAGGGTTTTCTACGAGACGGTGCTGCCTCACATTGGGCAAGAGTATATGGGTTTGCCTGAAGACGATCGTACGGACTACGTTTTTCCAGATTGGCGGGATCTCAACCCTCCGGCGTAGGTGAGGCGAGGCGAGGCACTGGTGAGGTAGGTGACTTTGACTTGGACGAAGGAAGCTAATAGAGCGGTCCATGCGATGCTGCATATTTTCTGCAGGAGCACTGCAGTGGCATTTGAAATTAAGTAAATCATTTCAGGAAACTGCCCGAGTACCCAGCACTTCAAATATTGATGCTTCCGACATAGCAACCTAAGCATGTGATGACGGTGGCGTACATGCGCGTATGTATGTCTCTACTCATCCTACTCGTAGCCTGGCCTATCTCTACGCATTCGCTTCGTGCCGAGCCACAGGGAGAAATCCCGCCTTCTGAGACATCGCCGGGAATCGCCAAGGACAGGAGAAACCAATGCCTCTTCTTGCCTCGGTAGGGATCCGCGACGCACACGCTGCGGGCTGTTCGGCGACGTATATACGCCGGAGGATCAATGACAGATGTTCAACCGCATAGGCTATCTACCCTGCTTTAGACGACTGGATTCTATTACCTGTCTACTCTGCCTAGGAAATGTACTCCGTAGGGAGGGTAAGGGTAAGGTGGGAGAGTTTTTAAATTTGACATCAGTTACGTGATCACTTGAAGATCTACAGCTCTACCTTCCGCGGACTTAATGCCCGCATCCCAAATACACCATTGACCTCGGTGAGGTTTCCTTGCACAGAAGAGTACAAAGACAAGGTAGGGGCAGGGCAAGCAAGCTGGAGTGCGGAGGAGGTGACACCATCCTGGCAGTTTGGCAGCCCAGGCAGGTTTTGGTCGTTTCTGCACTGGCATCTCGGGTGCTTTAGAGTTCGAAGATGTGCAGGAGGGAGGAAACAGCGGAAGTCACTTTTCACTATCCGTACCTTACCTACTACGTACCCAGAGTGAGAGGCCAGGTGAAATGCTGGAATGACTGGACGCTGGAAGTCTTCAGCACGTTCCCTGGCATGGGGGTTGGGGGGTGGTAAGCTTGCCGGGCCCCAATCAGCGTCTTCTACGGCGTCACACCCCGTTACCCCCGTTGCGAGTTCCAGCGGGTGAATGGGCGGGAGGGCGACGACGTGAGACTTTGCAGGCACCGAGGTGAGGCGCGCTGCACCGAACTGCACTCCCAAGTTCCCACCACGTAAGGTACCTAGCTCTATCTCTATTATTCCTAACCCCGCTATTCTTCTCATCATTTCTGTCCCATTACTTTCTCGGCGTATTCTAGACTAAAGATATTGGATATAAGAAGTAATGATAGAAAAAATAGGAGTAGGAATAGTAGAAATATCCGTAGGGCCAAGGTACTTCGTGCTGAGGAACAAACTATCGTGTCACCCGCTTGGCTCTGTATCGAGAACCACCTTACTGTTACGTACCGAAAGTAATCAGCGGCCACCTACCTTACCTAGGTGGAGAGCCCACTCGTGTACCCCTCAAGTACACCAGATTGTCCGACGCTGGGTCCAGCGTCCCTCAATCAACAAATCATCAGCCAGACCCTCCCTCTTTCAGTGCTCCCATCCCCCCCAACTTACCCACCTGAATTGTGCAGCACTCCAGCTTCCTCGCAGCGATACGTTAGGAGAACCTTTACGATACATACCACCTTACTCTCTCACCCATGCGCCAAACCCCCGGGACCACACCTCTCTCGTTGGCTGGTCCACTCCCGTTGCTGCCCGTTCACTTCACCTCCATCCAAGCCCGTCCGTCTCTGCTCGTGTCCTGCCCGCTTCACTAATTCAACGTGCCGGTCCAAATTAACCTGGCGGGCTTCGTTTGTCTTACCCCCCCGTTCTATCGAACACCCTTTGTTCTTCATCTTTCTCTACGAAACACTCGGTATCTTCTTGCCTTTTCCAAAACCCTTCCTACCTCAACGTATACCTCCATATCGGAACAGCCGACACGCTCCATCCTAATCAATCGAATCCTCTGCGAATCTTCTATCGAACTGGAAGCAGCTACCATTCGGCATCGTCTCTTAACGCTTCTCCCGTGACGACATCATACCCTTCCACAATCGCACCAAGAGTCCCTCGCACCCACGTCCCATATATACACGATCTACGACCAACATACGTGTCTCCAAAGTCGTCATTTGACTCAATCTTGGTGTCGAGAATATTCGACCAAACACGCAACCTTCCAAAGCCATCGTCCTTGGGGCAGAGCCGCCTCTGTAGACCATCGTGCAAACCCAGCATACTATCACCACCGAATACTAGCTGCCGCAGTCGAATAACTCGACTGGACTCTGGAAGAAGAAAACTACTGCGATCCGAAAAGACGTCAAACTCGTGCCTGCTGCTGCTGCCGTTGACGACCTACCTGGTCTCACCGTGCGATGTGGCGGGGGAGGAGGACCTCGTGAACTGATATCGTAGGGATCGAGGTCGGAAGAGCCCATAACCTTCCTCGACCCGTCATTCGAACGCGCCTGGACTCGACAATAACCTCATGGGCGTGAGCAACATACCCGAAGGATTCCTTCTTCCAAAGGCTTTGTCGATACCCCCACTGACGCTCTAACTCGATCACCCTCTGATCTCAATACACTCGCTTGCCTTTGTCCTTCGCTCATACACTTTGCGAACCTACATCCCGAACGCCCTCTGATTCCGTTTGGTCCGAGCAATATACTGGGTTCCACACAACTGCGTTTGGGAATGGATCATCGGTTCCCCATCACCCGCGACGATCTCTTCAACATCCAGATGGATTTGAAGCAAATCCAACTGGTTCAGAGTAATCAGGGCGAAAGACTAATAAGACTCGAAAGGCGCCAGGAACAAGATGCGAGCGTCAAGTCCGTGTGGCAACAGCATCCTTTTCCTGGCGTCCTTGCCGGAACCCCTCAGCAAGGTAATTAGATTATCTACAGGTGTCGATGCGTTTTGCTAACGTTCCACTTCCCAGGGCCGACTCACGTCTCACCCAACGACATGTTTGATGATTTCGACGAGCAAGGTCAGCATTTGCTGAGCTCCCTTCACCTAGGACCTGCCGAGGAGGAGCCTACCCGTCGGGGTGCTGCCTCTCGAGCCAACAGCGTACGATTCGATGAGAGTGCCTTGCGGGGCGCAGCAGATTGGTCTAGTCAGAGCAATCGCCACTCTGGGGAATTTGGCCCTCCCCGACCGTCTAGCGGGTTGATGATGGAGCGATCATTGTCCCACAAGTCGGATGGACGTCATAGCTCTGCCGGCCACTCTGTTCACTCATTTCATTCTGTGGCATCAGGCAGAGCGAGCAGCTTGGGGCTGGACACCAACTTTATGGTCAGCAGCCATGAAGACGACTCTCCGATAGACATGCCGGAGCCTCCGCCAGGTCTCTTCTTCCTGGGTTCTGTACCGACCATCATCCGATGTTGGCTTACAACTAGCTTCGCCCACGATACAGTCTTGTACGCTGATCTTTGTACGGGCTCCCAGAAATCCGTCGTGGACTATTCTGTCCTCAAGGACCTCGATCTGTTGGATGAGATTCAACAAGACATGGATGGCACCTACAAAGTTCGACTTCCGGTATACCTCGTTGAAGCCACTGTTTCCGAACGCAGCAGCCGGTCATCGAGCCATGGGCATTCAATGCCCTGCCTCCTCGCAACTTTTGAAGTGTCTGGCATGGAGCAGTCTGAAGGCGCCGAGCCGAAAAGGGGCATTCAAATTTTCATTGGCAGCGACACCCTTAGAGCTCATCAGGCCGATATTCTCCTCTCCCAGAACCGCATGTGTCTCTACGGCAGCGAGCGCGAGAAGCTATCTGTTCCCTTTGTGCGCCCAGAGGACGAGGGCGCTTTCAAGCACATTAGCACAATCAATTTCATTCCTGAAAAGCCTCGCCTCAACGCCAACGCGGCGCCTTTTGTGTCTGGAGACCCACGACCTCAGGTCTCCACGACGCAAAGTGCATTGGAAAGCAGCCTGTCCAGCATGCAGCATGAAGATGCCGAGTCGCAGGGGCCCCTCTCGCCCATGGATAACCACTCTGTACCCAACAAGTCGATTGGAGCAAGCAACCTGTCTGAAAGTGGCGGGGAGAGTGAACGGCCTGGCAAGGATACCACCAGCGGGTCCGAATCAGGGGCAAAAGAGCACAATAGCACGGTCAGCGGAGAGGGCAGCCGGCGCGAGTCTGCGGGCGGCATCTGGGGTTCGTGGCGCCAGGGCACTTCCGCAAATGGGGCTGAGAACGGGCAACGGGACGCCAATGGCCCGCTAAGCGGATATCAGCCCGCCGGTCGTGGAAGCCGGAACATGAAGGTGTTGAAGCCCCTGAAATCGGGTTCATCATCGTCTGCCCGAACTGGAGCTGCCTACGAGCCGGCGCCAGCGCCCAGAACCAGCGGAGAACATCGACGAAAGAGCCAGGTCAGTGTAGCGGCAGAGGGCAACCCGCCCACAAACGTCCGCTGGGAACCCAAGAGGTCAGTCAGCAGCACCACGGTCAACAGCACAACGGAGGTGAAGGCCTCGCGCGAGGCGAAGAATGCGGGTCCAGCTTTGCCGCGGTCGGCGAACCCCATCGGTGGTGCCTCGGCTTTCTCCTGGATGAACCCAGCTGGCAAGGCAAAGCCTACGGCGACGGCGGAGTGATTGGAGGGGAGAGAACGCAAAGCCCCGGTGGCACTGGACGCGAAGATGGCCGAACATGGCTAGCGCAGTAATCTTCTTTTTCTTTGCTTTAACAAGACGACTCCCTCCAACATGAAGAGGTGAGGTGGCAGGCCTCCAAACAACGCGAGCAAGGCCGACTAGTAGGTAGCCATGTAGTGTCCCATACTAGATGGGTTTTACAGCACTGTGGCTTTAAGAGTCCGCCCAGCGGAAACCAAATAACAAAAATCCAAGAGTTCACAGAGTGTCCAATGTTTCTTTAAGGAACCTGCTACGCCAAACCTGGATCGGCAACTAGGACGCCCACAGCGTTAGCTGCATTGAGGATCTTCTTTGGTCCACCTCTGTGGGCCAAAAGCCTAGAAAGTGATATATTAGAGGTGACGCCGACTCTGCAGTTCTCCAACCTGCAGCTATCCAACCAGCCAGAAGATGATTGCTATTCCTGTAATGCAGGTACCTTGCGTTGAGTTGTTGGTTGCGGTCCGTCATGGGCAGGCCGCTGCGAGGTCATGTACATTGCTTGATTCTTCAATGCAAGTCTGCAGTGTCCTAAGGAGGCCCGGTCCGGCACTAAAATTACCCCACTTGGATGCGCCGGTTCCCCGCACTGCTCCAAGGCCGAGTGTGATGTGCCGAGTCTCTAAGCTCCGAGTCACGGAATGACTGAGACCTGGGTGAGTTTTTTCTCTTTTGATCCTCTTGATTCTCTTGATGATCTGATTCTTGTGTTCTTCCCCCCCGGGACATGTCGATTGCGAGAACTCTTCAGATACACCTGTCCTCTGCTCGACTATTCCAACCTCGACCGGCCCGGCTTCTACTCCGACCCCGCTTCCTCACGACCGCGAGCATGTCCGACCCCGCGAACCGTCGCCTGCAAAGGCCGGTCATTTTGTGCGTTTTGGATGGCCCTTTTCACCTGCCCCTAGACTCTTTCAAGACTCTGCTACGATACGATGGCCTGCTAACAAATGTGATGCCGGTGTACAGCGTCTGCGACCTCCAAGACAAGTTCCGCAACGCAATCTTCGAATTCGACAAGGTCGTAAAAACAACCTCCAAACTCCTCCGCGCCGCCGAAACCCTCAAGATCCCAGTCTTCACCACGACACAGAACCGCGCCCGCCTAGGCGACACCGTCACGGAACTCGCGCCCTTCCTCCGAGAATCAGACCTCGTTCGCCCGCCCGTGGATAAGACCAAGTTCAGCATGTGGGTTCCCGAGATTGCTGCGCAGTTTGAGGGGAAAGGCAGGCACGAGGTGCTGATTGTGGGGATCGAGTCGCATATCTGCGTGACGCAGACGGCGCTGGACTTGTTGGCCGAGGGTCACAAAGTGTATGTGTTGGCGGATGGGGTGAGTAGTTGTAATCGGGAGGAGGTGCCGATTGCGTTGGCGCGGTTGAGGGGGGAGGGGGTCGTTGTTACGACGAGCGAGAGTGTGATTTATGAGATGATGGGGGATGCGGCGCGGCCCGAGTTTAAGAGGATTGTTGGGTTGGTGAAGGAGACTGGAGGGGAAACGAGGGAGGTTTTGCAGGCTTTGGCGCCCAAGATTTAGAATTTCCGGGTAGGGATTTGGACTGGGTTGGCAAAGACTGGGTGGTTGGTTATAGATATATACATCTACGAAAGATTTCAGAGTCTTGTGGGGTTGATTCTAAGAAACAGGCTTTTCTATCTGCATGTCCCAGATTCATCGAGCCGGATTCGAGATTTGGGCTTCCCTCTCACTCAACATCAACAACCTCAACCTTGGCCCCTTGCAACCACGTCAAATCATCCTCAACAGTCACCCTCCTCACCCTCGCAAGCTCATCAATAAACGCAGGTACAAACGTCCCCGGCCCTTGCACATCCGCCCTCACAGCGGCCCACTCCGCCGCAATCTCAAAATGCAACAGCCCCGCAAGCACAGCAAGCAACTTATCCTCATCCGCCCACGCCGCCAACATGGCCGAGACAGTCGTGCCCAGAACACACCCCGTACCCGTTATCTGGCCCAGCAGCTCGTGTCCGTTGTCCACTGCCAGTGTGCGGTTGCCGTCCGAGAGGTAATCTGTCTTGCCCGTCATGAGCACTACGTTCCTCTCCCTCCTCGCGAGATCCCGTACAAGCTTGGCTTTTTGCGCGGCGGTAAGGGTAGATGAAGAATCAACCCCCTTTTGCTGTTTCGTCGCCCCCTCACCCCACACCGTCGCGATCTCCCCCTCGTTCCCCTTGATGAGATCCAGATACCCGCCCGCGAGAATCGTCTTGACGGCGTTCCGTCGAATCGACGTGGCGCCCGCGCCGACGGGGTCAAAGACCACAGGCCTGCGCGCGGCGTTATAGGCCGCTAGCGCCTTGAGGTAGTTTGCGATACCGTCGGGCGTGACGGTGCCCATGTTGATGACGAGACTTCCGCCCAGGCGCGCGAGGTCGGGCGCTTCTTCGCCGTAGTTTGCCATGATGGGGGAGGCGCCGACGGCGAGGGCGACGTTTGCGGCAAAGTTTTGGACGACTAGGTTTGTCATGTTGTGGGAGAGTGGGGAGGTTGTTGCTATGCGGGTGATTACGGAGGGGATTCGGGCGAGGAGCTGGGCGACGTCGGCGGAGGCACCGGAGGCGGAGGATGAAAGAGAGGTGATGCTTCGGTAGGACGAGCTTGTCTTCACGAGTTCGAGGAGGCTGCGCGACGCGGATTCCGGGTCTTGAGCGGCGACGATGGCGCTGACGAGGGCGACGCCGTCGAGGGCTGCGGGAGAGTGCGAGTCTGGGGTGGCGGACTGGTAGAGGACGCGCTGGATGTTGGAGGGGTTGAGGCCGCCGATGCAGACTGTCTTTACGCGGGGGAGGTGGCCTGCCGCGGCGAGTTTGGTGAGGATTATGCGGAGGCCTGCGGTGCCAATGATGTGTTTTGTGTTTTCTTTGCTGGAGGGGTGCGTTAGTAGATAAAGAAAAAGGAGTACGAAGTGAGTGGTTAGACGAGGCATATCATATTGGCTTGATAGAAATGGGAACCTGAGAGGGGCATGTGGTGAAAGGGACGTACGTTGATGTGGCAAAGACGGTGCCGATGCCTAGGTAATCTGCTCCATCTTCGCAGGCTTTGAGGGCTTCCTCGATAGTGCTAGCCGTGACGCCGATGATGGCGTCCGGGCCGAGAATCTTTCTTGCGGCAGTGAGTTCTGGTTGGATGTCAGTCATGTCCTTTCTTGAAATATACTGCCATCTTAGCAATAACGTATACAGAATAAAACGGAATGAGTCACTACAAGAAAAGAAAGCAAAATTCCAAAGTAACGAATCTCAAAAGTCGAAAGAAAAGATGGCATTCATAACTCACCCATATCATCCTGCCCGATATGCACGCCCTCACACCCAACAGCAAGCGCAACATCGACCCGATCGTTAATGAGTAGCGGCACGCCCGCGGCGCGGCAGACGGCGTGCAGCTTCCTGGCGTTGGCGACGAGCTCGCCCGTGTCGCTCGTCTTGTCGCGGTACTGCACGATGGTGACGCCGCCCCGGACGGCGGCCGCGACGACGGAAGACAGGTCGCGGTCGCCGAGGATGGCGGGGGTGGAGTCTGTGACGAGGTAGAGGGAGTAGTCTACTGTTGGTTTCGGCATCGTGGCTGGTGTTGATGGGGGGGGGGCTAAGTATGTGTGAGGCGAATCGAGAAGGGTGTATTCCCTGAAGAGAGAGAGAGAGGAGAGCCAGAGGTCGAATTATTGCCGGGTGAGGGAATATTGGACCGGAGGTGGGATGACTGGCGTTTGTTGGATCGGCGCCGGTTTTTTCAACGTGGAAGTGCGGATACTTGCGGCCGAGGACGGAACGGCCGCTTCTCCGATGGCGCCGATGGCTGCGGGACGCGGGTTGTGGTGGGGTTTGTCGGTGATGACATCAACTATTTGGCTCATTGCATAAGAATCGGCACTCACGATGTGGTCCATATCCCTATCAGTGTCACAATACATTCGTGGCACCTATCGATTTATTGATGCACTCGCCAACATCGACAAATCGAGAGATCTGTTAGAACGCATCGAGAAGACACAATCGTGATTACTGATCGATACTATCCTTTACGAACCTCTTCGTCATGTCAGTGTTTGCACAAGTGTTTGAGAGATTTCAGATCAGAATTTGCCATGCGTCCTAAGTTTATTACAACAAGAACAAAACCCGAGTAAACCAGCCAGACTCCTTATGAGAAACTCCAAAAAACATAATATCCTCATTTCTTAGCCTCCAAGTAGAGGATGATCCGTTCCCGTGTCTCCTTTTTAAGATCGGCAGTAGTGAGAGATGGTCCGTCGATACCAACCCGCACTCGTTGCCCCCCCCCTCCTCGGTATCCCTCTCTTCCTTGGTACCGTGCCAACAACCCCTCAAGAGGGTGCGAGGAGGAAGCTTTCTCTCCTTTCCATGTCATCATTCGTCACATTCGTATGCGTCAGTCCCTGTCGGTCCTCCGCCGGTGGTGGTGGTACACATCATCTCCCGTCTCCCATCTCCATCATCTGGCCCGTGGATATCAAGTAGCAGTCCAGTCCATGGCAGGAAACATACTCCCAACATCCCACGTCCCAGCATCCTCCCCCAACACGCCCGTCCAAAACGACGCATCCAGATCCCGAATCATGGCCTGCGTGCCGTCCGACAAGTTGGCAGGCAACTGAATCGGCTCTTGGATCGCCGGCTGCGACTTGAGCCCGCACAGCTCGCCTTTCACAATATCCTTGAAATACCGCAGCATCTCCGTCAACCTCAAAAACGGATCAACCACTTTCGGACCGGGCACGTCCGTCGCCGCCGCCGCCGCTGCCCCATCTTCCCCCCTCGCCGCCGCCGCATCCGCAGCCGCCCTCCTAAACTTCCCACTCCGATGTGCCACAAAAACCTCCAAGTGCGCCACCTGGCTCTCGACGACCCCGCCGAGGTCGAGGTGCTTCTGCACCAGAGGCAAATCCCACCCGGGCACCTGGTCGAGCGTCATGAGCTTTAGGCACACGATGAACACGTACAAAAAGTCCGAGGAGCTGAGGCAGGTGAAGCGCGGCTGTAAGCTGAGGTGGTTCCGCGGGAAGCGGATCTCGAGAAACGTCTTTGCGGCGCTGCAGCAGCCCCAGAGAAGCTCGAGGCGTTCCGTGAGGGAGATGAAGGACGCCGGGCCCCGGGCTTCGGGGATGCCGATTTCGTAGAGGAGGACTTGTGCTATGCTGATGTGGGCGAGGAGGCCGACTGCGTTTTTCGTCAGACATTCCATCTTAGGCACGCATGTCTTTCAATAGTTTCAGAGGGGGGATGGGGGGGTCTAACGTACCATTTTCCTTGAGGTGCACCGGCAGCGACGTCTTGAAAATATCAAGCTGCTGCTGAAAAGATTGAACAACCATAGTCAAGGGCAGTTGCAGCGACTGGAAGCTCGTGCTCTCCGTCCCGAGCGTGAGGGAGATTGTCTGCGCGAGCTGCTGGATCTTGAAGAGGTGGACCAGGAGCGCGTCGCTGGGGTACTCTGCCGCCTCCTCGATCTGTCGGCAGCAGGACTCGAGGTACGTTGTGTTCATGAAGGCGTCTGGCCGCTTGTTCGTCGTGAAGACGCTTTTCCTAGTGGTCAGCCCAGTCCATCTCTCCCGTTCCAAGTTCATGGAGTGACTTACAGCGTATTCAGATAATAACACCCAGCAAAAGCCCTCATCAGCTCCAACTGCGCCGAAATCTCCTCCTGCGTCTGTACCTTTCTCGCCTCACTCTCAGGCTTTTGAAAGCTGATACGGATGCCGCTCCCCTTGCCGCCGCGCTCGCCCAGCTGCATGGGACTATCCTTGAACCCCAAACTCACACACATCGACCTCGCCAAAAACAACAGATTCGTCAGCTGATAGCTGTTGATGTTGTAGTGATACCAGGCAATCAGGAGCTGCAACCCTTGCAACACATCCAGACTCTTCTTGGGCTTCATAAACGCAGCCTGCACGATATCCTGCAACAGCTCCTCCCCCAACAGAACCTGCTTCGTTGCATCCAAATGGCACGCCGTCATCATGATACCCTTCCACAGGAACGGCCTCTCCGCCGCCAGCTGCGTAGGGCCCATGTGCGGCGGCACAATCACAAAGGGGTACAGCTCCTGCATTTCGTCCATGAACAACTTGAGAACCGTACTCTGCTCGTTGTTGAGCGGCCAAGGCGACTCGTTCGCTGTCGTCGATCCCATCCCTACGCCGCCGTTGTTATCGGCCTGGCTGCTCCCAACAGTATGGTGATCATCCGCCGTAGACGCGCTCGGCGCAGGCGACGTATCAGACCACCCAGCTTCACCCCCAACGACGACCTCCTCCGGCGGGAACAGGTGATCGCAGTTGATCGGGATCTTGGCCGACGCCGGCGCAATGCTGCCGCTGGGCGGGAGGGGGGAGTTTGCGCTCCCGACGACGGTCCCGTTGGCGACGGTGGTCGCGACTTCTGCGGTGCTGCTGTTGCTGTTCCTGCCACCAACACCACCACCACCGCTGCCCTGCTGCTGCTGCGTCGTTGCACCCGCGCTCAACTGCGTAGTCAACTCATCCAGCCTCTTCTCCAGCTCAGAGACTTTGGTAGGCTTGGGTTCCTTCTTCGCCCTGGGCGGCGCAGGGATCTGCGAGCCGCACGGCTTGCGGAGCCTGTGGCATCTAGTTCATACAGTCAGAGTCTCTCGTTCTCGTAATGCGAATGGGGGTAAAAGAGAGCTCATTCTCGCCAATGGTGCGAATACGAGAGAAACAGCATACCGTTCGCACTTGTTACTTCCGTCCGGCCCCGAGATACACCTCGCCTTGGCCTTGGCGCAGGTCGTACAGGCTCGCGGGCCTTTATTTCTATGGTCAATGTCCATTCTGATCTGTCTTTCCTCAACTTGATCTCATAGAGGGCGAAAAGGTGTAGTGAGGAGAAATCAATCAGGCACCAGCTGAAGTAAACGTAGAGTAGGATATGAAACAAACACCCTTTTCTTTACAGGATTTTCAGAAATTCGCGTCGTAATCCTTCATTTGAGCTTGTCTGCCTTTCATGACATGACGGATCTCCTGAGTTGCGTGTAAGTCAAGGTGGGACACCCACCCCCAGTTGGCAGTGACGGGGACTTCGGACCCCCTCTCCCAACCAATGGCATAGGCCTTTTCGAACGGAGACGGAGCAACTCTGCGTGCCCGCCTCCGTCGGAGTTGCTGAGTCAGAAGACTGGACGGGCAAGCCACGCCTGAAAAGTCCGCTTCTGTGGTGGTGGCACTTCGAATCCGGTAGAAATGTATGGCCTCCCCGTGGCACACACCTCCTACTGCCTTACCTTACATAAAGCGTTGAGCCTACACCTCACACCGCGGCACCCCATCCCATCCCATCTCCTTCCCCCAGCTCTTAATCGGCGGGCACCGCGGAGACCCGTCCAAGGTAACCGTAGGCGGTGCCGGGTTTACATCGGGCTGCGCTTTCCTCGCCGACCGCGGCAAGACCGCATTCGCATAACTTTGCGATACCGAAAATGTCAGCCATGCATGAAGTATCCTGGGCCCGTTGAACTTCTTCAGATGGCCCTAGTGAGGTTGCAACACATGACAACGTATATCAACTTTATCGACATGCATCACAATGTCACGTATAGACCGGAAAACTTGGGAGTGATGAATAAATGTGTCAATAAATGACATTCATATTGTTAAATAGTTGGTTATTGCGACCAACACTGAGATCAGAATCCGTCATATAGACGAAGACATGGAAACTCAAATCGAAAGAGAACAGTTGGGGCCACGGGGCATGGGTTAAAATCACACAAAACACTTGTTGATCGCTCCAAAGAACGTGGTTTAGGTCCGATGAGCTCCCCTCTTTTCAGATATCAACGTAACATGGTTGGAGCTAGATTCAAAAAGAACCCAGACCAGTAGAACGTGAAAAAATCAAATGGCAGAGCTCACGGCCTGACCAGTCGTCGCCTTGGACTCACGCTCCAGCAGGGCTTCAACGAAGCCGTTGCTAATGTTTCCCGCGGCCTTGATCTCCTTCGCAGCCTGCTCGATGCCAAGCTGGTTGTCGGTCCACAGGGGCTCCTCGGGCGCGGCCTCAGCCTCCCCGACGCCAATGAAGCCGCCCTCGGCAGCCCACTCCGAGGTGCGCTTGATGCCGAGCTTGGTCCAGATCTCGTCGAGCGCCTGGACCAGCTGGTCGCGGTATTCCTTCTTGTGCCCGGGGGTGGGCGTGACGCGCAGTCTCTCCTGCCCGACGGGGACCGTGGGGTAGTTAATGGACTGCACGTAGATCTGGTAGTCCTGGAGCAACATGTCCGACGCCTGCTTAGCGAGCTCGGCATTGCCAACCAGGATGGGGATGATGTGGGAGGGGTTGGGGATGACGGGAATGTCGCGGTCGTTCAGAGCCTCCTTGACAGCGCGGGTGTGGAGCTGCTGAAGGCGACGGTCGCCGTCGTACTCCATCTGGTACTCAATGGCCGTCTTTGCGCCGGCCATGGTCGCGGGTGGGAGTGACGTGGTGAAGATGAATCCAGGGGCGAGGGAGCGGATCATGTCGACGAGCTTGGAGCTGCCCGCAATGTAGCCACCAACACATCCGTATGCCTTTCCGAGGGTACCAGTGATGATGTCGATGCGATCCATGATGCTGCCCTTGGGGCGGCCCTGCTGATGCGCTTCAAAGTCCAAGTGCTCTGCGACACCAGCGCCGTGCGGGCCGTACATGCCGACAGCATGAACCTCGTCGAGGAACGTGATGGCGCCGTACTTCTCAGCCAAGTCGCAAATCTCCTCAATGGGTCCAATCGATCCACACATGCTGTAAACGGACTCGAACGCAATCAGCTTGGGAACATGAAGCGGCAGCGACGCCAACTTGGCCTCGAGATCTGCAACATCGTTGTGCTTGAAGACAATCTTCTTGGTTCCAGAATGACGGATACCCTGAATCATGGACGCATGGTTCAGACTATCCGACAGAATGACACACTCGGGCATCTTGCTACCCAGAGTCGCCAAAGTAGCGTCGTTCGCCACATAGCATGAGCTGAAGACGAGAGCGGCCTCCTTGGCATGCAGTTTGGCAATCGTGCCCTCCAACTCGACCGCGTGCTTGTTGTGTCCAGAGATATTTCTCGTGCCACCAGCGCCGGCGCCGTACTCGTCCAGGGTTTCGTGCATCGACTTGAGGACGTTGGAATTGCGGCCCATTCCGAGGTAGTCGTTGGCGCACCAGACGGTCACCTTCTCCTCCTTTCCAGCCATATGAGCACGGGGGAATTCCTTGGCGAGACGGTTGATATTGTTGAAGTAGCGGTAGGACTTGTCCTTATGCTTCTTCTCCAGCTCGGCGTTGTAGTAGGCCTCGTAGTTGAACTTGGCCTTGGAGGCGTCCGAATTGCCCATGCCGACATTGGAGGCAGAGTTCTGTCGAGCAGCGGGGATACCAGGAGGGGCTTGGGCTACGTCAATGGTCAGCCGAGGAGATTCTTTCCTCTCTCACGATGGTCATTTCCATACCTTTGTTGAGCAAGGGAGCATCAACAGCCCGGGCATCCTTGCTTCGGCTGGTGTGGATGTTGGCGCGGCCAGGCTTGGAGTCGGTGCTCAAGGCGCGGATACCAGCAACAGAAGAGTTTCCCATCTTGGCCGGGCGTCCATGGCCGTACTGGGCAGACTGGACAGTCAAAGCCTTGCCCATGACGGGGCAGCGGTGGGCGAGGAGCTGCAACTTGGACATGGTTCCGCCACAAGGAGAGACGGCCGTCGTCTGGGGCGCCGCCTGGATGGCGTGGGGACGAGCCGAGGTGGACAGCGCGCGCAGTTTGGCGGGCGAGGCCGACTTCAGGAAGGGGCACATGGCCTTGGATTGACGAAGGGCAGCCTCCATGGTGTTATTTTTGAAGGCTGGCAGTTGTAAATCGTACAGTCGTTTTCGTGTTGTTGAGGTTTAGTTTGTTTCGGAGCAGAGCGGTGCCACTCTGGATTTGTTGTGTGCGGTTTGTAGATTTCGGTGTGGCGACTCAAAGTACGCGCGATGTGGATGTGAGTGAGGTCAGCGAGTTCGCCAGTGAAAAGTGATCAGCGCTGAGGGGCTGAACACAGGTCAATGGGCAGAAAGAAGCAGTTGACTCTTGTGATCGACAATTGGGACGGTATTCCTGCTGGTAAAGAGCAGAAATAGGAGAAGAAGGGGGGAAAGAGAGAGAGGTCTAGCAAGATGAGGAGAAAACGGGCAGGGGAAGCGAGAAAAACGAGCAGATTCCCGGACAAGTCCTTTATTTTAGTGTCTCCGGTGAAGAGTCGCCATGACACCAAATCCCCAAGGGCGCAGTGGAAGGCTTACGGTCTAGGTAGGTGGCAGGTACAGTGTACCTCGTGCCGACCGGCCGCCCCGCCATCTGGCTGAAGTTTGAACCCCAGCACCGCTGCACCACACCAACGGCATGCCGCACCAGCGACTCGGCACAGGGTGTGGTAGGTGCGGCCCTGCGCAGTTTGGGGCCTTTGGGCCTTTGGGACTCTTGTGAGTGGTGGACGGGATTCAGGCCTGGGCATGCCCGCCCCGAGATCCAATCCATTTTCCAGCTTGTCCTAGGTTCTAGGCGGTGGGTTGGTGGTGCTGCTGCAGGCGATTTCTCATCCTCAGCGTCCCTCGGGCCTAGGTGGCAGTGACGGTTGTCAACTTCGCCCGTACTCAGGTACATCGCACTCATGGGGCCGGGGTTGAAGTGTACGGCGTTGATGGTGGGACCCCTAAGACCGCAAAGTGGAGTCTCCGAATACCGAAAGTCGGCACTTGAACCAATCATTACTCGTCTATAGCCAATTTCTGATGACACCTGATTGGTAGACCAACTCGACACCGCTGCGCAAATGCGAAAGTGACCTGAGGTCAGATCCCTTTTGTCCCTTTTTATTTAATTCTCTTGGTAATACCACCCCAGTTTCGGTGTTTGCTGTTGTGGTTTTTTTTTTCCTCTCTCGCTCGAGTTCCGCGGAACTTATTTGCCTACCTAGTACGGATACTGACGAAAGGGCCAACGTCTTCTTTTTTCTTATGCCCACATGGCCTTTCTTCAGGACCCCTGCTCTTCTGGAAACACCGCTGTGGATCCTGCAAAATCAATCGTACGAACACTGCGCCGGTGTCTTCCGAGACCGAACATAACAGAAGCCGTTCCGTGTAGGTAATAGCTTCCGCTTCCGAAGAGCGGTATTTTTCCAAAGCCTATTCCCGCAATTACAATACTACTGTACTAGGGCACGAAACACAAAGAAAAGGCACCTGAGCTCGAAAGACACATGAAACCATCAAAGTCAAGTGTCTTGAGCGGCGAGGCAGACTTGGACCGGACTCAACTCCTATCCTCAATTGTTTCAGGCCTGCAGCTGTCGTTGCCTTAGTCACCTGTCACATCGCCAATGTCTCAACTGTACTCGGTTCCTCTCTGATATTGGTGCTGTCAGCGGAATATGGAGTATGGGTCCAGGAGGAGCCGTTAGGGTACGTGGTCATCATTCGCCGAGGTTACTCGCAGTCATTTCAGCTTGTTCCATCCGACATCATGAATACGAGGATACAGTCAGCCACAACTTCTAAGCAGTGAGACACGGAACTCTGCGGTCTCAACAAGTAGCCGGTCAACTATCACTGGTTGCATCTACCGCCTCGCCTGAATGCTGAGAAGTCTGATTACCCGGATGAGCCTTGAGCGAGATATCTAGGCGTACCAAACGGTATTCATTTGCATGCTATTTTTTTTTGGCATCAACTCAAATGACTCCTATGCCGCCCTTAGAAAGTCCTCCGCGAGAAATCAGAAAACCTCCAAGTGAACGCCTCCAAAAAGGGTATCATAAAGCCAGCCTTGCAATGTCGTCAAACGCCCATGCCTTCCAAGATGCCTGAAAATGCCCCCTTGCAGAAGAACAACACTAATACCTGTTGCAAACGCCTAACCTGCGCACTCACAAACCTTGCCCTGCCGGCGCCGATGACGAGGGCTCTAATGTCCGCCGTTGTTCCCCGAGTCTCCCTTCCTCCACCGCTCTGCTTGCCCATGTGGGAAGCCTAGGCGCACGCTGTCGCCTTATCCCCGCAACCTGCCCGAGCAAATCCAAATCGTCGTCGTTGTCGTCGTCTTCCTGGAAAGGATTCGCTCGGCGAACGTGTGGTAAAGGTTTGGTGGGTAAGTCGGAAACGATCTGCACATGCCGCTGATCAAGTCGTTAGCCGCAAAAGAGTTTGCTGAATAAGTGAGTACTGAAAGACGAGAAATGCAATCGCAGAGCAATGAAATGAGAAGCGGCGGGCTCATACTTTAGCCTCCTCAGCCGTGTCTTGACCCAGCTTGAGTCTTTCGCGGAACTGATGTTCCTGGAGCGCCTCCCACTCGTTCGAGAGGTTCTTGAGTCCTTCAGTCGATGCGTGCGCAAGCTCGGAGGGAGGAATATGCCCCGTAAGAACTGCAGCAGCGAATCTCGGATTACCCATCAAGCCGCACAGCTCCTTCAAATGCGAGTTATCAGGCAATTCTCCTTCCTTCATCTCTGATCTCACGAGCAATGTAGACCTTGCGATCCGGTCAGTCAGGACGACTTTGTCCTCCTTGATCGCATCAGCAACCGCCGAGTCCGTTATCGTATCGAGTGACTCGAGGATCTTGTCCCTGAACTGCTGCTCCCAATTGTATCCGGACCTCTTAGATTTCTTTACCGCAGGGGATGAGAGAGTTTTTTCCGCAGGCTGGGGAGAGCCTGGTGTCTGCTGAGCCCTGAAGAAGGTATTTGCACCAGCCATGGGCATAGGCATTGGGCCAGCTACTTGAGGCTGTGATGTTTGATTATGTTAGCGATGTTCACCAAAATCTGGACGTTAACTTTACCTCTACCGATATCTGCTCAGCAGGTTGCTCCCTAATCTGGGCATCAGGGCCGATAATCGCAGGCTGTGTTGACTGCGAGGGAGCGGTGGATTGTTGTGGTGCTGCAGCGTCCATCTGACTTCTCGGAGCACCAGGCACTGGCACAGGCACAGGCGTAATCTGTGGCGGCTTCATTGGATCTGTCAAGGTCTTCGGGATGCCTCCAGGTGGAGTAAATGCCTGGGATGTGTGGAAATTATGCATCTGAGAGAAGTTTGGAACAGGAATTGGTGTTTGACCGCTGCTCCTAACCACACCAAAGGTTCCTGTTTGTGGCATGAATGTTGTTGCACCCACCAAGGCTGGAGCGCCAAGTGTAGCGATTCGTGCCAGCTCCATTTCACGATACTTCTCTGGGTCGGTGTTGCGGATAGAATTCATGTATACCTGGTTCTTCACATCCTTCAAGTCCTCAGGCGTTAGAATTTCAGACGTATCTTCCTCTTCAAAGGTGTCCGTCATGACAATCGAGCGTATGCCCTGGGACATGACTGGGTGGGTCAAAAGGCGGTCGAGAACAGTATCCTTGCCGGCGAATGGACTGAGGTCATCCTGATCGGGCTCCCAGCGAGCTTTGGCGTACTCGTTGTCTTTCTTGGACCATCTTTTCGGGTTTTCGCTGTCCACAACCCGTGATGCCAGTTGGGTCTTGAATACAGATCTGTTGTGGAGCGCTTGTTCGTATGTCCCGCCAGAGATGAATTTGTAGACATATACCGGCTTTCGTTGGCCAATACGGTATGCTCGACCGACCGCTTGCTGCTCGTGAATGGGATTGTACTTGAAGTCGAAGATGACCACGCGGCTGGCGCCGTGAATGTTCAGGCCAACCCCACCAGCTGTCGTTGAAATCAAGTAGACTTGGTTTTCGCCACTGTTGAAGTTTTTGACTTGTTGCTGCCTCTTATGGATTGGGGTACTGCCATCCAGCCGAGAGTATCTTCTCCGCTGTTGTCTGAACAGATTATCCAGATAATCCAGGGTCGGGATTGATTGTGAAAAGACAAGTACTTTCTCCCTCATTTCCTTGCACTTGTCCAGAATGGCGACGAGAAGCTGCACTTTCCAAGACAAGGCAGGCGAAGGTACATCCTTCTCTCGCTGCAAGATTTTCAGGCCCTCGCTAATGATTGTGCTTGACAGAGTCAGGGTAGCCGGTTCCTTACTTAGCAATGCCGCACGCTCCTGCGTGAGTCTCTTCTGCCAGCAACGAGGGTGATTGACGATGAGGCCAAAGTTGATGTTGGCACCCAGAGTCTTGGCGCTTGCAACATTCGCGTCATTGTTGAGAGCTGCGGAGAAAGCGTCGTAGAGCTTGGCCTGGAGGGGTGTCACGGGAACAGTGAGTATGAATTCCATCTTTGGCGGAAGGTCGTTCTTGAGGCAGGACTTGATTGTTGCTCTGTTTGTCTTGGGCGCTACAGTAGCCTCCAAAACAGCAAGCTGTTTCTTTGCCTTTCGGTATTGACTTCCAGTGCTGTCCTCGTAAAGACCAGACTGTATCGGTTCGGCATAATAGTCCTTGAACTCTGTCAGTGGACCCAGATAATTGGGAGCGACCCAGTTGATCATGCAATAGAATTCTATCACATTGTTTGCCAAAGGAGAACCGGTCAGTGCGATTCGTCGTTGAGTCTTGAACTTGGCGGCTGCGATAGCTATCATCGACTCGGGGTTCTTCATTTTGTGAGCCTCATCCGCAACAACGAGGTTAGGGCTTTCTGTGAGGATTTGTGCAATCGACTTGGCCTCCAGGGGCTTGAACGTCTCGTCCTCTGGGGGAACGGCCAATTTCTTGAACATGTCGTAGCCAATAATCATCACGCCGCCGGTCCTGTCCCAGTCACGGATCATTGGGGCTCTCTCCAGTGCATTGACGACGGATTCCATTTTGTAGAAGTGACCAAGAACCCCATCGGGAGCCCACATCAACAGCTCATCCATCCAGTTGTCGACAAGTAAGGCCGGACAAAGTACCAGAGTCTTGGACTGCCTCAGGTCCTCTGGAATCTGTGACAGAATAGACTCGTCTCTCGATTGCGCAGCCTCGGCGACAGCAACAAGTAACGTGATGACCTGCATAGTCTTGCCGAGTCCCATTGTGTGAGCGAGGAGACATCCCTGCCGCACCTTGGCGTCGTAGACAATCTGGTTCCACAGGAAACGGACCCCTTCAATCTGGTGGTCCTTGATACGTTGACCAATGTCGCTATTAATGTAGATCAGGCCTTCGTCATCTCCCTTGGTTTCGTTGATAATAAGACGTGACTTGTCGCTCGAGATGGTGTCAGATGCTGCTAACTTCTTGCGCAATTCCTTCCGCCGCTGCTCCTGCTCTTCTTTTCGGCGTCGGTCGCTTTCGCGGAGATCTATGGCGGTCTGATCCATGGCTACCAAAGTCTTCCGTTTCTTAGACGGAGAGTCTTCAATATCGTCGTCGGTGAAATTTCCCAAAGACTCTTCACTATCAAGGCTTCCACGGCGGCCGGAGCTGCTTATTTGGGTACCCTCAGGGAAGTTGGGCATTATAGCAGTTTTGACGAAATCACAGAAATCTTCAAACTGATCTACCTTCCCCTTTATCTTCCTGGCCTTGACTTTGTTGCTGAGCCTTCTGGTGATGGTATTCGCTGCTGCCGGCTTACAGAGTGCAAAGACTCTGAACAAGCGGGCAATGACGGTGCCAAGCTCGACTGCGCTCTCTTGGCTGTGACTCTCCGGCAACTCTTCTAGTGCTGTGATCACAAGATCCGTCCAGATATCAGCGGGAGCCATGCTTTGGATAATGCGAAAGAAGGCCACTCTCCATCGCGAGGTTAGCCGCGAGATGACACAAATCAAAAGTCGCCTGCTGTCTCCTTGCTTTCTCCATATAGTCGGTGCCATGTCCCCAATCTTTCCACATTGGTCATATGGAGTGTCTAACTGTTCCTGAGTAGGCGGTGGCTGCTCGTCAATTTCGCTTTCGGGAGCTGGCGTTGTGGCTGCCGTAGTCCTTGGATTCTCAGGTGTGACTAGAGAGATGAAATTCCTCTTAGGAGGCGCAAGCTCATTCTCAGGCTCGGAGTCAAACATTGTTAAGTCGATGATGCCATCGTCGGATTTCATGTTGACGAGAGCGTCGGCTGGCGACTCGCCCTTAAGCAATCGCGGAGATTGGGGTTCCTTGATTGAGACCTCTTCAGGGTCATCCAGATTCATTGGACTTCCTGGATGAGAGGCGCTCGCCACAGGCGAGATGGCGTTACTCATATCGTCAACCACCAAACCGTCGTCGTCAACCACAAAGTTGTCGTCATCGTCTACCACGAAGTCATTGTCGTCATCGTCGCCGCTGGTGATAAGATCGCCATCTTCGTCAGAGAGATCGGGCCGCGGGGCTGCAATTGGCCGTTGCTTGGGCATCGTCAGTGGTTGGATAGGTTCGGGTCCTCGCAAGGTATCGAGAAGCCACTTTTCAGCTCGCCGATCCTCGATACTGGACTCGAGGCATCGTGCTTGTCTGCGCAGCTGGTCTTCAGCCGGCCATTCATTCAGTTTGATCTCTCGACAGAGCTTCTCTATGCGGTTATTGAGAGCCTCAAGTCGAGATGTAGCGTTCGCTATTTGTCGGACGAGACCAGTACGCCGGGCCTTGTTCCAGATGGTGTTGGCCTTCCACTCTTTTTTGAGCAGCTTTCTCTCGTCCCAAGAGGCCTCAATCCGCTGTATTTCCTCCTCTAGCACACGTTGGACATCATGCGAAGTCAGGTGATGAGACTTAAGTTTCATCTCTTGCCTTTTCTCCTCTTCCTCTTCCTCAATCGCGTCTCTTGTCTCTGTGTCGTAACCTTCGCCGTCATCGGAGTCTCCGAATACCGGAAGGAGCTCATCTTCCTCTTCAGGCTCCACAAAAGGAGATACTCCATTGCGCAATAACGTCAGAGACTTATCATTCGTGCGCAGGAGTCGTCGCAATGCTCGGTGGACTTGGCGACTGTGTCCAGCGGCTACCAAACCCTGAGCAACGAAGTAAAATGTATTGCTACCCTCATCTGCGGAGCTTCCACCAGGTACAAGACTTGATTGAGGGACTTGACGGCCGATAATGAGCGCATCAGGTCCAAAGTACGCCCCCAGAGGATCGTATCTTGAGACAAGCTCTTGGTCCACTCGCCGAGTATTCCCATGGGATCTGCTGGAAGCCGCATGCGATGAAGAAGGTCGTATGCTAGTTGAGGCGAGCTCCCGAGAGAAAGCATCATCGTTTATTTTCGGGACCGCCGGTGGTATCTTCTCGCGGCTTCTGCTAGGGGTCGCATTCGATAAAGGTGGCTGAGTACTCGCTGTCGCAGCTACCCGAGTGACGACGTCGTCAGCTGCTGTACTGGCAGGTATGTTGCCAATTCCGGTCACAGTCGCGGTGATCAAAGTTGGCGCCATCTTCCTCTTCTTCTGAGGTGGTTCGCTCGTCTGCTGCTCTTTATCTTCAACGACGGATGCCAATGTATCTTGATCCGCGGTGCCACGCATCGTGACGTCTTCCGTTTTGGTAATCGTCGCGGGGTCCTCCGCAGTACTAGAATCCAGGGCTGCGCGTTCCGGTTCGCCGTTGACATGCAGCTCCAGCGAGCTTTCTTGGGTGTCTGCCTCCTCTTTGACCATTTCGACCTTCTGATGGCGATACCCGCGGCTTTTAGACTTGAGATAGTTGATGGCTTTGACAATCGTCATTTTGTGAACGATCTTGACGATTCCTAAATCCCTGAGCAGACCGTCAAGAAGCGGCATGACATCTTCGTAGGTGAGAAGCGTCTCGCCGTCAATGTCATGCTCACGTAGTGCTTTTGCGAGGACCGCCGAGTTTGGTCTCTTGTTCGCAAGTCTCGGATGCCATGGCCGACTTTCAGCAATGCATAGCTCATGCACCAGCTGTTCGACGTCCCAGTTGAAGGGATCATCCTCATTACCCTCCATGGTAGCTGCCGCTTAGAACATGAGAATAGCTAGAGAACGAAGAGATGATTAGCAATGGACAGAAGAAGATTAGTAATTGAGAACACAGAGTCCTCAGGCATGGGTAATGAGACCAAGTCTGGCGAGTGAATGAGCTTGAACCGGTTTGTGTATGAAGGCAAATTGTGAGAGAAAGGGGCGGGAAGCTGAAGAGTAGCTGCAGTAATTTGAAGTGACCAAGAAAGTAATGGACCACCGATAAAAAATGATGTATGCAAAATACCAGGGTCGTATTTGGTGAGAGGACCAAATAGCGATAATCGCGAAGCCAGACTTACGACGGAATTTGAGGCGGGCAAAAAAGCGCATGAGTGGTGCTGGATTCTTTGGCCGGATGGATCCAGTGCAATGGGAGAGGCAGAAAGCTGTGCAGACTACCTGCTACGAAAATTCGAGTTGTATCTCTGAAGCCTGGACGGTTCGAGGAGTCTCGACAAAAACGAGAATGTATTTGGTTCAGAGAATAAGCAGTCGACAATCGTGAAGAAAACCAGCCGTTGAGAATGGGCTTTCCAGTCGTATGGCGAAAACGAGAAAGATCGTGTAGAAAGTAAGTAGGGAGAAGACGAACCGAGTAAGCCTTGAGTCGGGCCGAGTGCAAGACGTCTGGAAATGGGTGGTTGTGATGGGAGAAATGTACCGAAATTGAGGATGCTGTAGGCATTGCCGCCGGGTTTCCTATGTCGAATTCACGACGCGCTGGTCTGGAGATGTCGCGGAAGTCGCAATGGACCTGCTTAAGCCCCACCTTCCCTGCTCAGTCAAGCAGGCCTGCAGGGTACCTCGCCTTAAACGCTTTGGATAAAGGCAATGTATCTTTAGGTATCTGTTAAGGGCGAATCCAAATAAGGTTAGGGGACCTGCAGTCAGCACGTGACCATGATTTCGGGTTTAAGATAAGGCAGCAGTTATCGGAGTGAGATGGAGGGGTAAATGGAAGGCGCAAAACAGACCTGCCAGCTACCGACCCCGCCATCTTCTCGTTCGTAATTCGTAAGATGTCTTGCCTTGAGAGAACTCATGGAGAAGAAGTTTCTGGATTAGTAGAGTCAGATCCGATCACCAATATTTGGATTTCACGGTCACATAGTTGAACAGACCCTTGAATCCTCATAGAGCCTGGAGTCCCCCTTCTTTGCTTGAAAGTCCTCCCCACTTAGACTGATCACGTCTTGTGTGCATCGTACCTACCAGCTGAAGCTACAGTGAGGGTACCAGCCATTTGAAATCCAGACCAGAAGTTCATGGTGGGGCAGCCGATTTCTCGTCGCTCCCCCGCCAGACATCCCTTATTGATATTAACACTCGCTTCCCATCCGGTAATATCTCACTCTCACAAGTTCTCAGCACACTCGACAGTTGGTTCGAGTCACTTGCTGTTTCAAATCGAGGACAAATCTGTCGTCTATTTCCAACAAAGGGTCTTTCCAAAACAGTTTGTTACTGTTTCTGGCCCCATCCACTTAGCGCTGTCCAACAATTATTAATCACCAAGGCGTACAACAACACCGAACCATCCCTTTGGACTGTAGCAAACTGCTGTGATTGCTGCCGAAGCTCTAGACTCGGTCTCTTTCAGAAAACTTCATGAGCAGTATGACAACTCCGACGCTGACGAGGGAGCAGTACCCTCCCCGGCTTTCCCAGTCGGAGCAAGACGCTCTCGTACAGACCGTCAAGGACTGGGCCATCGCCAATGGCTTGTCGGTCCGGCCGCCTCCTGCGGTCGTGACGCCGGAATCGGATCCCAAAGGCATCCTTGCGGTCAACGTGCCCGTTACGCTATTCCCGAGCCCTTTCCCCAAGGGATGCTTTGAGCAGGCGAGATCCGTGCAAAAGACGTATAATGAGCTATATGCCGCCATCAGCAGGGACGAGGAGTTTTTGAGTGCCATGGTGGATGAGTATGTTTCTACTCCCTCTTGACACTTGGTCACGCACCAAGTATAGCATGCAAAACTATAGAGATTGCATCTGACAACGTATAGGGTCAAGGGAGGTGACGACTTCATCGGCAAGCTGTGGGATACCCATATGCGAGTAAAGAAGGAGGGGTATGCTCAAGTATGTAATTTACCCATGCGTTAGGTACTGAGACTAATCATGCGCAGAGCCTCTCCTTGGGATTGTTCAGATCAGACTATCTTGTCCACCAGGATACCTCTTCAGGTGAACCTAAACGCCAAGTCAAACAGGTCGAGTTCAACACGATAGCTTCATCCTTTGGCGGCCTTTCATCTCGGACCTCACTCCTCCATAAGTAATCTTACACGTCTCGTAAGGAGATAAGCTCAGGAGACTGACGCCACCCACAGTTTCCTTTCCGTGGCAGAGTACCCTCTCCTGGATCGTCCCATCGAGTCCGGGTCCCTCGACCTGCCCGAGAACAAGAGCGTCCAAGGCCTCTCCGGCGGCATCCGCGCCGCCTACGACGCCTACGGCCCATCGGAGCTCGGCCACAAGAAATGCGTCATCTTCGTCGTCCAGGGCGGCGAGAGGAACATCTTTGACCAGCGCCACGTCGAGTACGCCCTCGTCAACGCCGCCGATCCCGTCACCGTCTTCCGCGTCCCGTTCTCCGAGCTCCTGCAGCACACCACTGTCGCCGACACCCCGAAGCGCCAGCTGCTCTACAAGCTGCCCCGGGACCCGACCAAGGTATTCGAGGTCGCCGTCGCGTACCTGCGCTGCTGGTACGACCCGTCCGACTACCCGGACGAGAGCATCTGGGAGGCCCGCTACCACCTCGAGAGGTCGTCTGCCATCAAGTGCCCCACAGTCCTGACCCAGCTGGCCGGCAGCAAGAAGATCCAGCAGGTCCTGGCTACGCCGAGACCAGGAACCTCGCCCTCGGTCCTCGGCCGCTTCATCCCCGACGACGCGCCCACCACGGCTGCGGTGTTTGAGACATTCACCAACATCTTCCCAATGGACGCCTCCGAGGCCGGGCTCAAGGCGCGCAAGATCGCGCAGGACCCGGAGCTGTGCAAGAGCTACGTCCTCAAGCCGCAGAGGGAGGGCGGCGGCAACAACCACTACCGCGAGGATATCCCCGAGTTCCTGAAGAAGACGCCCGAGACGCACTGGGGCTCGTACATCCTGATGGAGCTGATCACGCCGCCCAAGCAGGATAACGTCATCCTCCGCAACGGCAACCTCGAAGAAGGCGGCGTCATCTGCGAGCTTGGTATCTACGGCACTACGGTGTGGGATCAGGGCACCGGCAAGGTGGTTCACAACGAGGAGGCGGGCTATCTGCTCCGTACCAAGGGCGATACTAGCAATGAGGGCGGTGTCGCTGCGGGCTTTGGATGTATGGACAGCTGTACGCTCGTCTGAGAAGAGCACATGTGGCGATTGAGAGTTTTATAGAGCCGTTGAAGTTCCCACGCATGACACGCATAACCTGAGTGACCGTTCAAATCAAAAGAAGCTGAGCAGCAAGAGCAGACGTGACGCAGAACCGCGAACGAGGGCGCAAGTGAGAGGAGCAACCTATGGTATCAATTATCGTCCTAAAAAAAAGAGTTTTGGTACAGCACGCCTCAACCAGCCCATTTATCAGGTCATTGTACACAAAAAGAAAAACATGAAAATCTCGATAAGAGTGGAGAGAGAGAGAGAGAGAGAGAGAGAGAGAGAGAGAGAGAGAGAGAGCGCAGGCCAGTTCCGGTCAACACAATCGTCTTTCGTTCGTTTCGTATATGGTACTCGGTTGATCGTATTGTATAGGCACTGAAAAGCCGAAAGTCTTTTTACTCGCTGGCCTCGCCGCCGTTCTGAGGACGTTTAAGGACGTCAATGGAGCCTGTGGGGTTTCCCATGTCAGGACAAAATCCAATCTCCTACTCGAAGACAAAACTGCGGTGGGATGGTATATTGGGTAAGATGACGAAGAATACGTACGTTGGACAACGCTCAGGGAGCTGCGGTTCTTGCCCTCGGCATCTTGGTAGGCGCGCATGGAAGCATCGCCCTCGATGTAGACCAGAGTTCTATTCCACGTAAGAACAACACGTTAGCAAAACTCTTTGCTACAAGCTTTCATCCTCTCCCTCTCGCCCTCCAAGCTCATCATTGTGGAGTGTATGTGTGCATTGCGTACCCCTTGGGCAAGCTCTGAAGGAAATCCCGACGGGGACCCTCGGGCTCGAAGCTCGTGACGCGGAACCAGCTGGTCTGGCGGTTATCTTTGGGCCCGCTGTTGCTCGCGACGGCGTATCTGACAATCTCGCGGCCGGTGCTGGTTGGGACGACCTCGGGGGCGTCGGCGAGGTTGCCGACGATGGTGATGCGGGCGAGGTTGTTGGGCCGGGTGGTGGTGAATGCGCGGGCGGCGGCGGTCATGCGCGGGGCGACGGCGGCGCGGCGGAAGAGGGCGGAGGCGGACATTTTTTTTTTGTTGGTTGTGGGTTGTGTGTTTCTGAATGAGCGTCGAGAAGGTGAGGCGGAGGAGGAAGAAAGAGGTGGTGTTGATGTGTTGAAATTGACGAGATAGGTATTCGTTTGGGGGGGGGGAAGCTGAAGTGCCGGTGTGGGAGCTGTCGATTTCGTTCGCGGTGGGCGCGTTCCATCGACGCGCCAGGGGGGGTACAACGCATACGGCAGCTTGCTGCGCTGTAAAGTGGCTCGTGCGTAAGGCCGTCCCTTGAGTTTTCGAATTGACCCCTGAAATTGGACTTCCTCCCAGTCACCCAGTGTACCTTATATATTCCTATACCGAGGTCAGATCACCGGGTTTAGTCGCTTAGCGGAAGCTACCAATGGTGGGGGATCCGTTGTGTTGTTCGTCTTTCACATCATCTGGCCGATTTCATCATTCTTCAAGACGTCCAAGTTTTCTACCTTACGATAATTGACCCTATAGAAAGTCGTGTTATTTTTCCTTGAAGTAGTTCTTGTCTCTAGCCGAAGACCTTGATTGCTTAAGCCAACTTAGCTGAATGAGGGCTCTGCTCTCCATGATCTAGAACGGGAACATCGTGCTCAGGTACCTGATCTCATAAAGTGGCCGGTCACTCGTGCGTGATCTATGTCAGAACAGTGACGATGAAGTGAAAGGTCATACACAAGAAATAAATGAAAAAAAGGGGGGAGAGTTCACCACCGGTGTGGCTACATCTCTCGGTGCTCGTGCTGGGATTCGAAATCGGAGCCTGTCGTCGAGTAGGCTATTTGGGCGGAGATGCTAATTATTGACCATAAACTACTCCACCACCCAGCCAGTTTGACCCGACCCGTCGACCTAGACGGGCGCCTGCTGGCTGGTGACTGGAACGGAGTTGAGGGGGGATATATAGGGCTTGCCTTCCTATGTATATCCAGGTCGGCAGGAAACTTATCAGACGGTGGGTTGGGTAGGTGCCTCAGGTAGGTCCGCCTTTGGGTACCACGTGTCGTAAACCTGAGCTGGTCAGGTAACGGACACAATTCAGCCAAGCGGTTCCCTTGAGCCCACGCAAGAGCTCTTTAGTCGCGGCCATGGGCAAGGATAAGGATAGGCTGACGCAGGTTGAAGGGTGTCATTGCGAGGTCGTCGCATTGAAGAGAGGAACGGAGATCTGTATAACGAAGAAGATAAATTTTTGAAGCACGTCAGGTATCTAATCATATTACTGGGGTCTCCCGAGCCTGGCTGCTCCTACTCCATCATCCCACGTACAGACGGCTTCCCCTAATTTCAGGATCGCTCCCATTTCGCACATTCTGGCATAAAAAGCATATAGGTCACCGAAAAAGTGAAACTGGAAACAACGCGTAAGAAATCATTTGCTTCACATTTCGTGACTGTCCCAACCAAGGGATCCTAAAACTCCGCGCCATGCCTTGGTATAAGGTAATAGTAGTAGTAGGGGGTGGGGATTGGGAAAACAGTAAAATAACCCCGGGTAGTAGTAAATGGATATCGAGTGCCTCGTTAAGAAGAGAGGCTACAGTCGTATAAGCTCATGTCGGTTCGTCCCACAGGCCGCGGCCGATCCGTGATTAGAAAGAGTGTACGATGAAATACGAAGTCGAAGGGAAGAATATAGTGTGGCAGAGGACAGACAGAAGAGTCGCCTTGCTAGATTATGATGCCATTTCGGCGGTTGCCGGCTCCATTGGCAGGCTTCCAGATCTAGAGCCGCCAGGTGTGCTAGGAGCAGGCGCGATTTCTGGATCTGGAATTTGTATGTCAAGCTTTTCCCCGAGTTAGTACGGAATTGCCCAAGGATCTGGTGAGTTGAACTTACTGTCATGTACCCCGTCTTTCTCAGTGAGATGATTCGTGGGGCCATTGAGCTGTCTTCGTTGCCGATAGTCTTTTCCATCTCATTGTTCCACTGGTCAATCCAGCGTTCCAGGCGCTTCAGCCGAGCTTTGACACCAGTAAACCCCAAATCATCCCACAACCAGCCCGTGACGAGTCCTAGCATGCTATCGACCACGTTTCTCCAGTTGTATGGGCTGAATATCGGAATGAGTTCGCCGTTGAGCTTGTCGATAATCCTCCGAAACTCTTGTTCTGACAAGCCGGCCGGGTCCAAAATCTCAGGGTACAAGTTGGAGAACGTCGGAGCCAAGTCTCCCTCAATCAACCAGTCTCGGCGTATGCGAATGATTCGAGTGTTGTGGTACTCTGGCGAGTCGAGAGGAACGTGAGGGTTCATGTGTGGGAAACAGGGGTGTTGTGGTCCCCATTCTTCGCCCAGGTCTGGCGGCAGTTCCTCTCCCATAATCGACGAGTTGGAAGATGAAATAGCCGACCCAATACCCATGCCATCGCCGGCCGACACATTCGAGTTGCGTGGCAGCACATCTGGCCCGCGCTCCAAGTCCTTCGAAGCCCCCCGCCCCTGATTCTCAGCGCCTTGGTCCATGATTGCCTTTCCTTTCCCTTTGTCGTTGAGCGTGATGGCAAAATCTCGTACAACTGGGTCAGAAATGCTTTGCCCACGTCTCCTCAAGCCAGTCACTCGAGTCTCGACAGGAGGTTCTGCGGGTGCTTCTTCTTCCTCGTTGGCGGGATGTGCGTCAGGATCCAAGAATGTTGGCGAAGGATCAGCGGACCTTCGTCCGTCGTATGAATGGCGCACTGATGGTGGTAGGCTGATGCGATGCTCAGCACCACTCCCGCTGCGATCGATTTGGAGGCTGTTTCGATTCGACGTCGGATGTCGCGTCTGGCGCTGCTCCGGAAGAGTCAGCAGCGGATAGTCACCTGCGCCAATCCCGAGAGGATCGGCAGGGTCGACGGATAACGGATCGAGAGTCGGATGCGAAAGAGGGACGGCGGGAGGAGGCGGTGTCGAAGGGCGTCGTTTGCGGACAGGCTTATCGGGAAGGCGTGGTGTAGAGTTGGTTGGATTCCAGAGACGAGCAGCGGAAAGGTGAGGAAGTCGACGGGCCGCAGAAGATGCGGCACGATTGCGAAAGGGAGACTGCAGGAAGTACTCTTTGGGGTCGTATTGGTGTAGCAGGGATGGAGTGCGAGCTTGGGGTAGGGCGGCGGCGTGGGCGGCTACTGGAGTTTGCAAGACTGGCGAAGCGCCGGGGTATGTGGGCTGCTGCGAAAGCGTTGTGATGCGAGGATTTGCGGATGCATCTACGGTGGCCGGTGACGGAGACTTGTTTCTCGCGTGTGAAGCCGTGGGGAGAATGGTTCGACGAAGACCGCCGTGAGGACGACGGCCTTACGGGGCACGGTGGAGAACGGGTCTTTTGGTTGTCGAGGAATTTGCAGCAGCGCCTGGGCCAGGCTCGTAGAAGTCGCCAGGGCCTCTTTAAGCGGCAGCGGCAGAAACGGCAGCGGTGATATCGACAACGAACGGAGTGATTGAATTGGTCGCCGGGTCGGAGGGGAGGTTGACGGGATGGTATTGGGGAAAAGTCGTCCAAGGAAAGCGTCGCACAGGAACAACGGGTGCAGCAACAGCAGCAATAATCGCAGGTGCAAAACGATTAGGTTTGCAGCTAGATATGTGGAGACCCGGACAAAGAAATGCGAAGGCGACGACGTGCAGAGCGTGGCTCGGACTGCAGCTTTGGCTTTCGCTTGAACGGTGGTGGTTGTTTTAATGCAAGCGTGGGCAAAGCGTCCAATGGTGAATGGCAGAAGGAGAAGCGGAGGAAGAGCGTGATTGGTAGCAAGCTTGAAGGCCGTGGTGGTTGCGGATGTGGATGCCCGTGTGGATGCAACGGTGGTGGTGAGGGCGACGACGAGGGTCGTGCTGGATTTGAACCGAGGAGGAAAAGATGTGGTGGGCGCGGCGTTGGTGGTGATGGACGGCAATGGACAATTGCAGCAAATGCAGCAAATGCAGGTGGTGGTGAATAATGTGAATAATTGCGCCCGAATGAGAGTGCAGGTCGTCCAGACCGGGAGGTTGCAGCTAGGCCTAGGCGGCGACTGTGAGGCGGCCGTGGAGTCGTGAAAAGTGGAGAGAGTGTTCAGGGGGGAGGAGATGGCCGAGATTGGGTTAGACGTGGAGGCTCTTGCTCTCAGTCCCAGCATTTTGGGAAGCCGCTCGTTGGTGGGAAGCAGGGGGGGAGGGGATCCTTCCTTGAAGTTCCCTCCACTAGGCCCCGAGAAGCCCGCCCACTCTTGCTCTGAGCAATTGCCAGTGAGCAGGAGCAGGAGCAGGAGCAGCACTTTCTCTGCCCGGATGGATGGGAAGGTCCACGGGTACCTTACTGTGCAGGTATGGGAAGGAACGGATAGGAAAGTCGGGCTAGGTAGGCTCTAGCTCCTTCCTGCTGCTCGTTGGGTGCCGCAATACGCAGGAACAGATGGCAGGATCGTCCTTTCTCTGTGACTCTGCGTCGTGGTTCCTGGCTCCTGCTGCTCGAATTGTTTGGTTCGGATCCAGTTGGCCCGGGATGAACGTTCCTGCAGCTCAATGCCCACCTCACTTCAATATCCAGCTGCACTTCACACACTTGTTGCTGTCGTTGGTACCGTCCAATCGCCGTGCATTCGATATGGTCGATTTGTTTTCTTGTTCGTCGTCTCTTCTTGATACTACTTTGTCGTCCAAGCTACGCCGACGTCTGTTCACTCATCCGCCAGTATTCCGAGGATCTCTTCCACAAGAGGCAGAAACAGCAGCCGACTGCGTCAGTGTCGTCGTCGTTGCCCAACTTCTCTCGTGCTGTGGAACAAGCAGTAGGGCTGTTTGTCGTCGGCGGCGGAAACTGTCGCAGAAGGGATCGAGGGTTGAAGAAAGATAGTCGATGAATTTCGAAACCAAAGTCTTCTGTCAGGCTTTGCAGGCGGAGTGGCGCAGGATATAACGACAATCAGTGGCCCTACGAGGCGGTTCCTGTTACAGATACAGGACTCGAGGATTCCGCCGGTGCTTCAACCGTCGTTTTGTGGAGGGTCTTGGGTCAAGAGTCTCGCACCAACAGCGAAAAAGGAAAAAGAAAATCCAGACACGACACGACACGAGATCCCAACACCAACAGCCCGTCCCCAGCCCGTCAATATATGACGACGGCCTGCCTCGTACACAGCTCCCACCTGACTTCGATGACCTCCAGCCTGGCAGGTGCCTCCCTGTCTTCCCAGCCAACGTCCAAGGTGCTTTAAATTGTCTATTTTCGATCCTGCAGAGATTTCTAGCCAGGCGCGCCTTTGTCCTAACGGCGACACTGCACTCAATCAATCTTGGATCCGGGTGACGCACTCTAAACCTCCAGGACCCATCAAACCATCCTGGTTGTCCTTGTTCGCCGAGGCCACCAAAAACCAGGGTTCAGACCGGGTTGTCCGCGTCGGCAGACACCAATTTGCGCCTTGCTGTCTAGCCCAATGCCACATTGCGGCGCAACTGTGAAAATGGATTCTGTGGCCCTGGCACGTCGAATCAACGCGACATCGGGATGAGGGAGACAACAGTCTGCCGTCCGACGCTCCGAGCTCCCATTTTATGCCTTCCTTACGATGCGGGCAATCCCATCCAACAAGACAAGAAGCCGGAAAGTCGACCCTTGCTTCGTAAGCAGCAGTGTGCCAACTGCCACGCCCTCAGTCTCTAGCAAACTTCCAACGGCAGACCAGTGCCGTCATATCGTCAATTGGTCTCGAGCCACCTCGTCACGCAGCCGTTGTCTTGTCTCTTCGCGATGATCAAGCAGCTTCCGTCGCACCCCGTCCGTCTGTGCGCAACGACTCTTCGACTTTGCCGATGTCAAACAACCCTAGCATGCGGTTTCTGGGCGAAGCCAGAAACGTCTATTGGACATTGCCGCGCTCCAGCGTCACAGTACTTTCCCTTCGTGTTGTATCAGCCTCTCCAACCGACCCAAGACATGCCAATATCACCAGGCAAATAAGCATTAAAAGGGAATGCCGATCTACGAGGCAGCCAAATTCGGATACTCAGAGATTCAATCGGTCCATCTTGAGAACGGCAGATTGGACTTCTATTAGAGAGTTCAGGTTCGGAAAGTGGGGCGCCAATACTGCCAATCTGTTTACAAGCTTATAAACAAGCAACCTTGGTTGCGGTACGCCTGAAGGGCTAGCGATGCATTGCTGATCCCGGTTTAGTGGACAATTTGTGGGTGTTAACGGTGATCTTGCAGTTCCCGATAGAGCCGCCTTTCGCAATCTTCTTCTTGAATGCATTGCTTCACGGGACATGGTAACTAGAAGACAATCACATAACCCAGAACCAGCTCTTCACAGATAGCCCCAGCGATGCTTGTATAGGTATATTGGGAGGTTGGTAGAGACCTCTCATCGATAAGACTTTCGACGTTCCTCCGCCAGGCACTGCACAACTAAGATTGTGGGAATAAGAAACCACCATCTCACTCGCAAGCGGGAGAGACAGGCTTTTCAATTGTCTCGGCTTACCACTGAGCTGAAATGGGACGAGCGTGGTAGGTATGCCATTGAGTCCCTACCAAGAGATTCAACTGCTCCGCTCTCTAATTCATTGACAGTCTTGCGGTCCATCGCAGGGATGGTGTCACAGGAGAACTCAACCGGGGGAAAGGCTCCGACCACGCAGGTCATAAATATGATTTATCTAACAATTTCCTTCCAGCCAGGGGGATTTCACGGTTTTAGAGGATGCCTATATCGGTGGCTGGCAACATGTATCGACGAGACACGCGCAAAGACCAACATGGAGAATTGCGGGGTTCCGTCTGACACCCGTCTCTTAAGACATATTTCAGCCAGCCTTCGTCTCTTTTTGTGCAACCGCGCCTCTTGAGGTGCTTTGCCGAATCCAAATCTGTTACTAAATCGATCTGCCTTTTGTGTTTCTCGTCAGGGGAACTGATCGTGCCTCGCTTGGCTCAGTTGGATTGGTTCTGACGACGTCGAATCATACATCTCGATTTGGCAGTGCCACGCATTCGAGGGATAAAGTGCATGCGGCACTCAGTGGTCTCGGCTCGCTCGAAACAATCCGCCGGCAGCTACATGTTTACTTGTCTGTCTTTAAACTTGCGGGGCCGAGATTCAACATATCTGGGACCAGAATGCGATGGCTCGTCACGAGAACGGGAAAGGGCTGGATCATGGATGGCTCCTGGCAATGACAAACCTCGGCGACGTGGTCGAACCACATGCTCGCATGCTCGGCCAAGATTAACGGTGCAGCAATCATCTGGATACATCAGCACAAACAGGGAGGCTTTGCTCCTTGTTCCTGGAGGGTATGTGATGCGGCAAGAAGTAGACGATGGCACAGACAACAGCGAAGGTCCCGTGGCACACGCGGCTCCCAGCATCAATCCATGACGAAGTGGTCGCAACGTCTGTTCGCTAGCCGTTTCTCCGGGGCATGGCCATAGCAGACAGAGTGCCGGCACCAATTACGGGTGATCAAATGGGAAGATTGTGCTGTTTCCTCCCATCCGGCTACCGCCGACTGCAAGCAATATGCGAATCGGAGCGGAGGCAAGTATCAAGTGGTTGCAGGTGTACCACAAGTGCTACTAGGATAACCCGCACTTTCAGTTTGTTGGGGCAGCAGGATGGAAGACAAACAGAGCTTCACAAAAGTCTGCTGGTTTTGCCGATCCCTGGTGACTGGTCGTCGACGCAACCCAGAATGTTATGCGATGTAGACGAGGAATATTGGTTGTGGCCGAGGCATAGTTGGTGAGTTTGAGAAGACGTTCGTCTGTTGATGCCTGTCCTGCTCATGGTATGCGAACGTGGGCCAGATTGGTGCGGCGAAATGACGAGTCGGATCAAGAGGACTATGGTGGCAGACCAGATAAGGTTACAAGGTGAAATTGGCATCGGCAGATGACGGGCAGTCTAGTCTCTGGGTGACGTTTTTATCTTTGACCTCCCACCAACGAAGGTGACGGGAATATCGATATCGATGCCCTACGGTACTTCTGAGTATGTATCCGTAGACGAGCAGAGCACGCCGAAGAGGCGAAGTGGTGGGATGGGATGGCCGTTTCACGTACCGCTAGACTACGGTGATGGGCCGAGGCGATGCCAGACAAGGGCAGTAGCCTTTCGGTTCTAATTATCGCATTGCTGACATTTGCAGTGCATCTCAACAGACATGTGCAACGGAACCATCAAGAAGATGCAATGCGTTGTCGCACGAGCGCACGCGATGTATGCCCTTTGAGTGGATGAGGTTGAAGTTGTAAGTGCAAGACGTCCCTCCCTTCCCTCACCCCCGGCCCAGTTCCGGCGTCCACTGTGGATCTAAACAGGGTCCTCAGGGCTGGATGCGGATAGGGATGTGATGCGGGCAGAGCGGGAGCGGGGGAATGGGGGAGGGGACCAGCGGATAGGTTGCATCACTGCATCATCATCCCTGTCGTCAGTATCCATCAGCGTGAGCGACCTGCTTTTCAAGCCAGAAGCAGAGATGTATCTTCTCGAGCTAGGAATAGCTCTGTAATAAGTAGTAACTACCTCAGACAACTTGACGACTTTCTTGTTGCTTCCAGGCTCGATGTAGGTATGTATTCGCAAAAGGCACCACCAATCTTACTTGGCCAAGCCCCGATACTGCTACCTTGGGATGGTGACATCAAGAGACACGTCGGCCAGCTGCGAGAGCAAGTACCTTTCCTGTCATTCCTCTGTCAGACGTGCAGTTATATCCATCAGCTTAAGTACTTCCCGCCTTAGCTATCTTGGAGTAGCTTAATAGGTACCTTAGCAGCCTGCCGTGCATCCGTCCGGATCTTGAAGGTACCTTACCTTACCTTACCTTACCTTCCTTACCTCATGTTCCCTTCCCACGAGACAAGTTGCCAGTCTAATTAAGCCCAGTCCATCTCGCAACACCTCCATCTTTCATTCGTCTTCCGACATCTCCTCTTCCTTTCTCTCTCTCTCTCTCTCCCTCTCTCTCTCTCTGCTCAAACCTCCTCATTCTCTTCCCACTTCTATGCCCATCGTCCCCGATCCCCGTCCCTCCATTCCACTTTGCGACACCCGCGACGCCGAGCAGGGACACGGTACCTCGGCCACTCGTTCCAACTTCCGACTCAGAAAAGTCGCCGGACGTTTCCTCCCCGCCCAATCACCTCACGGTACCTTGCCTAGCTAAGGCGAGGCAGGGACGATCCAAGTCGCCACCAAAAGCCCAGAGACTAAAACCACCTTACGTCCATTCCCATTCCCTCCAGCGACATACCAACCAACGCCAGCCGAATCCTCAGCTCGTGTGGCGCTTCACTTCTCGCCCTTTTCGCCCTTGGTACAAACTACCTACTCCAATATACACACCACTGATCCGACTGTCTCTGTCGCACGTCCACACCACACGCATTCGCTCACTCGCACATGCTGCAGTGTCTACACGCCTACTGCGTACTGCGAGACACGCAGCTCCTCATTTGTGCCTAGCGCCCATTCTTCCCTCTCTCCGCCCCTCTCTCTCCTTTCCTCCTTTTCCTTTCCCTCTCCTTTCCTTGGCTCAAAAACGCGTCTTGGAAGAGGATTTTCCCCAGGCTTTTCCCCCAAAGACGTGGCTTGTGTCGGATGAGGAGCCTTCAAAACCCCTTGACTGCCTGTCCCAAGCTCGGACTTGCACGTCTCGCATCGACCTTCCAGTAATCAACAATTTGAGAAATAATAGAAAAGGCCGCCAGAAGAAACAATAGGAACCGAATTCTACGATATTACGTTTAACGATTCGAGCTGATTTCTCCCGCACTGCCCATCATGTCGGACGAGAACGGCTCACGAAGTCCGACTTCGCCCCTTACGACGACGAGCAATACCAGTAGGAAGCAGACCATATCATCGCCAGGAACGACAGCTTCACCAGTGCCCTCGGGACACTCCTTTAAACGCGCCGTGACTGTAGACGAGACATCTCAGATGCGGCGGCGGCCACCTTTCAGCCATATTCCAACAGAAAACTCATTCGCCGAGAGAGGCCTTGGGAGGAGGAGAAGTTCGACCTTGTCAGATTACAGCTTTGGTGATGCGAGAGACTTTCTGAACCCCAGACCTGGTGATGGTGCATCATCAACTTCGGCAGACGACATGTCCAACTGGGCCTCGATTCCTTTGGCATTTGCACTTTTACCGGCGGTCGGCGGTCTGCTCTTCAAGAATGGCAGCGCCGTTGTGACGGACGTCATGTTGCTTGGCTTGTCGGCCGTGTTCCTGCACTGGTCCGTGACACATCCATGGTAAGTCCAACGCTCTACTGTCCGGTACATCGTGACCGGCTCGTTTTTTGGAGGAGAATAGAACCATTCAGGCACTAACACCAGTCACCAGGAATTGGTATCACTCGGCGCAAGCAGTGCGAGTAAGAGCAGAGATCAGCTCGAGCGCTGTGATCGACGATGAGAGCGAGACGGAGCAGGCGGTCGGAAGCCCTTCACCAGCAGCATCAACGGCTAATGGCCATACGACCAACGGAAGCGTCGACGAAGTGTCTGAAGTACCCACCACGCCTACATCTTTTGTCCAGGAACGAGTACGTCGTAAGACGACGACGCCAAGAACCAAAAAGGAAGACGCATTGGCTGAGCTATGGATACACGAGATCCTGGCCTTGGTATCATGCTTTATGTTTCCCATGCTGGGCGCGTATTTGCTGCATGCCATCCGCGCGCAGCTCAGTCGACCGTCGGAGGGATTGGTTTCTAACTACAACTTAACGATTTTTTTGTTGGCTGCAGAGGTACGACCGCTTTCGCACCTCATGAAGCTCGTGCAGTGCAGGACCATCCAGCTGCAGCGGGATGTCCATGTAAACCCGTACAAGGACGACGGCGCCACGTCAGATCAGATGAGGGTGCTCATGGCACGGTTGGAAATGCTGGAGTCACGGCCTGAACCAACACCGATGAAGCACAACGGGAACTCGGACAATTCGAAAATCAAGTTAGAGGCCGCCATTGCCCGCGATGTTCGCAACGCCATCCAACCCGATCTGGATGCGCTGAACCGGGCTGTGCGGCGATACGAGAAGAAGGCGACGGTACTTGCCTTCCAGACAGAATCACGGTTCGCGGCAGTCGATACCCGCTTGAACGATGCCATTGCGTTGGCGGCTGCAGCGGCGAAGAACAGTGTAGCCAGGCCGGGCTTCATGCAGTGGCTTGTTGAGTCCGTGTGGGCCATCATTACGATGCCCTTCTTTGCGGTGGTCGCTCTGCTAGTGCTCCCCTTCAAGACGGTTAGAGGGTTGCTTAAGCGGAAGAAGAAGTCCCTTCCTGAGAGGACGTCCAAGTCCGGTCGAAATGGGAAGGCCATGGGTCACGGGAGAATGGCGGCAGACAGACAGCCGAGCCGCGTATCAAAGAGATGAGGAGGGTATAGGGGTGCCCGGTCAGGGCAAAGCGCGAGAGGGGTTAGAGACCCCTAGGTGATTCTCTTCACAACCAGAAAAAAGGCTCGGGGTTTAGGCAAAGATACCACCCCTGGGATAAGAGGAATGGGCTTTGGAACGAGCCGGCGTTGTAATATGGTTTTCGGAATCAGTCCAGAGTACACTGGTTTCGATATACTCGGAGAAACATCACCTACACTGTACTGTTAAGTGTCGAATTATTCTTCTCGTCACACCTTTCTGCGTGAAAAGGTATCTGCTATGGATTTCTGACAAACGCCCGAGTGACCAAACTAAGTATCAGTGGCCCAACGTCGTTTGGGAAGTGAACTCATAAACATATTTCATTGTAGTTGTCCTGATTTTGGCCAGTTGCACTACGTCCAATGCAAAGAGTATCGACTTCGGGAACGAGGGAGAGACTATTCAAGGATTATTGGGCCAAATAGGTTAATGATGGTAAGGACAAAAGGTTCAGCATATTCACCCCATCTGGATCACTCACAAGGCAGTTTCTCCCACGGGCAAACATCCTCGGCCCGTCTATCAGCGTCAGGCCAAGGGTTTGGTTGATAGAGTCAAGTTAAGCTCGCTAAGTAGCAGAAATATCAACTGGTAGATGGACCAGGAAACATGGAATCCAATTGACTACCTACTCTCAACGGGAAGCTCACCAAGACTCGGTTTGCGCGTGGGGAGCCAATATATAGAATGTTAGGAGATACTTTGATGATTATAGTGCCGCCTCCCGGAAAGGTTGTTTTTACAGAACGATAGGCATTTGTTTGGGTGCCGAGGGTCCATGGCTACTACTTGACCTTTCAGCCGACTTTGTGATCCTCAAACTGTGGATTTTTTTTTTTTGGGAACCTGGACTCCGTTTGGGAGATGATTGACGAAGGCGTACCAAGGGAATGGGCTGTGAAGCTCGTTAAGAAGGAACTGTTACCAAGATAGTGTCTATATATGGATGGCTCCTCGAGATCGTAAAGTGATTTTTATTTTTTTATTTTTTACCTCGAGAAGATTCTCTACACGAAGCTTGGTCTCTATCGATACTGGGGAGTGTATGTTTGTCTTCTACTCGGCTCGAGGATCGGTTGACTGGTCTCAGGGACACAGGCAGTGCTAACATTTGTAGTGATACCTGATGGAAGGGGAGAGGGTCAAGTATAAATACGTAGGCTGAAGGACGGACATAATGGTCCGGAGTAAATTTCCATCGACCGCTTCTGCCAAGGGAGGAAAGATCAAGCCCCCCCCCCCCCCCCGCTTGCAGAGTCGTTCTTTTACGTTCGTTCCCGTGTTCACAGTGGGTATTTCTTATAGATCACTGGTACGATCTACTGCATCGTGAAGTTAAAAATCGAAAAAAAGCCCAGAGAGAATATTCCCATGGACAGGGGGGGCTGTGTGACTCCATCAACGAGTGATCATGACCCGTCAATGTCGATCGAAGAGACGAAGCGGCAACTACATACTCTCGCCACCAATCGTCTCCGAGGCTTCGACGACACATATCGATTTCATCAGATACCTCGTCAATAGACTCTCGATTACATAGACGGAGGAGGTTGGGCAGAGACCCGATATGTATGCAAACAGTACAAAACACATCCGTGCCCATCCACGTGCGGTCACGTCAGCACGTCCTAGAAGGTTTCATGGAAGTTCTCTGCCTGGCCCGCCGGCGGCGGTCCAAGAGTATTTTGAGGGGTTTCTCCCATACGACAAAAAGCTGGGGAAGTCCAGAAGCCCCGGCTTGACTGCAGGCGCTTGGGTCGCGGGGGGAGCGTTGACAATGTCATTGTGGTCGTGGCCACGCGGAGACTTGCTTGATGCGCTTGAACGGAGGATGCGGGAAACGGATGTCGCAAACGAAACCATGGAAATGGTAAGTCAAGGGACCATGCGTGAGGTTTGCATCATGAGCTGACGAGGTCCGTCCAAGACACCTTGGGGCTAAAGATCCGTTCAAAGGACCAAAGAAGCCCGTCGTCTTTACTAGGCAGCTCCAGAACGATATCGATCCTCGTGGAGTCCCGGGTCAAAACGGCGCGTACCAAGGTGTCCGTCTGGGCGAGACGAAGTGTGTCGCTTACACAATATCCTTTCTCAAGAAGTTGAATCAGTTGCCTAGGTTTAGCCCAGACTCGATGGCCAGAATAAAACACGCCAGTAAACTGCTCTTAGTAGAACATGGATGGTGTTGGTTGGGTCCTTGTCAGTGCCGGGCTTGGAAAGGGAATAGAGCCTTGAACTAGGGAAGGCCTGTTCCCGGGTCACGGCATGAATATGCCCCTCCACACAACGTCGGACGAACCGTTCAGGGGAACCAGTTTAACCGGCCGGGCCATTCCACCAGCCGCCCCAGGAATTCATTCGTTATTCAATGAGGTTATCTCACGATGGTCGAAAATTTGCCATGCCAAGGGACGAACAAGAAGCCGGCTAGACTGTGGTTCACGGGAGTCCGCAGACACGGCGTCCGAACATGGGACGAATACACCCGTGATTTGTGTCGAACAGCAGCGGGAAGAAGTAAGGGTCCGGCGTTGGCGGTATGACTATGGCGTCACGGCGCCGAAATTATGGTGTTTCTTTTCTTGAGTTACACGAGCAGCTGCCGACTTGGATGTTCAGCCCGATATCTAAGATGGTACTCGGGATTTCGAGGAGAAAGACAAAATGATTAAGAAAGTAAACTCAGGATCGCCAGAATGGGGGAGGCTCATGCAGTGAGGCTTTGCTCGTATCAAAGCAAGCAGGGATGCCAGGACCCCTTTATGCGACGAGGCGCAGAACGTGGGGCAAGTATACCATCGGCAGTCGGGCAATTGAACAAGGGCTTCCAACAACTACCCCAAAAGCCGAGGAGAACAACGCTTTGTAAGCTTCCGCTGTTGCGTGACCTGCGCTCGCTGCCATCAAGCACATGGCAAGAGTCGATGCTAAGAGAAATTTCTTCTCCATTGGCTTGTTGGATCGGGCGAAGGAATGTGTGGACCCTTCAATTTCACAGGCGCTTGGCCCAGAGCGCCTCTTGAGGAATAGCGGCGCCGGCAGCGCGGTTTCGACCCAGATCAATCATCGAGTAGTGTGAATGACGGACGTGCTTTGCTTCCATCGAGACCTTGAGACTGTGGTGAGAAGGAAAATAGAACCAGTCTGGTTTGGTGCCAGTCAAAGTAGTCGGGAAGCCATTGTTTCCAGAGGCAAGCCTCGAATCAATGCCGAGGTGTCAAGTCGGTAGCAGACATCAACTGGCGAGATGAGAACAGAACAGTCGACGTCACAATGTTTGTGGTTGTGATCGTGGCCATGTCGACGCGCTTGCTAGCTGTTCCTTGTTTATCAGAGTCAAAATCAGACAACTGAGTCAAAGTGTCTTTCTTACTCCAAGACTCAAGGCTCAAGCAGACTCGGGGGCCCATCTTCCAACCCGTCATTGTCAACCAGGCCGTCTTCTGACAATGGATCTACATGTCCCAAATCCAGGCCCAATGCCGTGGAGAGTATCACTGGGCTGTCCATATGGGGGGATAAAAGTTTCGTCCAAAGCTTAAGTGGGTTCTGAGTGGGCTCGTTGGTCGGCAAGAGGGTTCAATATGTATTTGCGGCGTCCGTTGTGATTAAGGGAGAGCTGAGCAAGTGCTCCGGCATCATTGGAGGCACCCGCGCTTTGTGCGTGTGTGTGGAAGGCGTAAGTTATTGTAGGGTAAATTAGCACTGGTTGAGGAAAGGCACGGAAATCCAGAACCATAGTATGCAGGCCTAGACTACGCGCCCGCTGTCGGATCGCGCCAGGTTGTCATGGTTCGGGTTCGAAGTCGATGAGAATGCCACTCGTAATCTCGATCGGCTGGATAGATGTGTACATACGGAGAGCAGAGGCAGCAAAAATCTGAGAGAAAAACCAGCTGAAGGACGATCAATGGAGACAAAATACTGGGCCAACTGTCAGGTCTATTGCTGAGCAAGCGCGTCTTCGGAAGTTATTGACGCATAGTCTGCCATCGCAAGCATGGGTCTTCCGTGGTCTAGTGGTGCCAGTCTAGCAAGATGCTGTGAGGAATCGAGGTGGGGGGTTTTGTGGTTCGATGATATCAAGGATGAGCGATGTTGTGGACGTGATGGTGAAGTGAGACGAAGGTTCCCTTTCATTGTTGCGAAGATTGCAAGATTCAGTGTCGACCTGATACTGCCGGTCACTACCTTAGCTTACCTAAGGTAGGTAGGTACCTAAACCTACCTTGATACGTGGCAGTACGTAGTTACGTATCTACCGTACGATATTTCAAAGTGCAAGTGCTCGTCGATGTCTTTTCTCTCTCTTGCCTTTCTTGCCTTCCTTGCCTTCCTTCATCCTCGTCTTCCAGGTTCCTTCCCTTCCATCCTCCCTTGAATGCACCGTTAAGCTAAGGCAGGAACTGACCTAAGACGGGATGGGCTAGTGGATCTGGAGAAGGCTTAGCGTAGGTGGCCCCTGCTTTTTTGGCCCTGGTCATCAAAAAAGCGCCCGGCGGGGGTACGTACTTGGAACTTTGGACCTTGGGAGATCGTCCTCGTCCCGCTGCGTCGGTGCAACTCTTTCATTTCGCGTCCATCACGACTTTTCCTACCCAAGCAAGCCAAGGTCTTCAAGGTCTCCACGTCTCGTTTGGCCGGAGACGTGCAGGTGCAGGTTGCAGCTGCAGCAAAGGAATGGATTGCAATGGTTGGCTGCAGCTCACACCATTGTGTTCTATTACCACCTCACGCAGACGAACACTGACCTAATACAGCAAGACAAGCCAATGTTCGTCCTGCGCGGCACCGCGGCTACCGGCCTTGTCTTGCCTTGGGTGCGCCACCGATCTTGCGGCGGACCTGACTTAGGTTGCAATAATCTCCTTTTCCCCCTCTACGGTGCACTTATTCGTGCTTGGAGACGCGAGGTTCAGCTGATGAACGACCTCGGCCGAACCACCGCCACTGCCGGCCATCCAACGTTGTCGGGAAAAAGCAATTCATTGCATTACCTACAGCAATACGGTTGACCTACACGTCCGCATCTGGACACGGATTCATGCGGGTGGCAGAAGACTATTGGAAATCCCCAACTCGACGCTCCCATTTTGGCAGTGCAGACGACGTGGCTACGGGAAAAGCAGTAAAGGTTACCGCCGTGATTTCCACATCATCATGATGCGTACGAACCATTACGCTGCCACATATGGATGGATCCTGTATGGCTGGCCCATGGGTCAGACAGAATCTGGCTGCGAATGGGGATCCGGTATCCAAGATGCAAAACCATGCCCTGTCCATGCCAGCTCACTCTGCGCTGCGATGTGCTGTGTACGGAGTACTACACGTAGCGCTCGGCCAGTGCAAATCGTTCGCGCGCCCGTCTCGGGCATTTCTATCCGTCCCTCTCTCTTTTTGTCATCTCATCCAATTCACCATCTCATCCCTCCCGTCCATCCATCTATCCAATCCGTCCGCATTCCTTGCTCACCTCACAGCCAACTCAAGCCCCACGGGCCCCTCCACCCCTCCCTCAGAGGCTGCCCCCCTCCATCTCGTCGGGCTGTTGTTCCTCGCTGTTCCTGATTGTCTTATTCCCATCCGAGTCAAACGCTAAAGCCCGGTATGCCGGGGTCATCCCCTGTCCCTGTAATTTGGGATGGATGGACGCGCCTTAACTTCCGACGACTGCTTACCTACGACCAACTTCCAGGTACCAACAGCTTCCTCGTCACAACATTTCTCAATTCGAATTTTCTTTGGCTACATTTGCGTTTGCTGCATTCTGCTGCCCTTCAGATCGCCCTTGGAACCTGTGACATTCACATAGACCCGGCAAGAAGACCGGGGTTCTTGTTGTCTGCCGCAAGGCCTGGCCAGGCCGCGGCGTCGTAAGAAAACTAGTTGTCCACGTACCGTCTCGACGCCATGGACCCTCGATTTGGCCTTCCTGGCCGTCTTCTGGCCGAGAGCCGCAGGTCACTCGCTTGTATCCGATGCTGCCAAGAGGGACCTCGCCCTCTCGGTTGGCCACCCTCACTTTGCCTGCCTGCGTTTCTTTTCTCAGAACGTCCGTGGGATTCATCTCCCGTACCCGCGCGCCGTCCTGTTTGCACTTCCTCTTTCGATCCTATGCCGCTACGGTTCTTGTCATCCCAGCTAGGCTGGAAGCTCCTCGCCGCGAAATGGTTGTAGAGCATGCAAGGCAGCTTCAATCTTGGTCTGATCTCACTGTTACCTATTAGATGGTGGCTAGAAAGGAAGCCCTTCACAGTCTTTGACCATCTCGAAGGGTTCCATGCGTTGCCTCAGTCCCGGGTCTATTCCGTCATGTGAGAAGGATTGCACACTTTGCTGTGACGAGTCCATCGTAGCTGATGCCATCCGCGTGTCTTCGTGCACCAATGATGCCCTGCTCGGTGTTACCAGCCGGGTCCGTACCTCTCCCATGGATCTTCCCCCTCCGGCATTAACACTCTCCTCCTTGTTGTATATAGTTTGGTCACCTCCAGGTCTCGACTCCACCCCATGACATTTGGGCTGTTCCCTGCCCCTGTCTGTACCCTTTTTTTCTTCTTTTCCTTCCCCTCCCCTTCTCTGCTGTCAGCCCTGGAGCTGTCTTGTCTTAATCCCCCACTGGTCTCTGGGGTTCGAGTCGATGCTGGCTGACCATTGTTCGTTCATCTAATAATACCGTCTCTCTCCCAGCTATCCCCTTCAGCTCGCGCGTGTCTTCCACCGACTCTTTTCTCTTTGCCGGCATCCCCTCTTCTCTTCTCCTCACGTTCCGAGTGCTCCTGGTGGATATCATCTATCGATGCTCGGAAACTGTCTCGATAACACCAAACAGTAATACTGGAAAACTAATTTTGATTCAACACTTGGTGGCCAATTCGTCATCATGGCAAGGTGGAATCGCCTAATCACTTGGGGCCTTCTCTTAATCTTCCTTCAAGTGGCTGTTGCTCAAGCCTTCGTACCCGCGAGACGTCAAGAGAGCGGTACTACAACAGCAGCCATTGCCTCTTCTACTTTATCACGAAGCGCACAAGATGCTGAAACTACCACATCACCGGCCTCTTCAACAAGGACAACGGCAGTCGCTACTACCGAGTCGTCTTCTGTTTCTGCCACGCTCTCTAGTCCCCCAATCATCCCAACGAGCGGCAGTACCTCTGGCAACTCAAGTCTTGACAACTGTAAGTGGACTTGTGGTAACACATTCAATACTCAGGTCAACTTTAAGAAAAGGCTGACATTTGTTGCAGCTACCATAACGGAAGGAGAGCTACCTATTGAGCCAAAGGTTACACCAGGTTGGGCCGTAGCTGGCGTCATCTTGCTCTGCACTGGGGTCATTTACAACTTGATTGGCATCAAAAACACAATCTTGCATAATGCCTTCTCCGTTGCGTACGTCGTCAGCTTGGGTATCACAGTCTTGGTCGTTTACGTCATGGTCATCCCAGTGTCCAATGGATCCCAAGGAGCGTATGTCGTCGCAGCAGTCCTACCGGCCGCTGCAGTCGGCGTCCTCGCTTCCTGGTTCTTCAAGGAAATTACGGAATGCCTCGGATGTGCTCTTGGCGGGTTCTGCCTGTCAATGTGGCTGCTTTGCCTCCACGAGGGCGGCCTGCTCACGGGGATTGGCAAAGTCATTTTCATCATTGCCTTCTCCCTAGTGGGCTTCGCATCGTACTTCACCCGATGGACCCGGGATTGGGCGCTCATGTCTACAATTGCCTTCAGTGGTGCTACGGCAACTGTCCTCGGAATCGATTGCTTTAGCCGGGCCGGCCTGAAGGAATTCTGGGCGTACATCTGGGATCTGAACGACAACCTGTTTCCCCAAGACACCAACACATACCCGCTGACCAAGGGCATTCGCGTTGAGGTCGCCGCTGTAATTGTAATTTTCATCATCGGCATTATTTCTCAAAAGAGGCTGTGGAACGTCATCAAAGATCGACGGACGAAGCGGGAAGAGGAGTTGGCCGAGGCTCAGCGTGCCCGTGATGACGAAGAGGCCAACATTGGAAGGGAGCTTGAGGCTCGCACCGCTTTGGAGCGACAAGCGTGGGAAAGAGTACACGGAGATTACGTACCGGACAGCGATGACCACGACTCCGGCTTTGCTCGTGATAGCGAGAGCGAGAAGGCTATTCGATACAGTCAGAGCACCGCTACCCCTCGACCACGCGCCCCTCCCGTGGCAGAAATGCAAGGATCAGATGTTCCTCCTACTGTTCCCCCAAAGCCAGAATCTCCAGGTTTGATGGTCTCTGAAAAGGAGAAAGACGTCGTCGTAACAGTACGCGTCGCTCCGGATGAGACTCAAACAGGAGCCGTTGCTGCGGACAATGCTATTGGCCAGACGGAAGAAGTCCCCGACGACACCGATGTTGTCCAGAGCGTACAAGAGGTGGCACCAGTTCCTGAAGTGGTACCTCTGCCATTCAGATTCCCAGATGAGGAGGCTCTGGCCAGAGACAGGGAGGAACGATCTACTATTGCAACCTTTGCCGATGATGACGAGGAGGTTCAGGCAGGCGTCGGCAGCAAGCGGAGTTCCTTTGCGAAGCGTCTTTCCCAAAGCTCGGTACAGCTGATGCGGAGGGTTTCCCAGCGAACATCGAAGTCGCATCGTAAGGACGATGGCGATGAGGAGCTGGCGGTTCTTCAGCGGCCAAGGGATGACGACGCCGTTTCACTTGCAGCAACCGTTGACACTCAGAGCGACAGCGGCGCCGGAACTGTGAACGGTGAGCATCGGCGCAGTATTGAGATCAACGCACAACTATCTGGAGAGCAAAAGTCAATCACTAAGCCGGACACTACTACATCAGCATCGGCATCTCGACGAAGCGTCACCGATGGGGATTCTGTTAGACCGGTGTCAGCTATGACAGCTGTCACTGACGTGCCAGTTCAGTCTCTGGCCAAGGATGTCACTTCTGCTGCTATTGAAGAGAGGGCACCGGAGAAGACCACTTTAGTTGGTGATGTCGCCCGGGAAGACAGGTCACTCAAGCAGTCAGAGTCGAACGAGAGTCAACAACCCCCCGCCCCTTCTCAGCAAGCCAAGTCAACAGCCTCGCTTCATTCCACGCCCCTGAATCTTACCCAAGAGCGTCTGCCACCCAGCTTCTCCAACGTTGCGCTTCACTATCGCACAAACGAATGGGCTAAGCACCTGGGCCACGCGGACGTACCCGAGCCCGAGACCTTGAAGGTTGGAGACGATAGACCGCAGACCCGAGAGGCACCAGCTCCTGTGCACGTCGAGGAGCTTCAGCAGACCGCCTTATCCGCCACGCCCGCGCCTGCACCGGCTCCTTCGAGATCGCCCGCTCCTGTCGCGACACCTCCGCCGGCCTTGACCCGACCCAAGTCAACTCAGTCGCCGAACCGCGGCCACTCAAGGAACAACTCCTATCAGTCACATCGCCGTGCATCGAGCAAAACACAGTTCGAACCGATTGCTGAAGAAGAACAACAGGCGCTCTCTCTCGCTGCAAGCACCAAGAGCGGCGCCCCTGGCATCGCTCCCTCAGCAACAAGCCCAGCTGCCTTTATTCCCCCGCCGCCACCACCCGGTATCATGTCTTACGACAGCCCTCAGAGCTTGATCGCACAAAGAAGCGTCGCTCTGCGTAATAAGACATACGGAATCTTGACTGGCGCCAACAACATGCCCGAGATCCCCGCCGCGTCCAACAGAACACACAGCGAATCCGGTTCCATGTACAACTACCCCGTCTACCCACCGCAGATGCCGCCAGCCTCTCTGGACGACCTCCCATTGAGCCAACGCAAGGAATTAATCCGTCGCCAGAGCAGCATCGGCACGATGCGATCCTCCCTCGAAGGCTCCAGATCAGCCAGCGGCTCCTACGTACCCAGCATGTCCGCCGAGAACGTCGCCTTCGATTCCCACCAGCCCATGCGCTACTCCAACGTCCCCTCGCAAGATGCGCGCGACGCCAGGCTCGCCAGCTTCCGTGACTCTGTCCGCGCCGATCTGCGCGCCGGCACTGCGTCCCCCGCGCCCGCCGCCAACGGCCGCGATATGACGCTGAGCATGTACCGCTCGCCGAGCGCATCGAATTTGGCAGCCAGCCAGGCTGCCGCGCGGGAGGCTGAGGTGCAGAGGAATATCGATCTGCAGCGGAGCTTCATGATGAGCCAGAAGGAGGCGGAGGCGAAGCGCAAGGAGAAGGCGAGGATCGATAAGGAGAGGTCGGATCAGGCTTTCACACGGAGCATGCAGAGTGGAGAGATGTTTGAGTTGCATCGTGAGGCGATGCGTAGGATGCAAAACCAAGCTAGGAATGCTTGAGGGTGGTTGCATGGCTTTTGATACTTTCTTATTCTTTCTTTACTTCCTCTTACACAACATTGGTAGATACCCTGGTTTGGAGAAATATGGTTACGTTACAGAGGTTGGGGGGAAACATTGGGAAAACAGCACGTCGGAAAATGGGTCAAGGATACAGCATGATTAAGAAGATGGGAAATTACTTCTCTAGATGACGGGATATGAGGTTAGGAGATGGGAGATGGTGTATGACGGACGAGAAAGAGACTGAGGCGGGACAACATTACCGCTGTTATTAGTCGTAAACGTAATGAGTAAACCAATTTATTAAAAAATCTATTCACGCCTCGTGGTCTCCAGGATCCGGATCTATTTTGCTCCATCGTATTAGAGGTATCGAGCTTTGGAACTAATGACTCTGGGGGAACCCGGGCAACCGGGGAAAGGAAAAAGGATGCTCTTCGAGTACCGTTAGATGGGCGTACCCAAAGCCGCGGAGCCGAGATGAAAGAAAAGTCCGGCCGAGAGTAAAGAGTTCCCACGTGTTTCTGTCTTTCTATACTTCGGCCAAATCGGCACGGCACCGATGCGGAGAACCCCGAAGTTTCTTGAACCTCGAGTGTCTCGCTATTCTAGATTTCTCACGGAACCATTACAATGCCTGTTCAGAAGCTTCAATCCACTCGATCCGTTCAAGCAGTTGTATCCGATCCAGAAACTAAGTAATCACACACCGAGGCGAAACCTTCCTATGCAGTACACCTCTAGCTTGACCTTCTTACCTTCAGACGATACCGATGTCGGGATTCTCGCCGCGCCGCGCCCGGGTATAACCCGGCCCCACACTCGCGACGCGAAAACCAACTACTCAAACGACTGACCTGGGCGTTGGCGTCATCCATTCTCTTTTTCGCAATCACCTAATCGTATCTGCGGAGGAAGACTTGTCCGGGGTTATGTGTGTGCGACGGCCAAACGTTTGGCTTGCCGTACATGAAAGGGAATCGCAACCCGTACGAATGTTTGGGATATGAAGTCGGTTTAACCTTAATCCAATACAACTTGACCCTCTCGATCTAAAGTCTTGGCATATTTACCGCAAGCCAAACGGCCTTCTTTATCTCGATAAGTCAATCGGTTAAAAGATCCGGAGGTCTCCCGGTTTCCGCCGCCGCTCGAATACCGACTACGTTAGGGAACTCCACCCTTTTTTGCGCGCCGTCCGTCACACGACGCCTCCGATGTCTCATTCGGCCTGAACCGGCGAGAGCGTATTTTGAGTGACCATGGCCGGCTCCGTGGACGCCCGCGACGAGAGCGCGAAGCTTCAGTCCGCATCCGCGCCGATGTCGACGTGGGCGCGCATCCGGAGTAACGCAGTCAAGATTTTCAAGCTTGTCTTGGCGCAGTGGCTCGTTATCGGGTTCGCTCTCAGTTGTGTGTTTGCGTACTTTTTCCCGAGTAAGTTGGAATCGATGAGTCTCTTTCATGTGATGTGGGGAGTGAGTGAGAGAGGGAAGGGAAGAGCGAGGATGAAAGCGAAGCTGAGCACTTGACTAACGAACTGAACTCAAGATGTCGCGGCTAGAGGTGGACCGATCAGGTCAGAGTACACCATCATCTACGGCGGCATCGCCATCATCTTCCTAGTCAGCGGCCTGCAGCTCTCGCACGCGAAGCTGAGGCAGAACGTGGCCAACTGGCGGCTGCATATTATTGTTCAGGGGATCAGCTTTATTGTCATTCCTGTAATACTACTAAGTAAGTAAAGTCAACTCCCTAACAAGTTCTTCACACGTCCAAGGGGGAGGGGCTTAGTTCAGAGACGATGTACCTCGGGAACGCAGTGCTAACTCTCAAAAACCAAAAGTCATCGTCCACATCATCATAGCAGCGGGCAGCCTCCGCACCCAAGCCCTCTCAACCCCCATCATAGTAGGCATGGTTGTCGCCTCCTGCCTCCCGACAACAATCGCCTCCAATGTCGTAATGACCCGCGCCTCGGGTGGCGACGACGCCGCTGCCATCATCGAGGTCGTCATCGGCAACGTGCTGGGGAGTTTCATCTCTCCTGGTCTGATTTACGGCTTCATTCCAAAAACGCCAGAGTTTGCAGACTGGCAGCCCGCGAACCCGAGTACCCTGGGCGCCATGTACGCCAACGTGTTGAAGCAGTTGGGTTTGAGCGTGTTGTTGCCGTTGGCTGTGGGACAGGTTGTGAGGTGGTTTTGGGAGAAGAAGGTCGATTGGGCGTTGAGGACGTTTTATCTTGCTAAAGTATCGACGTTTTGTCTGATTCTGCTTGTTTGGTGAGTTTGTCATTCCCCCTTTTCCATAACCTTCCCTCCGTGGCCCTTTGAGACTAATACTCGTCAATAGGACAACCTTCTCAGCAGCCTTCAAAACAGGCGCTCTCTACGTAACCCCCCACCCCTCCATCATCTTCAACGTCTTCATGAACGTCGCCCTCTACGCCCTCTTCACCCTAATCTGCTTCTACGCCGCCCGCCCCCCTCTCGCCCTCTGCAACGCAGTCAACCCCCGTCTATCCGACTCCCGCCCCCTGCAGTCCCGCTGGGTCCCCAACTTCCTCCGGCGTGCCCTGACGGTCCGTCAGCTGCCGAGGGAGCAGATGATTGCCGTCTGCTTCTGCGGCGCGGCCAAGACGACGTCGTTGGGGATCCCGTTGGCGACAGCCATGTGGACGCAGTCGGATGATTTGACGAGGGCGCTGATTCAGATTCCGGTGTTGTTGTACACGATTGAGCAGGTGTTTATGGCGCAGATTCTGGTGTATGTGTTTAAGTGGTATTTGAGGCGGGCTGCCAAGGCTGAGGGGGATGGAACGGGGGATGGAACGGGGGATGAGGAGGGGGTAGTGTTGGGTCTGGCGGTGTGAGTGTGGCTGGGGGACGGGGAGAAGAGGAGGATCGATCGTCTGGTAAGTCGATCGGTGAGAGGGATGATGAGAAGAAGGGCGGCAGAGGCACTGAGCAACATGGTGCGGTGCCTGTCAAGACCATTTATGAAGCATGATTAGTGTCTATCAAATAGCGGGTGGCATGTTGGGCATAATGCAGGCGTCTTACAAACGTGTAGATATGGTTCGTCGATTACTCCTGGTATCGAACCACGAGCCAATCAACCGGCAGTCCTGGTTAAATCAACTGCACCTTGAATGTAGTGCCACGAAAAGATGCCTTACCATGCCACATCATCCTTCTCTACTCTTTTTTGGATCGCAAGGCGGCCTCAAGGCAGAACTGCTCTCAATGGTCGGCCTCCTTGAAACATATAGGTACCTGGGTGTCAAGTCAGACGCGCGCCCGCAAGAGATTTCTTTCTTCAAATCCACGCCTTCGAACCCTCAACTTTTGTGGCAACCTGCCCCGAGTCTCCCTATCGTCATGGACACCGCCGGTTCGAAGTGTCCCGAGAACCTGCTTTTGCGGGATGCTTGGGCGTAGGCGCTCCGAATATGATTAACCAGTCGTTTTCTACTGGCACATACCCGATTAATGCCAGTCTTATCCCGGGCATGTTGTAGACGCAGCAGGATATTCCATCGAATTCGTTCAGTATGCATATCGGCTCCGTCTGGTTACAAATCGGAGGATCACTGATATTCGGCGGATACGATCAAAATCGACTGGCTGGCGAGGTGCTCGCGTCAGACGGGGATTACACTGATAACCCCATCACCTTGAGAGACATCAGCATCGAAGTTATCCAGGGCGTATCACCTTTCAACTTCACAGTACAAGACAGTCTCCGCCAGGACGGCCTCCTCGCTGCTGGAAATAACTCGATCCAGAACGGACTCCTCGTGTCAATCGACGGCTGTGCTCCCTACATCACCCTCCCGAAATCAACATGCGATAACATCGTCTCACACCTCCCAGTGACATACGACACACATCTCGGATTGTATTTATGGGATACGGAATCGGCAGCGTATACACGAATCGTCTCCTCGGCGTCAACACTATCCTTCACCTTCCTCTCCGGCACCAACACCGAGCCCCTAACGATCCGCGTGCCTTTCCTCCATCTCAACCTCACACTATCAGAGCCTCTTACAGAAAAGCCAACGCCGTACTTCCCGTGCTTCAACAGCGGGTCTGGTAGATACGCCCTGGGAAGGGCATTCCTACAGGACGCTTTCCTCGGCGCCAACTGGGGCCAGTCCAAGTGGTGGCTCGGCCAAGCCCCGGGTCCCAACATTCAGCTTTCCTCCAGCGTCGTTGCTATTGAAGAAGCTGATACGGTGATCAAGACAGGGGAAAATGACTGGGAGGAGTCGTGGAAAGGGGTATGGAAAGTTCTGGGACCGGACAATGATAGTGGGACAAGCCCGACCGAGTCCCCGGCTGATAATCGCCAACCAACATCCGCACCCGCAACCACCATCTCGACCGGAGCTATAGCTGGTATAGCTATTGGCGGTGCGGCTGTGCTTGTTACATTTGGCCTGGGAATCTTTTCCTGGCGTCGTCGAAGCCGAAAGAGAGGGAGGGAATCAACAAAGGAAAGGGAGCCACCACAGCATAAACATGACGGCTCACAATATGATTCTCGACCTCCTCCACAGACGGAGCCAGTGGAGGTGTACGGATCGATTCCAACATATAAAGGGAGAAACAAAAACGGAAAGCAATTAAACTCGCTCGAAGATCCTCGCGCCGACCGCGTTGAGCTGCCTTAGACAGATGGACGGAAATGTAGACAGGAGGAAGAAAGACGAAGTTCAGCGTCTCTGTCGGTGTTTAATCTATAGAACCATAATACGATACCCTTTATTTCATGTTGCGGACACGAAAAGAGCTTTCGACTAGAATCCACATTCAAAGAGAGAAACGAGTAAAGCCGAGTCGGTATGAGTCGTGGCGTGTTATCATGTCTGCGAGCCACAATGAACCAAAGTCTGGTTCGGCAGTTTTCTATGGCTTACAAACGCTGCCTCAACCGCTGGTTGACAAGCCACGTGAATCTCGAGTGTCGCTACTTCATGCATGAGGCTTTCAAGCGAGGTGTGACCATATGAAGTTTAGCCGGTAGTCACAATGTAAGCCAAGGAAGCGCTTCCGAGATGACCCTCATGTTAAGTGATTCCTGGTTCACTTCACAGACAACATCGGACTCAAGCACTTCTTATTTCGGTAATTTATATCCAAACTACATGGTGGATCGTAACAAAAGAATCTTCATACATCATCATGAGCAGTTTGGTGCTCTCTGTACATTTTCAAAAATGATATGCATATCCAATCTTGATGGATACCTTCGACCTCCTCTTCCTACGCGTCAACAGTCAAACGTGGTGAAGTATGCCTAAGCCTTCTGGATGAGACTGTCAAAGAGGGGCTTGAGGCTCTTGGCACTCTTCTTGGGGTATCTCTTCTGGTCGTTCTCATAGTCGACAAAGGTGACGCCGAAACGAGTCTCGTAGCCCTCGGCCCACTCGAAGTTGTCCATGAGGGACCATGCCATGTAGCCCTTGACGTTGACACCGTCCTTCTCGTGGGCGTCGGCCATGGCCTTGACGTAGCCGTCAAAGTACTTGACACGGAAGTCATCCTCGAGGATCTGCTCAAGGGGCATATCGTTCTCGCCCTTGAGGGAAGTACCATTCTCTGTGACGTAGATGGGCGGGTAGCCGTAGCGCTTGGAGAGCCAGACAAGGAGGTTATGGAAGCCCTGGGGGTTGGGGCGCAGCCAGAAAGATTGGGTCTCTTCGCCAATGTTCTCGCCGCTCTTGGATTCGAAGAGACACTCAAGGTTGCCGAGGAAGTCATCTTCCTCAGGAGTGGTGGTCTTGTGCTTGATGTAGTTGGCCGTGTAATGGTTCATGCCGTAGAAGTCATTGGATCCCTTGACAAGGGCGAGCTCTTCGGGCGTGAACTCGGGCAGGCGGTCGCCAAGCTGCTTGAGCATGGAGTCAGGGTACTTGCCAAAGTAGATTGGGTCAGCGAACCAGGAGATGGCGAACTCGATCTTGCGGTCAGAGGCCTCTACATCCTCAGGGTCCTCAGGGTCCCAGGGGTAGGTGGCATCACCGTTCAGAGTGATACCGATCTGGCCACCGTTGGTTGGCTTGAACTCCTCGCGGTAGACCTTGACTGCGCGACCGTGGGCGACAAGAAGGTTGTGGCCAACAATCCAGGGCTCGCGGGAGGAGTCACCGATGGCGGACTTGCTGCGATCCGAGGTGTGACCGGGGGCGAAGAAGCCACTGCTGTAGCCGAGGATGGAGGAGCACCAAGGTTCGTTGAAGGTGATCCAGTTCTTGCACTTAGGAATGGCCTTGAAGACGATGCGAGCATAGTGCTCAAAGTCAAGAGGGAACTCCTCACGGTTCAGGAGACCGCCGTAGCGCTTGTCGAGTCCATCGGGAAGATCCCAGTGGAAGAGGGTGATGAAGGGAGTGATGCCAGCTTCAAGGAGGTCGTCGACGAACTTGACGTAATGGTCAAGGCCGGCCTGGTTGATGGGGTCGTTGCGACCACCGACAGGGATGATTCTCGACCAGGCAAGGGAGAAGCGGTAGGTGTTTGCGCCAACGGACTTGAGCAGGGCGATGTCTTCGGCGGTGCGGTTGTAGGAATCGCAGGCGACGGCACCGGAGCTGCCATCGGCAATCTTGCCGGGAATGGCGCAGAAGGTGTCCCAGATGGAAGGACCACGGCCGTCTTTCTCAGCGGCACCCTCAACCTGGTAACTGTAGTGGTGGACAAATAGCGTCAGCAGGGGTCTCGCATGTCGTGTCGTTGCGGTCACTAAATGAGGGGAGAGGGGGAAAGATGAGAGAGTGGGGGCAAGTCGGAGGGGAAGTGGAAATTTGCAGGCGGGACGGGAAAGACGGAGGGAGGAGGGCGAAGTGTGGTGGGAGAATGCTTGTAAGTCGTCCGAATCGGGATGTCGGCGGGAGAAGGCGCGAATATGCATGGTGATAACAACCAGGGCTCTGGGGATGGGCCGAGCCGGATTGACGATGGGATGAAATACGTACGATGCGGTGGCAAAGCCCCAAAGGAAGTCGTTGGGAAGAGACATGATGGGCGGATTTGTAGAGTAATCTGCTAGGTACTGTAGAAAGAATTGGTATTACGAATCTCAGAGTTGGCGGTGCTCAGCGAGACACCTACACTAAGACTGACGGATGGAGGGGGTTTCGATGGGCTTGACGGTGGGATGATGATGGGTCGGCCAAGAGTAGATGGATAACCCCGACAAAAGACGAACCACCCGATAACAAGTAGCTAAAAGAGGTCAAGAGTAGAGTTGAGATGTAGAAGGAGGCGACGGAGAGAGGAGGGAGCAAAAGGGAATCGTACAGACGGGAATTGAGGTGCTGCCACGATACTTATAAGATGCAAAATAAAGACGGAAGGAAGCAAAGCGGCGCAATTAAAATGGCATTGTGACCTTGGGATGGACGGGGGGGTACTTGAACGTCCTGGTAGGTTTAGGCAAAAGTGAAGGTAGCCAGATACAAGGATTACTTGAGTATAATAAACTAAGGTAGACAGGGAAGAGAAAAAGATGGGACAAACACCCGCATCGTGTCAAGGTATCCGTACCAGGTGTGCAGGTATGTAGTGAGGTACAGACCACATCAGACAATGACATGGGATGAGTGGACGTGGTATCAGGTAGCGCCTTGGTCAATCTGGTACTCAGGACGTCTCCAATGTCGGACCGTCGACACCGAGAAGCTAAGACCAGAACATGGCCCGAAGATGGATGGTGTTGGCGTTGGCATTGGAGGCATGGGGTCGGAGGCGTGATCTGACAAGTTGTCTTCTTTGCCCGCCGGTACCGTCTACTTCAAGTGGTGTATCTCGTCACTGGGTAAGATGGCGCGGGGATTTTCTCATGGTAGAATGTGCATAGAATACCGAAAAGAAGCGCATCGTCATGTTCCATTCGCTAGAGTTGGCAGAGGCCACGGAAAGGAAGGTACCTATGTCAACGGCAGCTGCCGCCAGTAAAGTGACCTTGTGCAACCTTGATGTACATGTGCAGTTGTGCAGAGGCAAGGTAAGGTAGGCACGTTCTCATCACGATGCCTCCTTCCGAAGATTTGGAAGCAAACCAGGCAGGCACGGCAGGTAACGACTTCCTATGTTCCTTGGGGTTTCTTCGACCCGACACCCAACAGGGGGAAGTGCATCTGCGCCTAGGCCAGGGGCGCCTTCCATTACCCCGCCGTGGGGTCCCCTTTTTCCCAAGTGCCCCCCATTTCTCTCCTCTCCGCCGCTTCCCAGAGTTCTAGAGAGCACACGACGGCCCGTCTATCCGTCAAAACATGACCTTTCTTCTGCCCAGCTCGTCTTACCAGCGCCATCTCCCACCAGCCTCCAAGAGCCAACTCGAAACACGAACAAACCTCGATCCCTCACCTGACGATCTCCGAACCCATATGATTGGGCACTTGTCTCTATTCGGCACAAGCGCCAGCATGAATTCGCTACAGCTTCTGCAGCCCACGCACGACGTTGTTGTCTTTACATATCACACACATTCTCTACAGATTGCGTAAAACACACTTGTCTCGATACACATGCGCGCAACTGGATGGGCGGCGGCATGCATATCGCCAAACGTTGTCGCCAAAACTCCGGTGACGGCTCAATTCCGCCGGCCGCTAGCGCAATCCGCTCTGACCCCAATGTCTGATTGCCTCGTCAGGGTCGGCTGGTAGCAGACATGCTCGATGCCTGCTCTGCAAAGTCTCGTCCTACGCAATCGCGTCGCATAGGGCGACCGACCATGGCCACGGGGAATCCTCCCGAGGTCTCCTCGACACCCAGACGACGGGTAGCCAGCCGCTACCACCACGATGTCACTTACTTTGGCCACACTCAGTCCAAATCGTCAAAGTACCCCCGGCCCCGCAAAGTAGACCCCGTCGCTTTCGGTGAGCGGACGCCGGACGGGAGAGCCTCCCTCCCACCTCTATCTACATCCGGCTCGTCCAGTGTCACTCCAATAAGCTTCTCCAACTCCGGCTATCGTCCCATAATCTCCGCACCGTCCAGCTCGTTCGTTCCCAGCTTCATAACAAGACTCTAATATAGACGGCATCTCAACTTCAGAACACCTGGCATTACCTCGAGGCCTCTTCCGGGATTTTTGGCTCCATCCGATGCTTCTCTCAAGCAGCTGATGGATGTACAGATACCACTTCACGAACAGCCACGCCCTGTTCGAATTCCAATTCCGCCCCTCCAAGCCCGCCAGCCCCCGTGTAAGCACCTTAGTCTGCGCGATTACAACCTAAACCGCCGTATCACATGAAGAACCACCGATCTATCGTTTCTGCGCGGAGCCCAGCATCTTTCACGGTCGTCAAGGCGATGATGCAACGTTTTGGGTCTACTCGTTTTCGGTTGACAAAGCCGTCTGGCCGGCTGGCGGAGCCTTCGCCTGGAGCCAACCAAGCCTTCGGCTCAGACACCGGAAGCTCAAACGACACAAACACACACAACTACCGGAAAATCATCGGAGATTTTATAACACTTATTCTCTGCTCAGGCATGTGCATACATGGTCGCGTCTACAGCTATCCCAAGATATCTTCACCTTTACTATTATCATCGTTGATACTGCGTTCGATACAGTGTATGCCTGCCCATCTCTTCGAACCGTATCCCAACTCCTACCATATCCGCCATGGAGCACACTCTCTCATATGTGTAAATTGGGAAGACCGTCTTTTGAACTGCTACACTTTTGCGCCAAATTCCAAGACCAACGTGACAAAGTCCGCGCCAGAAGCATAGCTATTGTTTTGGAGACCCTATCCAGAGCCTCACCGAGGTGTACGGAAGCCGGGACGAAGGTGAGCCGGCCCAGCTCGAGACGGCCCTGGACTCATTACGACCTACCCTGCTGCTGCAATGCACGGCATGGGCAAGGCTCAATGCATGCCGTCAACAGCCGCATCCTCATCCTCTCGGTCGTTCATTTTGCGTTTTCCCGGATGATTCGTCGTCATATTAACATCGCCATCCGCTGCTGGGGCCACGTTGGTAGCGTCGTCTCCCTCGGTCCACTCTACAATCTCCCATTCAACCCTAATTTTCCCGTCTTTGCTATGATCAACAACCTGGCTGTGACGCAGGTTGCCCAAACGGGTCCCCTCGATCATGCCCTCGAACCAAGGTACGCCCTGGGTTTCTCTCCCAATTACCGTGGTTGTTGTCGGAGTAGCGGGCTGTTCTTCCGGCTCTTCAAACTCTGGAATCAGCCCCAAATCTTCCAGATCTCGTAGGTCTTCGCCTCGCAGGCTCGCAAGGGTCAGATGGATGAACTCCGCCTCGGTAGGGGGTCTCTCGGTCCAGTAGGACAGCGGCGTGCCGCAGAAGCCGCAAAAGTTTCGTCTCGAGGGGTGGTGGTTGGAGGGTGATTCGAAAACGCGGCGGATCGCGGAGTGCCTTTCGTCCGGGTAGAAGGCGTGGGTTGAGCTATGATACCACGAGAGTGGCACTCGGATCATGGCGGCTAGTGGGGTTGCGAGAGGAACTCCTGCACATCAGACCATGGGTTAGCGGAGCTCCCGCTCTCGAAGAGGTGAGGCATGGTCGGCTGTATGCACGGCGGGATTGTTTGAGAGTGCTCGCCCATGGATATCACGACAAATTGGCGAGACCAAGCGACTTACTGTGCATTGAGTCTGTATGGAAGAGCACCTGCGCTTTCTCGGTCGTGCCTTGCGGGACCTCGATGATGTAACTATTGCGCCCGCACTGGCAACCGCCACGCAACGGTCGTTGGAAGCTACCTTCGCTCATGGTCGTCGTCTTTTGCAATCGGGTCAAGTATTTGAAATGACGGTGATGAGGTACTGAATTGGGGGGGATTAAAAGGCTAGAGTCAAGCGCTCGCAAGTCAAAAGAACAGAGACATTTGTCGATGTTTTTGTTTATTTGGCGATCTTTACCCCAAGCTGCAAGCAGGCAGGTCACTGCTTCACTGCCCCTCCAGTGTGCAGTGCGAGGTGGGATGGCCCAGGATGGGCATCGAAGATTCCAGGTGAAGCTGGCACCTGTCCTGGCCGCCCTGGAATGGTTCCACCGCCCACTTCGCAAGTTTATGCGCCAGTGCCACCAACCCGCCGCGCCCGAATAAGGTCCCGGTTCGGGTCTCGGCGAACCTTCCGCGCTGTCCCGGCCGCTGGGCGATGCTCTTGCGTGGGGCACTTGTAGTCACCTCGTGTACATGTCGGCGCTTCTGCTGCGTGTTGCTTCTGCTGTGCATTCTTACTTATGTCATCTGTCAATGAACAACGAGAAGAAACCTGGTATGATTTGTAGACAGGCCAGGTACGAAACATTCGTGATCTAAAGAGCCCATCGATCATATTCCGCCAAAGTAGTCTGCAATAATACACACTGCTTTCCGACTTCCAGGTTTGATCACCTCAAACGCAAGCCAGGTCGATACATCAGTATTCGCAAGTAGAGTACCTAGCCAACCCACTGTCAACTCACGTTCTTGGGAAACAGCGCCCCCTCAGCCCCCAAATCCAACCCATCCAACATCCCCATCTCAACCCCATCAAGCCGGAACCAAAACACGTCTTCATTCTCCTTAATCCTGCTCGCGCCGCCGCTCTTGGGAAGCGGTACGAATCCGTGCTGGAGAGACCAGCGGATCAGCACCTGCGCCGGCGTGACCTCTGTGACCCCCGTAGCCGTCATCCCAGCTTGAGTCGTCTCTGTCGTCTCCCGGTCCTGCGGATCATCGTTACGATCGTTCGTCTTCCCCACCCGTCCGGATCTCGATATGTTTCCGTTTCGTATACGCCGCCGAACCCGCTCCACAACCTCTCTCAGCACCGGATCCGCCCACCGTCGGCCCCGCGCGAGCGGACTGTATGCTTGTATGAAGATGCCGTTGAGTTGGCAGTAGGCGACTAGGTCGCGCTGTTGACACCATGGATGAAGCTATTCCCACGCTCATTAGCATCCTCTATAAACCTTGCTTTGCACACTGCTAGGTGCCTTACTACGGTATGCCTGTCAACGCCGCGAAGAAAGAACGAAACTCACCTCAATTTGATTCACACACGGCAACCCCCCCTCGCAACCCTTCATCTCCTCCAACGCTGCAATCCCAAAATTACTCACCCCAATCGCCCTCGCTCTACCCTCCCTCACCAGCCTCCCAAGCATGCTCCAAAGATCTCTCCATCGCGCAACGGGACGATGTATGAGGATCAAGTCAACATACCCTCCATCCTCCCCCTCCCCAGCAACTCTCATCACACTCCCCAAAACACTCTCATACATGCTCTCCCCGCCACCCTCCCACCTCCCAACCTTGGTCGTCAAAAACAAATCTTCCCTGGTGACCCCTCCAGCGGATATCTCCACATCTGAATCCCGCTGCCGTCGCAAAAACACCCCAACAGCCCTCCTAACCTCCTCCTCATTCCCATACAGCTGCGCGGTATCGACGTGTCTGTACCCGGCCTCCAACCCCGCCAGACAGGCCACGAAGCACTCCTCCCCTCTGAGCTGGTAGACGCCGAGGCCGAGGCGGGGCATCATTGCCAGTGAGCCCGGTAGCTGGACGGGCTCCTCCATGGTATTGTACAGGTATGGCGATTCCGCTGTAAGCTGATGGGGCCGGCTGCGAGGAGGAAAGCAACAAACAGTTGGGAGTTGAGACATCAAGAACAATCGCCTGCGTGGTCGTAGAGGATGTGCAAAGTTGACTCACTGGCGTTGAGGCAAGCTTGCATGGACCCCACTTGCCTACGGCAAGGTGCTTTGAGTAACACCACCAGGTAAATAGTTCACGCGATACTAGTTGCCAACGCAGTTGGAGATTGGTCGTGATGCAAAATACTCGCGGGGTCTCTTCCAAAAAAATTATTAACCTCTTTTTGCTTCGGCTCCGCGACGCCCTGTCGGTCAGCGTCGAAGTAGATAATCGTAGTGTTACATTTCATCCGACACCCAAATAAAAACGCCCAGCAGCCTCTCCACCCAACCGATAGAGACACCCAGAACTCGGAAGAGCACATTCAACCAGTCTTCTTCTTCTTCTTGGGCCTCTCCTCTTCCTCCTCTTCGTCATCCTCGCCATCATCGCCACCGTCGTCATTATCCACGTCACTCTCCTGGCTGCCTGAGCCAGAACTCTCGTGGTCACTGTCAAACTCTTCGGCAACGTCACTCTCACTCTCAGCGTTGAAGTCCTCGTCAACACTCTCTTCGTCCTCGTCGGCTGAGCCACGGTCCGCCTTGGCGGCGCCGACAACCTCCTCTTCCGAGTCGTCCATGGCTTGGTCGCGCATGGCTGCGGCAATGAGGTTGGTCTCCTCATCGATTTCGTTCTTAACACGCAACCCCTTGAGTCTGAAGAATTCCTCGAGCCCCTTGAGGTCCTCGCGGTTGATGTTGCTGAATTGTGACGAGCCAGCGCCGTTCTTCATTTGCACGGTGATATCAAAAGTTGACAGCGCAGAGACGGCACCGCCGACACGAGAGAATGTGATTGATGCTGTTTGCTCGTAGGCGATGTACGTCGCAGGTTTGGGCACAAACATGAACGCCTTCTCCAAGCAGTACAGGAAGCCTTCGCTGGCCTTGATCGAGCACTTGATGCCGAATTGGTTGCGGTGACTGGATGAATGTTAGCACAGGTTCTCTCGCAAGGATGTCGAGACACATACGTCTGGAAGTCCTTGGCGGGCGTTGTGATCTTCTTGTTGGCAAGTCCTCGGAAGATGTAGGTGATGACTTGGTGAAGAGGCTGCTCGTAGTGAGGCTGGAGTCTGTCCTTGTACCGCTCGTCTATTTGCTCCTCGGTGAGATTAAGATCGATCGTCACCTCCTCGTCCTTCTTGAACTGCATGACGATGAACGGGTATCTTGTCTGACCCTGGCGCAGAGGCGGGTCCAGGCCAACACAAAGCAGCACATGGGTCTCGTCTGGCTTGGGAAGCACCATAAACTTCTTGATGGCATCGTACTGGATCTTGTAGTCATAAGTCTTACCACGGAGGCGGAAAGACGCGTCGTACATGTCGATATCGAAACGACCTCTGTTGCGGTGTCAGAAGCAGTTAAGTCACGGGTAACCGTAGCGATGTGCACATACCTGGGTGTGAGATGGAGAATATCCAGAAACGTAGCGATAGTATCGCCTGCGGTCTCGCCAATCTCGGCCTTCTCCATCAGGGTATCGTAGAACAGGGTGACTGCATTCTTCTCCTCCTCACCGCCGGCGTCGCTACCAGCCTCATCGCCCTCCACTTCCTTTTTGACAGTTCCGGGGATGTAAAACCGCATCTCGACGAGCTGGTCCTTGCCGGCACCCGCCTTCTTGCCCTTGCCGCGCGCACCGCCCAGGTGGCCATTGGTGCCAGTATCGTTCTTGTCCGTGGGAGCTGAGAATTCGACCGCAACCTCGTTACGACCCGCTAAATTGGTGTTTGAGATTTCGGAGTAGGGAATTTCGAACGCAGGGCGGTTCTGGACGTTGAAAGACAGCTCGGCCTTTCCAAAGTCGGCCTTACCCCAGTTCCATCCCCTGAGGGCGTGCTCCCTGTTCTCGAGGGCGGTGCTGTACCAGTTCTTGAAGAGCTTGGCAAGACGCTCGTAGTCCTTCACACCAGACGAAACGTCAGCATTTCATCCTTGTGTCGTCGACCGTCTTGCGCGCAGGTCATTACCTCTTGTTGGAACCCATCAAGCTGGATGATGCGCGAGTCTCGGTTAAGAATCTTGATCTCGTAGCCCTTGGCAGCTCGACTCCACTGCGCCGAAGCAATTGTGCTGTGATCGAGAGTGAAGGTGTCGCCGCCGCCAGATGGCTTCCAGCCGAGACCGCTCTCTGCAAATCTGCACTTGCCGCTCTCCTTGGAGAGGTCTAAGTAGATGCCGTCGAAACTCTCTCTGGGAGGGGGCATCTCGTTAGCTATCGCGCGATGGGGATGTCGAAGACGAAGCAATGGCGCGTGATTTTGGGATGGATGTATCATAAAAGATGCATGGTTTCTCGGTCATTCGACAGGCGTGGGAACCTGCGCGAAAGAAGGAGCGGGTGATGGGCACTCACATAGCTGCCATGATTGCTGGCGAGAGGTCGAAATGTTGAGGAAAGTATCGGCTGGTGTAGTCGCAAGACTGTCGCAGAGAAGGTTCCACTCGAGGCGAAATATTTGAGGTAGTGACGTATGACTCGAATTGCTGATGCTCGAGATGAGTAGGTGGGAGGGATGAAGATGGCGGTGCTTGGAGGAAGTCCCGCTGATGTCGGTGATAAAATTTCGGGCGTTGGCACCTCGCGCTGCACTTTCCTTGTCGCGCAAGGCTACAGCACGGTGGCACAGCGACGACGCGACTTTCGATTAAGTGCAGTGGGCCCTTTCCTGCATTGCTGGCTGAGCTTTCTTTCACCCCACGGCGCGGGTCTATGCGCTTCTCTGTGAAGTCTGCTTACCTAACGTCTACAAGATCCAATACGGTCTAGCGCAATTACCCCGACTTGCCTGGGACGGGAGCTTGAACCTGGTGGGGAGCAACACACTTGCCAAGTGTGGGGTAATTTCCTACCGAGGACAGCCGGGCTTAAGCAGGAGCTGAGAGCTGGAGCTGTCGGGATCGGTCCGTCAAAGTGTCTCAAAAAAGCTGGACAATTGGGGTATGCCAGCAAGGACAGCTAGGCCAGGCTCGGGGATCGGGTAAGTGGAAGGGGATTGTGGCCGGTACATAGCAAGAATGGTTGGCTCTCAATCGCAGCATCGAAGCCCTCTTCCTCTCACTCACCATTTCTTCCTCACTTACCTGTATGTGCCTGTAAATACCAACCTCCAAGCGATTCCAGATTCAGCACGCAGAATCTGCCAATTCGACCTTTATCGCTGCTTTTCATCTCCTAGTTTTGTAGGATAAGCTCGTCCAGTCAACCCTGGCCATGTCGAGCCCGCCGTCTCGTCTCAAGAACATCCTGGGACACCTCCTCTCATCCTCCACTACCAAGAAAGATGAGCCCCTTCCGAACCACCACATACACCAGCTCTCACCAACCTTCTTTCTGGAGCGTGCCGCTGCGATAGAGCCCGATGCTGAAGCCATCTTCCATGTGACAGCCAACGGCCGAACCCTGCGACGGTCTTACATAGAGTTCGCAGACAGAGCGCGCGGCCTTGCTTACTACCTGAAGAAGCACGGCTTCAAGAGGGTGGGCATCCTCGCGCCCAACACGCCCGCCTTTCTTGAGTCCATCTTTGGCATTGCCGCCGCTGGTGGGGTTAATGTGGGCGTCAACTACAGATTGAAGCCGGATGACATCACCTACATATTCGACTTTGCCGAGGTCGACTCAATCATCGTCGACCAGGAGTTCATCCACCTGCTTGATGAATTCAAGGAGAAGCACCCCAAGGTTCCCTTGATCATTGACACTGATACCGACTACACGGAGGGCGCTTTGAGTGGCCCCTTTGATGATGCCGTCTTAGAGGGCCTGCAGTATGATCAACAACATGGTCAGGGCTGGGCCGGCCTCCACTCACAGTCTGGTAATGAGGATGATATGCTTGCGATTCCGTTCACCTCAGGAACTACGAGTAGGCCCAAGGGCGTAGTCTACACACATAGGGGTGCCTATCTGGCTGGTAAGTGACACATGAACCATTTTCAAACCACTTGCCCGACCATTTAGCCGTGCTGATCACATTCTACGGTAGCTGTTGGAAATGTCATCGAATCAGGACTGAACTACCATACTGGCCGTTGCAAATATGTAAGTCATGAGTAAGACCAGCTCATGCTTGCCGTACACCGCTGACTGTCGATTTCTACCACGTAGCTATGGACTTTACCCATGTAAGTAAATCAGGATAGGTTGCCAATGATCGATTGCTAACTATTACAAGGTTCCACGCCGTCGGTTGGACGTAAGAAGCCCTACGCTCTAGTCTGAAGGCTCTTCGGTCTTACTTAAACCTACTGACATGACACAGATTCCCTTGGGCGGTAACGGCTGTCCGTGGAACGCATGTGTGCTTGCGAAAGATCGACTATCCTCTCATCTGGAAATTGCTCAAAGAAGAAGGCATCACACACTTCAACGTAAGTGACTCCTATCCAAGTCATAGAGAAAGTAGTCAGCTGACACAGTGTTTCGCCCGCAGGCAGCTCCAACAGTCAATACTCTATTGTGCTCAGCGAACGAGGCCGAAAAGTTGCCCCAAGAAGTGCGGGTGACTGTAGCTGCCAGTCCTCCAAGTGCGCACTTGTTCGAACAGATGGTATGTGACGCTCCGTCCGGCTGCCGAGAGTCGTCGCATCAGTGCTGACGTGGTTAGACAAACCTCAACCTCTTCCCTGTCCATGTCTATGGCATGACTGAGACCTATGGCCCCATCACCAAAGGGTACCACATGCCATCATGGGAGACCCTCCCAACAAACGAGAAATACGCCAAAATGGCTCGCCAGGGCCATGGCTTCGTCACGAGTCTTCCCATTCGAATTATCAAGACGGACCAGCCGGAGGGCATTCTTATTGATGTTGCCAAGGACGGCAAAGAAATCGGCGAGATTGTATTCTTGGGGAATATCTGCGCCAAGGAGTATTTCAAGGATGCCGAAGCTACCAAGAAGTTGTTCGACGGCGGTGCGCTGCACTCTGGGGATCTCGCCGTCTGGCATCCCGACGGGTCGGCTCAGATTCTCGATAGAGCAAAGGACATCATCATTTCAGGTACGCATCAACCTGTCGAGCTGATGCTTTTCATCGTACTAACGAGGGACTAGGTGGCGAGAATATTTCTTCGGTGGCTCTGGAGGGCATGCTCGTACAACACCCTGATCTTCTGGAAGCGGCCGTGGTAGCGGTGCCTGATTCACACTGGGGCGAGCGTCCTAAAGCCTACGTGACTGTCAAAGAAGGCAAGAGCTTGAAAGGGGAAGACCTGATTTCGTGGGCAAAGCACCAAAGCAACATCTCCAAGTTCATGGTGCCTCGGGAGGTTGAAGTTGTGGACGAGCTTCCAAAGACCAGCACTGGCAAGCTGAAGAAGAATGTCTTGAGAGAATGGGCCAAGGGAAAGAGGGAGTAGACAAGATGAAGAAGAGTGATGTTGGTCTTTCATGTCAGACGCAGCAGCTAGAGACGGTAGACTGAGGGAAGACGGAAAGGGATATGAAGGAGAAGTTTAGCTCTGTCGAGCAAAATAGAAGCAAGATCATGATCACGCGCCACTACCTACACACGATTATACCATGTGCCTTTGCGTAAGGTGGTTCGTCTAGATGGAAGGTTACCTCAAATTAAGACCATTCCAAATGCGGACGGCAGCCAGCCCTGACCCGAAGCCACCTGCAACGGTCAACGGTCAACGGCTAACGGTCCTAACGGCCGAGGCGCCATCCCGCAGCCTCCGTTTCGAGATGCCTAAGATCTTAGTCTGTCATACTGTGACGAACGTCGTGCATGCACATGTACCGAACCAAACCAAGTAGACAGTCTTCTTCCTTATCCCTGAACCCTGTATCCTGCGGCAATATACCAGTAAGAGAACAAGGACGGTAGACACCGGTTGGGTAACTGCCTGAGGTAGGGAAGGAGGAACAGGGGTTCATGTTTTGACAGGACGGGGGAGGAGCGGAACGGAACCTTCAACACCATCGTGCCTGACCGTAAGATGATGTGCCCAAGTACTCCGTACCTTCAGGAAAGATACGGTAGGTGCATCTTACCTTCCTTCAGGGAAGGTTGTCTGTCTCACCTGTTGTTGCCTACATTGTCTTAGGGCAAGGGGCAACCCACAACATCTCCCACAGCAGGCAAGACTGACTGAGGCAGGTAAGGTACCTTAGACTCCTAACGGTACAGAATACTCGAGAAGTAACTCGAACCTCGCTTAGACAAGCTTCCATAAACACACGCACGGGGATCAGGAGAATAGGTCACATGGTCTGCTTCTGAACTTTGAGAGCAAACGTTGAAGCACCAGACAACGGTCGATTTCGCGATGCCCGAGAGGGAGAGTGACCAGACACACCAGACCCCTGGACTAGGAAACAGAAAAGAACGACGCGATGCGTCTGTCGTCGAGCAAAAGACATCCGAGGTTCCGTGAGGCGAGGCAACGGGAACACACCATGAGGTATCCCCTGAAGAGCAAATGGGGAGCTTGACGGAACCAGTCGGCCAGCTTGAGTTGACCAATACGGGGCCTAGTCAGATTCTGTCCAGTACGGATCACATCAGAGTCCCTCATCGACCGTAGGGCAGCGGTCTCAGCCCCCGATGTCATCGGGTCCGTCCTCGAGCTGTGAGTGAGGCACTGGCCCCCCCAACCCGCCCATTTTGAGGATGAGATTTGGCGGGACAACACCCGGAAACAGTAAAGGACATCCTAGGGTTCGCTATGCCTGACACAACGAGTTTACTCCCAATGTTCATTACCTGATGACGCTGCTGCTGTTCACCCCGGAGGGAAGGCTTCTTTCCATCGGGACCCGAGATCATCAGGCTCTTGGCTGCATCCTCACCGACAGATGTAGATCAAGATTTACCCCCTTATCCCACAAGCATTCCCTTGTGGCTACGGAAGAATGGGAGAAAACGCCAGAGGAGCGATACCCCAGCTTCACGGTCGTCCAGCCCAGCCACAGATTATCACCGATGTTGCTGGCTTTGAGGTCCTCCCCTCTCGAAGTCGAACAAAGGCGTCATACAATGACTTGACCAACGAGGAAAGTGGAAAGAAGATTCTTCTGACGCTTGTCAGTCCACTTCCAACCTTGGCACGTGTTGCCAACTAACCGCCCCTGATACGAGCATCCGAGATTCAGGACCACTTGAGTCAGACCTCCACTAGTTTCCGTCAAGTAATGATCTCTTTCCACCACCAACAGAGAACCAACAGACCTCCTCTCTCTTTCATTCTCGGTATCTGTCAGTATGCTCCTCGAGAGAGGGGGCAGCAGCTTTCCGGGCCTGGTGAAACCAAAAGCCAAGTCAAGCAGAATAACTTTTCCGGACGAGAATGCAGAGTACGCAGACACGACCTGAACAGCTGCATCATGCAGGCCACTGTGGGTATAGCTGCTTCTATAACCAAGAGAGATTGGGCGCGCGGGCAAGGCCCTGCTCAGGATTGGGTGACAGAATCCATGTAGGCGCTGCACATACCTTTGGGGGCCTTCCGCGCGCCCCATGCCGTCTATGGCAGCCAGCAATCGCGGATCCGTTCGAGCGGTCTGGGGACTGCGTTATCCGAAGCCGAGCTCACATGGAAATTGCCCTATCGAATATTAATCTGTCGCGTCGGATCCTCATAAAGTCCACCTAAACCCCTCCCTGAGAAATCCAAGTCTCAAAGGCACCATCCATCAACAATGTCAATGATGAGACTGCGAATGTGATAGCTGACAGACCTTTGAGGACGCGGAAAGCCCATTCAGGCAGCGAGTTACTAGACTTGCTTCAGTCGGTAAGTCGAGTCGCATAAGCAGTCGACTATGAGATGAGACAAGGAAAGAAGAGAGGGGAAACGAGAAGAAACAGAAAGGAGATGAGAGAGGGCCTACGACTCGACTCGACTCAAGATGGGTATGGGCTCAGTACGAAGAGTGGCCCGACGGAAAGAGAAGATGGGGGATGAGAGGATACTCAGCACCCCCGGACAAGCCACGGCTAGCTTGCCGTACAAATAAGAAGATGAGAAGAGACTGACTGCCCTGTCCAGATAGATAGATCGAGATCTCAAGAGGAACAACAAACGACATCGACGACAGGTCATTTATAAATTGGTCTGCCACCAACACGACTAGGCGAAGCAGAGCAAAGAGGCAACGTCGTCCGGAACTCGTTCGGTGTGTCCTGCATACCCTGCGCCGCAGCAGCAAAGATTTTCTGGCGACAGCCCTGGAGTGGAGTGACTCTGGCATATAGCCAGGCCACCCCGATCCCCCCGATTGCCGGCGTCTTGGGCGCCGGCCGCATTGCAACGCGCTTCCCGCCGCCGTACGTACGACACCCGTGTCTAACTTTGAACACTACGACAGAGTCGATTCACTTGAGCAGCTGTCGCGGTCGGCTGACTCTATCGGAACCCTAGTCCTGGGAAGGTGTGGTCCGCCTAGGGACCAAAGTCACTCCACGGGGACGGTATACGGGTGAATCCCGCGCCACAAGTTGTCTCCCGATTGCCCACTGTTCTTGGGCAATCCCTGGGAAGGCCGTGGCGTCCGCTCCGGAACTACTGGCCAGACGCTCGTCTGGCTCTTTCTAACGGAGGCCTGCGTCCACTGGGATTGTCTGGCCGCACGCCTAGTCCGGAGTCTCCCAAGCGTGGCTGGTTTGCTCTTCCTCGCCCGATCTTGGCCATTCGTGGATAGGCGGCCTTTTCCCTCGGTCCCGGGATTGGCAAGCAGATACGGGAACAAGGTCGAAGATTCGAAAAAGCAAACAAAACCTGTATAAATCACCAACGGCTTTGCGTTGCTTTGGGGCCGGACGGTGGGATTTAGAAAGGGGGTTCTCCAATCGAACCAAGACCCCTCGCCACCCCCGGCAAGACGATACGATGGCGCACACGCCAAACGACAACACTCCCTTCTACGAGTATCTCGTGGATGACCCGGAAGTAAGTATCTCACCCGGCGTTGCATTCCACTTTTCTCCGTTCGGTGCTTTCCTCCCCAGAGCGCGGCCTCCCAGGGGCTCCCTTTTCTTGCGGTCAAGTCTCGAATCAAACGACCAGCTCATTCTGCGTTACACCCTTCTCCGTCTGCCGACCTGAGCGGCATATGAATGTAACAAGACAAGCGCTGGACCAAGCGATCGAAGGCGCGAGTGAGTACATGATGCCACGCGGGTAGCACCGAGCTGGGCCAGATCCTTTCCTCCCCCCATGGGCCTCCGCAATGAGGAGTCAAGCCACGATCCAGGAACCATGCAAGACTCCCAACACTTTCTTGTCTGTCGGTGGTCGCCTCCGATGCTTGAGATTGGATGTGGATGGGAGGCGGCGGAGTATCAGAGAAGCTGAACGTCTGTGTGCCACCCGGAATGGGGCAATGGCAAGGTGGTGTTCTCTGAACAAGCGTTCGGCAAACTGATGAGACAGACGGCGACGAGGCGCAAAAGAGTAGAGACCGCCGTGTTCACGAGGATTACAGGTCCTTTCGCCAAAGAAGAAAAAAATTAAAGAGAGAGAAAAAGTCTGACCATTATTTCTATCAGCAGATGATAGCTTCGACGCCGTTGTCCCCGCACTTCTCTCCCGAAGTTTTCGGAGGGGCTTTCGACGTCGGCGACCGCCAACACCACGCCACTCGGCCCGGTAATCAGACCACCCTGCTGAGTCCAGGCCACAATCGGCCCAACGCCATTCATGAATCGACCACAGCGACACCAATTAATCAGGTCCAGGCCATTGCAGGTATTCCTGGATTGTCCATACCCGTATCCGTACCGACGGCGCAATTCCCGCAAATTCACAATCTCGGAGGACTACAGCACCTGGATCAGCAACACCAGCAAAACCACCCTCAGCTCCATACTTCAGCCCTGGGTCTGGGTCTCGGACTGGGTACTCTGGGGTTGACACATGCAGAGGGCAACCAGGGTCTTCAGCACCAATTCGGTCCAGCGGCTGCGCCTGCGCCTAATATTGCTGCTGATCAACAGGGGACGTCGTCGTCGTCGCATCTCCATTCGCAGGGCCATCAAAGAACACCCGCCCACGCCGCCGCATGGTTTCCGCCCGGATATGGAGTCCCGGCGTACCACGACAACCCGCAACAGCAGCATGTCGATGCAACGTCTTCCTCCACAGCAGCAGCAGGTGTCAACCCACCCGTCACTCTTTCTGCAGCGGTCGGTCTGAGTACTGATGGCAGAAGCCAGAGTATTGGTGTTGGAGGTGGTGGTCACTTATTCGATTTCGGATTCGCAGCACCACCGCTGACACTACCACCAACGAGTGAGCAGTCGTTCCTGGGCGGCGGAGTCTATGCCGACATCACGCCACTTTCCACCACGGTAGCTGTAACAGCTCACCCGCAACCACCCACGACCACTTTTGATTTCCATGCTTCGCCATGGCGGCCTCGGCTTCAAGACAGCAGCTCCGTCACACTGACACCAAACATTGCAGCCGTCGCTGCGGTCGAATTGAACCACGACGTCCGCAAGCACAGCAAAAGCAGCATGGAGACCGATAGCGACGTCAAGGACCCTTCGTGGGATGACGATGATAACGAGCCCCAAGATAAAAGGGCCGGAGCTGGAGCAATGAAGACATCGTCGTCGTCGTCGTCGCCTGGGACCCGGAAGCCGCAGCGAAAGGGCAAGCGCCGTGCCGTAGCCGATCCCGGAGCTGGCGGCATCGACAACGATGACGAACCCACCAGCCCCGCGGGCCGAACAAGCGTCAGCGGCCGATCGGTCAAGTCGGTATCCGTCGCCTCATCCGCCGGATCGAGCACCAAGAACGCACCGGCACCCCGACTGCGCAGTGCATCCCGCACCTCGAAAAACGCACTGCAAAAGCCGACTGAGTCCCTCGAAGAACGCCGAACGCGCGCATCTCATAACCTAGTCGAGAAGCAGTACCGCAACCGACTGAACGCTCAATTTGAGGGTCTTCTCAATGCCCTACCAGAGCAGGTCCGTGGCCCGGCCGGCGCCGGAGACGGCGACGAATCGGACCCGCAGGCGGCGGCAGCGGCAAATGAGGAAAGGCGGGTCAGCAAGGCCGAGGTGCTGGACATGGCCCGCCGCCACATCCAGAACCTGGAGCGGGAGCGGGAGACGCTCCACCGCGAAAGGGGGGAGCTGCTGCGCAATCTGGAGACGATGGAGCGGGAGGCGGCGGCGAATGGCGGCGGGGGTGGCCGGTTGGATGAGTTCCTCGACGTTGAGGGTGTTCCGGACGAGAGAGACGAGCCGTCGTCGTCGTCGTCGTCGTGGAGGAACGCTTGAAGTGCATTGTTGTTGATCGTCGACACCCGCGCGAGCCACCCTGCCTGCCGCGAGCCTATTCTCTGATGATGGTGGTGGTGGTGGTGGTGGTCACAGTGGTGGTGTTGGGTGTGAAGCCAATGCAGAGCACTTCTGGAAAGGGGGGAGCGCGTGAGCTCAAAATCTCGGAGGCAAGGGTGCCGGGGGTGGTGGGGGGAAAAGGGTTCTTTCGGAATGTCGCCGACCGTCCGATGACATGCCGTGCGCGGGGTGGAAAACGTCAAGCTGTCCATTGGCCGTGGCGGTGTTGTCGTTGGGTCCCCGTCTCAGATATCGACACCGGCCGGCAGAAGGGGTGCCATCCCGCTTCACGACCGACGGGTCCAGGGTTTTCTTTTTCCTCTCGTTTCTCTTCTTCTCCCCTTGGTCCCCATCGAGTTTTGCTTTTGGTGTCAGGGTTTCTTTAATGTTTTTTTCTCCGCGGACAAATTATGATGGCGGATGAAATCAGTTTCATAAAGGCGGGAAGAGTCAGGCTTGATTGGATGCAGAGGATGTGTACCGGGATATCGACTGCCCGCATGCCGGGGACGTAGGAGGGGAGGATAGACTAGATTGTGGATCGAAGTAGTTGATGAGGGAGGTAACTCGGAAGCAGTGGATGAGAGGCAAGTACAGGCGAGACTCGGGAGGGTATCGCGAGGGAGAGGTGGCTGCAAAGATGTCATGGGTGGGAGGGGAGAGGGCGGTGGGTGCTGTGCATATCTGTTGGTATGCATGTACATTGACGATGGATAGAGGGAGGATGGACAAGGTGCCTCCGCAAGGATGGAGTAAGGAAAGTAAGGGTGTGGTGGGTAGGGTGAGAATGTGTCTTCCCGTCAGGACGAAGGGACTTGTAAATGACGGTGATTCTGGTTTCTAGGACCAATCTTTTCAAACTGCAAAAAATATGGGAAGGCTTAGTCATTTAGGATAAGGGGTATAGTTGGTTCATTTGGACAGACGAACAGTATATAGAGAGCGAAATGTCAATATCATGACTTTTTGGAATTTGAGGCCTGGCTTGCTGACTGCAGCCGTCCCTTCTTTCGTAGAGGTGGTGAACCTGTATTATGCCGTTCGTCTCCTTTGTTTGGTACGCATTTAAGCGTCCTAGCCATCCGAAGTCTTGACATGTCGACGTGTTCGTCATGCAGAGTACACAATGCGGGACGAGTCTAGACCCAGCCCATTCCGTTCTCACTCCTCCGCATCGAAGCTACCAAGGCAAGGTAATCAGTCTACTGCCGATGCATAATGCATATCACCAACTACCTTACGCCAACCACACACACCATGTCAACCAACAGCCTCTGCCGTGCCCGACCTGGTGGTTGCAAGATGTACATGCATCCCCCCCCCCCCCCCCCCCCCCCCCCCCCCAAAATATCCAACTTTTCATGCGTCACAAGGTTCGTCCTCTAGTGAGGAAAACCTCGGCACATTTGATGAGTTGATCGCGTGAACCGGTTTAATGGTGTGTTTGCTATCCTCAACCCCGCCTTTTCGCGGCTTGATGTGTAGGTACCTATGCCAGGTAAACCGATCCGTATGGCAATCATCAGCCGCAACGACCTCGGACCACATCGGTGTTCACCATCATCACGTAGTCACTGGGGAGGCATGGTTCGAAAGCAGAGCCAATGGGACAAGTAATGGAGTCTCTTTTTCGGTTTGAAATTCTGTTCGGAGCGACAAAAATTGGCTTCCGAACCGCGATGAAATAACCTCCTTTTGGTCAACCCACACTTCCAGTTGGGTGGGAAACATCTCTCTCTCTCTCTCTCTGCGTCCTCTCCAGGGACGCAAGGTGATTCTTCTCGTGATCGCACAGATGCTCAAGCTCCCAATGGCGCGCTCCCTCCCGCAGCCCTTTCCTCCCAAATTCTTTTACAGGTGTTTTTTGCTTTTCTGTTTCCCATTTGCCCTTTTTCACAGGGTTTGTCATAATCCATCAAATCATAACCCCGGAGGAGGCAAGAAACCCTTCCGGTGGGGGGTTCTAGTGCTCGCGCCCTCTCTTTTTTTTTGGTACAACAAAATAACAGTATCAGTAGTAGCGGTAATGCTGGTGGTGGTGGTAGTATAGTAGAGTCATCCTTTGGAGCGGACTATAGATATAAGGAAACTGATCGTGTGTGTACGTTGCGCTGGCGAGCGTGTGAGTTTGAGTGTAGCGAGTGATAGTTGGTGGTCGGAATCGGGGAATGACCAAAGCCGGATTTTGGTCTATGTTGATTTGAAATGATGAGAGCCTAGATTGAAGAAAAAAACTCCTCCGAGATATGCCAAGAAAGTCTATACGAATCACGACCGTCTTGAAACGCCGTGATATGTCGAGAAACAAACAATAAGGTGTAGAAGGTTTGGTAGTGTAGTGCGTCACTCCGGCATCCACTAGAGAGGAAACGCGCGAGCGTGCGCGCGCGCCCGTGTGGGTGTGTCTATGGAACAAGATGTATATGAAATGTGTGTTGTGAGGTCGTAATGTGGTGTCGTGGGCCGGAAGATGTATTCAGTGGCGAGCAGTCGTTCAGATACGGCTGCCGGCATAGATTGGCGGGAAAAGGGCGTACTGCCCAGGCGGGGGCGGGGCGCTCAGGGTTTGCGCACGTTGGCGTCGGTGCTGCTTCGCCGGCTCCTTCGTCTTGGCAAGCGGGAGAGAGTCCTGGGACAAGCTGGCGTCGATGCATCCGGAGGCGGCACGGATATCGCCAGTAGAACGCGACATGGTCAGAACCTCCTCGGACTCGGGCAGCGGAGTCATGGTGGACTTTCGTGCTCTAGGCGATCCGAGATCCGCAAAGTCGTCGGCGCTGAAGGAACGTGAGTGGTCGCTACCCTCGAACTTGGGGTTCCATCCCTCAAAGGTCGTGCTCCCCGTGTACCTGGTGAGAGCCGTCCATGTCGAGTTGGTCGATGTGTGACGTGCCTCGGTCAGACTAGTTTGGCTGGACGAGTTGCTGCCGGTTGTTGAAGTGCTGACACGGTTTCTGGCGAACAGTCCAGGTGTTTCAATCGTCAGGACGGGCTCCTCGTCAAAGGCGAAGTGGCTGGTATCAAGTCTTGCCATATCCATGGGATACGCATCGGTGTCCGAGTCTGCCAACATTTGCTGGCGGAAGTCCGTTGGGATAAGAAGAGATGGCGAGAGGTTGAAGCCGTGAGATTCCTTGAAGCTCGAGGCCCGTGATGCTGTTCTCACGTGGAGATGGGAGGTGCCTCGGTAGTTCGTCTCCTTTCTGGGATGAGAGAAGTTGGACCTAACAGGCGGCACGGTAATGGTGGGCGTGATTGCTTCGTGTCCATTGACAGAAGTCTGACTAGCGGGGCTGAGTGCTGGGATATCGGAGTGTCCCATCGTCGATGCCGGCTTCAGACCGGCCGAGAGGGGTGCGACGAAGATGCCATCGTTATCAAAGGAAGTCTCTACAGAGTCCTCCCTCGCGATATCCAAAGAAGGCCGGTCCCACGCGTAGTCGCAATCGGCCTCAGCTTCATGTTCGTAGCAGTAGTCGATGTCGTCCTCCCAGCTGGCTCGGTGGGAAACAGATGCCGGTCCATCAACCTCTAAAGCTTCCTTCAGAGCATTCTGTGCGGCAAGCATGTCGAAGCTGCCAAGCGTGTCCGATGCGCCGCTTGATGGCCGTCTGAACTCATCCTCTGGCGTCTGAGGCACGCTCTGGCGCAGAGCAGGCACAGACTGGCTTCCTCGAAGCGACGAACGAGTGCTGGCCAAGCTCGCACCAGACTGCCGGGATAAAACAAATTGCTCCTCCTCTTCAGGTACATCAGGCAATGCCATCTCATAAGAAACTGTGGAGCTCGCTGTAAGTGGCCATGCAGCATCGTCGGGAGTGGTGATTGCATGAGAGAATCTCGGGTCCTCGAAAGGTTCTGCTTCTTCGGAAATTGTAGATTCAGTGAATTCGATTGGTGCCTCGAGAGTGCCTGGCAGGTGAAAGCCGCTGCTAGTCTGGGGGCGCTCAGGGAACATATCGATGGTAGCGAGCGAGTCTTCTGAAACGGTGTAATGCTTCATGATGCGGCTCGACGATCTGGGGGGAGGGACAGGCACAGGCGAGCCTGGCAGAGTAGGTGAGACAATCTCCTCGCTGATGGGTGAACGGGGCGGTCGTGGAGGTGCTGGGCGCGGCGGGCTTGAACGGAGTTGTTCCTGGGATCGTGTATGCTTGACCAACCGTCGAGGTGCAGAAGTCGGGCCTGTATGCCGGGCAATGGTAGATGGGCGATTCGAAAACATCTCTGGCTGAGTTTCGGACGTCATCGCGTTGTCCTGCTGCGTGTGCAACGCTTCGGATGAAAAGTTGGAAAAGTGCAAATCTTCGACGTCGATTCCCTTGAGCTGGCCGGTGGTCGGCCGTTGGCCAGCGCGGATGGCTGAGAATTCGGAGACCAGTTCGGCGCGGCTGCCCCGCTGGAGGTCCGGTAGGTGATCCTTCTTAGTGTGGGTGACATGTTGGAAGTTGTAGGGGCCCGATATTTGTAACTTGCGTCCCGACACTGGGTCTTCACCTAAGTCGTCCTGTCTTAGAGTTCTGCGGCGGCCGAAGATTGATGGGATGAAATGGTCCTTGTTTGTTGAAGCCGGGCCATCCAGGGCAAGCTCACCAGAGTATAAAGAACTTCCAGAGGAACTGTGGTTACCACTGCTTTCCCGCTTCATCTTAGCCCTGCGGCTGAAGATGGTTTTGCCAAAGAGCTGCACGCTCTCGGGGCGGTCTTTGGAAGGCATGCTGCTCGAAGTCGATCGGCCAGAAGAACGTCTTGACAAAGTAATGGTTTCCAGGGTGTGTTCCCACGATCGGTCCGAGTTGAGTGAGCGCAGCGAGGACGTCGAGCCAGAGGAGGTAGTTGTGTGGCTCTTGTGTTTGTCCAAGGCCGAGGCCCTCTGCATCTGCTTGCTCAAGGCACGAATCCTTTCCGGCGAAGGCGGTCCATCAAGAGCAGGCTCGAACAAATCTGTGATGATGTCGGGATGGTCTTGGGTTGAGAGAAGAGGAAGGGGAGGTTGTGAGCCGTTGACAGCAGACGGCGACGAGCCACCTTTGTTGCTGATGCTTGCCCTCTCTTTCCTCCGGGTTGGCTTGTAGGCCGAGTAGTACGGCAGTGGAGCGGTAGCCCACATCTTGTTTTCGACTTAATGCAGAGGGCGACGTCAAGCCAGGCGTGCCCCCTCTCAAGGAATCCCCTACTTCTCCAGTGTCCTGTGAACAGGGTTGAGCAAGTCGAGGGCTTTTTGTTGCTGGTGTTCCTGTTTACTTTTTTAAAATTGGGCCGCTCTGGATCTTTGTCTGGTTGGGATCGGGGATGTTATGAGAGAATGTGAGTTGCTTGAATGTATGTATGTATGTATGTATGTGTGCGTGCGTGTGTGTGTGAGTGGTCTGTGTAAGACTAAGAGGTTGTTGGGTTGTGGTGTGTAGGCGTTGCGTTACGTTGCGCCGAGAAGAAAAAGTTTGAATGATAGACAGAGTAGAGCCGAGAAGGAGGGAACAGCGCGCGCAACAAGAAAACAGCAACCAGCATCAACCGTCCAGCGTCCTTTTGTTCGTCCTCAGAGAGCAACAGGTGACAAGAGATCAACCAGACTGTGGGGGAAGCGCTTGGGACTGTAATATATTTAAGATGGTGCTGTTTTCAATGCGTTGTGAGCCGGGGGTCGGGATCCGAACCTTGGGATCCGTCGAGCCTGTGAGTTTTTTGGGCGCGCGACGCAGATGGACTGTGGACATGGACCAGACCAGAGAAGAGGACCAGTCTCCAAAGACCGGGGGAGGGATGTCAGCGCCGCCCCGTCACAACCCTGTGCAATGCTCACAGTCTCTTGCAGAGTCTAGTCCCAGAATGCAACACCGCAGCAGCTCTTCCCCCCTCCCCCCCGTATGTCCCCTCTTCCAGGATGCAGACAAGGGGTCAGGGGGGATGAAGGGATCTGGCTCTGGAGGTGCTGCTGGGGGTGTGGTGTGGTCGTCCAGGATGCCTTGCTGTGAGGATTGAGGGGGGCTGTCGGCCGATGTGGGTGGGTGGGTGTAAGGCAGGGTACAAACGAACTCTCTCACGCACCCATGAAGCGAGCTGCATCACTGGTGGTCCGAAGAGACTAGAGAGAGGAGATAGATAGACAGCAGCAGCAAGTAAAGAAGCAGGCAGCCACGCAGTGTTAGCAGCAGTAGCAGCAGTAGCACCACGCGATACCACTGCCACTACCACTGCCAACGACAGCAGCAGCAGCATCCTGGGCCGCGTGAGTTCGGAGCGGGCATGCAGGATGCGGCGGTCCTGAGTGGATGGCCATAGACGGCCCGGGAGATGCTGGCCGGGGAGAAATGGTCTTGATTATCCCTCCTCTCGAGGCTTGAGACTTTGCTTGTAACCTGCAGACAGACCGATGCATTGCGTACTAGCAGCCGTCTGCGTCGCTTCACAGTCGCGTGCCTAAATCCATTGGGTGAAAGGAGAAGCGTATATGCAGATATGCAACGATAGTAGCAGCAATTATCGCGACTAGCTGGCCGAAGTCGTGCATATTGTACAGAGCGTTTGCAAAGTCGAAGACCAAAGCAGACCGGCAGACGCTTGGGGCAACACTTGGCCAGTCAGTTGAGATTGATAGATATTCATGATATCCTTGCCTTATTACGGTATGGTTGGACTCCGGCCGTCATACTGTAAAACTTTGATGCACTGAACAAATTGTTGAACCGTGGGAATTCCGCCAAAGCGGCTAGCCAATATCTCGTAGCCCCAGGACTGCCTGACTTCCTGCAACAGGTGGGGATGCCAGGACACGAGAGACGACTTAGCAAAGGACGAATATGGGCGAGTGGATAGTAGATGAAATTATTCCGTCCTACAATAGGAAGAAGACGGCCTGGATTCAGCCGGAACGCCAAATGACGAAGGGAAATGAGACTTTGATGCATCCGACCATTGTATGATACGCCAAGTGTAAATTGGAAAAGAGTTACAAATCAAGCGCGTCGAAATGCTAGCTAATGGCTGTCATGCACTGTGTGTCGCGTGTGTATGCCGTGAATACTCGTGTCCATGGCGTCAATTTACCGTGCCGTTGATACTCGCCGCTAATGTCGTGTGCCTCGATATATCCGTACAATAACATTGCAGCATGGCGCTCTGATACGAAGATTCGTTGGGCGCACCCTCATCAAAGGCTTCCACGGTGACAGAGGGAATAGATGCGTGGTCAGTCACTAGTGTGGTGTATGGACTGTGGACCCGCCATTGACCAGAGTTTCTATTTGCAGTTTGCCATGATGCTTGCTTCGCCTTCGAGGTCCACCGCGCGGAAGTCTGGAAGACTTCCATAGTTTTCAGTGGGCGGCTCGAATTGTCACTCTTGTTGTCGTTTTCAGCGTGACGTGTTTTTCCAGACGCTTGCTTCTTCCTTTCCTGATCATCTCCTTTTCTTACGCCTCTTTTCTTCAGCACTGATCTTGGACCTGTGCGTTTGGCGCGAAGGCTGAAAGGATTGCCCCTGAAGCTAGCGGTCGATGGCAGATGGTCTTAGAACCGATCTTGCCCCCGAGTTGACGCCGTCGCCACGACAGGACCCGGAAGCTACCATATGTGCCGACGATGGCGGTATACTCAATGGCCGAGAGCGCTTCAATACTCTAGTGTCGCTTCGGTATGTTGTGGTACCAACTCCTATGCACTATTCGAAGCAGCCACAAGGACCTGGTCGTGTATGTACGCGCGCGTAGTGTAAGACTCTGCGTGATTGTGCACAACGACCGGTCTGGTTGGTCGGAACAGGGTAATCCTAGCCAAAAGCTGGCAAACCGTCCCTCTACGCGTTGCTTTCACAAACCGCTCACATGTTCGTGGTCAGATTGCTGGTGACAGGCCGATCTTTCTACGAACGAGGTTCCGCCTTTTTCTCCCAGAACGTCCTCGATAGTACAAGCCTAAAAGGTTCGAAAACGACATGCAAACTTCATAGGCCGTGCATGAACTTTTCAGTGATGGAAGCCGCCCGGTGAGCTCAACATGCCCTCGGTCGAGGTTATCTCCTAACGTAGGCGAAAGTCCATTCAAACCCTAACGTGACGAAAATTTGACCAGTTTCATCCGAACTGGCCAAACATTTGATCGGCCTCCCAGGCACAGAATAAGGTTCTTGAGTCGTGCGTTGAGATGGACGGATAGGAGTTCCATCGAGCAGCTGTTTCAGCCCATGCTCTGGACGCAGCTCTGACACTCTTCAGATCCCTACCTCGGCAAAAACAAAGTCGTTGATCTCTCTCGTCTGGACTTTGGCATTCGTGGTGATTATGAAATTCGAGAGCTTTGGCCAGCAAGTGTACATGGGACGAAGACGTTGCAATACATTATACATAATGGAAGCTCACTGAGCTGGCGATGCATTGTCCACCAACACTGAGCAGACGATGAAATTGACGACGATGCTGCTATTCCTGGCAAGATTGCCGAGGGTCTAGCCAATGAATTGGCCTATGGTATCCGTAGCACAGCATCTTCTGTTCGCTGCATGGTTCCTTGCCAGGCTGATTTCGTATCAATGCAAAGATGATGTGAGATGTATGCAATTGCTCCACACAGCAGCAAATCGTTGATGTCAGATCTGGGAGCAGTTGAGGTCTGCGGGATGTATCCATAGTCCAACTTTGGGTTTCTTATTCCTCATTGACGTGGCTAGTCCGTGGATACTCGTCTGTATGAGGCGTTTGAAGATTTCCAAAGCGCGTCGAGCGGCGCTAGATCCAGATTGTGACTGATCATGATCGACGACTGCCAGAGGGCTGTGGTCTCCGCCGGAGGACTTTCCCAGTGTCAGGAATAGTGAGGAGGTCTGGGTCCATGGACTCTGGAGTGGACACGGTGAACAAGGGACCCAGCAATTGTGGGCTTTGCAGGTTGCCGGCCGTACGGTATTGCTTCTTCGTGCGCAGCAGCGCAAGAGAGGCCATCCCTGGAGCAGGTTGCGAGCTGCCGAGGGCTGCCGTGTACCATCATCCGGCATCCGCCATCCAGGTAGTAGTAAATCGGCTGGAAATCGGACAGATGCAGGGCGCCGTCCGGCGTATGAGAAACGAAGCGGTCAAGCCCACGACGGAGCCAGCCCCCCGGCCTCCATAGTAAATGCCGTACAACTGAGTGTCTCAAGTTTCAAGACTGACCGTTAGGTTTGCGGTGGTAACGGGGGCTCTGAGACAGCCCAGTCATTCTGCGTAGCTTGAGACAACGACCGTTGTTGGCATTATGGCAGTGCGGACGGTGGGTGGGCGCGAGGGGATTGGTATGCCTCGTTCTCGACCCGCGTGCCATACTCCCAGTCCCCCGAAGGCCGATACCCTAGCCCCAGATCCACGATTGATTGGCGCTGCAATGCGCAAGAGGGCATACCTAGTATACTCGACTGACAAGCTCTCTCGCGTCTCTTCTGCCCTGTCGATATTCGTCGGTCGGTCGGTTCTGGAATTCCCCGTCAGACCCTGTTCGAGCTAGGTTGCCCAAACGCCAGTGGACGGAAGAAACCAGCCAGGGTACGGATACCTTGGGGCAAGGCAAGGCGACGCCGAGCCTTGCCCAGGGCTACGTCCAGCTCGCAGCTGGGGCTTGAACTTGACCAGCCACATTTGCTCCACGGGGTTCCCGGAGCTGGTGCATGTCTGCCATGTTGATATCCAGATATTATTCCCTATCGCACATGTTTTGTGCTCCACGCAAGGCCCATCTCTCCCAGATAGTAAGGTCGGCCGGAGAGGTCCTTTTATCAAAAATGTCATATTAGAGGCGTTGAACGGGAAGATGACGACAGCGGGGTTCGGCTTGGCTTGAATTGACGGAAGGTTTGCAGGGACCTAGGCGAAGAAAGAGAAAGCTGCTGTGCGTTACGGTGGTTGACAAGAAACCGAACTTTGGTGCAAGATCATGAGAAATACTTTGTCAAGCCACAATGCTCTCCTCGTTTGGGCATCTGACTAGTTGAGCCATGGTTCCAATCATATGGATAGCTAGCACTCTGCTGAACTGCGAAAGGCACACACAGAATACGGAATACACTAACACGCAGGCTTGCGCAAGATGAGTGACTTCTTTGACCACATTTTCGCACAGTTGAGAGAGGGGGTTTCCGTAGCGCGAGTAGAGAAAATGGCAACCTAGGTATTTCCGAGCCCGCCGACCGGGTCTATCAGTCTGTCAAGCCTCCCATGGATATGAGGAATTCAAAGAGGGACTGATTGACTGAGTCGCGAGGAAGCCGAGATTTTGGGCCCCTCTGTTTCCCCCCATGCTAGCCACTCTTGCATATGTTGCTCGTGTCTTCTCCATTGCGGGCACCGGGTATTGCCAAAGCTCGTCAGAACTCTTGACGGGCATTGGCTACCAAGAAAGTGATCCGAGAATGCGCCTTTTTCTTTCCCTCGTTTTCCCTTGCTGGGCAACTCGCTCAACGTTGGCTAAAGGCGGACCAGAGTTGCGTGCCTGCATACACCCAACGCACAGACGACGGCGCCAGAGCCGTTTTTTCTTTTCTGTTTCCACTGTCCCACAGAGGCGGGACGACTGCCTATTCGCTCAAAGGCGGAGGTAATGGAGAAGCAAAGCTGCAGAGTTGACTAGACAGGCGGGGGCCGGGGATGGTGTACGTAGTGTTAGTGGCCCGAAGGAGCCTTTCCACAGCTCGTATGGCGGACCAGCAGTGAGTGTGACGGTATCCATGGCTATGACTGCAAGATACGCAGGGTAGATCTCTGTACGTATGCTGCTTCGTAATCCGCATTTCAATTCAGGCCAGCTTCCAAGTCGCGTCTCGCAGTATGACGGACGGGTACGTAACGCGGGACCGAGGGCGAGTCGCACAGCGTTTTCAGAGCTGCGTAGGTACGGACGTAGGCCAGTCCCATTTTCGAGGCGAAGGGAGAACGGGGACGGCACGGTGCAGCGGTGCGGCAGAGCAAAAGCAAGCGCACATGGCAGTGTATCCGTAGGCCGCCAAGCGAAGCCGAGGCCATCTGCAGGGGCAGTGGATTGGGTACGGCCTGGATATCCAATGGGCATGGCAAGCAAGGTCCCGGAGACGCAGAGTGATGAAAGTGGCTTCGATTGGGTTCTGGCTTTGGTCTGGCTTTCTGATACTGGCGATGGCCGGACTGGCGGTAGGTACTGCGTGCTTCGTAGTCAGGTTCTGGTATTCTGCGGGGCCCGAGAGACAAGAGGTGCTATCCGTACCCGTACAGCCTACTGCCAGGTTCTGCAGAACGGGGCTTTCCACTGTACATTGTCGAGCCGGTGAGAAAGAAAGTTTGCCAGGCCCTTATTACGTACCTTGGCTGTTATACGCAACTAGGCGACGCAATGTGCAGTAGTCCGCAGATGACCGTACGCGGTGTGTTCTCTTTTGGAAAGAGAAAAGGAACAAGATCCCGGTCGGATTCCACGTAGTATCCGCGAGCTGGAGAGGGCACCAGGGTTGGCCAAGGGGACGGGAGGGAAATCCAGGGCTCCGGGGATGGATGGACAAGTGACAACCCTCAGTTTGGGACAAGAGATGTGGGTGCTTTGTCGGGATCCCGTATCCTGTATTGTGTGTCCTGTGTCCTGGGTTCCTGGGAAGATTACCGCCAGGTGAAGGTCGGATTGGGGACTCGCATCGAAATTGCTGCAGACTGATTCAGAGCGTTGCGTTGTGGGTTGGTAGCGCGGTTGTAATGAGGGATTCTGATTGGGGAATTGATTGACATTGGGTTTGCCAGACCGAGTGCAGTGATGGACGGATAAGGCGGGCGAATTGAAGAAACGAAATGAATCTTTCCAGACGGTCGGATAGTAAGTCATGGCTAGCCTGTCTGGCAGCTGTCTGGTAAATTGCATGTCTTTCCGGGACAAAGTGAGGAGAATTTAGCAAATGGCGACTGACCGGGGGATGCAGGCGGGATAAAAGAAAGTAGTGCCATCGTTGCTGTGTTCGTACCAAGTTGCGGAGAAAGTGTACGGGCAACGGATTCGCGGAATTGAGAATGAGATGAAGTTTCCATCACACTGGGAGAGGAACTACGAATACTCGTGTTGCTGCGCCTGTTTAATTTTCTTCTGCTTTCGTTCCCTTCTCTATCCGTACCTGTCTACCTTCCCTAACATTAAGGTATCTGTGCCTTACTCAGATGCATGTAACTTGTAACTTTTGTGAGTTTAGGTACAAAAGTATCCGTAAGGTAGGTGCGTATCACAGCTCTATCGGATCGGCAGGTTGCAATCTGATTATGGCCTTCCGCTCCGTCTCTGGTTCCGGCCATGACTCTGACTGGTCGGTCCAAGTGGTCGTTTCCGGAAGGAAGACGGAAACAAGGGAAACATGGCAGTCCGGGAAAGCGAAACCCGTTGCGTAGGAAGGAGACATCCAAGGCGGGCACGGCGGGGAGGGGGAGGGGGACGGGGACGGGGACGGGGACCAGAGAGGCAGCGAGGTAGAGACACATCTAGAGACGAAGGACTGCAAAGGGAAAGAGAGGGCGCGAGGAAAGCATGTCCAATTTATTGTACGGATATATCCTTGCCTGTTCCTGCCTATGTCTGTTATTAGGTAAGGTGCCTTGAGGTCAGGTAAGGCAAGGCATGCCCGAGAGGTACCTACCGTACGTGTTTGATGTCGAGAAAGGCAAGAAAGGGCTGGCGCAACTTGAGTGTGTGAGTGTCTTGCTCCTGCCGTTCTGAACTCCAGTCTCCTTTGAGTGCTTGACTCCTTCCGCCGTTGAGGAGCCGGGGCTCCACACCGTTCTCTCCCGCGAGTCCCAGTTAGACCTAGCGTGTCTTGAATCTCCACATCTACACCTGCCTTAGTCTTGGATGGCTGCAGCGAGCACGCAGACAGCAGGAGCACCACCGACCCCGAGTTTAACCCTTTGTCCTTTCGACAGTGCGACTGTTGGAATCTCACCGTCCCAGGACAAGGCAGGAACAGGAACACAGGCAAGCCGCAAAGGTGGGAATGGAGACGAACTGCAAGTCGCAAGCAACTCGGAACTGCGTGCTGCCCTGAACTCCATGACTTGATCCACTTGACCCAGTCAGTAACCAGGGGTCCTGTTCAATCCAGTGATCCACAACAGCCAGAAATCCACAAACACATGGAACCTGGAAGGGACTTGGGTTGGCAACTGCAAGTGCAACTGCAATTGCAACTCATACGTAGTAGTCAGTCTTTCTGGTCCTTCTTTCGCCCTCTCCATTCGTACATGTTGCATACAACTTATCAAAATACCTGGCCGGTCATTTACTCGCGAGTTGTCTTATTTATCAATGTGGCAGTCTTCCATCGCCTCCCTGGACAGCCATCATTCACCAAGTCATGCCTCCAAGCTCCATGTCGACACTCGACTCAAGTCCAAGGCGGCACAGGCAGCGGTTGGCTTGCGTTGCCGTTGCTGAGGTGGGGTAATCGGCGATATCTCTGGGTCACGGAGTTCTAGGCCTAGGCCATTGCTTTTTCTTCGGCCCAAGGTTGGAATCTGAGAACTGGGATGGCACAGAACTATGGATGGATATTCACTAATCAGAACTGTAGAGTCAGAGAGATTCCCGAGCCTTGTCTCCAAAGCCCCGATGGTGGACGGACGGCTATTAAGCATTAGGGGTACCGAGAGCGAGCCTTGGTTTTTCAACGCAACCCGAGGTTGTCAGACTTCTCGCCACTTGCGTCTAACTTCCATTTCTACGTAGTCACGCGATGTGAAGATTACATCACCCTGTGCTGCGTGGACTCCTAGTTTTGACCCCTGGGTTATTGTGCCCAAATAAAAAAAATTCTTGAGAAAAAGGAGATAAATATGCTTTATAAACTAAAAAATACGATTCTGATATTTTCTTACTGATTCGAATAGTTGGTAGCTATTTGTGAGGGCTTGTTGTTTGAGGGGTAGAAATCTGAAGGGGGCGATGTAATCTTCACACCGCGTGGTAGTACATTCAACATACCATGAGTTGTCGATGCTGTCGCAGCTTACCATAAGAAGTAGGACCTTGGAATCACAGCGGGACGATTCTCCCGAATCAGAAGGGAAACAGGTCCGTTTACCCCAGAACAAATGCAACGGCATCCCCCTCATCCTCATCCTTCTGGCGGGCCAAGGTTCCAATGGCAAGCTCCCCGACGTTGGAGCCCGCCAACCCTGTGCTTGCGCATGTGCCTGTGCCTGTGCCTGTCAGACAGCTCCCTGGTTCTGTTCTCACAAGCGACCCTTTTCCTCGAGCCAAGTCCGGCATCTATATCACCAAATACTACGGAGGTGCGTCTCAATAGTCCTTGCAGTTGCTGCCAAGACCAACCCCTGCCATAGACAGGGGAGTCGACAAGGGGCTGGCTAGGGTGTATACAAGCGGCAGAATTCGGCCACTTCCACCTACTATAATTATCGTCAATTTAGCAGTAAAAAGTCATTAATTAAGGTCAATTAGTGGTCGTTTAATAGTATAATCTAGCCTGACGACCCTCTTTATATTTATTACCGCCCTCTAGGGTAATTATTTATTAGATATAGTAAGGTACCCTTTTTATCTATTTTTAGATCTTCTTTTACGGTAATACTTTCTAGTATTCTTATTAACAACGTATTATTTCGGCCTATAACAAAGGCGCCCCCTTCCTAATAGTCTATCTTTTTATTTACGGTTAATAAGGTTTAATAGGATTAAGGTCGGGTAAATTACCCGGCCAAAAAAGCTTCGTAATCTCAAAAAAGCTATATATATAGTAAATAAAGTAATAATCGTAAGCGGGTGCCTTATCCTCTTATATAATTAAATTACTAGGTAATCCTTTAATATAAAGGAATAATTTAAATAATAGGATCTCTTTACAGTATCTATACTAGTTAATTCCGCCCTTACCGTTCTATATTAACTTACCCGATTTTATATTTTAATTAAATTAGGGCTTACGGCCCGGTTAATTCCGTAAGCCCATTCGCTCTATACTACTTTCGAGCTCTTATTATTAATATCGAATAAGCTCGAGCTCTATATTAAATTCGGTAATCACTATATCGGTAGCCTTCCTCTTAATAGCAATCTCGGGAATCTAATAATAATACGGCCCTTTCGAATTATATAAAAAAGACCCCTAAAATATAAATTCAGAATAACCCTTCTACCTCTCTCGTATATATTATTTAAAATAGGCCTCGTTTAGGCGACGCTAAAGCTTATAGCTACTACGGCGGTAGTTAAGGGTAACTACGGTCTCGTTTAACTATATAACCCGCTTCCAATTATTAAAGGTCTAGTATTAATAATTAAGGCACTACTTAAGTCGCTCTTACCGTATCCTTTTTATTAAGCCTGGCTTATAGGTTGGTTTAATCTTATAAAAGCTATAATAATAAAGGATTTGCTAAATAGTCATTATAGATATATTAATACCCTTATCCCTTAATAGGTCCCCAATAATATTAATATAGTTCTTTTTATACCTATACCGGTTATAGTAGACCTTACGGATAACGGCATTATTAACCTCTTTTATCTATTTAGTTAGACGGCCACTTCAGGGGGCATCTTTATAATAAACAGGCTCAATCGAAAAAGTAAGAGCAGTTAGGTCGAATCCGTTCTTTTTTATATAGGCAAGAACGTCGTAAATAGTTCGAATTAAAATTTCTAAAACCTAAGAGACCTGTTTAGCAGTCCACCTAATAAGTCAACTTTATAAAATAAGAATCACTACCTTAACGCCTAGATCTAGCTTCTTTTTTGTCGGTATCTTAGGATCCATATTAAAGAAAAAAGAGTAGCATAGTAAATAGCGATTTAGCGGTTTTGATATTATTATAGGATTAATGGTAGTATCGTAATAGCGGTATATAGGGTAAAATCGTTACTATGGGCAGTGCTGGGGGGAAAGTAAGTAAAGTGGGTCAAGATCAATCCCTAGGCTCTTATTGGTTCAGATGGGCAGTAATTGTGGGTCTGAGGCTTGGCAGCGACTGCAAGGACTATTGAGACGCACCTCCGTACTGCAGGCCACCATTGGCTCGAATGTCAGACCCTTCGATTGGAGCGACACGGGGAAGAAGGGTGGGCGGGTGCTATGGACTTCAATGCACTGTGAGCAAGTCCGCTGCGCAAGAAACGGAACTATGAAGCCGGTCCATGTCAACGTTGCAACGGTTGGACGTCAAGGATGTTCTGCAGTACACTAGACGGCGCTCTCTCCCGCCCCTCCAGCACCAGCTTGCCTTGTCTTTTTTGGCTACGGTAGGTTGCGCTAACCTAACAGTGGCAGCAGGAGACCACTGTCAAAGCACTCCCGTACAGTATGGATATGGTTGAGAATCTCTCAATTGTTCGTCGTGGTGTTTCTTCTGCCCGCTTTCTACTTGACGCAACACTTCGCTACACTGTTTGTGTTTCTTGTGGCAACCTATGTCACCATAGGTTATCGAGCCACCCAGGGTCTGATATAGAATTGGAAACAATAAGGTTTATGACGTCTTGTAAGGCCGCAAGGCGAGCGAAAAGGTTACTTTAGCGAGAGTCAAGCGAATCCGGCCTCTTTGCAGTTGGATTCGGAAACGGACCAGTCAACTCTTCATCTCGTCGCGCCTTGTGGACGCCCGATAGAACGTCTCTGAGTATCTATCTCAGCCATTCCACTGACTCAATTTGCTGGAGAATACGCGGCACCTCCAGCCTCGTCAGCAAGTACATGGGCTACAGCGAAGGAAGCCATCATTCGCACGGGTAGCCCTCCATTGCAGTCAGACTCTGGCTTATCCATTCCTAACCGATATGAGCGTCTCTCGCGGGCGTTTTGGTCAACCCGCGGCCACCTTCGTTGCTATTCGCTCATATTGACCATCTGTCGTTGGTTCCAACCATTGCTCTCTATGCTGATCCTTCCGCATGCTGCCTTGCAGGATATCCAAGAGCTATTGCCCTGCGGCCGGGAAATTGGATACGTCGTGTTGGAGGGTCGCGTCTCCGGCCACTTAGGTGCTGGAAGCCCAGAACATCGGGGGCAGTTCTTCATCAAACCATACATGACAACAACAACAACTAGGCTTCCAATGCAGCTTACGGATAGCTAGCTAGCTGACTTGCAGCCTCGGCCGACGACATGAGGAAAGAAAGCCATGCTCACGCCTCAGCGCCCAGTCAGCTATTGTTAACTCATCCGTAGACGATCGTCTTGCGGGTTGTCTCTTGGCGATTGCAACGCCGTCATTTCCAGAACGAAAGCCCTGGGACGTTGTTGGGCTTTGCCTCATTCGTGCATTTCTCTCCTCAAGATTTATGGCCGGGCAGGTCGGCTAGGACGGCCGATTCCAACACCGTCATTCGTGAGCTAATACCAGCAAGTCTATCCGCGGACGTGCCGCTCAACGCAACGGATATTCGCACAGGTTCCACAACGATCAACGACTCCTGTCAGACTGCATGATCGGTCCGAAGGACACGAGACAAGGCATAGAAGGAAGAAAACAATTAACCGTATCCTGAAGAAACATTGGGCGGCAAGTACCAACTATGAGAAGAGGAAACACCTCATTCATCCGGCCGAGGCTCCATTTCCAGGTCTTGGGCGCAACGAAGAAAAGGTCAACCGAAGGCAGACAGTTATCAATATTGCTTGTGCCATCGCTGCACGTCGAACAAAATCCGGAATAGGTTGCCCTGTCCAAGGCCTTGACTGCGGAGAAGGATGGGATCCCTGGGGAACACATGCCTGCAGCATTATCTTCATTCAAAGTCGTCTTTCAAGGGACCGATCTTCAAGGGCTCGACTGTCGCATTCTCAACGACACGCCTAGGCATGTCCCCGGAGAGGAACAACATCACTTACTTACTTCTTTCCTAGACCCAAAACGCCAGCTGCCGTTCCATCGATCGACCCTAGGGCAGCGTCGCGTTGGGTACAATTAGCCGCGGCTTCACGCAAGTGTCTTCTTTGCTACTGACGGACAATAAACGGTTGAGTTGGAGGTTTGCCGAAACTGCTGCATACGACGTTGGCGACCTATTCCCTTCCCTTTCTTCTCTTCCCAAATACTGGAATCGAATGGTCTATAGTGTATCTCGACAGAGTCTCTGCTGAGGACCGGCGATCAGTGGCCGACTCTCAAGTCCTCAAGTTCCAACCCCCGCGTACCTTGGAGGATTCGCCGGGATACATAACCCTGCACTGTGCCACAGCGAGGCATCGAGTACATTGTTGAACCAGCATAGGCTAACGACAGATTCGTCAGTCGGTGTGACGGTCCAACTGCTAGCTGCGTGCTGCTGGTGCCCTCAAAGAAGCGCTGATCGTCCTTGCGAGTCTGCAAGGTCCCGCGAAGCTTACATGGAAGCCCCAGAGAAGGCCAGATGGCCTGTTTTCGCGGCCTACGCCGTGCATGCATGAGCATATGGCCAAAAGGCCAGCCTCTACTCCGTATTTGTATCGCTACTGGCAATCGCCGAGAGATACGATAACCCAAGCCTCACCATTTTGTTGGGGCCAGGTGGCGCCTATCTTACGATGTGAATGAAGTTTCCGGATCGAGGCAGCAACGATCGTACATACAATACAGAGACATGTCATTACACCAACCTCTAGACATGTTCCAACTTCAGGGACAAACCACCAACAGGTGGACCGAGTGTCACACTTCTCCCCAACTTCCATCTGGGGGGATGCTGGTGAGACGGGTTCGCACTCAGTGCTCCTGATTTGCTGTCAATTCTGGCAGAGAAGCTTGGACTCTCGACTGGTCGTCCCGTCACTCCAATCTCCCAACATGCTTCCAACATCACGCCACAGTCACCCGCTCACTTCTCAACCCCCATGCCTCAGCAGCGCCGTCCACGGATTACCCAACCGTGACTAACCCCTCTCTGACCGTCTTGTTAGAAATACGGCCGATCTTATTGCAAAAGCTAAGTGTAACACTACAGCGAAAAGTCTTCAAGGGAATTGTGTCATCGATCGAGAGTTTCAACCGCTGTACGACCGCGTCCCGAGCAGGGAGGATCCCGCCAGCTTATCCAGACCGGTGCCGGCTCCTCATGTGCCGTCTGTAGACCCGGTGCTGCTGTCTCCGACTGCATCCACTCTGTCGCTCTTGAGTCTTGAAGACAATGAAGAGCAAGACTCGGGCTATGCTGCCACTGGATGGCAAGCGGCCCAGCTTTCCAGAAAGGGACCGTCGTTTCATCTGCTCTGCCTAGTTGAGCGCCGTGAGGCCTTGTCGGCAAGCAATCCCTCTCCAGAAACAGACGACCGTTGAAGTAGTATCGCGGATCGAATGATGTTCCCTGTCAAACTCCGCGTTGCTTGGACCCAGAGTTCTGCCCATGCTTCTGGGAGTCCATATCTGCAATAGCAGCTTTTCTATTATAGCGCTTTTCCATCGCTTTCTTGTCCGTCTCTCGAAATTTCCGACACTGTTCATCTGTCACGTTGGAGTTTCATCACGTCGACGCATACCAGCCTCTTTTTATACAGTCGGCATATATACCGAGTTATCGAGTGCAGAAGATGGGGACATCGCCGACGCAGTGTGTAAGCGATGCGACAGCGAACCAAGGTGTTATCGCCCTGTCCGTCAGAGAGCATCCGGCTCATCGAGACTCCAAACAACCCGGGCATCCTCCGGCCCCCAAAGCCGTCGATCCCGGGAGCGGCTTATGGCTTTCGGACGCCCACCTTCGGATGGTCCATCGACGAGCTAGGCACAACCCAGAGGTTCTTTGTCAATCTCCTACAAACCAGCGCGTAACGTTTCCAAAGGCAGTCCTGTCAAACTTTGGCCGCTAACGCTCGGACGGTAGTGATCAGCAGAAATATGAAGGAGGTAGGCGTGGGATGGAGAGAAAAGTTTTCTCCGCCGGCGCTCAGACTCGGGTCTGTTGATCCTTGCCCAAGAACAGCAGAGCCAGTCCTCTATGGAATACTTGGGCAAGACCACGTCAGTCGACAGACAGGGCCAGACCATGAGGTTGTATGTCTTCCGCTGATCGAACCAGACACGACTATTATTGTCTCTCTGGTCTCACTATCTGCCCTCAAGATACCTCATCTCCATGTTTAGTATCCTAGACGGTGACAAACCGCCCGATCTGGACCTGACGCCACCAACGTTATTCCCTGTGCTGTCCTAGTATGGATGTCGCCAGAGCAGATCCGATGCGAGAACGTTTGAATGTACGTACTACATACACGCAAACGCGGTGATGGCGTCGACACTCGACGTTGACCTGCAGGGTCATTTTGATATCTGATCTCATTCGATATCACACTTGCTTGGGGCCTGGCTTTGTCGGATACGACCAACGAGATCCGGCTCCTCCAAGGCTCCAAGGCTCTTTCCGGCCACCCTTGACAGCCCGAACTCTGGCCGTGCGCATCCGGCCCGTTGGTGTTTGGCGAATTGTATGTCTCGGGACGGCTTGATGCCCAAACCCCGTTTACGGAGTACAGGCAGACTGACTGACGGACGGACTGACTAAACATTTTTCGAGCCGCCCGCACAGACAATGCAGACAACGCCAGTCGTGTCGTTGATGGGGAACAGAGAGACTTGTTGAGCTTGCTTGTTGGTGCCGTATCGTTGTTGCTTGCGCAACTGCCGGCGCTCGTCGCCGGGGTCAAGGAAGACTATTGGAGCGCGGCGTGGGCGGAACGGTCTTCCCTTCTATTCCCCTTCACGTCCCCCATGCGAAGGATCGACCTGTTTCGGCCAAATTCGAGGGATCGTCCGCCCCAAATTCGGAGGATATTGGCTTGGGATGCGGGAGAAGCCGGGGGGTGAGGGGCACTTTTTCTAAGTGGGCAAGCCACCATCGACAGAACATGTCCAGGATTACATCTTCGTGTTCTCTGTTTTTATCGCGATGGAAATTGGCCCGCAATCTTGTAGATAGGGTTTGTCGTCGGCATCGGACGGGGGGGGCTCTGCTCTGCTGCACTGCTTGCCGCTGGATGCGCCCTTGCCAGTTTAGACCAACGCGACTCACGAGGCAGACTGGCAAATTCTGGAGCTCTCTCATTTGCCCGCCGCTGCTTCTGTGGGAGTTTCCAACGATGCGAGATGTGATTGAGGAACCATTTGAGCTAGGATAGCTCTTATGAGACGACTTGAGAGAAAGGGAATTTCCCGCACAATGTGGCTTTCCATCTGTGGCCGCCCTCCCTTCACGTCTCGACGACTGCTGGGCTTTTGCTAAGGTACTCGTAGCCTCGTGACTAACGCGAGCCCGCCGCGCCACCCTGCAGCTAACAGCCTAACAAGCTGCTGGACCCAAAGTCAAAGTAGACCGCCGGTCCAACGGACAGCTGTCAAGCAGGCTGTGTCTGTTCGCCTGTCCCGCATGGGATTTGGGTCGTGGTACTGGTTCGTGGTAGGTAAGGGTATCACAAACCCGCGTTGTTCATTCTTTCAGGGGTTTTTCATCGGAGATGTCCCCGAGATAGCTCGATGGAGAGTGTCTTACTCTGAGGCAACACCAACGCGGCGTCTCGATGAAGGATGAAGGGGGGGAAAGTGGTGCCGAGTGATGGGGAGTTTGTGACGATCCTGCTTGATATTTGGTCTGTTTCATGACCAGAGAGTTTAGCTACATCTAGTAGGACTTTGTGAACTTTGGCCGTGGCTTCACATGCTGCGCGCAGGACCTGCAGCATTCCGACCGATGAGGTTTTTTTTTGTTGCGCCGTGAAGAAGCCGAAGTAGATGTGTGAAGCTTCCTACGTGGACTCACTCGTCAGACGAGGCGAGGGGAATTGTCGTGTGCCGCAGGCACTCCACCCCCTGAGGGCATTTCTTGAACTTTCTGACTTTGGTTTAGACCGCTTCAACGACTTTGGTTCCTTGGGGGCCGGCTCGTGGAGAAACAGGAAAGTACGCTAATGCCGAGCGTTAGGTACTAGTAGCTAGTAGGGTGTAGGTTTGGAAGTCATGGGCTCTTGGACTCCTTGGAGGATGGGGAGAGAGAAGAGATTGAAATCAACCGGTTGACAATTTGACGACCTCGGCTACCCCCGTTCCGCCTTAGTTTTTATCTCTCTTCAGATTCTCCGAGGTTTGCTGGTGGTTGGTTGGTGATGTTAGTTTCTCGCTGGAACTTATCCTACTGGGGATAACGGAATCTATCGTACAACACCCTCAAGTACGAAACCGAACTTGTGAAGCTGGAGCGTATGGATTATTGGCAACGGCTTTCGAGCTTGTCTTGTATAGCGCCAGTTGCTTCTCGTCTCCTTGGGCGTGTGTCAGAAGGAATATCTTCTCCTTCCTACTTTAGGTAACTCTGGTAAACATCGGATCGTCACGGGGAGAACCGGCTGGCTTTGCGGGAACCAGGGAATGATGGGGGGGAAGGAGGGGCTAACGTAGCTAGAGTCTAGAGAAGGGGCTCCGGTGTGCCACTTGTGCCGTTGATTCGGGTTCTAGAGGATTGCGAGGCGTTCGGGCGTGTGCTTTGCCAAGTAGGAAAACTTGCTCATCATGAAATACCAATGACAAGCTTTAGTCTAATGTGTGGCGTCTTAGGATGGGGGGGCGACGGGAACTAGCTGCAGAGACAGCTTGCGAAGATTGAAGTATAAACCCCCTTGCATATCTTTGATGACGAAGATGGAGACGAAGATGAAGACGAAGATGAATGAAAAGGGGGCGAGAGAATATCGTTGTGTTTTTGGAAACTCTATCGGCTGTCTGGCTTGAGATGGATATGGACCCCCGGCTGGTCTGTGACGCCAAGAAGGGGAGCTCCGTAATGGAAACCCTTCATAGAGAGTCGAGCGAGACTTGGTATTCGGGCCGGCTGTCAAGGCTAAGATGGACGATATGGCAACGGCTGGCTGAGGGTGAGTGGCGTTAAACGTTGAATATCCCAAAGAAGATGGAAAGAGGAGCACAAACTTGAGGTCTTGAACAGCATTCTCTCTTCGTCTTTCAAATCACGTAGTATGAGATAGATGGTCAAAGAACTTCGGATGTTGAAGAAAGTGTACAAATTAGAAGATGAACATTCCGAGAGGAGAGTACACATTGCAATTTGCGGCAGAGGTTTCCTCCTTTTCGATACCGGACATAGTCCAAGCACTATCACACAATTCTCTGCTTCGGAACAGTGAGCCTCCGTTGCTGGTGTACAGACATCGAATGATCATCAGGTGACGAGATACTTTGTTTGCAGAGAGCAGCTTTTCGAAGCGCCTTTGGGCAACATCAAGTAGAATAAAAGCCTCCAATAATGAGCACGCGAGGAAACCCTAGGCAAAGATACGCGGACGCCCAATATTTTGAGAGCAGAGCCCGTGGACGCGGCCAGAAGTGCTGAAGCTTTCACGACGTTGACGACGTCGAGGACGATCGAGCGGCGCGCGCCGCCCTAGTAAAGCCGACACTGCCCCATTCACGTCCACGGCCGACGAGAGGTGGCTTGTGACTTTCTCGTGACCCTGTCCAACGGCTGGGTAAGCCAGGAGACGCTGAGATATATGTTCTTAATCGCGTGAAGCGCAGAACTTGGCTGAATAAGACCATTGGCAAACAGCGTCAACTCTGGTATTTAAAAGTGCTTTTTTGTTTTTCTGAAAGCGGGAAGCCTAGAGGAACACTCTGTCGTGTCTTAAAATCGCCGAAAGCCGTAGAGTGAGGGACTCGCTGGGAAATTTGGTATAGATGGTAACAAGACATGCTGGTTCTAGCACAGCTCGAACGTGATTCTGCAGGTGCCGATATTTGGTCGCTCTCAAGTCACTCGGCATGAGATATCTTAGACCCATGATGCTTACTGGATACGCTTTCTGAGATCAAAAGATTGGATTACTGAAGAAACGTTGGGGTATAAGGCGTATAGCATTTCATTGTATGGTATCTGTGTTGTTTCGTGTAATCTTATGGATATTGTCTATGTCAACCCTCTAACTAACAAAACCGATATACCGTATCTTCTCGGGTAAACCTCTAGTGCCCTCGACCATTGACCTCGAAAGGACAAACTTCTCAAGCTGGAAAGCGATCCAAGTCAGAGTGGTGAGTCTTCTTACATCAGAAGAGGGTTGTTTGTGGCAGGTTTCCTTCAATATGTGCCCATTTAATTTGACTTTAGATGAGGTTCAATTTTCGTCCAACCTTTCTTTACACAAATAAAACCCGTGGTTCGGTATTTTCTTCCAAATTTCATCCATTTCCCAACCCGAAAAACAGCCCAATGAAACTCCTTAAGCCATGATATGAAAGCTCACAAATTCGACAATGTCCTGCTTCATTTCCAGAACCAACTGCCCTTGTCGTCAACTCCGTCATTCTCTTGCTGGTCGCGATCCCTGTTCTTGTGCCCGCCGGTCGAGAAGCTCGCCGACCAAGAGTAGTTGGACTGTCTCTCTGTTTGCTTACCAACCTCCTCGCCTCTGTCATTGTAAGTCGTGACGGTCTTGGTGATGTGTACGTTTCCCTTGCCGTCCTCGCGTTCCTGCATATTTTCGACGACGCGCCATCCTTGAGGCAGACCTTGTGGTGTGAGGTCCTTCGTCGAAGAGTAGTTTCTGGGGGTTGGTGATGTTGACGTTGATGTTGACGTCTCCCGTGAGGTATTTAGACGAGCTGACCCCATGACAGAAAAATATGAATCTTCCTCCGTTTCCCTGTGGTCCTGTTCCGGAGTAACCGGAGGTTCTCGTACCGTACTCTCTTCCGTAACAGGCAACCGCCTCTCCTCTGAAGCCGAGTCAGTCCGGGAAGATCGGGACCTTCGTTCGTTAAAAGGGTCGTTTTGCTGTTCCAACCACCGTTGCCAACGCTCACTCACGGCCCTGTCCAACACCTCTGGCCTTGGTTCCCATCCATCCCACAGACCTTGACGAGTGAGCTGGTGAAGCCACAGCATCGGAGGCAGTCCATGAGGGAATGAATCGCGGACCTCCTTCCTGAAGCGGACGCGTTCGTGAATATCAGACAGACCCTGACCGCTGCTCACCATGAGCAGATCCTCAAATGCATCCTCGAATCCGAATAGAGTCGAGTCCTCGCCATTGGGAAGGTCCCGGGGTACAGGCTGCGGTAGATCGTGGAGTCGTAACGGCGAATATGGCGAGTCGATGATGAATGAGAAACACATGAGCTGGTACAGAGACTCGGTAACCTCTTCCGCCTTGAAGAGGGCTGAGATGGACGACATGGGGCCGAAGAGGTCAAAGACAGTAGGGTGTGAGTACTGCGTGGATGAATCACGGGGCTGCAAGCTGGTGTTGTCGTCGGTGAGGGCTATTCTGTTCTCAAGCTCTTTGTCACGGGATGATAGAGGCGGTTCCGGCCATGAGCTGTTAAGGCGTGATACGGCCGATGGAATGCCTAGAAATCGCTGGAAGGCTAAGGCAACGTGGTCGTCGACTTTCTGTTTGAATCGGACGAAGACATTGTCGGAAGAGTTGCCGTTCGACATGATTGAAATAAGATGGGTTATTTGATGTCTTTCGAAGCTATAAGTCAATGACTTTTTTTTTGCGCGTGATCGTCTCAGTGGATGAGACGCGTTGTATGTGAGTGTGTTGCTGTCGTAAGCAGTTCGCGGGTTTGCCCTCGGATGCCAGTCAAAGGCTCGAGGCCTACATGGGAAGAGTTGAGATTTCGCTTGCTGGAACAAAAATTGGCAAAGGAACGTTTGATGAAAATGACGATGTTGGCAAGATCAGGTCACCCGGCAGTGGCGATCGGGGAACGGCGGGGTCTCCTAGCAGGTGTGCAGTCGATTGATAGGTCGGAGACTTTGAAGTTCCGACAATTTCCCAACAACCTGGGATTGGTGGAGAGCACGGTGACAGCACGGCTTGATGGCGTACGGCGGGAGGAGCCCGGGTTCAACGCGCAAGCCACAGTCCGTCCATGGCTACCTCACAGGCTGGCTGACAGGCACGTGTGGTGGCGAACTTTGATGACTTGGCCATCTTACCTTAGTCATCACTAGGCACTCTGTACGCAGTAGAGTATAATCGTTTAAACGGGGCACTAGACACCTCGATAATGACTACGAATACGTCGGCCTAGCAAATGCGGATACGCGGATGGACCCCGAGGCTTGGCCCGGTTGCCCCGGCCGGTTGCGTTCCAAGCGAGCCGCTGTCTCTCGCGACTCGGCCAGTACCTAAGAAAAGGTATCCGTACCTCCCACTTGGAGCTGTGGCTAGACTTAGTGACCTTTGGTCGGTGTGGCTACTCGATGGAAAAACGAGACTAGGTAATCCAGAGAGGTACCTGGAATACTTTGCTCTCACATGCAAAGGACAACTATTGTTCGGAGCTCTTTCAACCCACTGCCTGCTATCTTCTCTACCGCCTGCGAAATGACAGCATTGAGGAGCAAATGCTGAAAGCCTGGAAACCCCCACATGTCGCCTGAGCCACACTTTACATTTAATAGAATCAACCCGGGCCCCACCGTTCTATGCTGGTTGTCTTTGATTCTTTCAGGGACCTCCTTTGAGAGGAACGTCGGTTTGGGGGCTCTTTGACCGGGGGATTGAACCCCCCCCTTCTGATTGAATGTGGGAACGTGCTTTCACTTTCATGCTCCAAAAATGCCCAGACCCGCGCGTCAGTGTCGGGTCGGGCCTCTATTGTCGACCGATGTGTCGAAACTGAGTGTCGGACCCAGGAGAGGAGAAAGTCGCGGCAGGAGGAGCGTCACCCAAGTATTAGTACTTTGACATCGCAGTGGCTGCTCAACGCCTATACTACGTACTAAAATCTTGATTGATCCATCTTATTCCAGTCCAGTACCTAAGTACCTCCTTACTGCCTACCTACCTTACCTTACCTCAAGCTATCTTTTACTCTTTCAACGTTCCAACAATACCTTGAAATCCTCATCTTCTTGACGCAAATCCTCATGGCCGGCTACGACGATTTGCTTTCCCGCAGAGCTTGAGGTCCCTATTCCCCTCATCGTTTGCGCAGTCCAGATGATACTGCGTCTTGGCCGTGTCCAACCATCCGTCGCGCTTGGATGACCGGCACTCAATTCGCGCCGTCGTCATTATCTCCAGCCTGCGCCAAATTAGCACCAAAATCCCCCAGCTGCTTCGAAAAAAAATAGCTTGTGATACGACCGACCGCGATACGACTTGTCTCCTTCTACCTCGCCTCGATACACACGACTCAGCGAGTCGTCATGACGGTAGCTGATGCGGTCATCGCCGCCGAGCCAGCGGCAAGACCGGGCGACGATGGTAAGGACCTGCAGAACTGGTCATCCCTCATCGGCATCATCACCGCCATCGTCGGCAACGTCCTTATCGCACTCGCCCTTAACGTCCAGCGGTACGCCCATCTCCGACTTCACCGTGAACGCATCCGGGTCCGACGTAGGGCGAAAGAGGCTCTGAAGCATGCGCCGAACGAAGGCCAGACGGGGCCCTACGGAACCGTTGGCGGAGGTGGAAGAGGAGGAGATACAGATGGAGACCTACCAGGGAATGGACAGAATGCGGGCCACGATGCTGGCGAATCTGAGCCTCTGCGAAGATCATTCCGTTCCGAGGAGTCCGCTGGCTCCGACTACTCCGGCGACGAGGACAAGGCCCCCTCGACATACCTCCAGTCACCATACTGGTGGGCAGGTCAGATCCTGATTACCTTGGGCGAGCTGGGCAACTTTCTGGCCTACGGCTTCGCGCCCGCCTCTATCGTTTCGCCTCTGGGCGTCGTTGCCCTGATTTCCAACTGCATTATTGCGCCAATACTGTTCAACGAAAAGTTCAGGCGGCGCGACTTTGGGGGTGTCATCATCGCCGTGGCGGGTGTGGTCGTGGTGGTTTTGAGCGCCAAGCAGGAGGAGACAAAACTTGACCCCGACGATGTGTGGTACGCCATTACGACTTTGGCATTCGAAATATACTTGGCCGTAACGATCTCGTTGATCATCATCCTTATGTGGGCGAGCCCGAGGTATGGCCACCGGACTATATTGATTGATCTGGGACTGGTGGGACTATTTGGTATGTGCTTTCTGCATTGGACGGACGTACAGACGAAGATGAACTAACCTTTGCTCTCCTTAGGCGGCTTTACGGCACTTTCAACTAAGGGCTTGTCTTCGATACTATCGACAACTCTCTTGGCTGCATTCAAAACCCCTGTCGCATGGGCACTAATCTTCATTCTGCTCTTCACGGCGGTGATGCAGGTGCGCTACGTCAATAAGTCGCTGCAGAGGTTCAGCTCAACCCAGGTCATCCCGATTCAGTTCGTCCTCTTCACTCTCAGCGTCATCATTGGCAGCGCCGTGTTGTACCGCGACTTTGAGAGAACATCAGCTGAACAGGCCGGCAAATTCATTGGCGGTTGCTTGCTTACCTTCTTTGGCGTCTTCCTCATTACTAGTGGTAGAGTTGAGGAGGACATGGATGATGGCATGTCTGATGTGGATGGCGTGGAGGAGACGATCGGCCTGGCTGAGCAAGACGGCTACAGTCCCACACAACCGCTCCCGCCTTCTTCCACCTCTATTCCCTCGTCAATCTCACGCCGGTCATCTCGAGCATCCAACGGAAACAACACGAACAACGGGTCGAAGCCGTTTAGTTTGCAGCGCGATTCCGGCATTCCATCCCTTCGCGTTCCTACAGCAGCTTCGGCAGGTAACATTACTGGCGTCGAAGCTGAACCGCTGTTGGCCAACCCCTGGAGCAATTCGGCGACAGAAGAAGTCCTTCCTCCGCCAGGCACCAGGACCATTTCAGACGAGTCTATCCACACTTTCCCCGGCTTCGGCTTCTCTCCGTCAGAGCCGACAACCCCTTACTATGACGGACAAATCCAACCTAGATATCCCACGAATCCTACAGACAGACCCGTCACACCACGCACCTCACTGCCGCCCCGACCTCACAGCCACAACTACCCGGGGCCCCTCTTCTCCCCGTCCCCCCTCTCATCTACCGTGAGCGCGGTCGTTAAGGATACTCTCCTTAGGAACGCAGAGAGTCCGCTCCTGCGTAGGCCCTCGGTGCGTCGGCTGCGTTCCAGTATCAGAGCGAGTCTTTTCATGCCCGACGATAATGGCGAGGGCGCAGACGTCGACGACGAGAGACAAAATCTCGTAAGCAGAGGGGACGATCAAGACGGTGGCGTCGCGGAGCGTAGTCGCACGGCGGGCGAGGGCGCCTCTCGGGAACAAATCCCTGGGAGACAGCGGAGTCTGAGTGATACGCTGGGCGACTTTTTCAGAGTGAAGAAGAAGAGGAGAGACGGCGGTACAGATCCGGAAGAGGAGGTATAGGATGTTTTTTTGGGGGGGGATTGCGAATGGGACTATGGAGGGAAGGAGGCGTCATTTCAATCGTTCCGCCAAGCATTGCATATCGGCGTTCCTGGTAGAGAGAGAAAGTTTGTAATTGGGACTAACTGTGGTGTTACTATGGTGTTACACTCACAACACACCTGTCCATCATTTTGAGGCGCGTTGGGTAGGAAATTGGGTATTGGTTTTGGGGTTGCCCGTGTATATAGATACTTTGTTAATAAGGAACCACGCGCACTGTTTGTGCGACGAACTCTACTTTCAATTATGGGTTCCTTTACTGTGATCCACGCCATTGTCGGTTGCCCTCTGCGCAATGGGTAATAGGGAAGAGGGCCAAGTACCAGAGAAAGCGAGCATGACGCACGATGGGACAGATATTGTTTGCTGTGAAGTAGAAATTTGATACTTTTGAATAACCTTGGTGATTTGCATAACACATCCAAAATAACAAGTCGCCCATGATTACCTTCCCACACAAAGATATGCCCCTCGATCAATCAACCTAGCCTCGGGACGAAGCCTTCTTCTTCCTCATCAGTCGCTTTCTCGCAATGAGCAGCGGCTTGACATCTTCGCGATCAACCTTGCCCGCGGGCGCCTTATCACCACCAGACTTCTTCTCCCCCTTCTGCTCCGTCTCCACCTTGGGTCCCTTGTTCAAGTTCCCCTTCTTGCCCTTCTTGCCCCCCTTCTTCTGGTCCTTGACGGAAGCCATGTTGGGGAGCTCCTTGCCGCCGTTCTTCTTGTCAAACTTGCCGCCCTTCTTTCCGTTCTGCGCAGCCTGGGGACCCGCCTGCGCGTTGGGCTTGTTACGGTCCAAATTCTTCTCGTTAGCCTTGCGACGGGCGACGACAGAGGCGTTCTCAATGGCGAACTCGACGATAAGGCGCTGCTTCTTGCCTTGCTCGTTCTCCATCGAGTAGCCGTTGAGGAAACGCAGGCCCATGAGCGCCCAGCGGTGGGACGAGTACTCGATGAAACCGTATCCGCGGGACTTGCCGCCGCTCGTCTCGGGAACCTTGGTGCCCTCACGACTCTCAAACTCGATCTTGGCTTGGCGAACGATACCCTTGCGCTTGAGCTTGCGGTCGTGCTCGGCGTCCTTGTCCTCCTTTGCGCCTCTCACCTTCTCCTCCTTGGAGAGGGGCTGACGTCTACCCTCCTTGACATCCGTGGCGAACTCGACACAGGCCTTGCGGGCCAGCTCCTTGAGCTCCTTGGCGCCGATGTTGCGGGGGATGTTGCGGACTGCCAGGCGGGTGAGACTGATGTGCAGCGAGGGGTTGCCCTGAACAAGCTTCTTGCGCTGCTTGGCGCTGTCCTCTCTCATCTTCACCTCGTTGGGCGTGAGCTTGTGGTACAGAGCAGATCTAGTGTCGAGCTGGCCCTCGTTGAGCAGGAAAAGACGACGCTTGTCCTTCTCCCGTCTCTTGGCACTGCCGTCGGCAGCCAGGCGCTCGGCGTCGTCTTTGCTGACTGCTTGAGCAACCTGCAGCAGACGGCCGTCCAGAGTATAACGGCCGTCGGAGTCTGCGGATTCGTCCTGCAACACAGAGTGCTTTGTAGGCAGGGTGTTGACTTGTGTGCGTGGCGCGCCCTTGATGCAGGCTTTTGAGTCTTCCTCGTTGACGAAGCAGACAAATCCGGTACCAGCAGGTCTATCAGTTGCCCGATCCATGACGACACGAGCGTATCTGACGGGACCAAACTTGACAAAATGCTCCTTCAATTGGTCGTCGGTAACGGTGAATGGTAGGTTTCTGATGAAGAGTGTTGATGTGTTGTCGGTTGATGTTGGCGCCTTCTTGACGGGCTTCTTCTCTTCCTCGTCTTCGCTGTCCTCTCCATCGGACAGCTCTTCATCCTCATCCTCGTCCTCGTCTTCGTCTTCATCCTCCTCGTCCTCGAGATTCATGATGTGGTTCTTCATGAAGTTCTCCAGGTCTGCGTCGGCTCCAGTAAGTTCCTTGCCGGGATTTTCATCTTCAGCTGGCTCCTCCTCGTCATTATCCTCCTCCTCCTTCTGCTTCTTCTTCTTTGGGTCTCTTTCCTCTTCCCTAGCGCCGTTGGCCTTTTCCCACTCGTCCTTGCCCACAGCCCAATCAACGGCAATGGTTCTTCCGTCAATGGTCTTTCCGTTCATCTCCAAAGCCTTCTCGGCATTCCTCTTGCCGCGAAGGGTAACGAAACCAAATCCTTTGAGCTTGCCCTTGTTCTGGGGAAGATCGGCAAACTTGACAATTCCGTAAGCGCGGAAAAGAGCACCCAGTTGCGCAGACGACTTGATAGACCAAGGAAGGTTTCGAATGATCAACTTTGGGGCTTTCCTGGATTCCTCAAGGTCGTCCGCACGCTTCTGCTTTGCGCTAGATGCGGCCGCGCCGACGGCACTCTCTTTAGAGTCACGAGTTCTGGCTTCGGCAACATCGACCTTGATGCGGCGTCCCTCCCAGAGAATGTTGTTGAGCTTCTTCTTGGCCTCCGTAGCATCTTCGGCATCCGTCAAGGTAACGAAGCCATAGCCTCGAGAAGCCTTGGTGGCCTTGTCGAGAACAACGGTCGCATGCTTGACAGGGAAATGTTCGGAGAAGAAATCGGTGAGGGATTCGCTGGTGGCGGTCGCAGGTAGAGAGCGAACGAAGAGAGAGCGATTGGCTTCTGTGCGGGCCTTCTTGGCTTTCGGTTCGGATACAGCGTCTGCAGCGATGTTCTCTGCGACGGCAGCTGCGACGAGGGCATCGTGCTCGTCTTCCTCCGCTCGTGACCGCTTCAACGGCTTTCCAGGAGACGACATGTTGCGTAGTAAACTCCGGAATACACCGCAATGTTTACTATTGAGTTCTAAAAATGAATGAGACAAGTTCAAGCTGAAAACCTCGACTGTCGTAGGAGGTTGTGGAGAGACTTGGTACCTTATTCTGCTTAGGAAATGGCTGGCAATTCGCTGCTGCTAAAATCTTCGATAAGGATTTTTTTTCTGGGCTTATCACCACGTGCGGGCACTTGGAGTCGGGAAGCGGGGATGAAGCTGATCGACCCCGCGCTATACCTCTTTCGGAAGTCTATTGACTTGCCCGTTGCAGACTGGATAAAAACAAAAACGCGCCGGGGGGTCAGTCACCCACTGTAATTGTGTGCGTTGGCAGCTAATTCGCGAACGGGGCGCCTGTCATCCATCATCCAGACTAATCAACAAACATATCATTTTTTGGCTTCATTAACAACGACAAAGTTCCCCGTGTTTCACGCGGTCTCGACCGATCCGCCGCCATACAACGACAATACACGACGATAAACCTCAATATGCCGGCACGAGTATCGACTAGGTCCACGAGGACCTCAGCGGCAGTGTCGCACAAATCATCCGCAGCGACCCTTGGCTCCCGAGCTTCAACAGCATCCCGCTCCTCATCAATCGCCGCAGATATCCCGACCGAAAGACCGGACAGTGAGCTTCGCGGCCAAGTATGCGCTGTATTCCGCGATGCGCAAAGAAACACAGCATCGCACCGCAAGTTGGTTGTCACATTGCGCAAGATCCAAGAAGCTTGCGCATACGAACCGACCAGCGTGAAGAAAACGGCAGCAAACGACTTTGACGAGGAAGCCTTCAACTCCGAGTTCGTTCGATGTGTCCTGAGAGTCATGCCTATCAAGAAGGCAGAGAGTGTTGGAGAGAAGACGATTCGGTTTGTCGGATTCTTCCTACGACATGCGAACGACAAAGACAACGAGATTCTTGGAGAGGTCGATGAGGAAGCTAGCATCATGCCCGAGACCCCCAGCACCAGACTCACCAGTTATCTCATGAGCACGATCTTGCCCCTGATGACGGCCAAGGACAAGTTTGTCCGATACAGATCCACCCAGTTGATTTCCCACATCATCAACTCCCTCGACGCAATCGACGACGACCTCTTCCAAAAACTCCGCCATGGGCTTCTTAAGCGTATCCGTGACAAGGAGGCAATGGTTCGTGCACAGGCGGTCCTGGGCTTGGGACGTTTGGCTGGCAACCAGGTTGACGCTGCCGCGAATGAGGACGGTAGCGAGGATGACGAGGCTAGCGGCCTCCTCGAGAAGCTGCTTGAAGTTATACAGAACGACCCAAGCGCCGATGTGAGAAGGTCACTTCTCGTCAATTTGCCCATTCTCCCAGCCACTTTGCCATACTTGCTGGAACGGGCTAGAGATCAGGATGCTCTGACTCGCAGAGCGGTGTACTCGCGACTGCTACCCGCCCTCGGGGATTTCCGACATCTCTCGCTCTCGATGAGAGAGAAGCTCCTCAGATGGGGCCTCCGCGACAGAGACGAAAATGTCCGCAAGTCGGCGGGAAGACTCTTCCGCGAACGTTGGATCGAGGACTGCGCTGGTGTCCCGCCGCCCGAGGAGGGGGCACCGCCTGCGGAACCTGCGCCGCCAAACTTTGATGGCCTTCACGAGCTCCTGGAGCGTATCGATGTCGTGAACTCTGGCGTTGAGAATGGTGTTGCCCTCGAGGCGATGAAGGGATTCTGGGAAGGCAGACCCGATTACAGAGAAGCCGTCACATTTGATAAGAACTTTTGGGAGACGCTTTCTGCAGAGTCTGTCTTCACGGCTCGCAGTTTCAACGACTTCTGCCGAACCGAGGGCAACGGCAAGTACGAGTCTCTAGTTGAGGAGAAACTACCTGAAGTGACTACGCTCGCGTTCTATCTCGAAAGATACCTCGGCGTCTTGATTGAGGCCATTAAGAGGGTCTCTCAGGCAGATAGCGAAGAGGACGAAGAAGAGGACACGGTAGAGCAAGAGTTCATTGTCGAGCAGATGCTCCACATCGCCATCACTCTTGACTATTCCGATGAGGTTGGCCGTCGCAAGATGTTTGCTCTCCTCCGCCAATCCCTATCAGTCCCTGAGCTTCCTGACGACGTAACTAAGCTTACAATTAGCGTTCTCCGAGACATTTGTGCTCCGGACAACGCTGGCGAGAAGGAGTTCTGCTCGGTGGTATTGGAGGCCGTTGCCGATGTTCACGATACTATCGTCGACGACCCAGCGCCCGATGACCGCACCGATGATAGCTTTCACTCGGCGAGGTCAGAGGTCAGTGGTGACATCACGCCTACAAGAAGTGGGAGCCGAAACAAGAGCCCCGAGCTCAGTGAAGAAGAAGCCAGGGCGAAGGCGGTCAAGGAAATCATGATCAACATGAAGTGCCTGCACATTGTGCAGTGCATGTTGTCAAATGTCGCCGGCGACCTGCAGCAGAACGACCACCTGGTGTCCATGCTTAACAATCTTGTCGTCCCAGCTGTGCGAAGTCACGAGGCACCCGTCCGCGAGAGGGGTCTCGTCTGCTTGGGTCTCTGCTCCCTGCTCGACAGGTCACTGGCCGAGGAGAACTTGACGCTCTTTATGCACTTCTTTACCAAGGGTCACACTGCCCTCCAGATCACCGCGTTGCAGATTCTCACCGACATCCTCAACGTCCACGGCTCTCAACTATTGAGCTCAACACCAGCTTTGCTCAAGATCTACATCAAGGCTCTCAAGTCGGGAATCAGATCACCCGAGGTCCAGGCTGCCGCCACCCTGGCGGTTTCCAAGCTGCTTCTAGGACGTGTCGTCACTGACCCAGAAGCTTCGGCGGAAATGCTCAAGACGCTGGTTGTTCAGTACTTCGACCCCGTCACTGCTTCCAACCAGAGTGTCAGACAGGCTCTCAACTACTTCCTGCCCGTGTTCTGCTACTCCCGGGCGGAGAACCAAGATCTCATGCGCACCGTCGCTCTGGACGCCCTGCATGCGTTGCTGAACGTCCGTGAGAACTTGGAGGACGATGACGCCGATGTCAACGAGGAGATGGAGAGTCTGACGACTATTGGTGCTTGCCTAGTGGATTGGACGGATCCTCGCAAGTGCTTCAACCCTGCGACTGGGCTCGACTTGGAGAAGAAGACTGTCAATGGCGACATTCACCTGGAGTTCGCCCTGGACATTCTGGACCGCTTGGGCGGAAACTTGAGCAGTAAGTTGTTCTATTCTCACCTACCCACATTGAGGCTATCGGTGCTAACACACATTCTCAGAGGAAGAGAAGAAGGTGGTCGCACCTCTCCTCGGAAAGCTGTACATTTCGCCTACGAGCACCGAAGAAAAGATCAGGGAAGTCTACGACGAGATCACCATCGCCGTCAACGACAAACTCGTCACCGACACTACGGGCCGCAACGCCCTCAACAAGATCCACGTCAGCCTGGGCAAGATCGTCGCCAACCTCGGCGAGCAGCAGGACGGCGAGCCGCGTCGCATGAGCAGGAGCGTCTCCGTCGCCGCGTCACGTGCCGACTCCGTCGCGCCGTCTGTCGCCGGTTCTGTCGCCTCCTCGAGGCTGCACGACGCCGATGAGGACAAGACTGTCACGTTGGAGCCTGACATCAAGGAGGAAGACGAGAATAGCGATGATACCGTGATCCAGAATACGCGGCAGGGTGACGGTGACTCTATTGTGAGCGAGCTACTGTCTGATGAAGAAGGCGCGTGAGGATCAGGGCAATGAATGGGATGGGTTCTTTGAATTCGGGTGGTATGTTTTTGGCTTGACAGATACCTATCTCCGGGTCTCGGGAGCATTGCGGAACGGTTCTCTCTACAAGAATTTATGATCTATGTACTAGTAATGATGAAACTGCTTGCAGGATTGAGAATGTCTTTGCTCTTATTTTTCCCCCGATATCCTGCGTACTATTACAAGCCTGCTACTTCAGGTAGCAGACAGTGGTGAAAGCTTCGTCCATCAAGCCGATCCAAGCCGGTACAATAAACCGGCAAACACGACGTTGACGAGGAGATGCTGCCCGATGGTCCAGGCCATGCAGTACAAATATTTGGGCGAGAACACCGTCCAGACAAAGAGGTGCGTCCGCAGCGCCTCGCAAGCCACCATGATGAACGCGACGCTGCACGCCGTGAACAAGGTCATGTGTCCTACATGTCGCAAAAACACATGTCTGCCTTTGTCGGTCCCGGTCCTGCGGCCGCGGTACTGCAGGAGGAGTAGGTTCGTTGCGGAGGCCCAATAGATGGGGCCGACCCAGTTGCTCACGAAGGTCAGGGCGCCGACGGCGACGACGTTGAAGCCCGCCACGCCGTTGTAGGCGCTTGAGAGGTCGACGGATGAGATTGCGTTTGTGCCGCCAAAGGCGAAGAAGGAGGCGTATTGGAGGAGGAGGGAGGTTGTGGATAGGAGGGGCAGGGAGAGGTCGAGGGAGGCGAGGAGGGGTAATTGAAGGGTAAAGAGGAGGAGGAGGGGGATGTTTGTGACGCGGGATTGTGTTGCGAGGAGGAGAGTGATGAGGTGGTGGAAGAGCGGGGAGGTGTGTCGCGCTTCGGTCTTTGGGCTGGAGAGGGCAAGGTAGGATGAGTAGAGGGCTGTTGCGCCGATGCCGGCGAAGACAACGCGGGCTCGGGTGACGAGGGAGATGCCTTGGGTGAGAGTGTTTAGGATTGCCAGGGGCCGGGTCACGAGCTCGGGGGCGTCTTCGTTGGTGAAGGCGAGCTTGAAGGTGAAGGCGGAGAGGATCAATATGGCTGACGTAGTTGTCACGGCAGCGCGGGGAAGACCGCGGAGCTTTCTGAGGATTTGTGCAAAGAGGAAGAGGTAGGTTACGCTGACAAGAGTCCAGAGGACGAGCGGGCTTGTGACGATGAAGGTCTTGGCAATATCGGGCTCGCCGGCGTGCTTCTGGCCTGTCTGATTCCATCCCCGGATCAGTCTAGTTGCTGTCAGGGCGATAAAGAGAGATACGAGTGTTCCAAATGGTGACCGGGTGCTGTAGCTGATGTCAGTTTTATTATTCATAGGCTAGAAGTGTGCTTGGCACTCACGACTGCATCTTCATGATACCCATAACGCCCAGCCAGGCGGACGTGGCCCAGTACCAGAAATGGTGTTCTTCTTCTACGTAGCTACTCGCGAACATCATGATGCCGTATGTGACTGAGATAGCCAGCAGCGGCAAGAGACTTAGTCGAGCACCGATGATGAGCGAGCCGGTAACGAGAACGACGACTGCTTCGCCAACGTGTAGCCTTCCCATATCGTAGTTGCTGGCCATGCTGCTCATCAGGTCTTGAGCTCTGCTCAGCCACTGTTCAACGTCAACACATATCCATGATTTAATACACCAAAGTCAGAGTGTTCACGTACCTTGGACATAGCTTCACGCCAGGCTGGATCTAACTCTGCCTCGTCATCCATGGTTTTGAGTGCATCGTTGACACGATGCCATTCACAAGCTAGCTCTTGGGCATCATCTCGAGGGTTTGAGCAAGTTTTTTGGTCAGAGGTAGACCCCAAGTCAAACATCTCGGAGCCAAAAGTTGCCGTCACAATATTCAATATCTGTCGAGCATTACGGACCAGTAATTGAATCTGATCATTTTCTACCAAGTGTGAGTAACAGCACAATCGAAGTTGGGAGCCACACAAACTCACTATTGGGCCAGAACGGGAGAAAGTCGGAGATGAAGGCGCCGAGGTTGTTTTGCGGCACCGGGAAGCCCAGCAGAGCGCCAAGGGTGGGTGCCAGATCCGACTGCTCAATCTTGGTGTAGTAAGAAAAGTCCTCTCGGAACGGGACAGGGGCCTGGAGGTTTCGGTGCAATGTTTTTAGTTTGGGGGAGATGAAAACGAGGGCCGGGGAGGTCTCTCCAGGGGAAGAAGCTCCGTGATTGCCGGCGTCATTCATGCCGTGATCTCCGCAGAGAACCATCAATGTGGAAGACATGTGTTCTCGTGATTCCATGGCGTTGTATATGCGTTTCACGATACCATCCATCTCGTGTTGTTTCGGTACCATGTGCGAGCTGACTATAGTTAGCAAGGGGGACTTGGAGGGCAATCCAAAACAGATTTTACCTTCGCGGTCCTGATTTATGCCCGATGTGATCGAGGCCGAGATAGTGCAGGATTAACGTGCTCCAGTCGTCATTCTTCAGTTCGTTATCTATGTGCCTGGTGACATTATTGTCCACCTCGGTGAAGTCCTTGGAACAGTCAGTCAAAGGACAGGAAGGATAGAATATGAAGACATACTGCTACGAAGAAGCTCGCGGTACCATCAGCACGATCAAAAGTGCCCGGGAAGAGCTTCAGCCATGTGTCATCGCCGTACATGAGCATTTTCCCGGTCTCCTTGGCTTTCATCTGGGCAAGCCAGGTGTCTTGAGCAGCGAGAGTCGAGGACGAATCCGCCTCGTCCAGGTTCAAGATGACGTCCAGGAAAGAAGGGATCGAGCCAGTGGTGATGGCTTTGATTCTGGGCATGGTGACGGTTGGTGACCGCGCGTAGGCAGTGAAAGGCAGGGCGGCGCCATCGCGGATGAGTCTATAACATGATTAACACGGTGGGAGTAAAACGATATGGTGCTCGTCGGCGTACTCTTGAGTATATGTGAAGCCGGAACCGTCCAAGTACACGAAATCGCTGTGATTTTGTCAGCATTGTTGAAACATCAGTGGTATAATGAGCGGCATTCACCTTCGTAACGCATCGACTACCATGAAGATGAGGCGGTCGAATGGTGCCGGTGGCGGCGGGCCATATTCGAGAGCTTCATACTGGGCCAAACCTGGCAGAACCGGCTTATACGGAAAGAAGCCGGTAGCAAAAGTGAAAACCGCCAGTGGAATCAAGATGTTGGCGATTGTGAGAAGAGTTGCCAGGAAGCCCGGGCCGTACCGAAAAGACATGTTCGTCGCGTATCCATCAAGATGACGGTAGGCCGCAGGATCGCAATAAGAAGGCCACGTTTACTTTTGGTGTGTAATTGATGCTGTCGGGGGTTTTGATGGCTTGAGAACAGAGTCATCACGTTCAGAAAGCAGTTGGCTTATCCGGTCATGATGCGACAAGGGATGAACGGCGCGCAAGCCACGGTGAGTTGGAAGACGGGTGAAGTCGCCAATGCGCAGGCAACGGTGGCAGTTCCGTCAAGGTTCTCGGGATCCAGTCGTTTAGAACCCAAATAGGTAAAGTGAATGTCCAGCAGGCGGAGCATATAGCTAAATGGTATCCGTAAGGTATCCGTAGGGATGGCAAGGTATCGACCTTAGGCACTCTGTATGTACGGATAGCTAGCTAATTACCCTGGTACATCGGTAGGTATGATGGACATGACAGGACCTCGGGAGCTGAGAGGACACTGTAACAGCTCTGGCACAGGGATGACATGTACCGAACTGGAGGGAGTCGCGCCCGGGCGGTGATTGGTCGAGAACATACATAGTAGGAGAGTCCGAGCAGAGAGACCCCGGCCCGTTACGAGCAAGAGGTATTCTTCCGCTTCACCCGACGCAGGATTGAGAATCAATGAAGGAAATACTTTCAGAAAGTCTTTAACGTGGAGAAATTGGGAGTTGACAGTGAGTTTTTCATTATTCGTCTGGCAAATACATGGCTATGCCCAGTGCCATGTCTATAGGTCTATCAACTTTTTGACCGCTTCTCCAACGTACTCTCTCAATGGGGTGAAAAATGTGAAATGACCCCCCAAAATAACCGATGAAAATTTTAGTCTCCCACTATTCACAAGAACGCCGGAAAAGGAATTGGATATGGCCAGGAATGAGTCCCTCATCACGAGACTCTCTGCGCGACCGCACTTAGGCTTTTCGTCCATGAGCGCGACTCTTCGCCCATGATACTGGAAGAAGCGAGGGGAAACAACAGTGAAGTACATAAGCCTTTACTTTCTCTTGGAAACGCCGCCCTTGGAACCTCCGCGACGGTCGCTGTACTTGGGGAAGACGACCTTGGAAGTCTTCTTCCTTTGCTTCTGAATTCTTCCGGAACGACGCTTGGGTTTCGCCGAGTCAACGTCCATGGCTGTGGAGAGAGTCAGTTTTCGTGAGTCGCAGAGAGTATTGTATGAAGTTAGCTTACAGGTGTCATCCGCCTTAGCCTCCTTCTTCTCATCATCGCCGTTGATTTCCGCTATATAAAGGTCAGTTTCGACACTTTCTTGGCTCATGGAACGGCCTTGCATTGGCTGGTTGGGGGAACTCACCATCGTCGTCCTGCTCCTCAACGTCCATCTTGGTGTCTGCCTCTCTCTCAGGCTTGGGGGCCTTTGCCAATTCTAGCAGCTTCGCCGAGAGACGCTCGGCTCTGGCCTGCTCAACGGGACCAAAGACATTTGCCTTGAGTCTCTGGTTGTTCTTCTTGATAACGCTGGCTCTCGCGCTCTTGGCCATTGCTGCGGATATGTGCCGGTGGTGTGGTGTATTGAAGGATTTCAGGCGGCGACTCGCTGCGTATATACAGGCAAGGAAATAGTAGCAGGCTGGGTGAGAAACAACCTGGATATGCCTTGGATTACTGAGAAACGTAGAAGATTCGAGTGGGTGAAAGTGACCTTGTGAAAGCGAACGGTCTTCACTGAGTAGTGGTAGGAAATTTTACACAGGTGGTCGCAGCCGTGCCCCGCCTCCCAATCTAGTCGTCCACTCAGGAAGGGTACTCCGTAGGCAGGTCGCAGCGCTGATTTGGACGGCAGCAATCCTTGGGTCTCACATGGGCCAGACCACTTCACCTCACCTCAGTCAATGGGCCGTCGCGGGGACTGCCGGCTATTGGCACCCCCACATTCGTCCAAACTCCTGGAAGGCGGCTCTGGCTGGTAGTGGTTTCCACGATGGCCCAGGTATTTTCGTTTCTCACCTGCGTTGTCCGCTTCTTAGGGAACGCAGATGCTGAAACAACGGTGGACCACCCACAAGAAAGTGATCGGTTCAGGCTCTGACAGTACACCTCAACTACAAACCCCCGAAGACTACAGAGTCGACGGCCACCATTTCCTGCCTCTTCTCGGCCAATATCAATTTCACCCCAGCCGTTCACCTTCGCCTTCACGCTTCACTTGCCTTGGTCTAGGCCCACACCCAAAGTAAGGGTTGATTACCGCTGCACTCGCAAGCCATTCAGCTGTGGTGGACTCTTAGCCGTTCAGTGACTCTTCGCAGAGCCCCAACAGAGAATGACATCAAACTTTTGCCGACCCAATACATAGCCCGCGACCTAGTTTGACCTCACTTCATCACAACGCTCGACTGATGCCGTTGCTCTTGCCTTGGGTGCCGATGTACCATCCATCCTTCTACTCGATGCAATAAAGCTTGTACCGGAAGACAAGCGCAATATTTCACGCACATCAAGGTCGCTATTCTCGTTATTGTCGCAGTGGGGAACATATCTCCCACTCTTGCTCTCTCTGGTCGCAAAACAGAGAGTGGGAAAGGAAGGAAAAAAAAAGGACGGAAAAGGCAGCACAGCACCACCACCACTACTCAGCCAGCACAGAGCTACCTACCTACCCTGCCCTTGCCTTCCTCGACCAACCCGACTGCAACTTCCCCACGCACTTTTGGCTCTTGCCTGTCGGCGCGCACCACGAGCCTCATCGCTCCTGCCTCGTGTGGTCGCGCCCATGATTATTCTTTCCATTTGAAGCCCGTCGTTCTTCTTCTCTTCTTTGTTTTTCACCCATTCCTCGGCCGACGAGACCTTGACGTAAAAGAGTATCCGCCACATACACCTACGGCCTGTCGGCGTCGTCTCTAGGTACCAGCGACCCAAGTCGATCCGACGTCGCACCTGCGAACCTTCATGAGGCTGTCACCGAAGACACCACCACAACCCTTCCACCTCGCCCGAGAACCATGACCTCCATTCAGAGGCATGAGCTCCAGGCTCTGGTCAAGCTGGTGAACAGCAACCAGCTACTCAACCGCCAATTATCCCAAATCTGCCAGCTCAACGGGCTCACTAGCAGCGGCGTTAAGGCGGCTCTGCAAAGTCGCATCGTCAGTGGTGAGTACTTTCCCTCTTCTTCTTCTCCTTGCGCTCTACTTCCTTGAATTTTTCTATCCCACGGTCACTGTTATGTCTAAGTATTGCCCTATGCGGCAGGATTGCTTCTCAGAACCACCCAAGGCTAATATCTCTCGTCTCTCAGCTATCGAAGAAGCCTTCAAGAACAGCGACGCGACTCGCTTCCAGCAAATACAACGAAGCATCGAGACCACACGAACCGGCTCCTCCGCTTCACCCGCCTCTCAGAAGGGTGGGCGCCCTGCCACAGCAACTCCGCCAGTCTCAATGATGCGGCAAGACCAATATTGGGGCCGTAGCGCCCGTCCCGGCGGTGCGACTGGTCCCGCTCTGCCCGGTTACGGATCAAGCAGTGGACTTTCTTTCAAGAACAGTCCTTTTTACGAGATCCAGTTCCGGGTCGGTGATGTACGCTTATGCGACGGTAGGTCGCCATTCGTTCCTCATCTTAGCCGTTGCTAATTTCCCAATCAGCTATGAGCCAGCATAGGAACATGGTCTCGATTCCAGTCAAAGTCAGCGAACATCCCCAGATCAACAGAGTTCTCGAGGACAAGTCACTGCGCATCATGGTCTTTTGCGCCGGAGACAATAGTGGCGTCCAAGAAATCGCGTTTCCTCATCAGTCGGAGATCAAGATCAATGGCAACGAGGTCAAAGCGAATCTCAGAGGCTTGAAGAACAAGCCAGGATCGACGAGGCCGGTCGACATTACGAGTTACTTGCGTCTGAAAAATGACAACAGAAATCTCGTTGAGTTCACTTATGCGTTGACTCAAAAGGTGGGTTGCCTCAAACTTGCCAGTCCGAATTTTTTGTTCCGTTCCTTTTCGCTGACACTCAGTTTGTCTGCAGAAATTCTATCTTGTCCTCAACGTCTGTCGAATCACCTCAGCGCAGGATCTGGCTAAGAATATCAAAAAGGGGCAGAAGATCCCCAAAAACAAGGTGATTGAGGAGAGTAAGTTTCGTCGATTCATTTCAAGACTATCAACAGCGGACTAAAATCTTTCAGTCAGCAAGAAAGCGGCAGACACAGACATCGTCACGACATCCCAAGTACTGTCTCTCAAGTGTCCTCTGTCCTACATGCGTCTCGATGTCCCTTGCCGCTCTGTAAACTGTTCACACATCCAGTGTTTCGATGCAACGTCGTACCTTCAATTGCAAGAGCAGGGCCCTCAGTGGTTGTGCCCGATTTGCAACAAACCGGCCCCGTACGCACAGCTGGCCGTCGACGAGTAGGTCCCACGTTTCGCCCCCACGACTTCTAGCTAACAGTCGTCAAAGATACGTCAGAGACATCCTAGCAAACACATCAAAGTCCCTTGACCAAGTTACCATTGAGCCAGACGGGCAATGGCGAGTAAACACAGGACAGGATGAGAATAGACCTACCAATGGTGGAAGCGGCGTAGTTGACGACGACGATGATGATGACGACGATTGGGGTATCGTGGAGGTCAACCCCGTTCGCAGTCGGAACTTCGAAACCCCCAACCGGTCAGTCGCCAGCACGGCAACCCCGACGACAACGGTGATGTCCCGAGAAAGCTCGACGATGCCGCGGGGTGTCGCCACGACGAGTGCCAAGAGACTGCATTCGGATAGGGTGACAATAGACCTGACCCTATCAGACGATGATGAGCCAGCCGCACCGCCTCCGAAGCGGCAGCAGTTACAGGACCCGGGATCGAGTAACTACAACAGCAATGGTTACAGCAGTAGCATGTTCTGAAGAGACTGCTTTAGCACTTCCTGACAACGAGCTGCGAGATACGGCGCATGAGGTTAGTCGCCTCAGTCAGCACGTACATATCTCCCTAGGTACCTAATGAAGGCGGATTTGAGGCTCATGTATGCGTTTTTTTTTTCCGTTTCGGCATGGGAAGGGACGGATGGATAGCTGTCCAGGCGTTAAGGAGGCAAAACATATTCCAATAGCCCCAACAGCCTTATTCAAAGGCATGAAGCAGGGCGACATTGAGCGTCTGAACAAAGCTTTACTTAGATGGTAAGGTAGATGAGATGCCCCAGAGACTTTGCCAGCTAGGTACCTTAGGAAAGCATGGGAACAAATACCAATCACTACGCTGCGGATATCGCATCCGCACAACAAGATGACTTCCACTCTGAAAACTCTCTGCTTCGTCCATGTCTTCTAGCACCCCCCCCCAATGACTAGCTGTGACTGCGTAACAGCGTATCGTTCAAGTTGCCTACTGTAATCCCTGTCGAGGGGGGATTGAAGCTCTGCTGAGTGGACCCTGGAGAGCTTAGAGGCCAGCTCCACAACATTGTCAAAGCAGGTACGTACCCGGCCTCACTCTTTACCTCAGGTAAGGTATGTAGCGCCTACCTTACGTTCGTCTATCCATCCCCAGCTACCTACCTACCTTGAACCGCACATCAAGCTCAACGACACAAAGTCCACAGCTATTCCTGTGATTCTCTACAAGCACCATTGCTTCCACGCCGAGCCGAATTTTACAATTTTTGTCGTCCAAACTCGACTCCCTTGGAGTAACGACAAGCTTTCATCGCATTCGGTTTCTAGACAAGTCAAACGAATCGCACCTCACGAAAAGCAACAACTGCGCGAACCCCCTTCCTCGACGAAGCCAGGAAGCAAGCTAGCTATTCCCTCCCCACTCTCCTTATTACGAACAGAACCTCCGCAGCAAGAGCCATGTCCTTCGAAAGCGTCATGCCGCCGTACAACGCCACGGACCCGTCGGCCTCCTTCCTCAACTCCTCCTGCCTAGACTTTCTCCTCATCGAGCTCGTGCCCATGGCCTTCCGCGTGACGAGGGACCTCGAAGCCGCGCCGACTGATGCGAATGGGACTGGGTCTGGTGCCGCGGTAGGAGGCGCTTCGGCCGATGCGCTATCGACCGTGAGCCATAGCCAGGGCGGGGGAGCAGACGGGGGTCCTGCGCCGTCGAGCGCCGACGGGGCCGCGGGCGGGAGCACAGTCAGGAAGCTTGACGAGGATGAGGAGCGGGACGCGGTGTTTTATCGGCTTGAGACGCTGGGCTATCGTGTTGGGCAGGGGCTTGTTGAGAGGTATGTTTCCTTCGTCTCCTCCTCCTTCTCTCCGCGGCCGTCTTTGGTGACGGCAAAGGGGGGGAAGAAGACACAATATTGGGGTTTTACAATGATTGGACGCTGACAGTCTATGGACTTGGTGTTTAGGTTCTCGAGAGACCGGCCGCGTTTCAACGATACGCTCGACGTGATCAAGTTTGTCTGCAAGGATCTGTGGTCGCTTGTGTTTAGGAAGCAGATTGACAACCTCAAGACGAATCACAGGGTACGTCGGCGAACATCCCCCTACCTACTGGAAATTCTGGTCGAGGGCGACACTCCAGGCGAGCGAAATAATTGGCTTGCTAACCCGGCGCATTGGAATAGGGCGTCTACGTGTTAACGGATAACTCGTTCAAACCATTCTCGAGGATGAGCACAGAAGCTGGCGGACAGGCGGTTGTTCGGGCACAGCCGGTACGTTCGAGCTTACGCCCATCTACCAATTCGACAACTTGGCTGAGGCTGACTTGTCTTACTACAGTTCCTTTGGTTCCCATGCGGCATTGTGCGCGGAGCACTGGCAGCGTTAGGTATCAACGCTACCGTCCAAGCCGAGACCAACGAGCTACCGGCAGCTATTTTCCAAATCAAAACACTGCCGTCGAGCTCATAAAACCCAGCTTCACATATCACGAGTTGCCCCTGTCCAAAACCAACGGCGCATGGCAGAATAGCAGATGGAAGTGTCTGTTCACAGCATGCAAGCGATGAAAGATTTAGACTTTTGCAGAATGTTGACCAAAGATCTGGTCATTCGAGTTGATGCTCACGGTGTCTAACTCCAATTATAAACCAGCAGCAATTATCGCCATATCCAAAATTACCGACGCCATTGCCCTACGTACCGCGGACTCAAGAGATCTCAACTGGTGTTATACGCTGGTCAACTATACACTTGCGAGACCAACAACACCTCACAGCCTAGGAAAAAGAAGAGTCGATCAGCCATAATTCTCCCTCGGTTGTATTTCATCTATCACCATTTTGGCTACATTGTTGGAAGCTGTCATGCGGCTTCCTCGAGAGGGGGTCGGGGGCTGTTACTGAAAACAAGTGTACAAAGGGGGGAAATCACTTTTGGGGGGCCTTGTGGGCGAACTCGACACCCTTCTGAATGTTGCCCTTCAATCCCGCAACCGCAGCCTTCAGCAGCTCTTGCTCCTTCTCTGTGATGTCGCCAAGGATATCGATGGCCTTTTCGGCACCGTTGGGCTGCGAACATGTCAGTGTGAGTCCGTTTGGTTTTGGAAAAGGGGCAGGATGCGATGCTGCGCAACTTACGCCAAGCTCGATGGGAACAGAGAAGAAGTCAACACCAGTCTTCTCGGCAATCTCCTTACCGCCGGGAACACCGGGGAGGTAGACGTAGCTAGGCTCAACGAGACCCTTCTCGCCCTTGAGGGCCTTGAGAACCTTCTCGGCGAATCTATCATCTGTCAGTCCCAAACTTTGACTCATAGGAGGTCCCTTTTGTACCTGTAGCCAGCGTAGGCCATGGAGAGAGTGGCGGAACCAGCGCCGTCCTTGGCCTTGACGACCTCGTCACCACCGAACTGGACACGGTTGACGAGAGCATCGTACTTGTCGTCGGCGATGGACACGGAGGGCTTGACCTTGCTGAAGAGGGGAACAATGGTCTCGCCGGAGTGGCCGCCAATAACGGGAACGTTGAGCTCGCTGGTGGCCTTGCCGGAGATCTCGGCAACGAAGGTCTCGGCTCTGACGATGTCGAGGGTGGTGACACCGAACAGACGCTGAGGGTTGAAGACACCCTTGGCCTTCAGAACCTCGGCGGAAATGGGGACGGTGGAGTTGACGGGGTTGGAGATGACGAGGATGAACGCCTTGGGGGCGACCTCGGCCGCAACCTCGATGAGACCCTTGACGATACCGGCATTAATATTGAAGAGATCGTCGCGGGTCATGCCAGGCTTGCCTAGAGTGGATTTGCCGTTAGAAGAAAGCAGCGGACGAGGCTCCGTGGTTGTAACTCACGGGGAATACCGGCAGGAATGACGATGATATCGGCATCCTTGAAGGCGGCCTTGGCGCCATCATCCTTGGGCAGGTAGCCAGCGATCTTCTGTTTGCGGTAACTTTGTTTAGCAAGCAATACTACGGGTATCACGAGGCAATTGAGACTGCGATGCAACGTACCGCATTGGAAGAGATGTGAGAGAGATCGGTGGCGACGCCGGGGGTGTTGACGACATCGTACAGGGCAAGCTCATCGACGAGGGGAGAGAGCTTGAGGAGGAGGGACAGAGGCTAGAGTAGAAAGATGGATGGTAAGCCAATGCGCACGTTATTTGCTGACCACGCGGGGTTCCGGCTTCACTGTACCTGTCCAATACCGCCAGAGGCGCCAGCAACAACTGAGAAATAGTTAGATTGACGAAGCCCTGCGCGATAATCTCGGGTGGCGGAAGCATACCGGCCTTGACCATTTTGAATGTGATTTCTTGTAATTCGGTTTGGGAGAGAAGATGGATGAAGGAGGAGGGAGGCCTGAAGGGTTCTCGCGGATTAGCGGGGTGATCTTGAAGCTTGCTCGCTTAACACGTTGAGCTCTGGCGCATGGTACGAGGCCAAGTGTGGGGAGCTTCCGCAGCTTGTCAAGGAGGGGAGGGGAGAGGCCATCGTCAAACGTACACTAGTCAGGTTAACTGGAGGGTTTTGCTTGCAAGAAGGAAAACGGATGAGAATGGGAATTCAAGAGCGGGAAGTTGTTTGTTTTAGTATGAAAGGGGAGAACAAGAGAGGAGAGAGAGAGGAGAGCAAACCGAGCCAAGGTAATGTAGAAGTAGTCTGAGCCAGCTGATACCTAGTCCGGAGGCTGTCGGCGGGGACGTAGGTTCAACCGCGGGGAGAATTGCGACCTTTGGTTTCCCACCCCTCGTCCCGTGGGACTTTGCCCGTGTCATTGGATGGAGGGGTCAAAAAGAGGGGCAACTTGGAGGGGTGAGAAGGGGACCATGGGGGGCTCCTGAGGCAGGCACGGGGGGTTCAAGTTTCCATTGTAGCTCTTGCCCGCTCCTCAGTCCTCGAGGTGAGGTGAGGTGGTAGCGGCAGAAGGCGCCAGTGATGCGCAGAAAAGCGAACCGACAGCGAAAGAGCCCGCGACTTGACAGCAGCACTGCGGGTGTAGTTACGGTAGTGTACCTCAGGTGCTGCGCCGCTGCATCCAGCAAGCCCGATCCTGTAGCTAATACTTGCGCGGTTGCGGTGCTTTATTAGCCGGACCAGTTGCTGCTTCGCTGCTTGCTCTCTGGCCCTGTTGCTGCTGCTGTCTCGGGAATCGGAGAGCTGCAGAGAGAACAAAGACAGAAGCAAGTGCAAGGTACCTTTCGGCTTGCCGCACCAGGGAATAGCTGTCGCAGATACCTCGTCATTCGACCCAAACAAAGGCAGCCACTGAGACACGCCCAGCCCGTGGAAGCAGTCGCTGAAGGAAAGATAAAGATACATTTCATAGGTACCTTCTTAGGTGCTTCCAACCAGTGCTTGCTCACCCACCTCCTAGCATGAATGCGCCAATCCCCTGCCACCCACGTCCTGCAACCAATTGCAACACCCGCCGTCAACCCCTTTCGTTCGCCATTCACCTCCGGTCTGATGCATGTGAGAGAGAGAAACGGACGAGGCTAATACGGCAATGGAGGACTAGGTATTGGAAGCTCGAATCTCCCCCGTCAACTCCCGGCCATCTGGACCAATGCCTTCCGATGTTTTCCTGCTGATAAACGGTCCCCCGTCCTCGTCCCGACGTCCCGAGCTCCAGGGGTAGCTTGTTCCTATGTATAGCCAAAACTCGGGTGCGGGAACGGTAGAAACAAGAACGCAAGGCGGCGCCCCGTTATTCCTACGGAAAGCCTGTGACGTGCTGGGCTTCATACTGTGATACCTATGATTATCCTCGGCGATGAGACAGCTCAGCACAACCTTAGCTGCGGACCCTGTCTTTCGTGTTTGGGCGGGCGAGACAGCTCACTAAAAATACATATTCATCTGTCGTCGCTTCTACGAGGTACGGATACTGCTCATGTAAATGTAAGAATTACCTACACTGCGGCACGAATTACTCACAATATCAAGAGTACGTACCGATGTGTTCAGAAATGCCATGTTAAGGGCAATTATGCAACCCCGGCTGGCAAAGTTACCCCGCCATGTATGCGCAAAGGTGCCATTCCAGGTATCTCAATCAGGTCAATGTCGGCGAAGACTTACTCCGTGCAAGACACAGATGCGTCCCCGTCTGCCATCATCCATCAATCCTCCGGCCATATTCTATGATCGAAAACTAGCTCCGCTTCAAGCATCTTCGGAGGGTAAAACAGGAAGACGTTATGGACAAAGCCGAACGGTACCCTCGACATCCCGATTCGTGCCCGTGTTCCCGAGGTTCAGCAGGAATTCGCTCTCTGTTCTAGTCGGGCAACTCCGGGTGATGGCCGAGGACCACGGCATCGACAGTACCACGACCCGTAGTCCGGCTACTGCGATGAGATGCTCTATCGACATCGGCCTGTTCGACCACCATCTCTCCACTCCCGCTCCGAGCTTTTCCTTCCCGTGTAGGCGCATGTCATGGCACAAGATAAGGTAGACTCAGCATGCATCATCCTCACCGTGCAAAGTCATTGGCCAAGAGCCTCACGAATCTCTTACACGCATGACATCAAACGAGGAGAGGACAACACTCTTTTGGAGCAAAACGAAAAACCAGTCCCAGTCATTATTTTGTGGCCTTTGACTCAAGCTTTTGATTTGTTTCGCCTGTGTCCCTCACAAAAAGGTATTCTCTATTTGCTCGACGTAACGCCCAAACCAAGCCCTGTGTCTTTCTCTTTTTTGTTGTCCAGTCCGCCCGCTTAAATCAGCATTTCAACATTTATGCCTCAACATCGGCAGCGGCGGCGGCCTTGGCCTTAACACCGCGGGGCTTCTTCTCGGGGGTGGCCTTGACGGCGCGCTGGGAGCGGCGGATGGCGGAGACGCGCTGGACGGCAGCCTCGCGGAGGTCGCCACGGTAGCCGCCGGCGGCAGCCTGGCGGGCAACGGCGGAGTAGGTCCTAGGGTGAACCGTCAGTATCTTCTGTTCCCTCGAATCCTTGGTGCTTTGCCCGTGCAATGTGTCGCGGTACGACACAGTGGTGGCTGCTGCGGTGGTCTAAAACTCACTTGCGGGAAGACTTGTTGCCGCCGTAGGTGACCTCGGTGTAGCCCTTGGAGGGCTTGTTGGAGTTCTTCTGGTTCTTGCTGATCACCTTGACACCACCCTTCTCGTTGGGGACAACACCGATGGCCTAATCGTCACATGTCAGTCATCTCTGTTCTGCGTGGTGTTGCGGATTATCGCATCGTTCGAGCGAGGGAGGAATATCGAGTTCGATCGGTCTGGATTGTAATCGTACCTTGTCGTTGACGAATCCGGCGTACTGCGATCCAAATTAGCTAAAGTTGCCCTTAACCCCGCCAGTATTCTGACGACTCGATCCCAACATACCTTGCGGGAGTGCTTGTTGACCAGGTTAAGGGGGTCGCGGGAGAGCTGGAGACCGCCGGCGTCGTTGCGGTTGACCAGGAACGCATTCTGGGCGCCTGTATCGGGAAAATCCAGATGTGAGCAAATTGCGCATTCAGGCCGTTTTCGGCATTGCTGGCAGCAGGGCGCCGTGGTGAAACTTACGGACGACCTCCCAGATCAGGTCGGCGGAAACGTTGGGCAGAGTGGCGGCCATTTTGACTGATTTGAGGGATCACGGAATGGTTGATGAATACCTTCACGATTGCTCTGATGCCGGTCTGCGTGTTCGTAGAATTCAATGGCCTGAATTGAATGTGTGGGCTATCGCTTAGCAGTCGCTTTGCGGACTAGCGCCTCTTGGGCCCACTTGTTCATTCGGCGACGCCACACCGAGTTCCCCTCCGGGGCACAAAAGCCCTCCTCGGCGGGCCGGTCTGAATGTGGCTGGTGATGGCGGTGCAATTGACCCCCGAGCCGGACAGCGCGGGCTCAAAGCACAACCTCGTAGGCTTGGTGAGACGAGAGATCTTGTCATGTAAGTCGATCATTTTTCCGGGTCTCTTCAAGTGACTTCCATGTTCTAGGAATATTTCAACACGCTGTCGCCAATAACGCAGTTTGACCGCACAAACTTAGGGCTCCAATGTACTAGCATGCGGCAGACTTATGCTCCTGTTCCGGTCCTTTCAAGATCCGGAAAGTAGAGTCTTGCGTCTGTTCCAACATATGTAAGGACGACATGACCGTGATGCTTAGTTTGACGTGGAAAAGTCTACCACGCTTCTAGAAAATATGCAAGTCCATAGTGTCTAGGTGCCCAGCATTCAAGCATCTCTTGAAGAAAGCTTTGATGACTTCCAACGTCTCAATACCAAGTGCAGCCATTGTTTACCGTTCAAGACCTTGATGCATATGAATCATTCGGCTTGATATTATGTCACTGCGGCTATTCTAAAATTCGAGTAAAATTTGTCCCAATGCCAAGCCGTGGAATCATATCCCGCCGGGGAACAAAACCCTGGGTCTTCTGTGGGATGTGTATGTTTAGCCTGTTGTGGGTGTAATACTTCATCACCATAGGCCTAGTACTTTGATGAAGGGCTGAGGCCAGTTTAAGCTGCAAACTCTATGGTATCTAAGGTAAGATGATCAAGTATCAACCCATCTATCGGTCTCTTTCCACAGGGCAGAACACATGTGTTCGTCTGTCAGAGGCACTACGAAGGTGGGCATTCTGACCTGCTTCACCATCTCGCTCGGCACATGAAATTGCCATTATATATGTCCGCAATGCCAAGTCACCTTGACATGTTGGCCGGTAATATTCATGTTGTCCGTGAGCCATTGAGAAAGACAGTGGTGACAAGAAGTGTTGCCACTTGAGCACTTTCGAGAGGCGTTCCACTCTTGATTAGTCAATATCGCTATGCTGTCAGACGGTGAAGATATGCCCAACGTCGGTGGCGCGCCGGGAGACAGGATCTACTACATCTAGAAAATCATCTTCAAGAAGGGTTCTCGTCTGGATTATGTCATCGTCATGTTATCCTATTCATTTATCGTGCAGACATAATGCTGTGTCCAGATCATTACTATGAAATACACGGCCCAGAGGTAAATTGCGTCTGTATGTCCGAACATCGCTGGTTATCTCCAGGAATTGAACCGTCCCACGCATGTCAGAATAGCTCAAGTACTTTTCGAAGGCTGGCTTCCCGCGCTCAGGTTTTAACGAGCAACCAATGGAAGAATGTTCGGCGTAGGTACAACTCCTCTATCATCGAATTTGACGGCGACACTCACGGATAGTTCCGATGTAAATGTCGAAGCTGGGTCACATTCGCTCCTCAAAAGCAGGCCGGGGTTATCAAGTCATCAGTGGTCGGAGCTTTCGGGTATCTCCCAGGACTCTGTCATGCAAAAGCGTTAGTTGCGTGTGTCATGCAAATTGCCTTTCATCTTCTCGTTGCGCGCCGGTCTCAACCACGAAGAGTGTTATTGAAGAGCATGTCCACAGATAGTTAAGGTGACTCGCCTATGGTTATCAGCAAATCCTCGATATACTCACCTTCGGTAAAGACCAGGGACGCAGTGTAAGTACTGAGCCAGCCCTCTTGGATTATTCAGCGGTCTCTGTTCGGTACATAGCACAGGTGGTCCTGTGGGTAGGGGGACCCAGCTGGCGGGGGTGGGACCTCTCACGTGACGCAAAGCTCTGCTCGTCGGCATCAGTAGTGACCTCCTCCCATGCGGCCCTGGCCCCTGCCGTCGGTACCCTGCGCCCTGCGCCCAAGCCTTACGTACGCCCTCGAATGCTCCATGCCCGGCCGACCTTAGTAAGTGGATCCCCATGGAAATCAAAAAGCTGCAGGATCACACGGGAATACGGGGGGCAGTGACAGCCCGAGTCCACCTTCAGCGACGCTGAGTCTCTGAGAGCTCTCTTCCATTCCCAAAAGAGGCCAACCAGGGGGGTGAGCCTGAGTGGTGTTAGTGTCCAGCGCACTTACGCAGCCCGCACCACTGCACCTCCACATCATCGTACGTCGGTCGGTACGCCTGGCTGATCGCCGAACTTCACCACTTACACTTCCATTCCGCATAACCTCACTCTGCCTGGAGTCAAACGCGACCGTTCTCCTTGCAGGCCCCGACATGATCGTTTGATCCTTTCGAACGGCAGTCCCCTGACCGTTTGCGCCAAACAGCCACTTTCTCTGTGACTTCTTTTCCCCACACTCTTCAGTTTCCTTGTCTTCCGTTCTATTCCATTTCAAAATTACCAGCACCACTTCTACAAGCTTTTCGGAGCGAAGCCACCGAGGCAGCCGACGATCGCGAAGTAACCACACCAGCGCATCGGCCAACCAGCCAAAACATCATTCCATCTCGACCGCGCACCCTCGAACCCGAAAGTCACCCAAAATGTCGTACCTCCTCTACTCCGTCTCCTTCCTCCTTCTCGTCACCGCAACGGCCCTCTACTTCACCCGCGGCCACTGGCTCCACCACGTCCCCGACCTCCCGATCCCCGGCCGCGACTACATCTACTCCCGTCTGCCCTCCTCCTTTACCGGTGACATCGACGCCGGACTTTCGAGCTCGACCTTTGACTTGGCAGGCAACGTCGAATCCGGCGACAGCCGCGCGGGTCTCGACGATCGCAGCAAGAAGGAGATCCTCAAGATCATGAAGAAGCGCCGCATGAAGTTTGACGACGCGCGCAGGGTGTACATGGAGCAGCGATTCAAAGCCAACGGTATCGGACCGGACGGTAGGCCTTTGGATCCCAAGGCCGTGACGTTCAGCTAGGCGAGATGTGCGCAAACCAGAGAGAGCGAGAGCGAGAGCGAGAGAGAGAGAGAGAGAGAGAGATGAAAAGGGGATATCCGACATGAATCGGATAGACGGGAAACGTCTTTTGCAGCATATATTTGCACTAGACTGCGATATGGATCACCCATGGCTACCGTTCCATCTTGTTCGAAAGGGAAGGGCATGATTACGACATGGGACTGCCTCCGAACGCTTTGCTTGTGCAAAGCACTACTCAGCATTCTCGAGCGGTCCCACCAACAGCCACCAAACTTATCCCACGCCGAAACAGGCTCCGACTTACTTCCCTTGCTTCTCGACATTCCATTACTCATAGGGGCAATCAGGCGTTGCAGCGGTCCCTTCTTCCTCTTCTTTTTTCTCCATATTCTATGTTTTTTGGGTTTCCCGGTAGTGGACGTTTTTAAGGGTCTACTTGACAAAGCCTTCTTTGCGCCGGTAAGGATCGGCGTCTTTTTTTGGGTACCGTCTATCGGAGTAGAACTTGCGTGATGCAGTTTCAATGGATATTCACTCTTGTTCCCGATCTTCGCCCCTCTTTCTTGACTTTGTGACTCGACTTTTGACCCGGGAGTTAGTGTCGGTAGAATGCATTTCTTCAAGCATTTACGCAAGCCCCGATTTCTCTTTGACTACTTCCACCATGTTCTCACTCGAACCTCATACCATTTTGGGGTTGGCAATTTGGACCTTTGATAGAGTCCAGATGCGCTACTAGCAATTATACCCTGGGCCCATTCTCACCTATGAACCGCCAGTCGGCTTCGTTCCCATCATATCTCCATCATCCACCCATCCTTATTATGCCCAGCATTCGAAACTGCTGGTTCTTATATGTACAGTCAAAGGTATGGCAACAAGCCAAGTATTACAAAGGTCTAAGAAGTGGTCTCTTTAGCCGTTCACTCGTAGCCGTCATATACTGAAGCGCGTCCAGCACACTTTGGACCGGCTCTCTCAGTTCGTCTTCTTCGCCTCGGCGGCAACGTACTGGCGGTCATCGTCGCCCTCGACCTCTTTTTGGATGTCCTCCATCTCCTTCATGTTGGATTCCCACGTCTCCTTGGCCATCTTGGTCTTTTTATTGAACCAGGCTAGGTCGGGCTTGCGGTAGGTGCCGCCGAGACGGTCCCAGAGGGTGGTGAACTGGCCGTAGTTGTAGCTGCGAGGCTCGTTAGAAGCAGGAAAATTCTTTCTCTTTTGTGTTGTCAGAACTTACTTGAAGTACAAGTGGTGGGCGGTATGACACGCGGAGCCGTTGATGATGGGGTTGTCGGTAATATACTCGCCGTCGTGAATGAGAATGGTCCAAAAGTTGATAAACACAAACAGGGCCACGTATGCCAGCTTGTTGAGGGGAAACAGCATCGGGTAGACGTGGTAAGGGACCGACTGCGCGAAGCCATCCAAGGGGTGGAATGCGTGGCTGGCGTAGGGCGAGGGCATGATCCACTTGTGGTGAGGTTTGTGCAGGTGCTTGTAGACGAGCGGGAGATGCAGCCACCGGTGAGCCCAGTAGATGCACAGGTCGGTGAAGAGGATGAAGAGTGGGAACTGGGCGTAGTCGTACCAGCGGCCGGGGCCCTCCTCGGTGGTATCGTAGAGCTTGCAGTAGCCGCGCACTTCGGCGACGAAGGTGAGCGCGGTGCAAATTGCCATGACGGGCATGGCCATGTTGGCCTGTTTCATCTCGAGGCGGATCTGGTTTTTGAGGAACTTGGGGTGGCTGAACGTCTTCTTATCAAAGATGAAGATATACGACAGGGTCGCGAAGACAAAGTAGTTGAGGATGCCGAAGAACCTGACATCATTTGCGGTGTTGGTAAGCCCGGTCAAGAATGCGGTGGGTGTGGTGGAACTGTAGTGGCAACGTACCATGTGACGAGGAAGAGGGATGTGAACTGTCGGAAGATGTTATCTCTTGGCCAGGCGCTCATGTATGCGGCTTCGGAAGGCTCAAGGTAGAGCATCTGTGTCGAGGGCTTATACTGCCATGTCGAGATCGGTTGCGCCGTGGCGTTGGCGTGGTGAGGGAAGTCGTACGGGGCTGAACCGGCCGGTAGGAGTTTGGCGTAGAGCTGGTCGCCAATAAAGGTGTCGACCACCTCGAGAACGACATCCATAATGGATCGATTCGAAGAGTAATCGGTGGATGACCAGTCGCGTTGTTGCGGTAATGTCTAGAAAAGCGATCGCAGTGGAGGGAAGACGGACCGGCTGTCACGTATACGCAACGGAACGGCACGAATCGAGGTCGCGGCCGGGATAATTCGGTGGGGTCCTGGATTCATCGAACGTTTAATAGAAATCCTGGGGCCATGAGAAGGTGGGCAGATGCGCTTTACCTCCGGTTTAATGGGCCTGGCTTCCGAGCGACGGGTATACAGCAAGGGGTGGGATCGGCAGCGTTTGCTTTCACGTCGGTAAGAGCTTCCACCAGAAGACTTGGACAGGGATATTGCTGTGAGCTTTGTAGCAGACTGCAACTCGTGCTTGTCCAACGTTTGCGAGGCGGGGGATGAGTGAGAAAGTGCCACGACGGACGCCGAGAGACTGAGCCAACGTCGACAGTCAACGGCTTCTTCTCTGACAATGGCCTGATGTTGGTTGAACAGCGAGGCTCAAAGAAAAAGGGGACCAGAACACTTAGGTTTAGGTTGTCAAGGTTGTCAACGTTTCTGTCGAGGGACCTCGACGCTGGCACGTACCCGATCTTAGAGTTTGGGGGTCAGGGTACAGCTGAGATGGCAATCAAAGACCAAAGAAAAGTGTCAAGATGGCGAGTGTTGCTGTAAGTCGATGCCGAACAAGCTTCCAACGAAGAGGCAGCAGATTTTCTTGGGCGGGATGGGCCCTTCTTTTAATTCCATCCGACCCATCTCCAGTCGCAGGCGGGCAACTACGAAACTCGGGTGAGTCGGTGTAGGCAGGCCCATTGCATCCTTGGAGAGTCGTCCGAGGTAATGTCCCAGTGGGCAGTTCGTCACTTGGGGAATCGCATGATCCAGCGGGATGGGCTTTCCCAAGGCCCGCGTTGACCAGTTTCTGATGTTGGACTTTTGGCTCAAGTTGGGTGGGAAGGCCAGGGAGTCCACTGGCGTAACCCATTGGCGAATCAGAAGCAGCCGACTCGTATTCGGTTTCCTGAAAAGTCATCCACTAATATCGCGCCGCTGTGGTTGGGGTGGTGGTCTGATTTGACGATACTTGCGCTGCAAGATCTGGATGGTCTGGCACATTGGTTAGTGCCATCTCTCTACGTATGCCATTTGTTTGTTTCACATGTAAAGACGACCAACCAGTGCAGCATCAATGTTTATTGAGGGTCCATTCCTTGGTGCTTGTCAGGTAGCAGTGGTGGAACCTAGCCTGTCGACATGATTGCCGTTGTAGGTCAATTCTGCATCACCGCCGTTGCCAGTTGGTGATTCGGGGTCCAGCTAGCCTGGGGTGATTCTATGTTGTCGGTAGTAGGGTCTTCTGAAATGTCTAGATCCACATCATATCCTAGGCCGGATCATGCGGACATTCCTGGCAATTGAGAGGTCGCTGCTAGGCGCAATGAAATCAATGTTAATGTTGTCAGAGGAGTTGACGATGTTCTCAGGCAGACCGTTGGTGCCGTCTTCTCGGGATCTGGACAGAGCGTTGCGGAGCGTGCGGAGGTATCCTGTGGATGCGTTGCAGTACTAGGTATGTACAGACGAGTTTTCAACCATGTGACAAGCTCTCAACATTGGTCTAGTAGAGATGTTGGCATGGGGAACAGCTTGTTGTAAGGTCACCCTTACACGGAGGCTGATCATAGCACTCTTGCTGCTAGATGTATAGTCACAGAGGGCGTCTAGAACGTCTGCAAAATCGCGGTTGAACGTTGAAACGAAGCGTGTTTGCTGATTGTGGGCCACTGAGCACCGGCGCTTCGGCGAAGTGACCGGGGTCGTACTTTATGGCTATCCTGTCGAAGTGAGCTCGGTGAGCCTCAGACTGAGGATATATCGGCAGTGCCTTGCTCTTGGTCTTGATCCAGTGAAGACATGAGAAAAAGTTGGACTCTCCGCCGGCCTCTATATGCTGACTGATGGGCTTGTCTGGTACGTAGTTGCAGGCACGCTTGCGATGTGGGAAGTAAAAAATGGCAATAGGAGGAGATGGAGGACTGGTGGGCGGTACAGGCGTGACAGGAAGGTAATACATCGATCGGTGAACCTGATCTTGACCGAACCTCACCTGTGACCCACCATTTCTGCTTACCTCAGCTTGAAATCTTCTCCAATCTCCGCTCAATCGGCTTGGGCTTTCTAATTCTACCCGAACTCACCTTACCCTTCCGATTTTCGAACCCCAACGCTAAGGCACCCAGAACTGCCGCCTTGTTTGTCCCGGGACCGCCAGCTGATGTTGGGGGGGGGGGGGGGGGGCACCTCATCATGCTGCCATCGCCAACCGCGCTTCACACCCCTCCTTCACCCTCATGCCTCCGCCACGCTCAAGAGCGGTCTGGCCCTTCACTCCGAAAAGGTGCACATCCCCCGACAGCTCACGTAACTACCTGGAATAGACTTTGGTCGTGATATGTCAATTCGGAATAATGAAGATTGATGCAGATTAACGGAACGGGATGACCGGTTACAGTTAGGCTCAAACGTGGAACTTGGGGAAGAGCAGCCTGTCGTGCCTGCTTCATTTGGTTTCGTTTGGTGGTGTTGGTGATATGATAGGTAAGCAAGCACTGTGTAGGATTGATCAAGAAGATATCTGCCCGACCATCGAGATCTACTGTGTGTTTCTTGTCTATTCTCAACTTTCAGACAAGGCAACATGAGAGGTGTCCTCATCTGCAACCTAAGCCGTTGTGTCAGCCTCCGCAGCTGTGTGGCGTGGCATGTTATGGCTGCTGATACTGTCTACGGATAGTGTGTTGCACTTTGATCAATCTAGTCATATTAATGTCGACAGAATGATTTTGCGCGCGTACTAGTCATGGGCAGAATATGTACAAGAGTGGAAGAAGGAAGGAAAACGAAGCGAAAAAAGAAACCATCGTCAAGAGTGTGCGTGGAATGAGGCAAGACTTGTGTTACCGCAACAGCTGCAACAGAGTCCCCAGAGTTTTGTGTGTGCGCGCGCGTGAATAAGTGTCTAGTACCACCGTAATCGCGCTAATAATGGCATTGCATGGCGCATGCATGCGACAACGGGAATGCCTCTATGACATTGTGTTGGCGATGCCGAGACGCGGGGGGTCGCCGAATGTTCTACCAAATGTGCGCGGGTCTACCTATTCCGAAAGCCATCGTTTTCACCTTTTCTCCCCTTCGGCATCCTCTTTCTCTTGTGTACCTTGGTAAATGTCAGAAAAAAGTTAGAACCCAACTGCATCCAAAGTCTAGCCCGACGGGCATGGAACGTTTCGACAGCTTCCATGGATGGGAAAAAGGAGGATGGGATGGGCCACAGCACAGGCCAAGAGCCATGATCCTTGGTGTGTGACACGGCGGGCGGATGGCCGAAGAACGCAACATGCTTGGTCGCCCTCCCAACCTTATTACCTGCGGGGGGCTTCATCACTCATCATGTCCGCGCTGCCCGCCCCAACTATGAGATGAGAGGGAAGTGTCCTTTATGGGCGGTTCATGTTGGATATCTTGGATCAGTGGCTACAACTACTCATACAGTGTAGCTATGAGGTGAGGTCACCTACCTTAGGTGAGAGGCAGTCTCCTCACCTTGGCTCACCGAAAACCTGTCGCATCCCGAATAGGCAGTTGTCGTTCACTCTGACAGATTATTCGCATTTTGGTGCGGGTTTACAGACGTCTGCTCGTGTATACGAATACTGCGTTAATATAAGAACTACAGTCTACAGACAACAGGTACTCTGTAAGGAAGCTGGGAAGGTATGTAGGAGAGAATAGGGAGGCTTCAAGCGTAGGCGCAGGCGCTAGGCCGCTAACAAGTTAGCTAGGTTGACGCAGGTTCTCCCGGTTCTCAGACGTCGTCAAACTCTCCCTCGTTTCCATCTTTGCTCTGCGGATACCAGACCAGACGATCCACCACGGGCACAACCCTCTCACTCACAGTCATCACACCCACCACACACGCCTCTCATCGTCTATGGAGAACTGCGCAGTACGGCACGGATACTTCCATTTCGTACCTTGACCCCCCTATCAGCAGGTTGCTTCTGCTGTCCCTCCTTCTCTCTCTCTCTTCCCCTCTCACGCACACACCCCCTTTTGCTAAACCCTTGTCGTGCCTCGCTCCTCAGCAGCCGCCCTCAAAGCTAGGAAACCCGTCACGTCTTTCAATGGAACATTCTGCATCTGCACCCGCACCCGCAACCACAACCCATGGCCCACCCATCCACAGTTCATAGCTTCACGCCCTCAAACCCTGTACTACATGTTATCCACACTCTCTTGCACCCCCCTTCCCCTAGTGGGTTGCGGCTTGCCCTGGCCTAGTGGGTGGTGCTTGGATGCTTGTGCTTTGGTGCTTTGGTGGGTGCCTCACTGCCATGCCAGTCGTGGATGCCACCTCGTCGGTCGCATCTCCATGTTGCGCATCTCCATGCCGCAGCGCTGCATCTCACGATAACTCCTCAGACTGTCTTCTTCCGCAATACCCAACCCTGTTGTCATACCTTGACCACCTATTTGCCTGCCCGCCCTCACTTCCCGTCTCATCTCATCCCCTCACACTTCCTTACATCTGATAATGCTTTTGGACTTGTTAGTTGGTTTTGCAAGCTGAGAGCTTCTTTCTGGTGGCTACTGCCCATAATAAGTGCATGCAGGCGAATCCCCTTCCCGCACAACGTCTCTTGTCTCAATTGCACACACATCTGGGAGCGCGCCGGCAACAAAGACCATTGCAGTGATACATGGCTATGAACGGGTTGTCTTTGGCCTGCTCCCGCCAGGGTTGTAACATCCGTCCGCAGCGACGTACGTGCGAAGAAACAGCACTTCTAGTCTGAAAGTTTGGGGGCCGCGAGTTTGCACAGAGCTCTGCCGATGTTTGGGAAAACGGTCGAGCGGGCTTTCTTTACCGGACAGAATCTGCTTCAACGTACTCCCATCACGATCCGAGTTGGTTCTTTACTAGTGGACCAAAAGAAAATTGTCCGATGCCAACGCCGGAACGTAATGCTTCCAATTCTGGGAACGACCATCTGCGTACGGGTATCGATCGAATATGTCGTCCACAGTGTTTAGCAAAGATTGGTGACGTCCTGAACCATGATCGTTATAATCGTCTTGCTCATCACACGGCGTTCGACTTCTGACCAGGCCATGACAGTTGACTTACTCGATACTGTGGATTCGTCGCTGTCGTAGAAATCAATATCCATGAACATCGCAGTGCACCGTATGGCAAGCATGTAAGCAAGAAGTCTACGCAGCACGATATTGATGATGCAGACTGAGTAGTAAGGATCTCAGGGCAAGCCAATGGAGACAGGCACATGGATTGGCACATCAAATCTAAGGGATTGGCCAGCCAGCTCAGGGTAACATATCGAGTTGCTTACGGAGTACGGAGTACTTGCCTTGGCTACTGGGAAACGCAAGTAAGGTGTCGGTAGGCGAGCAAAATAGAGGCTGGTGACGAAGGTTTGCGAGTGAGGTACGCACGAGGTACGGAGTGCGGGCTGCACCTGCACCCCACCGCCCCACTAGTAACACGCCCCCGCTCCGAGAGCTAGCGTCAACACTAAGGCCCCCTGCCCTACTGAACCGATTCAGTCGCCGCCGTCTAGGTGCCCACGTACCATATCCCAAGCCTGGGCAGATTGAAACCTAGCACACCCCGCTGGGAGCAAGCGCCACATGGAAAGAGACCCACCTTTAGAGCCAGCTCACCAAGATGGAAATAAAAAAGATACAAAAAACATAGAAACGCACAGACCTGGACTCCACGTCTGTAGTGGTGTCCCAGTCGATACCTGACGCTACATGGCCATCGCCCGTGATGCCTGCTTCGTACCCCTCAACGCCCGCCTACGGTTCCCTAGTGCCGTACCTCTGCATCTTGAGCATGTATCTCAACTGACCCTGCTACTTCCCGGTCGTCTACCTCTAGCTTGGCGTGCACCTGGAGCCAGGGGGGGGGGGGGCGGCACAGAGCAGTTCACCTCTGATGGGACCCACCTTTGGATCAAATCCCCAGGCGGCTCCCATCCGTCTTCTTTTTTCGCCTGTGCACCTTGCACCTTGCACCGTCTCCTCTCGTTCCACTCGCCAGCCTCTTCAGGACGGGTCCCTTTCTCTCCTTCCACCTGCTTTGCCTAACCCGAACTTTTCTTCCCCTTCCTCTCTTTTCCCCCATCTCCGCCGTGACAGACTCGACACGCGCGCCGCGCACATAACATCATCAATCGCGAGCCCAACGCCTTTCTATTCCATCATCCCCTTACGCCAACCGATTCCCTGACGCATCACGCATCGCGCAGCGACCATCTGCGTCTTTCTGACTGGACGGCTCTGCCGCTGTCAACGCAACTACCCTAGACCTTACCTAAGGCAAATCGCGCCTTGCCTCAGTGCATCCAGTCGATTGAAGGGGGCCCATAGCCGCAACACCTAAATTTTCCGAGCCACGACAACCTCAAACCCAAACCCGACGCATCCTTTTCATCATCGACGCTCGAATTGCGGTTTCTCTCGGTTTTACTTTCCCTGACAAACTTCGCCGCTTCAACTTCATCAACACCAATTACCCCACCGGGCGCGAATTGTTTGTTTCCAGACTAGAATAATCTTGTCGACTCCAACCGCAGCCATGTCCATGTATCCGCATCGCGCCATGGGCGCGGTGCCCCCCAACAACTCGGCCCGACTCAATGAGCTCCTCGAGCAAATCAGATCCGAGTTCGACACCCAGATGCGCCAGACCGAGGGCTATGAACACCAGAGTAAGACGATTGCATTCGACACCTATCGTCAGTCACGCTAACGAATTGTCCAGTCCAGGCTCAGGTTCAGGAGATGCAGCTTGTTAGAGAAAAGGTGTACGCAATGGAGCAGGCGCAGATGAATCTCAAGCAAAAGTATGTCGATGGAAGCATTCGCGAGCCGAGACCGTCCACAAGAAACTAACAACATGGCTTGAACAGATACGAAGAGGAAATCGCCATGCTCCGCCGCCAGCTTGAGGGAGCTCGTGGAAACGCGCCTCCCAGCATCGGCGGTCCTCCTCCCCACGCGGGCCCGTCGCAACAGCCCCCCTCCATCACCCCCGGCACCGGTCTATTCAACGGTATCATGACCGGTGGTGGCCAGGGCCAGCTGGCCCCTCCTCCGCCCCCTCCTCCCCCTCAAGACCAGCAAATGGGCCCGCAGCATCAGATGGCCCAGGGACCTCCAGGTCTGCCTGTCCCGCCTCCGCCGCCACCTCAGTCGCAGCAGCCTTTCCAGCAATACCCCCCGGGTCCCGGCGGCCCCGTATCTAACGGTCTCGGCTCTCAGCCCCCCCAGACTACCGCATCGCCGGGTCCGGGCAGACGTGGAATCGGAAGACCACCTGCAGCTGTCGGTCCGGCTACGCCCCAGATCAACACTCCCATCCCTTTCCCGGGCGCCACCCAGTCGCCTCAAGTCAGCCATCCTACTCCCGATCACGCGCGGATGGGGGGCCCCCACGCTCCGCCTGTGGGAAACGCCCTTGGCGATCTTGACCCTGATCGCCTGCCGCCTCACTCAAAGAAATCGGGTCACGACTGGTTCGTCATCTTCAATCAACACGTGCCTCGCATGTTGGATGTCGATCTTGTCCACACTCTCGCACACGAGAGTGTAGTCTGCTGCGTGCGCTTCAGCCACGACGGCAAGTACGTAGCCACTGGCTGCAACCGTTCCGCTCAGATTTACGACGTTCAGTCTGGCGAGAAGCTCTGTGTCCTTCAGGATGACACTGTGGATATCACTGGCGATCTGTACATTCGTAGCGTTTGCTTCAGTCCCGATGGCAAGTACCTCGCTACCGGTGCCGAGGACAAATTGATCAGAGTAAGTTTTGGCTGAAGAGACATATGGGTACAGGGCAAACTAACTTTGTTTTCTTTCTTAGGTTTGGGACATCCAGTCTAGAACGATTCGCAACACCTTCTCCGGTCACGAGCAAGACATCTACTCGCTCGACTTCGCCCGCGACGGTCGCACGATTGCATCTGGCAGTGGAGACAGAACCGTCCGTCTCTGGGATATCGAGCAGGGCACCAATACTCTCACCTTGACTATCGAGGATGGTGTTACCACTGTTGCCATCTCTCCCGATACCAAGTACGTTGCCGCTGGTTCCCTCGACAAGAGCGTCCGCGTTTGGGACATTCACCAGGGCTACCTGCTCGAGCGTCTGGAAGGTCCCGATGGCCACAAGGACAGCGTCTACAGTGTTGCCTTCTCTCCCAATGGCAGAGACCTCGTCAGTGGCAGTTTGGATAAGACGATCAAGATGTGGGAGCTTAGCACGCCTCGCGGCTTGCCTAACCCCGGACCTAAGGGCGGCCGTTGCGTCAAGACTTTCGAGGGTCACAGGGTAAGTGGCTTGCCTACAAAGTTGATAATTAGATTGGCTCACACATTTAGGACTTTGTTCTCTCCGTCGCGCTTACCCCCGACGCCGCTTGGGTCATGTCTGGATCCAAAGACCGTGGCGTGCAGTTCTGGGACCCCCGCACTGGCGCTACGCAGTTGATGCTCCAGGGACACAAGAACTCGGTTATTTCAGTTGCGCCTAGCCCAACGGGCGGCTACTTCGCTACCGGCTCCGGTGACATGCGGGCGCGTATCTGGTCTTACCGAAGCGTCCAGTAGGAACCTGTCGCTCCGTCATGGCCCGAATACATGTATCTGAGGTAAAGTTGATATTTCTTGGCGAAGGCTTGTTTAGTGGCCAGATATGTATACCAAACAGCGGATGTCAAAGAGAAGAGGTTGGGTTGCTCTGTTACTAGGGAGGGTTTCGTTTGCGGTGGAACAGGTTGTCCCTGTCTATGTCTTGGAATATTCTCAAAGAGAGATGCATAGGCCGGTAGGGGGCGTACAGGCAGGGACACGTCGGAATCTCGTAGCAAATAGCCGTCGCTAATGAAAGATTTGAAACTTTATATGACTGTCGTTTATATGATGTGTTGTTAAGTGTTATTGGGGAATCTTTGTTCTGTGAATGTCTACATGAGGGAACTGAACAAATCCCCAAAGTCGTCCGTCTTTTTTGACTTCTTCTTCTTCTTGACTAGCTTGTCCTCCTTTGCTGGCTTGCTAGCTTTGGTCTCGAGAGGAGGGCCAGTCGTCAACTTGCGCTTCTTTGGAGGGATAGCAGCTGGCGACTCATCAGCATTCCGTGACGATGATGATGAGTGGTGGTGATCTAAAGGTTTCGCAGCTAGCTTGAGCTGGTCCCGAGAGATGGCCACGCCGAGACCCTTTGAATCGGATTGTTGCTGCCGTCTCTCATCTGCTACGGCGACTGCTGCATCAATTTTGCTCGTCGATGATGATGAAAAGGTAGGAGTGAACTCGCTTGCTGGGGTGGCCTTTTCGGACCGAAGAGCAGGAGCAGGAGTAGGTGCAGGTGCAGGTGCCAGGAGTGTGACGACCGAGTTGATGCGTGCTAAGAGACCTAGGAGTACCAGGCCCAGAGCGGCGTGTTGGTTGTCTGCTGCTAGTTGTGTAAAGGCTCTGCCGTTTCCTTGGTGTCAATATGGGTTCGAGTATACCTCAAAATGGGAGGCATATCAAGTGGAAACTTACGAGAAGGACGAGGGGATGGTGGAATCGAGCAGCATCCGCACCCTGGCGGCGACGTCTTCATCCAACGCATTCTGACGACGTTCGGCGCTGCTGACGATGGGTTTGCTGCTGCCGCCGCTGCTGCTGCTAGACCTTTTCTTCAACGAGGAGGAGGAGGACTTGAAGCTAAGGGCGCGGCGGTGACGGGCTTGGGCTTCGAGGGCGTCGTGCAGGCGGCGGACGGCGCGGCGGAGGCGGTCAAAGGCGGACCACCAGCGGGCTACGCGGTGCTGGTTCTTGTTGCGGTGGTTGAAGCTGTCGAGGATGGTGAGGACGGGGACTAGGGTTGCGATTGGGGTTGTTTCGTCTGGCGATGATGGTGCTGGTGCTGTTGTTGCGGCGGTTGTGTTGGTGGCGGTTGTTTTCATGTTATGAGATGCGCCTTTTTGGTTGGCGCGCCAGCGATGTCTTTTGAGCACGTCAAGATGAAATCAAGAAAGTCTAAACGAAATTCGAGATGTGAGGCGTGGGTGGGCTGCCGTAGGGCGTGATGCGCGCGAATCTAAAAGTTTGATATACAAAGTACCATAGCATGCCTAGGTCGCAAACTTCCATGCAGTGAGGTGAGAGTGAGAGGTGTGGAATTGTCTGTATGAAAAGAGGGACCGTGCACTGAGCTGGAAAAGAAGCAACGACGGACCGGATGTTGATCGATTTGGTTCGGATCGGAGCGCGGTTAGCCTCGAGTAACGTAGCGAAGGTTAATTGTACCCGTTTTAGTCTGTACCGATCACTCATCATGAGAAAACACTTTTCACCGTCACATTCTCCCTTTCCTTCTTCGGCATATTCCCTCGCCCTCATCAGAGAGATACAGCTAGAGTGCGTGCTTGAGCCGCATGCTACGTGGGACAAGACCAGCGGCTGGCGCAGTAGAGAGAGTCAGTCAAGGTACGCTACCACATGTACTAATCCCTAAAGACATCTACCCTGTAACGTAGGGCAAAGTCTCGAGTAACGGCGTAATCGTGAAGAGCTAGAGGGAGAACAAAGAAAGGGGAACAGTGTCAGTGCATCGTAAATTCGTCCGAGGCCCTGAGGGAGGTTACACGATCTGGTCTGCGCTGACTTGTCACAGAGAGAAAAAAGGGTCATGGGATCTTGGAAATTTCGAGATTTTTTCGTAAACATGTGTATTGTGGCTCGAGCATCTGGAGTACTGCGGTAAATAAGAGAGGCTCGGCGGCAGATGATTAGTTGCCAGGATTCTTACTTTGACTTTTGGAAAGTATAGGTTGCGAAGTCTACTACCGTACTAATCTAGCTACTTGGCGGGGTGGTGATGGCATCATTTGCATCTGAACCTCCATGCATGAACCTGTCTCAGGAAGGCATTTGGATGACATGTCATGTGGTCCTTTTCGGGGGAAAAGTATGCAAATAGCGGTGAGTAACAAGGTGGCATGCGGAGAGATCTGGGCGGGGGACTCGGGCGGTTATCTTGAAGGGACGGATAGAAACCATCAATATCCGAGGTTTTCGACCCGGCGGCCGCTGAGTATCGCGTCACCTTACTCTGCGAGTCTGAACGGATAGGTACTTGGAATATTGATAACTTCCTTAGCTAAAGAAAAGGCCCTTCAGCCGTTTGATGACAAGACTCCACAATCGTCCCGTAAGTAGGCAAAGACATGTGGAGGCAGGGAATAAAAAGAAGAAAAAAAAAAGAGACAGTGGCAGATGATGTCGAAAGACTTGCCGCACGACATTACGTACTGCAGACGTCTGGCACCTATTACCTAGTATCGTGCTGTGATACCTTGGGACGGCACGGTTAAGAGAGGCGCAGAGGCGAGAAGCAGGCTGGCCGGCACAGCAACCCGGGAGGGTCGAGGGGTGGGTTGTAGTTGGTGGAGAGGGCGGAGCCGGGGTTGGTTCAAGTTTGAAGGTTTGCAGGTTCTGGCCGCTGCAAAGGCCCTGCAGTGCCTGCAAATGCCCTGCAACAGGCCCTGCCACTTGCAGCAGACGTACAGCGCGAGCGCCATTCCATTCCTTGCCATTGTCCAACCAGAGACGCCGGCGCGATAAGCCGACCAACTTTTGACGATGCAGGCGGCGTCATGAAAATCAAAGGTTGGACGTCCAGCTGACTTACTAAGAGTTTGCTTCCAATTTTCATCCTTTCTTGCCCCTACGTTTTCCCTGTTGCCCTCGTTGCCGGTTGATGCTTCACCCTCCCGTCAGGTCTGCGTCCGCTTCTCGGCAGAGGTACCCCTCTCGATCCTCTCCTTCTGCTCTCGCATCGAACCATCTCTTGACTGCTATTCGTCGCCGTCGCAGTCTCGGGTTGCGTTCTCGGATTCCGTAATGCAAGTCATCCAATGACATATCTGCAGATATCGCCGGCGATAGCCCACCTCGAACCCCATCTTACCTTACCTTACCTAAGAATTAGATGGTGATCTGTGTCAGTGTGTCTCCAAGATGCCAATGCCATAGCTACCTACACTAGATAGTTGGGTACCTTGGGGGGTGTCAAGCAACGGTTTACCTCTTCATCTGAACCATCTGAAAAGTAAGAGGGAGGGGAAAAGAGGCAAAAAGAAGCATTGACTTTTTGTGACTTGGGGATCGTGGACGGTGGTGGTCCAACTGGATTAAGAAGCAGAGAAGTTCCTTCCTTGGCTTTCCAACATTTACAGCTCAACTTCGCCTTCGTCCTCCTTTCAGTTTGTTCTCCAGCTTTCCCTCTCGTCTAATTCCCTCCTTACTCGTAACCCATGGCACACGACGACCACCACCACATAGGTACATAAAGGTAGTGTACGCTAACACCCATTCGACTTCCTCAACTCTTGGGTCATGATGTGGGAAAAAAGTTCAAAACTTCTTCCTAACGCCACAACGTAACAATCAGTGATCACTGCCACCAACCGCTGTTATCTCTGTCGTTCCGCCCTCCTATCCACTTGGACGTGGAGACTGGAGCCAGACAGGAAAGAAAAAACCCAGTCGGACCTCAGCAGACACTTGCGACAAGACCCAACCTGGGCTTCCGACAACCCACTGCACTAGCAACCCATCTCATCTCCCGCTACGACTCCACTTGGAGCCGGCCTTAGTAGGGGTGCCTTGGTTTTGCTTTGCAGCCTTTGCTTACTTTGGCTTGGGGTGCGTAAGAGGAAAAGGCACATTTGCCTTTTATCGATACACGGCCTTTTCGATACATGCTGCTCCTAGGTACTAAATCCCCTACGTACTCAGTAAGGTGCCGCGCTCACGCCGTGTGCTACTACTCCGTCCCGACCAGGTTTCTATACCACCTCCAAGGCTCAAAAACGCCCGCGCGAACAATAGCCCAGTCGCGACCGTCTACCCTGCCCAAGAGTCGACTTCAGATTTTTTTTTCCCCTTCTTCCCTCTCCCTCCTCTTTGCTCTCTTTTTTCCTCTCTTACTGTCGCGACCGTTTTTTTGCAGTCAAATCGTCGTTCTAACAGGGACGCCGTGGGAACGACTTGAACCAACCTTTGTTGTTGCTGGAAACCACGAGCTTTTCCCCATGCCCTCGAGAAACCCGTCCACTTGGGACGAATACGAACGGGGCGCCTCACCCCAGCGCTCCGTGAGTATCGACTCCAATGCCGTAGCTGAGGACCAGTCGCTCCTAGGAGAAGATGACGAGGGTGACTACGGCAGCAGTTCTCACGGACTCCGTCGCAGAAGGTTATTCTCTCTTACCCAGGCCGAGCAAGTATTGACGTCAGCTTGCTGCCACTGTCTCGGACACTGCTACTCGGCGCATGATGCCCTCAATTCACCCCGCTAACCAACCCCTCCTACAGATCTTCAGTAACGCGGCACCTTGCCGCCATCACAGATATTGGTGGCGTCAACAGTATCCGCTCCTTCACGCGCAGTTGGGCGCGTGCCGCAGGCTTTGCCGAGGTCATTCCTCAACGGCCGTCCTTTGTTTTCGCGCCTGACCAGGTCCCGATTGCCTCGTCATCCACCGATGGCCTCGACTACTCTCGCAGCCATGTCGAGTCCGGCTCCCACCCGAGGACCTCACTGCTGAGGCAGCATCTCGAGGCCACCCCCGAGGCGGCACCAAGCACATCCTACCAGAATGGCTCTTCCCCCTCTGGCGCGGACGAAAGCGCCGTGCAAACCGATTTCCGCGACCGCGAGCGCAAGGCAGTCGAGGCAGAGCTGTCTGGGACCTTCCGCGGCTCCAGCTTTGGCAGTGGTCGCCGACCGTCGCAGTCCATCTTCGCGGTTCCGCCTCACCTGGCGACCCCGCCGCTGGTTGGAAGTTTCAGCTCGTACAGGACGTATGGAACAATAGCAGATGTCGATGAGCCGTCAATGGCCCAGGCCGGCGAGCTCTGGCGCCAACAGCAAGAGGCAGGGGGCAATGTGCCTGACGGTGAGAACATGCCCATTCTCGTGAAGGAGGTCGAACAAGACGGAAAGATTATCTTGACTGTGGAGGGACAGTCCACGCTACCCCAAACCATTTTCAACTCGATCAAGTGAGTAGCAGCCCCATTTGGCGCGCGTTGAAAGACTAGGCAAATCTAACCTGCAGCGCAGTGTCCTGATCGGTGTTGGTCTTTTGAGTTTGCCCATGGGTATTAAGTACGCAGGTTGGATTTGCGGCATGGTCGTCTTGGCAGGCTCTGCGGCCGTGACAGCATACACGGCCAAGCTTCTGGCCAAGTGCATGGATCTCGACGCCAGCCTCATCACATTCTCCGACCTGGCCTATATCTCCTACGGTCGCAATGCGCGTATTGCCACCAGTATCCTCTTCACCCTCGAGTTGCTGGCTGCCTGTGTCGCTCTGATTGTCCTGTTTGCCGATTCTTTGACGCTATTATTCCCGGGTTTCCTGAGCGTCAACACGTGGAAGCTTCTGTGTTCGATTATCATGATCCCCCTCAACTTCCTCCCGCTGCGCCTCTTGAGTTTTACCAGCGTCATTGGCATTGTGTGTTGTTTCAGCAGTGAGTTACCCCTTTTCTCCTCCGCGCCAAGCTCTGATTGCTGATACGCATTTCCAGTCGTCTTGATTTTGGTGGTCGATGGACTCATTAAGCCCTCAACTCCGGGCTCTCTCATCGAGCCGGCCACGACCTACCTGTTCCCTGCGAACTGGGGCACACTACCCCTGAGTTTCGGCTTGTTGATGAGCCCGTGGGGTGGTCACAGTGTATTCCCCAATGTGAGTATTCATCCGTCTCAGTGAGTTCACACGGTTTGCTGACTTTCCGACAAGATTTATAGGGACATGCGTCATCCTCACAAATACCCAAGGGCCGTCAAGACGGTCTTCACGTCTGTTGTAAGTAGCCGGAACATTCGTCTCGGCCCCTCTGCTCACTGCTGACCGTTGACCAGTACCTGCTTGACGCCTTCACGGCCGTTGTCGGCCTGTTGATGTATGGCGATGGTGTCATGGATGAGATCACGGCCAACATCCTCCAGACGAGTGGCTACCCCCGTGCCCTCAACTTTTTGCTCTGCATCTTCATCGCCATCATCCCCCTGACCAAGATTCCGCTCAACGCTCGCCCCATTGTTGCCACATTGGAAGTTTTGACCGGTATCCACCAGCAAGCTGTTGCCGACAGCTCGGCCATGGTCGGACGCTCTGCCACCTTCCGCGGTATCATGAAGGTTGCCATCCGTGTCGTCACCGTCCTGGTGTTCCTTGTCATTTCCATCCTATTCCCAGCTTTTGATAGCATCATGGCTTTTATGGGAAGTGCCTTGTGCTTCACGATTTGTGTGCTGTAAGTTTTGCCCCTATCCGTTGCCTGATGTTGGTTGAGAAGACGAATCTGACCTAACCTCTAGTTTGCCTTTGGCCTTCTACGTAAAACTCTTCGCCAAGGAGATTTCCCCCCGAGAGAGACTGCTTTGCTACGTCTTGATGACCATTTCCACGATCCTCTCGGTCGTGGGTACAGTCTGGGCCTTCTTGCCCAAGAGCCTCATTGGTGCAGAGTAGGGCTGGTCAGTCACTGTTTTGCTATAGCTTCTGGCATAATTGGCGTCCTCATGTTGCGATCGTTTGGCTATCATTGCACGGCGCTGGCGGCATCTGGTTTTGGTGCCTAGTGTGGAATAATGCTTGCAAGGCTAGCAGATTGCTGTAAATATGATGTGTTGATGGTATGTATTGATGAGCTGCATGTCTCTTGTGACTACGCACATGTGGAACTTCTATTCAAGAGAAATCCTTCACATGTATACTAAGCCGTACTACTGAAAGCATAATCATAACTTCAGAAACGACAGCTCAACATGTTTCACGCTCACTGTAATATGAAGAATACTCCAAGAAGCACTACGATTAGTAGTAAACAATCCTGAGGCACCACTATTGCAATAGCCTTTCAAACTATCAGTCGCCAGTTACTAGGCTATAATCCGCCGTACTATAAAGCCCATCGACTCGAGAAACACAACGTCCGCATCCAAGTTACACATCAAAGGCCTCACAGTTCTCGTGAGATGAAGTATGCTGAAGAGGAAGAATGGTTCCTTGTTTACCAACCTGGCTTTTCTTATGTTACTCTTATATTACACTCGCAGGAGGTGCCTTTTCCAGCAAAAGCTCTACGGGGGTTAAAGGGCCCCATGATAGGATTAAACTATTAAACTACAGTGGTCCGTATCTGGTAGTCTATACCATTGGAGGGTAATTGCGTATAGAGATATTTGTAAAGGGTGAGCTTTTTACGCACTTACGTGCCTAAAACAACACAAAGAACCAATAGTACACTCGCTACAATCGATGACTGGAACCAAGACTCTTGTAGGAACTAGTGGTAGGCAATAAAGGCCCCTTAGGGAATGGGAGATCATGGATGAGAATAGATAGAGGTTGGTGCTTCGTCTTTTCCATAGACAGCAACAACAGGGTGACGTTGAAATGACACAGGCGTACAGAACACACGAGATCCAACTGACATTGTGGCTAGTTTTCTCTCTCTCCAACGCAACGGCCCCCCGTATTTTGGCAATGCCATCACTCACACCCCGTTGCCAGCAAGGAAAGAAATGCCGCTGTCCTCTTGATTGAACAGACACGCACACATTGTCTCTCCCTACAAAGTCTCAGCCAATGGCTGCCACCTACCATACCAAGATTCAAAAGCCCCTAGTAAACCTTAGCAACCCCGCTTTCCGAGGGTATCTCGTGAGGGAACTTGGAGAGAAACGTTATGTCATGTCGTCTCTATCTTGAGGCAATCGACGCTCAACTGGATAAGTAGATAACATGTCGAGTCAGTTCAAAGGGGGGCACGATAGATGGATGGATGGCCAAAGGGATCGGCAAAACGATGTATGGCTTCATCGACATCCACAGATACGGAGGGATTGGTACTCGATATGCAAACAGTCACGCACCCCGTTATCGGCTTTCCTCAGACCGTCCAAGATCATACAGTACGAACAAAGGGGAGGAGAGGGAAAGGTTAAATAATGCTATGTGTCCAAAAAGCAATGGAGTCGACAATACACGGCCATGACCGCCGCCCATCAATATAACCAACCCCCTTTGCACTGGGCTTCCGACGATAGATAGAGAGCTGGGGGACTCAGGAGGGTGCTAAGCCAATTCCGGGGTTGCCGATCCTGTGGAGTGTGTTCTTCTTGTCTGTATAGTATAGACCGGGCCTTGTTATCTCTTGACTATCATGGGGTTGGTGATCACTCATGACTCGAGTCAAGTGAGGGGTAACATGACGCGCTATTCTTTCACCAGTTGCAAAGAACGGCACTTACAAAGGCTCTCACGATGATCCAGAGGTTGGCAAGTAGAAAACATTTATTCCTTGGAAGTGTAAACATGTCACAGTGAATGGTGAAGAAGAGATGATATGAGTGGGTAACTTCTGGTATTGTTCATTAATCTGGAGATATCTAATACACAGAAAGCGAGTTGAGTTCCTTCATCCAAACAGGTGTTTTGTCTTGCCCAAGTAGAATCCTCACGACAGTCAAGTCGTGACTACTGCCACAACTAAAAAGTCAGGTGGAAGCGGCAATGCCCTGATGGTGATAACCCAACCACAAGAGGTGACCCGACTAGGAATGCGCTTCCTGCCAGCCACCAACCCACTCGACGTCTGCGAGATCGTTGCGCTTCTCCTTGCGCCAATAATTCCAATCTCTGCCCTTATTCCAGGGGCAGTCCTTGACCTTATCCTTTGGTGATTGTTTTTGTGTGATGTGATGTATCTGGTTGTTGTGGTGTCCGCCATGATCCCAAGCGGCCGTGGCAAACGAGTTGGCTCCAGCCGCATAGGAATTGTAGCCTAAGCCAATTGCTCGTTGTCGAGGAACGTCTGGTGACATATGGGAATATGAAGACCCCGTCAGGCCACGGCGACGCTGACCCAGCGCAGCCCACTTGTCAACATTGTCCCTCTTAGGAGGCGACGATTGATATGTGGGCAACATGGGCCTAGCCTTGGGCGGAGACGACTGTTGAAAGAAGAATCCGTCGGCAGCGAGGTCGCTGTCAATGTCGTTGTGGATCAGCTTGTGGCTGTCATGGAAGGAGCGTTGAGGTGTGGTCGCAAGAGGGGTAGCGTCCACCGTCTCGCAGTCATCTTCCTTGTCGTCCGACTTGCCATCCTGGCTCCAGGTCCTTGAGTTAAGATCCTTGAGAGATTGCATCTCTCTCTCACGCTCAGCCTCCTCTTCTTCCTCATCCTCATCCCACATGTCGCTCCAGCTCTTGGAGACGGCGTCCTTACGGCCGAAGACCAAGGACATGGAAGACAGGTTGCTGCGAGGCTTGGCCATGTTGATGGGGAGGGAGCCGGCCATAGGCGAAACCTTGGGGATTGGCCGGGGAGCAGCCTTCATGGGTCGGCCAATGTGAAGAGACTGCATGGAAATACCGAGGCTAGAGTTGAGTGTTGACGAAATCGAAGGTGCCTGAGCAGAGCTGAACCAGTCCGAATTCTGGGTCTCACCAGACTTGGAGAAGAGATCCTCGTCGGGGATGGCGCTGAGCTGGCGAATTGGCTGAGGAGGGCTGGCGTGCAAGGCCTTGGCCCAGGGGAACGCACCCTGGTCGACCTGGGGGCTCTGGATGGACGGGGTGCGAAGAGGCTCACGGTTGGCGCTCGCCATGACATGACGCTCAGCGGAGCAGAAGTCGTCGTCATCCTCCTCAGTGGTGGTGAAGCTGATGACACGCTGGAGAGCAGAACGGGCACCGACAAGAGATCTCTTCTTAGGATCCAAGCTCATGCACTGAACAATGACCTCATAGGTATCCAGCGACATGGAGGGGAAGACGTCGAAGAGCGATTGCTTGTCTCTGGAGAAATCCAAGAACAGCGGATCCGCCTCGGTCGGGGTGGTGAAAGGGTTCCGCGAGAAAAGGATGTTGAGGAGGCAGATGCCAATGGCCCAGATGTCGGCCTGGGCAGGAGAGTAACCGGCACCCGCAGAGTCGTATTGCTCAGGGGACATGTAACGGTCGCTGCCAACAGTGTTCTCCAAGGTCCAGTTCTCGGTTGTAGCGAGGCCAAAGTCGCCAAGCTTCATTTCACCAGACTGGGTAAGGAAGATGTTCTCCGGCTTGATGTCCCGGTGGAAGATGCCCTTGGAGTGGATGTAGTCGACGGCATCCACGAGCTGCAGCATGAACTGTCGGACATGCTCGGTCTCGAGAGGGCCGTGGCCCTTGCGGATTGCTTCGTACAAGTCACCCTGGGGGCAGAACTCCAGAACCAAGTAGAGGTGAGCATCGGTTTCGAAGGTGTCGAGAAGGTTGACGATGTTGGGGTGGGATCCAAGGCGGCTGTGAAGAACGAGCTCCTCGGATTTCTCGTCAATGGCAAAGTCGAAACCGTACTCATCGGCAGCTTCCTTCTTAGTCAAGCATTTGATGGCAACGGTATCGCTGGTCTTGATGTCCTTGGCCATGAAGACCATGCCAAAGGAGCCGTGGTTGAGGGGAGAGATGGTCTCATACCGACCACCGAGGAGCACGCCATTCTGAAAGTTGTCTCTCAAGCATGCCATATCGAAACTGGAAAAGAAGTGTTGGAGCACGGGGTATCGAACTGAGAAACGACGAGGTAGCGGCGAAGGTGATGTTACAGCCTTAAAGCAAGCTTTTCTCCAAGTTTCTTCGAGGTTTCTTCGTTGCAGAGGAAGGAATATTCAAGTGGTTGCTGGATCGAGAATGATGGGTGTAAATGGCGTTGGGTTCGTATCGTTTGTTGTTGTAGATCGAGAAGGAGGTGGGTTTGGGTGTTACCAAGAATGTACAGGGTTGAAAGAACAAATCTAACAGGAAACAAGACGAATTTCTAACTCCTTTTCGTTGACTTATCAGAGGCTCATTGAGGGTATTTTTTTGCTGTAGACGGACATATGAAAGCGAGAGTCTGTTGTTGTTGATTGGTTGGTTGGTCGTAATGGGGTTGGACGATGTGGTCCGGGAAAAGACAAAGAAGTATCGTTATGAGGACATTGAAATAGAGCAAGCTTGCTGGGAAAAGTGTAGAGAATGGCGCCCGAAGGTCGAAGAAGGGGTTTGCGAGGTCAGCTTTGGAGAGTTGATTCGCAAGAGAAATGAAGGTGTCGATTCCTAGCTAGAGGATTCGGACTGTGTTTTGAGGTGGCACCCAACTGCTTATGCGGTTGATCGTTGGTTTACTGGCTCAAGTAGGCACAAAGGCGGGGGGTGACGTGAAAGTCGATGGCCGAGGGTAGATGTCGTTGGAAGTGTGAATTGCAACGGCTTGCAAGCAAGCTGACTACCGAGATCGGCGAGAGTAGTGGCTACGGAAGCATTCGAGCGTTGAGGAGTGTGGAACAACGAATCGACAGGCGAGGATCGTTGGTGAGTCGGTCGATGGGAGGTGGTAGCTCTTATCTCGAAGGATGAGTGAGGTGTCGTTGCTTAAAGCGTGGACGGATGTTGGGCGACAAAGGCGAGGGCCGAAGTGAGTCAAAGGACACGAGGTGTGAGTCAATGTTCAATGACAGCAAATTGCCGAGGCTGGTGGAGTTTGTAGGGAATCGTGGTTCCTGAGGCCTCTCTTATCCTATCTCTGTCGATGGGTTGACGGATTGATATACTGTTCAACTCGAAGGCATAGGGTGATAGGAGATTGCGTGATTGCTTGCAGTATGACTCGCGGGTGGGCACGCGGGAGCTGGCGTTGCGAGTATTGGTGGATTTGTTGATGTGCGAGTAGATGATAAGGAGGTCGGAGCGAAAGGTGGTGGTAAGGGAGGAGGTTGAGGCGGGGGAGAGGAGGCTAACAAGCAAGGAGGAAGAGAGGCCGTTGACGACGATGATTGAAGGATGGTAGAGTGAGGAAACAAACAAGAGAAAGGGCGAGGATGATGAAGGGGGAGTATTAGAGTAAAGTAGGTAAGTGCAGGCAGAGGCAGAGAGGACGGTACGGTAAGGTAGGTTGGACGAAGCAAATGGGTGGTGGTGGGTAGGCTGGTGCAGGACAGGGAATACAAGGCGAGAGAAAGAGAGGTGTGGAAGTAAGTGAGTGAAGAGAGTGTGTGAGCAAAAGACGGCCAAAGAAGAAGATGGAGGTGGATGGACGAGGATGGATTGGCTTGGATAAGACGGGATGGGAGAGAGAGAGGAAGCGACAAGAGAGCGAGGAACACCAGGACTGAGGAGCGAGATAGGCAGACCGGGGGTGGAAAGGCGAGCGCGGGAGTACGTACCGGAGGGACTGCGTATTGCGACAGCCCCGGGACGGTGAGGTGCGAGTACATTTGCGGCGATACGTACCGAGAAGACGGGGGCCCAGAACTGAGAAAACTGAGGTGGAGACGGGAGTCTAGGTAGGTACCTTACCTTGTGCGGAGCAGAGAGAGAGAGAGGTACCTGGATAGGTTCCTTACCTGAGCATGCTATGAGGTAGCATCCTTGGGAAAGGGTGACGGACGGTCGAGAAAGCGGTGGGGGAGAGTACGTATCATTCGCACTCACGGGGCTGGCACCTGGCACAGGCACTGGGCAGTCTGGGACAAGTCAACAGGAAGCATGGCGCGCTACGTGGAATGATGGGGGGAGGGGAGTGGGACGACTGGGACGACCGGAACGCACGCTTGACCAACTTGCAGACAGCAATTCAAAGCAGGATTGCTTGTCTGAGGTCTCTCTCAGACTCTCTTTCTCCAACCCTCGCCAATCCCCAGCACCAGACAACCGTCTCCTGCATATTATCCGTATGTATACCCAGCTACCCAGCAATAGCATGCACTACCCTATGCTGTCCTGATCCTCCTGCAGGACACGACTGGGCTTTCTTTCTCGCTGGGCTGGCAACGAGACGCGATGCAACGCAACCCAGCCATGCCCGAAAGACTCCATCCTGTCAGCCAGACCGACACTTCGATTGCTCGCTCTGCAGTCTGCTCAGATCTCAGCCCCCCCTTCGCTCGCTCTGTTGCTTCCCCAGACACACGACAACCTACCTCAGACATAGACAGCAGTCAGGTGTGTGAACTGTGGAGGAGGGGGGAGCAGCTCTCTCTCCATGCCTATGCAGCAGAGAACAGACGAAAGAGATGGCCAGTGAGTGAAAGGCCGGGTCAGCCCAGAAGCCCCACTTGCTGTCTCTGAATGGCCTGTTCTGATGTTTGTGTCTTCTCTCGAGGTGCATGTAGACATTGTAGACTACTTTGGTGTCCGTTTACGACTCCGTTAACCAACTCCACGCTTGGAGGTCCAGACCTCGGACGGTGAAAGCTGAGGGTGTGAAGACTGTGACACTGTGCCGTCAGCGGTGTCATTACGGGTTCACGGTGCCCAGTGTTGGCTGAGTCTGACGCACTGACGAGCCTCGAGGCCAACTTGGAAAGTCAACCATGTGCCTTGGTAAACCTAGTGCAAATAGTTGGTGTGAGCTAGGTACCGAACGGGCTGGCAGCCGTCTACCGAACGAGGTGTCCGTACTTCATCGACTTACCCAAGCACACAAGCACAGAAGAGCACATCTGTCTGCATCACTCAGCGGCCAGGCCAGGTGTACCAGACCAGCTGACTATTGACATAACCCACGGTGGATAACCAACGGGTCCCGGCACGGTGATTCTCGCCCAACTTGTACCCGTCCGCCCCGTCTTGAGAACCCATTCCATCATCTCTCCGGCCCCGTAACTTGCTGGAACTGGGAGCTGCCAGCGAGGAGGCAAGAGTCATACCTCTCGGGATCCTCTCCAGAGTCCACTGGGAAAAGAGAAGGGGGCAAAGAGGTAACTCCGTGCCCGCTCCGGCGAATGGTAGACGGGGTCTTGTGCTGTTACTCATCGTCGGCGCGGACGGCTCAACGAGACCGCTTTGATTGATAAAACTTGATTGCTCATGACGGAGTACACGGCACCAAAATCGTCCGCTGTGACTTCTATTGGCTTCGATGGATGGCGAATTTAAGACGAAAGCAAAGACCAAAACACGCAATCTCTGGGTAGCCGGTGATACCACTGTGTTGATACGTAAGACGAGAATGCGTTGCCGCTATGTATGTAGTTGTTGTGTATATTGGCCGACGCAACCAAGTAGACACGGGGTCGGAGCCGAATAACTTTGTCAATCAACATAAACATCAACAATACGGCCGCCGCAACAATAACAACCTACGAAGAACGCTGGAGTGAGGGGTGTCTGCAAAGCAATCAAACTCGTGCAGCAGCGTAACTATGACGAAGTCCAGTAGCGAGGTACGTCTCGGAGGGGGCCGATGGTGCGGGAGATGGCAGGTAATCTCAGTAGAATCAGATGTATCTCGCAAACCCAAGATCAGGGGGGATGGGAGATTGACCGGCGGGACAGTGCGACTGACAAGGGCCTCTCGGAAACTTGGTTCGAGATGTGGGAAGTTTCCTTGAGACAGCGGGCGAACCCCTGCGAAGTGCATGAATCCGCGAATGGCTGGCAGGCTGTTAGACCGGGGGGGGGGGGGGGGGGGGGGGGGGGGATGTTCGCAAACTCGCTGGCGATGAAGGTCCAAGGTCTGATGTGCGAAGTGGCTGCAAGGGACCGTCTGGGGTTGAACACTCGAGGTCTCAAACTATATTCCCCTCTCTGAATCTTCTGATTAGCTCTATCGCTCTGCGGCTTCGTGCAATATTGATGATTGGCATGATAAGACCTCAACGGCAGCATTGCGTGCGAGTGATGATATTTTTGTCACAGAGTGGTACTCCCTTGTGGACTGTTATGGAAGTAGATGTATGAATGAGGAAGACAGAGAGCCTAGAAAGGAGAAACGTACGGATACCATCTGAATGGATGGCACCGAGAAGCCAAGGTATTGCGAATACCTGGGAAGGAACGTGCTCCAACGTTTATTCTTACACGGTAGATCATTGTTGGACGGTGGACGGTGGACGGTGGACGGTGGTGGACGGTAAGCATGTATCGACGGAGAGCCTACCGTCCCGTGGAAGCGACGCCATGAAGTGAGCCCAGGCAAGTATCCGTACTGCGACTCCGTACAGAGCACCCGCGCCAAAATCCAGCGTATTGCATGGCTGTCGTCAATGCACTACCGGCTACGTACCTGACAGCCACCACGGGCACAGCCAACCATTGCCAACCGTCCTTGCAAAGCAGGATCCACTTGGATGCGTCTCTAGTCGCCACACCGCCCTGGGGGGTACGTGGTCGGCAAGTACAGCTCACACAGCGTCTGGTTGTCGACAGCTCCAAATTCGACATGACTGCCGCGTACTGCGAAGCAGCGAAATGCATGCAGGCTGCCAGCGCCAGGAAAAAGCCAAGCCATGCTGCCATGCTCATTGTGTTTCTTTTCTGCCACGGCAGCCGTCGCCAGCCAGTCAGGCCCGTCGACAATCCGGGGTGCCAGGCCAAGCCCCCCCAGGCCTCCCTCCCGTTGAGACGGGCTCCAAATCGCCTGCCGCCTGCAGCATCGACGGACAGACATAGTGTAGGGCGGTCGCAGCGGGAAGCGCGCAACCTTTCTTGCACAATGAGTGAGAGAGACAGAGGGCGATCGACGGGGTCCAGACGGCCTTAGATCCAAAACTAACAAGTCATAGTGCCAGCAAACCATCGCCAGGCTCTCATTCGCTCCTGGCGCCCATACAAGTCTCGCGTGTCTGCCAGGTACGGGTACCAGCAGCGCTGGCCAGCCGCCAGAGAACTCTGGGCCTCATTGAGTTGAGCCTGCATTTGCGTATCCCGTCTGGATACTTGGTACGAATACAACATGAACAAACTGCCGAGGGCGTTTCCTTCGGTCAGTGGACGCGGTGCCGGAATGAGCCACCGTGTGGATATCGTCCAGAGGAAAAAGAGGCCCTTTCTCCAAATATTATGTCACGCTCCCGGTGGGCTTTATTGATCGTGAACTCGTCGTTCTGGTTAGGTAAGGTCGCCTTATCCGTCCCTGGAATTCGGAAGACCCCGTGACTACTTAAGCATCCACGCCACGACCACGGCTATTCCTATTGGGTGTTTTGTTACATAAGCTATCCATGCTGATTCGCAGATCTGGATATCTCAACTGAATGGACGTGCCTGTTATGGCTTAGCTTCCAAAGATAGAGTGGCAACGTAACGGGTCCAGTATGTAGTGTACTCCCGTATGCTCGCCGGCTCGCAAAGGGTGTGGGATCCAGTCTTCTCGGAAAACGTGGACCTGGATCATGGCTGAAGAATATCGTTATTTGGTCATTTGGTCATTTGGCCGTGGACCGAAATTGGAGTGCATTGCCGCGGTACAGGCCACGTCCACCATCCCCCAGGTCCCCTGAACAAGAATAGTAGCAGGTTCGCCACTCGTCACGTCAGTTGCCCAGTCCTATGACTCCCGTCCCAACAAAAGTCTTGTGGATATGTCAGAGTAAGGAGGAGTCAGGACAGTTGTTCAACTCTCATTGCCAGACTATCAGTGCCATTGCTTGCTCTTGCCTCCTTCTCATTACAGCAGAGGCGACGTGGAGAGTTTCTTAGCAACTTGGAGTTGGGGCTGAGAGTTCGAGACTCTTGAGAACGTAAAGAGGCAGAGTCAATACCTAATAACCGAACACTGCCTATTACTTTGCAGCTATGAAGATTACGGATACTGACCAACCGTTTCCCCAACGGTCTTGAACCCCTCCGTTACCTTCAGTACATGTGTGCCTGTGTACTTACTATCCAGAATGGCAGAGACGGTGCCCACTGCCCAGACAGTCAGCACGCCAGCCAACAACGCCAGCTGTTTATTTCCTACAATCTCTCGACTGGATTCCTTGGGGTTCTGTTTCACTTGCTCACTTGCCTTGGTCTCATTGGTCGTATGACACTGCACTCCTTTCGACCTGCAGATGGGACAGAAGTATAATCGCACCCGCTCGACATCATTTTATCGCGTCGCGGACCTGTTCAAAGTATCCTTACTGTCAATCCCGTCCCGTATCTTGTTCGCACAACCAGCCAGCGTTCTCTGTTATCAGGCCGCCCCTCTGGAGTCTGAACTCTCTCATCCATGCTTGGAGGGGAGGGAAAGCGAAATGCTCACGGACGGCCACGAGTGTTCCCCAGAGTTTCCACGAACTTGGGAGGTCCCCAAGCGCCGCCGGCCCTGTGCCACGAATCCTTCTCCATCGACTTTCCAGAACAAGAAAACGGGCTTTCATGGGTCGCTTCCTGATTGGGGTCTAACCACCCCTCCTCCATGAAGGGTCCCAATCTCAGTGCTCTCCCCTCTCTGTTACAAGTTACCCCAGAATGATTATCTCAAATGACCCGTGGGCCGTTGATACGAGTGGGACACTGCGCCTGCGGAGAGCTTTATCTTGCATTATCGTAGATGAGGTAGCTATCTTTCACGGTTCCTCCTTCCGGTTCACTCCCAATCTTTGGCCGTAAGCCAACGAACGGATCTGCGTTCTATGTACAATTGTCCATCCAAAGTGTCCTTAATTACAGCTTCGCAACATGGCGACATTAGAAACCTTGAACCCGCTCACCCCCTTGCTTCGTATCGACAATCTGGCCCAGTCCGAGGTCTGGGGAGGGGCTCTAACGTCAAACCTTCGTCCGATCATTGAACGCTGATGTGACCCTCCAGTGCTCCCCAAGGCCACCTCACCTCAAAAGCTGGGCCCCCAAAGAGGCCTTTACATACACTGCTCACAGGCTCAGAGCTGATGCTTCTGCTATGTGTACTTAGCGCCCGTGACGCTGAGCCATGGCTGATGCCGATCACGGCCGCTCCTCGAGAGTGTTTCAGAGGTTGGCGCTCTTCGTCATCCCCCATTGAACCCAAACTGGTTCTTACGAAAGGTTCGTGGGATGCGTGGTCCGCAAGTTTCCCTTCATCTCAGTTTACCATGTGCACCTCGGGGAAAGTGAACAAGTATACAACCCAGTATAGTATGTGTGTGCCATCCAGACGACGTAATAATCGCGGAGTTCGCCAACTTGACTCCTGTCGTGTGGAAACGCATCCCTGGCATAGCTCGATGGTTCGGCAGGCCGGGTCGACGATGATGAAGGTATGGAGAATCAGATACAGGTATCACTCATAACATGAGTGTAACCATGACCTCCTTTTCCATCGGAACGGGAAATGGGGGGCCGCAGTCGGCGTTCGACTGCTTCTTACGAGTCACCACGTCTTTCCACATCCCCGGTGCCACTCCGTTCCCCAACGACTTGGTCGTGTGACCGGGCAATAGTGGTCTCACTGCTGAATGAATGACCCTGAAGAAATGTCCCCCGCCACCTGGAATCGATCCCCACTCTTCGCGAGAGAGTCAGAGACGTAGGAACATACGAAAGCCTCAATGCCGCAGTACGCTTATTACTGCGGGCAATGGGGGGAGGCTTGTAAAGTGCCAGTCAAGATCCAGCAGTAGGCGGTGCAGGCATCAACTGATAGAAACAAATCAGAACTCTGAACAACAGCTGATTACAATGTCTCGCTTCAACGTTTGATAGACTCCATGGCTTGTCTCGTCTTGCCGCCCTATCTGGTGGTACCGGTACTACACCAAACTGACTTCGCTTAGGCGACAGAATGTCTTGTAAAGCAAAGCATGCCACGATACTACCCCACCACCACCATCACCAACCAACCAAACGACCCCTTCTAGATGAGTAGAGCGTTTTGCAGGTGTTTTGCTTTTTGCGGCTGGCAGGAAACAGTAACTTCGTTGTAACTTGTTGGCGAATAAAACTGACCAATGTGACTGGTCAGCCGCAATACGAAAAGGGAGAAGGATGCGTTGGACACGGAACAGGCGGGCGAGCGCCACGGATCGTCGCCGGCGTCCAAGATGACCCCGCCGCCGCGAGCGGCGAGCTTCACGGGAATGAACACCGGGTATCTGTACGTTTCACTGTGTACTCGGGATGTGACGGAAGCACGCGGTGGCTTCTATCAACAATGCTCGCAATGATGTGACTCTCACTAATATCATCAGACGTGTCCTGAAGTTACTTCCCAGGTAGATTGAGTTGTGTGATATCCAAGTTCCTAGGTACCTCGATTTCAACCACCGTATCTGACTCTTCCACCAACTCCGTAATACGTTGATGTTTCGCCCCGTCACTCATACCGCTCTATCAACCTTACCGTCACCGGCTCCAAATCTCTGTCCAAGCTCGTGAGACGATGTGTCAAGCGGCGGCGGCGGCGAAAGCACATGTGGCCAGCAGGAAGAAAGAAGGAAAAAAAAGGTTTGTTGACCTCGCCCTCAGTTGCGTGTTGCGGAGGCGATAATCGGACTAGAGCCAGGGTCCGTGATGCCGCCGCGCGTGGTCATCGAGACTCGAGAGACTGTTGATTCTTCTCTTGGCCACGCGGTCCGAAAGTCTTCACCGTCTCTCTCTCCCTGTCCTCGCTCTTTCGTGACTTTCTTCGTTTCTCGCGGTGCAACTAGATCCCACGAAGCAGGCCGTGCGCCGCGCTTTCTTCCATCAAGCTTCCAGGTTTTCCCATTGATTCACACCGTTGGGACTCTAGCACGAGGACGTGCTAGCGCAACGACAGCAAACGCATTTCCGACCCTCAGACTGTTAGGCCAGTCAAGGCAGATTTGAATCCACAATGGCAAGTAGACGAGAAGAAGGCGTGACGTATCGTGATGTTGAGTACATCTTGCGTCCGTTCGGCATTGGGCGAGATTCACGCCGTTCGCACCCGTCTGCTCGGTCTTGATCCGCCGCTTGTCCATTGGCATATACCAACACCAATGGTCCGCTCATCACCATCATATGTCAGCGAGACACGTTGCTTGTTGGAGCGGGACCCCTCCGAAGCTCGAGCTCTATCGAACGAGGAGAGAGAGCATCAGAACGGCATGGCGCAATTAGCGGGTAGTCTGGCTCAACTGCCACACTTGTCGAATGCGGCGGACAGATGCATCTCCAGGCCAGGCTACGGAGTACTTCGTGCAGATTAGGTGCTCAGAAACAAAGGGGTCCAAATGTCGTGTGGCTTGTTACTCAACGCCAATTCATGGACCCTTGCTGTCGCCGTGGCCGTTTCCATTCCAAGTCCGTCTCGGCAATGTTTGTTTGCATTGTGGTTGACATCCCGATTCCCCATGCCCCTTGCGGCATTCTGGCGCTGGTATTCGTAAAGTAGGGAGATTGTCGTACCACGAGATCACAGATGTGACAAGGATTGATATCGCAGAGAGGCACGATTGGATGGAAGCACAGTAACGATGAGACTGCACGAAAAGGGCACGGCGTGTGTGTCGGAGGTCTCATCGGCAGGGGGGGGGGGGGGGGGGGGGAGGGGGCCGAACGGATTAGGAAAAAAGAAAAGAAACCATCAGCCACTTCAGAACTCCAGCCCAATAGCCTTGTTAACCGCAGCGCTTGTATCTGGCCTCTCACCTCTCAGAGTGTCAACCTGTCAAGAGCTATCAAACTTCCAATCAAGCCAAGAGATAGCTCCATTCTCCAACACATTCGGTCAGGACCTTTCTGGCGTGCTCGTTGTGGTTCTGGACTCCCGTTCCTTAGATCTCGGGCAGGTATGGGGTTTCTCGATACCATAATCAGCCTAACCAAGTTGCCAAATCCCAGGCTTCTCGGCCGGCGACCTGAACCAGGCGTCCGTTGAAAGGACTCGGGAACAAGGCCGGTGTGCTCCACGCAAGGTACCCGAGCGTATCGTCCTTGGGTCCGTCGACGCCCGTACGAAGGACCGGACGACGACCTTCTTTGCGCTTCTCTCGAGTTCACCGGTGACCTGTCAAATTCTCACGATGGAGGGAACCAGACCGCCTGACGCGTGACGGACTCGCAACCAGCTTCCCGCCGGCTCCCCCCTTTCCGGCCCCCGAGTCCACCGTCCGGCCGCAAAATGTTCCAATCCACCTGCCTACTCGCTACATGAAGCCTTGGAACAAGAGCCACTCTGCCACTGTCGTCGGCTGGTCCGCGGACGACGGACTCGTTCCAGCCGCTGCAGCTTGATATCGCCCCCAATTGAATCCTCCCTCTTCAGTCTTCACCGCTGCTTCAGTGTTAGTCCTGGTCATGCAATCGATGTCTTAACAGTCTGCTGCTATTGGGCCATGTCACCGGCTGCTACCATGGCACGCCTGGGTTGGTGTAGCCCTCTGCGACCTTATTCGCCATCTCCACTCACACACACCTTTGCGGCGTTGCGCAGCCCAACTCTCTCTCTCTCTCTCTCTCTCTTACACGGGCACACACACAATCACACACACATCACACAAGGCACACCTCGCACCAACTCTCACCTGCACCGGGCATCCACACGGCAAGTCTGCAGCTCTGCAACCGCGTTTTCCCGTTCCGGCCCTACTCGACTTCCGGACGCTGGCTTGACCGCCTTCTTCTAATCTCCCGCCGTCACAACCTTCATGCATGAACTAGCTAGCGCCAGCCAACCTGCCTCCGTTGAAATGCGGAAAGCTTGAATTGGGAGAGCAAACAGTTCTTCGAAACGCCGCTGAAGGATTTCACAATCTGGAAGCGAGAAAGACAATCGCAAAGAAAGGGAAAAAAAGTCTGATCGCGCGTCGCGCCTCTGAGTCTCACCGTCTCGACGTGTCACCTCGGGAATTAAATTTTTTTGCCCTTCCTGCTGCCTCACCTTGTCACGACAACGCACAGTACCAAATTACCAAGTTTTCTCTCCCTATAGACAGCTCACACAATGGCCCACAACCTCGGCGCTATTAGTGTCGTATTGCTCGATATCGGTGAGCGCCTTTCTTACCTGAAGCCGAACTCACCGCATCCAGAATAATCTTGTTGCATTTGTGGACTCAAGTCTCGATAACATTGCCCATACTGATTCGAGATTTTCCAAACATGCAGAAGGAACCGTTTGTCCCATATCCTTCGTCAAAGATGTGCTGGTACGTCGTCTCACCCCAACCACCCACCCCCTTGTCCATCGGGTAATTTGCGGCCCCCTCCGGATGACTCTCTCGAGGTCTCCGATGGCACGGAGGTGGTTTCTGTCATTCCGAGCCGGGCAACCGTGCGCATGCTCCCACGGCGGCACAGTCCCGCCGCTGTCAATCCGGTGCTGATGTCTCGGTTTCCAGTACCCGTATGCCGTCGATGCCCTTCCGGCAGCCCTAGACAAGCAATGGGACAATTCCGAATTTGCAGTCTACCGTAATGCGTTCCCTGAGGACTGCGTATCTGATCGATCAGTCTTCGAGGCGCACTTCCGCGACCTCGTCAAACGCGATGTCAAGGCCTCGTACCTCAAGGCCCTCCAGGGCTACCTCTGGAAAGAGGGCTACAAGTCGGGTGAAATCAAGGCGCCTCTCTTTCCGGATGTCGCTGAACGTCTTTTGTCCTGGAAAGAAGCCGGCCTACGCCTCGTCATCTACTCCTCTGGCTCTGTTCCCGCCCAAAAGCTCTTCTTTGGCTACACAGATGCTCAGCCGGCGGACTTGACGCCCCTCATCTCGGGCTGGTTCGACACAGTCAACGCCGGCCTCAAGACTGAGCCCGGCAGTTATGCCTCCATCCTGTCAAACTTCGCCGACACCAAGCCTGAGGAATGGCTATTTCTCAGTGACAACCCCAACGAAGTCACAGCCGCAATCAAGGCCGGAATGCAGAGCATTCCCGTCGTCCGCCCCGGCAACGCACCACTCCCGGACGACCTGAGCTCAACGTTGCAGCCGATCAGAGACTTCAACGAACTCAACGGCCTTGGATCAAAACACTGATACGCGACTAATTTGACTTGCGGGGTACCCGACGACGAATGTTCCTCCTAGACTTTTGGTAGCGCTATTGGAGACAAACCGGCATGGAAACGCCTCGAATACAGTCTGCATCCGGTGAACACCATCTTCAGCTTTCCCATCTCCGTCGACTGCACAATTCCACATCTCTTGTCCCTTCCATCCTTATCCCTTACTCTTCAAGCCAAGTCTGTTCTAGATGCCAGTCGCCCATTCCTCGGCTTCAGACACGTGGGATCTCATACCTAGCTTTACCCGCAACAGCTGATAAGAGACCGGAAACGAGATGGCCATCTTGTGAGAAACAGGCAGGTCGAAGCTGTTTCGACTGGAGCTCGAGACCTTGACGCCCCATCCAAACGCCAGAGGTTCCGCAGCAGCCGACAAAGTCCATATTTTGTCTCGCATGGATTGCCGATTGATCCAGATGTAGAACATGGCCTCGTCCGTCCTGTGGAAGGCAGGTGAAAGCAGCCGTGGCGGCCCCTCGCTTGCAACGGGCGCTTGCCAAATGCCCAGACGGCGGGGTTTATCGTGGACTCGTCGTGCAGACGACATACGTCCCACAATATAGGTCATCGTTGGCTTATTGGAAACGTGACTTCTTCGAGGCGTCCAAACGGATGCGAGAATATTGATGATCGTCTGCCGATCGCTGTGAGGGGAAAACGCTTGGAACTTGCACCACCTCAAGGCCCGCCTCGGCGTCTGATCGTCCAGTATTGCCCCCAAAAAGGCAGCCAGAATTGTGATTGGGGCCCGTCTTTGATCATAATGACAATGGCGACGTCCTGTTTTCAACGCACTTGATGATCTGCTAGCCGGCTCCTGAGACCAAAGCAATGGTTCAATCTGGTGGCACGCAATCATGGACCCTTCAGTGTGATTGTGAAGTTGTTACGATTCAGACCCGGGTTGAGCTCCTTCTTGGCAAATGCGGGCAGCGGTTTGCTTGGAGCATTCTTTCTCTTCCAGAATGAGTAGACAAGCTTGTTCGTGATCTTTCCCTCAAGTTGGACGTATCCCAAGGACGTCATGATCTCGACCAACCGATCCTGAGAGAAGTACCGCGAGTTGTCAACACAGCTTCGGGGGAGGACCAAGAAAAGTGAGGGAAACAGGGCGCGAGTAGCATCCGATAGATCGTCTCCGGGCTGACGGAGAAATGAAAGCGTGCGGAGAAGCATCTCACCGCGGAGAGAGTGGTCAGGAACGTAGTTGACCACCAAGCTGAGTGATATGATGTCAAACCGATCCGAGTCGTCCATTGGTAGAGGTCGCTCCATGAAATCCTGCTGAACGATGCCCGCTCGTTGGCTGTTGAGGTCGATGAGAGTCATATCGAAGAAGCCGCTCTTGGAGCAAGCGTTATCGGTACTGAGAGCGCCCACCTCGAGCATTCGCAATCGGCAATGCGCAGCGCCCTCGTCCTTCCACTCATCTCGACTGCTCTTGGACTTCAGGGGCTGGAGATCGGCTGATCGCAACCAGTCGAGGAGAACTCTTGAGCTGTCCCCGCCGCGATCTACTCGTTGGCCTTGGAGACTGGCTCGCTGGTACTCCTCTAGCCCGCCGAGGGCAGAAATTTCGGCTGCAACCGCAGCTGCCTCTTTCTCGTCATTTCGAGCCAATGCTTGTTGGCGCTTCTTCTGCAGTGTGTGGTGAGTGTTGATAAGCGTTCTCGTCTCCTTGCGAGAGATTGACTTTGCTTTTTTGATAGTGGGAGGGCGGCCTCTTGACAACAGCTTGTTGGCGGACTTGGTCCTTCCCATGTTTCCGACGCTTGTTTTGGGAGAAGGAGGAAGACCAGAATGAGAATCAAGAAGACTTGGTGTTTGTGCTCCTGAGTCGAGCACTTCGAATGAGTTTTGAGAATACTCAATGAAGTCAATATCAAAATCGACCTCGCAGGTGCCGTGGATTTTTTTCTTCCCCTGCTCGATGAGTGTAAGTCGAGCCTTACATAAGCGGTCCGTTTCCATTCGGCAAGCGCCAGGTTGAGTTAGACTAGGTAGGTTGCCAGCACCGGCGGAATGATTTTCCACTTTGCTTTCCCCGCCTCTTCGGATACGATAAGATAACGAATCGACATGCACAGACCAATTCAACCCTAAGCCCACAGATGAGAAAAAACATTTGACTTTCGGAATCTCTTCTTTTTCCATTCGAACTCGACACCGACGACAACCAGCTAACCCGCCCAACCAGCCAACATCCCCATCAGTCAAAATGGCCCCCAAGGACGCGAAGAAAGGTACTTGAAAACCAACTCCCGGCAGCAGCAGGAACTATACACTTGCGAGCGCAACACTCCCAACTTTTATACACACAAAACCCGCACACAATGGCGACTCGACAAAATCTCTTGTTTCGTCGACAGCAATGGGCAGAACGGTGACGGAACGGGGGATAACACCAACAATCTCTACGCCGAAGCCTCTCTTCTCCCGGAGCATCATGCTACAGCAGATTTTGCGAGTTCTTTTGAAAATAAAGAGCGATTGCTGATGCGACATCTCTACTCTAGGCGGTGCCTCCAAGGCGCCTAAGGGCTCCAAGCAGGCCAACAACGCTGCCAAGGCTGCCCTGAAGGGTGTAAGTACAAGCAAACATGAACACTCTCCCGTTATACTCCAGGGAAAAAGATAATCTTCGTTGTCCATGAAGTGACGGGCACTATCTGCAAAAAACAAAACAAAAAAAACAAGCAGGAAGCTGACAACCATCTTCCTTAGGCCCACGGTCACTACAAGAACAAGGTCCGCTACACCACCTCGTTCCACCGCCCCAAGACCCTCGTCGTCTCGCGCGCTCCCAAGTTCCCCCGCAAGTCGATCCCCCACGCCCCCCGCCTCGACGAGCACAAGATCATTGTCCACCCCCTCAACACCGAGTCCGCCATGAAGAAGATTGAGGAGAACAACACCCTCGTCTTCATCGTCGACGTCAAGTCCAACAAGGCCCAGATCAAGCAGGCTCTCAAGAAGCTCTACGACATCGACACCGTCAAGATCAACACCCTGATCCGCCCCGACGGCTCCAAGAAGGCCTACGCCCGTCTCACCCCCGACGTCGATGCTCTTGACATCGCCGCCACCAAGCTGGCTCTCGTTTAAAGCGGATATTACCTTTCGCTAGGGACTGGAAGTGGGAATGGGAAATGAAAAAGTAAAAAGCTATTCGGGTTCATTGACTGTAAAAGGCATTGGCATGGGCGTCTCAAGGTTGTTGATACAGATTCCCCAGGAGTGGCATCTCCTCGAGGGCACCAATCGATTCTCCCGGTACTCAGGCTGGGGTACCATGACCGTGTTCAGTCTCAAAAATGCTCATGAATGCGGAATTCGCTTCCTGTGACAAATTTCGTCCATCGAAACGTCAACTTGCAATTGTGAAATCAATGTGACATGTGCCAGATGGCGTTGTATGACGATGGGTTTCCCATTCTATCTCGTAACATAGTTATACATATGCTTGTACATGAGCAACCTCCGTAAGAGGTTCTCCCCCTATACCCAGTCTAATCCGGTCTACCGTTTCTCATTCGAGCATACCGTTTCCAAGCGTTCCGTTTTCTGTTTTCTCCAGCATGGGCGGATTCTCCGACAGTCCCTCCCGACCCCTTTAGCCAGAGCGCATGTTGTTCAGGTGCTTCATCGTAAGGAAGTTGACGTCGAGGAATCTGTCAACGCAGTTGGCCAGGCATCCCTCCTCGCCCTTATCCAGCTTCGAGCCGCGGATCGAGCCGCTGACGCACTTCTTCCAGCAAATCTCGGTCAGAGCGTGGGTTTCTAATATCATGATTCGAATTAGCTGCCAGTTATTTTCTTGCTGCGCCGCCATCCGGTTGAACCGCGCGAGGCCGGGACCGCGCACGTGTGTGCTACCAATCCCTCCTCTACAGTCTCCCATCGCCTTCAATCTGCCATATTCCCCGGGTACGTAATTCCACGGGTGAAGGGGGTATACTAACGTGACTGAATCTGAGATCTCTGCTGCTCATTGGCGAGGAATTGGCGGAGCTCGAGCTTGTCCTTGTCGTTAAGCTTGTCGAGGTCAGAGTTCTCGAGCGCTGACCTTGAAGAGTCCATGGTTGCGGCTGTGGGATAGTTTGCCCTGTGATTGACAGTATCGTTCTTCGATATGGATTGCGAGTACCGAAAGGAGGGCGTATGTTGGTTGCGACGAAAGGTAAGTAGTATGGTAGAGGTCGAAAGTCTCGAAGTGTTTGCCGTCTGGTGCTCCTTGAATCCAGCTTTTTTTTTGTCTCCACTATAACATGGACTTCTCCCATTGGTTGAGTCTGTGCGTAGCTCAGAAACCAAGGGACAGTCATCATCATTAAGGCATTCACAAACAAGCCAAGTAGGCAATGCAGTGCAAGAAACCTCTTTCTCAACTTCCATGATAGTGAATTGTGGATTGAACAAGCCTTGTCGATTCCAGGCGTAGTTTCAATGGGACATGTCTTGAAGCACCTCGAAACCGCTTATTATTCTCTCGCATCTACCAAGACTAAAACTAAAGTCGATTATCTGACAGAACAATACCATTATCCAATCCCATTGCTTGTTTTATTGCTTGTACAAGCCATCACGATTATACCTCATGCCCTACTAGTATAGCGGCATGCAAAGGAACCAAGTCGCAGCTTTGACAGCAGCGCCCCAATGCGTTCGTCAGATGTACTTGTACTTGCGAGCCAACGTCATGCTAACAACGCTGAAGAGAATCAAGCTTCCAAGGATGACAAAGAATGGAACAAGAGAAGTGTCCGCAAAAGGAACCGGAACGTTCATGCCGAACAGTCCACAAACGAGGTTGAGTGGAACGAGAATTGACGCCAGAAATGTGATCTTGCTGAGCACCAAGTTCGTGTGTGTACCCTGGGAGATACTGTTGATAGAAAGCTGGGCCAAGTAATTGCTGTGGGAGCGAGACAGGATCTTTTCGAAGTGGCCGAGGTTGGTGACCATAGTGACGACGTGATCCTGTATATCGCCAAGATAAAGTCCAATGTCCATGCGAGGGGTAACCTTGTAGTTCTCATTGCAACGCTTGGTAAAGCCTCGCAGGACATCAGCTTTGCCTCCAAGAAGGCGCATTAGAGCCATGGTGTTCTTGCGCACTCGGCCAATGGACCGCAGAAACTGGTTTGAATCGTCCTCGCGGGCTACAAAGACACCGTCCTCAATGGCGTCAGCCTCCAATTCAATGTCACGGATGACTGGAGCAAAGCAATCCACGATATCGTCACTATACAACATATTAGCACGGGTATTGACATTCGGCTTTGTCCACTTACATGAGAGCATAGCAAATCCAGTCGCTGCTCAACGCAACGTAATCCCTGAGCAGGGCAATACGCTTGCGCACGTGAGAAGCGTGGGCATTAGGCTCGAAGCTGAAGCTCAGGGTACCCTCGCGGAAGACGACGACGTAGAGGTTGTACGGCTCGTACTCCAAGCCGTCGTCTTCCTGAACCGGGGTAAAGGATCGAAAGCTTGCAAAGTAGTACGAGGGAAACAGCTCAATCTTTTCCCGCGCCTCTTGGGTCGTAATATCCTCAATCGTCAAGGGATGGATACCGAATGCTTTGCAGATGGCGGTTACCTCCTCCTTCGTAGGATTGTTGACGTTCAACCACCAAACTCCGTCAGACTCATCGGCCGGAAGCGTGAAAAGGCCCCGAAGATCCTCGCCGGGAAGAACCAAGTCCCCGAGTTCTGCCGCGTGAATCGTTGATTCCCAAGCCGAAGAGAAGAAGCTGAACCGGTTAGGGTCCAGAGGCTGTTGGGCAGCCGCAGACTTATTCTTAGCCTCTTCGGCGAGATGCTCCTTCTCTGAGATCTCCTGCTCATCAGAGGTGTCAGATGGCATATTGACAATATCTCCATCTACAGTGCTGAGTTGCAGCTGAGGCTGGGCCTCAGACGTCTGTGTCTGTCGTAAATCCGGGAAGGCACGGAGAGAGTCGCGGCGACTAGCCGTTCGCGACGCCTGGTCAGACTGGACGAAATTCTCCAAGTAGTCAAAGTCGATGTACAGCTGGTCTTTGCGCCGGGGATCTTGAAGAGGGAAGCAAACATCCTCCTCCGCTGACTGGTTGGTGGCCAAGCTGGCGCCGTCATCCACCGTGTAAGGTCGACTGCGATGGCTACGACGGCTGCTGATTGAGCCGGCGCGATGCAGGTTCTCTTCACTGCCTTTCCTCTCGGCCTTGGACTCGGAGAAAGACATACCACGCTCGCGGCGGCGCGCTTCAGCAAAGGCCTTGACCGAATTGGGCGGGGAGATGGATCTCTGATCAGTGATGGTCTCAACGGTCGGTCGACGGACCCGTCGCGCATGCGGCGAGACGTCCCCTCCCTCGTCATCGACAATTGCCTCTTCAAAGTCCCGAACCCGAATGCTTGGCGACCGCTCTCCGGATATCGAGTCGGGTCCAAGCAAGCGCGCTCCATAAAGCGTATCGAAAGTGCCCCTCCGAGGCCGCTCCGGGTGAGGGCTGGTGGCGACCTGATGGCGGTGGTCGTCGAGCTCAGGGATCGGCGTCTTGAATCCACCCTCAGAGATGTTCTCCTCGTGGTCAGACATATTGAGGTTTGGGGCTGAAAGCTGGTGGTATTGCTTGTTTCAACAGCCGACAAAAGGATTAACCTGCTCGTGTGTGGGTAGCCCGTTTAGGGGAATGGGTCATAAGTCTCAAACTCGTTCCTCTTGGAAGGCCTCCGCAACTCTTGAATCAGGCGGAAATACCCATAACTGATGCGTATTCAATGTAGACCGTAGCCGAATCGCACTCCGCGCGGCCGGCGCGGTGTGCGCTGAAAGGGTAGCGAGCTTCCAGGGTGGCTGTGGTCGTGCCAGTCCCAAGAAGGTGCGTATACGCTGAGGAGACAGCGTTAACGCGCAAAGATGCTGAAGATGTGATGTGATGTTTCCAATTATTCCTTTTTCGATATTGAAACCTGATTACGGAGGTTTCTTGTGCACTCCGCTGTAGACCCAGAAACCAGGACCTCGGAGTGAACAGGTGGGAGAGGTAGCGTCAGCTGCGAGTGAAGCCAACTTGGTGGTTTGAAGTGTCGGGTAGAATATCAAGTGGGTCTTTCGACCTAGGGAACTCGAAAGTCGATTGCGATTTTACTGTTTATCCCGCAGTTCGAAAAATGCAATGGTGTATAAGGTCGTCGAGGTAGTTGTTTGTTTATACGAGCGGTGTTGGGGGAATCGGATGACGATCGAGGTACAATGGTCGTCGGTGGTGCGAATGGCGACCCAAGGGTGCGGGACTTTGTCTTCGTCGTCCGGAAACAGTATGCGATTGTTGTGGTAGGTCGCTGGATCAACAACCGGAACAAGGTCAGACTAATCTGATGAAGAAGAAAGCTGCTCTGACTGCTGCACAATCAAATGAGCAAAGATTTGGTTTGCACAGAAAAAGGAGTTGGGACGACAGGTTTTTTTTGTTGTCCTGAGCGTGTTGAGGTTTTTTTGTGAAATTTTTGGTGGTGAATGGAACCGAAAGATGACGGGGACGGCCAGAAGGTGATCAAATGCAAGGGAAGATTTCCCGGTTCTGAGTAAAAATCCGACTTTGGAGCCAGTGAGTCGCTAAGCTAGGTGGCGGCACAGGCCAGCCGAGAGAGACAGAGAGACTTTTTTCTCAGGTTCCAGGCCAGGATATCTGGGTGCCCGCGGGCGTGTCATACCACGGGGTGGAGCCGCGGCAGCACCGTGTGACCCCACACAGTCCCGTTAGCCTGTTTAGCCTGTACCCCATCGTTCGCCTTGTGGTTGGACTCTAGGTGCACCCAATAGCAGCTGCTAGAGCAGGAACATGGTGCCGAGTGGAAGCTTGCAAACCAGACCTGAGGACCAGAGTCCGTGCTCGACTTGCTTCGGAAACGGCATACCTGTTCCTTAATTACCTACTTACCACCTTACCTTACCTAAGGTACTTCGAGACCTCTGCTCCTTCCGCCGTAATACCAGATCATCAACTGTTGATCGTCTCGAGACCACAGACCGAACCAAGTATTCGGACACACATCTACGGTCCGACATTCTGCACCTACGACTTGGCAAGGGGGTTGTTCACCACGCCGATTCATCCTCCGGCGCATCTTCCATCACCAACCGGCCCGGCCAACAACCAAAAAAATAAGCCTTGGACAGTTCCGCGGTGCTAGTTACAATGGCCGATCAAATTCTCGACCAGGTTCGCGATATCGCGGAAGGCCAGATTGTACGTCACCGGTGGAAACCGACCTTCCCCTCGGCGTCGTCTTTGACGCCTCTTTCACTTCCAGAGGCTAACAATATGTTCCCTACAGGACTTTGAGGGCCAGAAACTGGCAGATCTCCTGGCGACTCTACTTCTCTCGGCATCTGGAGTAAGTTCCGACAAACGCTCGACTTCGACATGATGGCACGCCGTGCTGACTTTCCCTTCCCTATAGGTTCTTGCCTTCATCATCGGGTTTATTCTCCAGGACATCAAGCTCGCAGTCTACGTTGGTTTGGGCGGAACCGTTCTCACATTCCTCCTCGTCGTGCCTCCTTGGCCCTTTTTCAAGCAACATCCAGTCAAGTGGCTACAACCTGGATCCACGTCCGGGTCCGGAGCACGGAATGTGGCTACAATAGAGAAGTCGGGATAGCCGGTACTGAAGACGTCAATTGTTCATCAAGTCATTTGTGATGTATGGTTCCTGCGTCTGTAACCGTGCCCACCCTTTAGGGCCTCTCTAGCTAGCTGTTTCAGCGAGCTGGACGCAGCCCTCGCTCGTCAGGAGAGTATCACGAATTGTGTCCTTGTTCTGCGTAGCCATGACACCACAATGCTGCGTATCCATTTACCGAGATCCTCGCACCATTGTCTTGCGCCACCTCAACGACCGTACTTCTGGAATTCCCAGTCGCGGTTGTCCAGCGGGCAGACTTGTCGAGCCTTGAGCCAACGAGAGATACAGTGGAAATGGAAAGCATGCTGCGCGTAGTTTAGCAAGAGTAGGCAGAGGCAATAAAGAGAACATACGTTGCAGATACCCCAGGCCACAGTGCACTCTTCACTAGTAGCGGACGCTTGGTTTGCCTGGCATTCTATGCCTATGAATTGTTAGCATGCGAAAGAGCGAAACAGCGGGTTACCGCGTCGGCATTCAACTCACAAAGATCCATGATGTGGTTTCTGCAAATGGCGCAGTTGTCGACGACGATGTCCCATGCCCACAATGCAACGGCATTCCACTAGAGGCACTTGTAAGCTTGCGTCAAGCTATCGGTTCCCATCTACTCACCTTCTTGACTTCGAAGCGCTTCTTTGCGTCGACCGCCTTGCTGCTCTCGCCATCGGCGGCCTTCTTGGCAACGGCAGTACCGGGCGCATCCGTCATGTCGACATCGGCCATGGTGGTATGTGGGATCGGGTACGGTTCGGGCTACTGTCCAGGCGGTGAGTTTGAATACTGCGCGACCAAGCGATATCGGACAGAATCAGGATGTTAAGTCGAAAATCGAGGGGGAAGCAGCGGTTCGGCAGGGGAAGGCTTGTGGATAAAGCGTGAGAAGCGTACCTTTTCTATGTCTTTAGAGGTGGTCAGCTAAGGTAAGTCCGATCAATGAGGTCAAAAGGGTTGCAGGCGGGCAGGCTAGCCCGTGTCGAGCCTTCCGGGTTGCGGGTAATTATCTTACAGAGATGACTCAAAGCGACTCTTCAAGTTTGCAGGGAGAGAAACAAGCTCTGGGGGATTATTGCGGCCTTTGTCGTGTCTCGTTTGCTGGCCGGGCTTCCGTGGTTTGGTGATGCATACGAATGGCGGGCAAGAAAGGCTGCCAGCGGGCCCTGGTCCGTAAGGCAGGCGCCTCATTCCACGCCTGCCTTGGCGGGGTTCATGAGGCGTAGAATGACCTACGGGTTCCCTTACGGTGTACAGTGCGGGAAACGAGGTCGCTGCTTGCCCCTCAGGACCGGGACTCAAGAGTCTCCCGCTGTAGGTAAGGCAGGGGTATCCGTAATACGCTCTGTGGCTCTGTAGGCCTGCCCACCTCATCTGAGCGGCAAGTATTACCCGAGGGGCACTAGAGATGGGTGACTTTAGCGAGTAGATTACCTAAGCATGTCATTATGCTACGGTGCTCAGTCAATGCAGTCTTCCATTGACGTTACGGAAATGCGCACTGGGCTGCGAAAGGACCGACAAGTCACCACAGAATCTGATGGCATGAGATACATTTAACAAACACTTTCCATGGCAAGATACCTGTACTATGGAGACTAGTACTCACCCACTCAGCGGAGTCTCAGTGGAATATCTTGCAACGGCTTCCGCCATCTGACATGTCGGGAGTAAGGGACTTAGATCCAGCATTTGTCTGACTTGGTAATCGCACTCAGGACCTACTTTTAGGAGCGGCCTGACTGGCCCGACCTTCAACAAATTGAAAGCACGCCTTGAAACCTGGCTACTGGTAAAGGTAACGAAACCATGGCCGTCGTCCAAGGCACTTTGTCCCTGCTTCCAACCTTGACTCTTGAGGAGTCGGAGTGACGCATTTCCTCCGAAAGCCTAGGGCCGTGACTCGCACCAGTAACTTGTTGCCAATTTTGGCGATGGAAAGCAAGGATGGTGAGGTAATGTTAGCCGTCCGGAGCTGAAGACAGGAGTAAGGCTGGAAGCGCACGTGAAGGGGTCGAGACGGAGATCCACCTCTCCCTTATCGGAGGTTACTGAGCCACGCGTAAGGTGCCTATGAGACAACTTGATAGGGGGGGATGGGAAAGGTACCTGCTTGGATGGGATCCATGATGGGATGGGATGGGATGGGATTGGCAGTGACACTGAGGGGACGGGATGACATACCTGCCACTGAGATGCGCTACCTACTGTGTACGTAGGTACCCAACGCGCCTTGTCAGTGTGACCAGGTACCGTCCCCCCACGAGGAGAGGTTCAGGTTCCTCAGCGAACAAGCCCAATCTGGGCAGGTTTGGCAAGGCACACGCACACCAGGCATCTCCACCCAGCTCGAGATCTCCTAGCACCGGGGTTACTTAAGCCCCTCTCCCCTCTTTCGCCGCATATTGTGGCTTTGGTCCTCCCCCGACACTTTCCATTGTCACCTTACTCGACTCTTCAGCCCGTCACTCATTTGTACGGCAACATGAGCAGAGAATATACACGCGCTTTTCCTGCATCAGACACTGACTTCTACTCTTCGCTTTTACTTTCTCCCAATCCGCTTCCTCAAACAGATCATCCTCCTGGCGCTTGAACTTAGCACTAAACACTACATCGGAACAACGAAAACCCAGCATCTCTAACCTTGCTTCAGCCAGCGTATCGAAGCCTTGTGACCGCCAGATACCTGCCTTTCGCCACCATCATATCCTTACCTTCTCAATCAAGGCATTCTTTACCTTCAGCGACCGTTGTCTAGGAATACTTCCCCTTTGTCGACTTTGACTTACCCCGGTCCCCACCCCGCGGTCGCTGCGACACATCTGATTACGCCACTCCTACGACTCAGAATGCAAGAAACAACAAATCAAGCAAAGCCAACGCCCACGCGTCGCCGACAGGGTCGGGGCGGTGGCGGCAAGGCTGCTGGACAGAAGATGTATGCATCCGAGACCGACGTCGCCAACGTCTCAGCGCTGGCCTACGAACAAGCCGGTCATCCTCATACCCCCCAGAAGTCATACTCTGGCTCGCCTGAGCCGCAGTCCGGCAACGGCAACCAGCCTGGCTCTAAACAGCGCTCTCGCAACAAACCCCGAGCGAAGAACCCCAATACCGTAGCTTCGCCCGACGTCACCCGCCAAAACCGCCGCTCGACCCCTCAGAGCATCCCGGTAAACAAGTCGGCAGCCGCCGCTTTCGCTGGCGCAACTTTCCATGCTTCGCCTGCTCCGTCAGCCTTACCCATGCCCAGCTTCTACTCCAGGTCTATTCCCGAATCTCCAGGACCCAGGCCGGACGCTCAACAGCAGCCGTCACCTCCGGCAACCGAACGCCAACGTCCGACACCTCAGCATCCTGCGACCGCACCTAGAGCTCGCGAGTCGCCCCTTGACGCCATTTTCAGGGCCGACAGAGCTGAGAAGGAACAGGCGCGACGATCCAGTTCACTCAACTCGTCCGTTCAGACAGACGGTTCTGAGTCAACCGCTGCCCCTTCGCCCAGAGAGGCCAACCACGCTCCTTTCGTTGCAAAACCTTACAACACTCACCCTGGGCACCGTATGCCACTCCAGAGATCATCTAGTGGGATTTCGGCCCAGGAGCTCGACGGCTTTTCGGGAAAGCCCCTTGGTCCCGCCTTCTCCACCCCGTACCAAGAGCGAATCCGTGCTGCCCGCGGCGCTCCCAACCAGTCTCCAAATGGTACAAGACCTTCGCAGATCTCGCCAGCTGAGGACCGCTCTGAAGCTCTGAAGAAGTATCTCTTCGGAGGCAAAGGCATGGCTTCGGCTGCTCAGCCACCGGCTTCGGCTCCGCCGGCTCAATACGTCCATAACGGCTTCATGGGAAACAATCCCGCACCTCAGGGCGACCAATCTGCGGACCTTCGCGCCATGGAGGACAACTTGCGCCGCATTCTGAAACTCGAGTCGCCTATGGCATCTACACAATCTGGGGATCGTCCTCTGTACTCTTAGGCGGCCATTGGCTGTCGATTGCAAACAACAAGCTTCATTACACTTGGTAATTCGGGCGTCACTTGGCTGGCTGGCTTTGTGTCGTTGTTCCTCTTTGGAAGACGCAGGGTTACTGGAGATCATCTGGCATGGAAACGGGAGTCTGCGCTGCTTCTATTTGATATGATTTGTTACTTTGTCTTGCTGGGTGTCTTGGGGTTGCGGGAAAGCGGGAAAGCGGCAGGAGCTCGCAGTTGCTTTACGTGCCTACCTGAGATTCTACTTGATACCCGAAAGCGACGTTGATGTTTTACCCTCAGTTAGGACCAATTCATATTCCGTTTCCATCTATCATGTCCGATTTTGTTTGTCTCCAGTCAGTCTGAAGACTATCAGATGTACATCTAGTAGTGTCCATGGTTCAGCTTTGGTCTGATATTTTTTATCCTTGGGGCACTTGGACGGTTAGCAAGAAAGGGTGGCGTTAGATGCTTGGGGGAATGGCTCTCTGCAGAGTCAATATATCAGTGATGTTTCTATCCTTTGATCTTGATGAAGCACCATGGCTAGGCTGCGTGGGAAGATTACGATCATAGCTCGTGAACATCTCTTTGTCTGTACAAGTAAAACCCGGGTATTAGAGTCTAGTATTGTGAATTTGCTGACCAACAACCGTGATGCAATGTTCTCCAGCTACCCTCTTCGATACATGACATTTCGGGCCCTTTCTTAAGATGAAGTTTCTGCGCTCCGCCAACTCTGGGAGTAAGTTCATGTTATGGTGAAAATCGTCCTTGAACCAATTCAGATTTTGGGAGATAGACGTGAAGCTCTTCAAGGGCTTACTCCCAGAGGCTCAGATAAACAACGAGAGGGGTTTCACGGCCACTAAGGGTGAGGTCGTCGCCGCTGCCACTGTAGATATCCTGTTCAATGCACTGATATTCATATTTGTTTGTGCTTCTTAATTGATCAGACACCGGAGTCCAATATATCAAGTGCATGGCTTCTTGTTGAGACAATACTATGCCTGTCATAATGCAGCATGGGAGTAGGCGTGCTCCTGTCAAGGGCCCGGCTCACAACACCGACCTCTGACGGAGCATCCGTCATCGGTGTCTTCCTTGGTCATCCATGGCTCGGGTCGTCTTTCTTCGGGGGGCGTTGATCAACTACATATTGTAGGAAAGCGCCCTCCTCTTCCCTCCTCCAGTGGTGGAGGTTCATCGTAGACTGTCAAGTATATAAAGGCTTTACTCCAGTAGCTTTCGTCTGTTTATGGGCTTCAGAAAGATTAGAATGCCTTGCAGGAGATGTCTCTTGTGAGGATTCCATTCAGGTCCAACATGACAGATGGCCCGAGGACCATCTCCTGCCCCCTTTCGACGATTTGGTTTCGCCGATGTAGACTGATTGCTCAATGGCGACCTCTCTATTTGAATCCCGCTCTCACTGGACAGCCGCTGGATATTGTCAACAAGCACTTGTACCCTGGCCTTGTCATATTTTCCTTTGAAGACGACTGAAAGAACTTTGATCTCGTCTCTAAAATGAACGTCCTGCATCACGGAGCAAGAATAACCAAGAGTCTTTCAGAGCCTAGAAATCGTCTCCACGGCTGCCATTAGTGACGGCATGGTCAGCAGTGAATATGTGAAGATCGATGCTCCATCAGCCCGCGCTGAAATACCAAGACATTTGCTTTGAAGTGGTTATGTCTAGCCTGGCCAGTTTCTGAAGGAAATGACATGGTGAGAGAAGATTCCTTCTTCCCGCAAGAGCCTTGGGTTGGGTTTCGATTTAATCAGGGGCTGGATCGAGAATTTTCTTCATCCACTTTACTAATGTAACCCATTGAGAGACTAGATCTATGGACTGGTGTTTTCTACGCGCTTGTTATGTGCTTCGTTAGAGGCTAGAGACTTCAGCGTCGCTGAGTAAATGAATTGTCGAGTCGAGGATCCATAAGATTCAGAACTTCAAGAAGCACTCAACCACATGCCAGGTGACTCTCTACCTCAACCCCCGCATGAAAGTATCACCAAATCATACGATACGGAACCGTGTCTTCAACTCGGGGCTTTTGTCGCTCTTGTTTAGCATCTATGAAGGTTGAAGTCCTTTTCGGGCGAAGCACTCAATACAAGTCTGATACTTGGCTGCAGGTCCAAGTATGGCCTGCCCTAAGGCTGTCTACCATAGGGCATTCTTGCTGCCATGCTCAAGTGGCACCTCAAGAGAGAGGAACATTGAAGGTTATATATAGTATTGCATAGGCACATACACTCCTACTGAGTAATATTCTAACACATGTCGAAACGCATTGCGATTATCGGAAGTTACCGCAGTACGCAGAGGAGGTTCCTGATCAACCAAATGAGTGTTGCAGGGCCAGGAAATATAACAAATGCCAGGTAAGATGCCGCTGAATCTGCGATCGATAGAAAAGCAAATGCGTTTGGCCATCTCATAAATCTACATGCCTTTACACGAGACCTAGCCAGCGGCTACATATTTATGTCGAGAAAGAGGCACGAGTCGTCCGAACGAGGTGATGTTTAAGTCTGATATCTACGTTGGATAAGATGCCTCCGTTACTGTCACAGGCAGCCCCCGATAATTAGACAATAGGAAAACTGCATACAATTAAGGGCTTATATCGGCCTTGACGACGGACACCATGGGTCAACATGTGATGGCCCAGCATTGAGTGCGACAATTAGACTGGATTTCGACATCGTTATGAAATCTATAATGAAAGCGGTCAACCGAGGTGACTATCTCACTGATATGCATATACAGGAATGTGCGTCAAAAGGAATGTGCACACACGAAAGCACGTGACTTCGCGAGCCAACGTCCCAAAAGATGGGTCTTAGTTACACGTCGGTCGTGTAATTGACGTCGACAGATGTTCACCATCATCACCACAAGGTGGTCCTGTTGCCGACGCTTCACTGCCTTCAATTTACCGCGAGAACTCAAGGCCAGGAAAACCGTCAGACTTCGGTCGGAATTCAAGCCATTATTTCAAGCCAAGACCTGCAGCGAGCGGCCGCAAACGGCCTTGGGAGCGAACATGAGCTCACACAATGACTGGGCGCGATCTCAGTCGCCAAGCGCAGACGACGATCCAGATCTTGCGTTAGCCATTGCGCTTTCCTTACAGCAAGATGAAATTGACAATGACGATAGAGCCAAGACTGCGTCACCTGCAACACAGGCCCCGACATTGTCGGTCACTAACACAGGCTCTCTGGGGCTGTTGGCTCTCGACCGGAAGAAGATGGAAGAAGAACGCATAGCAAGACTCAAGAAGCGTCCAGCGACGGAGGCTGGTATCGATATCCAGCCGTCACAGAGATCAAAGATGCAACGCCCTGAAGCCTCCGAGAGCCACAAGGTTGCTGTTGCTACGACGTTCAAGGCAATATCAGCAACATCAGCAACACCAGCCGCAAATGCTTCGGAATTGCCATTTTCGAAAGGAGCTTTCAAGCGTACTTGGGCCTACGGGAGTCCCAGAAACGGGGAAGACATCAAGATCGAGGAAGTCCTCCAGAAGGACAAACTGCAGCTGGCCGTGCTCTCATCCTTCCAATGGGACGAGGAATGGCTTCTCTCGAAGGTCAATGCCCGAGATACCAAGATGCTTCTAGTCGCCTATGCGAACAACGATGCCGAGGTATGTTCGAATGATATTTCATATGGTGGGTAGAGCGCTGAGTTTGTGCTTCACTACGCTAGAAAGCCAGTATCCGTTCCAATATTCCGGCCGGCAGTCTCATCAAATTTTGCTTCCCACCAATGCATGGCGGACACATGCATTCCAAGTTGCAGATATTGAAGTATGAAGGGTAAGTTGATTCTTCATTGTTTGAGCTATCAGCAGCTACCTAACATCGATTTGCAGCTATCTCCGTGTTGTAATTCCTTCCGGCAACCTGGTACCATATGATTGGGGAGAGACGGGCGGGCTGGAAAACGTCTGAGCTCCCAACTTCAGTTATTCTCGATGGTCTGGCTGACTTCTCCCAGATGGTTTTCCTGATCGACTTGCCCCGGCTCAATGGTCCACCTTTCGAGACACCATTTGGCACCGAGCTCCGACGTTTCCTGAGAGCGCTTGGCCTCGACGAGAAACTAGTAAAGAGTCTGGACAATTACGACTTCTCCGAGACAAGCCGTTACAGTTTCATTCACACCATGTCAGTAGCAACAACCAACTATATGACATCCTGACTGACGGCTGACATCGACCCATAGCTCTGGCAGCCACACCAAGGAAGCTTGGCAACACACAGGCCAGTCTACCCGTTCCGCTCGGGACGCGATGACTTCATGTTCGTGGCGAGTCAAAATTGTGCTGACTTAGACTTTCAATTAGGCTACTGCGGCTTAGGGAACAGTGTCCGAAGCTTGGGTTTGGCAACCGATAATGCCGTTGACATTGACTATGTTGTACGTAGGTGGTCTGCGCGGTCTTTTGGCCGAGCAAGTTGCCCAGCTCTTGGCGAGCGGTGACTAGGGGTGTTGCTAACCAATTTGTCATCCCAGGCATCTTCACTGGGATCGCTGAACCATGGGTTCTTAACGACGATATACTATGCCTGTCAAGGTGCGTGTGGTTGCAATCAACTCCGCTGAGGTTTGACAGGGTGAAAAGATCAGCATGCTAACGCCCAAGCGCTGGCACTCCTTGCAGGCGACTCAGGCATGAAAGAATACGAAGCCAGGCAGTCCAAAGCGACCAAGAACAAGGCTGCAAAAACAGGCTTGGTTGCTTCCAGACCGGTCGACATCGACAAGGAGCCGCTCCAATTGCAGCATCATTTCCGCATCTATTTTCCTACCGAAAAGACCGTTTCTAGTAGCCGGGGCGGTAGATCTGTAAGTTGTGTGCCGGCCGGGATCGCCGTGTTACCGGTCGATCCTGCTGCCCAAGTCCCCATGTATTTTCCCCGTATGCTCATTTAACGTGATTTAGTCTGCAGGCACCATTTGCGTACAAGAAAAATGGTGGAATTCTTCAACGTTTCCGCGAGAATTAATGCGAGATTGCCAGAGCGTCAGAAGTGGCCTGTTGCTACATAGCAAAGCCATATTCGTCCGTGAGCGGGCGCACGACGGCGCAGTCTGGGCATACGTGGGGAGTGCAAACTTGTCGGAGAGCGCATGGTAAGTCAAACAGGAACCCTCGCGATTGGCCTGCACGCTAGCCTTAGCGGTAAGGGCTGTGTGACGAAGAGTGAAGGGGCAGTCTAGTGTACTGTCTCGTCTTGGTGAGGGACAATAGCACAGAAGGGGCAAAGCCTACTGTCTGAGGGCAGCGTGAAGAAACGACGTGGGTCGATCATAGGGCTGACCTAGATTGAACTTCTAGGGGTCGATTAGTGAAGGACCGGGAGTCGGGAACGGCCAAGCTCTCTTGTCGCAACTGGGAGTGCGGTGTGTTAGTCGCGGTTAAGAGCAGCTCGGCAGGGACTGCGGACCAAGGCGCACAGGGACAGTCGCGTCCGCGGACAAAGGCGCAGACTTGGACGCTCGAGGGGCATGCCGAGAGCGAGGAGACAGTGAAGGGCAAGGAGGGAACGACGGCGGCAGCGGCAGAAAGCATGGGGAAGCGGCGGCATCAGCAGCTCGATCAGGACGGATCGGTGGGCCTCGATGGAGTGTTTGGAGCGACGATGCCCATTCCAATGAGGGTGCCGGCGAGGCGCTACACGTCAGATGAATCGGCAGCCAGCCGGCCATGGTTTTTTATGAAGGCCGACTGAAGTGAGCAAGCAGGGGTGGGTGTGTGATTCAGCTGAGACAATGACCAGTGGCAGCTAAGTAAGAGCAGCAGCAGCAGCAGCAGCACCAGTGAGCATGTAGCATGGAGAGCGAGGGTGAGAGGGAGTGAGAGAGAGAAAGAGAGAGAGAGACAGCATGGAGCTAAGCGTGTGCAGACTGCAAAGCACGGACGTGGATCTTCACGGATGGCATGGCGTCGTCTCAACCTGGAGCAAGCCCCGGGTCGGCCGGGCTAATTAGCCCTCCGATGGCGGTACCAATCCTGCCGTACCTAGCTTGCAAGCCAGCAGCCAGCTTCTTCTGTCTAGCGTTCTGCAACTGTGTGTATGGAGTAGTGGGCTAGTCTACTCTTAGGAAGCGAATGGATAGGTACCAATTCCAAGTGCTTGCGTCCCCACGCACTCCTGCAATTGGATGGCATGGGGTTCATGATCAAGAAGTTGCGGGAACGTCTTCGTGCTTTCCCCCCTCATGGCGCCTAGTGGCGGCCGTTGTCGGGTTGCAGATAGTGAGCGAGGAGGACGAGATGCTACGGATACTTACGTTAGTGTCCATGTGAGTGAGGATGGAATCCGAATGCGGCGAAGGGACTGCTGCACGACGCGCAGTTGACGGACTGCTAGACGCACATTGGAGTATTCCACGATACCGAAGGACAGGTTGGCCCACATGCCGGACAAACCCGGTGGGCTGGGTATGGAAAGGCAGACCTTGTCGACGTTGCAGTTCAGCAATATAATTAAATACAAATCGATGATGGAGATGTCCAGAGGCCCCAGGAGGGGAGGGGGCTCGCTGTCAGTCAGGGGCTAGTCTATGGAAACAATAAGTATTAAGTCGATGTGTGTAAGGGGCGGGATCGATGGGAAAGTGGCCGGTTGATCAGGGGTGAATCTATCGAACGCAACGGTGAGGTGTGTTGCAGACATGCGTACTCCGTACAATTACGGGATACTGGTTGTAGCGGAGGTAATGTTCGTCGGCGATTGGGTGATGCTTGGCCTTGATGGGCATTGGTAAATGGAACGGGGTCAAGAGAAAATGATATGAGGATGGATGGCGAAGAAAGCGAAAGAGAAAGAGAGAGAGAGAGAGCGGCTCCCAATGGCCGGCGGTGTTTGATGGTTCGTGATGCGTGAAGTGGGCGGCGAATGAATGAGGACGGGAGGGGATGGAGTTGGATTTACCGTCCGTACCAGTAGCCGCACCGAAGCATATGGATACTAGTCCATGCGGCTATTCTCATTATCCGTAGATAGCACGGGAAGTTATTCGGAATGCAGCTGGTGATTGGTGGTTTTGGTGGTTTTGGTTATTTATTTTTGTCTTGTCTACTCCGTACGTTTCGTGTCATCTAGAAATTTGTTTCCCGACCCCTCCAACATTGTTGTTGTCCAGCAGGACAGCATTGGGAGAACCGATGTCTTGGCAACGAGGTTTGCGTGCCGTGATGGTCTGGTCTGCTGGCTTGGCAGGTCGAGATGAAGGCGAAGATGGAGGCGAAGTTGGTGTTGAAGTTGATAAAAATTTACTGCCAAGACTCTAATCCAAGCGTGGCACGCGCGCGGTATTGCAATGCCGGTCGGTACACAAGCAAGATGAGGTCTCACCATCATTCCCCCCAATGCGGTTGAGACATGCATAGCAACGAGTCCAAGTCCCATGGTCCCCAAGTCCCCAATCCAGGTCCCAAGACTCCAGAATCCAAGGTGAAGGTGAAATGGGGCGTTTGGATGCGGTGTAGTGCGGATATACTTCAATGTACAAGCCCGCTTTGGAAGCTTGGCACAGTCGGGGTCCTTGTCAAGTTGGGCCGCTAGTGCGAACTCCGGATTGTGAGATCGCAGCTCTTTCTGGTGCCAAACACTGGTTTCCCTTTTCTTTTTCGGATTGTGGTGTGAATGGTTGGGGGTTGGCGTGCTGCGTGGGGAGCAAAGTGGTGCGTGGGCGGGACCTGGGATATGCGTGGGTGTCGTGTGGGTGTAGGTAAATATTTCCTTCATCGGACACACTCCCCCCCCTTCTCTCTCTGTTTTTCTCTCTTTCTCTCTCTCGGTACGAATACCTACCTACCTACCTCACTAGTGTGCGGATAAATACACAGTAAGTACTGACTACTGGCCTATGGATAGAGAGGAATGGATTATTAGTCTCTGTGCATCATATGGAAGCGTATCTGTACAGGGCATCTCTCTCTTTCTCTTTTCTCACTGGTTGGCAATGTGGAGGACAACTCCATTTCCGCCATCTACTCCCCTACCCACCCTATATCTACCCCTCGTCAGACAGTCTAGGAAGACTAGCTAACATGTTTCTTCTTATTACTTTCTTCTGCCATCCCTAGAGCCCAGAGAGGGAGGGAGAGAAGAGGAAAGGGTCAATATGCATGGAGGGTCCTCATTGGCAGTGACCACTGACAGGCTCACACTCACTGACACAACATGGCCTACCTAATCTCTGTTCCATCATTTTCTTTTTGTTCCACATATTGTTCCACAACCTGCTTTCCCACTCTTTTGATCATGTCGTCCACAAGCCTCGTGAGCTACATGTGTCGCTGACATCGCTCTGCGTGTGAAGCACCAGATCGTTGCCGCCTTTGGACTCGTTCCCTTTTCTTAGCTTGAGGCTATGGTATGGAGTCCCCGTCCAAACGTTTTGGCGGATATTTCTGCTCGGGGAGATGGTGGAGCAGCGATCAACTTTTCTGCCGGAACCACGACATGGGCTTGATTGGTTCAGAGATGGGATAACTCGGTTGGGTACGGATACAGATGCTGAAAGAAAAGATGGTGGGTAGAGTTGGGTTGAGTTGCCTCCTAGAATCCCAGCCTCTTACCAGTGCCACTGTAAACAGAGTACAGTCACCAGGAATAGGAGGGAAGGGGAAGTGGAGGGATGTGCAACTGCAAGCAGATGAGCGGCCGAGATGGAGGAGAAGGGAGGAGGGAGAAGGGGTTCCGGCGCCGGGATGCGGACTTGTCACGGCCGCACGCACCGGCACTATGCAATCCCCTTGCTGCTGGTCTTTGCCATTTGGTGTGGTTTTGGCCGGTCTGATGTGTCTGAAGTCACAAGTGTCGTCCCTTTTAGTTTCCTTAACCATCAATGCTATCCGGCGCGCGGTTATGTATGCTAAGAAGTGTCATCTAGTTGCAGTGGGACAACATACGTGACGGAGTCACATCAGTGCCACCACCTCACGCTACCCGATTGCTCGCTAGCCGGCCAAGGGCTTCCTGAAAATTGAATAATGTGACATGGCGCCGCTACTCAACCCACTCATACCGGATGAGCCGAGTTTCTTTCTAGGGGCCCAGGGGACTTTGCCTGTCTGCCCGGACAGACATTACGTTAACCAACGAGATTTAGCCAAGGGAAGCAAAGTATGGAGACAAATAGTCTGACTACTAGCAAGAGAGGTAGGTATTTGGACGGATTCCTACAGGCTAATAGTGTCTAGACTCGAGAGTCAAGGACTAAGAGGAGGAGGCGATGATGGCAGAGATGAGATCAAAACCAGTTCATCGGACAGGGTCTAGGGCACCGGGGACCAAACGTTTCAACTCTGCTGTGAAGAAATTGAATGGCGCTATACCATAAGGAGGGGAGGGGGGGTTGGAAACCAAGCAAGTTGCAGGCAAGTCGCAAATTGGAATAGGTGCAAAAAATAGACATTTTAGTCTATTTTGCCGCGGGTAGGAAGAGCATGGGAATTTCTCTGATCTGATCTACGGATCCCTTGGACTCTGGATACTGGACACTTTTTGGGAGTAGGGCAAGCCCGCAAGGCAGGCCTCAGTCCTGGCACCAGACAAAGAGGCGGAGACGGGCACTTTTGTCGTTGATCTAATTACCTGCACCCCGCCAACTACTACACGGCAATTTCTGTGCTACAGCGGCCCCGGCAAAGACCATGGGGAAACATCTCACTCAACGGGCGTACAGGGACAGGGGCGGCACGGCGGGGACATGGAACGATGAAGTATCAAGTATCCGTATTCTCTTCGTATGACAAAAAAGAGGTACGGAGTACAGAGTACTTTTGTCACTTTTGAGTACGTGATAAACCTCCTTGGCCCATGTCTCGGCAGCTGCTTCGCCGCCATGTTGTTAAGCTTCCAGTCTTCCCGCCTCCACGCAGCCAAATGGCGCGCCACTTCCGAATCTTCTAGGGGCCCAGAGAGCTGCACCGGGGATTGACATTGGTTCTTACCAGCCTGGCCGCTGCTCTTGGTGTAAGCCGCGGCGGCTTCGGGCCCAGGGGAATGGTTGAGGTCTGAACCAGGGCAAGGGGGGTGCCAGCGGGGGCGTTCCAGGGGGGAGGGGGGGTCGGTCAGCTGTGAACGAGGTCGGAATTGTGGGAGTTACTTATTGTCCGTCATAGTCCTTTTTCACCTATTATCTAGACGGGTAGCTAGGCACGTCGATGAGTGATCAACCAGTATGCAGATGGCAAAGTAGATCGAACTGCATCCGCATCGCCTAATCTTGCTAGCTGGGAGTTCAAGCATGAGCCTGCTGCAAAACCCTTGGCCCGTCGATGCTAGGGGCCAAGGGCCCAAAATTGACCAACTTCGCCAAATACTGCCCTGTCTTATTCACAGGGCGTCTTTTCGCTCGCGTTCCTCTGCTAGATCTCGTTGCGGCTTAGCCCGCCGCGTGCTAAGAGAGAATGTGGGCAAGGCGAGGCGCCAAAAAGCCAAGCCCTAGCTTCTCGTGTGCCAAGAAGAAGTCGGAGCTATGGACACACACAGCAACTGGCGAGTCGATATCGCGGTTGTCTTGGCTTTTGGTGGAAGACACCACCCACATTTTGTGTGGCGTAGGTTCATGTACCTACCGTAACGTCAGGCTGGCGGGAGGGGTCCCGAAGCTCATGCAACACTGCCGCAGACTAGGCGATATGGATCATGGCGGGGAGTTAGGGTGGCGACGGATAGGGAAGCGTAGAGAAAGTCCATTGGGCCGCGGGCCTTAGCCATCCCGATGACGACGGACAGACGAAGCGGTGGCTTATTCGCGCTCCTGGCTAGTAGCCGCATAAGCATTGTCGTATCATTTCCACAGGCCTAGCGGCTTCTAGGGGGGCGCTTCTCAAATAAGAGGCGCGCCAAGATATATCTTGGCATGATGATTTTTTTTTCGTGGCACGCGTACGTACACACGGCAAACGAGATGATCAATTCTTGAGGAGAGAGAGAGAGGGCTTGGGACTTTGGCTGATGAGGAGGAGGAGGAGGAGGAGGAGGACTTGGCAAGTTGGCAGAGAAAGGCTTGGGTCTTGGCAAAAACTTGCTCATCATCATGCGCCTCGCTATCGCGAGTATCCGTACCCGTACTCAACTTCTAGTGTACCCTCGCTCCGCCACGCCCGAGCGGCTACGTCTCGCATCACACGGCATCACGTAGGATCACCTTGATGGCGAGCCAAGAAAAAGAAGTGATAGACCATGGCTCGGAAGCGAGGGGAAGATGGCTTGGGAGGATACAAAGGGCCGGGGAGGGGTGGTGACTGAAGGAAGGTGGTGGTCATTCGGCGCCGGCGGCTGTGCCGGCACCGGCCTTCCGGAAGCCCGGCGGGCAGACGTAACAGTCCGTCCGGAAGGTGGAGGCGGAGGCAGAGACGGGCAAGGGACGTGGGAAGACCGGCAAGCGAGGCACTCGACCTGATACTGTCACAATGCCAAAGGGCGGGGCGGGGTTTGATGATGACGAGAGAGGTAATACTAGGAGGAGAGGGGAGGGGGAGGTTGTGTTCGTGACCAGCCAAGTCTACGCCAAGCTGTTTGATGCCAAGCTTGGTGATGGATGCCAAAGGCGAGACTCGACGGCCACCGCTAGACAGAAGACGTCGCCAGACCGGCAGACGATGTGCGACGAGGGTTCAACACCTTGTTGCTCCTTTACGCTAGTCTAGACTGCTTTTCTCTCTGTCTATCCGTACCTAGACTTGTTCCATGATTCCATGGTGTTATTAGTGACGGTCCCTTAGTTTCTAAGGGTGACAAATTTGACAAGACCCCTCCCCCATGTTCCACGCCAAGATAATCGCGGCACGGCGGCAAGTTTAAGATGGCTTGGGTCTTGTCCGCACCCGTTGCTGCCGCCCGCCGCCGTCAGTTTGCGGTGAAGGCCATGTGCAGGGCCCATACCAAGGTTGTTACAACTTACAAGGCGCGGCGGCCGCGGCGGCTGTTGCTTGCTCGCCTGGCTGCTGGCGACGTTGCGGGCGGGAGCTGGGATCAAGGGATCAATATGGCGGTGGTGCGAATGGCAGACCAGGCTGTCTGCGGGGGCCCTTTGGGACCCAAGTCACTTGACTACGGCTATATATGATGAGAGACGGGGGTATCCCCATCTCTGGGACTCATGTTTGAATAAATGCCAAGAGCTTTACCCCCCCGGTTACTCAGTCCCACCCCTGGCTGATCTGACATGACCTTGTCTTGGCCTCGGCTGAGCTCAGATGCCCTCGAGAGTCGAGACTGACTGATATAGCAAAAAGCGGGAGAGGTGAGGGGTCACGATGCAAATCGGAGACAGGGAGTGTGAAAGAGAAACCGAGATGGGTCGTGATGGGCAGGGAAACCGGATACCGACATGACTGGGGTGAAAAGAGGAAAGGGCAGCAAATAAGCCAAGCGGAGAAGGGCAGATAGACCGACTGACCGCCTCTGAGGCTGTGGGAATATCGGTGAGATGAGCCGTGTGCAAGAGACGAGAAAAGATGAGAGACATACACGCATCGTGAGGTGGATTGAAGTGAGGTTCATCACCGCCGACGTGAAGATGATCGAAGCCGGTCGGGGCCTTCTCATGGGTCGTGTGCGGCACGGCGAACGCTCCGGTCACACGTTCGCATTTCCCCCTGTGGCCCGGGTGGTTGACGGTGACAGCCCCTCGGGACACGCTTACACCATGGTCGGGTCTAAACAGAGCCCCTCTGCTGACAATAGAGAAAGACAGGCCGATGACATACTCTCATCTGTCGTACGGAGAGTTAGGAGGGGCCGTCATTGGCTCATACGGGATCCCAGTCAGAGAGGTTGGTGAGATGCCGGGCCATTGTGGGTAAGACAAGGGGCCAGAAGTTACCGGTAAGCTGAGCCAGACATTCGGACACCCAGTTGCCCTCTCCGGGATGTAGAAACGCAGTGTATGTATAGGTGAATGCATCACAGTACTCGTTCACAGTGATAGTGCCTTGCCCAGTTCTTTGGGACAGCCAAACTCGGGTAAGATAAGACCAGCAAGACGGTAACCCAATGTATTATCTTGGGACCTCCACTCAACGGGAGTCCAATGGGGTCAAGGCTGCGCGCCGAATCTGGTTGAAACCATCTTCTGTGTCTCCCACAAAGTCCCGAGCCTCCAGATTCTCCCAGCTGCGGGTAGGTATCCGTACCGTGCTCGAGCTGCAGCTCAACGTGGCACAGCAGTTAAGACTCCTCCCGTGGAGCAGGTCAGGTGCGACCTTGGAAGGCTTAACACGACAACAATGCATCGGGTCTAGATGGAGTAATTGGCTGGCCCCACGCCGTCGTCATGTCAGTCTACAGCGAACTGCGAAACCACGACACGTCAAACATCCCCTATGCAGACCCAAGGTCTGCAGCCGCACTGGCATTTCGGCCGGTTCGGTTCTGGACGTCATTCCATTTTTGTTTGGTTTTGTTTTAGCTCAGGTCTTCGACATCTCCTCGGGCCAATGGCAACAGATGCGCGACATTGGACATGTACACCATGTCTTTCAAGGCTTGGATCTGAGCCATCAATGAATACACATTAGGTACTCCGTACAGCATCTCCAAGTTGCGAGTCGGAGGTAGCTTGATCGACTCGAGTCTAGCTCAATATGGGCAGAATCAGCAAGGACTGGAGCTGCTGCACTACTTTAGCGTACCGGGATAGGGCCATCATGTGAGGGGGTCCAAGGATAGGCGTTAAGGACTTGAGATGGAGTCATGTACGGATAGTATTGTGTACAAAGTATCCGTACGAAGTAGGTGATGGAGTTCTTGGGTGTTGCGGACGTGCCTCCGCGAAGTCGTGATCAGGTTGGCTAGGTGCCCCGCCTGCCTGGCGGGACTCATCAGAAACGTCGACATTACCTAGCATCGCGACAGGACTAGGCCAAGCGTTCTCGGGGAACAAGTGCGACACAGAGCGGCAAGGCGCCATGGGCGGGGTCGGGGACGTGAAGCATTCGACGAGGCTTCAAGGCGCATGTCGGCGGGGAGCTTGCTAACGGGGAGCGGGGAGCTCAGCGAGCGGGCGGGCGCATGAGAGATGGCCAAGACGAATGTGAGGCCGATGAAGTGAGCATGGGTGGCCCAATGGGATGGGACGAGAGGGGAGCATGGGGTATCTTCGCTCTCGTGCTTTTTCCGTCCGTCTCTTGTTGATCACTTATGGGTGTATCGGACTCTGAAAGGGTATGGCCATGCGCTCGATGGTATCCGTAGTGTAACAGGGAAAGCTGAACGGTCACCCCGTTCATTCTCTGGCTTCTCTCCCCGCCGTCTCTGTTCCATCTCCCCATCTGTCTATGTCGGCCATGTCGTCTTGACTCTCTCGACTCTCTCGACTTTCGACAGCCTTTCGGCCCCATTTGGCCTCAAACCCCGGTCCTCGAACCTCAACCCTCGGCCCCCTCATCTGTAAGAACCCCTGGTCTCTTCCGAAAAAGAGGGGATAAAGGCGAGGGTGAGAAGACCATGACGCCTTTCTTGTCATGGTCTCTTGATGTTGATATGGGATGAGACAGTTGAGCATCCGCTTAGCTAGGGCGGTTGGGTGAACGAGTCTAGGGTCGAGCAAACGGCTGCTCGGACACGACAAAATAGTATCGCCGAATCACTGGCGTTGCGACCCTTCGCGGAGGCCCGCGGAGTGCGGGAGCCCCGCGTCCGCCTCAGGCCTGCTGTCTCGCCCGTCTAGTGCATCTGTACGGAGTAATCAACCCCCCATCATCATCCATGCCTAGGATCTGGGTACTGTGGGCATTCGCTTTGGTGTTCCATCTGTTCAAAAGGGCCGTACCACGTGAGGCGGACCAAAGACAGACGACAAGGCGAGCGAGCGGTCGAGTAACCACAATCGTGCTCAGGCCCTTTCCGGGCTCATCAGGCTATGACACCACTAGACGCGAGATTTTGTAAAATAACGATACAGAATCAGGCCACTCGTACACAAGGCGGGTAGACAAACCACACCCCAGACACTAGTCAACTCCAGTGTCATATGCGTCGCGCCCGCTCAAGGATACCAATATGGTAATCCAAGGGCGAAGAATGAGAGTAGAGCAAAGAGGAAATGACATGTCCAAGGATCAAGAATAAGACTCGTGGGGCGTAGGGATTCCGCTGCGGACACAGGCCACCGTCAGTGTCGGTTGTGAATGGTTTCTTGTCTGTTGACTAAGCGGAAGCTGTTTACATCCGTACTTATCATCATCGTCTGTCCGGGGCTGAGCTAAGAACCCCAGCCTCGTTTGCTTGGCGGCGGGCGCAAGTGAGGCCTGCCCGGAGTGAGACTGAATTGGCCAAATTGGGGTAGTGCACACATACCGTAGTCGCAACTGAGGATGCTGCTCATTAGCCTCCAGATTCTTGATCAAGGTAGGACCGACCATGGGGTTTGAGTTGGAGTAGGTATTGTGGTCATTGGTTCCGTGTACGGAGTCCCAGATGGAGTCTGGAGATGAGCATCGACCCCAGCACATTCATCGACATTGAGACAGGCGTGGAGCTCTATCCCCAAGACTCAAGAGCCGGTGCCGTCATCAGTGAGTGACAGAATTGAATTTGCAGGATAGAGTGCCGGTCGGCATCATAGGCACGCTTCCGGTAGGTCGGGAACCGAGGCGATTGGCGGCCTTGTTTGCTTCCTCGTCGCTTATGCGACTGATTGGTCAGTTCAAGTTAGGATGATATCGCCGACGGCCGATGGCCAGTGGTGGTCCAGTCTTTGCATATCATGAGTCCTTGCTCAAAGTCCGGCCGGCCGAGTCACTATTATTGCCCGCGGACATCGGGCTTTGATTACTATATTGGTCCGTGTGAACAGTAAACGTGAAGGCCGTTGGTGGGGTCAGGCAAGGTAGGTGTGGGAGGGTTGGTAGGTCTCGTCTCAGGCTCTTCCTTGGCTGTTGAACGGGAGCCCAGGCTCGCAGTCGCTGCCCCCCTTGGCGACTGTGAGGGAGTATTGGTATGGAGTCGGGACTCAGGCCCAGGGAGCGATGTCTAGAACTCCAGGCTTCAGGGAGAGAGACAGTGAGCCGGGATAAGAGAGTCAGCCGTGGTCATGGCCTTCCAAGTTCCCTGGGGAAGGGGTACGGGCTAATTAGCAGGGCTAGACATCTCTATGGAGTACTCCCGCTCCCGCTCTCCTCGCAAGGTCCTTACTTTGGCTTCTAAATTTGCCCTTTTTGACATGGGACTGGGAGTTGGGACAGATCCATTGTTGAGGACACATCCTGGGAGCATGGCAGAATAGTAGGGTACGGGTATCCTGTTGAAGAGTCCAGTTGTTGGTTGGTCGGAACTTGTATTGCCAGAGCTCCGGCTCGGCTCCGGCTCGAGCTCTATCAGGTGAGGAGCGTAGGTCAAGGATGGAACACAAAGAAACGCGTCGATTTCGGGCTGCCAATGCGGGAGTGTTCATCGTGCCTCAATGGAGAGTTTTCAGAGCTTTGAGCTTTCAGACTTTCAGACAGCACGAGCAGTGCGTGTGGCCAGTTCTGATGCAGGATGAGATGAGATGCGAGAGATGATCGAAGGTTGAAGGTTAGGTGGGTGGGTTGCGAGATGAATGGATGGTGCTGGCAGGTAACCGTACCGGCGTGGTAAGGAACACCCTTCCAATTGCAACCCCAGTATTCCCCGTCCGGCCGCAGAAACAACTGGAGGATGTGTCGGGGCCGGCTCCGGGCCCCGCACAGCCGAGTTGCGAGATTGGTGGCCGATGCAGGCAGGCAGTCCAGGATAATTGCTGTGAGATGAAGCCCAAGATGCAAAGAAAAGAGGGGAAGAGTGGTTTGCTGTTGGTGTCAAGTTTCAGATCCAAGCATGCGTCGGGCCCAAGCAAAACGCCCACCTGTCAATAACAGGCACGGCTATCTGTTGGCGTTGAGAGAGAGGAGAGCCAAACCGATGCAGACTGCAGGATTGCAACGCAACTGCAAGTGATATTGAATTGCTGCGATGCAAACCAAGATGCAACGTTGATGCCTCGAGCTTCTCCCAGGTTCTAGCATGCCTCAAACCAGACGAGGCGTGTACGTACTTTGCACCTGTGCGAATTAGTATATCCGTATCCCTCTGGTATTACCTCCCATTCACAATGAGGTAGCATCCGTACCTGCTGTCTACGAATGTCGACTACGGACTGGTATCCGTAGGTCACCTCAATTTGGGTACAATGTGCACCGCATCTATGCTGCCTGAGGATTGACATCCGAGCGGCCAGGCCACAAATATCTCAGGCACCACTCGTGGGTGACTGAGGGCATGAATCAAGGCACCAAGGCATCAAGGCATCAAGGCATCAACAAGCCAAGAACGCCCTCCGTCCCGAAATCTCAACCCTCCTAGGCGGCGGCATCTGAAAATAAAGTCCAGCGCCGGTTTCTTGCCGACAAACGCCGATTCACCCGCACGGCCCTCAATCTCTAGTATCCGAAGTCACGTCACTGGGTGTATTGAGCATGAGCCATTTGCCTTCAACGCCAGGCATCGCGCGCCCGTAGTCTTCAGCGGTGCACCACCACCACCAGAACCTATCCACCACACATCGATTCATCGGACGTAGCTCCTGGGTCCAATAAAACAACCCAGCAAATACCCGGATGCCCAATGTAATCTGCTCCAGGACCCTGGATGAAGAGCCTGCCGTTGCGCAAATGGAACTGCCCAGATGTATGGGTGAACCTTGAAACGCGCCGCCTTGGGATGCCGCAAATCTGCGCACAAAGATTGATTGGGGTCGGGGGTGCCTTGGCGTGGATATTGCATAGCCGTCGCTCAACCACACCCCTACCTTTGCGGCAAGCTGGATGGAGACTGGAGTTCGTTTCTGCCTCGATCCATCCATGTTCACGACAGCTAGCCATCCACCAGTATTGTCATCTCTCTACGGATACCTTGGCCCAACTAGCCGGGCGTGGTACAGATATGGAGTAGGCATACACCACGCCCATGCACACTGGAGGGAAATCAGATCTGGCTTGATCATCTCGCGGTACGGCAGCCCGTACGCGCACTCCCCCCATCATGTACACAAAGCGCAGGCACACGCTTCCACCATCACTGCCACATGCACTTCGGTTTCCTTGGCGCGTTGGCTTCGACCTTCCCTTCGTCAAAACCACGCGGGCGTAAACCAGCACCCTACACAGTAGATGCCGGATGATGCTGCGGTAGCTAGGGCGCACAGTCGCTTGTATGGCACCCTCACTTGCCATGCCGCCGACGTTAGCTTAAGCTGGCATCCCTAGCAGTCGTAGCAACGCCGGGAGCATGTCTCGATGGAATCAAACGGATATTGCCGTTCTCCATGATCCCCTTCCTGGTCGGTGACGCGACATAGCTCCCTGCTTAATCCCAAGATAATCAGAACATTGTACTCCGTACTGATCACTCTGGGTCCGGGGTCCCGAGAACACCAGCTGCGGCGCAAGAGCTTGCTATGAAATCTTGGCAACGATTCGACGACGCCGGCGTGTGAGTGTGATAGTCACAAATGCCGTGGATCATAGCTGGAGAGTTTTCCCGGCCCCGGCTGTTTGCTCTACTGTGGTAACGTTTTCTGCCAACTGACCGTGTAGCTTTGACTGATGCAATTGGATGAGTCTTGGTATTTTTTGACACGTAAGTAAATTTCCGGCCAGACTCGCGGCAAGTTGTCGTGCTGCAGACCAACGTGCGTGTTTGGACGCATGGCCTCGTTCACTACCAACAGTCGAATTGACTTCTGCGTGGTATAGCCTGCTACAGACCCAACCGGGCCGAACTCTTGCCAGGCACAGAGGCAGGCATGGTTGATTTGAAGGTAACTGTAGCTCACCTCTGAGTCCGAGACCAAGCGATCGTGCAGCACTTGTCAATCTACACACGTACGTAGCTATGTATATACAGCCTGTCATCGGCTTGCCATGAAAGACAAAGTGCACGTTTCTGAGCCTAGTTTCAGAATGCAGATAGCCATTGACTTTGACGGCCTCGTGTTCTGATCTGGCACTAGGTAGGTATTGCAAAGAAATGAAAGTCCATTGCGCAAAGTCAGTGTGCTGCGGCAGACAGGTACTGTTGTACCTCTGAACGAATTAGACACACACAACGATGTCTACCTTGCGCATTGCACACCTGCCGACGGCGATGAGGCGGATCCAGGCATGTTGAAGTTATGCTGCTGCATTCCTCCTGTTGACCCTTCTTCATTATGACTGGAATTGGCTCGCCCTACTAAGCCAAGAAGGTTAGCATTGTCGAGGAATATGCTGGGTGTTTCTTGGAGCTAAATTCAGAGCAGTTGGCCAAGCGAGAAATAGCTCTCGGATGTCGGGTGGGCACTTGCACCACACCATCTCAAGGTACGATGAGACGGTTTAGCTTGCCTTGGGTATGTATCCGTACGGATATCTAGGTTCTGTTGGAATAGAGTTGCCCAGCTTCATCCACACAGGTGTCAAGTGAGGAACCAGTGCTTGCTGTCTAAGGATGAAGTCTCGATGGCGGAAGGGACAAGTGTCCAATTGTGTAAGTTAGGCGTTGCAGAATGCCCGGCGACCAATATTTGATCTACTCCCGGCCGTTCGGTCAGTTCGGCACACCGTTCCTTAACTGATACGACGACGTTATAGGTTGTAGTCAAAACTGTCGTTGTAGCCATCGGTTTCGGAAAGTAGGCAGACCCTCAAAATGGAGAATGACGATACTCCGTACACTACACTGCCGGTGGGTGGTGTGAGCTCCCCTGGTCTTGACCCCACACCCCCTAATGTCCCATTTCGACAAGGCCGTGTGTCAGCTGTGGTCTTCCCAGCAAGTGACATGGCTTGGTTTCTTAGAAGAACAATTCGTACGGATATCCGCACATAGTGTTGACGACGTATGCCAGACTGATAGACCACTAGTCAGATAGCCTCAGGGACAGAGAAAGTGGCAGGAAGGTTCGCTAACTAACTACGCCCTTGAGGCAGGCACTTGGGCATCTCAGAGTGAGGCCCACCTGCCGGCACGAGCGTGGTAAGATGCATAAGAGAAAACGACGGGCGGTTGCATTGTTCCATTCCGAAGTACCTTACCTAAGGTCCACTGGATGAGGTAAGAAAGGCTCAGGACGGTGAGTACCAAGGAGCACTGGCTGGATATTCTCAGCCAAAGTCAGAATGGTGCCCAAGTGGGTACAGTCTGCGAACAGCAGGTCACGTGCGTCAACGGCTCGTGCTTTTCCTGGCTTGGCAGACACCCCACGGCCATGTGATCCACGCCCCATTCCCCTTCTGCTCCCGCTTCACCCTTTTCGCTCCTTCAACTACAACCCCACCACCGCCACCACCCACCTCACGTCACCATCCAGCCATCCATTCTTTGTACTGCACGTCGCACAGCCTTCCATCGACCACCCACCCTATTACCACCCTTGTGTTGATCATTCTTCAATTTCTCGGGGACCTGAGCCTCCCACCCCGCCTGGGTTCCTGGCGTTGGATGCTGAGGAGCAGGGGTGGCCTGTGGTCCCTTGTTCTGCAGCTCGCAACTTACTGGCTCGGCTTGCATCTGCATACGAAATGGAAGATCCTGTCCACCCTGCTCCCTGCTGAGGTGACAAGCTTGATGGCATTAGTCTTTTCTCCTCTGCTTTTTCCTCTCTTCCCTATCGTTATTTGCTTTTTCTTACCTTACTGACCGTCCCTTCCCCTTATCCGCGAACTCCTCCCTAAAAGTAGCTACTATACAAGTGTATCCGTACCCGTAGACGCAATTCTACCGCGGGCTTGTACCTGGCCTAGGGAACCTTGACATGAGCACTTGTTCTCTCCCGTCAATGAAATTTCGGCCTCTTTCTTTTCGGACGTTGGTCCCCAGTTAACTTTTCGACTGAGGCTGTTGGCCGGGTTCGCAAACCCGCGGACCCGCCGTTCGTTGCTCGGATCGCACTTCATTGCGAAGTTGCCGCGACCAGTCTGTCCATACTAGAACCCTGTATCTGTATGTCTCGTCTCCTTTTATCTTCCTTGCTACTCCTAGTTGCTTCATCCGTACCGATGATCAGCCATTCGCACTCTTTCACATGGTAACTATGCAACCATTGTCGCGATGAGCCTGTCTCGAATCTGGAAATACATTAGGTGGTGCTGTGTGGTGTCGTCTCATCCGTACCTTACTGTATGCGGATACTCCGACAACGAAGCACTCGGCCGACTCCAAGTGGTGATCCCATGCTCCACTCAAGCGTATGGCATTTGAGCCTGTCGTCGTCTCGTCTCCTCAATACTCAAACCTTTATCATATATACCCTTACCAAGTATAGCGAGACTCAACCCACCGCCAAAATCTGAGTGTCTTGGCAAAGTTGTACTCGTACACGTCAGTGCAAACATGAGCTTCAGCTAGGGATGGAGAGCTTCGATAGTAGTACATTACCAATACTGGTTCTATCATTAACTCTGCAGGCTTTGGGGTGCCGAGACGTCAAATGGATCTTCGTCACCTCTCCACGCCATTTCACAACCCTTCCACCGATCCTAGCCACCTATCGTGTAGGGTTTGAAGCCCGGGCCCTGGTCAGGCACGAATCAATACCCGCGCGGAGTTCTAGCTCAGCCAAATCAGCGAAGCCGACGCAGCAAGCCACGGTCCCCTCAGGCACGGCAGGCCTGTCTAGTCTCTATTGGTACGCATTGCTCAATTACTACCTATTTCCCTGACGCAAAGCCACAGGCGTTTGGCCCTGCGAAAACGAGCCACCAGCATCGGCAAACGGAGTACGGAGTACTCACATCCCATGTGTGCCTGTCTGTCTTACCTAAGACGTACCACGCGAAAACGAGTGCCTCTTCCTGGCTCTAGAGTACGTATCGGCTGTCTGTCTCTCAACGGCGTAAGCGCTAGGATATGTGCCCTAATGGTTCCGGCACCGTGCCGACGAGATTCAACAGCGACACATGTGCTACTATCGGCATCAACTAGAGATCCCAAACACATTTCTGTTGCCAGATGCTCTTATGCGCTGTGCGGTTGAGGAATTAAGCGGGTTTTGTTCCATTTCTAATTAAGCACAAGGCGCGACTTTAGAGCCGCGCTGGGTGGGAAGCAGCAGGCATTCGAGCTTACACCAGCCACTTGGTCGTGGGTAGAGTTTTCTTGATAACAATCTAATAGAGTGACATCGACCAAAGGCAAAGCCGCAGTCAATTTAGCATGCCACGCGGGAAGCGGGCGAGGGAGGGCAAGGCCGGGCAAGGGACCAAAGAAGTAACAGGACGGTAGGCAAATTTGCACCGTCAAAAACAATCCTATTCCACGAGCAGCAGGCACAGACGGTCATTGGCAAAGGGGGAAAGGTGCATTGGTCAACGACGGCGAGGAAGCTCGGCTCTCCAGAGACTGAGAGGGTACTTGAGTCAATCCTTGAACGTACCTACCGCACACCACCACATCATGCTTCTTCTACTAGCATCCGACGTGTAATTAATGAGTTACGACAACAAGTTCACAGAGTACCTTACATAGCAGTACCTTGAGGACACGATGAACCATCCGCACACTACCCAAGCACCGGATGGAGTATGGACTGAAGCTGGGGGTATCCATTGGCCTAGCCCCGTCCTGTCTCAGTCCGGCGCAGTCGGGACAAACACCAGAGACTGCGGGACGAAACCAGGACATGAGGGATTCTCTAGATGGGAGCTGACTCTGCATCGCCCGGCGTTGTCTTTCGGCTTTGTCCCTGGCGCGCTTCGGAATTGGGGTAGAAGAACCCGTCTGCCGATATAGATGTGGTTGGCGAGGGCAGTCCTCGATTACGAAAGACCAAGATGGCACCCGTACGCGCGCACGTACGGATACATACGTACCCCTTGTGGCCTTACCCCTTGTGGCCTCGATGCTCCTCCCCAAGTCAAGGTAGCGTTGGGACAACGTGGAATGGTTCTATAGATGAAATGCATCCTCGCAATCGGAATCACTCTTCACACCCATCCACTGTGTACTGCTACTATGCAAGAACACCTAGGCTGTATTGAGCTAAAGCGTTTTCGATGCTGCTCGCCTCGTCTAGAGAAGTTCGTCTCGATGGTTGATGATGCCTCATCTTACGTACGTATTGTCCAGTGGTTCTTACGCATTCCCTGTTTCCCTCCTTTTTCTTCATCTTCCCCTCTCGCTTTCTCTTTTATTGGCGTCATCAATTCATCCATACCCGAGCGCTTTGGGGCACGACAGTGGCATGACTGACACGGCAGTTGCGTTGA